>NC_080171.1:43920408-45183478 GCF_950295315.1 Erinaceus europaeus | reverse complement strand
AAAAATAAATGTAACAATATAACTTAACAGTGATGAAAACAAGTTCAAGAACAAAAGTAGGAAACAGAATGAAGTGTTGAGATCTTTCACAAAATTTGAATCTTTGACAAAAAGCTGACATTAACAAGTCAGTATGTGAAGAAACTGAATTGTGGCATATATCAGCTCTAGAATAAACTTTTAAAACCATGTAGACATTTAAAATGCATTTTTAAATACAAATGCATTTTTTAAAACCACAGGGCCTAACTTAGTATTTATTCTTTTAGTTTTCCCCATGCACCTTTAGTGACATAGTGTTGTACTCTTTAGAATTCTTCCTAAAGTAGATTTGATGCAGTTCATCTCCCAAAAAATCCACTACAGTTCTGAAAGAGAAATGCTCAAAAAAAGGATGAGTCAGTTTAAAATAGCACAAAGGGAATTTTTTAAACCTTCATCTGAAATAGTTCTTTACACTTTCTACCTGGTATAGGTAAAATTTTTAATTTTTTGTAATTCAGGCCTCTTACAAATTAAATTTAGAGTTGAGGCGCACGATGGTGCAGCTAGTTGAGTGCAAATGTTACCATGAACAAGAACCTGGATTTGAGCCCCAGCTCCCTACTTGCAGGGCAGACCCTTCACAAGCTGTGAAGCAGGTTTTCGGGTGTCTCTTCTCCCTCTCTACTCATCTTAATTTCTCTCTTTCCTTATTAAATTAAATAGAAAGAAAAATTGGTTGAATTCTAAGTTGCAAACATCAGAACAAACTTCTGAGATGTTATTTTTACATCTGATAAGATGACCAGTGTGTTTGTCTTTTATTCTCTGCTGTATATCCTGGAGCCATATTATACAAAAAAAAAATGTGTTTTTCTGAGACCATGAAAACAAGAAGTTTACACAGTATTGCAGGATATATTCCTTACATCAAATTTGGACTGCTCAAATAAAATATACAAAGAAGGCACATTTTTTGACCCAGAATAATTCTTCTTGTATAGTTTATATATGGTACTATATAAATGCAAAGATCCAAATGATGTAGGAAAGTACAGATCCAAGTTAAGATTATTGACTTGTACATAGAATGATAAAATGCGTATATTAGTCTAGCTTCTCAATTAAAAGAAGTCATGTTCTTACGATTAAAAGACAACAGTTGTAGGGCATAAAATATTCTTTAAAGCATAAGAAGGAAAGGTAGAATTTAGAAAGTCAAATAAACTTTTTTGTGTGATCATTCTGGGTCTTCATTCTCTCTCTCTCTCTCAATACTATTATTTATTTATTATTGGACAGAGACAGAACTTGAGAAGATTAAGCTACTCTCAATGCGGGGGGTTGGGGGGCAAGTTCAAACAGGATCATATATTGACACATAGCAATGTAGACACCTTGTCAATCTTTCTCACCTGACAACATTCATTTCCTGTGATCTGTAGTTATTTCCCTGAGTGTTCTGATGTTTGAAAGTGTTCAGTATCTATACAGATGATGTTATAGATGCATTTATACATTTTGCTATCTCATTTAATAATTCTCATATATGTCTTTAACAGTATTAGAATGCATTTGCCAAACAGACCTAGAGTACTGTCCTGGAAATTTCTGACTATATAGATCAGGGATTGGCCAGGAATGTAGACTTCAATCTGGCATTATAATCCTTCCACACACAAATGATTCTGTTCTAGAATTCTTAACCACTCTGAAAAAATGCCTGCTATTCGCAATACTCTTATTCCCTGAAATTATTGTATTTGATTTTATAAAGTAAAAAAAAAACCCTGAAAATAAATAATAAATAAATGAATAAACTGTTTGAGTATTAGGACAAGCCCACCTACGTGAACCTTCTGTCAGTCTCTATACTATGTGACAAAAAGTCCATAAAAAAAGTGAAAAAAAATTTGGGACAGACTATAATTTATGCTTGAATTTACCTAAACGTGAAGGCTTGTTGTTGACTTTATGTGAGGTACGGATTTTCGACTTGCACTGGACATTTCTTTAAGAATGATAGAAGCTGCTACTTTCTTTTATACCAAAGTTTTTATATAAAATGAAAAAGTCAAGTGTATTATTTTTATTTAATGGGTACCACTCCTGGTATTTCTTAAAAATATCCCTGTGGCTTTAGTTACTGGATTTTTTAAAATAAAAATAGGACTATAAAATTCTTGGTTTGGTGATTTGATATTTTCATTTTACAAGAAGCAGTATGATTTTTTCTGTGCCCATTAGGAAAGCATATTCTTGTTATGTATTTTTTTCCTGTTTTCAAAGAAACTGGCATAGAGCAAATTCATCTGATCACAAGGTATTGAAATACCTCACAAGATTAAGCAGATATAAATTTTCTAATGAATTATCCTCAAGTCATAAAATATTTAGTTTGTTTAAGAGAGAGAATGTGTAGTTAGGTGGATTTCTATGGTGAAACTTGAGAATCATGAAGATAAAGTAAATAACAAAAAATTGTACTTGAATTTTTCCTTCTTTTTTTTTTTAACTTGAGGGCCTGACTGAAATCCAGCATTCAACATTAAAGCAGCAATCTGCTGCAGAGTGGATGAATTTGTGATAAATGGTCCCTTGAGGTTTATAAAACATATTCTCCATAAAACAAGCCACAATATGCTTCTTCACATTAGTCACTTCCTGACACTCAGGCTGCTGAAAATCCAGTTCAGTATTGGTACCTGCCATCCCCAGATGTAAACAACTCTTTGTTTATTGCAGCAAAGCTCATACATACATTTCAAGGTTTTATAGTGATAAAAGCCTGACTTCCTACATAAACTGAAGTGGGCTGCAATGTTGTTATTTTGTTTATTGCTCTTTTACTGCAGTGGTCAAATCATTCCTTTGAGACCAGACACTGGTTTTCTGCCATCTGCACAGTGTCAGAAAACTTGTGTCAACTGAATCACCACAGAAAATATTTATAATGAGAAGACTAATTAAACAAAATGTTGCCTCTTTAAATTAAATAGGAAGTGCAGATGATTAATAGCAAGTTAAAAAAACCATCTGCCATCTTGTTTCTTCCTTTTAAGATGTAGCATTTTCCTGGAGAACCATGAAAAGCATGCATTGTGCATGCCTATTTAGCAAGGGTCAGTTCAACAGATCATTGACCTCATGTGTAATGCATGTATATTTATATACCCTTATATTCATAGCTGCTTTATTCACAGTGGCCAAATAGTGGAAGCAGCCTAAATGCCTATCAAAAGCTGATTAGCTAAAGAAGTTATGATATATATATACACATATATATGTGTGTATATATATATATCATGGAATATATATATAACCAGCAATCAATAAAGATAATACTGTGCCTTTTGGGATAAAATGAATGGAACTGGAGGTGATTATGCTTAGTGAAATAAAGTGATGAAAGACAACTGCTGATTGGGTTCACATATGTGGCATCTAAAGCAATGATACAATTGTCTGGAAGATGGTACAGGGGATAAAGCATTGAACTCTCAAGCATGAGGCCCCGAGTTCTGTCCCTGGCAGCACATGTACCAGAGTAGAGTCTGATTCTTTCTCTCTCTGCTCCTATTGTTCATTAACAAATAGATAAAATCTTTAAAAGATTCTTTAAAAGACTAGAAATGATACAGATGAACTAGCAATAAATAAATAAATAAATAAATAAATAACATACTGTTTCTAAGACTTGTGAAAGGATGAGAACGTAGAACTTTGGTGGTGGGTGCAGTGTGGAACTATACCCTATTTTCCTACATAACCTTATAACCCACTATAATCACACTTTTTAAGAAATCAGCCTGCTTTCCAAAAGTAGGAATATTTTTATAATACATAAGGACCAGCACTACACACACACACACACACACACACACATCAGCACATTATACAATTATATACACATTTGACTCTTAGACTGGGTGAAATATCTATCATAAATAGGTAGAGTTCTCCAGAGTCCTACTCCACTAGGGAAAACTGGAAATAGGCTGGGAGTATGAATCAACCTTCCAGTATTCATGTCCAGAAGAGAAGCAGTTACAGAGGCCAGACCTTCCACTTTCTGTACCCCATAATGAATGTTGGTACATTCTTCCAGAGGGATAAAGAATAGGGAAGCTTCCAGTGGGGGGGGGGGGGATGGAACACAGAACTCTGGTGGTGGGAACTGTGTGTAATTGTACCCCTGTTATCTTACAATCTTATTCATCATTATTAAATCACTAATATATATATTTTTTAAAATGGGTAGAGTAGGGCTGAGAAGATAGCTTAATGGTTATACAAAGGTATTTTCATGTCCAAGACTCTGAGATATCAAATTCAATCCCCTCCTTCAGTGGAAACGCTAATATAAGCTGGAATTGTGCTGCCTCTATGTTGCTTCCTGGATTGGTAGGGTCATTTTTGTAAAATTCTCTGAGGTATAGGTTCCATGGAAAGGACTTTTTATTAATTTGGTACTGGAGGGGCCATAGCTGTGAATATCTGCCTTCAATACATGATTTGGTAGTTCTTGTATCTACACACTTTGTACGCCACTTCCTGGGTACAATAAATTTCAGGGCTTCAGATCATGCATATATATATATATGGAGAGAGATTACAATGGTTATGCAAAAAGGCTCTCATGTCTGAAGCTCTGAAACCCTAGGTTCTATTCCCAGTACCTCCATAAGCCAGAGCTGAGCAGTGTTCTGGTAAAAACAAACAAACAAAATAATATAAAATAAAGAATTCTTACTTAGAAAAAAATAAATATAAATAATTTCTAATGAAGTCATTTTAATTCAAAGAATTACCATGATTATAGCCCACATTCAAGCTCTGACACCACATGGGGGTGCTATGGCACCAGAGGAAGCTTCAGTGAGGTGTCTCTCCACCTCTCACTTTGCATCTACTATAGAAAGAATGAGAAACTCATCCTGAAAGTGGTGAAATCACACATAGGTGAGGTCTCTGCCCTGAAAAAATAAGAATTCCTATAGAAAAACTGTGAAATTATTTTGTTACATACTGTGGAACACTTAACATTGTATTTATTTTAAAATTTTATTTATAAAAAGGAAACACTGACAAAAACCATAGGATAAGAGGGGTACAACTCCACAAAATTCTCATCACCAGAACTCCATATCCCACCCCCTTCCATGATAGCTTTCATATTCTTTATCCCTCTAGGAGTATGGACATAGGGTCACTGTGGGTTGCAGAAGGTGGAAGGTCTGGCTTCTGTAATTGCTTCCCAGCTGAATATGGGCTTCGGCAGGTCAATTTATACTGCCAGCCTGTCTTTTTCTTTCCCTAATGGGGCAGGGCTCTGGGCTCCAGGACACACTGGTGGGATTGTCTGCCCAGGGAAGTCCTGTTGGCATCATGTTAGCATCTAGAACCTGGTAGCTGAAAAAAGAGTTAACATATAGAGCCAAAAAAAAAAAAGTTGACTAATCATGAACCTAAAGGCTGGAATGGTTCAGATGAAGAGTTGGGGGGGGGTGTCTCTTTTGTAGATAGTAGTCCTATTTTAGTTATATTCCAAAGAGCCTATGGCTATACTAGTTTTTTCTTTTTTCCTGAGCTATGTGTGCTTATCCTGATGTGCCGCAACCCAACAACCTATATAATATTATTTATAAGTATATGATGCAAATGTTAGGAATGCTTTAAATTTTAATACAGTATTTAAAAAATACAAGAGGAATCAAAATAGATGATCATTAAAAAAAAGTACATAATATCCTACTTGTGAAAGTAGATGGCTTCCAATACAATGGTATTAAATTAAAAAATAAAATAGTTGCATATTAACTACTCTATAGATATGGATTCTATGAAAAAGAGTTTCTTTTCTGGTGCATAATGATGGAAAATGGCCTAAGATGAGGGTGAGAGTTTTTTCAGGCACCTGTCACAGGGAGATGAGAAAGTATCCAAGAGTCCACAACTGTAAGTTGTGACTGTAGGTCATTAATGTTCCCAATACAATGATTTAGAAAAAAATAATAAAATAAAGACCTAATGTGAAGAGATTATTAATGCCTTCATTTAATGATTTACTTAATGAGTAAAAGATGCATAAATATATGTATGTATTCCTAAAAATTTACATTTTAGTTTTCACTAGGAGCCATTATCCAATATTAATCTCCATATTTAGGTAAATAAAACCAGTGCTTTGGTGATTTATAGTTACAGAGCTTACATTTTGCTCTGAGAGTCCTTACTAAGTAAAACAGGAAAAACATCTTTTATAGTTCTTATTGACTAGAGGAATAAATTTGTTATTTAGTAGAGAATTTTTCTGGTAAAAATAATTAGAAATATATCATAGTCTTTTTTTTTTTTGCCTCCAGTGTTATTGCTGGGGCTCAGTGCCTGCACTACAAATCCACTGAAGGCCATTTTTTTTTCATTTTGTTGCCCTTGTTGTAGTTGTTTGATAGGACAGAGATAAACTGAGAGGAGGAGAAGACAGAGAGGAGAGAAAGATAGATACCTGCAGACCTGCTTCTTCGCTTGTGAAGCGACCTCCCTGCAGGTGAGGAGCTGGGGGCTCAAACTGGGATCATCACAACAACCCTTAAACTTTGTGCCATGTGTGCTTAACCCGCTGTGCTACTACTACCCAGCCCCAAAATATGTCATAGTTTTTATACATGGACTTACACTGTAAGGTAGAGTATTTTAACAAAGGTCTTACAAAAGATGCATCATTCTTCTAGTCATAGAGTATGACTTAAACAAACTGGTAAGCAAATTAAATATCACATAATATTTGCCTTGTGATTATCAATGTTACCTCTGATTACTTGGTTATGGTAACATCTTTCAAATTTATCTACTCAAATTTCATTTTTCACATTATAATTAATGAGTACAATGAGTTCTGCTGTAACACTTCTGTTTAAAATGCAAATTTGTTCCAATATGATTGATACAAGAGGGAACTATTCCAGTATAATGACAATAATGTGTTTGCTTATGTTTGATTTCATCTTGGAGAAACACTAAGTAAAGACAAAAGTTTGCACCTGTTGGATCAAACCAAGTAGGAACAGACAAAATGCGTATAGCTCCTACATTAGTCTTGGTTAGTTTATGTGTCATATGGGACAAACACATCTACATATTATGTGAAAATTTTAGATAATTTTCCCACAAATCACAATAATTCACTGCAACTCATCTAACATGCAAATCTATAAACAAAGTTTAAGTCTTTCTCATGGTGAACTGATAGTTATGTATTTCCTAACCATTTAATGTGCTACAGTTTTACTAGGTTTCTACCTTTTTTATATGTCCTCAGTATTTTTTTTATTCTTACTTTCTTTTCTTTATAAAAAGGAAAAACTGACAAAACCATAGGATAATAGGGGTACAACTCCACACAATTCCCACCACCAGAATTCCGTATCTCATCCCCTCCCTTGACAGCTTTCCTATTCTTTCTTTTTATTATTTTTTTTAATACTCTGGGAGTATGGACCCAAGGTCATTGTGGGATGCAGACGGTGCAAGGTTTCTGTAATTGCTTTCCCACTGGACATGGATATTGACAAGTTGATCCATACTCCCAGTCTGCCTCTCTCTTTCCCTAGTGGGGTGGGGTTCTGGGGAATCAGAGATCCAGGACACATTGGTGGGGTTGTCTGTCCAGGGAAGTTTGGTTGGCATCATGCTAGCATCTGGAACTTGGTGGTTGAAAAGAGAGTTAACATATAAAGCCAAACAAATTGTTGACTAATAATGAACCTAAAGGCTGGAATAATGCAGATGAAGAGCTGGAGGGGGGTGGTCTCCATTTTGTAGCTAGCTAGTAGGCATATTTTAGTTATATTCCAAAGGGCCTGTGGCTGTACTAGTTTTATTTTTTCCCTAAGCTTGACATCTGATATGCAGGTGGATTCAACTTATTGTCTGGGGAGATGATATAATGGCTGAAAAAAGGACCAAAAATCTGGGAAGAGAGTAACTCCCAAATATGGGAAAGGCGTGTAAATATTGTTGACTGTAAGCCCCATCGATGTGATGTTATCTGGGGTCCATATTCAGCATAGGAGCCTATGTGACCTCTGCATCCCTGTAGATCTGAGCTCTTTTTTCTATGAATCCTGTGATTTTTCTTGTGCAATTTTCATTCCAGGTCATTCTCTTTTTTTAATTTTTATATTATAGTATTACATGTCAACAGGGGTTCGAATCCACACTATTCCCACCACCAGAGTCCTGAATCTTTACTCTTCCCACTGCAATCCACCACAGTTCCCCTAAAGTTGTAGACATGGACCAACCATCTTCTCTACAACTATCTGTCCACATTTATACATAGTTGCCCCTTCTTTTTCGCATTCAATTCTCTCTTCCCCTCTAAGCCACTCATAACATCATAGCTACCTCCATATGTCCCTCTCCTTTTCTTTCTCTCTCTCTGGGTGCTGATGGAGCTGGAGTGCAGAGTTTTCTTATCTTCATCCTATCACTTCTCCCCCGCTGTGAGTATGGATCAAGGTTGTTTATAGGGAGCAGAAGGTAGGAGTTGTGGCTTCTGTGATTGTTTCTCTGCTGAGCTTGGGTGTTGATAGGTCAATCCATACCCTCATCCTGTTTCTGCCCTTCCTTAGTGGACCAGAGATCTAGAGATGTGATGGTCCAGGACACATTGGTGAGGTCATCTGTCCAGAGAAGTCAGGGTGGAGTCATGGTAGCATCTGTACTTGGTGTCTGGAGGGTGGTATGACATTAGTTGAGACAAAATGGTTAATAAACAGGAACCAAAAAGTAAGATCAGATTAGTAATTTCAGGGTAGAGTAAATCTAGAGCCCTGCCCTAATCCAACTTTCTAGCCTCTTTCTCTACTCTGACACCATTCTCTAAGATAATATTCTCATCCAACTGCAGGCTAGCTACCAAACTCAAGCAAAACTGAGAGGAATAAGCAGAAAGAACTTTGGTCAAGAATGACATCTGATCAATGATCATGTTAGTTTTATTGGGCATGGTTAGCTTTATTGAATTCATATTTTATTAATATTGATTTTATATAGGTATATAAATCATAAGATTTCAGAGATATAATTTTGCATCTTTGTGTACACATGCACAATTTACTGCAACTAGCTACAAAATTCCTGTGCCTTGACCCTTCCCTTGGATAATCACCAGTTTTCAAAGTTTTAGTAATGGACAGTTTGGTTTTTTAACTTATTTATATTTCACATGTGAATTAAGCCATTTAATAGTTGTCTTTTGGATCTTATTGTACTAAACATAATGATCTCTGTTTACATTCATTTTCTGCTACATGGCACAATACCATCTTTTTCAATTACAATGTAGTAGTCCATAATTTATTTATTCAACCATTGTTTGATGATTGTGAATAATGCAAATATGAACATAAAGGCAAACATGTCCTTGCATATCTGTGTTTATGTGTCCTTTGGATATGTGCCTAGAGGTGACATTCTGGACTATGTACATTTTTATATTTTTTGTTTATAGATGTTGTTTTTGTTTTTCAAGGGTTCTCCACCAGTTTGCATTTCCAACATTGTACCAGAGTTCACATTTCTTCACATCCTTGCCAATACTTGCCATTTCCAATCTTACTGATATAGGTCATTCTCACAGGTGTGAGGTGATAAATCATTGTGCTTTTAATTTGTATTTTCCTTTTGATGAGTGCTGTAATTTTTCTGTGGGTAGTTTGCATGTCTATTCACATCTTTTGTTAAAAATTTTAATTGGAATTCCTGCTTTCGTTGTTGTTTAATGTTACACATTTTTACTATCAATCCTTTCTCATATGTGTTATGTGCAAGTATCATCTCAAAAATGTTAGATTAGTTTTAAAATTGTCTTTTTAACTCTTGCCTCTAATTATTATAAATAATTAATGATGTATGCAATATAAGAGAGGTTACTACAATCAATATTAACTTGGAGACCTCACATTTTTGCTTGGATCACAGTCAATATATTTAGCTATTATCTTTAGTAAGACAGAAGAAATGGCATATATGATAATTTATTATTAAATAGAATGTTCCCACTAATATAAGAGAACTATATATTTACAGGAACATATTGATATAAGGCAACTCATTCCAGTTGATGTTAATAAAATTATCAGTGTGAATCTTTTTACATTGGTTACATTGGTAGGCCCTTGCTCTTGACTGTATTTTAGGTAAATTCTTTAACCTACTTCCTGTTCCATTTTTTCAGCAGCATAAGTATCCAGTCTAAATTTACAATTATTCTAAATTTATTCATTTTGATGTATAGCAATATACATATCACTTACGATTCTTTATGTTTTATTGTTTACCTAATGCAGATGGAATCAGTTCATTCTTTTTTATTTTCTGCTTGTTAAAGGATAATTCATCTATATAAAATAGTGTTTATTATGTGAAAGTAGACTCTTCATGTGTGTCAGTCACTCTTTACCTAGTCTCTTACCTCTAAGTTGAATAGGATCCTGTTCCTTTTGATATCCACAGTGTATATTGAAATTTGTAGGGAGTCGGGCTGTAGCGCAGCAGGTTAAGCACAGGTGGCGCAAAGCACAAGGACCGGCATAAGGATCCCGGTTCGAACCCCGGCTCCCCACCTGCAGGGGAGTCGCTTCACAGGCGGTGAAGCAGGTCTACAGGTGTCTATCTTTCTCTCCTCTTTTCTGTTTTCCCCTCCTCTCTCCATTTCTCTCTGTCCTATCCAACAACAACAACAACAATAATAACTACAACAATAAAACAACAAGGGCAACAAAAGGGAATAAATAAATAAAATAAATATAAAAAAATTTAAAAAAAAAGAAATTTGTAGGGAGCAAGATTAAGTGATTTTTACAAATTCAGAGATTTATATGATTTGGCAATTATTATGGTTAAAATGTAGGGGAGTTACATAATACTTTGGATGTAAATACTGTCTTTGTCCTGTTGGAATCAAATTGTTTTCAAAACTAATTCCACATCTCCCTTTGAGAGGAAGTAGGGAATGCTGCCCTGAATGTAGAATCATTTCCAGCAAAGAAGAGATTTGGACTATATAGGTTCATAAATTATATAATAATTTATCATATTACAGCCCCCACCAAGAACATATTACACCAGCTTTACCTTACTAGAAAATTCCCATTTATATTTCCAGTTTACATTTATATTAATGCCTTCTTAGTTTTCAGATAAAAAAATGTAACAAAAACATGGCTTCCTATACTAAAGAAAGACAAGTAGACAATATAATTCTTTAAATTTAATTGAAAATTGACTGTCTTTAGTTGCTCATGAATTAGACTTTCAATTTTCAAAAGTGAGGTTACAGGTTACCAAAGCATAGAAAATTGCTTCTTCTAAAAAATTATTGGTGATTTAATATTGATTTATAAGATTCTGAGTAAATCCTGATTTCCCTCAGCAGACAACTTTACCAATGTGTCCCGGAAACTTATATCCTACTAGAGAAAAAAATAGAAACAGGTTGAGGGTATGGGTCAACCATTCAAAGCCTGTGTGCAGAAGAAACAAAGACCAGGACTCTCACCTTCTGCATCCCCAAAAATAACTTTGGTTCATTCTCCCAGAGAGAAAATGATAAGAGAACATGACTTGAGGGCTCTGAACTCCAACTCCATCAGGCCCCAGAGAAGGAAGAGGAAAAAAGGAAAGGTATTCAGAAGTATTAATGGGTGTAGGTGTGACTTAGAAAGGAAGAGAAGGCAGGTCCACTGGAAAAATGGGGGAAAATATATATAAATATAGACAGATAGTTATAGATATATACAGACAGACTATGACCCACATAGTCAATGACTACCACCTCTCCAGATTCAAAGGAGGTCTCGAAACTTTACATCAGGCTCAACCTGATGCTGTTGACTGGCTACGGAAGAAGGGCAAATGCTAGAAGAAGAAGATATAATAATAGTCAACCTGTCTCAGTAACATTGGGAGAAGTACTGCATCTTTCAGTATAGGGAATGCTGACATAGAAATCTGGTGGTCGAAACAGTGAAGAATTATACCCGTTATTTTATAATTTTATAAATCAATATTAAGTCACTAATAATTTTTAAATTATGATATAACAGGGGTATAATTCCACAGCATTCTCAATACCAGAGTTCTGTGTCCCTATTCCCTCCACTGGAAACTACAATGGTTCTCCCAAGGTCACAGATATGGGTGACTATTATTTCTATAACTATCTACTTTATTAAGTTCTATGTAAGTAAATTATATATAGATAACTGTAAGTGTGCTTCAGGTATGATTTAGTAAATTTAAGGATAAAGTTGTAGTAGGTGATCTTACTGAATTATATATCAGAGTTCATGCACTTAATTTTATCACAGTCTATAAATGTTACTGTTGGTGTCATTTTGTACAGTTTGAAAATATATAGACTTAGTAATAAAACACACATTATCATAAAAAGAGGGGTGGAACCAGATTTTAAACCCAGGACGTCAGGTTCTAAAATGTATACATTTAATTTGTAGCTTAGCTTTATATAGATACTAGATTAAATTGTACTATATCTTTAGCCTGAGTTTAAGCTTTTTAGATTTTATATGGCTACTAGAAATATATCTAGGGGCTGAGGAGATAGCATAATGGTTAGGAAAATGAAGTTCATGCATGAGGCTTAGAAGTTCTAGGTTCAATACCCAGCACTATCATAAGCCCCAGTTGAGTAGTGCCCTAGTTAAATTAGGAAAAGAAAAAGAAAAAGAAAGAAAGAAAGAAAGAAAGAAAGAAAGAAAGAAAGAAAGAAAGAAATGAATTAATGAATGAAGGAAGGAAGGAAAGGAAGAAAGGGAGAAAGGAAGGAAGGAAGAGAGAGATAGAGAGAGAGAGGAAGAAAAGGAAGGAAGGAAGGGAGGAAGGAAGGAAGGAAAGGAAAGGAAGGAAGAGAGAAAGAAAGATTAGGCAATGATATATTATAATTAATTTTGGTGGGACAGACAGTGGCACACCTGGATGAATGTAAATTTTATCAGGAGTTAAAAATGTTAAATGTTAAATTTTATCAGGAGTTAAAACTTCAGGTCCCCCCCAGAGAAGGGAAATTTCAAGAATGGTGATGTTATGATATAGATTTTTCCCTCCCTCTGCCTATCTCCTCTTAACCTCTCAGCTTCTCTCTGTCCTATAAAATAAAAATAAAACATAAATAGTTTTAAAGAAATATATTGAGCTCCAGTTGTGCAATCGGTTAGCGCTCGGTACTTATACAGAAATGTATTTAGTGATATGAGTAACTGATATTTCTAAATACTATTTTCTATTTTTATGGGAATTGGGCTAGTTACTAAACACAAAAATGTAATGTAGTATGAAAATTTGTAGTAATTATAAAAGAAAATTGTTCAGAATTTCACCAAAAATTTATGAACATTATTTGAACAAATAAACAATTTAATTATGTAAGTTCTACAAATATAATTATCATTTCTTGCCTATTTTTTAATTTTAATTAATGATATTCTACTAAAGCAGAGTATGCCATACAATAAGCATTTAGTAAAGGCTTTACATATTTCTTAAGACTTTACTTATCCTAGCCAGGTATGTGTGTAACAAAATTTGTTACATAAACAATATGTAGAATTTGAAACCCATAGCAATCATGATAAAACAAAGTGAAATTTGAATTTACACTTCATAATTTTCCGTACACTATTTCAGTATATAATTTGGCTTAGGGTGGATGTTCCTGAACTAATATTTAAAACTTGCCAATAAGATCTCTTCAAGACACTGCAGAAATTACTCCAGACTTCTCAATTTTTGCACTGCTTCTGAGTTTGGTTGGTGTAAATATGACACCTGCTTGTATGTTCTGAGTTACTTCAGTATATTGCTATGAGTTAATTTTTTGTCTCAACACTTCATATGTTGAATGCTTAAACCATATGTGGTCATATTTGGAAATAAAACCTTTAGCACATAATTAAGGATAAGTGAAGTAAAAAAGATCTAATATAATGAATCAGCGATCTTATAATAAATAAGAAGTTATACTCTCTCCCTTTTCTTTTCTTCCTTTTTTATTCTTATTCTTTTCTCTTTTCCCCTTTCTCTACACTCATTTTCTCCCCTCTTCCCACTTCCTTCCCTTTCTCTTACCCACACTCTCTCTTTTTCTATTTATCATCTCTCTCTCCATGCATATTTGAAGGAAAGGCCATATTGGGACATGACAAGAAGGTGATTTTCTGCAAACCAGGAAGAGTCTTCACAAGTAACTGATAATATTGACACTCTAATATGAATTGTGCTGCTATGAACATAGGAGTACACAGCTCTTGTTGGTTGGGTGTTATGGAGTCCTTGGGGTATAACCCCAGGAGAGGAATTACTGGATCATATGGAAGGTCCATGTCTAGCCTTCTGAGAGTTTTCCAGACTGCTCTCCACAGAGGCTGGACCAATTTACATTCCCACCAGCAATGTAAAAAGGGTTCCTCTGTCCCCACATCCTCTCCAGCATTTGTTGCTGCTGTCCTTTTTGATGTATGCCATTCTTACAGGAGTGAGGTGGTATCTTAGTGCTGTCTTAATTTGCATTTCTCTGACAATCAGTGACCTAGAGCAGTTTATCATATGTTTGTTAGCCTTTTGGATCTCCTCTATAGTGAATGTTTTGTTCATATCCTCTGTCCATTTTTGGATGGGGTCATTTGCTTTTTTGGTGCTAAGTTTTCTGAGCTCTTTATATATTTTGGTGATTAGTTTCTTGTCTGATGTAAGGCATGTGAAGATCTCCTCCCATTCTGTGAGGGGTCTCTCTGTTTGTTTAATAGTTTCTTTGGATGTGCAGAAGCTTTTCAATTTGATGTAGTCCCATTGGTTTGTTTCTGCTTTAGTCTTCCTTGAAATTAGGTTTGATTCATCAAAGATGTCCTTGAGGTGTAGGTGGGAAAGTGTTTTACCAATGTTTTCCTCTAAGTATTTGATTGTTTCTGGTCTGACATCTAGGTCTTTGATCCATTTGGAGTTAATTTTTGTTTCTGGTGAGATAAAGTGGTTCAATTTCATTCTTCTGCATGGTACAACCCAGTTTTCCCAGCACCATTTATTGAAGAGAGCCTCCTTTTTCCATTTAATCCCTTGGGCCCCCTTCTGAAAGATTAGATGCCCATAGGTGTTGGGATTTATTTCTGTGCTTTCAATTCTGTTCCACTGGTCTGTGTGCCTATTTTTGTTCCAGTACCATGCTGTTTTGATGATGATGGCTTTATAATATAGTTTAAGGTCTGGGTGTGTGATGCCTCCATTTCTGGTTCTTTTCCTCAAGATGGTTTTGGCAATTCTAGGTATTTTAAGGTTCCAGATAAATGATTGTAGTGTTTGTTCTATTCTCTTAAAGAAGCTTGGTGGAACTTTGATGGGTATTGCATTCAAATTGTATATGGCTCTGGGGAGAATATTCATTTTGATGATATTTATTCTTCCAATCCATGAGCATGGGATATCTTTCCATTTCTTGGTATCAGTTTCTATTTTCCTGAGTAGCGACACTCTAATACTGAACTTGTAGCTTCTAGATCTGTAAGAAAGTAAATTCCAGTTGTTTTAGTCACCCAGACCATATTATTTTGATATGGTAGTCCAGTCTTGGCAGGAGAACCTTTGACACTTTTTTTTTTATTTAAGAAAGTATTAATTAACAAAACCATAGGGTAGAAGGGGTACGATTCCACACAATTCCCACCACCCAATCTCCATATCCCACCCCCTCCTCTGATACTCCCTGATAGCTTTCCCATTCTCTATCCCTCTGGGAGATGGACCCAGGGTCATTGAGGGTTGCAGAAGGTAGAAGGTCTGTCTTCTGTAATTGCTTCCCCGCTGAACATGGGCGTTGACTGGTCGGTCCATACTCCCAGTCTGCCTCTCTCTTTCCCTAGTAGGGTGTGTCTCTGGGGAAGCAGAGCTCCAGGACACATTGGTGGGGTCTTCAGTCTAGGGAAGCCTGGCCGGCATCCTGATGACCTCTCGAACCTGGTGACAGAAAACAGAGTTAACATACGAAGCCAAAAAAATTGTTGAACAATCATGGACCCAAAGCTTGGAATAGTGGAGAGGAAGTATTAGGGGGTTACTCACTACAAACTCTAGTGTACTTCTGCTTTCTGGTATATATTTTGCAGTAGTTTACAGGTAGGTGTGAACATATGCTCTCTCTCACAGAAACTGGTGTATATCTAGGTTTTGGGACTTTGTTAGAAAGTGAACCACCTGAGATGGAATTAGAGTATACTATGAAAGGAAAGGTCTCACCGGAGTAATGAAGCTGAAGGGTTGTCATTCCACACGTGAAGTCTCTGGACAGAGTCTGAAGTGAAGCATGTTGAGGTGGCAATCGTTGTGTTGGTTAGGCAGATGCAATATTAATTGATATGGATTGGGAGAGGCATACGGGAAAGTGGGCCGTATCCAAGGGTTCCAGGACTGGGGAAAGTAGAGGCTCTATAGTGGAGATGTTCCTGCTGTCTTAGAGTTCAAAAAGACAATCGATAGTTAATGTTATCATCACATTATTTGGTAATTGGGTTAACTTTGAAAAGTCCTTTTGTTATGGTTTGCTGTACAGTACCCAGAATCTTGTATATAGCAGTGCTATTGGTTGCTTCTGATCTACTTGGTCTAGGCTTTTGAGAGAGTCTGCATATCAATTACGCAGCCTATATATTGAAAAGATTCAGTTTCTGTTTTAAAAAACTTCAAGACATACAATTAATTTTTCCCCTCTTGTATTAACTAGTGATTTATATGACTACATTTTACTAGGAGTGTACATAAACACCATTCCCACCACCAAAAGACTGTGACCCATCCCTCCTACCCACTCCCACACCCCACTGGCCCAGGAAGCTGCATGTCTACCCCGCACCACAGGGTTTTTACTTTGGTGCCCTACTTACAATTTGGTCAGGTCCTGCTTTTAGTTTCCCTTTCAGATGTTCTTACTCAACTTCTGTTGATGTGTGGGATTATCCCATACTCATCTTTATCTTTCTGACTTAGCTCACTTAACATAATTCCTTCTAGCTCTGTCCAAGATGGGTCAGCAAAGGTGGGTTCATTGTTCTTGATAGCTGCATAGTGTTCTATTGTATATATATATACCACAGCTTTCTCAGCAACTCATCTGTTGTTGGGCATCTGATTGCTTCCAGATTTCAGCTATTATAAATTGTGCTTCTATGAACATAGGAGTACACACGTCTTTTTGGTTGGGTGCTATGAAGTCCTTGGGATATAAGCCCAGGAGAGGAATTACTGGATCATATGGAAGGTCCATGTCTAGCCTTCTGAGAGTTTTCCAAACTGCTCTCCACAGAGGCTGGACCAATTTACATTCCCACCAGCAGTGCAAAAGGGTTCCTCTGTCCCCACAACCTCTCCAGCATTTGTTGCTGCTGTCCTTTTTGATGTATGCCATTCTTACAGGAGTGAGGTGGTATCTTAGTGTTGTCTTAATTTGCATTTCTCTGACAATCAGTGACCTAGAGCAGTTTTTCATATGTTTGTTAGCCTTTTTGATCTCCTCTATAGTGAATGTTTTGTTCATATCCTCTGCCCATTTTAGATGGGGTCATTTGCTTTTTTGGTGCTAAGTTTTCTGAGCTCTTTATATATTTTGGTGATTAGTTTCTTGTCTGTTGAATGGCATGTGAAGATATTCTCCCATTCTGTGAGGGGTCTCTCTGTTTGTTTAATAGTTTCTTTGGATGTGCAGAAGCCTTTCAATTTGATGTAGTCCCATTGGTTTTTTTTTTTGCTTTAGTCTTCCTTGCAATTGGGTTTGATTCATCAAAGATGTCCTTGAGGTGTACGTGGGAAACTATTTTACCAATGTTTTCCTCTAAGTATTTGATTGTTTCTGGTCTGACATCTAGGTCTTTGATCCATTTGGAGTTGATTTTTGTTTCTGGTGAGATAGAGTGGTTCAATTTCATTCTTCTGCATGTTTCAACCCAGTTTTCCCAGCACCATTTATTGAAGAGAGCCTCCTTTTTCCATTTAATCCTTTGGGCCCCTTTATCAAAGATTTGATGTCCATAGGTGTGGGGATTTATTTCTGGGCTTTCAATTCTATTCCACTGGTCTGTGTGCCTATTTTTGTTCCAGTACCATGCTGTTTTGATGATGGTGGCTTTATAATATAGTATAAGGTCTGGGTGTGTGATGGCTCCATTTCTGTTTCTTTTCCTCAAGATGGTTTTGGCAATTCTAGGTGGTTTCATGTTCCAGATAAATGATTGTAGTGTTTGTTCTATTCTCTTAAAGAAGCTTGGTGGAACTTTGATGGGTATTGCATTCAAATTGTATATGGCTCTGGGGAGAATATTCATTTTGATGATATTTATTCTTCCAATCCATGAGCATGGGATATCTTTCCATTTCTTGGTATCAGTTTCTATTTCCTTGAGTAGCGACTCATAGTTTTCAGTATATAACTCTTTCGCTTCTTTGGTCAACTTTATTCCTAGGTATTTGATTGATTTTGCTGTAACAGTAAATGGGAGTGATTTCTGGATGTCTTCTTCAGATTTAGTGTTTGCATAAAGAAATGCCACCGATTTTTGTACATTGATTTTGTAGCCTGATGCCTTGCTATATTGCCTAGTAACTTCCAGTAGTTTTCTGCTGAATTCTTTAGGTTTTCCTATGTATACTATCATATCATCTGCAAATAGTGAGAGCTTGACTTCTTCCCTTCCAATCTGTATTCCTTTGATTCCTTTCTCTTGCCTGACTGCTATGGCAAGAACTTCCAGTACTATGTTGAAGAGTAACGGTGACAGTGGACAACCCTGTCTAGTCCCCAATCTGAGGGGGAATGCTTTCAGCTTCTGTCCATTGAGTATGATGTTGGCTGTAGGTTTGCTCTATATAGACTCCACTATCTTGAGGAATTTCCCATCTGTTCCCATTTTTTGTAGAGTTTTGAGCATGAATGGGTGTTGGATTTTGTCAAAGGCTTTCTCTGCATCTATTGAGATAATCATGTGGTTTTTGGCTTTGCTTTTATTGATGTGATGAATGACATTGATAGACTTATGTATGTTGAACCAGCCTTGCATTCCTGGGATGAATCCCACTTGGTCGTGATGAACAATCTTTTTGGTATGCTGCTGTATCCGGTTGGCCAAGATCTTGTTTAATATACTGGCATCTATATTCATCAGAGATACTGGTCTGTAGTTTTCCTTTTTTGTTCTGTCCCTATCAGCTTTTGGTATCAGGGTGATGTTGGCTTCATAGAAGGTGGAAGGGAGTATTCCTGTTTCTTCATTCTTATGGAAAATCTTAAGAAGTATGGGTACTAACTTTTTCCTGAAAGTTTTGTATAATTCATTCCTGAAGCCATCTGGTCCAGGACTTTTGTTGTTGGGGAGGTTCTTAATAACGGTTTCAATTTCTTTGTCTGTGATTGATGCATTTAGATTTTGTATTTCTTCTTGGTTCCGTTTTGGAAGGGCATATGCTTCTAGGAATTGTTCCATTTCTTCCAGATTCTCTAGCTTGGTGGTGTATAGTTCTGTATAGAGGTTTCGCAGGATTCTCTGGATTTCTGTGGTGTCAGTTGTGATATCTCCTCCCTTGTTTATAATTCTGTTAATTTGAGTCTTCTCACTTTTTTGTTTGGTGAGTCTGGTTAGGGGTTTGTCAATTTTGTTTAATCTTTCAAAGAACCAACATTTGGCTTCATTGATCTTTTGTATTGTTCTTTTATTTTCGATGTTGTTTATTTCTGCTCTAATTTTAGTGATTTCTGTCCTTCTGGTTGCTTTAGGGTTCCTTTGTTCCTCTTCCTCTAAGTCTTTGAGGTGTCCAGTAAGGTCGTTCATTTGAGCTTCTTCTTGGTGTTTAACATGTGATTGTATGGCTATAAGTTTCCCTCTCAGTACTGCTTTAGCTGTGTCCCAAATATTTTGATAGTTTGTGTCTTCATTTTCATTTGTTTCCAGGAACATTTGAATTTCCTTCTTGAGTGAATCTCTGACCCAGTGGTTCTTAAGGAGTATGTTGTTTAGTTTCCAAATTCTGTGACTTTTAATAATTGTCTGTTTGTTGTTAAATGTTAGTTTTACTCCACTGTGGTTTGAGAAGATACTTGGGATGATTTCAATGTTCTTGAATTTATTGATGCTGTCTTTGTGGCCTAACATGTGGTCTATCCTTGAGTATGTGTTATGTGGATTTGAAAAGAAGGTGTATTCCAGGTTTTTGGGGTAAAGGACTCTGAAAATGTCCAAGAGATCTAGTCTGTCAATCTCTTCATTCCATTCTCTTGTATCTTTGTTCGTTCTCTGCTTTGTTGATCTGTCTAAGTGTGAGAGTGGGGTATTGAAGTCTCCCACTATTATTGTATTACTATTGATGTATTTTTGAAATTCTTTCAGTAAGTGCTTGACGTATTTAGATGGTCCCTCATTGGGTGCATAGATGTTAATGATTGTTAAGTCTTCTTGGCTGATTGATCCTCTAATCATTATGTAATGTCCTTACCTATCTTGTATTACTTTATTTAACTTAAACTCTCTCTTGTCTGAGATGAGAATGGCTGTCCCTGCCTTTATTTTGTGGTCCATTAGCCTATATGATAGTTTTCTATCCTTTCACTTTAAGTCTTTCTTTAACTTGTTGTGAAAGATGGGATTCTTGCAAGCAGCATATGGTTGGATTATGTTTTCTGATCCATCCCCCCACCCTGTGCCTTTTGATGGGTGAATTTAAGCCATTGACATTTATTGATATTATGGATTTTTTTTTGTTTGCTCTGATTTTTTTTGTTTATAAGATGTCTTTTAGAACCTCTTTCAGGGCCAGTTTGGTGATGGTTGCCTCCTTTAACTGTTGTTTGTCTAAGAAGGTTTTGTTCCCTCCATCTAGTTTGAATGAAAGTCTAGCAGGATATATTATCCTTGGTTGAAACCCTTTTTCATTCAGTGTTCAGTAGATATCTTGCCATTCTCTTCTGGCTTTTAGAGTTTGAGTGCAGAAGTCTGCAGATAATCTTATGGGTTTTGCCTTGTATGTGACTTTTTGTTTCTCTCTTGCAGCCTTTAGGATCCTTTCTTTATCCTTACTTCTTCTCTTTGTGACTATGATGTTTCTTGGTGTCTTCAGGTCTGGGTTGATTCTGTTTGGCACTCTCTGAGCCTCTTGAATCTTGATGTCCTTTCTGTTTTTCAGGTCTGGGAAGTTTTCTTCTATTATTTCCTCTAGAATGTTTCCTTCCCCTTCCTCTCTTTCTTCCTCTGGCAGGCCAGTTATGCGAATGTTACTTCTTTTGAGATCATGCCATATGTCTCTGTTGTTGTTTTCAGTGTCTCGCAATCTCTTTTTGAGCTCTTTCACCTCTTTCTTAGTTTTCTCTAACTCATTCTCTGTCTGACTAATTCTGTTTTCTGCTTCTGTTAGTCTGCTTTCCCTTGCTTCAGCTTCTTTCTTCATTACAGCTATTTCAGCTTTCAGTTCTCTAATTGCCTCAAGATAATCAGTATTTTCCTTGGGGGTCTCAACTGTTGTTTCCCTAATACTGCTATTCCTTTCCTCCAATGTTGTTTTCATTTCTGTTATTAATAAGTTTATTATTGCTTGCATACTTTTCTTATCTATGGTTACTTCCAGCTGATTTGTAGTTTCTTCTGGGCTCTTGTCTTCATTCATTGGAGTAGCAGTTTTATTTGTTTTTATATACCCAATTTTTTTGATTTATGTGTTTCTTTTTTTTAATGCTCTGTTGTTCCTCTGTTGTTGTGTCTTGAGTACAAGCAACACTGTACTAAATACCTTTATTACAATTGCACTCACCAACCTCAAGAATTACAGTAGCAACTGAAGCAAGTATTGAAGCAGTTTAATCACTACCAGTTAGCCAAACAATTTCTCCACTCCCGAAAAAAAAGTAACCAAATCCCAGTGAAGAAGAAAGAGAAAAGAAAGGAGGGATAGCAAGAATAGACAGTTATGCAAATCTTGTGTCCACTGTATATTCTAGGGGTAATAAGAGGGGAAAGGGAACTAGAGCAGAGATACACACATATAGAGTCCACTATGAGTCAGATTTCTTCCCTTAATAATTCACAAATTCAGAAAGGCAAAGAAGAAGGAAGAAGTGTATGACAAGATTACAAAAAAAAAAAAGAGAGAGAGAGAGACAAGAGAGAGAAAAGGGAGAAGATAAGAAAAAGTGTTGTAATTAAAGAGCAGTGAAAGGAAATTCCCAAATGTGTATCAGTGAATTCAAAAAAGCACCCTGTTTGGTGGTGTGGGGTAGTCCACTCTGAGTCCGATTTCTTTCCCAAAATAATTCACAAATACAGAAAGGCAAAGAAGAAGGAAGGAAGAAGTGTATGACAAGATATAAAAAAAAGATAGAAAAAGAAAAAAGAGACAAGTGAGAGCAAAGGGAAAAGATAAGAAAAGAGCTATAATTAAAGAGCAGTGAAAGGAAAGGTTTTTTTATTACTTTATTTTTAATTTAATTTAATTTAATTTTTTTAATTAGTTAGGAGGAGGAGGGAGTGGAGAGTCTGTAGAGGAGGTAGGAGTAAGGAGATAAGTTCCTCTCACAATAGATAAGTTGCCCACTACCCTAGCAATGAAAGATACCATAAGAGTTAATTCTGATCAAACTAAAGGGGGGGGAGATATATGCCTTTATATAATATTAATAATAAAATAGAGCTGGTAAAAAAAAACCTGTCCCAGATTACCTCAAACCTCGTGATCAGAGGCAGCTAATTGTTAAGAATGAGAAAACAAACAAACAAACAAAAAAAACCTCAGCACTAGACAAGGATAGCGAAATAGACAGTTATGCAAATCTACTATCCACTGTATATTCTAGGTGTGGCTAAAGGAGGAAGGGAAGTTGAGCAGAGACACTCGCAGTGGGAGTCCACACTGAGTCAGAATTCTTCCCCAAAATAATTCCCAAATGTGTATCAGTGAATTCAAAAAAGCACACTGTTTGGTGGTGTGGAGGCTGGGGCCTGTGGCTTTGGAAGCTGTAGAGTTAAGAAGAAAGGATGACAAGAATGAGAAAAAGAATAAAAAAAAGAAAGAGAGAGAGGAAAAAGAAAAAGATAAGAAAAAGAACAGTCATAAAAGAGCAGTGAAAGGAAAGAGGTTTTTTTATTTATTTATTTTTAATTATTTAATTAGCTATGTGGGGTGAGGTGGGGTGGTTGGCTACTTAGAAAGAAAAAAGGCCAAAAAAAAAAAGGCCTCAAAAAGACTATCGATAGTTAATGTTATCATCACATTATTTGGTAATTGGGTTAACTTTGAAAAGTCCTTTTGTTATGGTTTGCTGTACAGTATCCAGTATCTTGTATATAGCTGTGCTATTGGATGCTTCTAATCTACTTGTTCTAGGCTTTTGAGAGAGTCCGCATATCAAATACACAGCCTATATATTAAAAAGATTCAGTTTGTGTTTTGAGAAACTTTGAGACGTACAACTGATTTTCCCCCTCTCATATTAATTAACTACTGATTTATATGTCTACATTTTGCTAGGAGTGTACATAAACACCATTCCCACCACCAAAAGACTGTGACCCATCCCTCCCACCCACTCCCACCTCCCACTGTTCCAGGAAGCTGCATGTCTACCCCTCACCACAGGGTTTTTACTTTGGTGCTCTACTTACAATTTGATCAGATCCTGCTTTTAGTTTCCCTTTAAGATCTTCTTAGTCAACTTCTGTTGATGAGTGGGATCATCCCATACTCATCTTTTTCTTTTTGAACCCTAAGACAGCAGGAACCTCACATCTCCACTATAGAGCCCCTACTTCCCCCAGTCCTGGAACCCTTGGATAGAGCCCACTTTCCCTTCTGCGTCTCCCAATTCATACCAAATAATATTGCATCCACCGATCACAACCTAACCAACGCAACGATTGCCACCTCAACATGCTTCACCTCAGACTGTGTCCAGAGACTTCACGTGTGGAATGACAACCCTTCAGCTTCATTACTTGGGTGAGACCTTTCCTTTTATAGTACACTCTAATTTCATCTCAGGTGGTTCACTTTCTAACAACGTCCATAACCTAGATATACACCAGTTTCTGTGAGAGAGAGCTTATGTTCACACGTATCCATAAACTACTGCAAAATATATACCTGAAAGCAGAAGTACACTAGAGTTTGCAGTGAGTACCTCCCTAACACTTCCTCTGCACTATTCCAAGCTTGGGATCCATGATTGCTCAACAAATTGTTTGGCTTCATATGTTAACTCTCTTTTCAATCACCAGGTTCCAGATGCCACCAGGATGCTGGCCAGGCTCCCTGGATTGAATACCCCACCAATGTATCCTGGAGCTCAGCTTCCCCAGAGACACACCCTACTAGGGAAAGAGAGAGGCAGACTGGGAGTATGGACTGACCAGTCAACGCCCATGTTCAGCGGGGAAGCAATTACAGAAGCCAGACCTTCTACCTTCTGCAACCCTCAATGACCCTGGGTCCATGCCCCCAGAGGGATAGAGAAGGGGAAAGCTATCATGGGAGGGGATGGGTTAAGGAGATTGGGTGGTGGGAATTGTGTGGAGTTGTACCCCTCCTACCTTATGGTTTTGTTCGTTAATCCTTTCTTAAATAAAAAATTTTTTTAAAAAAAGGCCAGAGGTTTCAGAAGAGTATAGACTTAGAATGAATGATACTCCCTGGTGGGACAGGAATTTGGTAAAGACAGAAGCTCCGTAGGGGAGCCTGCTAGGAGCTGGTCCTCAGGGACTGGTTATGGGGGGTGGAGGGGTAGGCCGTGTGCTTAATAATTAAAAGGAAAAAAAATTTATGTTCCCTTTTTTTCTACTCTATTTCTTAACCCAAATTAAGTTATAGTCACCTCCTTGGTGTCATCGCTAGGACCCCTTATTGACTGGCCTACTAAAGGCAGAAAATCCTACCGTTTCCAGAAGATGTGGTCAGAGCTCAAGCCACTATCAGCTTCTCAGTTCGCCATCTTCCGGGAACCCCTGACATTTTATTAATGTATTGACAGAAAGTATTAACATCTGCAGTGAGTAGTCTCTACCTAAAGTAAAAAGTATCAGCTTCTTAACTTTTTTGTTTTCAACAATGATTTGTTATTGTTTTCTCTTTCTTTTTTTCTTTCTTTCTTTCTTTCTTTCTTTCTTTCTTTCTTTCTTTCCTTCTTTCCAGTTGTCATCAGGGTTATCACTAAGGCTTGGTATATTCACTAAGAATCCATTTATTGCTACAAATATATATAATATATATATATATATATATATATATATGTATATATCAGGGAGAAATTGAGACAAAAGGGAAAACAGATGGAGAGAGGAAGAGATAGATGTATGCAGACTTACTTCACCACTCCTAAATCTTGCCCCCTGATGATGGGGATTAGGGTTTCAAACCCAGGTTCTTGAGCATGTAACACATGCACTCAACTGGATGAACCATTTCCCGGTCCCCAAACTGTTTTTATTTATACATATTTTTATTTCATATAAAAATACAGAAATTTAATGAATAAGGGAAATAGAGAGGAAGAGAGAAGGAAAGACACCTGTCACCATTTCACCACTCTGAAGCCTTCTCCCTTTTAGATAGGGCTGGAGGCTTGAGCCCAAGTCTTTGAACATGGTAATAACCCTAGCTTAATGAGGTGTGTCATCAATGCCTGATCCCAATAGGCATATATTTATAAATCTATTTACTTACTTATTATATATAAAGGCAGAGAGAATTTGAGAAGGGGAGATAGAGAGGGTGAAAGACAGAGAGAGGGGACCGAATGGTGGTACACCAGGTTAAGAGCACATAATATGAAGTGTAAGGGTCTGCACAAGGATCTGGTTGGAGCCTACACCTCCCCATCTGCATGAGGGTAGCTTCACAAGCAGTGAATGTCTTTCTCTCTCCTTCTCTATTTTCTCCTCTCCTCTCAATTTGTCTCTGTTCTACCCCCCAAAATTGAAAAAATGGCCACACGATTTGTAGTGCAGGCACCGAGATCCAATGATAACCCTGGAGGCAGAAAATAGAGATACAGAGATACACATGCAGCCGTACTTCACCACTCATGATGCTTTTCCCCTGTAGATGGGGACTAGGGGCTTGAACTGGGACCTTGAGCACTTAACTATGTGTGCCACTGCCTTCCCTGACACATTGTTTACAATCAGAGAGAAAATAATTTATTAGCCTATAATTTTGCCTCTAGGCAAATATTTTGAAATGACTTGCTTTTATATTATTTTATTTTACAGATAATTTATAATTAAAAGTCTATTGGGGATGTTACACTGGGATCTTTTCTTGATTTTTCTGTTTATGTCTGGCTAGTTAGATGAAGAAGTGCCTTTGCCATGATTACAGAACATAACTTTAAAAAAAGAGACTGAAGTGGAAATAGTAGAAATGAACTTAGTGGGCTAGGAGGATAAGCATTGCCTGAATTGTTGTGGATGCCTAGTATATTAAGGCTAGCAGGAAATGTGCAGACTACCAGGAGGATCTAGGCAGACAACATGCAATTTGATGATATGACCCACTGCTATGTAGTGGTAAAATCATAGCAACTAGCACCCAGTTCCTGAGAGAGCTTTGTAAGTACAGAAATAGTCTCTTTTAAGCTAAAAATGCTCTGAAATGCTCTTCTGAAATATTACTATATTTTCTTAAATGTGATCATTCATGAGATCCACCACTCTGATTTCTCTTTAAATCACAGAGGAATTTTGATGAAGCGTGGTCATTAGCTTGCATTAATTATACATGCAACAACCATGAAACAGGTGTTTGGCTGTAAGAGGGGTGCTTAATCAAAAAAAAAATCCTAAACTAGTACTTCATATTCTCACTTTATTTATGAGCTTCTCCTTAGAACATTAATAAAATTGATAGTTAAGAATCTATATATTCTTTGGGGAATGAATTTTGTTAAGTTCACACTGT
Organism: Erinaceus europaeus; assembly: GCF_950295315.1. Classification (NCBI taxonomy): domain Eukaryota; kingdom Metazoa; phylum Chordata; class Mammalia; order Eulipotyphla; family Erinaceidae; genus Erinaceus; species Erinaceus europaeus. The sequence continues at coordinate 45,156,502 of NC_080171.1, read as the reverse complement.
GAAATGATGTATTTATTGGGCCAGTGAAATAGCTCACTTGGATAGTGTTCTCCTTTGCCTGGTGGACAACTTAGACTCAAGTCCAGTCCCCACTGCATTATAGGAAACTTTGGGGGGGGTGCTATTTTTCACTTGTTCTCACTTTGCCTCTCTGTCCCTCTAATAATATTTTTGAAGAGTTATTTTAATTTCTTATTTTCTTAATTTGGATGGAGACAGATATTTTGAGAGGAAGGGTGAGTTTGGGAGGGAGGGAGAGGGAGAGACAAGAAAAGAGAGAAAGAAAGAAAGGGAGAAGGAGAGGGAGAGGGAGAGAGAGAGAGGGAGAGAGAGAGAGAGAGAGAGAGAGAGAGCCATATTTCATTATTTGTGTAGTGTACTGTAGGTGGGGAGGCAGAGAGAAAGAGAGAGAGAGAGAGCCATATTTCATTATTTGTGTAGTGCACTGTAGGTGGGAAGACAGATAGAAAGAGAGAGAGAGAGAGAGAGAGGGAGAGAGAGGGAGCCATAGTTCATTGTTTGTGTAGTGCACTGTAGGTGGGGAGTGGAGACATGAACCCAGGATTTTGAACACTGTAATGTAGGCACTCAAACAGGTGCACCACCACCCAACTCCCACATCTTTCTTAATATTTATTTTTGATGAGCATTCACTTTTTTAACTTTTTAATTTATAAAATGAAAACACTGACAAGACTATAGAATAAGAGGAGTACAGTTCCACACAATTCCTGCCCCCAGGAATCCATATTCCCTTCCCTCCCTTGAAAGCTTTCCTATTCTTTATCCCTCTTGGAGTATGGACCCAGGTTGCATTGATTCGGTTGAGATCAGCAGATGCAGTCTCAATTGGTATGAATTGAGAGAAGTGTGCACGAAAGCTAGTCCCACCCCAGAGGGTCCAGGACTGGGAGAAATAGTAGTTTTATAGAAAGTGGGGAAGGTACCTGCTATCTTAGGGTTTAAGAAAGCAATAGATAACTTACTGTTATAACCAAATTATTTGGAAATTTGGTTTACTTTGAAAGTCCCATTTTTAGGATTTGCTGTCATAGAAGACTTCACCATAATTTATGTCCTTTAATGATATTTGCATATAGCTATATCTTATAAGGTGACACCACCAGTTGCTTCTATTCTCCCTGGTCTAAGATTACAGATGATTTAATATTTCAAATAAAAATCATTATTAGAAGATTATAGATAATTTAATATTTCAAATAAAAATCATTATTAGAAGTGTATTAACAGTTTGGGCCCACTGTTAAAATCCAACCAGGTTACCAATTTGAAGTCTTAAGTGCTTAGTTTGAAGAAATATATACTCTTTACTGTCGTCTATGCATCAAAAAGTTAGAAATATTCAATCCATTTTCCGCTCTCCTATTGATTAAATAGTGATTTCTAAGACTATAAGTTAATAGGAATGTTTATTAAGACCATTTCCACCACCAAAGGTCTATGTTTATTTTCATTCTATTCTGTTGACTTTATTTGGGCTGAGATAATTCAAATAAAGCCTTCTTAGATCGAAAAATCATAAAATTGTCTAAAATTCACTTCAGTATGTACTGCCATGTAGAAAATAGGTATAAATGAAAACAGTATTACTCAAATTGAGTGTGCCTTTATTAGTTGGTAATGATGCACTCAGTTACATGGTTAATTTATATTGGACCTGGAGTCACTACTATTGGCTTTACTTTTAAGGAAAAAAAGGTTTTCTCAGCCTTTAATGTGTAAGTGCCACTCATAAGCTTTCTGTAAATTTGGAATTATCATACCCAAGCTTAACTAAAGAGGATACTTGAGAATGTCTGAAGGCAAACAGCTGATGACTTTGTATTTATAATACCATATTTTACTACCCAGAGATTTTTCAGAGGAAAATCATGGCAATAGTTTACAAAGAATAATTGCTTCAGTGACCCCTTCATGTGAGTTCCAAATGATTGTTTCTCTGATGTCCACAGCTCATTGAGAGGCAATAAGAGAAAATGCTATTTTAAGTTAGAAAGTTAGATCTATTTTATTGTTGTTGTTATTGTTATTATTATTATTAATTATTTTAATTGCCACCAGGATTATTGTTGGGGCTCAGTGCCAGCACTACAAATCCAACACTTCTGGTGGCCATTTTTCTTTTCTTTTTCCTTCCTTCCCTCCCTCCCTCCTTCCTTCTCTCCATTCCTTTCTTCCTTCTTTCCTTCCTTTCTTCCTTCCTTCCTTCCTTCCTTCCTTCCTTCCTTCCTTCCTTCCTTCCTTCCTTTCTTCCTTCCTTCCTTTATCTCTCTTTTGTTAGATAGGATAGAGAAAAATTGAGAGAGGGCAGAAGATAGAGAAAGTGAGAGAAAAATAGGCACTGAAGAAGGGATCCTCGGAGCTTGGTCCTTGTGCTTGGTATTATGTGCACTTAACCAAGTGCTCCACTGTCTGGCGGCTGAATGATAGATCTTTAGCAGGTTGAAACTACCCACCAATTGAATCTTCCTGTTTACTCTGTGGTTGTTATTTGAAGGTCATTTATTTATTTATTTTTCCCTTTTGTAACTCTTGTTTTTTATTGTTGTTGTAGTTATTGTTGTTGATAATGTCGTTGTTATTGGATAGGACACAGAGAAATGGAGAGCGGAGCAGAACACAGAGGGGGGAGAGAAAGAGAGACACCTGCAGACCTGCTTCACTGCCTGGTCCTTGAGCTTCACGCCACGTGCTCTTAACCCACTGAGCTACCGCCAGACTCCTTTAAAGGTCATTTTTATAAGAATGATGCTCACATGCATGTATACTCCCTTTTACCCCTCTCTACCATTAACATATCTGTGAATCAGTCGTTATATTTGAAGCAACACACCGCTAGTAGGTTACAAACTTGTATGGAACTCAATCTATATCTTTATAATTGTCCTTGCTTTTTATTATTATTTTATTGTTTGATAAGACAGAGAGAAATTGACAAGGGAGAGGAGATAGAGAGGGAGAGAGAGAGAAAAACATCAGCAGACTTGCTTCACCACTTGGTAGGGAGCAGTTACTCAAACTGGGGTCCTTGTCCATGGTAATGTATACACTCAACCAAGCGCACCACCACCTAGTCCCCTTATAAAAATTTAACAAACATATTTAATGTATTTTTTATGTATTATATTCTTGAAACTCTTGGGTTTTTTATTATAATATATTGTATCACGTTTTGAATCACTGGATTTTGTGTTCTTAGTAATAGTACACACATATTTAATGGAATGTCTTGAGCATGAGACCTCTGCCAAAAGAGAATTCACAGGTCATTCGATTTTTGTGCTTTTTTTTTTTCTTGTAACAGGTATAAGAGAGTTCTTCTGATAACTTTTCCTGCTGAGTAGTAGGACCTACATTTGTTATGTACTGGCAAAGCTGCTAGAGGATATTTTTACAGTGCCATTTGTCCTCAAGAGGTTTCTAACTGATTTCACCATACAAAATCCCTTTCAAGTTTCTCACCTGACGATGTGGATATGCTGTTGGATTTGTAGTATCAGAAAGCTAGAAGGCAAAAGGAAAGACAGGTAAAAATAGGGAACAAGAATTCATTATTTCTACATTTCTACTGTCCATTAAAAATAATCTTAAAAATTAAATAATTCAGAAGAAGAAAATGAGAAATATTGTCAGTCACATTATAGAGAAATTTTCCCAGTCACATTATATATAGGATCTAGAAAGATTTATTTTAGTAATCATGATACATATTTTTAAAATCTTTAACTAGCATAACAGTCCTGAGTTTAAACTAGGAAAATAATGTTAGTCATTTAAGTATAAATTTTAACCTTGATTGAATCACTTACAAGTGTGTTCTTAAGCTTGTATTCAAACTTAATAGAATAAAATATTTTATTTCATACTTAACTTCCAGTTGGCTTATTGTAATACAGATAATTAATATGTAACTACTTTTACTGAATTAATCATATTTTAAGTGAATTTAACGACTTCTACAAAAGAAATATGTGAGAATATAGGTCAGAATCTTCAGCTTCCTTAGGAAAACATTTTTTATTTGTTTTTCAGGTAAGTATTTGGAAGATATTGAAATTTTTTAAGCATAAATGTTTCACCATTTTTCTCTATTAATATCAAATATGATTTATTTGTCAGGTATGCAATACATAGGTATTGAATCACGGTGCTGTGATGGTCTGATTACTGGAACAGAATAATATATTTCAGTTTGAAATAGTAAGTTTGATAACAGTTACAAAATTTCTATCATCACTTCACTGTAGATTATAAAGTTTATATATTGATGTTTGTATTTTGCTAAAGGAGAGCTAATTCTAAAATATCTCTAAAATTATATACTCTAAAACCAGATGGCATATTAAGTATATAGGAAAGCAAAACTATCCATTGTCTTTGAAATGTATAATATCTCTAAATGCACATTTTAAACCCAAAGTATAAATTATTTGGAATAGGTAAGTATATTGTTGAAAGATATGATTATAGATCTTAACATTTCCATCTTGGTCAGCAAATACCCTTCTCTCTGTCTTGTATATTGTACCCTCACCATCTATTTTTCCTAAAAGATATGAGTTATATAAATGTATATAGAATATATATGGGCAAATTTATAGCTTTCTAAAGGGACAAAAGTGATAGAGGCATCTAGGAACAACAGATATCTTCTTGATTTTTTTGAAGAAGTAAATTTTAAGGAATTTTAGTCTGTTCACTTCTTTGTAGAATCTGCAATTAATATATATTCTCTCTCTTTTATCTGTCTATCTATCTATCTATCTATATGAAGTTTTTCCTCAGAACATGCTAAATAATCTTTAATTTCAAAAGCCATAGTTTACTATAAAACCAAAATTTTCATCATAAAGAATTCAAAAAAATTATAAGATACTAATAATACAAATTGCAGTTTAACAAAGATACCACTGTAGGAAATAGCAATAATTGCATTCTTCCAGAGCAAACACTGGACTGTTATGTAAGCATTATTTAGAATTAGCTCCATTTATAGATGAACAAACAACAAATAAATGTGTTCTTCAAAGCAGCTTACAGTATAGAACCTGAATTCATAGGTAAGTGTGACTAATTCCAAAACCTAGGTTCTGTATTTGATTCCAGGATTTATGTGCATAGGTCATTGAGTGCGGCTATGTCAGTTAGTTCTCAGGAATCTTGTGAATAAAGGGTCACATGTGTGAAGTCTGATTAAGGCTATCTTTTAAATTCTTACAGATTTTTTAAACAAATGGTGCTGATTGTGCTCAGTGTTGGATGTCCATATGTTATAAAACTAAAATAACCCCTGACTGCTACATCATACAGCACACCAAAATTACCTTAACATTTACCTTAGGCCTACTTTCACTTCTTAGCCATCTGAATGCAAAGAAAAGTTGATCTGGGGAACTATTTTTGACCTTTGATTTGATAAATTGATTTTAGCTTGAAACCAAAAAGTATAATCTGTACAAGGAAAATGTGGTTTAATTGGACCTTTTTTCATTTATTTCCTTATTTTTTCTTTGTCTCTTCTTTCCTTTTTACATCATTTTATTATAGGAATTTCTTAAATATTTATTCATTTTATGAAAGAGAGAGAATGCACAAGCACACAAGGTCAGGGTAACAGTGCTGGTAATGGAACTCAGGACCTTATGTTTGCAAGTCCAAAGCTTTACTGCTGTGTAGATCTTATTTGAAAGAGAAGGAAGGAAGGAAGGAAGGAAGGAAGGAAGGAAGGAAGGAAGGAAGGAAGGGAGGGAGGAAAGAAGGAAGGAAAGAAGGAAGGAAGGAAATAGTTTGCTTTGTGATATACACTGTTAAGAAAACATTGAGGTTATAAAAGGCTATCTATAATATTGGTGCAGATATGAGCAAGTCATATTTTGTACACATAATTGTTTCCAGATTATGAAGAACTTTCAAAACTCAGTAACAGAATAACCCCTCTAAGTGGATACAAAAGATTGAACTGGTACCTCATTTATGAAAACCTACTTAGAACAAATATGCCTGTGAAAATATTTATATTTATTTGGGCTGAGACGGACATAGAAAGGGGAGTAGGGGCAGTGTAGACAAGGAGAGGGTGAAAAGATAGTTTATATAGGCATAGAAACAAATCCACAGTAAGAAACCACTTACACCTATTATTGATAGGTTTTCAACAATTAACAGTATAGAAACAGAAAATGCTATTGAAGATAATAGTTACTGAATATATCATATGTAATGCAATTTAGATGGTCACTAAATTATTGACTCCAACATTTTTATATTTTCTTTATGATTTATTTCTACTTACCCATCAAGACCTCTAATTATAGCATTGTAACACTAGAGATATTTACCAAACATACTCTAATTATGGGTAGTTTTCTTTTTTATATTTATTTATTTACCTTTTCTTGTCCTTGTTTTTTTGTAGTTATGATTGTTGTTGTTATTGGTGTCATCGTTGTTAGATAGCACAGAGAGAAATGGAAAGAGGAGGGGAAGACGGGGGCGGGGGATAGACACCTGCAAACCTGCTTCACTGCCTGTGAAGCAACTTCCCTGCAGGTGGAGAGCCAGGGCTCGAACCAGGATTCTTAAGTGGGTCCTTGTGCCTTGCGCTACATGCACTTAACCGGCTGTGCTACCACCTGACTCCCTATTATGGATAGTTTTCTTTTGAGTTTTATATTAGATTAACATATTCTCTCTCTCTCTCTCTCTCTCTCTCTCTCTCTCTCTCTTTTAAGTATGTAACTGTGGCAATTTTTTTGAGTTTTTATTTATAAAAAGGAAACATGGACAAAACCATAGGATAAGAGGGGTACAGCGTCACAGTTCCCACCACCAGAACTCTGCATCCCATCCCCTCTCCTTATAGTTTTTCTATTATTTAACCCTCTGGGAGTAAGGTCCCAAGGTCATTGTGGGATACAGAAGGTGGAAGGAAGGTCTGGCTTCTGTAATTGCTTCCCCACTGAACATGGGCATTGACAGGTTGGTCCATACTCCCAGCCTGTCTCTGTCTTTCCCTAGTGGGGAAGGGCTCTGGGGAAGTGGAGCTCTAGGACATATTGGTGGGGTTGTCTGTCCAGGGAAGTCTTGTTGGCATCATGCTAGCATCTGGAACCTGGTGGTTGACAAGAGAGTTAACATACAAAGCCAAACAAGATGTTGACCAATCATGGACCTAAGGGCTGGAATAGTGCAGATGAAGAGTTGGGGTCCTCCACTTTGTAGATAGCTAGTAGGCATATTTTACTTAAATTCCAAAGGACATGTGGCTGTACTACTTTTTTTTTTTTCCTTTTTCTTTTTTCCTCTTCTTAAAGATACCACTTCTTAAGGATAACCTGATTCATGAGTTTCTGTTTGATAACATAGACTCTCATTTAATTGGTTAGAATCTGCAACAACAATTTTAGTTCTGCTGTTCTTTTAGAGAAGATTCAGTCTTACAGTGTACTTGCTTCAAGTCATGGCATGTGTATTGAGGCCTAGAAAAATGAAAAGTTTTATAGTAACTCATTGCTGCCAAACACAGTTTATTCTAGTTTTCTGAAGGTATATTTTTCAGTTGTTACTTGATTACCCATCAGTGGCAGGTGGGAGTTTCATAGTTGTTTGATTTAGTGTCTGATCTGTCTATTCTTTGAGAATACAATTGGCAGCTTGGCAGACAGTATTCTTAAATGATCGGTAGAGCTCAAGCAGGATCTCTTGTTTTATGCAGTTCTTTCTTGAAGACTTCAATATATGTGCCAGGTGAAAAATATTGTATATAATAAACCCTAAACTTTAAATTTAGTGGAGTCTAATTGTGTCTCTTTGGATACTGTTGCTGCTGACTGCAACAGCACTTCTGCAGTACCTTACATAAACCAAATGAATTTGAATTACACTACCTTAATTACTGAGAAAGCAGAGTGGAAGATAGTTATATTCTTCTAGCAGATGTAATACATGCTACTCAAACGTGAATGTCTGTTCCTCTTAGTGTTTTGCTTTTTTTTCCTTTGGCATTACCACAATTTCTGACAGTATCTTAACAGCTATAGCTATGACAGCTATTGTAATAAAATTGACATAGTGTCTGAACAATTCAAAATTGCTTGACATGTATTTAGAGATAATGTTGTAGTATATATACCAGTAATACAACTTTATAGATACTGCCCCTTACCCCTTTAAAACTAAATGCAGGAGCCCTTACCAACTCCTATTATACTGGTGGTATTGTAGTTTCTTTGGGATTGGAAGCCATTGGAAAAGAGTGCAACAAAATAGAAAAAAATAATAGGAGTAATAATAAGAACCCACAGATGTAATATACATTCCCCTTTCCTAAGGCGTTAATATTGTGTATTGGGGACTCATTAATGTTCTACATCTTGAATTGATTTTATAAAATGGGAATAAAAAGAACTATCCTCTCTATCTTATACAGTTGTATTAATGAATTTTGAAGAGCTGCTATGTTGAAATGGAAGTTTCAAACAAATTTAAATTGATAGTACTTTTGCTTTGCCCTGAGTTAATGTAAATCTGAGTCCTAATTCCAAGTTTTCTTACTTAGTAATTTTCACTTGAACTAAAACTTATCCAGTGTTCATAGTTTTTGAGCAGTCATACCAGTGGAACTCAAATAGAACTATTTTTGGCTACTATTGAAATTAATTTATGCATAAATATACTAAATAGAACAAATCAAAAATTTTACTTTAGAGTTATGGATATTTTTTCTCTAGATTTCCTTTAATAAAAAGTTAGGGTTAGTGAAATATCTCACTTGAATAATGCACTGTTTTACTGTGTGTGTGACCTAGTTTTTTAATTTTCTCCTAGGAACCTGTAATTATCTCACTTACTATGTGTTGTATTTATTCATCTTCTTTATGTGTGTCTGTCTTCCTTAAGTCTAAGTGCCAGACTGTAATATTGTTTTGTCTATTTCAAATAGGATTCCTTCATTCAGCACCAAGAACAGTGCCTGATACAGTGTTCTCTCAAACATACTTTTAAATAAATGATAAGGTACTAAGAAGAACTAGACTTAATACAGTTTTATAAATCAAGTCTTAACTAAGTATTTCACATCTTATTAGATACAAATCTTATTATTAAGCTTAATTTTAAAATAAAACAAATCAGGATCCTACTCTGGTCACATTTAGTGTAATTGGTGAAGATTATTCAATTATGTGAACAAAATCACTTTGAATGCTGTTAATTTACAGATTCAGCTATTTTTTATTAAACATCATTTATTTTTGAATAGTAATATTGATGGTCAAAATGAGGTGACCCTCCTTTATCCACTTATTTATGATTCCTATCCTCTTAGGAAGAGAAACTTTGTACTACTCTTGAGTTCCAATGAATGCCTATATTTTTCACATTGATTAGATAAACAATTATTTTAATTTTATGCATCATAACATATTGGTAAAACTGAAATAAGAATGTTGATCATATTTTTATCACTTTATTTGAAAAAATAGAGAGAGAGAAAGAAAACAAAAACACTGTGAAAGAAAATAGACTGTTGGTGCCCAGGTGGTGGCACACCTGGTCAAGTGCACTGTTCATGGATCCAAGTTCAAGTCCCTGGTCATCAGCTGCAGGGGGGAAGCTTCATGAGTGGTAAAGCAGGATTGCAGCTCTTTCTCTCTCTCACTCTCTCTCTCTCTCCCCCTCCCTTCTCTATAAAAATAATTAAGTAAATAAATATATAAACTGTCAGTGCTTAAAGTTCTCAAAACAATGTAGCAAAAATCTAAAACACATACAGGGACTGCCTCATACAACGGTGAGAATGTATATACTTAATCTTTGCCTTAAATCTTAACATCTACTCATATATAGATTTAGGAAGAAATATCTTAAAGGAATAATTAACCTTATAACACTAAAAAAAAATTCTTCCAGGGTCATTAAAATAGCTCAATTGGATAGTGCAATTGCTTTGTCATAGGCAAGGCCCAGGTTTGAGCCTGGACCTCACCACAGTAAGGGAAGCTTTAGTGTCTAGGTACCTTTCCCTCTCTTTACTGCATTTTGATCTGACAAAAATGACTTGAAGTGATAAAGTCCCAGTCATGACAAACAAAACAAACAAAAAACAACCTTTTCAAACTATCCAGATTCTGAGATTGTCTAGTTTACTATGTTGTTATCCAAAATACAATTTAATGGTGATTTTATGAATCAAATGCACTTTGGTAAATTAGTACAGCCAACAGTTAATACTCTATTATGTCTGGAATAATGTTATAAATGCATTTAAAAATATTTATTTATTTATTTTTCCCTTTTGTTGCCCTTTTTTATTGTTGTTATTGATGTCGTCGTTGTAAGATAGTACAAAGAGAAATGGAGAGAGGAGGGGCAGACAGAGAAGGGAAGAAAGGCACCTGCAGACCTGCTTAACTGCCTGTGAAGCGACTCCCTGCAGATGGGATCAAACCGCCCGACTCTCATGAATGCATTTTCTTCATATAAGAATATTTCAGCATTAATTTTTTGTTTGTTTGTTTTTTTTCCTCCAGGGTTATCGCTGGGGTTCAGTGCCTGCAACATAAATCCACGGCTCCTAGAGGCTATTTTTTCCTCTTTTGTTGCCCTTGTAGTTTTATCATTGTTGTGGTTATTGTTATTGTTGTTATCGATGTCAATGTTGTTGGATAGGACAGAGAGAAACCGAGAGAGAAGAAGGCAGAGAGGAGGAAAGACAGACACCTGCAGTCCTGCTTCACCGCCTTTGAAGCACACCCCTGCAGGTGGGGAGCCAGGGGCTCAAACTGCAATCCTTATGCAAGTTCTTGTGTTTAGTGCCTTATGTACTTAACCTGCTGTGCTACCGCCTGACCCTCTGACCCCTTCAGCATTAATTTTTAAAAGTAACTATATCTTATAATATTGTTTTCATGTATGTTACATTGTTGCACATTATTTCTTTTTGCCTGCTTTACATAATAGGATAATTGAATTTGAGAAATATTGTTTTCTAGATTTTTTTCCACAGATTTTTGTACATAACACATATTCTAGGTGGTAAGACCTTTGAAAACTTATCAAGTAGCTGCAACAAATCATGTCTTATGGAGGTAATTTTTTTTTGTTGTTTGGTGAGGACTTACCAATGAGTGGTTTCACTATTCTTGGTCACTGTTCAATCAGATATAAAGAGATAAGGAGAGAGCCACAATATCTATAATATCCTATTCGAGATTCCTTTGTTGTTATAGCACCTCCCATGTGATGCTAGAGTTCATACTTAGCACTTGCTCATGACAGTTCTGGAATTCTACTTGGTAAACTACTATATATTTCCTGTCCTGTGGGTAATGTTTACTAACTTAGTGTACTCTGACATTTAGCTACTACAAAATAGTAACTTTGCAAATGAATTAATTATAATAAAGTGCTTACTAAATACTGACATTGAATAGCTTCTCATCCATTATTTATATATACTAATTTAATTTTTACTTTTGGTGGTGCTAGGGATTAAGCCTAGAACTTTGGAGCCTCCAGCATGAGAATCATTTTTGCATAGTTATTATGTTGTCTTCCCAGCTTTTAAGTTTTTAACTTGTCAAATTTATAATATTTCTTTGTTATATTTCTATTATTTTGTTATGTGTAGAATTAAAATTTATTTATTTTTAATATTTTATTTATTTATTCATGAATAAGATTAGATAGATAGATAAATAGATGGATGAATGGATAGATAGAAGAGGCTGGGTGTGGGTGCATCTGGTTAAGTGCATGTATTACCATGCACAAGGACCCAGGTTAAAGCCCCCCAGTCCCTACTTGTAGGGGGAAACTTCATGAGTGATGAAGCAATGTCACAGGTGTTTCTTAGTGTTTCCTTCTCTACCTCCCCCTCCCTCTAAATTTCTCTCTGTTCTATCAGATAAAATAAACAGTTATAAAAAAAAGAGATAGATGAGTGGATGGATACAGATATGATATATATATATATACACACACACATATATATATAAATACATATATATGTATATATATGATAGATAGTTTGAACCAGACCACTCTGGTTGGTACATGTGCTTCCGGGGATTGAATTTTGCTCCTCTTGCGTGAAAGTCTACTGCTTTGTGCATTGAACCAATTCCTGGACCACACAACTTACTTTCGAAGTATTGAATTGTTCTTTTTTTTTTTTTAGCCACTTGAATTTTTTCTTTTTTTTAATTATTTATTTATTTTACCTTTTGTTTCCCTTGTTTTTTGTTGTTATTGTAGTTATTATTGTTGTTGTTATTAATGTCATTGTTGTTAGATAGGACAGACAAAAATGGAGAGAGGAGGGGAAGACAGAGGGGGAGAGAAAGACAGACACCTGCAGACCTGCTTCACTGTTTGTGAAGCGACTCCCCTGCAGGTGGGGAACCAGGGGGCACTTGAATTTTTTTTCTGTTTCAGAGTTTAAATATGTTCTGACTAGTTAGGCTATTTTTATTTTAATCTGATTCTCTTTGCTAATATAAAATGATGATCTAACATAAAATGATGATCTTTGTAAGTTGCGACTGATTTCACAATAGTATGCTGACTCTTCACTAAAAGTAAGCTTCTAGTTACTTTTATAGTAACTAGAAGCTTGCTTTTGTAGCAGTGATTCTTTTGTAGCAGTGATTCTCAATTTTTCTACTTTTAAATCTTCAAGAGAATTTCGGGAATTGTAGTGATGTCAAAACATTGCATTAGATCAATTAAATCATTACATCTCATGGAATTAGATTCTAGACAATGAACCTTATTTGTTCTTAATTCCCTTAGTCCTAGGCTTCATGGAATGATAAGTATAAGACTTTATCATTCTCCATAATGAATTTAAGAAAGTAACTAGAATATATCTTTTGTAATTGCAAAAGCTATTCTTACTTGAAATTCTACTCTTCATATACCCTACTACATATCATTTCCTTTTTTAAAAAATACTTTATTTATTTTATTAATGAGAAAGATAGGAGAGAGAGAAAGAGCCAGATATCACTCTGGTACATGTGCCGCTGGTGACTGAACTCAGGAACTCATGGTCCAGATTCAAGTTCCTTAGCCACTGTGCCACCTCCCAGAACACATCATTTCTTAATAGTTAATAGGAAATATCAATATTTCATCTCATTAGAATGCTGAATAAGAGATGCTAGGAAGACAGCATAATGGTTATGCAAAAGACTTTCAAGGCCATATGGTTGTGCACCTGGCTAAGCACTCACATTATAGTGTGCAAGGACCCAGGTTCAAGCCCCTGGTCCCCACCTGTCAGGGAGCAGGGGGACTGACTTCACAAGCAGTAAAGCAGTGCTGCAGGTGTCTCTCTCCGTGTTTCTTTCCCTCTCTGTATTCCCCTCCTCTCTTAATTTCCCTGTCTCTATTTAATAATAAATAAAAGAAAATAAAACAAAGAACTTTCAAGCCTGAGATACTAAAGTACAAGATTCAATCACCAGCACTACCATAAACAATTCATGTTGTCTATAGATCCTATCCAGCTGCACACATACGCATTTTCTTCCCATGCAAAGGATATTTTATTAGGTCCTGAATGAAGTCTATGACCTTAAAAAGAGTTGACAGTCTTGGGGCTGATAATAATTTATAAAATCAACTGTGTAATACATATTTTTCATTGGAGTAAGGGAGGTTAAAGAACACTGAATTTTATATATGCTTATTTTATATTTATTGATATTTAAATTGCTTTATAAAATAAAAAATACAAAATATTGACAAGACCGTAGGATAAGAGGGGTAAAATTCAACAAATTTCCAGCACTAGAGTTCTGTATACCATCCCCTTCACTGGAAGCTTTCCTAGTCTTTTATCTCTCTGGGAGCATGGGCTCAGGATCATTATGGGGTGCAAAAGGTGGAAGTCTAGCTTCTGTAATTGCTTCTCCACTGAATATGGGCATTGGCAGGTCAGTTCATACTCCCAGGCTGTTTTATCTTTCCCTAGTTGGGCAGGGCTCTGGAGAGATGGTGTTCCAGGTTACATTGTTGAGGTCCTCTGCCCAGGAAAGTCCGGTTGGCATCATGGTAGCATCTGCAAATGGTATCTAAAAAAGCATTCAGTTGTAAAGCAGAACAAATTGTTTAAAAATCAGGAACCTTAAGGCAAAAATAGAACAGATGGTTTTTTTAAAATTACATTTTGTTTATATTTATTTATTCCCTTTTGTTGTCCTTGTTGTTTTATTGCTGTAGTTATTGTTGTTGTTATTGATGTCATCATTGTTGGATAGGACAGAGAGAAATGGAGAGAGGAGGGAAGACAAAGAGGGGGAGAGAAAGACAGATACCTGCAGACTGGCTTCACTGCTTGTGAAGTGACTCCCCTGCAGGTGGGGAGCCGGGGTCTGGAACCGGGATCCTTAAGCTGGTCCTTGCCCTGTGCGCCATGTGCTCTTAACCTGCTGCGCTACCGCTACTGTCCCACTCCCAGCAGATGAATTTTGGGTCTCCATTTTGGAAAAAGTTAGTAGGTCTATTTTAGGTATATTCCATAAGGCCAATGACATTAATGATTTTTGCCTGATCCCAATAGCTAACATGTAAGTGAGCCAAAGGTATTATCTAGGGAGATATTGTCAGATTTGGAGAACTTTACCTGAGATAGCACAGTTTTATTCCCATGTCTTTTACATCTTGAGTGACAATAGTCAAGTAAATTAAGATCTTATTTCATGCAAAAATATTATGCTTAAAAAGTAAGCTTTCTTTGTATTGTGTTCATGACTTTGAGAAGGTATTTGAATCAAAGGATAAAAGTGATCTGAAATATTCTGGTCTACATTCAGGGAAATTTTCCTTTAATATAGAATAAATTGGCATGAAGCAAGTGATAAGCTCATCATTAGGACCTATAAGCTATGCTTTTTCTTTCCTTTTTTTTTGTTTTGTTTTTGATGTGCAGATACAATTACTTTGTTACATAGTGATTATTTACCTTTACATTTATCCTTTTTAAAATTAAGCTTTTCTCTCATATTCTGTGATTTATTTTGTACACCTGCTAGGTCAACAGAAGAAAGTAATAGCTTAATTATAATATACTAAACCACCTCTCTTGAACCCTAAACACTGTCATCTGTGGTGGCTGGCATGTTAGGTACCTAAGAAAGTCATGTCTCGCTACTCATTACAAACAGTATTCCTATAGGGAGTTAAGCCAAATCCATGGAACAGCTGAGTGTTAATTGTAATATTGCTCTGTGCTCATTTGGTTCAAATGGATTATAAATTATTCATGAAGCAAGCAATGCACTAGCAATATTTCTGTTAACTGAGGTCATGACCCTTCTTAAGCTAATCTTTTAATGTGAAGCTAATAATAAAAAGTCCAGTTATTAACTAACAGACTAGGTAAGCAATCCCATGCATGGTGCATAATTATCCCCATGCTACATGTTTTTAACACTTTCTACTATTAATACCAGAGTTCTTTATGACTGATTAGAGGAGAGTGGATATTTTGTTTTGTAAATCAAGAGGTGTTAGTTTTAAGATGAAAGAAAATATAGAATAATATTTTTTTCATATTTTCTTTGACACCTAGTATATACTGCAAAGGTAATATACAGGCATGCATTCCAATTTTCTCATCTGATCATTTCACAATATTCTCACTGCTGGTTTTGTTTAAAGTTTTAAAATAATTCAACATGTTCACCAATACATTCATTAGAAAAGTAAGATAAAGAGCCAGGAGGTAGAGCACGGAGTTAAGAGCTCATAGTACAAAGTGTAAGGACCCATGCAAGGATCACAGTTCCAGTTCCAGGCTCCCCACCTGTAGGGGGTTGCTTCACAAACAGTGAAGGAGGTCTGCAGGTGTCTTATCTTTCTCTCCCTCTCTCTATCTCCCCTGCCCCTCTCAATTTCTCTCTGCCCTATTCAAATGGGAAAAAAAACTTGAATAAATGACTGCAGGAGTTGACTGGTCATGCAGGCACAGAGCCCCAGTGATAATCCTGGAGGCAAAAAAAAGAAAGAAAAAGAGTAAGGCTAATGGTTTTTGTACTATAAAATATTCATGAAGCTTCCTAATAAAATATAATTATGTATTTTAAATACTCAAAATATAATATTACTATGTTCTGTCAATAATCATTCCATAAATAATGTTATTCACCAATTTATTTATTAACTGAAGATTTATTAAGTGTTATATAGTGGCTCTCCTAGTAGAGCACAAATAAAATGACTTCCAGGTTTAAGTCACTGGCCCCCACCTGCATTAGGAAAGCCTCATCAGCAGTGGAGCAGTACTACAAATGTTTCTTAGTCTTACCCTCTATTTTTTTAAAATTATTTATTTTTTCCCTCCAGGCTTATTGCTGGAGTTTAGTGCATGCACTATGAATCCACTGCTCCTGGAGGACATTTTTCCCAGTTTGTTGCCCTTGTTGTTATTATTGTTGTTGTTTTCATTGCTGTTGTTTTTGTTGGATAGAACAGAGAGAAATCGAGAGAGGAGGGGAAAACAGAGGGGGAGAGAAAGACAGACACTTGCAGACCTGCTTCACCTCCCGTGAAGCAACCCCCCTGTAGGTGGGGAGCCTGGGACTCGAACCGTGATCCTCACACTGGCCCTTGCAATTTGCACCATGTACACCATGTGCTTTTAACCTGCTGTGCTACCACCTGACCCCCCAGTCTTCCCCTCTTTAACTCTGTCTCTCACATTCTGTCAAAAAAGAAAGAAAGATAGAAATAAAAGGAAGGAAAAGAATAAATAGTATGACTGCTAGGAATGGTGAAGCCTTTAATGCCTTAAGCCCCTTCAGTGACCTTGGGAGGGACTTTTTTTTTTTTTTTTTGGCCCATATTATATGTAGTAAAAGGTATCAAAGTTAAGTGTATAAGGTTAGATGAGACTGACTTGAATCTTGATTATGGATCTTACAGTTTTATATACTTTCTGTGTGAAAATATGCAAAAAAGAATACTGGTATTTAAGATAATTTTTCATAGGCCAACTACTTGAACATGAATATAAAATTATTATAGTGATTCAAAGTTAAAACTTATAATTATCAGACATTATTATCCAAAAGATTATTAAAAGGTGAATGGAGGTTCCAACTTCAGCTTGGAAATGGCGTTATCACCATAAATCTGACAGGTGGAAACCTGGATTCCTACCTTTACCACAGCATAGTTAATGAAAACAGGATTGCAGTGAAGGATTAGTTTTTCACTTAACTCTTTTGTCTTAAATATGTTTTGACTCAATTATTTCTAACTAGGTTCTGCAGGAGAAAGATATTTCATTGCTACCATACTTTGATGAATTCTCTTACTCCTACAACACTCCCACTGGTTCTGGAAATTCTAGTTTCTTGCACTCTATTTTGTTGTCGTCTAAATGCACATCATGAAAGTAGGTTATAAATATCAAAGATACAAATGGTTATGCATTATTTTCCTTCTGAAAATGTATTCCAGGCAAAAGTATCTAAATTATTAACTTTATAGTGCAATTAAAATGATTGCTAAAATTGATAATTCATGCTAATATGTTAAGAACAAAATGGAGGAGCAAACAATAATAAAGCAAAACAATTATGATAGTAGCTTTTCTCACAGCTACAAAGTAACTTTTAGAGATAAAAAGGAAGGGAGAATGACAAAGAAAGATGGATAAGGATACCATAGGACCAAAACTTCCATCAATTTGGTGGGGGTCATGCTCAAAACTGTTGTTTTAACCAGGCTGGCTCCACGGGCGGGTAACAGAGACAACCAGAGACACACAGCTGAGCTGAGAACGCAGTTTAATCTTTATTCACAAGCGGGCAATGTGCTCCTCCATCTTTCTCCTCCGGCAGAGAGGGGCTCCTAAACTAATCACTACACAGATCTGTCCTGCATCCTTCTCCTCTGGCGGCTGCGGCAGGAACTCCAAAAGTACAGGGTAGGGGGCTCCGGAAGTACGTAGAGTAGGGGGCGGAGAGAAGGGGAAGTGTGAAACTAGCAGGGGCTAAACCACAATCTCCCAGAGGCGGGCGATATGAGACCAAACCAATGTGAAGATGTGAAGCATAGCAACAGAAAACTTCATTAATATTTTCTCAGTTATTTTCATTGAATCAATAGTTAAAACACTGAAATATTCTTTAAGGTGTAGTAATTGCAATTATGTCAGCATCAATTTCAAAAATATTTTATTCCAAATTACATATTAATAATGTTAAGAAGTACTTTTTAAAGTTTTAAGTAAAACAGTATGTAGTATAATATACCAGTCTGGGATCTTTTAGAAGTTTAATTATAGAATAAACAAAATTGATATTCTAAATAATCTGAAACTGATATCAAATATAAAGTATTTAAAATTCCTTTGAAAATAATATCTGTAATTTTATTAAATTAATATATTGTAATTTGAAAATATTTCTAGGTTTGTGATTACCTGTTAATGCTATTTTTTGTAGTAGAACTACTCTGAATTGAGGAAAAAGATCTGAAATCTGTGTTCATATATATTGATAAATAGAAAAATAAGGAAAAATGATGGTCCTAAAAGCTCAGTCTTCTACCCTATGCATCTAACCTCACTGCACCTCAATTACCATAGTTGCTAAATGGGAATAAAATAATATTCCAATAATGGTTTAGTATAAAATTGTAGTAATACTTAAGATATATTAAACATGTAAATCTGTAGACATGCATGTTTTGCTATGTGATCATGTTAATCGTAATCACAGTAAGGTATTCCTGTTACAATCTAACGTATAGTTTTTCAAAACAAAAATACATATTTTCTTTTAACCTAAATGCATGTAATCAGAGAATTTGATTATGTGTTCATGGTAAGTGTTTTGATTAGAAAAAAAGGAGGATGAATCAAACTTCATTTTGATTTACTTTTTGACTATCCTTAAGGGATACTGCTTATAAAAATGTAAGAAGGATGTATAATCTTGGCTTAAATTGAACTGATTATGTAAATATATTGAAAGTGAGTTGAAGGTATAAATCACAGATGTCTACTTGATGGAAAGTTTGATAGCAGCAGAATCTACTGCTCCCAAATCCCAATGTGTTAATTACAAGACGGCATCTGGTATACAAATTTATGCTAAGCTAAGAAACATACAGATTGATGTTGAATATGGTATGTCAAATAGATGTGATGCTCTCTACTTTTACTTTCTAGATGATTTAAGTTATAATTACTGCATTGATGTATAAAAATGAAACAAAATACTGGGTGCTTAGTACAATTAATATTATAGGCAAGAAAAATATTTATGTGCATATTGTATGTTTAAAATGCACCTGAAGAGAGTCTAGGGGCAAGAGAAATGTACTATATGGCTTGCTATATTCTGAGAACAAAGAAAATCTGTTATTTTTTTTAATTCTAAAGTATACATTTCCAAAATTATGAAATTTTAAAAGATAGGGAAGGGAAAATAATAATAATATGGGTTTAGTGGGGTATCAACGCAAGTGAGTTACCATGTGCAGCAGCCTGATCTCAACCCCAGATGCCTACCTCCAGGGAAGAAGCTTCATGAGTTATAGAACAATACTGTAAATATTGCTCCCCCCAATGTCTTCCTCTCTATCTCTCTCAGTTTCTCACTTTTTCTGAAAAAAATGTCTATTAGGAATGATAGACTCAGGTGCTGATTACCAACAATATCTCTTATGGCAAAATAATAACAATAATAATGATAATAATAACATTAATGGGACAATTGAGCAGATATTAGAGAAGTCTTATGAATATTATGCTTGCTTCATGGAACTAATAATTTCTCTGAAAGTAGGAAACTTTTTTTGTATCTCCAGGATTATTTCTGGGGTTTGATGCCTGCATGACTCCACTGCTCCTGTTGATCATTTTCTTTTCCTTTTGTTTCATTTTTGTTAGAGGATGACAAACATATATAAAGAGCGAGAGAAATGGAAATGAGGGACACATGCAGCACTGTTCCACTGTTTGTAAAACATTTTCCCTATACAGATGAAGACCAGTGGCTTGAACCCAGAACCTTGCACGTGGTAACATGTGCTCTCTTGGGTTCACCATCACCTGGCCCCAAGATACAGTATTTTTAATGGAGTGTAAGGCCATTGGTTACTCTGTTTAGTGATGCATATGAATAAGCTATTATTCACTTAGATTTAATCATATTCCTCATACTTTTAGACATTCTTTTTTTATTTATTCCCTTTTGTTGTCTTTGTTGTTTTCTTATTGTTGTTGTAGTTATTGTTGTTATTATTGATGTCATCGTTGTTGGATAGGACAGAGAGAAACGGAGAGAGGAGTGGAAGACAGAGGGGGAGATAAAGATGGACACCTGCAGACCTGCTTCACTGCCTGTGAAGCGACTTCCCTGCAGGTGGGAAGTTGGGGGCTGGAACCAGGATCCTTATACTGGTCCTTGCGCTTTATGCCACCTGCACTTAACCCGCTGCGCTACCGCCTGACTCCCCACTTTTAGACATTCTTATAATGTCTGGAGTTTATCATTTAGACTTGGAGTGACAATATGCTATTTATATATACCCAAAGACTGTGTAACTTTTAATTATGAACAATTATTGATTTGATTTCTATATTACAAGTGACTTTAAAATATTGCAAAGTACATATCTTTGGATGTCTTGTGTGTGTGTGTATTAATTAATATGCTTTCATCATTAGAAACACTGGCATTCCACAATGGATAAAAAGGAACTATGGTCTGTTAATTTATGGATTCAGTGCTAATTACATGTGATTATATGCCTCAACTTCAATTACAAACATAGATTCTGTCAATTGCCTTTGAGAATTGCTTATAACTTGATTTTTAAATCAAATATAGCTCATTTGTCAGTGAACACAATGTTTGCTGAACAGGCTATTGTTGCTGGGGTACAATTGTGAATGAACAAGACAGTTATCTTCCTTGCATCCGGAAAGCCTGTAATCTGGTGGAAATATAAAAATAATTATTTTGAAGTCAGTAGTAACTCACAAGAGTAATAGTCTAATTTAATAGAACACACACTAAAAAAAAGTACTGACATTTTATTTGTTTGTTTGTTTTGGCCATTGTAGTTTGTTCTTATTTCCTGGACTTCATTGCTACTGATCAGTTTATTCAGATACAAAGTGAGAGACAGAGAGAAAAGACAGGGAGGAAAAGATAACACAGCACTTAAGCTTTCCCCAGTCAGGCTGGGTGTAACCAGGGTTATGAACCTGGCAAAGCAGGTAAACTATCTTTCTGGCCCACTAGCTAAGTTTTAATAACTAAAAGTATATATTTTAATATTATAAAATCAACATTGCTAACTGACAGTTCATGAACTCAAAGGCTCAAGAAAAGTATAGAGGTATCTGCCTGGTATACATGAGGAAAAATTATAAATGTAAAAGGGCTTGGGTAATAACTTTTGAATGGACAAATACTTAATTAAGCATTAAGACACACTTTAAAGAGAGAAGGGAAAGTATAGGCATTTTATAAGAAAATTATAGAGAAATTTAAAAATAAATTCTACTTTCATAAAATAATTCATATAAAAAGTACTAGTATGCATCGAAATACTTTAATATATTTGAGTTGGGAAAGAGAAAGGTGTCTGTATCAAAAGGGAGTTCACTGAAATGTCAATGAACAATCCAAGCACCATATAATAACATCTTATATAAAATTGATGTCAGTATTGTTTTTGAAAACTTTTTTAAATAAAATGAGGTTTTGGTGAGTTTTTTCTAGTTGATACACTTTGATTTTCAAATATTTACTAATATATGATAATTTTAAATGTATCCCAGGGGCCGGGCAGTAGCACAGCGGGTTAAGTGCACTTGTCAAAGCGCAAGGACCTACGTAAGGATCCCGGTTCGAGGCCCTTGTTCCCTACTTGCAGGGGGTCGCTTCACAAAAGGCAAAGCAGGTCTGCAGGTGTCTGTCTTTCTCTCCACCTCTCTGTCTTCCCCTCTTCTCTCCATTTCTCTCTGTCCTATCCGACAACAACGACAGCAGTAAGAACAGTAATAATAATAATAACAACGACAATGATAAACAACCAGGGCAACAAAAAAGGAGAAAATAGCATCCAGCTGCAGTAGATTCGTAGAGCAGGCACCGAACCTCCGTGATAACCCTGCAGGAAAAAAAAAAAAAAAACTAAATGTATCCTAGTCCACTTTCTTTTAACTTAAAACACTACTATACAGAAATTGTAGCAAAAATTAACAACTGAGAATTCTTGAAAATAGCATTTCTGTAAATAATTAAAAATACTATTCATAGAAAATAAATCTGGCAGTCTGAATCACATTCTAGTTCAAATGATTTCTGTAGTTTAATTTTATTTTTCAGCTACATCACATTTATAATAGGCACAGGGCAAAGACAATTTGTGTCTTCTAGACAGTTGTAAGAACTTTTCGGGAGTCAGGCGGTAGCGGCAGCAGGTTAAGCGCAGAAAGCGCAAGGGCCTGTGTTAGGATCCCAGTTTAAGCCCCTGGCTCTCCACCTGCTGGAGAGTCTCTTCATAAGCAGTGAAGCAGATCTGCTGGTGTTTGTCTTTCTATCCCTCTTCCTGTCTCCCCCTCCTCTCTCCATTCTCTCTGTCCTATCCAACAACAACAACAACAATAAAAGAAAAACAAGGACAACAAAAGGGAATAAATAAGTTAAATTAATTTAATAATAATAATAAAGAATAAAAAAATCATCTTTATTTTGTGGATTACTTCCTTTGATTTTTCTGCATAGCCATTATACCAGTCTTCCTTTGGAAAGTGCTAAGTAGTCTATAGATGTGAATATTATCCAGACTGTTGCAAAGTCAGTGTATAGACTCAAGATTTTCAGGTGAATGAATAAGATCTAACAATAAGTGTCAAGATTGGATTTTTAACTTTACATTTTACAATAGGAAGTTATTTGTATATAGAAGTTATTTGTAGGGGGTCCGGCAGTAGCGCAGCAGGTTAAGCGCACATGGCGTGAAGTGCAAGGACCAGCTTAAGGATCCCGGTTCGAACTCCCGGCTCCCCACCTACCTGGGAGTTGCTTCACAGTTCACAGGCAGTGAAGCATTTCTGCAGGTGTCTGTCTTTCTCTCCCCCTCTCTGTCTTCACCTTCTCTCTCAATTTCTCTTTGTCCCACCCAACAACAACAACAATAACTACAACAAAGATAAAACACAAGGGCAACAAAAGGGGAAAAAAATAACCTCCAGGAGCAGTGGACTCATGGTGCAGGCACCCAGCCCCAGCAATAACCCTGGAGGTTAAAAAAAAAAAAAAAAGTAAACAAATTATACACAAGAAACAGGGTTTGAGCCCCTGCTCCCTGCTTGCAAGGGGGACACTTTTCATGAGCAGTGAAGCAGATCTGCAGATGTCTGTCCTTTCTTCCTCTCTTATCTCTTAGTGAACTCATGAAAAATATGTAAATTGGAAAATATGCTACTGTTGAAATAAGCAGATATTGTCATTAGTCATCTTAAGAGTATTAAATATAGTATAATGTTAAAATTCTACAGACAAATATATGCATATGCAAATAAGCCTGATCTTATTCCTAATTTCTTCTTTTTTTTTAATTTAGTTGTGCTGAGATCTCACACATTCATGGTTATACCATATCTCAAAGTTTCTTCATTCATTTTTATTTGAGTCAGAGAAGCCATGTCACAGTTTCAGTCTCTGGATCTTCCCCCATTGTCTTTGTTCTCCCATGTAATGCTATGGTTTGAACCTTGGGTTTGGGGTATGGAAAGGAAACTGTTCTCCAAGTTGAATTACCTTCCAACTCCTCAACAATTTTTATATAAAAGTGAATTATTAGGGGAGCCAGGTGGTAGCACAGTGGATTAAGCACACATGGCACAAAGCTCAAGGACTAGCAAAAGGCTCCTTGTTCAAGCCCCCAGCTTACCACTTGTGGGTGGGTGGGGGGGAGTCCGCTTCACAGTGAAGCAGTTCTGCAGGTGTCTTTCTCTCCCCATCTGTTTTCCCCTCCTCTCTCTGTTCTATCTAACATTGACATCAATAATAACAATAATAATTACAACAACAAGAGCAACAAAAGGGAAAAAAATAGCCTCCAGGAGCAGTGGATTCCTAATGCAGGCACCAAGCCTCAGTGATAACCTTGGAGACAAAAAAAAAAAAGGAGAGAGAGAAAAATTGTTAGATTGTCTTTTTCCTTTATGTGTGCTAAAATCAAAACCTTTAGATAGAAGGGAGTTTTGGTTCTAGCTAAATCACATTAACACTAATTTCAGGTTGGATTTTGCTTTTCTGAATTACCCTGCCTTATAGTCTATGCTAACCTTTCTGTGTTCTGCCGTTTTTTAAGTTTATCTTTTAAAAAATGCCCAAATTATACAAAGTTTACTGAATTTATTCAATCATCTATGTCAGGTGACAGTGCCATATTTTCATGTATATAGGTCAAGTTAAAGTGTTTGAATATCTTTTAGTTGTTGCATATGCTTTAATTATGTAAATTAAATGCAAATTAACATGATTATACACATTGAAGTAATCTTACAGTATTAAATTAACTAAGAACTCAAATTTAATATATCTTACTTTATTCATATTTAACTTTTTAGAAGATATAGTGAATTTTACACATTTTCTCTACATGTATCTTTGTTATATCACTTAAAGAAGATCCACCCACCCCCAAACACTGCTCAGCTCTGGTGCAGGGCACTGAACCTGGGACTTTGTACCCTCAGGAATGAGAGATTCTTTGCATAGGAAATAATAATAACTATTATCATTTATTTATTATTAAATTTTGTTTTTTAGCACCAAATAATGAGCACAGCTATTCAAATATGCACAAGATGATACTACTGAGTGGCATCCTTAGTACAAATTTTCCATTGTTTTTTATTAGCGATAAATGAGTAGAGAGAAGAAAGATCAGGAGAGAAAAGAGAAAAGGAGAGACAGAGAAGACCCAGAGGAAGAACTATGTCAACATTACTCCATCATCCATGGAGTTTTGTTATGTTCCTCATGGTGCTGCTATGTAATGGCATGACTTGAACCCAGGACTTCATGATCTGTAAGACACTCACCTTATTAACTGATCTATTTCCCAAACACATAAATGTTTTCTCTTTTATTATTATTTTATTTTTATTAGTGATTTAATATTGATTTATATAATGATAAGGTAACAGGGCTATAATTTCATACCTTTCCCACCACTAGAGTTGTTATCCACTGAAAACCATATTAGTTCTCTCAGGATCACAGATACTGGTTGAATATTATTTCTATAACTACATATATATTCACACTTTTTCTATGGTCCTGCCTTTTCTTCCTTTCTAAGTCACACACTGCTACTTCTGAGTGTCCGTCCCTCCTACCTTTTTTTTTTTCCTCTTTTCTTTCTGGGTCCTGATGGAATTAGAAATCCCCCAACATTTACCCTTCTGGGAGTGTGAACCAAAATTCTTTCTGGGATGTGGATGCAGAAAGTGGAATGTCTAGTTTCTGTAATTGCTTCCTGTTGGACATGGACATTGACAGGTCCATTCATACCCTCAGCCTGTTCTATGTAGTGGGGTAGTGCTCTGGGAGGTGAAGTTCTGGGACTCATTGGTTTGGTCACCTGTTCAGGGTGTTCATGATGAAATCACAGTAGAATTTTCAATTTGGGAGCTGTGGCTTAGTGAATTTCTGGAGAGATCCTGGTTTCAATTTGTTGAGTTTTTGGGTGATTTTTTTGTTGTTGTTGTTATATTCCAGTTTAACAGGAGAATAATCTGAAATGACTCCAACTCTATAGCCACCCACAAATGATTTCTTGATAGAAAGAACACAAAAGATTTTGGTTGAATACATATTAGTTCAATTTGCTTTTCTGGGATATCAAAATGTTTCCATTGTAGTTAATAACATTCTTGCTACCAAGTTTTTGCTTCCCCCCCAAAAAGAAATATTGTGTGTTCTTCCTGACTTTGGTTCATGTTCAGAAGAAGGTTATTACTATCACTCTCCATATAGTTAGACCTACTCTTGAGGACACACAGGCAGTAAACCAAACTAAGCTATAGATTATGGTTATTGATAATTCAATATGTTTGACACATATCCCTGCCAAGCTTTAGTACTTCAATACTTCTACCTGCTTAAAATGACAAAAGAAACTTGTGAGCAGTTTGCTGAAACCTATCATAAATTGTACTTAGTGATAACTGTCTTGCACATCATTTCCCTAATAAAAAGTTGACATTAGCTATATTAAAGTGAAGTTCAACATTTGAAGGTTGTAGTTTTGGACAAGAATTTTAGATTGTTGAAAAATAAATTACCATACAGTATAATGTGAATCCAAACAAAAAATTTAATAGAGCAGACATTTAATTTTAAGAAGTAGTTCTGGGATTTATAGAGTAAATAAACAGCAATATCAGTGACTTAGGAAGTGTTGGAAAACAGGTTCATTGTGTGTGAAGTGCTAAAATCAAACATCATTTTCACACTTTTTCCCCTAAACTTATTTTAACACCTTCTAAATAGGAACATGAGAAAAACAATTTATTCTGCTCAAGTTTGTTATATCATGATCCCTATAATTTAAATTTTATTATGAATATCTTGCATTTGTTATCATGCAGTATTTTTTTATTTTGTGGTATTTCATAAACCATGTAAGTTTTTTGTCAAGTATATCTTTTTGAAATGATGCACGATGCACCAGTAGAGTCATAACAAAGATTATTCTTTGAAAGCAAAATTGACTATAAAATAGACCAGACAGCTTTCTGATTTAGAAAGTGAAATATTTTATTTTTAAATAAAGTGACAATAACTGTGTCTATAGACTGTGATATGGTTATAGACCATGGCCATAACAATAATTTAATTATCCATGTATCATGAATGCTTAAAGTAATATTAACTTAAATTACAAAAATAATTTTTTTGAGCATCTACTATATTCTAGACACTTTCCCAAAACTCTCATATGGGTTGTTTTGCTTAACTCTTACAACTAATGGATTTGAGAACAGTTGGAGGAAATAAAAAGCTGGTACAGAGTCATATGAATGCTAAAAACTAAGATTACAGATTAGGGCAGTTGGACACTACATACCAAAATAGGTTCTACATTAATGACACTTAAAATTTCTTTAAAATACTAATCAAATAGGCCAGGGGGTGGCACACCTGGTTAAGCACACATATCACCATGCTCAAGGACCTGGGTTGGACTCTGCTCCCTGCCTGTAGTGGGGTTGCTTCACCAGTGGTGAAGCAGGTCTGCAGATACCTTTCTTTCTTGCCCCCTCTCTAAATACTCTCTCCTCTCAATTTCTCTCTGTCTGTCTTATGAAATAAAAAATAGAAGGAAAAAAACAGGAAAAGAAATGGCCACCAAGAGTGGTAGATTCTTAGGGTAAGCACTGAGACCCATCAATAACCCTTGTGGCCTAAAAATAAAAATAAAATAGTAATAGTAATAATAATAATAATGATAAATAAAAACAAAAAATATTGTGATAGACACCCCTCCCTTCAGAGTCAAAGGGTTTTCAATTTTTGCCATTTCATTTATAATCTCTCTTTGGTCCCATCTCCTCCCATCTTTTTCTGGGAACAAATGCTTAAGGTTTAATCTATTATAGTGGTCCTTGACTGAAGGCAGTTTTATTCCTATGGGGCAATTCTCAATGCCTGATGGTAGTTTTGATAGTTTCTAAGTCTCTTTGAGGAGTCAGAAATGTTGCTAAACATCCTACAATACTTAGGGCAAAAGATCAAAAGAAAGATAATGTTTTATACAATTTCTTTCTAGTTTATCTTCTTCCCAGACCTACCACTGTCATGGAGTTGTTATACATCATCTTTCTTCAAGTTTTCATTTTTTTATTAATTATTAATATATTACTTATTAACTATTACATAAAATAAATTGTACTATTTTTATTTTTTATTTTCTTTCTTTTTTTTATAAAGGAGACATTAACAAAACCATAGGATAGGAGGGGGTACAACTCCACACATTTCTCTCGAGCCAATCTCCATATCCCATCCCCTCCCCAATAGCTTTCCCACTCTCTATCCCTCTGGGAGCATGGACCCAGGGTCCTTGTGGGTTGCAGAAGGTGGAAGGCCTGGCTTCTGTAATTGCTTCCCCGCTGAACATGGGCTTTGACTGGTTGATCCATACTCCCAGTCTGCCTCTCTCTTTTCCTAGTAGGGTGGGTCTCTGGGGAAGTGGAGCTCCAGGACATATTGGTGGGGTCTTCAGTCCAGGGGAGCCTGGCCAGCATCCTGATGGCATCTGGAACCTGGTGGCTGAAAAGAGAGTTAACATACAAAGCCAAACAAATTGTTGAGCAATCATGGACCCAAAGCTTGGAATAGTGGAGAGGAAGTGTTGGGGGGGTACTCACTGCAAACTCTAGTGTACTTCTGCTTTCAGGTATATATTTTGCAGTAGTTTATGGATACGTGTGAGCATATGCTCTATCTCACTGAACCCTAGGTTTTGGGACTTTGTTAGAAAGTGAACCACCTGGGATGGAATTAGAGAATACTATGAAAGGAAGGGTCTCACCCGAGTAATGAAATTGAAGGGTTGTCATTCTACACCTGAAGTCTCTGGACACACTCTGAGCTGAAGCATGTTGAGGTGGCAGTCATTGCATTGATTAGGTTGCCATCGGCAGATGCAATATTATTTGATATGGATTGGGAGAGGCATGCGGGAAAGTGGACCCTACCCTAAGGTTCCAAGACTGGGGGAAATATAGGCTCTAAAGTGGAGATGTGAGGTTCCTGCTGTCTTAAGGTTCAAAAAGACAATGGATAGTTATTATTATCATCACATTATTTGGTAATTGGGTTAACTTTGAAAAGTCCCTTTGTTAGGGTTTGCTATATAATACCCAGTATCTTGTATATAGCTGTGCTACCAGTTGCTTCTGATCTACTTGGTCTAGGCTTTTGAGAGAGTCTGCATATCAAAGAAACAGCCTATATATTAAAAAGACTCAGTCTGTGTTTTAAAAAGTTCAAGACATACAATCAGTGTTTCCCCCTCTCATATTAATTAGTGATTTATATGACTACACTTTAATAGGAGTGTACATAAACACCATTCACACTACCAAAAGACTGTGACCCACCCCAGCCCTGCCGGCCCAGGAAGCCATGTCTACCCTCCCACTCACCACAGGGTTTTTACTTTGGTGTCCTACTTTCAATTTAGTCATATCCTGATTTTAGTTTCCCTTTCTGATCTTCTTTCTCAACTTCTTTTGATGAGTGGGTCCATCCCATACTCATCTTTATCTTTCTGACTTAGCTCACTTAACATAATTCCTTCTAGCTCTGTCCAAGATGAGTCAGAGAAGGTGGGTTTATTTTTCTTAATAGCTGCATAGTATTCCATTGTGTATATATACCACAGCTTTCTCAGCCACTCATCTATTTTTGGGCACCTGGGTTGCTTCCAGGTTTTAGCTATTATGAATTGTGCTGCTATGAACATAGGAGTACAGACATCTTTTTGGTTGGGTGTTATGGAATCCTTGGGGTATATCCCCAGGAGAGGAATTACTGGATCATATGAAAGGTCCATGTCTAGTTTTACTAATATATTAGTTATTAACTATTACATAAACTACATTGTGCTATTTTTATATGTCTGGTAGCTCTTTCTTTCTTTTTTTTATTTATAAAAAGGAAACATTGACTAAACCATAGAATAAGAGGGGTACAACTTCACACAATTCCCACCAGCAGAACTCTGTATCCCATCACCTCTCATGATAGCTTTCCTTTTTTTTAACCCTATGGGAGTATGGACCCAAGGTCATTGTGGGATGCAGAAGGTTGCAGGGCTGGCTTCTGTAATTGCTTCCCTGCTGAACATGGGCTTTGACAGGTCCATCCATACTCCAAGTCTCTCTATCTCTTTCCCTAGTGTGGAAGGGTTCTGGGGAAGGGGAGCTCCAGGACACACTGGTAGGGTTGTCTGTCCAGGGAAGTCTGGTTGGCATCATGCTAGCATCTGGAACCTGGTGGTTGAAAAGAGAGTTAGTTCCCCACCTGCAGGGGGATTGCTTTGCAAGTGGTGAGGTAGAGTTGCAGGTGTCTCTGTCTCTCCCTCTCTGTCACCCCCTTCCATCTTGATTTCTGACTGTCTCTATCCAGTAAATAAAGATAATAAAAAAGATTTAAAAAAGAAAAGAGATTTAACATACAAACCCAAACAAATTGTTGACCAGTCATGGACCTAAAGGTTGGAATAGTGCAGATGGAGAGTTGGGGGGCCCTACATTTTGTAGATAGCTAGTAGGCATATTTTAGTTATATTCTAAAGGGCCTGTGGCTATACTAGTGTTTTTGTTTGTTTGTTTTATTTGTTTGTTTTCTGCCTGAGCCTTAAATCTGATATGCAGGTGGATCCTAATTATTGTCTAGGGAGGTGATGTCATGGCTGGCAGAATGACCAGAAAGCTGGATCAGGGAAGAGAGTAGCTCTTAAATATCAGAAAGGTGTATAAATATTGTTTATTGTAAACCTCATCCATTTGATGTGATCTGGGGCCCATATTCAGCTTAGGAGCCTATGGGACCTCTGCATCCCTCTAGATCTGAGTTCACATTCTGTGGTCATAAGTAGGAACGTTCCAAGCTGTCCCAATATCAGGACCATCTTCCTCAGGTGTAGTGCAGAGTACATTGTCCAGCCTCCCTTCGGAAGATGGAACATTCTCTATCATTGTTCATCCAAGTTGAGGGCAAGGTCCTATGGGGGTCCACAAAGGGGTCTATTGTGTTATTCCTGATAGGAAGGACCGATAACAATGGTGAGAGAGATTTATTCGAGGTCTTGGCCCATTATGTATGTTTGGGAATCTCAAGACTCCCTGAATAGAGTCCCAGCTGATGGAGTGGCCTGATTGTGACTAAAGTGTCATTGTTAAAGTATGCCAGTCTCTTGCCCTTATTCAGCTTTTGCAGTCCTTGCTTTGATGAGGTTAGCTTTGGAGTGAGTGAAAGAACTGTAACAGGAAGTAGGTGAGGAGGGTATCTAAGTCTAAGTAGACACTATTTCATTATGAACTTTATACTGACTCACTACAGACTATTGTGTATTTTTGCTTTCAGGTATATATTTTGCCCTAATTTATGGATACATGTGATCATATACTCTATCATACGGGACTTGGTCTATATCTAGGTTTTGTGATTTTGTTATTAATTGTACCTCCTGGAATGGAATCTGAGAATACTATGAAAGGAAAGGTCTCACCCACCCGAGTAATGAGGGTAAAGGGTTGACATTCCATGCCTGATGTCTCTGGACACAGTCTGAAGTGAAGCATAATGAGGTGTTACTCATTGCATTGATTAGGCTGGGATTAGCAGATGCAATATCATTTGGTATGAATTGAGAGAAACATGCAGGAATGTGAGCCCCACCCTAGCAGTTCCAGGAATGGGAGAAATAGAAGCTCTAAAGAGGAAGTGGGAGATTTCTGTTGTCTTAGGGTTTAAGAAGACAATAGATAGTTATTGCTATAATCACATTATTTGGCAATTGGTTTAACTTTGAAAAATCCCTTTGTTAGAATCTGCTGTATCATACCCAACATCACCATAATTTATGACCTTTAAGATTATTTGTATATAGTTGTGCCGCTGGTTGCTTCTGTTCTCCCTGGTCTAAGCTTTTAAGAGAGACAACATATCAAAGACTCTGCCTATGTTTTAAGAAAAGGAAAAATTTAAATTGATGTTGAAACTGAATGGCAATTAGAATTTTATTTACTATATCTACATAATAGATTTTGATAACCTCACATGTGAGTTGTCTTTCTTTTTTCTCTTACTATATTAAATCTTTATTATTCTCTTAGCCTCATTATGAGTTTTAAATGTTTTCTAAAATTCTCAGTAGGGATTCAGCTAATAGTGTAGTGTGTGCATATTTGAATTAATACTTTTCCAAGTCTTTAATGGTTTCCTTCCAGGAAAAAAATTAGTTTTGAGATCAGATACACAATTTCCTAGATAGAATGCATGTCTTACCATGTGTATTGTCTAGGTGCCAATCTCAACATTACATAAGAGGTGTTTTGGAACCATCAGAAATTTTGGTCCTATGGTTCTATGGTTTCTCTTCTTCTCTGTCTCCCTCTGTCTCTCTATGTGAATGAAAATGAGATCTAATAGTATTTAAATTGTTTATTTATTAGATCCCAGCTATGTCAAAAATATATTTCCTTCATATATGACATACTTTGTCCCTACATATTCTTGTAATTTTCCAATTACTGTGTTAATTGTCTTACTGAAATAACTTTGTAATTTATTTTCTTGCTACCAGGTCTAAAGAGAGGCTTTGAGTCTGCATGTTCCACCACTTCCAATGAGCCCCCCCCCCCCACTTCTTTTTAAAAGAGGGCAAGTCATAAAGCGGGAGGGAGAGAGAGAGAGAAAAGAAAAGAGAGAGAGAGAAAGAGAGAAACGAGAGAGAAGAGAGAGAGAGAACTATAACAGTGCTTAGTTTTGACATGAGTAGTGCTTATTTTGACATATGAGTATGTGGGCATTAGACATTTAAGTCTGGGGTGTTTTCACTGTATTTTTTGTTTTGTTTTTAAATCTTGCTACACAATTTAGAGTGTTATTTTTATATGCAATGTTTTATTTTATTAATACATTTATTTTTGGTGTTGGCAGGATTTGTGCATGTGTAATTGTCAGGTGCCAAAGTTTACTTTTGTTTTTTTTTAATTTCAGGTAAAGATGGGGGAGTGTTAAATACAATCACAATATTCCACAGACCTTGGAGTTTCCTCCACTGTTGTGATTCCATATAATGCTGAGCCTTAAATTATGGTTCTTATTCATACTAGGTAGGCTGTCTCTTGCCTCCTATATATGCTACCTTTAAAAGGGTTTTCTGGTGCTTTTTTTATAGGAAGAGCAAACTCATTGTATGCTTAACATGATTATGAATTGTTTAAATTTTCTCTGTAAATATCATATTACTTGTGGGTTAGTTCTTCCTTTTTATTGTTCTGTTTCTTGCCCCCTTGGAAATTAAGTACAATGATGAATACAAGCATGGTAGTGTATCTTGCATTTTCCTGTCTTTAAAAGGAATCATGGTTATTTTTTACCACTGTCTGATTTTACTATGGGCTTTCTTTACTAGGTTAAAAGATCTTTACATCCACTTCATAATAATAGCTTTGGTTAAATAAATCTCTGCATTTATTGACAAGAATATAGGTTTGTTGTTGTTGTTTAGTCTATCACATTGATGAATCAATTTTATGCATATTATTGTGTTGAACTGTTTTGCATCCTTGAAATAAAATCTACTTGATCATGAGACATTGCTTATAAACATGTGTACATATAAACATTTTAATGTGTTTGGTAGTAACAAAAGAAGGATCTTTATAAGCAAGGGATTTGCTATGTTTCATCTTGTTTAAATGAGAAGATTTTTTTGGTCTGATTTTAATATCTGACCTTGATATTCTGCACTTTCTCCAGAGGATAAAGGTGTAGTCCTTCTTAGAACTTACTCAATATGATTTATTTAAAATTTATGACTTTAATTACTTTTGTAAATCCTTAGCAATTGTCTCTCTAAATAATACTTCTACTTATTTTTCCTAGTCTCTTGCTGTAGATAATATAAGATAAAAATTGAATTATTTCATTCTGATGAGATTTTTCTCAAACTTTTGTTGAATTAAGCACCTATGTCAAAGTTCTTTCTTTAAATATTTTGTATTTTAATTTTCATATGTTTATATTGAATACAATATTATATGTTTATATTGAGTAAAATATTATGTGGATTCAGAAAGAATGCAGGGAGAGAGTAGAGATGGGATTCAGAATTCAGGGCTGACAGGATCAAATGGAATAGAGAGGGGCTGGGTAGTGGTGCACCTGCATATGTTATGATGCACAAGGACCCAGGTTTGAGCTTCTGGTCCACATATGCAGGGGGATAGCTTTGCTAGTGGTGAAGCAGGTTTGAGGGTGCCTCTTTGTTTCTCTCCCACTCTGTCATCCCCCACCCTCTTGATTTCTGGCTGTCTTTATCCAATAATAAGTATAATAAAATCATCTTCTGTTAGCTGTGTATCTTAGCATTTTTAAAGCTTCTTGTGATGTTCTTGTAGAGTCCTATTTTCACATCAATTGACAGTGAAGGCATTTTTTTTTTCTATTTCTTAATGAAAGATTGTATTTTCAGTGGATTTTATGTAAAAAATGTATGTGGTCTGTTATACAATATTTCCTTTAGTATGAATTTATGCTTATATCTACCAGGTGTCTCAGGAGAATTTCAAGCTCCAAATAAAGTTTTGTGTTGTTTGATGTTGTGCCTTACACAGTTAGTGACCTGTTCCTACAGCAATTCTTTTGTTCCATATATAGTACCCAAAGAAAAAAAATCAAATGTTTGTTTATTGTCCCACCTAACCAGTAAGCAGACTTACATATTTTCTTTAAATTAAAGTATCTTTTTTACATAGGAATTTATTTCCTAAGTACAGTCTTGTATATATAGGCCTAGTATCTTATCTTCTTTTCTGATCTGAGTATTAAATTTCAATAGTTCACTCAGTCATTGATACTTTTTGTAATTTTCTCTTTTAAAATTGTTTTATTATCTTTTTATTGGTTAGAGAAAGCCATAAATCAAGAGGGGGGGTGAAAGAGAGGGAGAGAGACAGAGAGATACCTGCATCACCACTTGTAAAGCTTTCCCTCTGCAGGTGGGGACTAGGGGCTCAAACTCGGGTCCTTGTGCATTGTAATACATACACTCAACCAGGTGCGCCACCACCCGGGCCCCCAGTCATTGATTCTTCTTTTTCATCTTCACCTACCTCACAGCATCAGCTTACTCATTAATAGTTCTGACTTTCTATTCCTTTGCTTATTGCTCCTTTTTTTCCCTCTACAGTTATCTATGTATGCTTAAAAGTTATAAACTACCTATTGGAATATTTCTATGTACTTGTTATAATGATTCTGTTCTTACATTAACTTTGGTAGCAGCATTCTGAACAAAATAGTATGAAGAACAAACCAGAATATCTATTTTGAGTATCTATAATATAAACATAGCATATTTTACTGTAGTTGCTGAAAATAAAATAGCATAATGCCAATTTATGAATTATGCTAGCTCAGAATCTGTTAGTTTAACACAATTATAGGTTGCTTTATGTTTTTCATATTTTATTCTACATATGTATCTAATTCAAAAGAAGTTTGATTGTAATATATGTGTGTTTGTAGTATGTGCTATTTTATATAATATTTTCCTCCTTTGAATACATGGATTTAAAAATATGCTTCAAAAGCCTTTGTAACAATTTGATTCATTTATATCACCACTACCTGATGGTGAAGTTTCAGCTTGCTTCCACATTTTGACATTACCAAATAATATTGAAAAGAAAATCTCAAAGCATTTTATCTAATTTCATATGCTCTGTTAGTGATGAAACCTAGAACCTCATACATGCTCATTACTACTTCATTGCCTTGACAACCTAAATTTGTCTGTTTTAAATTGAGAGCAAAAAGAAAAGTAGATTGAGCAAAGAGCTCCTTTACCACTCATGGAGTTCTCTTTGCTGATCCCATATACTCATGAGGATCAGTCCCAGAGTCTTTTTGCTCAGAATGCAGGTGCCCTATTACTGAGCCACCTCCGCAGCCTTTGTGTGTGTTTAAGTTTATAACCACAGATTATGGTCCTAAAGATGAAATGTATATATTTGTATATATCAAGCAATAAGAAATTTGTTTTGTTTTTCCCAGATATTAAATATTAGATTGTATAGAATAGACTAGACATAGCAAAGTGAAATGCTGTTTTATTAAATATGTTACTTTTGTTGATCTAACCTTAGCTTATGACAAAATGAACTTTCAAGGTTACATATCTTTACATATTTTTACATTACGTATCTTTTTTATGTATAAGGCTTATCAAATATATCACCAAAGGTTACATATCTTTACATTACATATCTTTTTTATGTATAAGACTTATCAAATATATCACCAAAGTTTCCTTATTACCCAGTCTAAAAAATCCACTTATCCATTTCCTCTTCCCTGTTTTCTCCATAACCATCATAATTCTCATTGAGTCTGAGTTATTTTTGTTTCTTTGCATGCTTCTTTGCCATAGACGTTTATAATCCAGATATGAATAAAATTAACAGCAAGTGTCATTCACTTCCATACTTCACTTAGTAATATAGAAGACTTTTCTGCCAGTTTTATTCCAGTAGGCATGATTACATCTTTTTCAGTGGTAGAGTATTAATCCATTTCAGACACAAAGCCTCTATTCTTAGGTGTATCCAGTAGAAGGCAACAGCTTCTTTATCTAGTCAATTGTGGCTGGATATTTAGAATTTCTTCTTCATTTGCCACTAGGGTTATCTCTGGGGCTTAATGCCTACATTGTGAATTGACTCCTCCTGGCATCCATTTTTTCTCTTTTCTCTTTTTTATTTTACTTTAGGACAGAGGGAACTATAGAGGGATTGAAGAGATTTAGAAGAATGAATGAAAAAAAAATAAGACACTTTCAGCCCTGCTATACTATTTGTAATGCTTTCTTTCTACAGATAGAAACTAGGTTCTGGGTAATGTGTGTGCTCAACAGGATGTACCACTTCCTGGCCCTGATATTTATGTTTCCACATCAGTTGTTATGAATAATACTGTTATTAAAATAGCACTGGGTATATCTTATTAAATTGATTTTTTTTTGTATTCTGCAGAAGAATATACTATTGCAAGACTGTATAGAAGATTGCCTTTTTTTTAGATAAACAATTTGAATTCATTGTTTTCAATGATGGTTCTTTTATTTTTTTAATTTTTATATAAGAAAGGATTAATGAACAAAACCATAAGGTAGGAGGGGTACAACTCCACACAATTCCCACCACCCAATCTCCATAACCCACTCCCTCCCGTGATAGCTTTCCCATTCTATAGCCCTCTGGGAGCATGGACCCAGGGTCATTGAGGGTTGCAGAAGGTAGAAGGTCTGGCTTCTGTAATTGCTTCCCCGCTGAACATAGGCATTGACTGGTCGGTCCATACTCCCAGTCTGTCTCTCTCTTTCCCTAGTAAGGTGTGTCTCTGGGGAAGCTGAGCTCCAGGACATATTGGTGGGGTCTTCAATCCAGGGAAGCCTGGCCAGCATCCTGGTGGCATCTGGAACCTGGTGATTGAAAAGAGAGTTAACATATGAAGCCAAACAAATTGTTGAGCAATCATGGATCCCAAGCTTGGAATAGTGCAGAGGAAGTGTTAGGGAGGTACTCACTGCAAACTCTAGTGTACTTCTGCTTTCAGGTATATATTTTGCAGTAGTTTATGGATACATGTGAACATAAGCTCTCTCTCACAGAAACTGGTGTATATCTAGGTTATGGGACTTTGTTAGAAAGTGAACCACCTGAGATGAAATTAGAGTGTACTATAAAAGGAAAGGTCTCACCCGAGTAATGAAGCTGAAGGGTTGTCATTCCACACGTGAAGTCTCTGGACACAGTCTGAGGTGAAGCATATTGAGGTGGCAATCAATGCGTTGGTTAGGTTGTGATCGGCGGATGCAAAATTATTTGGTATGGATTGGGAGACGCATACGGGAAAGTGGGCCCTATCCAAGGGTTCCAGGACTGGGGGAAGAAGGGGCTCTATAGTGGAAATGTGATGTTCCTGCTGTCTTAGGGTTCAAAAAGACAATCGATAGTTAATATTATCATCACATTATTTGGTAATTGGGTTAACTTTGAAAAGTCCTTTTGTTATGGTTAGCTGTACAGTACCCAGTATCTTGTATATAGCTGTGCTATTGGATGCTTCTAATCTACTTGGTCTAGGCTTTTGAGAGAGTCCGTATATCAAATACACAGCCTATATATTAAAAAGATTCAGTTTGTGTTTTGAGAAACTTTGAGGCATACAACTGATTTCCCCCCTCTCATATTAATTAACTACGGATTTATATATCTACATTTTGCTAGGAGTGTACATAAACACCATTCCCACCACCAAAAGACTGTGACCCATCCTTCCCACCCACTCCCACCCCCCACTGTCCCAGGAAGCTGCATGTCTACCCCTCACCACAGGGTTTTTACTTTGATGCCCTACTTACAATTTGATCAGGTCCTGCTTTTAGTTTCCCTTTCAGATCTTCTTAGTCAATTTCTGTTGATGAGTGGGATCATCCCATACTCATCTTTATCTTTCTGACTTAGTTCACTTAACATAATTCCTTCTAGCTCTGTCCAAGATGGGTCAGAGAAGGTGGGTTCATTGTTCTTGATAGCTACATAGTAGTCCATTGTGTATATATACCACAGCTTTCTCAGCCACTCATCTGGTGTTGGGTACCTGGGTTGCTTCCAGGTTTTAGCTATTATGAATTGTGCTGCTATGAACATAGGAGTACACACCTCTTTTTGGTTGGGTGGTATGGAGTCTTTGGGGTATAACCCCAGGAGAGGAAT
Source organism: Erinaceus europaeus (assembly GCF_950295315.1). NCBI lineage: Eukaryota > Metazoa > Chordata > Mammalia > Eulipotyphla > Erinaceidae > Erinaceus > Erinaceus europaeus. The sequence continues at coordinate 45,117,909 of NC_080171.1, read as the reverse complement.
TACTGGTTCATATGGAAGATCCATGTCTAGCCTTCTGAGAGTTCTCCAGACTGCTCTCCACAGAGACTGGACCAATTTACATATCCCACCAGCAATGTAAAAAGGTTCCTCTGTCCCCACAGCCTCTCCAGCATTTGGTGCTGCTGTCCTTTTTGATGTATGCCATTCTTACAGGAGTGAGGTGGTATCTTAGTGTTGTCTTAATTTGCATTTCTCTGATAATCAGTGACCTAGAGCAGTTTTTCATATGTTTGTTAGCCTTTTGCAACTCCTCTGAGGTGAATTTTTTGTTCATATCCTTTGCTCATTTTTGGATGGGGTCATTTGCTTTTTTGGTGCTAAGTTTGCTGAGCTCTTTATATATTTTGGTGATTAGTTTCTTGTCTGATGTCTGGCATGTGAAAATGTTCTCCCATTCTGTGAGGAGTCTCTCTGTTTGTTTAATACTTTCTTTGGATGTGCAGAAGCTTTTCAATTTGATGTAGTCCCATTGGTTTGTTTCTGCTTTAGTCTTCCTTGCAATTGGGTTTGATTCATCAAAGATGTTCTTGAGGTGTATGTGGGAAAGTGTTTTACCAATGGTTTCCTCTAAGTATTTGATTGTTTCTGGTCTGACATCTAGGTCTTTGATCCATTTGGAGTTGATTTTTGTTTCTGGTGAGATAAAGTGGTTCAATTTCATTCTTCTGCAGGTTTCAACCCAGTTTTCCCAACACCATTTATTGAAGAGAGCCTCCTTTATCCATTGAATCCTTTGGGCCCCCTTATCAAATATTAGATGCCCATAGGTGTTGGGATTTACTTCAGGTCTTTCAATTCTGTTCCACTGGTCTGTGTGCCTATTTTTGTTCCAGTACCTTGCTGTTTTGATGATTATTGCTTTATAATATAGTTTAAGGTCTGGGAGTGTGAAGCCTCCATTTCTGTTTCTTTTCCTCAAGATGGTTTTGGCAATTCTAGGTGTTTTCAGGTTCCAGATAAATGATTGTAGTGTTTGTTCTAGTCTCTTAAAGAAGCTTGGTGGAACTTTGATGGGTATTGCATTCAATTTGTATATGGCTCTGGGGAGAATATTCATTTTGATGATATTTATTCTTCCAATCCGTGAGCATGGGATATCTTTCCATTTCTTGGTATCAGTTTCTATTTCCTTGGGTAGCGACTCATAGTTTTCAGCATACAAGTCTTTCACTTCTTTGGTCAACTTTATTCCTAGGTATTTGATTGATTTTGCTGAAACAGTAAATGGGAGTGATTTCTGGATGTCTTCTTCTTCAGATTTAGTGTTTGCATAAAGAAATGCCACTGATTTTTGTACATTGATTTTGTAGCCTGATACCTTGCTATATTGCCTAATAACTTCCAGTAATTTTCTGCTGTATCCTTTAGGTCTTTCTATGTATACTATAATATCATCTGCAAATAGTGAGAGCTTGACTACTTCCCTTCCAATCTGTATTCCTTTGATTTCTTTTTCTTGCCTGGTTGCTATGGCAAGAACTTCTAATACTATGTTGAAGAGTAACGGTGACAGTGGACAGCCCTGTCTAGTCCCCGATCTGAGGGGGAATGCTTTCAGCTTCTGTCCATTGAGTATGATGTTGGCTGTAGGTTTGCTCTATATAGACTCCACTGTCTTAAGGAATTTCCCATCTATTCCCATTTTTTGTAAAGTTTTGAGCATGAATGGGTGTTGGATTTTGTCAAAGGCTTTCTCTGCATCTATTGAGATAATCATGTGGTTTTTGGCTTTGCTTTTATTGATGTGGTGAATGACATTGATTGACTTAGGGATGTTGAACCATCCTTGCATTCCTGGGATGAATCCCACTTGGTCATGATGAACAATCTTTTTGATGTGTTGCTGTATCCGGTTGGCCAAGATCTTGTTTAATATTTTGGCATCTATGTTCATCAGAGATGTTGGTCTGTAGTTTTCCTTTTTTGTTCTGTCCAATCAGCTTTTAGTATCAGGGTGATGTAGGCTTCATAGAAGGTTGAAGGGAGTATTCCTTTTTCTTCAATCTTATGGAATATCTTAAGAAGTATGGGTATTAACTGTTTTCTGAAAGTTTTGTAGAATTCGTTTGTGAAGCCATCTCTTCCAGGACTTTTCTTGTTGGGGAGATTCTTAATAACGGTTTCAGTTTCTTTGTCTGTGATTGGTGCATTTAGATTTTGTAGTTGTTCTTGGTTCAGTTTTGGAAGTGCATAGGTTTCTAGGAATTGTTCCATTTCTTCCAGATTCTCTAGCTTGGTGGCATATAGTTCTTTATAGAAGTTTCGCAGGATTCTCTGGATTTCTGTGGTGTCAGTTGTGATATCTCCTGCATCGTTTACAATTCTATTATTTTGAGTCTTCTCTATTTTTTGTTTGGTGAGTCTGGCTAGGGGTTTGTCAGTTTTGTTTAATCTTTCAAAGAACCAACATTTGGCTTCATTGATCTTTTGTATGTTTCTTTTTTTTTTGATGTTGTTTATTTCTGCTCTAATTTTAGTGATTTCTGTTCTTCTTGTTGCTTTAGGGTTCCTTTGTTCCTCTTCCTCTAACTCCTTGAGGTGTGCAGTAAGGTCATTCATTTGAGCTTCTTCTTGGTGTTAAATATGTGATTGTATGGCTATAAGTTTCCCTCTCAGTACTGCTTTAGCTGTGTCCCAAATATTTTGATAGGTTGTGTCTTCATTTTCATTAGTTTATAGGAACATTTGAATTTTCTGCTTGAGTAAGTCTCTGACCCAGTGGTTCTTAAGGAGAATGTTGTTTAGTTTCCAAATTCTGTGACTTTTAATAATTTTCTGTTTGTTGTTAAATGTTAGTTTTACTCCACTGTGGTCTGAGAAGATACTTGGGATGATTTCAATGCTCTTGAATTTATTGATGCTGTCTTTGTGGCCTAACATGTGGTCTATCCTTGAGTATGTGTTATGTGGATTTGAAAAGAAGGTGTATTCCAGTTTTGGGGGGTGGAGGAGTCTGAAAATTTCCAAGAGGTCTAGTCTGTTGATCTCTTCGTTCAATTCTCTTGTATCTTTATTGGTTCTCTGCTTTGTTGATCTGTCTAAGTGTGAGAGTGGGGTATTGACGTCTCCCACTATTATTGTGTTACTATTGATGTATTTTTGAAATTCTTTCAGTAGGTGCTTAAAGTATTTAGATGGTCCCTCGTTGGGTGCATAGATGTTAATAATTGTTAAGTCTTCTTGGCTGATTGATTCTTTAATCATTATGTAATGTCCTTGCCTATCTTTTATTACTTTATTTAATTTAAAATCTATCGTGTCTGAGATGAGAATGGCTGTTCCTGCCCTTTTTTGTGGTCCGTTAGCCTGTATGATAGTTTTCTATCCTTTCACTTTAAGACTGTGTTTATCTTGTTGTGACAGATGGGATTCTTGCAAGCAGCATATGGTTGGGTTATGTTTTCTGATCCATCCCCCCACCCTGTGCCTTTTGATGGGTGAGTTTAAGCCATTGACATTTATTGATATTATGGATTTAATGTATTATAGTGCCATTGTTCTAAAAAAAATTTGTTTGCTCTGATATATTACAAGTATTATAGTGATGTTCTTGTTTATAAGAGGTCTTTTAGTACCTCTTTCATGGCCAGCTTGGTGATGGTTGCCTCCTTTAACTGTTGTTTATCTAAGAAGGTTTTGATCCTTCCATCTAGTTTGAATGAAAGTCTAGCAGGATATATTATCCTTGGTTGAAACCCTTTTTCATTCAGGGCTCGATAGATATCTTGCCACTCCCTTCTGGCATTTAGGGTTTGAGTGGAGAAGTCTGCAGATGATCTTATGGGTTTTCCCTTGTATGTGACTTTTTGTTTCTCTCTTGCAGCCTTTAGGATCCTTTCTTTATTCTTACTTCTTCTCATTGTGACTATGATGTGTCTTGGTGTCTTCAGGTCTGGGTTGATTCTGTTTGGTACTCTCTGGGCCCCTTGAATCTTGATATCCTTTCTGTTATTCAGGTCTGTGAAGTTTTCTTGTATTATTTCCTCTAGAATGTTTGCTTCCCCTTCCTCTCTTTCTTCCTCTGGCAGGCCAATTATACGAATGTTACTTCTTTTGAGATCATCCCATATGTCTCTATTGTTGTTTTCAGTGTCTCTCAATCTCTTTTTAAGCTCTTTCACCTCTTTCTTTGTTTTCTCTAACTCATCCTCTGTCTGACTAATTCTGTTTTCTGCTTCTGTTTGTCTGCTTTCCCTTGCTTCAGCTTCTTCATTACAGCTATTTCAGCTTTCAGTTCTCTAATTGCTTCAAGATAATCAGTATTTTCCTTGGGGTCTCAACTGTTGTTTCCCTAATACTGCCATTCCTTTCCTCCAATGTTGTTTTCATTTCTGTGATTAATAAGTTTATTATTGCTTGCATACTTTTCTTATTTATGGTTACTTCTGGCTGATTTCTAATTTCTTCTGGGCTCTTGTCTTCATTCATTGGAGTAGCAGTTTTATTTGTTTTTAATCTACCCATTTTTTTTATTTCTGTTTTTTTTTATGCTCTGTTGTTCCTCAGTTGTTGTGTCTTGAGTACAAGTAACACTGTACTAAATACCTTATGACAATTGCACTCACCAACCTCAGGAATTACAGTAGCAACTGAAGTAAGTATTGAAGTAGTTTAGTCGTTACTAGTTAGCCAATTTCTCCAGACCATGAAAAAATAGTAACCAAATCCCAGTGAAGAAAGAGAAAAGAAAGGATAGCAAGAATAGACAGTTATGCAAATCTACTATCCACTGTTTATTCTAGGGGTAACAAGAGGGGAAAGGGAACTAGAGCAGAGATACACACATAGAGAGTCCACTCTGAGTCAGATTTCTTCCCCAAAATAATTCACAAATTCAGAAAGGCAAAGAAGAAGGAAGAAGTGTATGACAAGATTAAAAAAAAGAGAGAGAGAGACAAGAGAGAGAAAAGGGAGAAGATAAGAAAAAGTGTTGTAATTAAAGAGCAGTGAAAGAAAATTCCCAAATGTGTATCAGTGAATTCAAAAAAGCACCCTGTTTGGTGGTGTGGGGGATCCTGCTAGGAGCTGGTCCCCAGGGACTGCTTATGGGGGGGGCGGGAAGGAGGTATGCTTGAAAATTAAAAGGAAGAAAAAAAAATTTTTTCCCCTTTTTTCCCTACTTTAATTCTTAACCCAAATTAAGTTATAGTCACCTCCTTGGTGTCACCGCTAGGAACCCTTATTGGCTGGCCTGCTAAAGGCAGAAAATCCTACTGTTTCCAGGAGGTGTGGTTGGAGCTCAGCCGCCAGCAGCTTCTCAGTCCGCCATCTTCCGGGAAACCTCCCCCCCCCCAGACTTTTTAAAGGATTTCTCGAAAATGAAAACTAGCTCCAAGTCCTTTGATCCAATGAGGGCTATACTCAAGAAGTCTTCAGATCTGCCCTCAGGGTCACGGTGGTCCCCGGAGTCTCCCAAGAGAAAGCCCCCGAGCTACAGTGCTCCATCCTGGTCCTCTGCCGGTCGCCCAGCAGTGCTCTGCAACCGGCGGAGGAGCCGCCTTCCTGGGCGGAGGACAGTGCCCGGTGCACCCGCCTTGCCTGCCGCCACCTGGGAAGTCTGGAGCAGCCGCCCGCTAGTCCATGCCACCTTTACTCTAATTCTTAACCCAAATTAAGTTATAGTCACCTCCTTGGTGTTACCGCTAGGACCCCTTATTGACTGGCCTGCTAAAGGCAGAAAATACTACCGTTTCCAGAAGATGTGATCAGAGCTCATGCCACTAGCGGCTTCTCAGTCCGCCATCTTCCGGGAACCCCAATGGTTCTTTTTTATACTAAGAGAAATTGGTAAGACAAAGAAGAAATGTGAAGTAACTAAAGCGGGTGATAGAAGCACTTGCAGCACTGTTTCACAACTCATTAAGCTTCTACTCATGAAGTTGGGGACTTGGCTTTTGAACCTTGGTCCTTGTACACTGTAATGTGTATACTTAATTAAGATGTGTCGCTACCTAGCCCTGGCTTTTTAATACATATAGGTAATGTTTGTAAAAATAATTTATGTGTGCTTTAAAATCACATTTCGTGTATTTTTGTCAAGCATTTTATGTGGTTTTCATGTTATATTTCTTTCTTTGATTTTCCCCCCTTCTACAGTTTCTGTGTATGTGCCTGTATTTCCATTTTTAAAAACTATTGAAGATGTTGCAAGATAGAGAGGCACACACAGAGAAAATAAATCACAATAATAAAACTTCCATTAATGAGGGTAGGTACATGGCCTGAACCTGTCTTGAAAACATAGCAATCTGTATTTGAAACAGAATTCATATTTTTGTCAAGGCCTGGGAGGTTGTACAATAGATAAATATTAGACCCACAAGTGTGAGTTCCAAAGAACAGTCCCCAGATTATATGTCCCAGAATGATTATCTTTAAAAATTTACTATATTTATTGAATAGAGGCAGCCAGAAATCAAGAAGCAGGAGGAGGTAGAGAGGGAGAGAAATAGAGAGACACCTGCAGTACTGCTTCAATACTTGCAAAGCTTTCTTCCTGCAGGAGGGGATTGGAGCCTTGAACCTGGGTCCTTGCACACTGTCACATGTGCACTCAACCAGATGCATCCATCCAGGATTTTCTATTGCCTTCTCTTTGTATCTCCATTAGTAAATTAATAAATATTTTAAAATATTTTGTTGTACATTTATATATTTGATACAATGTCTTTAAAAAAACAAAATGTTTAATATTTTCTTCCACAAACATGCACCCATACATAATATTCTTTTTCTGTTATTCTAATGGATTTGTTTGCATTTCTTTTACATGTTTTAATAATATTTTTTTAATTTTAGTTATAAAAAGGAAACATTGACAAAACTATAGGATAAAAGGGGCACAGCTTCGCACAATTCTCACCACCAGATTCAAGATGATTGTGGGATGCAGAAAGTTGAAGGTCTGGCTTCTGTAATTGCTTCCCTGCTGAACATGGGTGTTGACTGGTCGATACATACTCCCAGCCTGTCTCTCTCTTTCCCTAATGGAAATAATATTGTGTGTGTGTTTTTTAAGTATCTGTGATCCATTTGGAGTATTGTGATGAAAAGTGTTTATGCAGACTGTTGAGGAAAAGCATAGTTTTTGAAGGATATATATATATATATATATGTATATATATATATATACATACATACATATATATACATTTTTTTTTACTTTAACAATATTATTTTTAAAAGGAGACTAAGACAAAAACCTCTGTTCTTGGGTCTTTCCAGTAAAAGACAAGTAATAACAGTAAGTAATGAAGTCAATGAATAAGGGTTTGAATATATTTCTGGGCAATGAATGTATGCATTTACTCTGTAAAAGAACACAGAGGCTATGTCATGACACACCTGGTCTAAGGCACATATTACCATGCACAGGTATTCAAGTTCAAGTCCCTATGCCTTTCTGCAGCAGGAAGCTTCCTGAGTTATGGAACAGTGTTACAGGTATTTTTCTCTTTTATTCTCTCTCCCCCCTTCTCTCATTCTCTCTCCCTCTGTCAGAAAGCAACAACAACAAAACAAAAACAACTTCAAAGATTAAATAAACATTTTTGGAAAAGAACAGAATATATTCTTATAATTAGTTGCCAGAATTACTGCTTTAATCACATTGGCTTGACCAGATTTTATGTTATCTTTTATTTTTCAATAGTAATCTGTGTATTTTCTTTGGGCTCAGAAGATATATAACCAGGTAAGTACATAGCAGTGCATAAGAGCATAATAGACAGTACCAAGAGTAACAGAGTAATATAAGCAGAGTAATGACGTGTTTCCCTGTCTGTCTATGTCTACCTGAGTTTAAAAGGGGAAAAGTCCACCAGAATCAGTGAAATAGCATAGGTATGACACCCTGAGGTCAAAACAAGATTTCCCTTTTTGACGGGGGACCTCTAAATAATAATTAGTTTTATGAGCATATTAGTAATAAAATCATAAGAGAAATGATTATTCATGTGTGAAGTCAGTCAGATTTATTTATTTATTTATTTTATTTCCGCCAAGGTTACTACTGGATCTCAGTGCCTACTCTTGAATTTACTGATTCTGGAAGCTTTTTTTTTTTCCTTTATTTGATATGACAGAGAGAAATCAGGAGGGAATGAGAAAATAGAGAAAGAGAGAGACAGAGAGAGATACCTGAAATACTTTCTTCATCACTCATGAAGTTTCCCTACTGCAGGTGGGGAACAGGGGCTAGAATCCAAATTCTTGCATGTGGTAACATGCATGATTAACCAAGTATGCCACTGCCTGACCAGTTAAGTTGGATTGTTTATTTGAGGTTGTTTTCTGTGTTTGCTGATGTGTGTGGCTTATATCACTTAACATGATGATGTGTGGTTTATATCACTTAACATGAGGTTGTTTTCTGTGTTTGCTAATGTGTGTGGCTTATATCACTTAATATGATGCCTTAAAGATCCATACAAAATAAGGCAAAGGAAATGACCTTGTCATTTTAATAGCCAAACAGTATTTGACTGAGTATTTGTACCAAAATTTGCTTAGCCTCACATCTGTAAGCAAGAACTTACAATCTTGGTCTATTACAAATTGTGTTCCTTGGAGCACTGGTATAAACACATCTCTTATCTCTTCAGATATTGTTTTTTTTTTTCCTTTTGATAAATTTCCAATAGGGAAGTTGGCAGGTCATAGGATAGATCCATTTCTGGTATTCTGAGAAATATCTAGACTATTTTTCACAAGGGCTGAACCAATTGTCACATGTGTAAAGTGGTAACTTACTGTTGTCTTTTTGCTGTGTGTGTGTTTTTTATTTTTTATTTATTTCCTTTTGTTGCCCTTTTTATTGTTGTAGTTATTATTGTTGTTGTTGTTGTTGGATAGGACAGAGAGAAATGGAGAAAAAAAGGGGAAGACAGGGGGAGAGAAAAATAGACACCTGCAGACCTGCTTCACTGCCTGTGAAGCGACTCCCCTGCAGGTGGGGAGCCAGGGCTCAAACCGGGATCCTTACGCTGGTCCTTAAGCTTTGTGCCATGTGCGCTTAACCCGCTGTGCTACCACCCAACTCCTTACTGTTGTCTTTTTATTTTATTTCTTTATTGGGAGACTAATAGTTTATAGTCAACAGTAAAATAAAATTGTTTGTGCATGCATAACATTTCCAAATAACAATATAATTCCCACTAGGTCCTCATCTGCCATTATGTTTTAGGACTTTAGTGCAATACACCAGACCCAGTTCAAATTCTGCTTTGTGTTTATTGTTCAACTTTTTTTTGTAATTATATTTATTTCATTGAAAGTGCCTTTAATATTTAGATGGGAAAGATTTCTGCCAATGTTTTCCTCTAAGTATTTGATGGTTTCTCGTCTAACATCCAAGGGGTGTGGGAATCCCCTACTATTACTGTATTGCTGTTAATATATTGCTGTAGCCTTTCCTTGGTTGTATAGATGTTCATAATCATTAAGTCTTCTTGATTGACTGATCCTCTGAGCATTAAGTAATGTCTGCCCTATCCTTTTAAATTGAATTTATTTTAAGGCCTATCATATCAGAATGGCAATAGATGTCCCTGCCCTTTTTTGTGGCCCACTGATTTGTATGATAGTTTCCATCCTTTCACTTTGAATCTGTGTTTGTCTTATTGAATTAGATGTGGTTGATGCAGACAACATATGATTGGGTTGTGTTTTCTGATCCATCTTCCTACTCTGTGCTTTTTAATAGGTGAATTCAGGCCACTGACATTTATTGATATTATAGAATATATATAAGATATTTTAATGCCATTATTCTAAAATTTTAGAGTTTCTGATATATGACATGTTTATGGTGATTTGATTATTTATAAGAGCCCTTTCAGAACTTCATGCAGGGCAGACTTGGTGATAGTTGATTCTTTCAACTATTGCTTGTCTCAAGGTTTTTATGCTTGTCTCAAGGTTTTTATGCCTCCATCTAGTTTGAATGACAATATAACAGGATACAATAGTTTTGGTTGAAAGATTTTCTCATTGAGAGCTCAATGTATATCTTGCCATTCTCTTGTGGCCTTTAGTGTTTGTGTGGAGAAATCTGGTGCTAATCTTATGGGTTTTCCTCTTTAGGTGACTCTGTTTTTCTCTTGCAGTCTTCAGGATCCTTTCTTTATCCTTATTTCTTTTCATTCTAAACATGATGTGTCTTTCAGTCTGGGTTAATTCTGTTTGTGACCCTCTGAGCTTCTTGAATATTTATTTCTTTTATCTTGTTTAGAGTAGGGAAGTTCTTAACTATTATGTTTTGTAGAATTCTTTCTTCCCCTCCCTCTCTTTCTTCTTCTAGAAAGCCAGTGATACATATATTACTTCTTTTAAAGTCATCCCATATATCTCTGTTGTTTTCAATATCTCTTAATATCTTTTTGAGATATCTTACTTCTTTTTTAGTTTTCTTAGTCTTGCTAATTCTGTTTTTGCCTCACTTATTCTGTTCTCTCTTCCATCTGTTGTTTTCTTTAGCTCATCTATTTGTTACCCTGTTCTGATACTGTATTAGCTTGTTCAGCTAGTTGTGCTCTTAACTCAGCTATTTTAGCTTTCAGCTCTCTAATCACCTTGAGATTGTTAATATTTTCTTTTAGAGTCTCATTTGCTGTTTCCTCATTTCTGATAATATTACTTTCAAACTTTTTCCTCACTCCTGTAACTAATACTTCAGCTAGTATTTGGATCTCATCCTCATCCTTATGTGCTTCTACCATGCGGGGAGGTGGTTATCTGGGTTTTTGTCCTGGTTCATTTCTCCAATATTTCTTCTTGGTTTAATCATTGTATGTGGTGTGTTATGAAGTCCCTCAGTATTTTCAATCCACTAATCACACTTGCCTGGATTGACTTGTGTTTAACTATGGTACTTAAGGAGTTCACAGTTATGGAAATTAACAGGTATTTCAGTGTTGTCTCAGTCCTTGAGGTGAAGCATGGTGGTGGTGACTATCAAACCCTCTTATGTCCTTTGTCTTCCCAATAGTATATGGGAGCCTGCGGGCTTTCTAACTGTAAGTGGTTTTTTTATTATTTTTTTTAGCTTATTTACTCATTTCTAACCTAGAGATAAAACACTGTGGGGGAGAGATAGCACAGTGGTTATGCAAAGAGACTCCAACACCCCAGAGGTCCAAAGCCCCAGGCCCAATTCTGCTTCTCTGACAGTAGTCAGAGCCAAGAAGGGCAGCAGTTGTTGACTCTGTGAGTTTCTAAACAAATCCTGTTTGTACTCTGTGGGTCTGAGGCAATTGCTCAATGTATTTCCAAATTCCTTATGAGACCAATATGGAAAGGCTGCCACTATACAGCTCCACTTCCAGACCACTGAGAGTGTATGTCTTCTCTTGAGTGTCCCAATCAGGTCTCCCTGCTGCTGCTTCAACCTCCAGGGACAGTAGCAATGGAGGCTCACAGTTGCATCTGGTGAGTCTTAGGGGGTTTTCTCCTCCCATCTGCAGTTTATTTATTAATAAAACTCAGACAAGAGGTGATGCCTTAACTGGCAAACTGTGGGACTGTTACCAGTTGCTCCAGAGTAGGGCTTTCAGCTCCAGGAATCTCTGCTTATGCTTCTCTCTGCCCATGACACACACATGCTTGCACACTCACCAGTTGGTGGGTTCCCAAAGTATTCTGAGTCTTGTATTGTTGTGTTCTCAGGTGATATTTGTATTCTTAGTTGACTGGGAGAGGAGAGAGACACAACTGCTGCTACTTTGTAGCCCAGCCTCTGAAAGTCACTGCTCATTGTTGTCTTTATTGATATTTCTCCTAGTCATTCACTTTGAATAGTTTTCATATGTTTATTGTCCCCCTGGATCTCCTTGTTGGTGAAGATTCTAATCCATGTCCTCCCTCCATTTTTTTAATGGGTCAATTAATTTTTATGTTTGCTGAGTTAAGTGAGTTCAGAATATATGTTGGTTATTTTTTTTTATTTAAGAAAGGATTAATTAACAAAACCATAGGGTAGGAGGGGTACAACTCCACACAATTCCCACCACCCAGTCTCCATATCCTAACCCCTCCCCTGATAGCTTTCCCATTCTCCATCCCTCTGGGAGCATGGACCCAGGGTCATTGTGGGTTGCAGAAGGTAGAAGGTCTGGCTTCTGTAATTGCTTCCCTGCTGAACATGGGCGTTGACTGGTCGGTCCATACTCCCAGTCTTCCTCTCTCTTTCCCTAGTAGGGTGTGTCTCTGGGGAAGCTGAGCTCCAGGACACATTGGTGGGGTCTTCAATCCAGGGAAGCCTGGCCAGCATGCTGATGGCATCTGGAACCTGGTGACTGAAAAGAGAGTTAACATATGAAGCCAAACAATTTGTTGAGCAATCATGGACCCAAAGCTTGGAATAGTGGAGAGGAAGTGTTAGGGAGGTACTCACTGCAAACTCTAGTGTACTTCTGCTTTCAGGTATATATTTTGCAGTAGTTTATAGATACGTGTGAACATATGCTCTCTCTCACAGAAACTGGTGTATATCTAGGTTATGGGACTTTGTTAGAAAGTGAACCACCTGAGATGAAATTAGAGTATACTATGAAAGGAAAGGTCTCACCCGAGTAATGAAGCTGAAGGGTTGTCATTCCACACGTGAAGTCACTGGACACAGTCTGAAGCAAAGCATGTTGAGGTGGCAATCGTTGCGTTGGTTAGGTTGTATTTGGCGGATGCAATATTATTTGATATGGATTGGGAGAGGTATACGGGAAAGTGGGCCCTATCCAAGGGTTCCAGGACTGGGGGAAGTAGAGGCTGTATAGTGGAGATGTTCCTGCTGTCTTAGGGTTCAAAAAGACAATTGATAGTTAATGTTATCATCACATTATTTGGTAATTGGATTAACTTTGAAAAGTCCTTTTGTTATGGTTTGCTGAACAGTACCCAGTATCTTGTATATAGCTGTGCTATTGGATGCTTCTGATCTACTTGGTCTAGGCTTTTGAGAGAGTCCGCATATCAAATACACAGCCTATATATTAAAAAGATTCAGTTTGTGTTTTGAAAAACTTTGAGACATACAATATGTTGGTTATTATCCCTTCGTCAGATGTATGGATTGCAGTTCTCTCAGTAGGATGATTTTCTATTTTAGTGACAGTTCATTTTGCTATGCAGAATATTTTCAGCTTGATGTAGTCCCAATGGTTTATTTTTGTTTTAGTTTTCTTTATAGTTGAACTGGAGTCTTTAAAATTTTTTCTAAAGCATATATAATGAAGTGTTTTGGAAGTTATTGCTTATACACACCTTCTGGTTTTTGGTCTAAAGTTCAAGTCTTCATCCATCTGGATGTATGTGCATGGCTACATGTAGTGCAACTGTTTCATTATTTTGCTTGTTACAGTACAATTTTCACAACACTATTTGTTGAAGCCTTTTATTTCTCCATTTAATGCTTTGCTTCCATTAAACCTTTAACAAGATTTGTAGTTATACTTCTTCATGTTAACATATACTGTGATTTTTATAGCATTGATATAGGACTTTTTTGCATATTAATAAGTTCATATATTTTCTATATTATTTATTAGCATATTATTTTTCTTATTCTTATGCTAACTTTTATGATAATACATAAGTATAGAGCTATCGTACTCATATTTTCATGAAAATGGCAACTTGCTGGATAATGCAGAATTTTTAAATAGCAATTCTTTTCATGAGTGAAGTGTTTTCCCTCAGTTAATTCTGATTTTGATTGTCACAACAGATATCCCTGAAGCGCTGATTTGTTGTCATCTTTGAAACAGTTTTACTTTTGTTATCTTAGAGACAATGAAAAAAAGTTTCCCTTTTCTTAAAATTTAAAACTGTCTTCTGTGAATTTTTTAAAAATTATCTTTATTTTATTTATTGGTTAGAAACATAAATGGAGAGAGAAGGATGAGATAGAGAGGTAGAGAGACAGAGAGACACCTGCAGTCCTACTTAACCACTCACAAAGCTTTCCTCTGCAGGTGGAGACCAGGGTCTTGTACCTGTGTCCTTGTGCACTATAATGTGTGTGCTCAGCTGGGTGCACCACCACCTGGCACTTTCTGTGAAATTTTATTGAGGTCATTGTGAATTCATTCTCAATAATTTTTTAAAGTTCCAGGATGTTTAATGTTATATTTCTATGCTTCTAACACAAATAAAACAAAATTTCAAACATTATTTCAGCTCTACTTCTGTGTTCTCAGCATATGTCATCACCTCATACATTCTTTATTTGAGTTGGTTTTTATTTTATATGCATTTTTGTTAACATTCTAGCATCTTAAAATAGATATTTTAATATTATATTTTCATTTGAAAGGAAAATACAGATTGAGTGAGGAGGGAGAGAGGGAGAGAGAGGGAGAGAGACTGCTGTTATATTGTTTACCACTTAAAAAGCTTCCCACTTGCAGGCAGGGATCAGGGATTAGAACCCAGCTCCTTGAACATGGGAATGTGTACACTCAACTGAATGGATCACTTCCCAGTCCCTAATACATTTTTTTGTAATTTATTAGTGATTTAATATTGATTTACAAAATTATGAGCTAACAGAAGTATAACTCCACACTGTTCTCACCACCAGAGTTCTGTGTCCCCATTCCTACCATTGGAAGCTACAATAGTTGTAACAAGATTACAAATATGAGGTGATTATTATTCATATATATATATATATATATATGTTTTTCCTATGGTCCTGCTTTCTCTTCCATTCTAAATCACACCTACACACATTACTACTTCCAAGTGTCCTTTCTTTTATCCTATTCTGTCTCATGGTCATGATGGAATTGGAGTTCAAAGCCCTGTGGTCATTTTCCCCTAACATTTCTCCCCCTCTGAGAGAATGGACCAAAATTCATTTATATATAGGGTTGCAGAAGGTGGGAGTTTTGGCTTCTGTAATTGCTTCTTCACTGTACATGGGTGTTTTCAGGTTGATTCATACCACTAGTCTGTTTCTGTGTTTCCTTAGTGGAGTAGGGCTTAGTGGAAAGGTGAGACCCCAAGACACACTGGTAAAAATCAGAATGGAATCATAGTAACATCTGCAACTTGGTAGCTGAAAGGCAGTATGATACAAAGCAGGACAAATTCCTTAATAAACAGGAACAATAAAGTAGAAATAGAGAAAATGGGAAAATTGAATTTTAGGGAAAAAAGAAGTTAGAGTCTATTTTAGGTATATTACTACTGGCCCATGACTTTAGTAATTTCTGCTTGAGCTTCATAGCTATAATGCAGGTAGAATAAAAATATTCTCTGGGAAGATGGTATCAGAGCTAAGAATGGGGTTGGAAAGCTTAATTATGGCAGAGAATAGCTTTCAAACTTGACAAAAATGTATAAATACAATTGAATGTTTATCCTCACAATCTGATCTATGGCCCATTTATAATAATATTTTGCACAGGAACCTTTGTAGCCTCCTAGTCCCTGTATATTTTGAGTATACAGTCAAAGGGCACAGCCAGGAACATCTAGGCTGCAACCATTTCAGGACCAGTGTTCCTTGAGTAGCAATGTAAGATGATCCAGTCTCCATTCAGAAAGTGGGGCGTTCTCTACTATTGCTACTCTGTAGTGAAGACAAGTTGCTGGAAAGTTTCACAAGAGAATGTATGATGATATTCCTGATGGAATTGACCAGTTATGGTGGTGAGAATGATCTACTAGAGGTCTAGGCCCATTGTATTTGTGTGGGAATCCCAGAATTCCCAGATTAGGGCCCTAGATGTTGGAGTAATCTGACATTGACCAAAAGGCCATCATAAATGAGTGAGTCTCTTGCCCTTTTACCCAGCTTTTGTATCATCCCTTCTTTATCAGAGGAGCTTAGACTTTCTTCCAGTTGTTAAACTGTTGAGTGTTATTTGTTGTATCCAAACCAGTACTAGATTTATGGAATTTGGCATCAAGTTAGGGCAGAGATACAGCTAGATAATACAGTTTTATCTAACATAGTTTCAATATATATTGTCCACAATGACTTTTCAAGCAATTACATTCTTAATTATAACTTCAGAGCTGGAGAGACAGCATAATGGTTATGTACAAAGCTGTCTCTTTTTTCCCTTTATTGGGGAGCTAGTCACTTAAATTCAACAGTAAAATACAGGACTTTGTACATGTATAACATTTTTCAGTTTTCCATATAACAGTTCAACCTCCTTTAGGTCCTCTCTGCCATCATGGTCTAGGACCTGAACCCTCTCTTCGACCACATACTCTCTTAATTTGGTGCAATATACCAACTCCAGTTGAAGTTCTGCTTTGTGTTTTCCCTTCTGTTCTTGTTTTTCAACCTCTGTCTATGAGTGAGATAATCCCATATCTATTCTTCTCTTTCTTGCTTATCCCACTTAACACGATTCCTTCAAGCTCCATCCAAGATGGGGTGAATAAGGTGAATTCACCATTTATAAGAGTTAAGTAGTATTCCACTGTGTATATATACCACAACTTACTTATCCCTTTATCTGTTGTTGGACACCAGGGTTGCTTCCAGGTTTGGATATTACAAATTCTGTTGCTATTGAAATGGGTATATGAAACTGTTTTGGGATGGGTGTGTTTGGATCCTTAGAATATATTCCCAGGAGAGGAATTGCAGGCTCATAGGGTAAATCCATTTCTAGCCTTCTGAGAGTTCTCCAGACTGCTTTCTATGGGATCTGTTTAAATTTCCACCAGCAGTACAGGAGGGAATATATTACTATATTGCAAGATTGTCTCACAACCTCTCCAGCATTTATTGCTGCTATCTTTTCTAATGTATGAAATTTTCACAGGAGTGATGTGGTATCTCATTGTCTTGACTTGCATTTCTCTGACAGTCAATAGCTTGGAGAATTGTTTCATGTTCGTTGGCCTTTTGTATCTCTTCTGTTCATGTCTACCCCTTATTTCTGCATTTTAAAATTTTTATTTTTAAAAAGGAAACACTGACAAAAACATAGGAAAAGAGGAGTACAACTTCACAAAATTCCCACTACTAGAATTCCACATCCCATCCTTCCCCCTGATAGCTTTCCTACTCTTTATCCCTTTAGGAGTATGGACCAAGGGACATTATGGGGTGCAGAAGGTGGAAGGTCTGGGTTCTGTAATTGCTTCCCCAATGAATATGGGTGTTGACAGGTCAATCCATATTCTCAGCCTATCTGTCTTTCCCTAGTGAGGTGGGATTCTGGGGAAGTGGGGCTCCAGGACACATTGGTGGGGTTGTCTGCCCAGGGAAGTCTGGTTAGCATCATGCTAGCATTTGGAATCTAGTGGATCTCAAAGTTTGTCTTACGTCCTTCTTTATAGTTTCTATCCTTTGTTGAACTTAGAGTCCTTTCTTTAAAAAATTACTTCTTTTAAGTAGCAATAAAGTGAGTGAATTATCTTAGTTAATATAGAGTTATAACTGAGTGATTATGTCCATGCCTATTGCTACACTACTGAACTGACTATAGGGCTAATGGAGTCCTAATGTTATGTTACTTTATCTTGGTCCTAATCTATTGTTCAGATATTTAGACTTTGTTCAGACTAGTGACTAGTAAGGAAGAAGGTTATGGTTCTGCTTTTGTACTTCTAAGAACATAACTGGTTATTTTGTTAATATATTGACAGCATTATTTATTTATTTATTTATTATTATTTTGCCCTGGCTGTTGCTAGGGTTTGGTGCCTGCACTACAAATACACTGCTCCTGGTGGCCATTTTTTCCCATTTTCTTGTTATTTGTTGTTGTTGGATAGGACACAGAGAAATTGAGAAAGGAGGGGAAGAGAAAGATAAGAGACATGCAGACCTTCTTCACTGCTCATGAAGTGACCCCCTTGCATGTGGGAAGCTGGGGGCTTGAACCGGTATCCTTGAACTGGTCCTTGTGCTGACTAGTACTACGTGTGCTTAACCTGGTGCACTACTGCCTGCCCCCACCCCAAATTATTTTTAAAGTATTTATTTTTGTTGTAGTTGTTGTTTTTAATTTATTTTTTATTTAAGAAAGGATAAATTAACAAAACCATAGGATGGGAGGGGTACAACAGCACACAATTCCCAACGCCCAATCTCCATATCCCATCCCCTCCCCTGATAGCTTTCCCATTCTCTATCCCTCTGGGAGCATGGACCCAGGGTCTTCGTGGGTTGCAGAAGGTGGAAGGTATAGCTTCTGTAATTGCTTCCCCACTGAACATGGACAGTGACTGGTCAGTCCATACTCTCTTTCCCGAGTAGGGTGGGTCTCTGGGGAAGCGGAGATCCAGTACACATTGGTGGGGTCTTCAGTCCAGGGAAGCCTGGCCGGCATCCTGATGACATCTGGCACCTGGTGGCTGAAAAGAGTTAACATACAAAGCCAAACAAATTGTTGATCAATCATGGACCCAAAGGTTAGAATAGCGGAGAGGAAGTGTTGGGGGGGTACTCACTTCAAACTCTAGTGTACTTCTGCTTTCAGGTATATATTTTGCAGTAGTTTATGGATATGTGTGAACATATGCTCTATCTCCTGGAACCTGGTTTATATCTAGGTTTTGAGACTTTGTTAGTAAGTGAACCACCTGGGATGGAATTAGAGAATACGATGAAAGGAAAGGTCTCACCGGAATAATGAAGCTGAAGAGTTGTCATTCCACACGTGAAGTGTCTGGACACAGTCTGAGCTGAAGCATGTTGAGGTGGCAGTCATTGCATTGATTAGGTTGCCATCGGCAGATGCAATATTATTTGATATGGATTGGGAGAGGCATGCGGGAAAGTGGACCCTACCCTAAGGTTCCAAGACTGGGGGAAATATAGGCTCTAAAGTGGAGATGTGAGGTTCCTGCTGTCTTAAGGTTCAAAAAGACAATGGATAGTTATTATCATCACATTATTTGGTAATCGGGTCAACTTTGAAAAGTCCTTTTGTTAGGGTTTGCTGTATAGTACCCAGTATCTTGTATAAAGCTGTGCCACTGGGTGCTTCTGATCTACTTGGTCTAGGCTTTTGAGAGAGTCCGCTTATCAAATACACAGCCTATATATTAAAAAGACTCAGTCTGTGTTTTAAAAACTGTGAGACATACAATTAATTTCCCCCCTCTCGTATTAAGTAACTAGTGATTTATATGACTACACTTTACTAGGAATGTACATAAACACCATTCACACCACCAAAAGACTGTATCCCATCCCACCCACCCACCCTCACCCACCATCAGCCCAGGAAGCCTCATGTCCACCCTCCCCCTCACAACAGGGATTTTACTTTGGAGCCCTACTTTCAATTCAGTCAGATCCAGCTTTTAATTTCTCTTTCAGATCATCTTTCTCAACTTCTGCTGATGAGTGGAATCATCCCATACTCATCTTTATCTTTCTGACTTAGCTCACTTAACATAATTCCTTCTAGCTCTGTCCAAGATGGGTCAGAGAAGGTGGGCTCATTGTTATTGATAGCTGCATAGTATTCCATTTTGTATCTATACCACAGCTTTCTCAGCCACTCATCTGTTGTTGGGCACCTGGGTTGCTTCCAGGTTTTAGCTATTATGAATTGTGCTGCTATGAACAAAGGAGTACACACCTCTTTTTGGTTGGGTGTTATGGAGTCCTTGGAGTGTAAAACCCCAGGAGAGGAATTACTGGATCATATGGAAGGTCCATGTCTAGCCTTCTGAGAGTTCTCCAGACTGCTCTCCACAGAGGCTGAACCAATTTACATTCCCACCAGCAATGCAAAAGGGTTCCTCTGTCCCCACATCCTCTCCAGCATTTGTTGCTGCTGTCCTTTTTGTTGTATGCCATTCTCACAGGAGAGAGGTGTTATCACAATGTTGTCTTTATTTGCATTTCTCTGACAATCAGAGACCTGGAGCAGTTTTTCATATGTTTGTTAGCATTTTGGATCTCCTCTGAGGTGAATGTTTTGTTCATATCCTCTCCCCATTTTTGGATGGGGTCATTTGCTTTTTTGGTGATAAGTTTGCTCAGTTCTTTGTATATTTTGGTGATTAGTTTCTTGACTGATGTATGGCATGTGAAGATCTTCTTCCATTCTGTGAGGGGTCTCTTTGTTTGTTTAATAGTTTCTTTGGATGTGCAGAAGCCTTACAATTTGATGTAGTCCCTTTGGTTTGGTTTTGCTTTAGTCTTCCTTGCAATTGGGTTTATTTCATCAAAGATGTCCTTGAGGTGTAGGTGGGAAAGTGTTTTACCAGTGTTTTCCTCTAAGTAATTGATTGTTTCTGTTCTAACATCTAGGTCTTTGATCCATTTGGAGTTGAGTTTCATTTCTGGTGAGATAAAGTGGTTCAATTTCATTCTTCTTCATGTTTCAACCCAGTTTTCCCAGCACCATTTATTGAAGAGAGCCTCCTTCTGCCATTTAATACTCTGGGCCCCTTATCAAAGATTACATGTCCATAGGTGTGGGGATTTATTTCTGGGATTTCAATTCTGTTCCACTGGTTTGTATGCCTATTTTTGTTTCAGTACCATGATGTTTTGATGAAGATGACTTTATAATATAGTTTAAGGTCTGGGAGTGTGATGCCTCCCTTTCTGTTTCTTTTCCTCAAGATGGTTTTTGCAATTTTAGGTGTTTCAGGTTCCAGATAAATGATTGTAGTGTTTGTTCTATTCTCTTACAGAAGCCTGGTAGACCTTTGATGGGTATTGCATTCAATTTGTATATGGCTCTGGGGAGAATATTTATTTTGATGATATTTATTTTTCCAATCCATGAGCATGGGATGTCTTTTCATCTCTTGGAATCAGTTTCTATTTCCTTGAGTAGCGACTTATATTTTCAGTATACAAGTCTTTCACTTCTTTGGTCAACCATATTCCTAAGTATTTTATTGATTTTTCTGCAACAGTGAATGGGAGGGATTTCTGTATGTCTTCTTCTTCAGATTTAGTGTTTGCATAAAGAAATGCCACTGATTTTTGTACATTGATTATGTAGTCTGTCACCTTGCTATATTGCCTAATAACTTCCAGTAGTTTTCTGCTGGATTCTTTAGGTTTTTCTATGTATACTATCGTATCATCTGTAAATAATGAGAGCTTGACTTCTTCCCTTCCAATCTGTATTCCTTTGATTCCTTTCTCTTGCCTGACTGCTATGGCAAGAACTTCCAGTACTATGTTAAAGAGTAACGGTGACAGTGGACAGCCCTGTCTAGTCCCCAATCTGAGGGGGAATACTTTTAGCTTCTGTCCATTGCGTTAGATGCTGTCTGTAGGTTTGCTATATATGGATTCCACTATCTTGAGGAATTTCCCATCTATTCCCTTTTTTTGTAGAGTTTTGAGCATGAATGGGTGTTGGATTTTGTCAAAGGCTTTCTCTGTACCTATTGAGATAATCATGTGGTTTTTGGCTTTTCTTTTATTGATGTGGTGAATGACATTGATTGCCTTACAGATGTTGGACCAGCCTTGCTGGTTGAATCCCATTTGGTTGTGATGAACAATTTTTTTTTAATGTGCTGCTGTATCTGGTTGGCCAGGATCTTGTTTAATATTTTGGCATCTATGTTCACCAGAGATATTGGTCTGTAGTTTTCTTTTTTTTGTTGTGTCCCTATCTGCTTTTCGTATCAGCATGATGTTGGCTTCATAGAAGGTGGAAGGGAGTGTCCCTGTTTCTCCAATCTTATGGAAAAGCTTTAGAAATATTGGTACTAATGGTTTCCTGAAAGTTTGGTAGAATTTCTTTGTGAAACCATCTGGTCCAGGACTTTTGTTGTTGGGGAGATTCTTAATAATGGTTTTGATTTCTTTGTCTGTGATTGGTGTATTTAGGTTTTGTAGTTCTTCTTGGTTCAGTTTTAAAAGGACATATGTTTCTAGGAATTGTTCAATTTCTTCCAGAATCTCTAGCTTGGTGGCATATAGTTCTTCATAGAAGTTTTACATGATTTTCTGGATTCCTATGGTGTCAGTTGTGATATATCCTCCATTGTTTACATTTATATTAAATTGAGTCTTCTCTCTTTTTTGTTTGGTGAGTCTGGCTAGGGGCTTGTCAATTTTGTTTAATCTTTCAAAGAACCAACATTTGACTTCATTGATCTTTTGTATGGTTCTCTTATTTTCGATGTTGTTTATTTCTGCTCTAATTTTAGTGATTTCTGTCCTTCTGGTTGCTTTAGGGTTCCTTTTTTTCCTCTTCCTCTAAGTCCTTGAGGTGTGCAGTAAGGTCATTCATTTGAGCTTTTTCTTGATGTTTAATATGTGATTGTATGGCTATAAGTTTCCCTCTCAATACTGCTTTAGTTGTGTCCCAAATATTTTGATAGGTTGTGTCTTCATTTTCATTTGTTTCCAGGAACATTTGAATATCTTGCTTGAGTGACTGTCTGAACCAGTGGTTGTTAAGGAGTATGTTGTTTAGTTTCCAAATTCTGTGACTTTTAGTAATTTTCTGTTTGTTGCTAAATGTTAGTTTTACTCCACTGTGGTCAGAGAAGATACTTGGGATGATTTCAATGTTCTTGAATTTATTGATGCTGTCTTTGTGGCCTAACATGTGATCTATCCTTGAGTATGTGTTATGTGGATTTGAAAAGAAGGTGTATTCCAGTTTTTGGGGGTGAAGGACTCTGAAAATGTCCAAGAGGTCTAGTCTGTCAATCTCTTCATTCAATTCTCTTGTATCTTTGTTGATTCTTAGCTTTGTTGATCTAAATGTTAAAATGGGGTGTTTAAGTCTCCCACTATTATTGTATTACTATTGATGTATTTTTGAAGTTCTTTCAGTATGTGCTTGATGTATTTAGATAGTCCCTCATTGGGTGCATAGATGTTAATAATTGTTAAGCCTTCTTGGCTGATTGATCCTCTAATCATTATGTAATGTCCTTGCCTATCTTTTATTACTTTATTTAATTTAAAATCTATTGTGTCTGAGATAAGAATGGATGTTCCTGCCTTTCTTTGTGGTCAGTTTTGTTTACCTTGTGTCAGATGGGATTCCTGCAAGCAGCATATGGTTGGATTATGTTTTCTGATCCATGCCCCCAATCTGTGCCTTTTGATGGGTGAATTTAAGCCATTGACATTTATTGATATTATGGATTGAATGTATTGTAGTGCCATTGTTCAACAAATTTTTATTTGCTCTGATATACTGCAAGTATTTTAGTGATGTTCTTGTTTATAAGTGGTCCTTTAGAAATTCTTTCAGGGCCAGTATGGTGATGGTTGCATACTTTAACCATTGTTTGTCTAAGAAGGTTTTGATCCCTCCATCTAGTTTGAATGAAAGTCTAGCAGGATATATTATCCTTGGTTGAAATACTTTTTCATTCAGGGCCTGATAGATATCTTGCCATTCTCTTCTGGCTTTTAGAGTTTGAGTGGAGAAGTCTGCTGATAGTCTTATGGGTTTTCCCCTGTATGTGACTTTTTGTTTCTCTCTTGCAGCCTTAGGATCCTTTCTCATTGAGACTATGATGTGTCTTGGTGTCTTCAGGTCTGGGTTGGAACTCTCTGGGCCTCTTGAATCCTGATGTCCTTTCTGTTATTCAGGTCTGGGAAGTTTTCTTCTTTTATTTCCTCTAGAATATTTGCTTCCCCTTCCTCTCTTTCTTCCTCTGGCAGTCCAATCATATGAATTTTACTTCTTTTGAGATCATCCCATATGTCTCTTTTGTTGTTCTCAGTGTCTCTCAACTTCTTTTTGAGCTCTTTCACCTCTTTCTTCATTTTCTCTAACTCATCCGCTGTCTGACTAGTTCTGTTTTCTGCTTCTCTTAGTCTGCTTTCCCTTCCCTCAGCTTCTTTCCTCAATTCAGCTATTTTACCTTTCAGTTCTCTTAATTGCTTCAAGATAATCAGTATTTTCCTTGGGGATATCAACTGTTGTTTCCATAATATTGCCATTCCTTTCCTCCAATGTTGTTTTCATTTCTGTGATTAATAAGTTTATTATTGCTTGCATGCTTTTCTTATCTATGGTTACTTCTGGCTGATTTGTAGTTTCTTCTGGGCTCTTTCTTCATTCATTGTAGTAGCAATTTTATTTGCTCTTTATCTACCCATTTTTTATTAATGTGTTTATTTTTATGTTCTGTTGTTCCTCAATTGTTGTGTTTTGAATGCAAGCAACACTGTACTAAATACCTTTATGACAAATGCAATCACCAAACGCAGAAATTACAATAGCAACTGAAGCAAGGATTGAAGTAGTTTAACTACTATCAGTTAGCCAAACAATGTCTCCAGTCCATGAAAAAATAGCAGCCATGTCCAAGAGAAGAAGAAAGAGAAAGGAAAAAAGGGATAGCAAGAATAGACAATTATGCAAATCTACTATCCACTGTATATTCTAGGGGTAGCAAGAGGAGCAAGGGAAGTAGAGCAGAGATACACACATAGAGGGTCCACTCTGAGGGTCCCCATAATAATTCACAAATGAGTATCAGTGAATTCAGAAAGCCAAAGAAAAGGAAGGAAGAAAGGAAGACAAGATAAAAAAAGAGAAACAAGAGAGAGAAAAGAAAAAAGATAAGAAAAAGAGCTGTAATAAAAGAGCCTTGAAAGGAAAGTTTTTTATTGATTAATTTATTTTTTTGTTTTATTTTTTTAATTAGCTAGGAGGAGGTAGAAGGGGAGAGTGGGTAGAGGAGGTAGGGGTAGTGAAACAAGTTCCTCTCACAATGGATAAGATGCCTAGTCCCCTAGCAATGGAAAATACCCTAAGAGTTAGTTCTGGTCAACCTAAGGAGGTGGGGAAAGAGATACACCTTTATATAATACTACTAATAAAATAAAGCAGGGTAAAAAAACATTTTCCAGATTGTCTCACGCCTCCTGTGCAGAGGCAGCTGATCGTTAAGAAAGTAAAAAAAAAAAAAAAAAAAAAAAAGGACAAAAAAACACCTCAAGAATAGCAAGAATAGACAGTTATGCACATCTATTATCTACTGTATATTCTAGGGGTAGCTAGAGGAGAAAAGGAAGTAGATCAGAGGTACACTCACAGAGAGTCTACTCTGAGTCAGATTTCTTCCCCAAAATAATTCCCAAATGTGTATCAGTGAATTCAGAAAGCCGAAGAAGGAAGGAAGAAATGATGACAGGAATGAGAAAAAGAAGAAAAAAAAGAGAGAGAAAAGAAAAAAGATAAGAAAAAGAACAGTAATAAAAGAGCAGTGAAAGAGTTTTTTTGTTTATTTATTTATTATTATTTAATTAGCTAGGTGGGGTGAGAGTGAGTAGGGAACGTAGTAGAGTGAATCAAGTTACCTTAGCAGTGGAAAAGACACCTAGTTCCCTTGCAATGGAAAATACACTAAGAGTTAATTCTGGTCATCCTGAAGGAAAGGGGGAAAGGGATACGTGTAACTCTAGTATTGATAATAAAATAGAGCAGAGTAAAAAATCTGTCCTGTCTTCAGCTTGGATGGCTCCAGATTGCCTCAGGCCCCCTGAGCAGAGGCAGCTGATTGTTGAGATTGTATGGACCGACCAGTCTATGTCCATATTCAGTGGGGAAGCAATTATAGAAGCTAGACCTTCCACCTTCTGCAACCCACAACGACCCTGGATCCATCCTCCCAGAGGGATAGAGAATGGGAAAGCTAATGGGGGGGGACGTCATATAGAGATTGGGTGGCGGGAATTGTATGGAGTTGTACCCCCCATCCTATGATTTTGTTAATGTCTCCTTTCTTAAAAAAAAAGATAAAATTAATTAATTAATTAATTAAAAACCCTCTGGAAGTCTTTTCCTGTCTGAGAAAGGCTCTGCTTGGTGGAATATTTGTAGCTGGAATTGGCCACTTAGAAAGAAAAAAGGCCAAGGGTTTCAGAAAGGAATAGAATTGGAGTTGGAATGACACCCCATGGTGGGACAGGAATCTTGGTAAAGAAGGAAGCTCAGCAGGGGAGCCTGCTAGGAGCAGATCTCTGGCCCCCAGGGACTGGTTATGGGGGTGAGGGGATCAGGGGTGCACTTCGGGAATAATAATTTAACAAGTTTTTGTTTCCTTTCTTTTTACTCTATTTTCTAACCCAAATTGAGTTATAGTCACCTCCTTGGTGTTACTGCTAGGACCCCTTATTGACTGTCCTGCTAAAGGCAAAAAATCCTACCGTTTCCAGTAGATGTTGTCGGAGCTCAAGCCACTAGCAGCTTCTCATTCTGCCATCTTTCAGAATCCTCTAAAGTATTTATTTTAAGAGATCAACTTGCAACAGTGATTTACCACTCATTTAGCCTCCCCTTATAGTCAGAGACTGGAGACTTGATCCCAGGACCTTGCAAACTATATCCAACCCTCACAGCATGAATTCTAAGTGAGTTCTTTTTCCTGTACTAGTATCTGTAACATTAATTTTCTGTTCCTGTCAATTTCTCCTTCTTATTTAAATGACTGTCTTGATTTCCTCTTTTTTTTTTCTTCCATTTTACTCTGGTGTTAATGGTTTACATTACAGTCTGACATATGGATACATTTTTTTTCCTGTTTTCCTTGCAATTGAACCTGAATAATTGAAGATGCTTTTAAAGCTTACATTGAAGAAAGTTCTATCAATCTTTTCCTCTAAGTATTTGATGTTTTCTGTCTCAACATCCAAATCTTTGATCATTTCAGAGTTTACTTTACTTGGTAAGTGTAGTGGTCTAGTTTTACTCTTCTGTATTTTTCTACCCAGGTTTCCCAACACAATATGCTGAATATACTCTCTGTTTTCCATTTGATGTTTTGTGTGCCCTTGTCAAAAATAAGGGTCTGTAGGTCTAGGGTTAATTTCTGGACTCGACTCTCAGTTCTTTAAGAGAGAAGAACAAAAGAAAGTAAGCCAACGTTTATCTGAACAAAGAAAAATAACCAAGCTAGACAAAGTAATTCTAAAAGAAAAGGGCAACAATGGAGGCATCATGTTTCCTGACCTCAAAACAGTCCTTAGAGTCACTATAATTAAAACTGCTGGTACTAAAACCAAAGTAGACACACAGGCCAGTGAAATGAGAACTTTTACTATTGCTTACAAAAAATACTGGATTTTGTTTCATTTGTTTATTTATGTCAGTATATCCTGCCTGTGTCTGTGCATGCAATTCATGTGAATTTATTTGGGCCCCATAGGTTTCAACTATGAGTGAGGGGAAGAAAAGAAAGGAAAAGGGGAAGTTATGGACATCAGGTAGTGGCGCACCAGGTTAAGCACACATAGTAAGAAGCACAAGTACCAGAGCAAGGATCCCCATTTGAGCCCAGCTCCCCATCTGCGGAGGAGGTAGGGGGTGGGGGGATCACTTCACAAGCAGTCTCTCTGTCTCTCACCTGCTCTGTCTCCCCTCCCCTCTCAATTTCTCTCTGTCCTATCCATTAAAATGGAAAAAATGGCCAATAGTGGATTCATAGTGTAGGCACTGAGTCCAAGCAATAGCCCTAGAAAATAAATAAATAAATAAATAAATACATGTAAATGAATAAAGTGATTATGATTCCCTCCCCCACCCTTACCTCTATTAAAAAAAGAAAGAAAAAGAAAAATGAAAGTTATTTTCCACAGAACACTAATTTTTTTCACAAAATCTCAAGAGGAAGTCCTTAGAAAAGTGATCTCATCAAGTAATTTTAGGTTTACCAAATTACACAAATTTAAAAAGGATTTATAGAGGCATGATTGTACTAAGAGAACATTTTGAATTTTGGTAACACATTTTGAGTCATTATACTACTTTTCCCAGCATAGAAAAAACAAACAAGCAAACAAAAACCAGTCTTGTACCTAGGGTTCCTTTACACATAGCTTATAAAATGCAGGGTTTTTTTTTCTACCAATACTAGCCTAATTCCCCCCCGCAAATACATTTCTCCTTCCACAATGAGCTACCAGTGCTAGTAACACATCTAATACTGACGAAGAGAGATTGTTGGAATTAAGGGACTTTGATTCTTTTTTTAAGCATTAGTTGTTTCATACTGGTTTACAAATTATAAGATTTCAGGAGTGTAGCTTCATGTTAGTATGCGTGTGTGTTTAACTCAGTACACTTACCACCAAAGTTCATGTGTCTCCCTTCCCTCTGATGACACTCTCTCATAAAATAAATAAATGTTTAAAATGAAAACAATGACAGTTCTCTACCCTTTTATCTAAATCTGGATTCAATTTGTCTTTGGAATTAGATTTCTCCCCTTGATCTTTAAAAAATATTTATGCATATGAATTGAAGTCCTTCTGCACACGATGTATACAGCACATATTATGTAGAGGCTTTGGTTCACTTGGTAACTGGAAATTTAAAAATGATTATAAAGTTTTTAAACAATGGTATCTATGGAATAGTGTTTCAAAACAGCACATTAAACATACATGCATTTAACTTTTCCATTTTTCTGTTATACCACTATAAGGTCTTTTTTCTCTTGCTACTGAAATCATTTAGACTATTGACTTCATTAGTTCTTGGATAGAGGTACACTGTCAAGTAGTTTATTTAATGAGTCCACTTTACCTGTGAATTCCATCATTATATAATAGACAACCCCACAAGATTTCCAAATGGTTCTAGAATTTAGGTGTTTTATAGTAAGGTTATATAATAAGAGTATTCAAATAAATAGAGGCTCACATAGTTAGAAATATAGTTCTATGGGAGTCGGGTGGTAGCACAGAGGGTTAAGTGCACGTGGCGCAAAGTGCAAGGGTCAGCATAAGGATCCCGGTTCTAGCCCCCGGATCCCTATCTGCAGGGGAGTCGCTTCACACGCGATGAAGCAGGGATGCATGTGTCTATCTTTCACTCCCCTTCTCTATATTCCCCTCTTCTCTCCATTTCTCTATGTCCTGTCCAACAATGATGACATCAATAACAACAATTATAACTACAACAATAGAACAATAAGGGCAACAAAAGGGAATAAATAAATATTTTTTAAAAAAGAAACAGTTCTAATGTCTTTATAATGTTGCACTCAATTGTGTTCTGAGATTTTACAGTAGGTCAAGAAAAATAAGGAAATACAGGTGACTAAATATTTCTTAGGCTTTGCTGAAAGCAATGATATTCAGGAGTAGCAGGGGTTTTTTATATGCATTTTTCATCTTGAGTATAATAGTATACTAATGAAGACTTCAGAGACTTGATGTGCCTTGAATAGTAATTTTACATTAGCATAATATATAAAGTAGATGGACCACTTTACATTCCCACCAGTGTCGCAAGAGTGTCCCTTTTTCTCCACATCCTTTCCAACATTTGTTGTTACTGTCTTTTCTAATATATGGCATTCTCACATATGTAAAGGGATATCTCATTGTTGTCTTGATTTGCATTGTTCTGATAATGACTTCGAGCACTTTCTCATGTGTCTCTTGACTCTGTATCTTGTTTTCTGTTCATGTCCTCATCTCTTTTTCTGATGGGATTATTTGTTTTTGGTATTATGTTTACTGAACTCTTTATGAATTTTAGTTATAGTGTTTTATCTGAAGTATGTTGTATAAAGATATCCCACACTGTGGGATGTCTTTCTGTTAGGGAGGTTATACACTTTGCTGTGCAGAAACTTTTCAATTTGATGTACTTCCATTAGGTTTTTTGTTTTTTTGTGTGTTTTCTTATTTTCTTTGCTGTTGGATTTTGAATCTTGATGATCTTTTTGAAACATAGGTCAAGAAGTGTTTTTTTCCAATATTTTCTTTTATGTATTTGATAGTTTCTGGTCTGATGTCCATGTCTTTGATACAATTGGAATTGACTTATGTGCATAGTGATATGTGGTGGTCCAATTTAATTTGTTTGCATGTTTCAATCCAATTTTCCCAGCATTACTTACTGAAGAGACTTTCTTTCTTTGATTTGATATTTTAGGCCCCTTTATCAAATATGAGCTGCCCATAAGTGGGGGTTATTTCTGGGCTTCCAATTCTATTTCAATGATCATTGTGTCTGCTTTGGTGCCAGTACAAGATCATTGTACTTAATGAAATTATATTCATGTGAGTGATTGCACTGTAAAGCATTAACCCCTTCAAATATGTGTGTATCCATATTCATATGCATATTAAATAGCAATTATAAGGAAATATAATATGTAAGATAGTTTGAATTCTGAAGCTTGTATAAAAAGCTTATTTTGCTCTGGGTTTTGATTTTAGTTGTGTTTCTCTTTCTTCTCCACAGAAGAATTAGCTAAGCATTAGCTATAAATTAGTACCTTGAACTGGCATTGCCAAACTTATATAGGGGTCTTCAGAACTAGTGTCAAGTTCATTTTTGTCTTATTTCTGTAAAATGATTAGTTGTCATCAAAGGAAACAAACAGCTGTCTAGCAAAAACAATCCTTAAAGCATACACTGGAGATAAGAAGTCATTGATCCTATGAATAAGTAATTAAACTGGGCCTTAGTTTCTAATTGGAAAAACTTTATTTTTTTGCTACCCTGGTTATTGGTGGGGCTAGGTGCTAGCACCCCAAACCCACCCCAAACTCCCTCTCCTTTTGCATTAAGTATATTAGCGAAGCTTTATTTATGGTTTCCAAGGAGTGGAAGCAACCAAGATGTCCATCAATAGACTGGATACAGAAGTTAGGGGACATATATTCAATGGAATACCACTCTTCAATTGAAAAAGATGATTTTTTTCCTTTGTTGTGGGGGGTAATGTAAAATTCAGTAGTTTGTACATGCGTAACATTTCTCAGTTTTCCACATAACAATTCAACCCCTTTTTGGTCCACCTCTGCCATCATGTTCCAGGACCTGAACCCTCCCCTCTATACCAGGCTCTTTTATTTTGGTGCAATAAACCAAATCTAGTCCAAGTTCTGCTTTGTGTTTTCCTTTCTGTTTTATTTTTCAACTTCTTGAATGAGGTGATCCCATATCCATTCTCCCCTTTCTGACTTATCTCAATGTGATTTCCTCAAGCACCATCCAAGATGAGTTGAAGAATATTAAGAAAGTATTCTTCATAATAGAGCTTCAGTTGATATTTATTGAATTAATGTATTGACATTTAATGAAACTTATTTATTCTTGAGGTATTTTAAAATAGTGAGTCAAATTGAACAGTTATATGCAGATATGTTACATATACTTAAACACTTTTTTAAATCCCTTAAATATGATGGATTAAAAGATGTACATTAATTCAGATTTTTTGAATAATATATCAAAGTTATTTAATATAGATATTGTTGAATGATACCTATAAAACTCTTTAGTAAATATGATTCAAGAATGTAGGTTTTTCTTCTCGGTGTATTCAGTAGATTTTGTATATTAAATGTATCAAGAACAATTAAAGTCTTAGTCTTTGTATATCTTGGGGGCTGTCAGTGGCACACTGGGTGGAACACACAGGTTACCATGCACAATGACCCAAGTTCTAGCCCCTCTCCTTACCTTCAGGGTGGACACTTCATGAGCTGTAAAGCAGGTCTGCAGTTGTGTTTAGTTTTTTCTTTTTCTCTCCTCTTTTATTTCCTCTCCTCTCAATTTCTCTCTGTCCTATCAAATAAAAGAGAAAGAAAAGAAGAGGAAAGAAAAGAAAAGAGAAGATGGATGTCCTGGAGTCATAGTGCTGGCACTAAGTCCCAGTGATAACCCTAGTGACAAAAATAATAATACCTTAATAAATAACCATAATTTTCATATTAAAGAATATTAAGTCTTCCAGAAACAATAAAATATACCAAAATGAATAAAAATTAGTGTAAGGGAAGTGTCATCTTTGCTAAAATCTTGAAGTCTTCTTTATGAAGCACTTTCATACTAACAAATGCTTCCAATAGAATGGCTTTAAATAATAGTTCAAATAGATGAGTGTATGGACTAAGAAAAGTACATTAGCCAAAAGACATGACAGAAAAATAAATGGTCTAACTATAATAATATAGTTCTTTCCCAAGGCAATAGCTTAATTTAAACTGAATTTCTCTCTCTCTCTTTCTCTTTCACACTTTTTGCATACTTAAGGATTCTTAAAATATACACGATAGATTAGGGACTATAAATTATGAAGGCTTTGAATAAAGCAATAAATAATTGTGTGTATTCTTAAAATCTCTCTGAATTATTAACAAATAGTATGACTTCAAGAATACGCATTGAACCTATTTCTGAACAGGAAGTTAATATGCCAATTAGATAAGGAGGCTAAGCATATATTTTATCATGTTCTATCTGCATGAGACATGTTTTAATCACACTTTTTTCCAGTCTTAATAAGATATAAAATAGTAATATTTTCATTAAGTAGAAAGATTACTATTTTAATGAAACATTTAGCAAAGTTTACAATCTTAGAAAAGCATGATAGATTAGCAAGAACTGTTAATACATAAGAGGATCACTTCTGTATTGCCACCAGAGCTGGTGCTATGCTTGGTACCTACATGATGAGTCCACTGCTCCAGTTGGCTTTTTTTTTTTTAATAGAAACCAAGTGAAATTCAGAGCGAAGGGGGAATAGGGATGTAACAAGAAAGATAGATACCTATACCATTGCTTCAGCACTCATGAAACTCCCCTAGCCCACTTCATGGGGCGGGGGACATATATGCTCTACTAGGTACACCACTATGTGCCCCCAAACTCTTTGATAAGAATGAATTCTCTTGATTATGTAAGATACCCTTGGGCATAATTCCATGCCTTCAACAGAGCACAAAATTGAGAGAAAAAATACCCTTTTATGGGAGTCGGGCTGTAGTGCAGTGGGCTAAGCGCAGGTGGCGCAAAGCACAAGGACCGGCATAAGGATCCCGGTTCGAACCCCAGCTCCCCAACTGCATGGGAGTCGCTTCACAGGCGGTGAAGCAAGTCTGCAGGTGTCTCTCTTTCTCTCCTCCTCTCTGTCTTCCCCTCCTCTCTCCATTTCTCTCTGTCCTATCCAACAACAACAACAACAACAATAATAACTACAACAATAAAACAACAAGGGCAACAAAAGGGAATAAATAAATAAATATAAAAAAAAGAAAAAAAAGATTTAAAAAAATAGCCTTTTATTACTCTGCCAGTTAATAAATTGTTTCTTGGGCAATTTAAGCTTTTATTTTCCTTTTCCTTTTTTTCATCAGATTTTATCACTAGAGCTTGATGTCAATACAACTCAACCATATCCAGTGCCCATTCTTTATAGAGTATGAGAGAGAGAGGGAGATAGTGAGAAAAAGAAAGGAATAGACAGACAAGAGTGGACACCTGTAGGACTGCTTCAATGTTCATGACAGCCCTACAAGTAGGGACTGGGTGTTTTAACTAAGTCCTTCCTGCATACTAATCTATATGTTTTACTGTGTAAACTAATAGTTGGCCCCAATTAAACATTTTTGCTCTAGTATCCTCATACATGAAATAGAAATATGGATATTTCTCATTTTAATAAATGTTTTAAGAAGAAATAAAACCATATATGTTAAGTTTATACCATAATAAAATTAATATTTGAAGGATCTATTAAAATTTATATATTTTGTCTTTATTTGACATTAACCATTCTTTATCAAAATTTAATCATATGTTTCATCTGACTTAAGTACTCTTGATAAAAAACATTATGGAATGAGTCTTTAGAATTATATTATTTCCATGTTTATCTGTATAGTGAAAAAAATAATAAATAAGTGTCTGTATACACAGAAACAGGCCATGCTGTTCATGTTGTCCTCTGTCTGAAGGCGTCCCAAGATTCTTGCTATCCTCAAAATTCTATTTTTAGATTGTTATATACCTCTGGTAGAAAACACACATTTATATGCAATATATTTTACTAAATAAACTTTTAATGATATCATGTGATTAGTTGTATTGTTGCTTATTGATTTCCCAGAAGAGTAAATGTGTAAGGCTGGAAAATGAAGTTAAAAATGGTCAGTAATAATTTGGTCCAAAGAAATAATAGATTTCATTTAATTTGATATTGTGTTAATCTGTGTTTATTTGGGCATACACATACCCAAAGTGATCTGTACACACCTCTATTCATTCATAGCAGCACTATTAGTAATAGACAAAATGAGGAAAACACATGAAAAATAAATGGCTGAGTGGTGGTTCACCTGGTTGAGTGCACAATGCACAACGACCTGGGTTTGAGCCCCCAGTCCTCACCTGTGGGAGAAGCTTCACTAGTGGTGAAGCAGGTCTGCAGGTGTCTCTCTTCCTCTCTGTCTTTCCCCTCCCCTCTCAAATTGTGGCTCTCTATACACAATAAATAAATAAGTAAATGTAATAAAATCAAAAATAAATATATTAATAAGTAAATAAGAAGGTGGTGATATATACACAACTACTCCGTTATGTATCTATAAATCTCCTTTGCTATTCTCATGATGGAACTTGAAGAATGAATGTGAAATGAGATAAGACAGAAAAAAGAGGAATGTTGGATGATCTCACTCATAGATGGGACTTAAGAAACAGAAAAGGGCAAATGTAGGGTGAAAATTAGACTAACTATGGTCTCTTGAATGTAGACCAAGGATACTGATGGAGGAGGTTGGAAGAAGTTGAAGTGGGTGGAGTAGACTTTCTGTGAAGGATGAGGGTGGAGGATGATGTCAGTTGGTGTTAAGTGTGGTGTGCAGGTGTGGTGTCCCATCATGGGGAAATATGTAACTGGGCACATGGGACAACTGTCTTGTGAATCATTATTTTTTAAATAAGATATTTTACTATGTATCTTATTTTTTATTTGTTTGTTTATAGGACAGAGGAGGCAGGGGGTACCCAGAAAGTGAATGAGACCACAGCGCCAAAGCTTCTTTCAGTGTTGTGGTGACAGAGTTGAACATGGGAAAGCAGCAAAACGTCCAAGTGATTTTTGCTCAGTTCTATGTTTTTTTGACATTTTTATTTATTTTCACTTTATTAGATAGAGAAATCAGGAGGGGGGTGAGAAAGAGTGACACCTGTAATCCTACTTTATCTTTTATAAGGCTTTCCCCTTGCAGGTGGGGACTGGAAACTTGAACTCAGACTTTTTGCTCAACTGGGTGCACCACCACCCAGACCTCTCTAAAATAGCTTTTTAAGTAATTAAAAACAAGTAAATGGTATCATATGATTAGTTGTATTTTTGCTTGTTGAAGCCCAAGAAAAAATAAATGTGTAATGATGGAAAATGAAGTTTAAAATGGTCAGTGATAATTTGGTCCAAAGAAAAAATAGATTTCATTTAATTTGATAGTGTTTTTTATCTGATGGCAATATCTGATGGCATAGTTCCTGAAAGTCCCAAGAAGCCTGAATCTCCAAAGATGTGTATAATGTGGAAAACTGGGAGGATTAACGAAACATATGTATAATTAGAGGTATCTTCAACTAAGATTGGTGAGAGTGCTTGATCTAACAAATATTACTGTTCATTTTAGAATCTTATGTTTAATTCATTGATATATAAAAATTAATTCTTTGCCTACCTTGTATATATGTAGGGACAACTAAATCTGCTTCTCTGGGCACTAACTTATTTTGCTACACAATCTCAAGAAGACCTCTCCTTTTACCTGTGGAGATCAAATATCTAATTGGACATCAGAAAGCCTATAAAAAATACTTATTTATCAAAATTGATTCCACTAGAAAAATTTCCCTAAAGTATAAAATGAAAATTGTTAAGCATTTTTACTCTAAATTTCCAATATCAATACCTGTGTGGGAAGATTAATATTATTATGTTGTTCTAAATGCTTTATAGTTGGAAGAATAATTTTACTTAACACCCTAAATATTTACATGAAACATTCTGTAAATGTGTCTTTGCCTGTATATGTAAATCTCTTCTTCCATACTTTACATAACTGACAATATATAAGTGTAAAAGTATATTATGGCATAAATATTAGGCATATAATTTTTCTCTTCCATGTAATTTTATTTTTTTACAAAATTAAAGTATGATTGCATTGCAACAATACATATGTTACATATCTATGTGACCTTTCCTTTTGTCTTTTTAATTTTTAAAAATTTATTTATTTATAAAATGGAAACACTGACAAGACTATAGGATAAGAGGGGTACAGTTCTCACCACCAGAGCTCCATATCCCACCCCCTTCCATGATAGCTTTCCTATTCTTTAACCCTCTGGGATTATGGACCCAGGGTCATTATGGGGTGCAGAAGGTGGAAGGTCCGGCTTCTGTAATTGCTTCCCCGCTGAACACGAGTGTTGACAGGTAGATCCATACTCCCAGCCTGTCTCTTTCCCTATTGGGGCAGGGCTCTGGGGAAGCAGAGCTCCAGGACACATTGGGTGGGGGGGTCATCTGTCCAGGGAAGCCTGAGATCTTTCTGTGGTTCTTTCCAAAGCAATTGATCTCTTCATTGACTAATAAACATTTCCTTTTAAATGCACATAAAATTGGGACAATTTGTCTCCTTGATAGTAAACAAACAAAACAAAACAAACAAACAAACACCTTGAGGTTTAATTAAGGTTTAAGGGTGATTTTGGTAGCAAGTTTTCTTACATATAAACCAAACATCAAAAGCAATGGCCTTTTGCCATGTGCACAAAATATCTAACTTTATTTAAGGACACTTAAGCTATATGCTATTTATTGA
This sequence comes from Erinaceus europaeus, assembly GCF_950295315.1. Classification (NCBI taxonomy): domain Eukaryota; kingdom Metazoa; phylum Chordata; class Mammalia; order Eulipotyphla; family Erinaceidae; genus Erinaceus; species Erinaceus europaeus. The sequence goes on along the minus strand of NC_080171.1, from coordinate 45,081,362 downwards.
CATGTTTTTAGTTTGAAAACAACACTCTTATGACTTCATTTTTTAAATCTTGAGAGTTTAGTATTTTTACTACACTATTTGATTTTCGTGAAGACTTTGGAAAGTATATTGGGTCCTACTAAAAGAGTACAATTTCCTAATACTTCATCTTTTAGCTCTGTAATGGTTGTCACAGCAAAGGAATTGTTTTAATAAGAAGTTCAGCTAAACCAGCATTACTGCTGAATAGTTCTCACATTGATCTCTTCCTGGTTCCCTTGAACATTCCAGGCAGCTACAATTTCAGACCCTTTCCACATTCTTCCTAATTTTCCTATTGTATCTCTTTCCCCTGAGCATATAAAAAAGAGAGAGACAAGCTGGGAGTATAGATCGACTTGCCAATGCCCATGTTCAGCCGGGATGCAATTACAGAAGCCAGACCTTCCACCTTCTGCACCCCATAATGATCCTGGGTCTGTACTCCTAGAAGGATAAAGAATAGGGAAGCTATCAAGGGAGGGGATTGAATATGGAGTTCTGGGGGTGAGACTTGTGTAGAATTGTACCCTTCTAATCCTATAGTTTTGTCAATATTTCCATTTTACAAATAAAAATTAAAAAATGATGATACACTATATCACATTATTAGATTAAAGTTGTCAAATATAACTCTTGACTTCCTTCCTTTCCATCCTATGCTATCCCTATATCTAGGCCAAAGGGAAAGACTATTCTTTCTTGTTGACAGTGATTTACTATTCTGAGTTAACCTTTTCAGATATACAGGAATAAGGAAACAAGGAAAGATAATACAAAACTGAAGCTACCTCCAGGGTAGTAGAGGCCTATTTGAACCTGGGTTGTATGCATGGCAAATCAGGTACTTCCCAGGTGAACTAATTTGCTAGTTCTGGCTTAAAATTTGATATCCCACCCTCTAGACATTGTGTCATTAATAATCTTACTGAATCATTGATATTGCCCTCTCTGCCTAACTTTTTCAACTTTTGAACACACATTTGAGTTTACCTGCTGCTAGCTCAAAACAATAAAAATAGAAGCTTGAAACTTCTATAGAATGTAATCTCTCTCTCCCTCTCACTATATGTGTGTGTGCTTTAGGCAATACAATTGTGAAATAGAACTTTTGTAACTTTCTCACACTTATCACTTTTTTTGTCTTTTGTGTGTACTTCTGATACCTATATAAATTTGTAAGTATGAAGTTTGTATTTGACTGTGGTGTTAGTATCTTTTAAATCATTTTCCATTTCTTCAACTCCTGCTCTCAACTCATTCTTATCATAAGTTACAGTATGTATTTTAGTGGTCATTAATTAATTTGAATGTTAACAAAAATCTTTTTGAGATGCAGAAGATGAGGTTCTGGATTCTGTAATTGCTTCTCCACTGGACAGGGGTGTTATGCCTTTTGTTTTCTACATGTCTGTGTGTTTCCCCTATAATATAATAATATTTGTTTAGTGAAAAACCAGTTGATTTATGTTGGAAAAATAGTTACTTAGAAAGTCTGAGCATAGTGCTTTCAAAATCAGAGTGCAGTTTTATTTCACATTACTGCATTGATGTTGAATATTTCTTTTAGGAAGTTCTGTTTTGGTTTATCAGTCTTTGTTAATTTTCTCATGGAAACATATATTTCTTTACCTTGTAAAATAACACTATTAATCTTTACTTACACACCATGTGATTTCCATAGGTACAATGTGTCTTAAGCATCCATTCTCTAAATGCTATTATATATTTTGAGTAGTCGGTTAATATCTGAGATTAATAAAAAAGTAAGAGGCCAGGTGGTAACACAGATGGTTGAGCGCTCATATTGCAATGTGCAAAGACCCAAGGATTGCCCAGTTAACACCCATGTTCATGTTCAGCGGAGAAGCAATTACAAAAGCTAGACCTTCCACTTTTAGCAACCCACAAAGACCCTGGGTCCATACTCCCAGAGAGACAGAGAATGGGAAAGCTATCAGGGGAGGGGATGGGATATGGAGATCGCGTTGTGGGAATTGTGTGGAGCTGTACCCCTCATCCTACGGTTTTGTTAATGTCTCCCTTTTTAAATAAATAAATAAATAAAAAAGCACATGTAGCATCAGTAATGTAACTTCACATATATGCATTTTGAAAGGAAGTTTCAACTACTTTACTCAACAGTCTATTTATTTAGTATATTTGAAATTTTCATGACCTCATATAAAATAAATTTTACAGGGGTTACAAGTATGCTAAATTAGGTTTGATTCAATGGGCAGTTGGTAAATACTATATTTAATCTGGTTTACAGGCCTAACAAAGTTAGTTTAAAAGATTTACCACCATAGATTGAATCTAGTATCTCATCATAAACCCAATTTATCATCAGTCACTGCTTTATTAGATAATTCCACACTGTGGAAAAATTATGTTGCAGGTTTCATTAATTTTTGGCATGTGTGTCTGGATTCTAAGAATATATAGCTTCAACATGAACATTTTATTGTGTAATTGATTTATTCCCATCAGTTCAAATGAACAGAGAGCTCTCCCTCTAATAAACACCCCCCCCACACACACACACACACGCACCATGTAAGGAATGTTTTTCCTCTTCTTAAATCTTCACTTTGGAAGACAGCTACCTTTTCCTTTGCTTCTTTTTCTTTGTTATTTTATAATGCACCACTTTTATAGCAGAAAATCTTCCTGATATTTAGTCTTAATTTGTAAGCTGATAAATTTAATTAGAATCAAACTACAGTTTATGTCTCTTAAGGGGAATACTTTGAATTTACTCTTTAATAAATTAACAAATATCCTTGTAATGAAAATAATGTATTATATATTTTTGAGCAAATAATTATCTGAAATCTTAAGTCTTGATTTCTCACTTCAAAATGAAGCCATTTTTATTTTTATACAAATTCAACATTTACTGACTGAAAAAATACTATTGTTGAACCTTTTTAAAAGTTATTTTTATTATATGTATGTACTGGATAGAGACAGCCAGAAATTGAGAGGGCAGGGAAAGATAAAAAGGGAGAGAGAAAGAAGTATCTCTGCCCTACCACTTGCAAAGCTTTCCCCCAGCAGGTGGGGGACGGGAAGCTCTTACCAGGGTCCTTATCCTTGTGCATTGTAACATGTGTTTGTGCTCAGTCAGGTGTATCACCACTCAGCCCCTTCAGCATTGCTTATGGACAGTACATATATTGAATAATTTGATCCTCATAATAAAACCATTGTAAATAAATAAATTTTATCATTATTAAGAAAGAAAAGAAACAAGTCCATCAGGTCACAAAGTTATTGTTTTCTTCTCTCTTCTTCTAGAATAAGTGAAGATATATACATATACCAATTTCACAACACATACCACATACTGAGACAGTATAATTTGTTAGTTGTATATAAGTGTGATAGAGTTTAGATGCTATCCCATGTACCATAGTCTAATGATTTGTACATCACATTTTCAAAGCAAAATTAAGTGCTATGATTCTATCAATAAAATATAAACCATAGATCAGTGATGACTCCAAAAGAAAAATATATAAACCATATTTGACAATTATTTTACAAATAGAAGCAATAGCCTATTATATTTCAACTTGAGTTATTTCTTACAAATTTACTTTCAATCTGAGTTTTTTAAATAGCTTTTTATTTGTTATTAATAATTTATTACAATATTATTGATTACAGTGTATTGTTCCACACCGCCACACCACCATCAAAGTTCTGTATCCCCACTCTCCAACATCCTCAGCATAATGATCATAGTTTTCACAATATTTTCCAACAGTGCTTTCTTCTGTTTTGTTTGGACTTGGTTTGGAAAGTTCATGTAAATCAGATCTCTAGATTGCACATATGAGTTAAGCCATCTGGTAGTTGTCATTCTTCTCTTTACTTATTTCACTAAACATAATCACCTCTAGTTCCATCCATTTTGTCTCAAAGGACACAATATCATCTTTTTTGACTGCAGAGTTGTATTCCATGAAATGTATATCCAGTAACTTCTTTAGCAAGTCTTCTTTTGATGGGCATTTAGGGTGATTCCATTCTTTGGCTACTGTAAATAATGCAGCTATGAACATAGGGATGCACTTGTCCCTTCTAATTAGTGCTTGAATGTCTATTAGAGAAATGCCCAAGAGTGGTATTGCTGAATCATAAAATACTTTCATTTTTACTTGTTTAAAGTCTTTCCACAAAATCTTCTAAAGGGGTTGTACCAGTTTGTATTACACCCAGCAATGTAGCAGAGTTCCCTTTTCTCCACATCTTCTCCAACACCTTTAATTTCCTGGTTTGTTGAGGTAAGCCATTCTCTCAGGTGTGAGATGGTATATCAGTGTAGTTTTAATTTTCATTTCTCTAATGATAAGTGAAGTGGAACATGTCTTCATGAATCTGTGGGCCATATGTATCTTTTCTTTAGAAAACTGCTTTAGCAATTAGTGACCTTTTGTGGTTCAACACATTTTTTTAAAACAAGTTAGCCAATTTGCTTAACAAATGCCATTGGAATTTTGATAGGGATTTTATTGAAATTGTAGATTGTTTTTAATAGAATGACCATTTTAATAATATTTATTCTTCCAATCCACAAACAAGGAATGTTCTTCCACTTCTGTGTGTTCTTTTGTATTTCTTTTAGCAATATCCTGTATTTTTCAAATGGTTTCCACCTCCTTCATGAGATTCACCTGAAGGTATTTCTTTTGGGGGGCTCAAATGTAAATGGGACTAAGTGTTTATTTCCCTTTATTCTGATTCCTTGTTTGTATATAGAAATGCCACAGATTTATGTGTATTTACTTGTATTCTACTACTGTACTGAATTTATTATTTCCAGTAGATTTTTTTTCTTTTCTTTCTTTTTTTTTTTTTGGTAGAGTCTTTGGGATTCTTTATGTATAATATCATGTTATCAGCAAATAGTGATAGTTTAATTTCTTCTTATTTTTTTAAATTTTTATTTATAAAAGGAAACACTGACAAAAACCATAGGGTAAGAAGGGTACAACTACACACAATTCCCACCACCAGAACTCTGTATCCCATCCCCTCCCCCTGATAGTTTTCCTATTCTTTATCCCTCTGGGAGTATGGACCAAGGGACATTATGGGATGTAGAAGGTGAACGGTCTCGCTTCTGTAATTGTTTACTCGCTGAACATGGGTGTTGACAGGTGGATCCGTACTCACAGCCTGACTCTCTCTTTCTCTAGTGGGGCAAGGCTCTGGGGAAGTGGGGCTCCAGGACATATTGGTGGGGTCGTCTACCCAGGGAAGCCCTGTTGGCATCACCTTGGCATCTGGAACCTGGTGGCTGAAAAAAGCATTAACATATAAAGCCAAGCAAATTGTTGACTAATCATGAACCTAAAGGCTGGAATAGTGCAGATGAAGAGTTGGGGCGGGGGGCGGTCTCCATTTTGCAGATAGTATGCCAATTTTAATTATATTCCAAAGGGCCCATGACTATACTAGTTTTTGTTGTTGTGTTTTCTTTTCCTGAGCCTGGCATCTGATTTGCAGGTGGATCCAAGTTATTGTCTGGGGAGATGTCATGACTGGAAAAAGGACCAGAAAGCTGGACTAGGGAAGAGAATAGCTCCCAAATGTGGGAAAGGCGTATACATATTTTTGACTGTAAACCCCATAAATTTTATGTGATTTGGGGCCCATATTCAGCTTAAGAGTCTATGTGACCTGTGTATCCCTGTAGATCTGAGCTCACATTCTGTGGTCATGAGCAGGCATGTTCCAAGCTGCCTCAGTTTTAGGACCCATCTTCCTCAGGTGGAACATAGAATATGTTGTCCAGCCTCCCTAACCCTCCCTTCTTTTCCAATCAGTATGCCTTTAATGTCTATTTCTTGTCTGATTGCATTGGTGAGGACCTCAGGAACTATGTTGAATAACAGTAGAGATAGTGGATATCTTTGTCTGGTTCTCAAATTTAGGAGGAAAACTTTCAGATTTTTCCGACTGATAATGATGTTAGCTGTAGGTTTGTCATAAATGATCTTTATTATGTTGAAGAATGGTCCTTCTTTGTTCTCTTTTTTTAATTGTTGTTTCATTGCCTCAAACCCAGAAGTGGTGTGCCTCAGCTGTCATTCACCCAATTTTGTGCCAGCTGTCCAGGTGTATGTCTTTTAGTCCTAGAAATCTCTCCCTCATCCCATCAAAGATGTGGTTGTATTTCCTTGAGACTTCAGGTGATTTTTCATTGTTTTTTCTAATTGATTGGGAAAAGCAAAACTCAACTCTGGTACTCTAAAGCCACAGCTCCAGAAGTCCTCTTAATCTGGAAATTTTAACCTATGATATTTTTACAAGAGTTCAGCAATATCTGTGATTCTATTTCTATTACAAATGTGACCTCTCTACAAATTCCTATAATCCATTTTAATTGTTTGAGGTGAAAAACATGATCTAAGATCCCTTACTGAAATTTCTAAATGACTTTGGAGTCATATTTCAGATTGTATTATACTGCTCCCCTATAATTTTTTGAAAACTAAGATATGTGGTCTGGGAGATGGTACAGTGGATAAAACATTGGACTCTCAAGCATGAGGTCCTGAGTTCAAGCCCCAGCAGCACATGTACAAGAGTGATGTCTGGTTCTTTCTCTCCTTCTATATTTCTCATTAGTAAATACATAAAATCTTAAAAGAAAAGAAAACTAAGACATAATTAAATTTATCCGTGTGGGCCAAAGCACTAGTTATATTTTTTTATCTTTTAGATTTATATAATCTTACAATTCTGAAATGAATCAATTTAAATTAGCAAGCAAAAATCAAAAATTTCCCTTGATCACAGATTTAAATTTCATTTAAAATGAAGAATGGTAATTTACCAAACTATAACAAACTCGGTATAGAAAATAATGATTAGTTAAGCATTTCTGGTTTTATTTATTCAGTAATCAATAAATTCATTCATAATATTTGACTGAATAATATTTATTAAAATTAACTATTTTTAACTGAGCTCAAGTAGTAAATACTTAGAATTATATTAGATCATCATTGATAGCTATTTAATCTATACTAGAATAATTCATGTACTATAATAAAAATGGGCTATTTTCAATTTTTCCAGTTATTTTTTCATTCATCACAACTTTTCTTATTTCAAATTACAGACTTTCCTTGCCAACTGATAGCTAATAACTGTAATTAGCAAAGAGATATGGCAATGCATCTGCAAACTAGGGAATATCAGCATAAAATGCTTATGTTTTTCATGTATTTATTAACTGGCATTTGTATAGCTTAAACTTTTCTTAATATGATTTACTAACTACATGTTGAATGTGGAGGCAGGGTGTTTCTTAATATCTTTCAAAGATACTTAGACTATTGTTGCTGCCAATCATGACTGGTGGTTAAGTGAAAGTGACTGAGGAACAGATGATTGATTACAGGAAAATAATAAAGAGAAAAAATTCAAGGTATGATGGGTACACAAGCAAAAAGTATTTTGGAAATGATTAGAAAGTTTTAAGTCAAATTATAACAGTTCAACTAAAACTGAAATGTAAGTGCATTAAGTCTGATGACATATGGAAGAAAAGTATTCCAAATATTTTAAAAAAATGTTTGGTAGTAAATGAAACTGAAAGATCCTGTAACTATTAAAAAAATCTCATATATACAAGATTATTAAGTAATCTATGCCCAGGAAAGAGAAAAGATGTTTGTACTGTCCTCAAAGAATTTGATCAGACATCAGATCACACTAAGGGCTCTTTACTCTATGTTCCAGAAATGAGCTCTTATGTTTACAAAATAGTATAATAGTTTCAAGGTAACTATAGAGAAGAATTTCATTTAAATGTATACCACTAATTTAAAGAGCCAGAAAGCAAAAGTCCATATTGGAAATCATGAAGTTTTGAATTAGATGGTTTTAGAAAGCTGAGGACACATGCATATTTTTCATTCTTTGGAATATCCTTGCTCATTCTATGAAATTAGGCATAAAAATTGTTTTTAAATTTGTATTTATAAAATGGAACTATTGGCAAGACTATAGGATAGCAGGAGCACATTTTCACACAATGTCTGCCAACAAATCTCCATATCCAATCCCCTCCCTAGAAAGCTTTCCTATTCTTTATCCTTCTGAGAGTATGGACCCAAGATTATTGTGGGGTGCAGAACGTGGAAGGTCTGTCTTCTGTAATTGCTTCTCCACTGAACATGGACATTGGCAGGCTGATCCATACTCCCAGCCTGTCTCTGTCTTTCCCTAGTGGGGTGGGGCTCTGGGGAAGCAGAGCTCCAGGAGACATTGGTGGGATCATCTGCCAGGGAAGCCCTGCTGGCATTATCTAAGCATCTTGAACTTGGTGGCTAAAAAAAAAAAAAGAGTTAACATATAAAACCAAACAAATTGTTGACTAATCATGAACCTAAAGACAAAAACAGTGTAGATGAAGTTTTGGGGTCTCCATTTTGGAAAAAGCTAGTAGGTCTATTTTAGGTATAGTGTAAAGGACTCATGACTTTACTAGTTTTTGCCTGCGCCTGACATCTAATATGCAGGTGGACGCAGGTTATTGTCTGGGGAGATGGTATCATAGTTGAAAAAAGGACTAAAAGCAGGATCAGGGAAGAGAGTAACTCCAAAATATGGGGAAAGTAAATATTATTAACTGTAAACCCCATTGATTTGGTCTGGGGCACGTACTTAGCACAGGAGCCAATGTAGCCTATACATCCATGTAGGTATGAGCTTTCATTCTGTGGTCACAGCTAGGGAACATTCTAGGTTGCACTAGTTTCAGGACCCATCTTCCTTGGGTGGTAGGTAGAGTAAGTTGTCCAACCTCCCTTCGGAGAATGGAACATTCCCTACCATTATTGATCAACATTGATGACAAGGACCTATTGGGACCCACAAAGGGGTTTGTTATGTTGTTCCTGATGGAAATGACCAATGACAGTGGCAGGAGGGATCTGTTAGAGGTGTAGGCCCATCATGTTTGTGTTCCCAGGACTCCCTGACTAGGGCCCCAGGTGATGGGGTAGCCTGTTAGTGACTAAAGAGAGATCATTAAAGTATGTCAGTCTCTTGCCCTTATTCAGCTTTTGTAGTCCTCACTTTATCTGACATGGTTAGCTTTGGATTGATTGAGAGATGTGTAATAGGAGGTAGGTGAGTAGGGTAACTAGGTCTAAGTAGAAACTGTTTCATTAGGTACTTTAAGGTGTCTTTTAGGTCTTTCTACTTGCTTGCTTCATTTATTGACTCACTGAAAATTATTGTGCACTGTTTTTTTCCTTTTTTTTTTACCAGAGCACTGCTCAGCTCTGACTTGTGGAGGACTGAACCTGGGACTTAAGAGCCTCAGGCATGAAAGTCTCTTTGCATAACCATTATGCTATACCCCCACCCTGTGCACTTTTGCTTTAAGGTATATATTTTCCCCTAACTTATGGATGCATGTACATCTGCCTTATCTCATAGGCCCTGGTCTATATCTAGATTTTGAGGTTTTGTTAAGAAGTGCGCCACCCGAAATGGAACTAAGGAGTCCTATGAGCTAGGAAAGGTCTCAGGTCTCAACAGAGTAATGAAGCTGAAGAGTTGACATATCATGCCTGAAGTCTCTGGACACAGTCCAAAGTAAAATATGTTGAGGTGGTACTAGTTTCTTTGATTAGGCTGGGATCAGCAGATGCATTATCAGGTGGTATGACTTGAGAGAAGCATGCAGGAAAGTGAGCCCAGCCCTAGAGGTTCCAGGCCTGGGAGAAATATGGGCTTTATTGAGAAAGGGGAAAGTTCTTGCTGTCTAAAGGTTTAAGAAGATAGTTATTGCTATAACAAAATTATTTACCAATTGAGTTAACTTTGAAAATCCCATTTTTAGGATTTGCTGTATCATACAAGACCTCACCATAATTTATGTACTTTTATGCTATTTACATATAGCTGTGTCTTATAAGGTAATGCCACCAGTTGCTTTTGTTCTCCCTGGTCTAAGCTTTTAGGAGATTTAAAACTTCAAAGAACAAGTCATTACTAGGAATGTATTAACAATTGAGCCCACTATTAAAATTCAATCTGATTACCAATTTGATATCTTAAGTGTTTATATTGAAGGCATATATACTCAAAGCTATGGTCTATTCAACAAAAAGTTTGAGACACTCAATCCATTTTTCCCCTCTCATATAAATTGAATAGTGATTTGTGAGGCTCCATTTCTACAGTTCTGATAAATCTCCAGACTATTTTCCATAGAGGTTGGACCAACTTACACTCCCACCAGCAAGGTTGAGAGTCCTTTTCCCCCCAAAGCCTCTCCAACAATTGTTGTTTCTATCTCCTCTAATGTGCTACTTATCAGTTTCTTTTCACTAAGTTATCCAGACCATTCTCTCTTCTTGTACACAAATAACCAGCAAATTTCTCAGTTGTTGCTCAATATATTTCTCTGGAGTTTTCATATATATACTGACACAATTTATATGGGAGTGCTGTATGTTTTGTAGCAAATTATATTTTGAAGAAGTTTTCTTTTAAAAATTCATAGCAGTAACTTTAAAACTAACCCAATTGACAACAAAAATAAAGATTGTGCAGTCTTGGGGAAATGTTGTTATAAGTTATTGAGTATTTAATGGAATATATAATGCTACACACAAAAATATTATAGTTTTCTAGAAAAAACTATGCTTACTTATTTTAATAAAATTTATTATATCACTTACGTGTAATGATGGCTATCATTAATAATCACAGTAATATCACTAGACTTACTACTGTTTATGTTAAAACTTGAGTTGAAAATTTACTTAGTGGGTCCAAAATTTATATTGGAAAGTGGTACATTATATTTCAGTATGCATGCTGAAGCTATTAGTACACACACTAAGTTTTTAACACAATTTATATCTTCATATTGTTTTAAAATAAATACCATGGAGCTGGGAAAATAGCATAATGATTATGTCAATAGGCTTTCATGCCTCAGGCACCAATAGTCACAGATTCAATCTCTAGCACCACCATAATCCAGAGCTGAGTAGTGTTCTGGCAAAAATCCATCCATCCATCCATCTATACATACATACATACATACATACATAACTAAATACTATGTAACTAAAGCCATACATATGTGCTTCTTGGTTTAAAAGCTCCTCAGATTTGGTATTGCACAATGTTTCAGCGCTGGACCCTTGCTTTGCATTTAAACTGGGATATCACCTCTTCTGGATGCTGAACCAAGGGCTGTGTAAGTATCATGGAATTGGAACTGAGAAGCTTACCCATACAGTGTTGAGGCACTAATGGGCACAATTCCTGGATAGCCATGCAAAACTGGCAAAGGCCCTGAGAAACTACAAACCAAGGTAGGGTCACATTTTCAAGATCCTCATATGCTGCTTCCAGGGCAACTTACATAAGGTAGCAGCTTGCCCAACCTGAGACAGAGCCTACATCTCGGTTGTACTCTGGGATGTTAATATTGCCAAAAAGGTGGGAGCTGGGCTACCACATACTACCTGGTCCAACAATATTTGAGTTTGGAAGAGGTGCATCAGGCTGTGCACTTCTATGCACAGGTCTACACTTCCAACAATACCATTCATCTATGCAAGGTATGCCTACCACCTCCACAGTGTGCCCATTGCCCAGTGAACAACTGTGCCCTCAATCTGGGGTCTGTGAGCATCATGACCCCAGGCATGCTGATCATGGAAAAGGTATATATCTTTCTTCTCCCCATGTTGGTATGCTTCTAAGACCCCTTCTGTTTCATTGGTTTAATCCCCCCTGCTTAACACTGTATTCTATTTACATAACCACTGTTAACGAAGCACTGACCTGCCTGCAGGGCATTGGTTTAATCCCCACTGGTTCATGATGTCTTTTTGCTCCACCCCCTCTCATAGTACACCCTGATTTGCACCAGTCACTTTTCACTCCACCCTCTCTATTATCACATCCTGTTTACACCCTACTTGGCAAGTATATATATAAGGAAAGGATTGTGATTAGAGTTTTAGTTTAGTTTAGATAGCTTTGCTTAGATTGTGCTGCTTTTTACATGAATCTTCTAGCGTTTGCCCTTCTTCAGTAGCCAGTCAACAGCATCAGGTTGAGCCTGATGTAAAGTTTCGAGACCTCCTTTGAATCTGGAGAGGTGGCAGTCGTTGACTATGTGGGTCATAGTTTGTCTGTAGCTGCAGGGGCAGTTCGGGTCGTCTCTGGCTCCCCAGCGGTGGAACATAGCAGCGCACCGGCCATGGCCTGTTCGATAGCGATTGAGGAGAGCCCAATCATAACGTGCTAGGTCAAAGCCGGGTTGACGCTTGCAGGGGTCTGTGATGAGGTGTTTGTTCTTTACCTCAGCTGACTGCCAGCTCCATTTCCAAGAGACTGGAACAGAGAAGTTCAGTGTAGGCTAGGGGACCAGATTGGGTGACGAGACATCAAGTGTTGAACAGGGTGGGCGAAGATATCCGCGTATATTGGCAGGTCCAGTTGAGCGTAGACATGGGAAATGAACTTAGATGATGCCGCATCCCTGCGAATATCTGGTGGGGCGATGTTGCTAAGAACTGGCAGCCATGGAACCGGGGTGGAACGGATGGTTCCAGAAATTATCCTCATGGAGGAATATAATTTGGAATCGACCAAGTGGACATGGGGGCTACGGAACCATACTGGGGCACATTATTCTGCAGTGGAATAACATAATGCCAGAGATGATGATCGTAGTGTGGAAGCGCTCGCGCCCCAGGAGGAGCTGGCCAGTCTTGCAATGATGTTATTCCTCGTGCCCACCTTTGCTGCAGTTTTTATGAGATGTTTGTGAAATGACAGAGTGCGATCGAGAGTAACGCCAAGATAGACTGGCTGGGCTTCATGCCGGATTCTCGTATCGCCAAGCTGCACATTAAGCTCATGCGAGGCCGAGGCATGGTGTAGATGGAAAACAGATGATACCATTTTTGCAGTGCTAGGGATTAGTCGCCATTTTTTACAGTAATCAGATATCAGAGACATGTCTTTCATGAGTGTTTCCTCCAGGATGTCGAACTTGGATGCCTGAGTTGCACAGCAGATGTCATCGGCGTAGATGAACTTCCTTGAAGAAGTTTCTGGGAGGTCATTGATGTAAATATTAAATAGCGTAGGAGCCAGAACAGAGCCCTGGGGGAGGCCACTTCAGACAAGTCTCCATCTGCTAGACTTGTCACCCAGATGTACCCGGAATCTTCTGTTTTGGAGAAGAAACGATATAGTGTTGGCCACCCATGGAGGCAGGCATCTTGAGATCTTGACTAGGAGACCACGGTGCCAGACCGTGTCATAGGCTGCTGTGAGATCAACAAAGACAGCACCCATCTTTAAATTCTTCTGGAATCCATTTTCAATGTAAGTTGAGAGGGCCAGGGCTTGTTCGCAGGTAGATCTTCCTGGGCGGAAACCAACTTGGGCGGGTGATAGGAATTACTCTGTAAGATGAGAAATACGTGACAGAAGCAGCCTCTCAAGGAGTTTGTAACACATGGAGAGGAGAGAAATTGGTCTATAGCTGACGGCCAGTGTTGGGTCTTTCTTTGGTTTCAAAACTGCTATAATCTTCTCACGACACCAAACTTTGGGCATAGACTCAGATTCCAAGATGTGGGACAGGAATGAAGTGAGCCACTTCTTTGCCGCGGGACCCAGGTTAAGAATGAGTTCTGGGGTGATGTTATCATAGCCAGCAGCTGTTCCCGGTTTAACCCTCTTCAAAGCGTCTTCCAGTTCAGACAGTGTAAAGGGAGAGATTTTTAGAGATGGACAAGATAACCGGAAGTGGGATGACCATTCATGGGAAATTTCTCTTTTCCAGACTGGGTCGATCTTAGCATGTCCAACTTGAGTTAGGTGACTGGCCACTGAGTTTGGAGATACGGGAGGATGGGAGACGGGAGGAGGTTGGCTACCGGCACCCAGTCTGTGAAGAAGCTTCCAGGCCTTCCTACTTGAGTGGGTGAAGTTCAGACTTTCCGTGAGTTGTTGCCAGCGGGCTTGGCGTGCTGCATCCAGGGAGGCAATGAGATGGTCAGCCACATATGGGTTGCCCAACTCATCATACTGCTTTAGTAGTTGCTCGCATTCAGCATCAAGACAAGGCGTATAGTTAGCATGTCTCCCACGAGGAATGGCTTGGGAAGCTGCTTTGAAGATGGCTTGGCAGAAGCGCCTGTAGGAATCTTCAGAGGGGATAGAGTTAATTGGAATTGCAGGAATAGATTTGTTGGTAAGATCACTGAACAGACGCCAGTTTGCTTTCCGAAAGTTCCATCTTAGTTTCTCTGAGCACAGAATCAGTGGGAGCTGGAGACCAATGTGGATGATAGCTGGGCAGTGATGACTGTGCGGGAAGATCTTGAGAACTTGTCTCGTAGCGGGGAAAGGCTTGGCTGTTGACTGTGCTAATCCAGCACAGGTCTGGTGACGAGTCTTTATTCCATCTAGCACTGTGAAAAGAGCCTGGCTGTTTGGGATCGTATAATAGGGAGAGGTCATTCGCTGAAGCCCAGTCGGCTAAGATAGAGCCGTCAGCACGAGTGGAGGAACATCCCCAGATATTCCTCCACTGGGGTGCATTGGATTGACCTTCCCGTGGTGCATCTCATGAGTACCCATTCATTGGGGAAACTGACGATCCTTCCTAGCCGACTGAATCCACATGGATCCCAGTCACTTTCAAAGCCAGCAACAAGCAGCTCCTGCCAGCTTTCAAGCTGTTGGTCCTGCTCTTTGAGTCCTCCAACTTAATCTTGAGGGGCTGTCCTTTGCCAAACGCGTTCTTATTGGTCAATTGGCGATTTAGCATCAGGCAGATGTTATCTGCCTACAAGAAACACATATAGCAGTCGATGAAGCTGCTCGATTCACCATCAGTGGATTCGATTTAATATGCTATAATCTCCATCCTAAACATGGCTGGGCCATCTATGCCAAATCGTGTCTTGCGGTTGTTTACCATACGGCCTCTTCGACCTTCTACGACTCCATTACTATTGGAACTATTCAGCTCGTCAATGTATATAAGCCTCCCAGTGCCTCATGGGATAATGAGGTCCTGCCTAGCCCGAATCACCCAGCCGTTTACGTTGGAGACTTTAATAGTCTACATGAATAAACAGATACTGCATACAGCTCAGCCATGAGTCTCTGGTCATCTATCTCCCGCCCGTGAAGCTCAGCCCGACACTCCCCCCCCACCTTTTTTTTTTTTTTAGTTCAAATCATATTTTGCACAAAAGTTTGCTGATTTTGGTTTCATTCTTTGGCAAATTTGTTTTCACTCAGCTGGAAAGTGAATCCATTGCTTTTAAGAGTTTCTTATTCTATTATTCACCATTAAGTGACTCCCTAAGCTCACTGCATTGTGAATAAGTATTTTAGTGTGATTTCTATGTCAATTACTCTACTATTTGTCTTTTTGATAATAGTTCTTCTTTCCTTGAACAAAGCATACTATAATAAAATGGTCTAGACATAGAATTTTGTATTTGTTGTTTATTCATAGTTTATCATAATCAAAACCCAATTGCTCTAGAATTAGCTGTGGTGAACCTTTGGCCATTATATAACTTTTTAGCTGGGTCATGAAATTCCCAAGTAGGTCATTTTTTTTTCCATTTTATTTAAGGTCTAGTGGTTGACAGCATGTTGATGACATATGGGTGTGACTTTCCAGAACTTTCCAATCTTTCCCTTACCAGAATGTTTTGGGGGAGTGCTTTGATGCAATATGCCCTACCAAGCCCAAGTTTTCATTAGTGTTTACCTTTTATAGTTTTGTTTCTTTTTTATGCTTTTTCTTTTTGTTGTTGTTGCCTCCAGAGTTGTTGCTGGGGTTTGGTGCCTGCACCATGAATTCACTGCTCCTGGAAGCTATTCCCCCCACCTTTTGTTGCCCTTGTTGTTTTAGCATTGTTGTGGTTATTATTCTTGTTGTTATTGATGCCATTGTTGTTGGATAGGACAGAGAGAAATGGAAAAAGGAAGGGAAGACAGAGAGGGAGAGTGAAAGGTAGACACATGCAGATCTACTTCGCCAGTTGTGAAGCGACCCCCCTGCAGTTGGGGAGCCGGGGACTCGAACCGGGATCTTTATGCCTTTTTATGCTTTTTAAAAATAATTTTTAAATTTGTCATTAATAGTTTGTTACAAAATTGTAAGATTACAGTGTATAGTTTCACATAACATCCACCACCAAAGTTCTGTATCCCCACCTCCTACCTCTGAAAGATAATCACCACAGTTCTCACAAATCTTACAGGCAGTTTGCTTGCTTCTATTTTCTTTGGATTTTTTGTCAAGTGCATGTAAATCAGATCTCTGGAATCCACATAAGAATGAAACCATCTAGTCGTTGTATTTCATCTTTTTACCTATTTGGCTAGGCATAATCATCTCCAGTTCCATCTATTTTGTCCCAAAGGTTAAAATATAATATTTTATGATTGCAGACTATTATTTCATGGGATATATATCCCATAACTTCATTATCCAGTCAATTGTTGATGGGATTTAGGCTATTTTCACTCTTTGGCAACTGTGAATAATGTAGTTTTGAACATAACTATTGTTGTTGTTGTGTTCCCAGTTATAATACTGATAATCTCAGTAAAAGTTATTACATATAAAACTATTTTATTAGTGGCTCATCTATTATTGGGCAACTGAGCTGCTTCCAAAATTGGGCTATTAAAAATGGTGCTTTGACAAACATAGGTATAAATGTATCTTCTCATATGGGTATGTTTGTTTCTTTGAATATATCCCCAGGAAATGAATTGCTTGATCATAGTGTAGGCCCTTTTCTAGTGTTCTAAAAAGGGTCCAGACTATTTTCTACAGGTTGGGTCAATTTATGTTCCTAGCAGCAGTGTAGAAGAGTTCCTTTTTCTCTACATACTCAGTGATATTTGCTGTTTCTGTCCTTTTTTATGTGTAACATTCTCACAGGTTTAAAATAGTATCTGATTGTTGTTTTTATTTTCATTTAAATAATGGCATTAAAATATATACCAAGGCCCAGTTTGAGTCCCCGGCTCCCCACCTATAGGGGGGTCACTTCACTGTGAAACAGGTCTGCAGGTCTTTCTCCCCCCCCGTCTTCCTGTCGTCTCTCTATTTTTCTCTGTCCTATCCAACAGCAATAACAACAATAACAGCAACAACAATTAAAAAAAAGGTCAACAAAAGGGCAAAAATAAGTCTCTAGGAGCAGTGGATTTGTAGTGCAGGCACTGAGCCCCAGCAATAACCCTGGAGTCTATATGTATATCAAGGTATCTAATAGAATTTGCTGCTGGCAGAGGGTATGCTAACCTAAACCTAGGCCTCTATCACTTTGTCTGTTGTTTTGTAAGAAAAGCTAAATGGCATAAATCTTGCTGTAAATGGATTGTTTGAGTTGGCTAAAAGAGGAATTTCCAGCATCCATAGAGAGCAAACTTTAATAGACATATACTTTACAAATTTATATTTATATCACACTTATCATTATCTCATTTTTCAACTTTTAAGTAATGTCATCTATGCCATCAAAGACCTTATAAGGCCTTCTGTCTTATTAAGAAAGACCATGGCCATTAAGTAGTAATCACACCTATTAAATAATAAAAGGTTAAAGAAAGCCTTTCCCACACATGATGACTATGCTATTATAACAAAACACTGAATTAGGGAGTCGGGCTGTAGCGCAGCGGGTTAAGCGCAGGTGGCGCAAAGCACAAGGACCGGCATAAGGATCCCGGTTCGAACCCTGGCTCCCCACCTGCAGGGGAGTCGCTTCACAGGCGGTGAAGCAGGTCTGCAGGTGTCTATCTTTCTCTACTCCTCTCTGTCTTCCCCTCCTCTCTCCATTTATCTCTGTCCTATCCAACAACGACAACAACAATAATAACTACAACAATAAAACAACAAGGGCAACAAAAGGGAATAAATAAATAAAATAAATATAAAAAAGGAACAAAACACTGAATTAATGAGCTACATAGTGAAAATATTTTAAAAGATTGTTTTTCTTCCCCAATATGTTATTCTGTATGCTAAACTTTAAATATAGAGATTTTCAGATATCCACCTATATTGCTGAAGTTGGAATTCTTGAAGAAGTATAAATGATAATTGTTAAATAAAGAATAACAAAGGATATTATAGTAGAGCGTCAAGTAAATCAGTTGCAAGGAACCTGGAAATACACTAAAATGGGATGGAAAAACCCCATAAATTCCTTGTTAGTACAGTCTATGGATTTCCTAAATGGGTAGCATAGTAGCTACTACAACACAGGTAGATAGATTATAATTGGTAAATGAATGAATGATAAATTAAAAGTAATTAAGAGTACCTCTGTTGAATCTTGGCCTAATACATGTGTTACTTTGAATTAATCATATGTCATTTTTTTCTGTCTTTTTCTTTCTTTTTTTAGATTGAAACAGAGAGGCAGGGAGAGAGAGGGGCAGGGGAGAGAGACACCAAAGATCCTTTCAGTACAGTGGGGGGGCAGGTTCAAATTTAGGTCACATATATGGCAAAGTAATATACTATCCAAGTGAGATACTTCATCATCCCTAAATCATGTTTTTTTAGAACTTCAGTTTTGCCTTTCATATGAATAGGGCTGGTGAGAAAGACTTTTAGGTAGTGGTTATATCTTGTCGCATGCAGTTCAAACCTGGACACTGTATAAGAAGTTCTTTGCCACCAGAGCTATAATTTATCTCTCCATCCCTCTTGGTCTCTCTTTCCTTTGTCTCTCTTCCTCTTGTCTCTTTAGCTGAATAAAAAAGTAACCTGTAATGAAGGTGTAAATAAATGAGATCCCAGCTTCAATCACACAAAAGGAATATCTTCATTATATAATTAAATGGGATGTTCAACAATTTGTTTGGCTTTGTATGTTAACTCTCTTGTCAACCACCAGGTTCCAGATTTAGCAGGATGTGACCAGACTTCCCTGGACAGACAACCCCACCAATGTGCCTTGGAGCTCCACTTCCCCACATCCCTTCCCACTAGGGAAAGAGAGAAACAGGCTGGTAGTATGGATCGACCTGTCAACACCCATTTTCAGCAGGGAAGCAATTACAGAAGCCAGACCTTCAGCCTTCTTCATCCCATAATGATCTTGGGTCCATACTATCAGAGGGTTAAAGAATAGGAAAGCTATTAGGGGAGGGGATGGGATACAGAGGTCTGGTGATGGGAATTATGCAGATTTGTACCCCTCCTATCCTATGGTATTGTCAGTTACCTTTTTATAAGTTTTTTTTTAAATAAATAAAATTAAATGGGAAAATATTAAGAATAGAAATACTGTCACTTTTAAGATAACTATCACTTAATATAATACATTGCATTTTAGATGTACCCAATAAATATGTAAGGTACATTTAAATACCAGTATACAAATATTTACATTTAGTGAGATAACAAGAAATCAAATATCTCAAAACCTGAAGAATATTCAGATATTATTTACACATAATCTGATACCTAGATTTAACTTCTAATATCCAGCTGTGTTAATTTTTGCATTACAAATTCCACGCTGATTTTATGCTACATAACCTGAAAATCAGATGAGAAATATTGCATTAGTGCTGATCAGTTTTAATTTCCAAAACCTTAAATAGTATCTGGAATTTCAGAAGAGCTTTAAATTGGAATATTTTGAATTAATCTATTTGTCCAATTTATGTGAAATATTCAAATATTTTCCACTGCTGATGTGTAGTTTAAAATTTTAATTTTGTATTTACACTGACATTTTATCCTTACTTTACTTTTCCTTTATTTTAAAAAATAAACTCCTCTATTTAGAGTTTTAGGTTCATGTAAAATTCAACAGAATCTACAGAGATTTACTCATGCACTGCTTGCTAAAGCACATCAAAAGCCTCCTCTGTCCTTTAACAAAGTGGTATATTTGTTACAGTTAATCAATCTATATTGACCCGTTAGACTCAGCTTACCTAAATGTTCATGTACTATAGCTTTTAACAAATGTATCATGATATAAAATGAGGCTTCTAAAAGTCATTTATACCCTTTTTATCAATTCTTCCCACCCAGATGTACCCTAGAAACCAATGTAATTTTTACTCTTACCATAGTTTTTCTTTTTTTTAAAATATCATATATGTGTATCTATCTATCTATCTATCTATATTATTAATCTGTTCAGATTGACTTCCCTCACTTATTCATTTGAAGTTAAGAGTCATCCATGTTCCTTCATGGAAGGTTATTTATTTATTTATTTATTCATTTATTTTCCTGTCTCTGGGATTATTGCTGGGGCTTGGTGCATGCATGACATATACCCTGGTCCTGGAGGCCTTCTTTTTTTTTTTTTTTACATATTTGTTGCCCTTATTATTATTATTGTTGCTGTTGCTGTTAGGAGAGAGGGAAGACCAAGAGGGGGAGAGAAAGACACTGCAGGCCTGCTTCACCACTTGTGAAGCGATCCCCCTGTAGATGGGGAGCCAGGGGCTCAAATCAGGATACTTAGGCTGGTCCTTATGCTTTGTGCCATGTGTGCTTAACCCGTTGGCTATCTCCCGGTCTCTTGAAGATAATTTGTTATTACCATTAAGAAGTATTTTGTTGGGAGTCAGGCGGTAGCACAGTAGGTTAATTGCATGTGGCACAAAGCACAAGGATCTGTGTAAGGATCCCGGTTCGAGCCCAGAGCTACCCACCTGTAGGGAGTCACTTCACAAGTGGTGAAGCAGGTCTGCAGGTGTCTTTCTCTCCCCCTCTGTCTTCCCCCTCTGTCTTCCCCCTCCTCTCTCCATTTCTCTCTGTCCTATCCAACAATGACGACAACAATAAAACAACAAGGGCAACAAAAGGGGATAAATAAATATTTAAAAATAAATAAAACAAGGGCAAGAAAAGGGAATAAATAAATAAAATTTAAGAAGTATTTTGTTGTATGGTTAAACCGTGGTTTATATTTTGGTTGACATACTAATAAACATCTATGATGTTTCTAAATTCTGGCAATAATAAGTGAAACTTCTCTAAATATCTACAAAAGCTGTATTTGAACATAAGAATCATCAGGGTTCAAATTTTCAAATTTTACTCTAAAATATTGAAAAAGAAATTGATTACCTGCAACTAATACATGGATTCCAATGTACATTTCAATTCTCAGAAAGCTACATAGGGATCACTAAGGATTTTTAAAAGCATTTTTTTTGTCCTGGGCATTTATTATTCTTCAGAGATACATAAGAGAATGCATATATATTAATCTTTTAAGGTCAGAAACTCCTTCATAAATGACTATCAATTTATGCTGAACTTACACATTAGAAAAAAAAGAACTTAGCTGACAAGTTCATGCATATAAGTGGGCAGTTTGCACCTACAGTTAGTGCATATTTAATTTCCTGATTAGATGGGCTCTTACATTTTATTTTAAAGACCCTCCTGAACCAAACCTCAGATAGTAGTTATCCATTCCTAGATAGAATTCTTGATAAATTGACAAGATGCATGGGCAGAAAATCTTTTGTTAGTATTTCTGACAGAAATGTAACAAATAAAGCAGAAACTACTAGATAAAAATATAAATAAATGTAAAACAATAATTTTACCTTTTATTAGATTAATCAATTTTATTTCTGGCAGTGGGAAAGATTACAGTATGAGTCAATTAGTTATTGACATATATACATATACATCATATACATTTACATATATATATATGTATATGACAAACTATGTAGAAGACTAATTCACAATGAATTTGTTTCTTCCCAAAATGTTGCATATTACTTGACTTATACATTGTGATGTAAAGTGTGATATGAATTTTGTATGGGAGATCTCTGATAGTGAATAGTAAAAGAATATTCCATTCTATTTAGTTAATTTTTAATAAATAAGAGCACTGAAGACAATTTGTGTATATGGTTTATGTATGCATGTTTATGTATCACTAGTCATCTGGAGAGAAAAAAATAATTTAGAATATTGAACACAGTTCTTTGTTTTAGGGAAATATTAGATTCATTCTTTTAGAAGTTTTATCTTTAGATATGACCTTAAAGATAAACTTATTCTGCACTAGGGAAAGATTAAAAAGACTGGGGTATGGATCAACCTGCCAATGCCCATGTCCAAAGGAGAAACAATTACAAAAACTAGACCTTCCACATTCTGCAGCTCATAAAGAATTTCTTTCAATAATTCCAGATGGCTAAATGTTAAGGGAAGATGACTGGAGGGCTCTGAATTCCAATTCCATCAATACCAGGAGAAAGATGGAGGAGGAGGAGGAGAGAGACTCAGAAATAGATGTGACTTAGAGAAGGTAGGACTATAGGAAAAATGGGCAAATATATATAAATATAGATATTTATATATATATTGTTTATAGAAATAATATGCATGGAATCAGGTGATAGTGCAGTAGGTTAAGCACACGTGGCACAAAGCCCTAGGGCGGGCTTAAGGATCTGGGTTAGAGCCCCAGGCTCCCCACCTGCAGGGGAGTAACTTCACAGGCAGTAAAGCAGGTCTGCAGGTGTCTGTCTTTCTCTCCCCCTGTCTTCCCCTTCTCTCTCCATTTCTCTCTGCCATATCTAACAATGATGATATCAATAACAACAATAACTACAACAACAATGAAAAACAAGGGCAACAAAAGGGAAAATAAATAAATAAGTATAAAAAAAGAAATAATATTCAACCCATATCTGTGATCTTTGGAGAACTAATACAGTTTCCAATAGTGGGAATGGGTACAAAGAACTCTGGTGGTGAGAACTGTATGGAATTATATCCGTTATCTTACAATTTTGTAAATTAATATAAAAATTTTAAAAAGAACAACTTATTGACTTTCTTTGCTAGATTTAGGGTGGGGGCTTTGGAGTTCTGGTGCATGACATTGGAAAGGGCTACCTAAGTCAAGGGTGTATTCTGTAGATACCTACCACAGAGATTGTACTCATGTGTCAACAACTGTACTATAAAACAGTAACCCCTAATAAAGATTAAAAAATATTGAAACTGCTTTTTTCCTTTCAAGGAACTGAGAAAAATACTATTGTATTAAGCAAAAATTCAAGCCTAGTTCATTTTATCCTATAGTTATTTTATTATCTTTGAGGGTAGGTAATCCAGAAATGTCTTATTTTGTCTGTATATTATACTTGCATGTATATGCATTTGAGGAAAAACTATAGGTAGTGTTAAATATCTAAATACACTGTAAGAATATCAGCATAATTCAATCTCTGTATTTGTCTCAAGTCTCAAGAAAGATATTTCTCAAAATGTATTTGGCAAACTGGACTTTAGAACTTATCCTTACCCCTGCTTTTTTTTTTACTATGAAGTATGAAGCTAGATGTTTAATTTCATCAAATTATGAAAGAAGTTAAAGCATACTATATGTATGAATGTTAGTGTGTATTTCTAGTGTTAAGCATTTATCAATTTACTATAAGCATTTCCTTAAGTTTCCTCAAATATTTGGTAATAAAATAGTAGAATATAAATACATAATGATAATGTAAAGGAATTATTTAGAATAAAATTCTAATGTGATGATGAGAAACAATATAGCAGAAGAAAAAAAATCAAATCAACAAGTAGGGAAATTGGAACAAAAAACTTGACTCTTTTCATCTTTAGCCAGAAGACCTTGGGAAAGTCACAGTACATAATCTGTCTTCTTTTTTTTTTGTAATGCGTGTGTGTGTGTAAATTTAAAAATACTGGGTGATTGTAGAAATAAGTGTGAAGGTATTTGAGAAAACTTGTATACGGTATCAGTAGTGTAAAGTGCTTTTAGGATGTTTTATTACAGGGGTTTGAAAGACAGCACTTTATGGAAGATATGGATTTCCTGTTGGATCTTGTTAATTTGCATTGTTAGCATTTGCTGCAACTGAAAGAACAATCATTCTCCCTGTTCCATTTTCATACAGTGTATAGTTGTAATTTGGCTTTAAATATTGGCAGCTTGCATTATGTCATGCTTTACTTTTTTTTTTTTTTTTTTTAAAAAGGTGCCTTGAGGTGTATTTTCATTTTGAAGTAATAGAAGTAATTTCTATCTTTATATGAGAGGTTGAGAGATGCTTAAGAAGTTTGTTTAAACATATTTTAGATATACTGAAGATAAGGTATTAAAAGAGTCTGTCTAAATTATCTTATTAATTTTACTATATAATGTAATAAAGAATCACTGTGTTGAGCTATGTGATTTTTATTCACGAAATGTATGTAGTTTGAGTTGAATCTATGAAAAGTTATCTAGTTAATGACATTTCGAAACAATTTTCCTTAATATTACATTTCAACCCTACATTGGATGTTTAATTAAGTACAGAAACAGTCAATTAAATTTGAAATAAAATAAGTAATTGCACTCTCGCATCATTGCAAACATATTTTTGAGGGATCATGATGTAGTTAAGGACTTTAAGATTTCTCCTCCATATATTGACATTTAAAATAGATTCTTGAGATTAAAAGCTGCATATTAATTGTGTTCATAATTTTATGAATTACCACATGTATATTTAAATTAAGAGCACATACTTTTTAAAGAGAGCTAGTGGCAGCACACCCTGTAGAGCACACGTGTTACCATATGTGAAGACCCAGGTTCAAGTCTCACTTCTAGGGGGGAGCTTCATGAGTAGTGGAGCAGTGCTGCAAGTATCTCTACTTCTCTCTCTCTCTCTCTCTCTCTTTCCCATTCTTTATTTCTTACCCTCTATTAAAGAGAAAGAAAAGGGGGGAGAAAAATGACCACTAGGAATGGTGACATCCTGCAGGCATATCAAGCCATCAATAACCTGGTGGCGTGCTTTGGGAGGTGACTCAGTGGTCAAGGCACTGGACTCTCAAGCATGAGGTCCCAAGTTTGATCCCCGGCATCACATGTACCAGAGTGATGTCTGGTTCTTTTCTCTCTCTCTCCTATCTTTCTCATGAAAAAATAAATAAAATCTTTAAAAAAATAATAAATAACCTGGTGGCAACAGAGCAACCAACAAACAAAACCATATACTTATGTACTTACTCATTACATTATCAGTGGCACTCCTAATAAATGTGTAATGTATTAAGACAAAATATTTTGAGAAAATTAGTTTATGGTTGTCTATGAATTATGTTAGTTAAACTACTTGTAATTTTTAGAAAATTTTTGAAAAAATGTTAATCATTTATTTTTATTAGCAAGAGCTCAAAGCTCTGCTCAACTTTGTCATTGCCCATGATTAAACTTGGTACCTTTGGGGCCTCAGGCATGTGTAAGTGCCTATATTCTGAATATTGAAATAGCTCTAAGACCCCTATCACGTTTTCTTAAAACTTTGTGAAAAAATATTTTTGTTAGTTTATTTTTATATTTGCAACTGGGACCTCATGAGCTGTGCATGGTTTCACCTCACTGAGCTGCTTTTTAATTCTTATAGAGGCAGATAGGGCAGGGAGATAGATCAGAGCACCAAAACTTTATTTTTCCTTGTAGCACCTAACATATGGTGTTAGGGCTGGAATCTGGGCTACAAGCATTGATTAAATGACTACACAGCTTCTGGTGACCATTTTTTCTTTACTTTTATCTAGATAGAAGAGGAGAGACAAAGAGAGAGATAGAGGGAGGGAGAGAACTGACAGACACCACTGCACTACTCCACATATCATGAAGCTTCCATTTTCCAGGTATTCTTAAGAGGTGGCCAGAGGCTTGAACCCAGGTCTTCACTTATGTTTATGCTTTCACAAGTTATATAAAACATGTGTGTTATGTAACTTTTTGGTGTGCTCTGAAAAGTACTCAAGTTTGAAATATACAACCAAAAATATGATTAATAAATAGTTAAACTGTAGATAGACTTGGACAGACAGGTAGCTGTAGTTATTTAAGTGCCACATAAAAGAAGATGTAGGATGTTAAAATTCCAGAGAGCTCCAGTGTGCACAGGTATAGTCAGAAACAAAAAAGGAATCCTGACATCTATTGCTAAGATTGATTTTTATATGTCTCAAACTTGTGCATCTTTTTGTTTCTTTTTAAGAGTTATTTATTTTCAAATAGAAATATGAAGAGACAAATACAGAAAGATGAGAGAGAGAGAGAGAGAGGATGACTGCTCAGCTCTGGCTTATGGTAGTGTTGTGGATTGAACCAGAGCTTCAAGCATGGAAGTAATTTAATCATTATCTATCTCTCCTACTGGAATATGTTTTCTTTTGCTCTGTATTTAATGACTGTGAATTTCTTATATGCAGTTGTAAGTAGTACCCCATAATATACAATGATGTATACATTATTTTTGGGGCAATGTCTGTAAGTTATCACTAAAGATGTTGCCATTTATATTCCTGATAAAACATTCCTAACATTATTCTCTAGATAATATTGCATGGTAAGGGATACTGAGATTACTTGCAGTGCAATAAAATGATCTTCGATGTTAAAAAAAAAAAAACTACCTGGGTATCATTATGGAGAACAAATTAGAAATTTGAGGATTGGGGAGATAGCATAATGGTTATGAAATGTTCTCATTACTGAGGTTCCAGTGTTCCAGGTTCAATTTCCAGCATCAGAGATGAGCAGAAATCTTAACAAAATTGAAAAACTGGGATAAGTTCTGTTTTTATCAGCACTAGTCTGAACTAAGTAACAGTTAGAACATAGAAGAAGAAAAGAATATGAAAGGTATTAAGGAGCTAATACAATAGCACATGGTGAGGGACTTGTGGGAAAGAGAGAAGACAGGAGTGAAGAAACTGAAGTTGGAAAGAAACCTTTCAAACAGTGATTATGAATAGATGAAATTTAGGATGCTGAGGAAAAGGAAAGAATAGAATCAATAAAAATAGGCTTCCACCTTCTGCACCTTATAATGATCCTGTGTTTATACTCCCAGAGAGAGAATGAATAGGAAAGCTCCCAATTGAGGGGATGATATGCAGAACTCTGGTGGTAGGAATTGTGTGGAATTGTACAGCTCTTATCCAGCAGACACGTCGGTCATTATTAATTCAAGAGAGAGGGGGCAGGGGAGATAGCTTTTAAAGCTCTCTTGAGAGACTTGTATTGGTGGGGTTGAGAAATCCTTCTTTGGTTTATCATTTTAAATATTATTCACTGGCTGTGAATATAGTTGTAAGTAGTTTAATAAGGACCAATATGGCATTGAGTATTTTGTGTTCATGTGCTTATAGAAATTTGTATGGAATATAATATGCCTATATAAAATATATGGAAGCATCATCTGGGTACTAAAACAACATTTTTGTAGATCTAAATACATTTAACATTATTACTTCAGTTTCATAAAAACTTAAAATCTTTCCACATTTGAAACCTTTTCAACATTTCTTTAACATTCAGTGTTGTCAGTTCCCAACTAATAATAGGGGAAAAAAAAACTGGATTTAGGTTATTTTTTGAAAGTTCTGTCTCTCCTACAATATGCCAGTTATTGATAAAATAATTGAAAATATAAAAATAGATTATAAATTTGTCTTTTAAGTTTTAGTCGTAATTTGTATAAATAACAATTTTGAACTATATACACTATTATGTAATATATAACCATAACTTACCAGGTATTTTGATTGTGATGTATGTAGTATTTTTGTTTGTACATGCATTTCCTAGCTTTCCACACAACTACAGAACGCCTTACTAGATCCTCTGCCATCATGTTCCAGGACCTGAAAACTTCCGCTTAACCCACTACAGTCTTTGACTTTGGTGCAATATACCAACTCCATGTCAAGTTCTGCTTAGTGTTTTCTCTTCTGATCTTACCTTTCAACTTCTGTGAGGTCATCCCATATTCATCTCTCTGTTCCTGACTTATTTCACTTAACATGAATTCTTCAAGCTCCATCCCAGATGGGCTAAAAACTGAAATCACCACTCTTAATAGCTGAGTAGTATTTCATTGTGTATATATACCACAACTTGCTCAACCACTCATCAGTTGTTAGACACCTGGGTGGATTCCAGGTTTTGGCTATTACAAATTGTGTTATGAACATAAGTATGCACAAGTTTTTTTGGATGGTTGTGTTGGGTTCCTTAGGATATATCCTCAAGAGAGGAATTTCAGGATGATAGGGTAGGTTCTTTTCTAGGCTTCTGAGAGTTCTCCAGACTGCTCTCCACAGGAGTTGGACTAATTTACATTCCCACCAGCAGTGCAGGAAGGTTCTTTTCTCCTGGCTACCTATTCAGCATTTGTACTTGCTGCCTTGTTTGATGTGTGACATTCTCACAGGAGTGAAGTGGTATCTCATCTTTATTTGCACTTCTTTGACAATCAGTGAAGCATTGTTTCATGTTTCTCAGCCTTTCAGGTCTCATCTGTGGTGAATATTTCTATCCATATACCCCCCCTCCATTTTTGGATGGGCTTATTTGTTTTCTTGTTGTTGAGTTTGGCATGCTCTTTATTAGCCACTTCTCTGATGTATGGCATGTAAATACCTTCTACCATTCTGTGATGGGTCTCTTAGTTTGGGTATCAGCTTTTTTTTTTTTTTTTTCTGTGAAGAAGCTTTTTTAATTTAATGTATTCTCATTGCATTATTCTTCCTTTAGCCTTTTTTGTAATTAGATTCATTTCATTGAAAATGTCTTTAAAATTTATATGGAAAAGAGTTCTGCCAATATTTTCCTCTAAGTATTTGACAGTCTCTGATCTAACATCCAAGTCCTTTATCCACTTGGAATTTACTTTTGTGCTTAGTGAAATATAGTAGTTCAGTTTCATTCTTCTGCATGTTTCAACCCAATTTTCCAACACCATTTGTTGACGAGACTATGCTTTACCCATTTAATAGTCTGGGCACCTTTGTCAAAGATTATATGTCGATAGGTTTGGGGGCTCACTTCTGGGCTCTCAATTCTATTTCACTGGTCAGTGTGCCTATTCATGTTCCAGTACCAAGCAGTTTTGATGACAATGGCCCTATAATACAATTTGAGATCTGGGAGTGTGATGCCTCCAGTTCTGTTCTTTCTTCTCAAGATTGTTTTGGCAATTCTAGGTCTTTTCTGGTTCCAGATAAACTTTTGTAGCATTTGTTCTATTCTCCTAAGAAATGTGGTTGGGATATGGTTCTGGGTAGTTCATTCATTTTAATGATGTTAATTCTTCCAACCCATGAACATGGAATATCTTTTCACTTCTTTGTGTCTTTTTTAATTTCCTTGAGTAGTGACTCATAATTTTCAGTATACAAGTCTTTCAATTCCTTGGTTAGGTTTACTCCTAGATATTTTATTGTTTTTTGTTGCTATAGTAAAAGGAATATATATATATATATATATATATATATTGTTTGGAGAGCTGAGGCCCTAATAATAGTTTTTAAAGCAAAACATGTAAATTAATTAGTGATGACACAGAGCTAATGAGAGGATGAGAATAGGGAACAGGATAATCTTGATTTTAATAGTTCCATTGGCAAATTTAGGCAGATCAGATCTTCTTGCTACTTATTTGAAAAAAGAAAGAATGGATCTCATATCCTAAAAGTTAAGAACTAATTAATAAAATTTATTACAATAAATTTGAGTTTTGAAGTATGTAAGTTATTAATTTTTATTTATATAAGCTGTATATAGGACTGTACTATTTCTAGAAAAAAATTAAACCTGAGCTAAGCTACATAATAATGACAAATAATAATAACTAGCACTGTTAACAACTTATTATGCCATAAGCATTAATGCATTCAACTTTAAATGATAATTACTATTGTCTTCCTTATTATATATGTTTGTATTATATAGGTAATTATATATTAAGAAATTTATCTAAGGGCACTCTTCAGGCTAGATTAAGTGTATCTGATTCCAGATTATATCTCCATCTCTGTCTATCTACCTAATTGTATGTGTGCCAAGTGTCATTTACTCAAATAAATACCAAAATATCTTTTAGTATCTTGCTGCGTTGAGTGTAATATGCCATATGCCTAATGAAATGCACTCAACACCCCTTCTCTCTCTCTCCCTCTCCCTCCCTCTCTCTCTGTCTCTCTCTCTCTCTGTCTCTCTCTCTCTCTCTCTCTCTCTCTCTCTCTATATATATATATATATATATATATGTGGATATTGTTTATATTATAATATATAGTATATAGTAGTGAAAAAGGATTTCCCTGCTCTGAACCAAGTTTTCATGTGAAGTAGAGTGAATGCTATATGATTGACATATAGCTCTAGTATGAATGACAATTGTCAACTGTTAGTGAACCATATGCTCTGATGGGTAGAGTCACTGTCACTGCCAATTGGCCATCTGGAGTATGCTTACTAAGTCTGGAGGTGGCTTAGAAGTACAAATGAAAGCCAACAGCCACTGAAATAGAGTTTAATCTCTGGATGTGGTCTTAGCAATTACATCTCCTAGTGGCATAGTAAAGTATATTTTTTGGTATTCTATGTTTGGGCCATATTTATTATAAGGGCATAATTTTCACAGTGATATGAAATTCTTCTGCATTTTATTTGAAAAAAGTATAAATATTTATTGGAAAGATGTTCATATCTATGATGATAGTAGCAAAACTAGGCTGCTTTTATATACTACCTCTGTTTACAGGATAAGTATGATTTTAAACATAGATTTATTTACTGTTTCTATTGAATGTTTCATAAATAAGCAATATATAGCAATGCAGTTGATAATTTAAAGGATAAATGGATCCC
Source organism: Erinaceus europaeus (assembly GCF_950295315.1). Taxonomy (NCBI): domain Eukaryota; kingdom Metazoa; phylum Chordata; class Mammalia; order Eulipotyphla; family Erinaceidae; genus Erinaceus; species Erinaceus europaeus. Next base: position 45,050,580 of record NC_080171.1, on the reverse strand, counting down.
AATATCTCTTTTCAAAACTGATATAAAACCATTGTTTAGACTTCTTTAAAAATCATTTAATTCAGGAGTCGGGCTATAGTGCAGCGGGTTAAGCGCAGGTGGCGCAAAGCACAAGGACCGGCATAAGGATCCCGGTTCAAACCCCGGCTCCCCACCTGCAGGGGAGTTGCTTCACAGGTGGTGAAGCAGGTCTGCAGGTGTCTATCTATCTCTCTTCCTCTCTGTCTTCCTCTCCTCTCTCCATTTCTCTCTGTCCTATCCAACAACGACAACAACAATAATAACTACAACAATAAAACAACAATGGCAACAAAAGGGAATAAATAAATAAAATAAATATTAAAAAAAGAAATTAAAAAATCATTTAATTCTCTTAGTATTGATACACTGGAGTGCTCATATTGAAGTCTGAGTAATAGGCTTACTTCGGACTATTGTGACACTTCAGATTGTAAGCACTTACAGTCTTCCTTTGCTAGTCCATGTTTTCTGGACATGTAAATATAATAGTAAGTTTGAGTATCTTTAGGGCCATATTATTGCTTACACCAATATTCCAAAACCAAGAATGATTTAAACTTTTATGCATTTAAGAAAATTAATATCTACTTGTCTAAGTATAAAGACAGCCTTAGTAGTATGTAAACAGCTGCCCCATCCTTTGATGCATAAAAATTGTCAGCTGAATCTACAGTAGGCAAAATACCCTTTAGTCAATATCGAACTATACTACTTTTTCATCCAGTCTCCTCCTAAACTAAGAGTTAGACTCTGTAAGACAATTAGAAAAGAAATATATGCAAATGACTTTGGAACAAAGCAAGACTTACCAGTTTTCATCAGAAAAGCCTATTATTTCTGCTTTGAATGAAGCCATATATTTTCATAGTAAAATTACAAAGAATTATATATACACATTATGTAAGGACTCAGGATTTTAGAGAAAAATGCTACTTTCAAGTCAGTTGAAGACTTTAGAAAAGAAATGTAAGATAACTTGGAAGAGTGAGGTTGCTCATGAAATGCTAATTGATTACATTAAACATAGAGTTTCATTCAACTCCTTAATAAAGGTGAATATTACAAAAAAGAATGGATGAGTATAGCAATAATGTGAAGCTCTAAGAAAGAAAGCAATGTCTACATGCAAAGCAAGGCATATGTAATGATTTCCTTTAGTTGCATTATTTTATACAAAGGCAAATAGAGTAATCCACATCATAACTGTTTATGTAATATTTTTATAAAGACATGTGCATGTAAGTATATGTAGATATACATGTTGCGTTACTTTTATATATTTATGTGTATAGATATTTTGGCTATGGACAGACTATATATCTGCAAAGAGGTACCACAGCTTAATAAGTTGAATAAAATGTAAATAAAATTGTATATGAATTATGATTGTAATCACATTGCAGCATGCATTTTAATATACTTTGGAATAATTGAGTCAGCCTGCTATTAGTTTAATTAAATTTTTTACACCTTCTTGATTAGACAGCTAGTTTAATGACATCTTCCACACTTTGAGCTGTGAAGTGTGGCTCATTTTAAAGTTCTGTAATGAGAGAGAAAATATAAATCTGATGAATATCTCAACAGAATTAAAAAAATGTTGTTTTCACTTGTGAAAAAAACAACAGGAACCAGATATGATTAGCATTTTGCTTAAAACAAGTTTGGTATGAGCATGTTGGCTATTAGGGGGGTGAAGTCTTTTTATATTGTTCCACTCTATAGTGACATAATTCAATCCTTAGAGAGCAAAGTAGCATATTCAGATAAAAATCTGCTTAATTGTGTATTTTAGGAAAAAAATGAAATATAATCACTGCAGTGATGAACAAAGAAAGCAAAGTTCTGATGACTTTGGAAGATGATTCTGCCATCCCATAATGTTTAATTATAGGATATCCTTATATATTAGAAAACATAGTGGGGCTGGTGGCGCACAGAAGTAAGTGCACATAGAATAAAGTGTAGGCACACACAGAAGGATCCTGGTTTGAAGCCTGACTCCCCACCTGATGGCGGGGGGAGTCCCTTCAGAAGCAGTAATGCAGGTTTGCAGGTGTCTATCTTGTCTATCTTCTCCTCCCCTCTCAATTTCTCTCTGTCCTATACAAAAAAAATTAAAAATGGCCACCAAGGGCAGTGGATTCTACTGCAGGCACTGAGCCCCAGCATAACCTTGGAGGCAAAAAAAGAAAGAGAGAAAATATAGTATATGCCACTTTGACTATTGTGGATTCATCACTCTTCACAGAGGCCCTTGATCTGACTGTGATGCTTACAACAGTTCTTCATGTTGAACTTTCTAGTGTCTCATGCACCCTGTTTTTTATGTTTTTATTTATTTTTACAGGAGATACAAATAGAAAGGTAATGACAGAGGACTGCTCAACTCTGAATTAAGATACTTCCAGGGATCATAAGTTCCTTTTATTGATTTAATAATAATCAACAAGACTATAGAATAAAAGGGGTACAATTCCCACCACCAGAGTTCCTTATCCCATCCCCTCCATTGGAAGCTGTCCTATTCTTTATCCCTCTGGGAGTATGGACCCAGGATCATTATGGGGTGCAGAAAGTGGAGGGTCTGGCTTCTGTAATTGCTTCTCTGCTGAACATTGGTGTTGACAGATGGATCCATAACGCCAGCCTGTTTCTGTCTTTCCCTCTGTAGAAGTGGGGTTCTAGGATACATTGGTGAAGTGGTCTGCCCAGAGGAGACAGATTGGCATCATGGTAGCATCTGCAACTTGGTAGCTGAAAAGCTTTAAGATATAAAGTAGAACACCTTTAGGATCATCTGTTTTCCAAATATTTCCTATTTATTTTTGAGACAATAAAATAGCCCTTACTAAAACTCATGGTAAGAGATCCAAACTTCTTTTAAGATTCTACCGTTTGACAATTAAAATGATGTAATTAATATTTTATTTTAAAAAGATTATTAATTTTCACTAGAAAGATAGTTCAAAGCGCTGCCCAACTCTAGCATATGGTTTTCTGGGTATTGAACCTAGAACCGTAAGCATAGAAGCCTGGGCACAACTGCCATGCTCAGAAAAGAATTTTCATGTAATATATATTCTAACATGTTAAAAAATTGAAAGGATATATTTTCAGCCTAAAAAGAAATTAAACCTCTGATGTAAAACATGACACTTCACTATGACTATAACATTTTCTGGTACTTTTTACGATTTCAATCTTACTCCTTTTTAATTTCTTATTATCTTTTGTCTAATATGTCACTCTTAAGAATCTTTGGAAAAGATTTCGTACCACCAAATGAAATGTGCTACTACTTGTAAGCTTTGAGAATGTTTATCTAAGATGCTCCTGGAGGCTGTTTTATTCTTTTGTTGCCCTAGTTGTTTATCATTGTTGTAATTGTTATTGTTGTTGTTATGTTGGATAGGTCAGGGAGAAATGGAGAGAGGAAGGGAAGACAGAGAAGAGGAGAAAAAGATGGACACCTGAAGACCTGCTTCACTGCTTGTGAAGCGAGCCCCTTGCAGGTGGGGAGCCAGGCTCAAACCAGGATCTTTACGCTGGTCCTTGTGCTTTGTGCCATGTGCACTTAGACCGCTGTGTTACCACTGTGCCCACTTCTCTTCCTTTCTTTTTTTTTTTAATTTTTTTTTTTATTTAAGAAAGGATTAATTAACAAAACCATAGGGTAGGAGGGGTACAACTCCACACAATTCCAACCACCCAATCTCCATATCCCACCCCCTCCCCTGATAGCTTTCCCATTCTCTAGCCCTCTGGGAGCATGGACCCAGGGTCATTGAGGGTTGCAGAAGGTAGAAGATCTGGCTTCTGTAATTGCTTCACCGCTGAACATGGGCGTTGACTGGTCGGTCCAAACTCCCAGTCTGCCTCTCTCTTTCCCTAGTAAGGTGTGTCTCTGGGGAAGCTGAGCTCCAGGACACATTGGTGGGGTCTTTAATCCACGTAAGCCTGGCTAGCATCCTGATGGCATCTGGAACCTGGTGACTGAAAAGAGAGTTAACATACAAAGCCAAACAAATTGTTGAGCAATCATGGACCCAAAGCTTGGAATAGTGGAGAGGAAGTGTTAGGGAGGTACTCATTGCAAACTCTAGTGTACTTCTGCTTTCAGGTATATATTTTGCAGTAGTTTATGGATACGTGTGAACATAAGCGCTCTCTCACAGAAACTGGTGTATATCTAAGTTTTTGGACTTTGTTAGAAAGTGAACCACCTGAGATGAAATTAGAGTGTACTATAAAAGGAAAGGTCTCACCCGAGTAATGAAGCTGAAGGGTTGTCATTCCACACATGAAGTCTCTGGACACAGTCTGAGGTGAAGCATGTTGAGGTGGCAATCGTTGCGTTGGTTAGGTTATGATCGGCGGATGCAATATTATTTGATATGGATTGGGAGAGGCATACGGGAAAGTGGGCCCTATCCAAGGGTTCCAGGGCTGGGGGAAGTAGGGGCTCTATAGTAGAGATGTGAGGTTCCTGCTGTCTTAGGGTTCAAATAGACAAACAATAGTTAATGTTATCATCACATTATTTGGTAATTTGGTTAACTTTGAAAAGTCCTTTTGTTATGGTTTGCTGTACAGTACGCAGTATCTCGTATATAGCTGTGCTATTGGATGCTTCTAATCTACTTGGTCTAGGCTTTTGAGAGAGTCTGCATATCAAATACACAGCCTATATATTAAAAATATTCAGTTTGTGTTTTAAAAACTTTGAGACATACAACTGATTTTCCCCCTCTCATATTAATTAACTAGTGATTTATATATCTACATTTTGCTAGGAGTGTACATAAACACCATTCCCACCACCAAAAGACTGTGACCCATCCCTCCCACCCACTCCCACCCCCCACTGTCCCAGGAAGCTGCATGTCTACCCCTCACCACAGGGCTTCTACTTTGGTGCCCTACTTAAAATTTGGTCAGGTCCTGCTTTTAGTTTCCCTTTCAGATCTTCTTAGTCAACTTCTGTTAATGAGTGGGATCACCCCATACTCATCTTTATCTTTCTGACTTAGCTCACTTAACATAATTCCTTCTAGCTCTGTCCAAGATGGGTCAGAGAAGGTGGGTTCATTGTTATTGATAGCTGCATAGTATTCCATTGTGTATATATACCACAGCTTTCTCAGCCACTAATCTGGTGTTGGGCACCTGGGTTACTTCCAGGTTTTAGCTATTATGAATTGTGCTTCTATGAACATAGGAGTACACACTTATTGTTGGTTGGGTGTTATGGAGTCCTTGGGGTATAACCCCAGGAGAGGAATTATTGGGTCATATGGAAGGTCCATGTCTAGCCTTCTGAGAGTTCTCCAAACTGCTCTCCACAGAGGCTGTACCAATTTACTTTCACACCAGCAATGTTAAAGGGTTTCTCTGTCCCCACAGCCTCTCCAGCATTTGTTGTTGCTGTCCTTTTTGATGTATGCCATTCTTACAGGAGTGAGGTGGTATCTTAGTGTTGTCTTAATTTGCATTTCTCTGACAATCAGTAACCTAGAGCAGTTTTTCATATGTTTGTTAGCCTTTTGGATCTCCTCTGTAGTGAATGTTTTGTTCATATCCTCTGCCGATTTTTGGATGGGGTCATTTGTTTTTTTTTTTGGTGCTAAGTTTGCTGAGCTCTTTATATATTTTGGTGATTAGTTTCTTGTCTGATGTCTGGCATGTGAAGATCTTCTCCCATTCTGTGAGGGGTCTCTCTGTTTAATAGTTTCTTTGGATGTGCAGAAGCTTTTCAATTTGATGTAGTCCCATTGCTTTAGTCTTCCTTGCAATTGGGTTCGATTCATCAAAGATGTCCTTGAGTTGTAGGTGGGAAAGTGTTTTACTAATGTTTTCCTCTAAGTATTTGATTGTTTCTCATCTGACATCTAGGTCTTTGATCCATTAGGAGTTGATTTTTGTTTCTGGTGAGATAAAGTGGTTCAATTTCATTCTTCTGCATGTTACAACCCAGTTTTCCCAGCACCATTTATTGAAGAGAACCTCTTTTTTCCATTTAATACTCTGGGCCCCCTTATCAAAGATTAGATGTCCATAGGTGTTGGGATTTATTTCTGGGCTTTCAATTCTGTTCCACTGGTCTGTGTGCCTAGTTTTGTTCCATTACCATGCTGTTTTGATGATGATGGCTTTATAATATAGTTTACGGTCTGGGAGTATGATGCCTCCATTTCTGTTTCTTTTCCTCAAGATGGTTTTGGCAATTATAGGTGTTTTCAGATTCCAGATAAATGATTGTAGTGTTTGTTCTATTCTCTTAAAGAAGCTTGGTGGAACTTTGAAGGGTATTGCATTAAATTTGTATATGGCTCTAGGGAGAATATTCATTTTGATGACATTTATTCTTCCAATCCATGAGCTTGGGATATCTTTCCATTTCTTGGTATCAGTTTCTATTTCCTTCAGTAGCAACTCATAGTTTTCAGCATACATGTCTTTCACTTCTTTGGTCAACTTTATTCCTAGGTATTTGATTGATTTTGCTCAAACAATAAATGGAGTGTTTTCTGGATGTCTTCTTCTTCAGATTTAGTGTTTGCATAAAGAAATGCAACTGATTTTTGTACATTGATTTTGTAGCCTGATACCTTGCTATATTGCCTAATAACTTCCAGTAATTTTCTGCTGGATTCTTTATGTCTTTCTAATTATATTATCATATCATCTGCAATTAGTGAGAGCTTGACTTCTTACCTTCCAATCTGTATTTCTTTGATTTATTTCTCTTGCCTGATTGCTATGGCAAGAACTTCCAATACTATGTAGAAGAGTAACAGTGACAGTGGACAGCCCTGTCTAGTCCCCGATCTGAGGGGGAATGGTTTCAATTTCTGTCCATTGAGTATGATGTTGGCTGTAGGTTTGCTATATATAGACTCCACTATCTTTAGGAATTTCCCATCTATTCCCATTTTTTGTAGAGTTTTGAGCATGAATGGGTGTTAGATTTTGTCAAAGGCTTTCTCTGCATCTATTAAGATAATCGTGGTTTTTGGCTTTACTTTTATTGATGTGGTGAATGACATTGATTAACTTACAGATGTTGAACCAACCTTGCATTCATGGGATGAATCCCACTTGGATCTTGATGAACAATCTTTTTGATATTTTGCTGTATCTGGTTGGTCAAGATCTTGTTTAATATTTTGGCATCTATGTTCATCAGAGATATTGGTCTGTAGTTTTCCTTTTTTGTTCTGTCCCTAACAGCTTTTGGTATCAGGGTGATGTTGGCTTCATAGTAGGTGCAAGGGAGAATTCCTGTTTCTTCAATCTTATGGAAAAGCTTAAGAAGTATGGGAACTAACTGTTTCCTGAAAGTTTTGTAGAATTCATTTGTGAAGTCATCTGGTCCAGGACTTTTGTTGTTGGGGAGATTCTTAATAACAGTTTCAATTTTTTTGTCTCTGATTGGTGCATTTAGATTTTGTAGTTCTTCTTGGTTCAGTTTTGGAAGGGCATATGCTTCTAGGAATTGTTCCATTTCTTCCAGATTCTCTAGCTTGGTGGCGTATAGTTCTTCATAGAAGTTTCGCAGGATTCTCTGGATTTCTGTGGTGTCAGTTGTGATATCTCCTCCATCGTTTACAATTCTATTAATTTGAGTCTTCTTTTTTTTTGTTTGGTGAGTCTGGCTAGGGGTTTGTCAATTTTGTTTAATCTTTCAAAGAACCAACATTTGGCTTCATTGATCTTTTGTATGGTTCTTTTATTTTCGATGTTGTTTATTTCTGCTCGACCTTTAGTGATTTCTGTCCTTCTGGTTGCTTTAGGGTTCCTTTGTTCCTCTTTCTCTAAGTTCTTGAGGTGTGTAGTAAGGTCACTCATTTGAGCTTCTTCTTGGTGTTTAATATGTGATTGTATGGCTATAAGTTTCCCTCTAAGTACTGCTTTAGATGTGTCCCATGTATTTTGATAGGTTGTGTCTTCATTTTCATTTGTTTCCAGGAACATTTGAATTTCCTGCTTGAGTGAGTCTCTGACCCAGTGCTTCTTAAGGAATATGTTGTTTAGTTTTCAAATTCTGTGACTTTTAATAATTTTCTGTTTGTTGTTAAATGTTAGTTTTACTCCACTGTGGTCTGAGAAGATACTTGGGATGATTTCAATGCTCTTGAATTTATTGATGCTGTCTTTGTGGCCTAACATGTGGTCTATCTTTGAGTATGTGTTATGTGGATTTGAAAAGGAGGTGTATTCCAGCTTTTTGGGGTGAAGGACTCTGAAAATGTCCAAGAGGTCTAGTCTATCAATCTCTTCATTCAATTCTCTTGTATCTTTGTTGGTTCTCTGCTTTGTTGATGTGTCTCCCACTTTATTGTATTACGATTGATGTATTTTTGAAATTCTTTCAGTAGGTGCTTGATGTACTTAGATGGTCCCTCATTGGGTGCATAAATGTTAATAATTGTTATGTCTTCTTGGCTGATTGATCCTCTAATCATTATGTAATGTCCTTGCCTATCTTTTATTACTTTATTTAATTTAAAATCTATCGTGTCTGAGATGAGAATGGCTGTTCCTGCCCTTTTTTTGGACCATTAGCCTGTATGATAGTTTTCCATCCTTTCACTTTAAGTCTGTGTTTATCTTGTTGTGACTGATGAGATTCTTGCAAGCAGCATATGGTTGGGTTATGTTTTCTGATCCATCCCCACACCCTGTGCATTTTGATGGGTGAGTTTAAGCCATTGACATTTATTGATATTATGGATTTAATGTATTGTAGTGCCATTGTTCAAAAAAAAATTTTTTTTGCTCTGATATATGCAAGTATTATAGTGATGTTCTTGTTTATAAGAGGTCTTTTAGAACCTCTTTCAGGGCCAGCTTGGTGATGGTTGCCTCCTTTAACTGTTGTTTGTCTAAGAAGGTTTTGATTCCTCCATCTAGTTTGAATGAAAGTCTAGCAGGATATATTATCCTTGGTTGAAACCCTTTTTCATTCAGGGCTCGATAGATATCTTGCCATTCTTTTCTGGCTTTTAGAGTTTGAGTGGAGAAGTCTGCAGATAATCTTATGGGTTTTCCCTTGTATGTGACTTTTTGTTTCTCTCTTGCAGCCTTTAGGATCCTTTCTTTATCCTTACTTCTACTCATTGTGACTATGACGTGTCTTGGTGTCTTCAGGTCTGGGTTGATTCTGCTTGGAACTCTCTGGGCCTCTTGAATCTTGATGTCCTTTCTGTTATTCTGGTCTGGGAAGTATTCTTCTATTATTTCCTCTATAATGTTTGCTTCCCCTTCCTCTCTTTCTTTTCTGGCAGGCCAATTATACAAATGTTACTTCTTTTGAGATCATCCTATATGTCTCTGTTGTTGTTTTCAGTGTCTCTCAATCTCTTTTTAAGCTCTTTCACCTCTTTCTTTGTTTTCTCTAACTCATCCTCTGTCTGACTAATTCTGTTTTCTGCTTCTGTTAGTCTGCTTTCCCTTACCTCAGCTTCTTTCTTCATTACTGCTATTTCAGCTTTCAGTTCTCTAATTGCCTCAAGATAATCAGTATTTTCCTTGCAGGTCTCAACTGTTGTTTCCCTAATACTGCCATTCCTTTCCTCCAATGTTGTTTTCATTTCTGTGATTAATATATTTATTATTGCTTGCATACTTTTCTTATCTATGGTTACTTCTGTCTGATTTGTAGTTTCTTCTGGGCTCTTGTCTTCATTCATTGGAGTAGCAGTTTTATTTGTTTTTGATCTACCCATTTTTTTGATTTATGTGTTTCTTTTTTTTTCTATGCTCTGTTGTTCCTCAGTTGTTGTGTCTTGAGTACAAGTAACACTTTACTAAATACCTTTATGACAATTGCACTCACCAACCTCAGGAATTACAGTAGCAACTGAAGCAAGTATTGAAGCAGTTTAATCGTTACCAGTTAGCCAAACAATTTCTCCCGTCCGTGAATAAATAGTAACCAAATCCCAGTGAAGAAGAAAGCGAAAAGAAAGGATAGCAAGAATAGACAGTTATGCAAATCTACTATCCACTGTATATTCTAGGGGTAACAAGAGGGAAATGCAACTGGAGCAGAGATACACACATAGAGAGTCCACTCTGAGTCAGATTTCTTCCCCAAAATAATTCACAAATTCAGAAATGCAAAGAAGAAGGAATAAGTGTGTTGTTAAAATTCGGGTGGCCTCTAGCTGGTCGGGCTAGCTTCACGGGCAGGTAACAGAGACACGGAGTCAACGGCTGGGTAGGGAAGCTGTATTTCTTTATTCATGAACAATGATTCATAAACTAAACCAAACTAATGACCAAACAGAACTCTGCTGTCTCTTTGCGGCGGCGCAAGCACTCTCTCCCTCTGCAACTCAGGAACCCTCTGAACTCTGGAACTCTCACGGGGTTCCTTCGGGGCGGGGCCAAGCAGACCCGCGAAACTAACTGGACTGATCCAATTCTCTTGGTGGGGGAGAACTACCCAATGTAAAGCATACAACAATTCCCCCTTTTCTTTTTAACTAAATGACTATAGTATCAAGGGTGTGGGGTGAACAGAAACATATATCATACAGGCATTTTTTTAAAAAAGAAACTGGCACAAACATGGAGAAACATGTAAGCAAGTAACAAGAACCAGTGTGCTGCCAAGGGAAGGCCTGAGGGGGCCATTATTTTTGCCTCTGTGGGCAAAACTTTATCAGCTTAAAAAAAACATTTCTTGCCTCTGGGGGGCGTACTTTCTTTGATGGGCATTTGTATGGGGGCGGGGAACGGCCTAGAGTCCCAAAGGCAGCTGGCTGCAATTTACTTACTATGAAACAAAACTTGTTATTAGCATATTTCTAATAGAGAAGGAATTTGAGACTTTTACATATCAACAACGTCTTTTAACCTTTTGTTACACCCATTCAAGATGGAGTCAGGAAAGGAAACCTCAGGCATGAGAATAATTAGCATAGCCATTGTGCGATCTACCATTTCTAATAAAGAAGGTAATCGAGAGTTTTACACATCAACAAGTCTATTTAACCTTTTGTTTAGACCAACTTAGTTAAAATATATTGCTTGCTAACTAATTTTTACCTCAGACTTAAATGTAAGTTAATTTTATCTTTATGAGAATTACATTGAAAACCTTTTTCATTTAACTTTGACTAGTAAGAATTTAGCCTTAAAGTTACTGTTTACCAAACTTTAAACATACACATAAACATGGTCATTAATACACAAGGAGAGAAACCTTTGTTACGAAGACATGTCATTTTAAACACGAATTTAGATCTGTACTGTCTTAGTTGTTGGGGGGGGTTCACCATCTGGAGGTGGCTTCTCGCGCAGCTTCACTTCTAGGAATTGCAGGTTGAGATCTCTGCACAAATCTCTGCGTACTCCAGCTTGTCTGCCTTCAGACCGGACCGGCACCTGGAGATCTCGTGTGTCTAGTTTCGGCAGGTAGCCTGGGGGTCCGGGAGGTCCGGGATCGTTCCAGAATTCATAGCAAGAGGGCAGGCAGGCCAGCCTTGTAGAAGACGTGGGCCTAGGTGCCCAGGGTTGGCAGCCGACGCGGCCCTGCCCCATGGCCCCACCATGTCTGCTGCCCTGCTCGCAGTGGCCGAGCAGTGTGGAGGGATCACACGTCTAGTGCCCTGTGCCACGCGGTGGAGAGCCGGCTCCTGTGGGCTGGCCTGCGTGCTGGCATTGGGCTCCAGTGTGTTGGCATCGGGCTCCTGCGTGCTGGCATCGGGCTCCTGTGTGGTGGCATCGGGCTCCAGCGTGTTGGCATCGGGCTCCTGTGTGCTGGCATCGGGCTCCTGCGTGGTGGCATCAGGCTCCTGTGTGGTGGCATCGGGCTCCTGTGTGGTGGCATCGGGCTCCTGCGTGCTGCGGGGCTGCGGGGCTGCGTGCGTGGTGCGCGGGGTTGTCTGGGCGCAGCCGGCTGGCTGGCTGTTTAACCAGGTGGAAAAGGCAGCTCCGCGCCTTGCCTCCCACCCGCTGGCTATTCCTGCTGGCTGTTCTGAGTTCGCATGAGCGAGTGGAAACCACAGAGTGGTCCAGACATAAATGTTCCAGAAACAGCAAAACAGTCTCGTGAAGAAAGAGCAGAGGCCTTTGGAGATCTCTTCACAAGCAGAAGAGAAGGCCATAGTACATAGGTAGCCAAATTGTCTTTACTTATCTGAGAGATGCGCAGGTCAGGTCCAAATGGTCACCATTTGTTGTTAAAATTCGGAAGGCTCTTGCCGGCCGGGTTGGCGTCACGGGTGGGTAACAGAGACGCGGAGACAACGGCTGGGCAGGGAAGCTGTATTTCTTTATTCAGGAACAACGATTCATAAATTAAACCAATCACCAAACAGAACTCTGCTGTCTCTTTGCGGCGGCGCAAGCACTCTCTCTTACTCTCTGGAACTCTGGAACCCTGGAACTCTGGCCTCTCTTCAACTCTCCAACTGTGGAACTCTCTAACTCAGGCAGGGTTCCTAGGGGTGGGGCCAAGCAGGCCCGCGAAACTAACTGGACTGATCCAATTCTCTTGGTGGGGGAGAACTACCCAATGTAAAGCATACAACAGAAGTGTATGACAAGATAAAAAAAAATGAGGCAAGAGAGAGAAAAGGGAAAAGATAAGAAAAAGAGCTGTAATTAAAGGGCATTGAAAGGAAATTCCCAAATGTGTATCAGTGAATTCAAAAAAGCACACTGTTTTGTGGTGTGGGGGCTGGGGGCTGTGACTTTGGAAGTTGTAGGATTAAGGAAGAAAGGATGACAAGAATGAGAAAAAGAAAAAAAAAGAGAGAGAAAAAAAGAAAAAGATAAGAAAAAGAACAGTCATAAAAGGGCAGTGAAAGGAAAGGGTTTTTTTTTAATTATTTAATTCGCTATGTGGGGTGAGGTGGGGGGGTTGGCTACTTAGAAAGAAAAAAGGCCAGAGGTTTCAGAAGGGTATAGACTTAGAATTAATGATACTCCCTAGTGGGACAGGAATTTGGTAAAGAAAAGGAGCTTCTAGCAGGGGATCCTGCTAGGAGCTGGTGCCCAGGGACTGGTTATGGGGGGGGGGAGGTATGCTTAGAAATTAAAAGGAAGAAAAAAAAATTTTCCCCTTTTTTCCTACTCTAATTCTTAACCCAAATTAAATTATAGTCACCTCCTTGGTGTCACCGCTAGGACCCCTTATTGGCTGGCCTACTAAAGGCAGAAACTCCTACCGTTTCCAGGAGATGTGGTCAGAGCTCAGCCACTAGCAGCTTCTCAGTCCGCCATCTTCCGGGAACCCCTATAATTTTCTCTTTTCTTTTTCTCTTCTCAGCTAAAAAAGACCTCCTTCCCACTGGGAGGTTGAAGGAGGTGGAGATCTGTCTGGGACCCTTCTCTTCCTTTCTAAGCCACATCTACACTTATTAGTACTTCCTAGTTTTTTGGGTTTTTTTTTCTTTTTTCTTACCTGGTTGCTGATGGAATTGGAATTCAGAGCTCTCTGTCATCTTTCCCTAATATATCTCCACCTATGGGGATATGGATCAAAATTCTTTTATGGGGTTTGAATATCCTATTTTGAACTCCAAACATAGTTCACCCAGTAAATGTGATATTTTTCCTAGTCCTGACAACACATAGGATTATCATGGCACTGAGGAAATTTGTACCACTTTGCTACTTTCCTCTCTCATTTTATGATTCTGTATATTTTTTAGAGATTCCAACACTCCAAATGTTAATAATATTGTAGTTCTCTTCTGGTAGTATATATGGACAAATCTATTCATTGTTTGTATACTGAATGGCCAATAAAAAAGCAAAAAATAAATCAAAGTAGGCCATTTTCTGTCTTTTTGTTGTTGTTATAACCCTTTGGGGGTCTGTTTCCTTTTTTTTTCTTTGATTTTACTTTTTTTTATTTGTGATTATAGTGAGTTACGAAATCGTAGGATTACAGGGTATAGTTTCACTCCACACTTACCACTAAAGCTTTGTGTTCTCACTCTCCTACCTCCCAAAGTTAACCACTGTAGTTTTTTTTTCCTTTATTGGGGGGATTAATGTTTTACAGTCACCAGTAACAATAGTTTGTACATGCATAACATTATTGTTTCATTAAAAAAATGTTTGCTTGCTTTTTTTCTTTGCAAGTTTGTATCATTTCTCTAGATTTCACATATGAAAGTCTGGCAGTTGTCATTCATTTACTTATTTCATTAAGCGTAATCACCTCCAGTTTCATGTATATTGTCCCAAAGGACACAGTATCATCTTTTTTGATTGCAGAGTAGTACTCTATAGAATATATATATCCCATGATTTCTTTAGCCAGTCATCTGTCAGTAGACATTTGGGTTGCTTCCACACTTGCCATTGTGAATAATGTATCTATGAATATAGGGGTATGGTACATATGTCCCTTTAGATAACTTCTTTGTGTCCTTTCAGTAAGTGCCTAAAAGTGGTATTTCTGGGTTGTATACTAATTTCATTTCACACTGTAATTTTTCAACTAGGGTTATCTCCTATTCACAGACACTCCCAAACTCAGCTAACAGTGTTTGTTTTTCCAAATATCTTGGTAATAAATGAGTCTACAAGGGGCTAGATAGCAGTGTACCTGAGTACACACGTTACCATGTGCAAGGACTCAAGTTCAAGTACCTGCCCATTACCTTCAAGGGGAAAGCTTAATAGGAGAGAGCATTGGATACTAGAACATGATGGTAAATAGAGTTCGGTTGGTATATGCAAGTGATATGCAAGCATGCATCAAAGAGAGCTAAAATAAATTTTTTAAAAAAACCTGTATTCATGTATCAACAACTGTCCTGTAAAATATTATTCTCCCAATAATGAGATTTGGAAAAAACAAAAATCTGACCCATAATATATATTCTGGCTTTCTCTGTCTGTTTTTGATTGATATAAAAATGCTACATTAATACCTTTAAAATTTCCCATGCTATCTTTTATCAATGCTTTCCATTTTTTATGGTGTTTATAATATACTTGATTTGTAAAAAATTATTTTAGAAGTATGTTCTAACATTTCTTAATGGTTAGTTTTAGTTTTTTATTTTTTATTTTTATTTATTTATTTTTAGTATATTGTCCGCTGATTTATAGCCTTGAAAGAATGGTAAACATCAGGAAAGGTCACAGAGTAGGAGAAACCAACAGCATAGGAACGTAACTGAAGAGCATTGGTGTCATGGAAGTCAAAATAACAAGGGCTTAACAGGAAAAGAGGTAATCTTTGTGGAGTGCTGATTAGATAGCACACAATTTGAAGCCTGCACTTGTCTGCTGGATTTGACAACATGGAAATTGCTGAAGATTTTCACATGTAAATCTCTGTATTATTAGGAAGTTTTATCTCACAATAACCCACTGAAACAGCATTTGCATAGGAGAGCTAATTTTAAAAAATCATTAAATCCAGACTTGCTGTTTGTTTGTGACTTCTTACTTGAAAAAATTGCATATTAGAGTGAGTTTACCAAAGAACTAGAATTATGGTAGTGCAGGTGGCACAAAGCACAAGGACCAGCATAAGGATCCTGGTTTGAGTTCAGGCTTCCCACCTGCAGGGAAGTCACTTCACAGGTGATGAAGCAGGGCTGCAGGTGTCTGTCTTTCTCTCCCCCTCTCTGTTTTCCCCTTCTCTCTCCATTTCTCTCTGTACTGTCCAACAATGACAACATCAATAACAACAACAGTAATAACTACAACAATAAAAATGGGCAACAAAAGGGAATAAATAATTATTTAAAAAATACAACTAGAGTCATTAGAGAGAATGTTGATAGACAGATAGATAGATGATAGATTTATTATGAAGATTTGAGAGAGAGCGTGTTGATAGATAGATAGATGATAGATTTATTATGAAGATTTGACTTATGATCTTATAAAGAATAAGAAATATCAATTAGGGAGTCAGGCAGTAGCGCAGTGGGTTAACTGCACATGGCACAAAGTACAAAGATCTGCATAAAGATCCTGGTTTGAGCCCCTCCCCCCCCACCTGCAGGGTAGTGGCTTCACAGGTGGTAAAGCAGGTCTGAAGGTGTCTTTCTTTGCCCTCTCTGTCTTCCCCTCCTCTCTCCATTTCTCTCTGTCCTATCCAACAACGACGACAGTAATAACTACAACAATAAAACAAGGGCAACAAAAGGGAATAATTAAATAAATATATATATTTTTTTTTTTAAAAGAAATATCTAGTACTCAGCTGTAAAAAATGGTGACTTCACCGTTTTCAGCCGATCTTGGATGGACCTTGAAAAAATTATGTTGAGTGAAATAAGTCAGAAACAGAAGGATGAATATGGGATGATCTCACTCTCAGGCCGAAGTTGAAAAACAAGATTAGAAAAGAAAACACAAGTCGAACCTGAAATGGAATTGGAGTATTGCACCAAAGTAAAAGACTCTGGGGTGGGTAGGTGGGTGGGGAGAATACAGGTCCATGAAAGATGATGAATGACATAGTGGGGGTTGTGTTGTTAAATGGGAATCTGGAGAATGTTATGCATGTACAAACTATTGTATTTACTGTTGAATGTAAAACATTTAAAAAAATTAAAAAAAAAAAAAGAAATATCAATCTGTGATACACCAAGCTAGAGACTCAGGAAATCTAATGATATAAATTCCAATGTTAGCCTGAAGGTAGAAGCCCAGTGTTGTAGTGAGAAGGCAAACAAAAACTGAATTCTGTTATTCTTTTTGTATTATTCAAATTTGTGGTTTAAGTGAGGTCCACACTGAGCAGAGCAATCTACTAGTCTAACAACTCAATTAGTGTCTGTGTTCTAGTCAAGTAGCTATTACACTCTTCATTCACTGCAGTAGTATAAGCAAAAACTTGATAAGGAAAAGCAAGTGACAGTAGAGACTATGCCCAGAAGGGATTTAACCTAGGTTTTCAGTCCTTATCCCAGTGAAATAAAAGTGAAAAATAAATTATTTCTAGGAATATTTAGAACTCTAAAGATGACTTTATACCACCATGTTGTTCAATTAATGATTTATCTGTAGTAACAATCTCTGCTTTTTTCTTTTAGTCTTTTCTCCTTTCTCCTCTTATAGTTATTATTGATCTATCTTATGGTACAATTCTGGACCCTGAAAATAAAGTGGGAGCAAAAAATACTGTTATGATAATGGTGCTGAACATTTTAAACTGGAGGTGGGAGGGAATAACCTGAAACCAAGAAAATAATGACAAATATTTTAAGTTAGCAGATATACCAGATGGTGATGAAATTGTAGAGACAAATCAGAAACAAATGGGGTGTGTGTGTATGTATGTGAAAGCTATAAGAGTATAATCAGGGAAGATCAAAATGACACGAAATATTAACCAGGCATGAAGTATACATTATTCATTTATAGTGTCTTACATTATACCATTGTGAAGCATATAATGATAATATAGTTTCTTAAGTAGATATGAGAACAATCTTATTCCATTAGTAGATGCAATCCTTTTAGACACTGAGGAACTTCAAAGATTCATAATTACACCACTATTATTCTTTGTTCATTTCCACTGCTGTTTAAAACAATAGAAAGCGCTGTATATTTTATCTTGTAATTTTAATAGAAAACAATCCACATTACTTAATCATTTGTATTTCATAGTTTCATTCTCATTTCTTCTTCCTTTTCTCTGCTTTAAGAAATGCCATTAACTAAACTCTTTAACTCCATAAATAAGTAAAATGATATATTCACAGTGTAAATGGTTTAAAACTTGAAAAAGGAAAAAAAATCTAGTTACTTAATGAAGTCCTGAGGATATGTTAAAATCAAAGTGTTCTTGGCAAACTGAAGGAAGATTTGAATATTCAAACAGTGAAGACTAGAATGCTTTTCTAATTGAGATTCAATTCATGTTGACTATACTCAGAACTGTTTGCTTTAGGACCTGCTAATCCCCATATGTCTTCTCAGGGCATTATCTTCTTTGACACTGTTGTTTCCCAGTTTGAATTTACTTTTTGTTTTCTAGTATTACTAGTAACATATATTATCAAATAATAACTTAATTTTTGTCATATCTTTCTTGATAGCTAGTGCAGGATACATAAATAGCATGCTCACTATTACCTTTAATTCCTAGTTGCTCCCAGCCAAGACATTAATACCACAGTAACTGAACAAAAATTTAAACCACTTAATGCAACAGAACATGGATTATGTGTCATTGTTACCATTCATACAAATTGTTCTATTTATGTGAAAAATGTTACTGGGAATTTAATAGATTTTGCATAGACTAGAATGATTTGGGTATTATGGACTTTGTTTAATTAACATTTTAACCATTGACTATTCCAGTCTACAAACAAAAAATGTCTTTCCATTTATTTGTGTCCTCCTCTCTCTTTCTTTTTTTTTTAATTATGTATTTATTTATTCATGAGAAAGATAGGAGGAGAGAAAGAACCAGACATCACTCTGGCACATGTGCTGCCGGGGATCGAACTCAGGATCTCATGGTTGACAATTCAGTGCTTTATCCACTGCGCCACCTCCCGGACCACCTCCTCTCTCTTTCATTAACATCTTAAGTTTACAACATATAGGCTTTTCAGTTCCATGGTTGAATTTATTTTTAGGTACTTCATCATTTCCTTAGTTTTTAAATGATATTGTTTTTTCTTAATTTTGCTTTCTGATGTGTAATAATAAGTGTATTTAGGCAACGATTTTTTTAGTTTTGATTTTTGATTCTTCAAATTTACAAAAAAAAAACCTTCTAAAATAGTTTTTGGCAAAGCTTTTTGAATTTCCTATACATAATATCCTATCTGAAAATATTGACAGTTCTGCTTCTTCCTTTTCAATCTGGATACATTTATTCTAATTTTGTTGATGTATTTTTATCTTTATTATTTGCTTTTTACATAATAGGACATATGTTTTTTCAATTAGTTTTCTTGTTAATTTAATGTGCTTACTTGCTGTATGCATTTTGGCACTCAATTTCTTTAACTTCTTTTGAATTAATTGGGCTTGGTATCTTTCATTTTGAACACTTCTCTCTCAAAAGTTTTATGTGTCTTAAAATATGTGTTTTCCTCTTTTTAAGGAAAAATATAGTATGAAAGTCCTAACAGATTATCTTGTAATTGTTTCTTAAGAAACTTAAAAAAATAAACTTCTAGAGATCTCACTGGGTCAGGAGCATATATAGTCCAAGTTTGAACCACTAAATGGCATAGGAGATGCTATGGCACCAGAGGAAACTCTGGCTCTGTAGTGTCTTTGGCAGTGTCTTCGTCACTGTTTCTCTGCCTCTCTTTTTGAATAAGATAAGCTGCCCACTTGCACATGCACTAGGCCCCAGCTATGTAAAGCCATTTTTCAAGTAATTAAAACCAATCAATAAATAAATCTTGAGCTTATTCTACATATTACTCTATACATGTTCTCTTTCTCACCAATTCTTTGTCATTCTTCCTTTCCACTCTATGCACAATCTCCATTGCAGTCTCTTCTTTTCAGTTTTTATCATCTTTTTAAATGATATTCCCCTTTTCTATAAAAATAAACATATATATTTTTCTCTAATTCTCTTCTTTCTCAGAGGACTGATCTAGTAATGATTAATATTATTAAACATCTCATTATCTACTAAGTGGTGGAGGAGAATGAACACACACATACACCACAAGGAGCAACTCCCATATCTAGCTAATGGTTACTTAAAAAATAATAATGATAATGGGAGTTGGGCAATAGCACAGTGGCTTAAGCGCCTGTGGCACAAAGTGCAAATACCATTGTAAGGATCCCATTTCAAGCCCCCAGATCCCCACCTGCAGGGGGATTGCTTCACAGGTGGTGAAGCAGGTATGCAGGTGTCTATCTTTCTCTCCCCCTTTCTGTCTTCCCCTCCTCTCTTCATTTCTCTCTGTCCTATCCCACAACAATGACATCAATAACAACAACAATAAAAAAACAAGGGCAACAAAAGGGAAAATAAATATTAAAAAATAAAAAATAAATTAGTTTTAATAATAATTTACATGATTGTAAGATAATAGGGGTATAATTCTACACAGTTCCCTCCACAAGAGCTCTGTGTCCCAACCCTTCCATTGGAAGCTTCCCTATTCTATTTATTTATTTATTTATTTATTTATTTATTTATTTATTTTAATTTATAAAATAAAAAATACTGACAAGTCTACAGGGTAGAGGGATACACTTCCTTAAAATCACCATCAGAGTTTTATATCCTATTACCTCCCTTGAATGCTTTCCTATTCTTTCTCCCTCTGGGAGCATGCAACCAGAATCATTATGGGGTGTAGAAGTGGAAGGTTTGGTTTCTGTAATAGCTTCTTCATTCAACATTGGAGTTGGCAGGTCAATCCATACTCCCAACCTGTCCCTATCTTTCCCTAGTGGGGCAGGCTCTGGAGAGGTGGGGTTTCAGTGTGCATTGGTGAGGTCCTCTATTCAGGGAAGTCAGGTTGGCATCATGGTAGGATCTGAACTTTGGTGGCTGAAAAAAATATTAAGATATAAAGCAGAACAAATTGTTTAATAATCAGAAACCTGAAGGCAAGAATGTAGCAGATGAGTTTTAGGTTCTCCGTTTTGGAAGATAGTAGGTCTATTTTAGGAATATTCCAAGAGGCTCATAACTTTAATAATTTCTACCCGAGCACAACTAACATGCAGGTGGACCAAATGTATAGTCTGGGGAGATGGTGTCAGGGCTAGAAAGCCAAGTCAGGGCAGAGAGTAGCTCCCATATATGGGAAAGGTATATAAGTATCATTTTATGGGTTCTTTATTTTTCAGTCTTTCTAATTGCTTGTTGTAGCTTCCCTACTGTTTATCCCTTTAGTAGTATGGATCAAAATTCTTTCTGAGGTGCAGAAAGTGGGAGCTCTAACTTCTGTATTTGGTTTTCCACTGGACATGGGTGTTGACTGATCAATTCATATTCTCATCCTGTTTCTATCTTTCCCTAGTTGGGTAGGGCTATGGAGAAGTGAGACCCTGGGACACCTTGGTGGGGTCATCTGCCCAGGGAAGTCAGGATGGTATCCTAGTAGTGGCTGCAAAACAGGAACCAAAATGTAGGAATAGAGCAGATGAAATTAGGGGTATTCAAATGGAAAGAAGCAAGGAAATCTATTTTAGGTATGTTCCATGGGGCCCATTACATTAGAAATTTTTGCCTGAGCTTGATAGGGAACATGTAGGTGGACTAAAGCAGTGTTTGGGAAGATGGAGTCAGAGTAGGGAATAGAGTTAGAAAGCTTAATTAGGGCAGAGAGTAGCTCTTAGGGGCCCTATACATTCATATTCAGCACTGGAACCTGTGCAACCTCTGAGTCCCTGTTGGTCACAGCTGGGAACATTCTAGGCTGTACAAATTTCAAGTTTAGTCTTCCTGAATGCCAGAGTAGGATGACACAGCCTCCTTTCAGAGAGTGGGGCAGTCACTACCATTGCTATTTTATAGTGAGAGCATGGTCCTGGGGAGACACACAGGAGGGCTTATGATGACATTCCTGTACTTTTTAATACTCTGAAGGTTTTTAAAGGCATGTCACTCTATGAAGCCATTTCAAAGATAATGGATGTATTTTTAATTGCCTAAGTCCTGTAGTCTTCTCTTAATATTGTTTCTTTACAAATAGCAACAACTAATCAGAAAAAAAAAAGTCCTTTTGTTCAGCATTTTCTTAATGAGTCTCTTCCTTAACAGATTTTAATACTTGCTTAATTGCAGCAAACATTAAAGGGATGACCAAATACAAAAGTCAGGAACATCTGTTAACAAAATAACCCATTTTCTCTCTGTACATACAGTGGAATATTTCCAAAAGCTTTGTCAAAAGGAGTGTGTGTGTGTGTGTGTGTATGTGTGTGCTAAGTGTAAATATGTGAAGCATTCTTGCTTCCTGAGAAAACCTGTGCATTTATTATACTACCTTAAAGTAAAAGTTAACACACACACAGTTTCATTTAGTCTTCCCAACACTAAGCCATACTTTTAAAATCATTATTATTTTGTCCTCACTGGTGCTACACTGTCCTGAGTTGGCTTTTTGTTCAAATAAAAAGAGCACAGAAAGAGAGAGGGAAAGCTTTCTCCATTGAGGTGGGACCTGGGCTCAACTCTGGTCCTGCAAATGACAAAGTAGGTAGAATATTCAAGGGAGATATTTTGCTAGCCAGGTTGGGACTCATTTTTAATCAGTCTACAAAAGATGTAGCTAAGTGACAGAAAAAAAAAAAAAGAGTTTTCTGCCTTATATATCAAGTTGAGAAATTAGTCTCCAAATTCTGCTCGTTCAACTTTAAATCCAATATACTGGGTATCATTATTGAATGAGCACATCAGTACTCCTTAATAGCCTAAAACTGATAAAGCTCACTTTATATTAACATCTTTAAATGCACCCTAATTTTGATGCATAGCATTTTAATTAACAATTTAATTACTTTTAATTCATTTATACATTTGATGGCATAGTGAACATTTGAAATGATTTTTACTCAAGATTTTTATTCATAAATGTGTGACTATGTGACATTTAAGAATTAACTTTAGTGTTTTCTTCTATTATTATAAAACATCACTTAGCTTTGTCATTTAGGTGCCACTGGAATTACAAGCACTTATAAGATCTTATTGAGCCAATGTTTGTATACTAAAGAATCACTAGTAGTTGTAACAAAAAAAAATTCAAGACCTAATGGCTCCAGAAAAGTAAATGTGTGTTTGTGTGTGTACACATGTATATTTTCCAGACACAATATGGCAGTTCATTAAGCAAAAAGGTTATTTAGAATGATAGTGGCTTTATCACCTTTAAAACGTAGGCACTCTCTGGGAGTTGGGCTGTAGCGCAGCCGGTTAAGCACAGGTGGCGCAAAGCACAAGGACCAGCATAAGGATCCCGGTTCGAACCCTGGCTCCCCACCTGCAGGGGAGTCGCTTCACAGGCGGTGAAGCAGGTCTGCAGGTGTCTATCTTTCTCTCCTCCTCTCTGTCTTCCCCTCCTCTCTCCATTTCTCTCTGTCCTATCCAACAACAACAACAATAAAACAACAAGGGCAACAAAAGGGAATAAATAAATAAAATAAATATTAAAAAAAATTTAAAAAAAAACGTAGGCACTCTCTATATATCCACTCTAAAAATAAAGAGACAAGAGAATCAAGTAAGACCGAAAATATACATATTTCAGATAATCATGACAAGAGTTTAAGCATATGCTTGCAGTTTTTCAAACTGGGCTAGAAAAATCTGTTATTGACTGTAGCCAAATATAAATTAGAATAACTGCTATATAAAATATAAAGAATTTTGTTGGTGAGGTCTGGTGGTATTGCATCAAGTAGGACACACATGTTATCAGGTACAGTAATCTAGGTTTAAGTCCTTAGTCCCTGCTGTAGGGCACAAGGATCACAAGCAGTAAAGCAGAGTGGTGTATCTCTCTCTTACTGTTACAAGTGAACTGGTAGGGTTATGCAGCAATAACCCTGGTGAAAAAAAGAGAGAGAGAGAATTTTAGTGGTTATCCAAAAGCATCCTTCAAAATGGTTTTGTAATACAATTGCACTTTGTTAAGAGATTAAAGTAATATTAAGATTACAAAAATATTCCGATTTAGAGTATGTCAAAGTGTAACTTACCTTAACCATGTTTTTCTACCACAAAGCCTATTCTCAGCAATAATTTAAGTGGTAGAAAGAAAGAAAGAAAATAAGAAATTAAGAAAGAAAGAAAGAAAAAAAGAAAGGAAGGAAGATAGGAAGGAAGGAAGGAAGGAAAAGAAGGGGCAGCATGTTTTAATATTTTTTTTTCTACCAGGCTCTGTGCTAGTCCTTGATGTAATTGTTCTTATGTTACTTGTAACAAATAGTTTAAACTGAACTTTTTCCATAAGACAAAATTAAGAACTGTTTTTAGGTGGGCAGTTTGCACTTAGGTTTTCTTCTGTGATTGCAGTCAAGATGTTGCTAAGGTCACAATCACCTGAAAGCTTAATTAAGGTCAGAGAATCTGTGTCTAAAATGGCTTATACATGTGTGTGTATGTGTGTGTGTGTGTGTGTGTGTGTGTGTGTGTGCTATGCTAGTGCTGGCTGTGGAGGAACGTAAAGATTCTAAATGAATTGCTCCAAAGCATATTTAAGAAAGATGCTTTGTTTCCTGAAACCCAGACTGAGTTGTACAAAAAGAGCAGTTAAGTTACATTTTGCATGGTTATATTTTGAAAGCAAAATGTCACCAATTTTACCATTCATTAGCAACAGTTCTATTACTGTGACCCATGTTGTGCAGAATAGGGTGCACTCTTTAAGAAGATAGTAAAAAAAATGGCTTTTTTGGGGGGATTGTTGTTACCATTATTTGACATTTTCAGGGATACTTTTCAACTAAAAAGTGAGAGGTGTGTGTGTATGTGTGGGGGGGTGGTAGTGGCAAAGACTTTGGTAGTAGGAAAGGTATGAAATTATAATTCTATTAATTTATAATCTCACAAATAAGTATAAATTTAACAAGTCAGGGGTGGGTAATAGATTTAATACTTCAAGTTCTCTAACTGCCTAGACCATAGCTCTGAGTTTACATATTTTCTTTAGCCTAAGTATTTAATGTTCCAGATTTGTAAAATGATCAAATTCTCACACTGGCATTAAGTTGTTCAAGGAACTTTAAAAATTTATGTGTATATATAGTTTTTTAAATGTCTAAGCTACCTACAACCTTAGGCCACATAGAGCAAAACCATTTGGCTCTGTCTGTATCTAAGATACTATGATTAGTAAATACCCATAAAGGGCACAAAGAATAGTGAGATTAAGTATATTGCAGTATAGACTAACCATTGGATTTACATAGAACCCTCCTCTCAACTAACTTGGTTGTAATAACAATTAACTAATGCAATTTAAAACTCTTCCTAAAACTACAAGGAACCCTTCCTTCTCATTCTCTCTACAATCACTATTTCTCCTAGTCCTGGAACCTCTAGGACTATGCCCATATTATTTATTTATACATATTACATATTTCTTCTCTCTGATCTCTTTCCATCATACTGCCTTTGTTGACATCAACTAAATTAGCACTACCAATGCTGCCATGCTACATTATGCTGCTACTGATTTATTACTGCAGATTGTCACCAGAGAAACCAAGCCTGAGATGTTGACCTCTAACTCCTCTAATTTGGTGTGATTTTCCCTAACATATGGGACTACCAAATTCCATTTCATATGGCACATTCTTTAACAAAGTTATAGATACTAGATATAGGGTAGGGCTAAGGGTACTGAGTATAGTTGTATGTGTGTCATAAGCAAGGGGCAATTATATAATGCAAAGTAAAAGTGCTTAATAGCCCTCTGTGATTAAATTAGATCTAATAAGTCTTTACTAGTAGAAAAGCCTAAAGAAGGCATCATAAATTCTGTAACTGATCAGACTAGACCAAATAAGTTTGGCAGTCTAGTATAAAAGCCCATAGAAGGCAGACCCCATAAACTGGTTGGGTACAATAGATAATACTCAACACTTTAACAACTGGGAGAAAGTCTGAAATAGGGCAGTTGTACATCTGATTAAGAGCACAAATTACAGTATAAAAAGACGTGGTTCAAGCCCCTAGTCCCAGCCTGCAGGGGGGAAGCTTCACAAGTGAAACAGAACTGTAGGTGTCTCTCTGTCTCCCTCCCTCTCTATATCTCCTTCCTCTTGATTTCTGACTATCTCTATAAAATAAATAAAGGAAAATTTAAAAAAATAAATAACTGGGAGAAAGTCTAAGCTTGTCAGAAAAAGAAATGACTACAAAAACTGGATAAGGGCAAGAGACTCGCTCACTTAATAGTGTCCTTTTTGGTCAATACCAGACCACCCATCATCTGGTGCCTTAGTTAGGGAATCTTTGGATTTCCACACAGATATAGTGGGCATGGGCATAGACCTTTAATAGATCCCACTCTCTGCCATCACTGGGCACATCATAAACCCTGTTGTCACCTCTTTAGAAAATTTTCCTCCTTACAAAGTAGCAGTGGTAGGGATTTGATTTGTGAATGTTGAACCGTTCGTTTCCCAGGGATGAACCTCACTTTTTCTTTGGGAATTATTCTCTGGATTCGGTTCTCTGTTGGATTCGATTTGCCAAGGCACTGTTCAGGATCTTTGCATCAATGTTCATCAGGGATATAGATCTATAGTTTTGTTTTGTTTTTTCTGGTAGCATCCTTTCCTACTTTGGGGATTGAAGTGATATTTGCCTAATAGGATGTGTTTGGTATAGTTTCCATTCTTCAATTTTCTGGAATAGGTTGAGGAAAATAGGTGTTAGTTCTTTAAAAGCTTTATAGAATTTGTTATTAAAACCATCTAGCCTGGGCTTTTTCTTGGGTAGATTTTTGATTGCCAGTTCAATTTCTAAACAAGTGATTGGCTTGTTTATGCTGTCTACTTCCTCTTGAGTTAGACTTAGCAAGTATTATGATTCTAGAAATGCATCCATCTCTTCTAGGTTGTCAATTTC
Organism: Erinaceus europaeus; assembly: GCF_950295315.1. NCBI lineage: Eukaryota > Metazoa > Chordata > Mammalia > Eulipotyphla > Erinaceidae > Erinaceus > Erinaceus europaeus. The sequence goes on along the minus strand of NC_080171.1, from coordinate 45,024,041 downwards.
TCTCCATAGAGATATCCATAATATCCACATATGGTTCTTTGTATCTCCCCATCTTCAGTTGTCATTTCATCTCTCTTGTTCCTGATTGCTTTAATCATAGTTTTCTCTTTCTTGTTTATTGTGACTCTAGCTAGTGGTTTATCTATTTTATTTATCCTTTAAAAGAAACAGCTCTTGTCGTCCAGGAGGTAGTGCAGTGGTAAAGCTTTGGACTCTCAAGCATGAGGTCCCGAGTTCAATCCGCAGCAGCACATGTGCCAGAGTGATGTCTGGTTCTTTCTCTTTCTTCCTATCTTCCTCATAAATAAAATCTTAAAAAAAAAAATGGAACCAGCTGTTGGTTTCATTAGTCTTTTGGATCATCTCTCTGGGTTCTATTTCATTAATTTCTACCCTGGTTCCGAATATTTCCTTATTTTCATGAAAAATAGATATTATTGTATTTTAAGTAAAGTCTTGATCTAGTTTATTATTGCTGGAGTTGGCAAACATTTCCTATAAATAAATGAATGTTACAAATTTTAGGTGTGTGATCTACACAGGATCATTCATGTATTCTGTCTTTTTAAATTTAATATACAATCTCTCAAAGAAGTGAAAAACACAGTCTTCTAATAGTATAAAAATAGGAAGTAAGACAGATTTTGATAATGTTGCAGTTTACCATCTTCCAGTTTATAGTATTACCTTTAGTATTATTTTAATCTATAGCTATTTATTAAATAGCTTTATAGTCACAGTATTTTCTAATTTTAATTTCCAGTATAATGACAGGATCTCCCATATACTGAGCACTGACATATACCAGGCACTTTTGCAAAACTTTTAACAGTATTTATATAATTTCCACAGTGGTTAAGGCTATAGGAATTTAGACAGCTAAACTAAGTGTTATAAAACTTACCCAAAATAGAGTAGACAGGAATTAAATCCAGTTCTTCAGGCAATAAATACTATACCACTAAGTATCAGATAAGTAACATCTGTCACTTGTCTTCATGAGAACTTTATCCTGTACAAGAACACAAATACCAACAGAACTGTTTCAGTTAGGGGTAGTACTAGAAATGGTATTGTAAAGGCCTACATTATATTTAATGGACAGTATGAAATGTAGTCAGGTTAGATGCTAGTTTTCTCCTCTGATCCCTAGTTCCAAGAATGAACTAGAAATTAATTAAAAACCTCTGGAATCCCATTACATCATCTCTGATGTGTACTTTCTTATTTAGAATATTCTTTATTATAGGATATCAACCCTTTGCTTTCTCTTGATTCATGAGAGTTAATGACCATACATCCTACGTTAGCATCGAAGTCCCCATGATGTTTTTCTGAGGAAATGGGAGAGACTGAGACAAGAGAAACCAATCCTTCATCATCGCATTTTTGGAGAGAAGAAGGTATCCATACTGGCAAGACCTTATTCCTGGTCCACAAATTATTAGAAAACATGAGCTCATTTATTTAAAACAAATTCCTTTGGGCATTTGTTCTCAGAGAAATAAGTCAAAACAGAGTTAAAAGAAACATAGAACAAAGTCACCGAGGCAGGATAATGCAATGTAAACTGCTATGCCATTTGTGACAACACATGACACATAGTGAAAATTCTAGAAAACAAGAATACTACAGAGCTGAATATACTCACTCATATTACCTATATTTCACCTATTAGGTAAAAATTCTCAAAAATAATTTTTACTAAAATGGTTTAAATTCCTAAAGCCAGGAAGAATTTTAGAAAAATAAATCTACAGCAGTAGGGCGGTAGTGCAGTAGCGCAGTGGGTTAAGCGCATGTGGCACATAGCGCAAGGACCACCTGTAAGGATCCCGGTTCAAGTTCCCGGCACCCCACCTGCAGGGGAGTCGCTTCACAGGTAGTGAAGCAGGTCTGCAGGTGTCTTTCTTTCCCTCTCTCCATCTTCCCCTCCTCTTTTTCTCTCTGTCCCATCCAACAACAATGACATCAATAACAACAACAATAATAACTACAACAATAAAACAAGGACAACAAAAAGCAAATAAATAAGTAAATATTAAAAAAACTTAAAAAAGAAAAAGAAATCTACTTAATTTGCTGTTCTAAATTCTAATATTTCTTTCTGTTACTATATTTTTGTGTACTATTTGCATGCACACACATATATTATCTGTAAAATAGGTTATTATATGAAACAATCTTTTGAGTAAACACTTGATTCTTGCATAAATTTCTTCATCCAAAAGGATGAAGCCCATCTTTTATACAGTTTATTTAATAGTTCTACTCTTTTATCACACAAAATACAGTTCCATTTCCTTTATCTAAATTATTATTATTATTATATAAGAAAATTTATATACATGTATTTCCCATTAAAAAATTAATCATGAAGGGCTGGCAAACTATCTCAGTTAGGTAGTATACTGCTTTGTCATGTGTATGACCCAGGTTTGATCAACCCCCCACTACAGTGAAGGAAGAAGCTTCAGTGCTGTGGTCTCTCATGTTCTCTCTGCTATATTGCCCCTCTGTCTTCATCTAGGGGGAAAAAAAAAAGACTCGGCAGGGGTAGATAGCATAATGAGTATGCAAACAGACTCCCATGCCTGAGGCTCCAAATTCTCAGGTTCAATCCCCTTCATATTGATGATCCTTCCAGGTGAAGCCCTAGCATCAGTTGCTGGGGAGGTCAATACCATTCCCAGCACCTTTTTCCACCCCTTTCCTAACCATGTATGGTATTGTCAAACCACTTCTGTTTCTGTCTTTTGTCTCTTCCATGTCCCGACCTGGAGGGGGGGTGGGCAGGCAGACCTGAAGGCTGACACCAGCCATTTCAGTCTGCATCATGTGGCTTAACCAGGTGTGCTACCACCTTGCTCAGGGGTGTTTGGATGAATAAAGATTTGTATCGCTTTGCCTCCATGCTTAGTTCCTGGGTCATCTCTCCCTCTTGCAATGCTAGCCCAATATTTGAGTAGTTAAAACAAGTGGCAATATCTACCTCCCCAGCAACAGTGCTAGGGCTTCACCTGGAAGGATCATCAATATCCTGCAGGGATATAGGAAGGAGACCTTTAATCATTTGAAAGACAAAGCAGAAGATTGATATTTAGATAATAAAGGGACTGGCCATAGTAGCAGGGAATATAGGTTGGAGCAGGTTTAACATCTTCCTGCTTTAGCAGGAAGATACAGGATGTTTTTGTGGGGGAGAGAAGACTTACATGGCTGCCAACCTTTTGAGGTTTATGTGTCCCCCTTTTTGCTCAACCCCTCTGTAGAGAGGGAGACCTACCAGATGAACTCACCTCTCAGGTCAAGTCCTGCCAGGCTCCACCACATCCCCACAACCTCCCTGCACTCAAACACTGAAGGTGGCCTACAATTTTCCTAGAAAATCAATAACTGGGTAATGACACCTAACTCTTGTAATTCCCACTCACTATGGGAAGCTGTGAGACCATGAGCATGAAATGAATTCTATGAACATCTTCAGTCTATTAATTTTCAATAGCATTGTGCCATTTCTCACCCATGCTGACATGTAAAAGCTTACTCTAACCTAGGGTTTCACCAATTAAACTTAAAACATCCTTTAGAGAAAATTGAAAGCACACATGCTAAGAGTGAAAACACTCCTGCTAATGGTATTTATAGTTAGAGTCTGTGTATATGCAGATAGCACAGTGGCCATTTATTAGACTAAAATATATGTAATATATTTCCTTATATGTTATGATAATTAGTTAAATTATAACACTCTTTACCATAGAGATGTATCATATTTCATATTTTAACTTTACACCTTTCTCATTTTAACCTTACACAAGATTTATCTGCTGGGAGATCCAGTAACCAATAGTTTTTGAAAAATCAGAGCACCTCATCTACTAGCAACATTATTTTATGTATTTATTAATGAATGAGAAAGAATTAGATTATCATTCCAGAATATGTGATGTGAGGGCTCAAATGTGTAACTTCACACATGAAAGTTCAGTGTTATACCACTATATCACCTCCCAAGCTGAATATAAAGACTTGTTAACTATCAAGTTCTCCTAAACTTCTATAATTAACTTATGAAGGAAGTTTTGGTGTTCTACTTTCTCTCCTGCCATCACCCACCCCACTGTCTGCCTGTTTCTAAAAACAATTTTAGAAAATAGGGAGTTCACAATAGACATAAAAGCTTAAAGATAATTAATGACATTTGCTTTTATTTCATTTTCATAATTAGTGAAATATATATACTTAGTGCTGTGGTAAAGGCATTTTTCTCTAAATTTTGCTCTGCTGTTATGGTTGCAATATTATGAGCCCTCTCCCTCTCTCTCTCTCTCCTCTCTCTTTTCAATGCTGCTAGTCATGAAAGTTTGATTTTTAAAAGGAGAAAGTAGTATTTCCAGATAATTTTCATACATACACACACACACACACACACACACACACACACACACACATAGTGTTATTATAGGATTTCACAGCTCTGAGGCATTTTTTTTTCAGATATCAGGAGAGAGACAGAGGGAGAAAGGAAGATATCTAATACCATAGCACTGAAGCTTCCTCCAATGTGGTACGATTCTGGTTCTATCCTCCAATGTGGTAGGATTCTGGTTCTGTCATCATACACATCGTGAAGAAGGCATTATCTTTATGAGCTATCTTGATGGCTCCAACATGATTATTTTATCTTAAAAAATGTATTACAATACCATCATCAAACAAAAGTTTGTCATCTGAAGGTCTTAGAAAATTATCATGCTGGGGCTGGGTGGTGGCACACCTGGTGGAGCTATGTGTTACAATGTTCAAGGAAAAAAGTTCAAGCCACCAGTCCCCACCTTTGGGAGTGGTGGAGCAGTGCTGCAGGTGTCTTTCAGTCTCTCTCCTCTGTCTCCCTCCTTCTCTGGATTTCTGGCTGTCTCTTTCCAATAAGTAAATAAAGATAATAAAAATAAATAATAAAAAGAAAATTAGCATCCTTATAGTTATCAGACATCTGAATATAGATAATTCTAAACATTCATCCTAATTTCTTAAATTTTATGTATTTTGTTTGGACAAAGAAAAATTGAGAGTGAATGATGAATGACAGAGTTCATATGTTACTATGCTTAAAGACCTGGGTTCAAGTACACTCACTCCTCATCTACTATGGAGGAAGCTTCATGAGAAATAGAATGGTGCCCCAAGTGTCTCTCACTTTCTCTTTTTCTTTCTCTTTCTCTTTCTCTTCCTCTTTCTCTCCCACTCCCTCTTTTGCTCTCTCTCTCTCTCTCTATCACCTTTGATCAAAGACAAGGAAAGAAGGAAGGGAGGATGAATCTTATGCAGGCATAGAGCCCTAGTAATAGCCTATGTCAAAAGAGAGAGAGATTAGAAGAAGTGGGAGGAGGAGGAGCTATATACACAGTTGTTAAGCAACAGAGGGAGAAAGAGACAATAGTACTGCTCAGCTCTGGCTTATGATGGTGTAGATAACTGAACCTGGGATTTCAGAGCCTCAGGCATGACAATCGTTTGAACTATGCTATCTCCTCAGCTAGTTTTTCTTCTTTTTACACAATATTTAATGCCTGTGAATAGCAGTCATGCTGTTTCATGTAGTTTACTCATTTGCTTTTGTGTAGTATCCATGTGAACCTAAACAGTAACTAGCCATTTGTCACTGATTTCCCATATTAGTCTCTGGTTGAAAGTTCCAGCTTCCTTTGCTAAAACTACTTAAGCCTTAAATAACAAAATAAGCAGTTTTTAAAAATACTTCAAATGTGGTTTAGGGGAGTTGGGCATTAATGCAGTGGGTTAAGCACATGTGGTGCAAAGCGCAAGGATTGGCTTAAGGAACCTGGTTCGAGCCCCTGGCTCACCACCTGCAGGGGAGTCACTTCACAGGCGGTGAAGCAGGTCTGCAGTTATCTTATCTTTCTCTCTCCCTCTCTGTCTTTCCCTCCTCTCTCCATTTCTCTCTGTCCTATCTAAGAACGACATCAATAAATACAACAATAATAACTACAACAACCATAAAAAAACAAGGACAACAAAAGGGAAACTAAATAAATAAAAAGGAAAAAAATTAAAAATATGGTTTAGATATTCCTTTTTGTATGCTTAAATTTTCACTTAATACTTTCAAATTGAGGCCGGGTGGTGATGCACCTGGTTGAGCAAACATGTTATAATGTTCCAGGATCCAGTTTGAGCCCTGGATCCCTACCTGCAGGGGTAAATCTTCGCAGGTGCTGAAGCAGTATTGTAGGTGTCTTTCTGTCTCTGTCACCTGCTCCCATCTCAGTTTCTGACTGTCTATAAATAAAGATAAATAAATAAAGATGATAATAAAATATTTTAAATGTTTTAACTAGTATTTATAATATCAACACTGATTGAAGATTTTTCTTTCAGTATTTTTTGATTAAGGTGATACATATGTACACATGAAGATATATATGAATTATACATGTCATACATATGAAAAACATACAAATATAATATATAGAAAATTTAAATTTAGTTTCTGTATTCACTTGTTTTTGTTAAAAATTAATAAATTTATCTTTGTCTATGACCATGCATATTGATATTGCTAGACTGGAAAATTTCAAGTTGATACTGGGAAGTTAGGCAGAGATCTTAGTTTTAGTAAATTTAATTAAAGTTTTTTTTTATTTTTTAAAGATTTTTAATATGTATTTATTTGTTTATTCCCTTTTGTTGCCCTTGTTTTATTGTTGTAGTTATTATTGTCATTGTTATTGATGTCATTGTTGTTGGATAAGACAGAGAGAGAAATGGAGACAGAAGGGGAAGACAGAGGGGGAGAGAAAGATAGACACCTGCAAACCTGTTTCAGTGCTTGTGCGGTGACTCTCCTGTAGGTGGGGAGCTGAGAGCTTGAACCAGAGTCCTTGTGCTTTGCGCCATCTGCACTTACCCTCTGCGCTACGGCGGCCAGACTCCCTAATTAAAGTTTTTAACTCAGTAGTTCCTCATAACTAAATAATTGATTTGCCTTTGGATAGTAAAGCAGTGCTGAGCTGGGGTAGTAGCTCTGCATATGAACTTTGAGGCAGACAGAAAATAAAGCATTGAGAGGTCTGCTGGTGGTACACTTGGTTGAGTACGCATGCTACAACATGAAAGGACCTGGGGTTCAAGTCCCCAGTTCCCACCAGCAGGATGAAAGCTTTAAAAGTGGTGAAGCAGTGCTGCAAATATCTCTCTGTTTCTCTCCCTCTGTATCTCCTCCTACCCTTTCTATTTCTGACTGTCTCTACCCAATAAATAAATAAAGATAACGACAAAAAAATTAAGGAAAGTAAGGCATGGTATAGTCAAAGATACATATAAATTCTAATAGACTAAATGGTTACATAGAAACATAATACCTAGACACCTGTTCCTAAGGATTAAAGTAATGAAGGCATTTACATTTTTTAAAGAAAATAAAAAACCCTGATATCTCACTATATTTCTTCATTGGAGACCTTAGCAAACTTAGTTTCAGTAAAATGAGATGAGTTCAAAGTAGATTGGAAATTGTCAGAAATAGACAAAGTTTGGGAAATTATTTATTGTCTAAAAAAAGGCATTTAATTCATTTGGTTTATTCACTACTCTATGTAAATTCAGGGAAAGAATAACTATATTCTTGTCAGGGACAATATTGTTTACAAATGTAATGTTCGTGTGCCCTGCAGTTAATAAAAAGATAGTTTAATTGCTCTTAACTCAAGTTGCTTTTCAAAAATCTGCTACTTTCTGGAGAAATACTTCACATTGGTTTATGAATCTTCTGTTTTCCTTCTTGAAAGTTAAAGTTTTAATTAGATGCCCATGCTGTGATTTTCAAACTAAATTTGCTCTTTAAAATATGCCTTAGTTGTGGTGGTATAATTCCCTTAGGAGTCCTTAGGGCCCTTGCTTGAGAACTACAGCTGTAATAAATAATTCCTATCATTTCTGTAATCTTAAAACATTTTTCCCCTTTCCCATCATTTTATTAAGGGCACAGTGCCTTACAATACAGTTTCTCTTCTCCCTGCTATAAGAACACTTTTACACCATTTCCTACTAGGACCTGATTTCCTCTCCACTTTCTTCCAATCCTCCCTCCCCAGCCACCCCCGCTCCCATACTTTGCACTGGTGCAATACATCACTCCCAGTCACAATTTCACCTTTCATTTTCTTTTTCTTTGTTTCTCAAGTACCACATATAAGTAATATTATCTAGTCTTTCTACTTCTTTTTTTTTAAATTTATTTTTTATTTAAGAATGGATAAATTAACAAAACCATAGGGTAGGAGGGATACAACTCCACACATTTCCCTCCACCCAATCTCCATATCCCATCCCCTCCCCTGATAGCTTTTCCAGGGAGCATGGACCCAGGGTCATTGTGGGTTGCAGAAGGTAGAAGGTCTGGCTTCTGTAATTGCTTCCCTGCTGAACATGGGCGTTGACTGGTCTCTCTTTCCCTAGTAGGGTGGGTCTCTGGGAAGCGGAGCTCCAGGGCACATTGGTGGGGTCTTCAGTCCAGGGAAGCCTGGCCAGCATCCTGATGGCATCTGGAACCTGGTGACTGAAAAGAGAGTTAACATACAAAGCCAAACAAATTGTTGATCAATCATGGACCCAAAGGTTGCAATAGTGGAGAGGAAGTGTTAGGGAGGTACTCACTGCAAACTCTAGTGTACTTCTGCTTTTAGGTATATATTTTGCACTAGTTTATGGATAAGTGTGAACATATGCTCTCTCTCACAGAACCTGGTCTATATCTAGGTTTTGGGACTTTGTTAGAAAGTGAACCACCTGGGATGGAATTAGAGTATACTATGAAAGGAAAGGTTTCACCCGAGTAATGAAGCTGAAGGGTTATCATTCCACACCTGAGGTCTATGGAGACACAGTCTGAGTTGAAGCATGTTGAGGTGGCAGTCATTGCATTGATTAGGTTGCCATCGGCAGATGCAATATTATTTGATATGGATTGGGAGAGGCATGCAGGAAAGTGGGCCCTATCCTAAGGTTCCAGGACTAGGGGAAATATAGGCTCTCTAGTGAGGTTCCTCCTGTCTTAGGGCTCAAAAAGACAGTGGATAGTTAATGTTATCATCACATTATTTGGTAATTGAGTTAACTTTGAAAACTCCTTTTGTTAGAGTTTGCTGTATAGTGCCCAGTATCTTGTATGTGGCTGTGCCATTAGTTGCTTCTCATCTACTTGGTCTAGCCTTTTGAGAGAGTCCGCATATCAAATACACAGCCTATATATTAAAAAGACTCAGTCTGTGTTTTAAAAACTTCGAGACATACAATTAATTTTCCCCCTCTCATATTAATTAACTAGTGATTTATATGACTACAATTTACTAGGAGTGTACATGAACACCATTCCCACCACCAAAAGACTATGTCCCATCCCACCCACCCACCCCCATCCTCCACCGGCCCAGGAAGCTGCATGTCTACCCCTCACCACAGGGTTTTTACTTTGGTGCCCTACTCCATATTTAGTCAAATCCTGTTTTTAGCTTCCCTTTCAGATCTTCTTTCTCAACTTCTGTTGATGAGTGGGATCATCCCATACTCATCTTTATCTTTATGACTTAGCTCACTTAACATAATTCCTTCTAGCTCTGTCCAAGATGGGTCAGAGAAGGTGGGTTCATTGTTCTTGATAACTGTATAGTATTCCATTGTGTATATATACCACAGCTTTCTCAGCCACTCATCTGTTGTTGGGCACCTGGGTTGCTTCCAGGTTTTAGCTATTATGAATTGTGCTGCTATGAATATAGGAGTACACACCTCTTTTTGGTTGGGTGTTATGGAGTCCTTGGGGTATAAGCCCAGGAGAGGAATTACTGGATCATATGGAAGGTCCATGTCTAGCCTTCTGAGAGTTTTCCAGACTGCTCTCCACAGAGGCTGTAGCAATTTACATTCCCAACAGCAATGCAAAAGGGTTCCTCTGTCCCCACAGCCTCTCCAGCATTTGTTGCTGCTGTCCTTTTTGATGTATGCCATTCTTACAGGAGTGAGGTGGTATCTCAATGTTGTCTTAGTTTGCATTTCTTTGATAATCAGTGACCTAGAGCAGTTTTTCATATGTTTGTTAGCCTTTTGGATCTCCTCTGAGGTGAATGTTTTGTTCATATCCTTCTGTATATTCTTTATTCCCCAGGTTTGTCCGTTAGCCAACTATAAAATACCTAGGTTAAATGTAAATTTGTGTTGCTTTAAAACACAATGGCTGGCCAGTGGTCTATTCCAAATGGACATAGACCTTTTAATTTTTATACCCTTTTTTCTCTCTAAAGGACAGTCATTTTTAAATCTATTTTTAGACCTAATAAATAGATTTTTGAGGGCACTGGGTGGTGGCGCAGTGGGTGAAGCTCAAGGACTGACATAAGGATCTATGTTTGAGCCTCTGGCCCCCCACCAGCAGGGGTTCACTTTACAAATGGTGAAGCAGGTCTGCAGGTATCTATCTTTCTCTCCTCCTCTCTGTCTTCCCCTCCTCTTTAGATTTCTTTCTGTACTATCGAACAATAATGACAAAAATAATAATAACAAGGGCAACAAAAGGGAAAGAATAGCCTCCGGGAGCAGTGGATTTGTAGTGCGTGCACTGAGCCCCAGTGATAATCCTGGAGGCAAAAAATTAAAAAATTAAAAAATAATAAAAATAAAATTAAAAAAATAGATTTGGAGATAAAGAGATAGTTCACAGTAGAATGTATGCATTACTATGTTCAAGTCCCTGGGTTCAAGCGGTAGTACCACATGGGAGCACCATGGGTTTCACTAGGAGAGTTCCTTAGATGGTGGGAAGTGCTATGCTATTTTTTCTTTCTTGGTGCCCCTCTAAGTAAAAACAATTTAAGACCCAGTGTTGGAACAAAATGACAGTTTGATGGAGGTTGAGCTATACAGACACCTATTTAGAGGAAATGTTGAAATGTACCCTCATGTCAATAGACCTATAAATCTAGAAAGGTGAATGAATGTGTTACCTACAGGCCATGTAAAATCTGCAGCATCATATAGTCTGGCTCTGCCAAGACAACTGCAGACTCAAAGCTCAATAAATATGGAGGTCTTTTTTACAAAGCTGCATTAAGTGCTCATTTTTAAGTTCACAATTTTATATAACCTGAAAATGATGTCATATTTATATCCAAATAGCCCTTGGCAAAAAAAAAAGTCTCCCGCCATTGCTGCATTTCAACATTTTTCCAATAAAGTGGTACAGAAAGTAAAAGTAATAGTTGTATTTTTAATAGGGTAGATCATTCTAATGACTTATCCGGGATATTATCAATGCCCATTAACATATTACTATATTATATATAATATATAATAAATATATAATATATAAAATTTAATATTAGAGTAAATAGATAAAGTGAAACTCATGTTTCTTAGATGTTGAAATATTGAAATGAGGGTCCCATACAAACTCAAGAATAGACAAATATTCCACATTTATTTAAGCTTTATGGAGGTGATGTTATTCTGAACATCCCTCAGTATGTATACAAAACATCCTACATGAAATCTAACAACAGTATGTATACAACAGTATGTATACAAAACATCCTACATGAAATCAACAACAATCTTATTGTTGATGCCCCTATCTAAGAAAAATTTTAGAATGTTCTTAATATCCTTATAATTTCAATATGACAAATATATTTTTATAATGTATACAACATGTATCTATTTATATATTGTGATTCTTTAAAGGGCCATTCTTATATCAAAGATTGTTTTGTCTCCAAGAACCAATTTGATCGCTTTGAAGATAATACTATTTCCATTTGAGATGCATGTCTTCAGCTATCTTGCAAGAGCTTTTTTTCTTTCTTTCTTTCTTTCTTTTTTTCAGTTAATGCCTGCTTGATAGATTTACTCATTTAGAGATGACGTTAGATAAATTACTGCAGGTAATATACAGCCTCGCCTCTGTCCTTGAGAAATTTATTATTTCCAGTCATAATACTGCTGCATTAAGTAAAATAAAGTAGCATAGCTGTAGGTGCAAAGTAAAATGGTTCAGACAAAATTGAATAAATGGAAAACAGACAAGGGTGATTTTTAGATAGAAGGTTAAAGCTCTCTGAATTATGAAATCTTAAATTGAATTTCAAAGCATGTGATAACCCCAAAATATTGATGATAGGGATCTTTAGGAGATGAAGTACTGGTAAAGTCAATGTGATACTGATTAAGTTAAAAAACAAACATTAAGTTCTTTAATAGGAGTATGAAAGGTCTGGTAAGAAAACTGTATAACTAAAGTAAGGCATCTAATTGATAGTTTATCATAAATAATTAGTAGTATTTTATATTAAATATATAATTAAATATGTAGGCCTAAGAAAATAGATAATAGTTATGCTTTTAATTATTCTTGACTTGATTAAGAATTTCTTTCAGCTAAAAATTATAGCTGTAGTCAATAGACTTTGAATAAACACACATATGTATGAGGAGTAGAGACAAGAAGGGGAGATAGAGAAAGGGAAAGAGAGGGAGACACCTGCAGCCCTGCTTCACCACTCCTGAAACTTTCCCCCTGCAGGTGGGGACCAGGAGCTTTTACCTGGGTCCTTAGGGCACTATAATGTGTACACTTAACCAGGCATGTCATCAACTGGCTCTCCCTTGTGTTTTTTTAATTTTTTTTAATATTTATTTTATTTATTTATTCCCTTTTGTTGCCCTTGTTGTTTTTTTATTGTTGTAGCTATTATTGTTGTTGTCGTTGTTGGATAGGACAGAGAGAAACGGAGAGAGGAGGGGAAGACAGAGAGGAGGAGAGAAAGATAGACACCTGCAGACCTGCTTCACCGCCTGTGAAGCGACTCCCCTGCAGGTGGGGAGCCGGGGTTCGAACCGGGATCCTTATGCCGGTCCTTGTGCTTTGCGCCACCTGCGCTTAACCCGCTGCGCTACAGCCCGACTCCCGTGTTTTTTTTTTTTTTTTAAGATTTTTTTTTTCTAGGGCTCAGTGCCTGCACTAAAAATCCACTACTCCTGACATTCATTTAGTTTCCTTCCTTCCTTCCTTCCTTCCTTCCTTCCTTCCTTCCTTCCTTCCTTCCTTCCTTCCTTCCTCCCTCCCTCCCTCCCTCCCTCCCTCCCTCCCTTCCTTCCTTTCCTTTCTTTCTTTTTTTCATTTTCATTGGCTAGGACAGAGAGAAATTGAAAGAGAAGGGGAGAGAAAGAGGGGGAGAGAAAAATAGATACCTACAGACCAGCTTCATTTCTCAAGAAGTGTTCCCCCTGCAGGTGGGGAGCTGGGGTATCCAACCCTGTTCCTAACCCAGACGTGGGTCCTTGTTTACTACTATGTGTGCTTAACTGGATGCACCACCACGTGGTCCCTCTGCAGTTTTCTCTTGATGTGTAGAAATTTTAAATTTGATGTAAGTCAATTTATTAGTTCACAAAATCAAGGAGTTATGTTCATAAAAAGAAAAATAAATCAAGTAAGTTAATGAGAAACTTTTTAATATGCACCTTTCCATTAAATAAAGAACAGGACATACTGTACCTTTTATATTAACATTTGTTAAAAATAACTTTATTACTAGTTTATATTTTCACCTAGTCTTTAGAAATTTTCTGAGAGATATAGTATTACTATTCCTCATTTACAAATAAGGTGACTAAATTTCAGAGACATCATTTAACCTACCTATACATACAAATAGGAGTACATATTAAAAGAGATAAGATCTGAGCTATCCTGGTTTCTTTATTTTATTTTATTATTTTTTTAAGATTCTATTTATTGATTGATGAGAAAGAGAGGAGAGAGAGAAAGAACCAGACATCACTCTGGTACATGTGCTGCCAGGGATCGAACTCAAGACCTCATGCTTGAGAGTCCAATGCTTTATCCTTTGCACCGCCTCTTGGGGACATGCTATCCTGGTTTCTATAAAAATACATTTTCATCAAATAGCTGCAATATGAAATAAGAAATTACTGGGGATTTTCTTTTAAAACATAGTTTTTCAGACAATGATATATGTTGCAGAAAGGATAAGAACTAGGAACGGGACAGGACTTAGGGAAGGGGCACAGTAGTTGTTGGGACTCAGAGCACTGTGCTAGCAGAAAACTTAAATTGGCTTGGGAATAGGATGAAGACATCTATCATGGAAAGATGAGAGATTGCACACATCTAATAGTAGTTGTTCTTATAAATAATAATTTCTTTAATAAAACAATTAAAAATAAAATAAAAATCTGATGTTGTTTAGCAACAGGATAAATCTAAGCACTTTAGAATAGTATACAAGTTTTTTTTTTTTTTTTTTTGCCTCCAGAGTTATCGCTGGGGCTCAGTGCCTGCCTTACGAATCCATTGCTCCTGTGGACATTTTTTTTTCTTTCCATTTTTTTTTTTGGGTAGGATAGGACAGAGATAAATTGAAAGAGGTGGGTAAGACAGAGAGGTAAAGAGAAAGAGAGACACCTGCAGACCTACTTCACTACTTGTAAAGTGACTCCCTTGCAGTTGGGGAGCCGGGAGCTTGAACCAGGATTCTTGTGTGGGTCCTTATGCTTTGTACTATGTGTGCTTAATCCGGTATGCTACCTCCCAGTCCCTAGAGTACAAGGTCTGCATTGCATAATCCTACCTGCTTCTTTAGTTATACATGTTTTAGTTGGAACACTTCCATATCCCCTTTGATTCCAACGTTTAAATGATTCACCCTAAAACTAAACTATTTTCATTTCCTTTAGCCTACCATGATCTTTCCCACATTTTTACTATTTACAAAATCTTGCTCACACACATTCTCTATCTAAATATTCCTAATAAACATTCAAACTTAGTTCAGATACCATTTAATCTTCAAAATCTTCCTAACCCAACTCCTGCCCAGACATTATCTCTTCTTATTTTTTATATTTCAATTATAAATAAATTATGCCATTGCTAAATATTGTTACCTTGGAACATGCATATCTTCATAAATCTTGATTATGATTTCATGTAACTACATATTCTTAGAACCTGTACTAGTCTTCAGATTGTTTTATGGTTTTGTTTAATTTTGTGTACTATTGAGGTAGGAATTCAGGACTGTATTCATGTGTGGTACCACTTAGCAAATTTCCAGGTCTGATTATTTTTTTCTTCAGAGAGACAAAGAGGTACCACATCATCACTCTACCACCTATTGAATCCACTTACTGCTGTCTTTAGCTTCCAAGTAGGTCTGGGACTTATACCCATAGCCATAGACATGCCAAGATGCACACTCTGCCAAGTGAGCTTTCTCTATTTTATTTATGGTTTCTTAAGTAACAAAAATATATACACTAGAATTTATCTTTACATTTATGATCACTACAGTATTTCTTCTGAATGATAACATGTTTCAAAAAATACTGATAGGAAATTCTACAGTAGTTTAAATTCTTTATTTTAATTATACAACTCTTTATTGACTTTATACAAAATAACAATCTAAATACTTTACACACCTATGTTTTTATTTTTTCAATTTAATTAATTTAATTTATTGGGGATAGTATAATTGCTTACACATAGGTACAATTTCTCATCTCCCCATTACAGATATCTGCAAAACATTCTCACCCCCAAGGTATGCCCTTTCCCACCATTGTGCATCAGAGCCTCAAAGTCACCCAGCCTCTTCCCAGTCCAGGTTTTACTTAGTGCTTCCCTTGTTTCTTAATTTCCACCTATGGGTGAGATTGTTCACCTATGTGTGAAAATATTTATCAATTTTATTTTGGCTTATATCAGTTAATATAATTACTTCAACTTTCATCCAAAATAAGGCAAAGAAGATGACTTCATCATTTTTAACAGTTGAGCATTCCATACTTAATTGGGAAAATTGTGTCAAAATTTGTATCACACATCTCATATTTGTGAATATTTTTCTAATTTATGTCTGAGAGTCTCAGTTTCTTACAAAACATGTCTTGATGGATATTTTAGATTCAGTGATATGTTTCTTCTATGGTTTCATTCATATGTAGAATCTAGAGAACTGATACATGTGACCTTGCAAAAAGAAGACTGAGAAAGAGGAAGAGGAGGAGGGATAAAGAAAGGAAGAGAGAAAGAAAGAGAAATGCAAACCTATTTCTAAGAGTTAGAACTAAGGTGGTTATTTGTTTGGGAGGTGGGAGTTTGTGAACACAGAACCTTGGTAGTAGGTGGGATGTGGAAATATACATTATAATCTTGTAAATAAATATAACTAAATAAATAATGACGTTTTTATTTTTAAGTAAAGATACCATTTCTTCAGGAGCCAACTAATCTCACATTCACTAGAAATCATATTGTGATAGAAAACCTGAAATAGAAATAGTCTGGCATTTACCAAGCAATCTCCTGGCACCATATACAATGTTACAAGTCTTCATGTTGGGAGATAATATTAAGCTACATGTAAGAGTGTGATATTTGACTCAGGCAGCCTAAGACCTAGTAATATGACCTAAACCAAGTTTCTTATTTCTTATGATTCAGTTTCTTTATCTGTAAAATGGGTTAAATAATAATAATATGATTCCTGTTGGAATTATATCAGAGTCTTTTGAGAAGTTCCATCAGAAAACACAGTATGTATTAGTGGCTGATATCAGCATTAATAACATGATTATTATCATTATCACTATAATCAGTATCAGTAATAGATTATTTTTTCTGATTCAGCTCTGAAGTTGGTCAAATGTAGGATTTTACTTTACATTTTAAACAACTGCCTGAAGGAAGTGTTTGTCATTTGCCTTAATGTCTGTAATGCCTACTTTCCTTCAAGAACTTTTCTTTTACCTTGCAGTTTGGTTGACTGGTATAAGAAATCTAGCTGCCAGCCCATCTCAGCATTTTATTTCAACTCAGTATTAGCTACACAGTGGGGCTAGGTGGTGGCACAGCAGCTTAAGTGGTGTGGAGATCCCTTTTTGAGGCCCCTGCTCCCCACTTACA
Organism: Erinaceus europaeus; assembly: GCF_950295315.1. Lineage (NCBI taxonomy): Eukaryota > Metazoa > Chordata > Mammalia > Eulipotyphla > Erinaceidae > Erinaceus > Erinaceus europaeus. The sequence goes on along the minus strand of NC_080171.1, from coordinate 45,007,036 downwards.
GGGACTTCGCTTCACAAGCAGTGAAGCAAGTCTGCAAATGTCTTTCTCTCCCCCTCTCTATCTTCCTCTCCTCTCTTGATTTCTCTCTGCCCTATCAATCAACAGCAACAATAATAACATTGAGGGCAACAAAATAGGATTCAGAGTGCAAGCACCTAGCCCCAGTGATAACCCTGGAGGCAAAAAAAAAAAAAAAAGCTACTAAGTTGGAGCTTGTAAAGACCATCTTTACTCTAGGCTGGCAAGCTAGCTTATTTGAATTGTGTGCTTACTTTGTCATGTGCATGACCCAGGTTTGAACCTAGTACCCACCATTCTGAAGGAAGCTTTGATGCTGTGATATCTTTCTCTTTGCCTATCTACACCTTTACTCTAAGTTTAGATATGCCCCAAATTTTTTCATCCTTGATAATTTATTAAAAGGATTCTTAGAACTTACTAAAAGCTACTAAATTTATGGTCAGGATTTATTGTGAGAAAAAAAAGTAAAATAAGTCAGTTAAAAAAGTACATAGTTTGAAGTGTGAAACTTCCAGTTTTGCTCTCCCACAGAAATTATGGAGATATTAACTCCTCCAGAAACAGTGTATAATAATGCATGTGAGTATTATTTATCAAAAGGTTCACCCAAGGCTGATGTTCAGGGATTTCATTAGTACCTGATCTTACAGAGGTTGAATTTATATTTCTTGATTCAAAACTCCATTCATAAAGCACATTATTATAAAGACCATCACTATTTAAAAAGTTCAAAATAAAGACATTCTTCAGGTAGGACATTTCAAAGCTGAGATAATACCTTTCAGGAGGTGAGGATATGGGCCAGGGATGTCTTTGCATTGAAATTAACATTTTACAAAACATTGTTGAAAATAAGTTTGAAGAACAAATTATATTTTAAATGCAAATAATCATAAATAGGATAAGAAATAATCATATGCTATCAAGGCATTCCTGAAAGCCAACTGTAGCTTTTTAAGGAAAAATGGCTTTTAAGAGCTCTGTTTTTACCTTTTGATTCAGTGTCCCTCAAAACAGAAGTTAGTTATATTCCTTTACTTTTTTCAACAAATAAAAAATAATTGAATTCTTTCATGAACTTTTTAAAAATCTATTTATTTTATTTTACAAAATTGCATGTCAACAGGGGTTTAAATTCACACCATCCCCACCACTAATGTTCTTAGTCTTCAATTTTCCCACTGCCATCCACCACAGTTCCCCTAAGGTTATAAACATGGGCTAACCATCATCTCTACAAATATCTGTCCACATTTAAACATAATTGACCCCCTTTTTCTCCTGATTCAATCCAATCCTCTCTTCCTTTCCAAGCCAGTCATGACAACATAACTACCTCCATCTCTCCTTCCCCTTCCCCTTCCCCTTCCCCTTCCCCTTCCCCTTCCCCCCTTCCCCTTCCCATTTCTCTCTCTCTCTCTCTCTCTCTCTCTCTCTCTCTCTCTCTCTTTCTCTCTCCTGATGGAGCTGGAGTTCAGAACCCTTTTATCTTCATCCTATCACTTCTCCCTGGCTGGGAATATGTACCATGGTTGCTTTGGGGGTACAGAGGGTAGGATTTCTGGCTTCTGTAATTGCTTCTCTGCTGAGGATGGGGGTTGACAGTTCAATCCATACCCCCAACCTGTTTCTGTCTTTCCCTAGTGGACCAGAGCTCTGGAGATGCGAGGATCCAAGACACATCAGTGAGGTCATCTGCCCACAGAAGTTGGAATGGAGTCATGGTAGCATCTGTAACTTGGTGTCTAGAAGGTGGCATGACCTAAGTTAAGATAAAATGGTTAATGGACAAGAACCAAAAAGTAGGATTAGAGCAGATGAGATTAAGGATTTTAGGGTAGAAGAAAGCTAGGAAGTCCATTATAGGCATGTTCCTGGGGGCACACAACTATGGTATATGGTAGTTTTGCTTGCGTTTGATAGCTAGCCTGAAACTGGGTCTGAGAGAATGGTGTCAGAGTAAAGAAAAGGGGCTAGAAAGTTGGATTAGAGCAGAGAGTAGCTCCTATTCTAAAAAAAAAAAAAAAAATCTGTGGCAAAAATTAACTATTTACCTCCATATATTTATAAATTTATATTCTTTATTTTTAGCACCAGAGCCTGTACAACCTCTAAGTACCCATTGGTCTGAGCTTGCAGCTCATGGTCACAGCTGGGAACATTGCAGGCTGCACTCATTTCAGAACCAGTCTTTTCTAATTTGCAAGGAAGGATACCCCAGCCTCCCTTTGGAGACTGGGGCTATCCCTATCATCTTTGCTTTATGGTGAGGACAAGATCCTGGGAGGGCCCTAATACTTATTTCAACAATCTGTGATATGCACAAAAGTATCCTAGTTGATATGTTATATATGTTGCTAGGCATATAGATGCTAGAAAATTGTGTTTCAGCTCTACAGATGCTAGAACTAGTTTATCTACCTGCTGCTACTGAGTATATGAATAGTTTTATAAAAAATAAACTATGCCTATTATGACTAATTTGCTGATGTATTCTTTTGTTTTCCTTGCTCTTCTTCAACAACAAAAGGGCTGAGATCAGAATTATATTGGGATTACAACAGCAGTAACAACAAAAATAACAGTAGGTGACAAGTACAAAGCTTTCACAGCCCAATTACTTGCTGGAACATTTATATCTTATTAGTCTGGCACAACAAACTTAGGACAGATGTCTTGTTACCAGGCCCATTATACAGTTAAACAAACTGCAATACAAAGGAAAATAGCTGGACTCAGGTCACAAAAGTGTTAGCTAGTGGAATTAGGGTGCAGATACCTTGAAGGTTTTTCTTTCTTTTTTTTTTTTTTTCAGCCTTTTATATCTGTGTCTATGTGTAGAAAGTTGACATTGTATCTCCAAATTGTTGTTGCTATAATGAAAGAGCATATTCTAATTTGGTTTGGAAGGGGCAAGTGATATACATTTCTAAGTACTTCATGGTAGTTCTTTACCTGCCTGTGTTTCCCCAAGCACATAACTAGGTATGTGACCTTCAACAGAGACATTGTTTGATCTGATATATCAAGAGCCTCAAGAGCCTGATACAGGACCTCAAGTACAGAGGAGGTACCTGCTGTGTTAGCTATACAATTTTGTTCACAGCTCCCTTCAATCTATGCCTGCCTCCCCACTGGGCCAATTTATACTGCAGTGTAAAGTAATGAATAGTTACAGTGTCCCTGGGGAAAATCAGCAAGCTTTACTCAATCCTGCATTACAGACAATTGTTATGTATATTTCCTCATTAGTCAGGTTGAGGCAACATAAATGAAATCCACAGATATTTCCCAAATCTTATTAAGACACCATTTTACTCTTATTTCCACCGAATCATTTATTATATGGCTAAAAAATAAGTATATACATTGATTTTACTTTTACTCTTCTTATAATTTTTTTTCTCCAGAATCTGGCAGAAAAATTCATAAAACTAAAGTTTCTACTGGAAGATTTGGCAGCTAATTAGAACGAGGCAAGAAAAGGATGATTAATAATTCAGATAATTAGATCCTAAATAAGCAAGATTTTTTACAACCCTTCTGAACAGTTTGATTCCAAAGACACTGTGAGATCTTAAAGAATTACATGGTATATTACCCAGCCAACTCATTCGATCTCCCCTAGCCATCTAAACCCTAGTGTACAGCTAATCCTACACCATCCCAGTGAATGTATGATTTCAGAGAAATTGAAATAATATAGCTATTTCTGAGATAAAGTTCAAAGGTTTTATTTTTCTTATTGGATCACTTTTTTAAATTTTTTTATTTTACTGTTTGTATGTAAGATATCTACTTTGCATCACTTAAAGTAAAATATGAGGAAGGTATAACAATCTGAAAGATTTTCATGGACAATGATAATGTCTTGGTCATTAAATGTTAAAATTAGATATTAGAGAACTTTTTTTTTTATTATTAGAGAACTTTTAAGGAGCCAGAAGGATATTGATTCCTCTAGTTGACTCTTCTCTTCCTTTTCATTCCTTTTACATCTCTAGGACTATAGTGTTTCTGTGTTCTATTACTACTAAGTACTTAACCAGTTCACTGATTTTTTTTCTGAACATTGACAGTATATACCGGTTTTTTTTTTCTTAAGCATTTTTATTTGTACTTTTCTTTTTTTTTTTAATCTGTACTTTCTTGTACCTCACTTCAGTTACTACTGAAAAAAAAAAGGTTCTCTATGTCCAAATGTAAATTTCTGGAAATTAAAAGTGTGTTGGGGGCCACTTGAGATAAATCATGTGTATGATTATCAAAATTTCTGTAGTAAGAAAATGACTGTAATATGGAATGGCATAGGAACAATTAATGATCCACTGTGTACATGTTTACTTTTAAAAGATAAGTATCTTTGAAGTCAATAATATTATTTTGTTTTCAGTGTTTCCCCTAGAGCTTGGCATAATATGTAATTAAATATCTGGTAGTCCCTACCATTGTTGTTCCATATTGAAGTCAAGGTCTTATAGAGAACCACAAGAAGGTTCATGATGCTGTTCCTGATAGAGATGACCAGTGACAGTGGAGTAAGGGATATGTTAGAGGTCTAGGCCCATCATATATATGTGGGAATCCCAGGATTCTCTGACTAGGGCCCTGCATGATGGGGTGGCCTAGTAGTGACCAAAAGAGCCATCATTAAAGTATTCTGGTTTCTCACCCTTATTTAGCTTTTGTAGTCCTTGTCTGACTAGGTTAGCCTTGGAGTGATTGAAGGAAGTGAAATAGGAAGTATGTGAGGAGGATATCTAGGTCTATGTAGAAGCTATTTGATTAAGAACTTTATGGTATATTTTTTTAAGGTCTCTCTATTTGCTTGCTGTGCTTATTGAGTCACTTCGAACTCTTGTGCACCTTTACTTTAAGGTATATATTTCCCCTAACGTATGGATACATGTACACACATGCTCTGTCTCTATACCTAGATTCTGTGGCTTTGTTAGAAATTATGCTACCCAAAATGGAATAGAGGAGTCCTATGAGCTAGGAAAATGTCACCAGAGTAATGGAGCTGAAGAATTGACATCCCACACCTGGTGTCTCTGGACACCATCAGAAGTGAAATATGTCTAGATGGTACTGGTTACATTGATTTGGATGAAATCAGCAGATGCCGTTATCAAATGGTATGGGTCAAGAAAAGCATGAAGGAAAACGACCAGTGCTGTGAGTAATATAAGTTTTACAGAGAATGGGAAATGTTCCTGTTGTCTTAGAGTTTAAGAAGGCAATAGATAGTTATTGTTATAACCAAGTTATTTGAGACTTTGGTTTACTTTAAAAATCCCATGGTTAGGATTTACTGTACCATACAGGACCTTACTGAGATTTATGTCATTTAATGCTATTTACAAATAAATATATCTTATATACTGACAAGATTAGTTGATTCTGGTCTCCCTGGTCTAGGATTATAGGTGATTTAATATATATTTTATTGTCATTATTAGAATTGTATTAACAATTTAAGCCTACTGTTAACATTCAATCAGTTTACTAATTTGAAACATGATGTGCTTAGATTGAAGGAATGTATATTCAGAACTGGGGTCTATGCATCAAAAGTTTGAGAAATTTAATATATTTACCCTCTCATTTGATAACCAGAAGTTATCAAATACTTAGAGGAAAATGTACCATAGAACCCCATCTCTCCAGAGCCCTGCACCACTAGGAAAAGATAGAAACAGGCTGAAGATTAACCTGCCAATGCTCATGTTCAGCGGAGAAGCAATTACAGAAGCCAGACCTTCAACCTTCTGCATCCTATAATGATCCTGGATCCATGCTCCCAGAAAGATAAAGAATAGGAAAGCTTTCAAGGGAGAGGATGGGATATGGAACTCTGGTAGTGGGTATTGTGTGAAATTATACCATTTATTCTTTTTTTTTCCCTCCAGGGTTATTGCTTGGGCTCAGTGCCTGCACCACAAATCCACTGCCCCTGGAGTTTATTTTCCCTTTTTTGTTGCCCTTGTTGTTTTATCGTTGTTGTGGTTATTATTATTATTGTTGTTATTGATGTCATTGTTGTTGGATAGGACAGAGAGAAATGGAGAGAGGAGGGGAAGTCAGAGAGGGGAAGAGAAAGATAAACACCTGCAGACCTGCTTCACTTCTTGTGAAGTGACCCTCCTGCAGGTGGGGAGCAGGGAGCTCAAACCAGGATCCTTACAGAAGTCCTTCTATTCGCATGCCATATGCACTTAACCTGCTGAGCTACTGCCCCACCCCCTCCAACACAATTTTTTGAAGAGACTCTCCTTACTCCATTTAGTAGATTGGCCCCCCTGTAGATGTGTGGGGTTATTTTTTGGCTGTCAATTATATTCATTATTTTTCTATTAGTCATTATATCCATTTTTTACCAGGCAGTTTTGATTACAATGGAGCTATAATACAGTTTGAGATCTGGGAGTGTGATGCTTCTAATTCTGTTCTTTTTTTTATCACAGTTGCTTTGGCAATTCTGTCATATATATATTCCAGTCTTCTGTTTATGGTCATTTATTTTGACTATTGTGATGCATCTATGTACATGGGAGTGAATATGTCCCTTCAAATTATTGTTTTCTTATCTTTTTGATAAATGCCAGGAATGGAATTGCTGAATCATAAGGCATTTCCATTTGTATTTTTTAAGGATTCTCTAAAAGCATGTTTTTTAATTTGCTCTTGATTAACTGACATTTGATAGTACCACTCTGTCCATTATTAACCCTCTTTCATATTTTATTGCTCTTTTCTCTTTCCGCTTTCTGTTGTGTTCTTAATTCTATCCTACTTTTGATCTCCTCATATACAATGTGTGATCCTTTGTTCCTTCTTTCCTTGAGGAACTTCTGTCAGTAATTCTTACAAGGTGAGGTTGATCATGGAAAATTCCTTTAGCTTTTTATGTTTGAGAAAACCTTTATTTCTAACTCATATTTGAAGGATAATTTTGTATGGTAGAGTATTTGCTATTGTAAATTCATATCTTTTAATACTTTGAAAGTCATCACTCTCTAGGGTTTGTGAAGAGAACTCTGACGAAAGCCTGATGACTCTACATTTATATGTCACTTCTTCTTTTTCCCTATCTGCCTACAATAGTTTTTCCTTATCTTGAGTTTGACAGGTTTACATTGATGTTCCTTGGTGTTGGACATTTAGCATTCAGGAACTTGGATATACACTGTGCTTTCTTTTTATGTTATGTTTATGCTTATGTTTTGAGGATTTTCCTGGTAAGGATGATTTTTAGCTAGAATTTCCTTGAAGTGGTCTATGTCCTCTTCACCTTGTCCTATTCCTCAGAAATCCCTATCAACTTTACATTTAACCTTTACATTTTTATGAAACCTGCTATTTCACAAGGAGTTGCTTCATCCTTTCTAAACCTTTTTTTATTCATCATCTTTAAACTGAAAAAGTGGGTTAATTGTATCTTCCTGCTTAGGTGTTATTTTTTTTTTTGCATGACTGAAACTACTTCCTAAGCCTCTATGTGAGCCTACTACACTCAAAGTGTCTTTCACACCCTGCTTTGTAATTATAGTTATTAATACATGAATTGGAAAGTATACTAATAATAATATAGGAAGAAATTGATTAATATAGTTGTTCAAATATATATCTAAATAAGTACAGTTTAATAAGACTAAATTTGTAATACTTTTTGAGTTCAAAAACTACTTAGTAAGATAAAATATATGTAGGAGGGATTGCTGAGTACAACATTATTGATTAAACTTTATATATTTTAACTTGCACTAGTACTTAAAAACACAGAACTAAGCAAAAGGTAAGTAGGAGATTCACTTTACTGAATTCTATTTGATACACTTCTCTTTTGTTTTTCATTTTGTTCAAAATCAAAGGGAATTCACTGCAACAAATATAAGTCATAATCATTAAATAAATTGCTATAACTTATTAACCTAAGTCTGTGATATGCTATAGGAAGTACATATACATAAGTAGCTTCTTTTCTTTTATTTATGAAAGGGAAACACTTATAAGACATAGGACAAGAGGAGCATAACTGCACACAATTCCCACCACCAGTACTCTGTATCCAATTCCCTCCCTTGATAGCTATCCCATTCTTTATCCCTCTGTGGGTATGGACCCAGGAACAGTATGGGATGTGGAAGGTGGAAGGTCTGGCTTCTGTAATTGCCTTCCTGCTCAGCATGGATGTTGGCAGGTCAATCCATACTCCCAGCCTATCTCTTTTTTCCCTAGTGGGGTAGGTATCTGGGGAGGTGTGGCTCCAGGACACATTGGTGGGGTTGCCTGCCCAGTGAAATCAGGTTGGCATCATGATAGCATCTGGAACCTGGTGGTTGAAAAAGAGTTAAAATAGAAAGAATAGCAAACTTTTGACTAATTATGAACCTAAAGGCTGGAATATTGCAGATGAAGATTTGAGGTCTCCATTTTGGAAAAAGCTAGTAGGTCTACTTTGGGTATATTCCAAGGGGCCCATGACCCAACTAGTTTTTACCTGTACCTGGCATCTAATATGCAGGTGACCTAAGCTATTGTCTGGGGGAATGGTGTTATAGTTGGAAAAAGGACCAGAAATCTGAATCAGGGAAGAGAGTAGCTCCCAAATATGGGGAAAGTATCTAATTATTGTTAACTATAAATCCCATCAATTTGATCTGGGGCCCACAGTCAGCACAGGAGTCTATGTAACCTCTGCACTCCTATAGGTCTGAGCTCACATTCTGTGGTCACTGCTAGGAACATTCCAGGCTGCAGTAGTTTCAGGACCCATCATAAGTAGCTTCTGTGCTCCTTGGGTATGGCAATAAAAATAAAGTGTAATAATGGCACACTTTGTAAGTGCTAAATCCCTAAGAGTGCGCTGCTAGTTTGGGGTTGTGCATAATATCATGTAAATTTTAATCTGATTCTATGTGACTAGTGACTAAACACAAACTGTGGATAGAGATTATATTGTTTGCACCTTTATATGTGAAAGAAAATCCCCTGAGAATGAAGCTGTAGTCATATAATTGTAGTTATCAGTTTATTGGATTTTGCATCTGAGACTAGGGAACAGAGAATAAAAAGGTATCAAAATAAATAGTTTCAAAGCAGCAGAGAAACAGTTATGTAAAATAAAAAAAAAAGAACAAGCAAAAACAAACAAGAAAACATGGTAAGGAAGCTAAGAGCTAGATGGAAAGTATCCTCAGCAAATAATGATTTGAGCAAGGTGTGAAGTAGTGTGGTGGGCATTGATGCCCATGAGAAAAGGAATTACTGACAGAAGGTCTAGAAGTGAGGGGGGCTGGGTGGTTGCACACCTGGTTGAGTGCACATGTTACAATGCACAAGGAACCAGGTTTGAGCCTCTGGTCCCCACCTGCAGGAGGAAAGCTTTGCAAGTGGTAAAGCAGTGCTGCAGGTATCTCTCTGCCTCTCTCCCTCTCTATCACCCCTTCTCAATTTCTGGCTATCTCTATCCAATAACTAAATAAATTTTTTTAAAAAAAGAAGATCTAGCAGTGAGTGCATAAAAACCAAATGGGAGGGGCTAGTTGGTGGCACTCCTGGTTAAGTGCACATATCACCATGCACAAGGATGGTTTTATGCCCCAGTTCCCCACAGGGTGACATTTAAATATGTGAGATTTTCAGGTATCTGTCTTTCTCTCTTCCTCTTTATCTCCCCCCCCTCAATTTCTCTCTGTACTGTCAAGTGGTGGATTTGTAGTGCCAGTACTGAGCCCCAGAGATAACCCTGGTGAGGGTGGGGGGCTAAGATGGGCATGAAAATGCCTAGGAAATATACAATGTTGATGTCATGGTAAGGATTTTGGACACTGGATTGAGGGTGATGGGATATCATTGAATTTGTGCACAGGGCATTTATAACATCTGATTTATATCTGAAGAGATCATTTGGGCTGTTAAGTTTTGACCAAACTTCGGAGGACAAGAAAGCCCACTAGGTACAGAAATCTCAGTAGTTAATGATATTGATTTGGATGAGGATTGTGGCAATAAAGTTTTTAAAAATGGTCAGTTGTAAGATATATTTTAATTATCTTTATTTATTTATTGGATAGAGACAGGTAGAAATCGAGAGGGAAGGGGATGATAGGGAGGGAGAGAGACAGAGAGATACCTGCAGCCCTGCTTCACCACTTGTGAAACTTTCCCCCTGCAGGTAGGAACCAGGGGATTGAACCTGGGTCCTTGTGCATTGTAAAATGTGCGCTCAACCAGGTGTGCCACCACCTGGCCCCATAAGATATATTTTAAAGAATATGCTCACAGGGTTTGCTCCTGACATCCAGGCAGTCATATCTGTCTTAGCCATGAAGAAAAGAAACAGCCTATGACAGATGGGTATTGTCCTATCAGTTTTGTATTAGTGATAGACTTTCTTTGACATTGAGGGAAAGGCAGTGATGTTTTCCCATTGAGAATAAGGAGTGTAACAGAAGATCCAAATCATGTTAGGTCATTCTATCATTGTAATATGTCTGGTCCAAATAAATCTCATCCTATATTCAGATCCAAATGAAGATAAATTCATATCTATTGTCCCAAATTCTAAAAACAACTAAATGCCCCTCCCCCACAAAAATTCTTTTGTGTTGACAGTTTATCAATTACAAGTTAGAATTTTGCCTTGTTCTGTCTTCCAATTAAAAATTAATGAGCACTCATCAACAGAAGTTGAGAAAGAAGAACAGAAAGGGAAACTAAAAGCAGGATCTGATTAAATCGAGAGTAGGGTGAGGAGGAGGATGGACATTCAACTTCCCGGGGTGGCGGGGGTTGGTGGGTGGGATGGGACACAGTCTTTTGGTGGTGGGAATGGTGTTTATGAAAAAAAAATTAATGAGTTACCTTCTAAGCATATTATTCCTGCTTTGTGATTACATTCAATTCAAAGAAACAATTTTAACTTGTCTTTAAGTGATAAAGTGAAGTCTTGATACTATAAATCCTTTCTAAAACTTCTTTCTTTTATTACTGATTTAATTATGGTAGACAAGTTCGTTGCATAAGAGAGGTACAATTCCACACAATTCCCACCACCAGAGTTCCTCATCCCACCCCTTCCATTAAAAACTTTCTTATTCTTTATACTTTTGAATATGGACCCAGGATCATTATGGGATGTAGAAGATGGGAGATCTGACTTCTGTAATTGCTTCTCTGCTGGACATGGGTGTTGGCAGATTGATTCATACTACCAGTCCCTTTCTAAAACTTCTTTTTAAAAAATTTAATATTTTATTAGTGATTTAATATTAGTTTACAAAATTATAAGGTAACAGGAGTATAGCTATGTTTTTACCACCAGAGTTCTGTGTCCCCATCCCCTCCATTGGAAACTTTACTGGTTCTCCCAATGTAACAGATATGGTTCAGTATTACTTTTTTTTTTTAAGTTTCTATTTATAAAATGGGAACACCAACAAGACTATAGGGTAGGAGGGGTACAATTCCACACAATTCCTACCACTGGAACTCCATATCCTATTCCCTCCCAATAACTTTCCTATTCTTTAACCCTCTGGGAGCATGGACCCAGGGTCATTATGAGGTGCAGAAGATGGAAGGTGTAGCTTCTATAATTGCTTCCCTGCTGAACATGGGTGTTGGCAGGCAACCCATAACTCCATCCTCTCTCTCTCTTTCCCTAGTGGGCCAGGGATCTGGGGAGGTGGGGCTCCAGGACATATGGTAAAGTCCTCTGTCCTGGGAAGTATGGTTGTCATCATGGTATCATCTGGAACCTGGTGGCTGAAAAATAGTTAAAATAGAAAGCAGAACAAACTGTTAACTAGTCATGAACGTAAAGGCTGGAATATTGCAGATGAAGATTTAGGGTCTCCATTTTGGAAAAAGCTAATAGGTCCATTTTCGATATATACTAAGGGGCCCATGACCCAACTAGTTTTTGTTGTTGTTGTTAAATTATTTTTGTTTTTTGCCTCCAGAGTTATCTCTGGGGCTTGGTGCCAGCACTAGGAATCCACTGTTCCTGGAGGCTATTTTTTTCCATTTTGGTGTGCTTGTTGTAGTTGTTATTGTTACCATAGCTGCTGTTGTTGTTGGATAGGACAGAGACAAATTGAGAGAGGAGGGGAAGACAGAGAGACGGAGAGAAAGATAGACACCTGCAGTCCTGCCTTACCACCTGCGAATCGACCCCCCTGCAGGTGGTGATCATTATGCCAGCCTTTGCACTTTGTACCATGCGCTTAACCTGCTGCCCAGCTCCTGACCCAACTAGTTTTTGCCTGCACCTGACATATAATATGCAGGTGACCTAAGCTATTGTCTGGGGGGATGGTGTCATAGTTGGAAAAAGTACAAGAAAATTGGATCAGGGAAAAAGAATAGCTCCCAAATATAGGAAAAGTATCTAAATATTGTTAACTGTAAACCCTATGGATTTGTTCTGGGGCTCATAGTCAGCACAGGAGCCTATGTAACCTCTGCATCCCCGTAGGTCAGAGCTTACATTCTGTGGTGACTGCTAGGGACATTCCAGGCTGCGCCAATTTCAGGACCCATCATCTTAGGGTGATAGGCAGAGTATGCTATCCTACCTCCCTTTGGAGAATGGAACATTCCCTTCCATTGTTGATCTAAAACTTCTTTTGGAGATATCCAGTAGTACCTATTGATGAGTATCCCTTCATATAGGGTTAATAAACCCAATATTACTCAACTATATTATTCCTGGTTGCCTTTGGTTGGAAGCATTGACAGAGACAGAAAAATAATTTCATAACATCTTGGGAAATTTGTCTCTTTTAAGCCCAAAAATCAATCAATCAATCTATCTATCTATCTATATATATATATACATATATATTATATATATATATATATATATATATATATATATTACTAATATTTAGTTAAGGTTTAGGTCTAGAGCCTGCAGACATGCATCATGTGAATAAATCAGATGAAAGTGGGTCTGAAGAACAAATCTACTCCAAGGAATTTGCTATATTTCTTTTAGTCCCAGAGAGTTCCTTTATCACACATATTCCTTTGGCCAAATAAAGAATTACTTTCTCAACTCAGATATATTACTTAATTTATTTAATACATCAAATATGATTTACTCCTTGGCTATTATTTCCCCAATGAATTATCTTAAGTTTCATAGAAAAATACTCATCCGTCTGTTGATACTATTGGATTCCATACATAGTATGTGCATTCCCAGAAAATTCTTTTTTTTTCTTACTTTTTTATCATCAATCCTGCTCCAGGATTGAAGAGAGAGACAGAGACAGAGAGAAAAGGAAAGACACCACAGCACCCATGTGGACTTTATTTTTACACAATTCATGTGGTTCACACTTGTAGTTAAATTTTATATGAACTAATAAGTAGGGGTAGAAACAGAAAATAAATATAGTTATTTGTAAGCAACATAAAGTATGACATCAAGCATTATTTCATATGCTTTATATGTTCTATTATCATTTAATGAATGATACAATTTAGTCACTCATTATCTGTAAATTTTAAATGACTCATACCCCATATCATAGAATGTGGTTTTAAGACCCTAGGCTTTCTCCACATTATCTCTACTTTGCTATAACAATGTAATTTATCCTGACATTTTAAATCTATCTATCCAGAATAATACCTTCATGTCTTCTTTTCTAAGTTAACCTGTAAATATTCTGTATTCTTAGGTGAGTAAAAGTACTCAAATAATATCCTTTGTATAAAACTGCTGAAGAAAGGCCAATATCTAAGGTTTTGATAAAAATACAAATTTCAGAGTCATAAAAGTAGTTCACCTTGGTAGTGAGCATGCTTTGCTATAGGCACGATGCAGGTTCAAGAGCAGACCCCACAGCATTGGATGAAGCTTTGGTACTGTGATCTCTTTCACTGTCTCTCTTTGCCTCTTTGTTTCTCTCAATTTTTAAAAAAAGTTATCTTGTGTAGTAATGACAAAAAATTATAAGTGTACATTGATTACAAAATCTGTGGGTCCATAGGCCCTTTAATTTAATAATATAATCGTTTATTCACAATAACTCTGGCTAGCAGTGATAAATTCCACCTATTTGTGCCTTCTAACAATGTTCTCAAAGTCAAATGAAGTGAGACAAAAAAAAAAAGTGGGGGCAGGTGGTGGCATACATGATTGAGTGCACATGTTACAGTGTGCAAAGACCCAGGTTCGAGCCCCTGGTCCCCACCTGCAAGGGAAAACTTCACAAGTGGTGAAGCAGTGCTGCAGGTGTCTCTCTGTCTCTCTCCCTCTCTATTACCCTCTTCCCTTTCAATTTCTGGCTGTCTTTATGCAGCAAATAAATAAAGATAAAACAAATTTTTTAAAAAGGAATCTTAGAAAGGCAACTGCCATAAACTAAAAGTTTGATGGGAAAGCTGGAAAATTAATGTTTATATATGATTTTGAAAGTTATGTTATCATGTATTAAGTATAATAAAGTAAAGGTGGAGATTATGATATGTGATGTGTTGAAAATTAATTGTGTAAGGTCAGAACAGACTTACAATGTACTATGAAATATAATTTAAACCTTTAATCAGTTGAATGTGAACTTCATTGTCAGTATTACAGAGATGAAGTATAATATGGATTAGACTCTTAAAACCTATGAAATACTTTGTCAGTTATATAGCATTATGCAAGTGTTTATTGAGGAGCTCTTTGTTGTCTGATAAAGTAAATGACTAAGAATGATACTGAGTTCCTCTTTGTATTTGACCAATGCAGATGTTTAGTGTGAATTGATTTCAGTTGAATTGGATATCTTGGAAACTATTCTGCATGTTTATATTCAAGAAGTAATCCAATAGAGAGTAAGATATCATTCAGTGACCAAAATGTCATATCAATTTCAAGCAAGTAATTTACATCTTAGGAGAATCTTATTGCATCAATTATGTTAAAATAAGCTGTCTGTTATTTGTAATTCTTTAACTTGGATAGCATAAAATAATATGAGGAAAATAACATTATATGGTTATCACTCTGTCTAATACGGTTTGCAGTCTCTATGTACACATAACAGCTGTTGGAGCAAGCCCTCAATTAATTTTACATAACAGGAGCTATTTTACACAATTACTTGAAAATTTTTGGCCATGTTCCCTTTCTCTGTCATAAACATATGGGCCAAATCCACAACAAATGATTAGCCCAGTGGGATCTGTTATAATAATAGTTGGTTAATATTTTCCAGATTAAGCATTTCAAATTGTATATTATTTCACTGGATACTTAATTGTTATTTTCATTTCGATAATATTTGTCACTAGTTATTATTAGAATTAACTTCTATGAGTGTTGGTATTCTTCGTGTTGGTTTGGCCTCCTTCCCCCTACCTCTGAGAGAAATGGTTTGGTCCTTGCTAGTTTTGCACCCCTCTTTCTCCCCGCCCCTTATGCGAAGGACGTCCAGAGTCCCAGCAGCAGCGGAGGGAGAATGATGGAAAAGCACATGGTGTGGTGATTTGCCCGTTTGTGAATAAAGATTAAACTGCAGCTTCTCAGCCCAGCCATGTGTCCTCAAGTCTCTTTCTCTGTCTTCCACTGCGAGGCTAGCCCGGCCAGCTGGAACCCCAAAACATTAACAACATATGAGTACTTACTAAATTCTAGATTCTATGCTAGGCATTCTAAATGTGTTAACTAATTTATTCCTCAGACTTCCTAAAGAATAGTTTTCAAAGTCATGTTGCCTGTTACCTACAAAGTTGGGTAATCTGACCAAGTTTATAGTAATCAATAAGAATAGATAAAATTCTAGGCAAGGTTGACTTGTGCTTATAAAAAATTTGTCAATATTTTTTTGGTCATTATTCACCATTATAATTGTCAAAGCTACATTCAATAATTCAATAGATTTTTCTTAACTATAATTATAAATTACTTCAAAATACATCTGTTATGAAGAAGTGACAATTAATAACATCATTTAGGTACACTCAGCTATTTTTTTGCTAATTACCAATTTAGATATTCATTAAGCATTTACTATAGTCAAGCCTCTCTCAAGCTTGAGCTGACATTTTTAGTTGCTCCTCCTGCCAAGAAATGCGGGAGACATGTATTCTCTAGTGAGGAAGGACTTTTTTTTTCTAATAATTTTATCTCAAGATGTACTTCCTTTCAATTTGGTAAGGGAATAATTATAGTTGACTCCATATTCTAAATATAGCTAACATCTTTTAATCACACTTCTATCTTATCTTCCTATCCTTTTAAATTAAAATGCACATATCAAATCATATATATTTGCATTGTGATTTCAAGTTATCTACCCATTTCCCCTTCTAAGCCATGAACTACTTGAGACATATTATTATCTGCATATACTTTCAATACATTAATATTATAGCCACAAAGTTATGTATTGTGTTGTTTGAAACGGCAAGTGAATGCATGAATGAAATCTGCAGTGTATTACAGAGAATTTAAAATCAGTGCTTAAGATAATTGTCAGAAAAAAATAAATCCTTTTAGGACATTATTCACCAAATATCAGTAACAACTGACACAACTATAAATGTCAAGAATGACCTTATACTTAAGCTGTTAGAAAAAGTAAGTCATTTTGAAACTTCACCTGCTATGTTACAAGGTTTATAGTATAGTATTTTGTTCACTTTGGGACAATGTATAGTAAAAGTAGTAGATTGGATTGAATATGCATATAATACTTTATAAAATTCAACATAATTTAAATAGTTAATGCTTGCTAAGTATTTTTTTTTTAAATCTATGTATTAAAATGAGAGAAGAAGAGAGGAAAAACCAGATTTATCACTATGGCACATGCAATGCCACATATCAAACTCTGGGCCATATTTTGTTTGTTTGTTTTATATTTATTTATTTTCCCTTTCTTTGTATTGTTGTTGCAGTTATTATCGTTGTTGTTGTTGATGTCGTCATTGTTAGATAGGACAGAGAGAAATGGAAAGAGTAGGAGAAGACAGGGGGGAAAGAAAGATAGACACCTGCAGACCTGCTTCACCACCTGTGAAGCGACTCCCCTGCAGTTGGGGAGCTGGGGGCTCTATGCCTGCAGTACGAACCCACTGCTTCTGGAGGCTGTCTTTTGCCTTTTGTTGCCCTTGTTATTTATCATTGTTGTTATTATTATTGCTGTCATTGTTGTTGGATAGGACAGAGAGAAATTGAGAGAGGAGGGGAAGATAGCGTGGGTTGGGGTGGGGTTGATAGACACCTGCAGACCTGCTTCACTGCCTATAAAGGGACTCTCCTGCAGGTGGGGAGCCAGGTGCTTGAACCGGGATCCTTATGCTGGTCCTTGGGCTTTGCACTACATTTGCTTAACCTTTTGTGCTGTTGCCTGACTGCCAACCACATGTTTTTAAGTCCAGTGATGTACCACAGTACTAACAGGCCAAACAATTGTTATTTTTTTAATTGAACTATCCCCCAAAATAATTTAGTTTACTTTTATTTAGTTTACTTTTGTTATGCTCAAGGAAATACATAAAAGCATTTCAAATCTGAAGAATCATGCTGAGTTAGATATATAGGTAGTAGACAGAAGTAGATAGAGATTGATAGATAAATAGGTGACAGCTACCTTTATAAAAGACAATATTTTAAAATGATAGGATATGAGATCTTGTTAGCATATAATCATGTCAATAATTTAATTTTTAGTATAATCTTAAGATGTAGTGTTCTAGGTTTCAGTTTAACAAAAGACAAGTTAATACTTGCATTATGAACCATCTATTAGCCCTCACAAAAAGAATCATATAATGCTTATTTCTTCTGTCCTAATCATCTACATATAAGACACTAAGTAGTACACTTCTCACATTTTTTGCCTCTTGCCCTTTAATATATAGATTATAATTTGAAAATTATCTATATTTAATAAATGAATAAACTGAAGCTCAAGAGATTAATTTGCTCAATACGAAAAACATTTAAGTAGAAGCCAGGTATCTCTGGAAAAAAGCACTTTCTATATTATTCTATTGTAATACTCCTTTTTGTAGTAAATAGTATATCGACAGCAGGTTTTCAACATGTGTTCTTCTAACTTGTTTATATTTACAGTCAAGGAAATGCATATCTTTTTTTCTTTGCACATAATTACATAGGTTAAAATATGTTGAGTAAATAAATGTTATATTCATGTTATTCAGTCCTTTTAAAATAATGGACTTTTTGTGCCATTTATGGTAAACAGATCCTCTGAGATAGGATATAAATTAAATAATATCAAATTTCCCCCTTATTTTTATTGAGTGAGGAGATAAAATTCTTTATCTTCACCAGGACCAGACTATTATTTTTTCCAGTGAAAGACAGAAAGAACTCAGAGAGTCTACAGCTTGTGGCCAAAGTGATAAGTTCATAAGAGAAAATAGTATCTCTTGATAGTTTTCAAATGAAACTAAGAGTCCAGTGTGTAGAAGTTTGAGAGGGGGGAAATGTAAGGCTGAAAAAGCAAGAGATGAACTAAAGAGCTAAACAAGGAAAGAAAGTATTATGAACCATTTACATGCAAACAGAAAGGAAAAAAGAGAAGAAATGAATCTTTGGAATAAGACTGACATTAGAAATTCAGGAAGAATCCATATTTAGGAATTAGAATTAAAGTTAAAATTATAGCTAAAGATGCAAAGTTAGCAATTTAATACTAATTAAAAATATTATCCTTTATAATTGCTTCAAATACACCTCTTTATATAAGAAAGCCCCTTTTAGACATAAAATTTAGACTATTTATTTTTTATTTTTTAATTTATTTATTGGGGAATTAATGTTTTACATTTGACGGTAAATACAATAGTTTCTACATGCATAACATTTGCCAGTTTTCCATATAACAATACAACCCCCACTAGGTCCTTTATCATCCTTTTTGGACCTGTGTTCTCTCCCCCAACCCCCTACAAACCCCAGAGTCTTTTACTTTGATGCAATATGCCAATTCCAGTTTAGGTTCTGCTTGTGTTTTCTATTCTGATCTTGTTTTTCAACTTTTGCCTGAGAGTGAGATTATCCCATATTCATCCTTCTGTTTCTGACTTATTTGACTTAACATGAATTTTTCAAGGTACATCCAAAATCGGCTGAACACGGTAAAGACACCATTTTTTTTATAGCTGAGTAGTATTCCATTGTGTATATATACCACAACGTGTTCAGCCACTCATCTGTTGTTGGACACCTGGGTTTCTTCCAGGTTTTGGCTGTTACAAATTGTGCTGCTAAGAACATATGTGGTGAATATTCTGTCCATGCCCTCTCCCTATTTTTGGATGGGGTTATTTGTTGTCTTGTTGCTGAGTTTGGCAAGCTCTTTGTTTATTTTGGTTACTGCCGGTCCCAGTTCAGGGCGCCAGTTGCCGGTCTAGCTTCACTAGCGGGAGACAGGGACTCATGGCTGAGTGGTACACAGTTCAGTCTTTATTCATGTGGAACACAGCACAATCTAAGCTATCTCTAATCACAATCCTGTCCTTATATATCCTGAGGGTGAGGTGGAAGTGTCAGATCCAAAGAGGATGTACATAGGATAGGGGGTGGGGAGAAGGAAAAAGCATGCAAAACAGTCAGGATTAAACCAATGCCCTGGAGGCAGGGTGGTGCTTAGTTAACAGTGGTTATGTAAACAGAATACAGTGTTAAGCAGGGGGGAGTAAACCAATGAAACAGAAGGAGTCTTAGAAGCAGAATTTAGAAGCAGACCAACATTAGGTTACTAGCCTCTTGCATGATGTATTGCATGTAAAGATTTTCTCCTATTCTGTGAGGGGTCTCTTGGTTTGGGTAGTAGTTTCTTTTGCTGTGCAGAAGCTTTTTAATGTGATATAGTCCCATAGGTTTATGCTTGCTTTAGTCTTCTTTGTAATTGGATTCTTTCATTGAAGATACATTTAAAATCTTATTCATACAAGATTTCTGCCAATATGTTCCTCTAAGTATCTGACAGTTTCTGATCTAACATGCAAGTCCTTGATCCACTTGGAATTTACTTTTGTCCTTGGTGAAATATAATGGTTCCGTTTCATTCTTCTGCATGTTTCAACCCAATTTTCCAACACCATTTGTTGAGGATACTATGCTTTACCCATTTAATACTCTGGGCACCTTTGTCAAAGACTGCATGTCCATAGGTGTGGGGGCTTAGTTCTGGGCTCTCAATTCTATTCCACTGGTCAGTGTGTCTATTCATGTTCCAGTACCAAGCAGTTTTGATGACAATGGCCCTATAATAAAATCTGAGATCTGGGAGTGTGATGCCTCCAGATCTGTTCTGTTCTTCTCAAGATTGTTTTGGAAATTCTAGGTCTTTTCTGGTTCCAGATAAACATTTGTAGCATTTGTTGTATTCTCCTAAAAATGTGCTTGGGATCTTGATGGGGATAGCATTAAGTTTGTATATGACTCTGGGTAGTATATTCATTTTGATGATGTTAATTCTTTCAACCCACAAATATGGAATATCTTTCCACTTCTTTGTGTCTTTTTTGATTTCCTTGAGTAGTGACTCATAATTTTCAGTATACAAGTCTTTCACTTCCTTGGTTAGATTTACTCCTAGGTATTCTATTGTTTTTGTTGCTATAGTAAAAGGAATTGTTTTCTGGATTTCAACTTCTTCTAACTTAGTGTTTTCATAGTGGAATGCCACTGACTTTTGAATGTTAATTTTGTAGCCTAACACCTTACTGTATTGTCTAATGATATCCAAAAGATAATTGCTGGATTACTTAGGTTTTCCTATGTATACTATCATGCCATCTGCAAATAGGGACAGTTTGACTTCTCTTCCAATCTGTAACACTTTTCTTCATTGCTTCTGCCTGATTGCTATGGCAAGAACTTCCAACACTATGTTGAATAGGAATGGTGATAGTGGGCATCCCTGTCTAGTACCTGATCTGAGGGGAAACGCTTCCAGTTTTTCTCCATTGAGTATGATGTTGGCTGTAGGTTTGCTATATATAGACACCACTATCTTCAGGAATTTTCCATCTATTCCAATTTTTGTAGTGTTATGATAATAAAGGGATGTTATATTTTGTCAAAGGTTTTCTCTGCATCTATTGATATGGCCATGTGGTTTTTTTGGTCTTGCTTTTATTGATGTGGTAGATCATTTGGACTGATTTACATATATTAAACCTACCTTGCATGCCTGGGATAAACCCCACTAGGTCATGATGAACAATCTTTTTAATATACAGCTGTATCCATTTAGCTAGAATTTTGTTCAATATTTTATCATCTATGTTCATCAGAAATATTGGTTTGTATTTTTTTTTGATTGTGTCCCTGTCTGCTTTTGGTATCAAAGTGATGTTGGCTTCATAGAAGCTGTAACATGGTACTTCAGTATCTTCAATCTTCAGGAAGACTTTTAAAAGTAGAGGTATTAGTTCTTCTTTGAAGGTTTAATAGAATTCATTGTAAAACCACCTTGTCCAGGTCTTTTATATTTGGGGAGGTTTTTGATAACTGTTTCAATTTCATTAGCTGTGATGGGCCTGTTCATGTTATCTAGTTCCTCTTTACTTAATTATGGAAGTTGTTAGGTATCTAGGAAATCGTCCATTTCTTCCAGGTTCTCTAACTTGGTGGCATGTAGTTGTTCATAGAAGCCTCACATAATGTGTTGAATTTCTGTGGTGTCTGTTGTGATATCTCGTCTTTCATTTATGATCCAATCTATTTGGGTCTTCTCCCTTTTTTGTTTTCTGAGTCTGGCTAAAGGTATGTCAATTTTGTTCATACTTTCGAAGAACTAACATTTACTTTCATTGATCTTTTGTATGGTTTTATTTTCAAAGTTATTTATTTCTGCAATAACTTTAGTTATTTCTATCCTTCTGGTTGCTTTAGGGTTTCTTTGTTCTTCTCCTTCCAGGTCTTTAACATATGCAATCAGACTGTTTATTTGTGCTTTTGCTTGTTTTCTAATGTGTGCTTGTATGGCTATGAACTTCCCTCTCAGTACTGCCTTTGCTGTGTCCCAAATATTTTGATAGCTTGTGTCTTCATTTTCATTGAACCCTGAAAACATTTTTATTTCTTCCTTAGTTTCCTCTTTGACCCATCAGTTGTTAAGAAGTGTACAGTTGAGCTTCCACATTTTGGGACTGTTACTAATCTTTGTTGATTGTTAAGTGTTATTTAATTCCACTGCGGTCTGAGAAGATGCTTGGGATGATTTTAATGCTCTGGAATTTGCTGATGCTGTCTTTGTGGCCTAACATATGGTCTATCCTTGAGAATGACCCATGTGGATTTGAATAGAATGTGTATTACAGTTTCTTGGGATGAATGACTCTGAAAATGTCTAATAGTTCTAGTTTATCTATCGCCACATTTAGCTCCTTCAGGTCATTAATGATTTTCTTCCTGGATGATCTGTCAAGTTGAGAGAGTGAGGTAATAAAGTCCCCTACTATTACTGTGTTGCTTTTAATATATTGCTGTAGCTCTTTCAGTAGTTGGTTGATGTATTTAGATGACTTCTCATTGGGTACATAGATGTTAATAATTGTTAAGTCCTCTTGATTGACTGATCCTCTGAGCATTAAGTAGTGTCCATCCTTATCTTTTTTTTATTTTATCTATTTTAAAGTCTGTTGTGTCAGATATGAGAATAGCTGTCCCTGCCCTTTTTTGTGATGCATTGGCTTGTATGATAGTTTTCCATCCTTTCACTTGAAATCTGTATTTGTATTGTTGAGTTAGGTGGGTTTCCTGTAGACAGCATATTGTTGTGTTGTGTTTTCTGATCCATCTTCCTACTCTGTGCCTTTTAATAGGTGAATCCAGGCCATTGACATTTATTGATATAAAGGACATAAGATATTTTAATGCCATTCTTGTAGATTTTTTAAAGTGTTCTAATACATGGCCTATTTATGGTGGTCTGACTGTTTATAGGAGAACTTTCAAAACTTCTTTCAGGGCAGGCTTGGTGACAGTTGATTCTTTCAACTGTTGCTTGTTTGAAAAGGTTTTTATGCCTCCATCTAGTCTGAATGATAATCTAGCAGGATACAATAGTCTTGATCGAAAGCCTTTCTCATTGAGTACTTGATAGATAACTTTCCATTCTCTTATGGCCTGTAGTGTTTGTGTGAAGAAATCTGCTGCTAACCTTATGGGTTTTCCTCTGTAGGTGACCCTTTGTTTTTCTCTTGCAGCCTTCAGGATCCTTTCTTTATCCTTGTTACTTTCCATTCTAAATAGGATGTGTCTTGGTGTCTTTAAGTCTGGGTTAATTCTGTTTGGGACCCTCTGGTCTTCTTGAACCTTTATGTCTTTTATGTTGTCTAGATTAGGGAAGTTCTCAGCTAGTATTGCCCGAGTAATGTTTTCTTTCTGTCCCTCTCTTTCTTCCTCTGGTAAGCCAATAATGCCTATATTATTTCTTTTGAAGTCATCCCATAGGTCTCTATTGTTGTTTTCAGTATCTCTTTATCTCTTTTGGAGATCTCTTGCCTCTTTTTTAGTTGTCTCTAATTCACCCTCATCTTGCTTATTCTGTCTTCAGCCTCATTTATTCTACTCTCTCTGCCCTCTTCTGTTTTCTGGAGTTAATCTATTTTGTTAACCTGTTCTGATACTGTTTTAGCTTATTGAGCTAGTTGTGTTCCTAGCTCAGCTATTTCAGCTTTCAGCTCTCTTGAGTTAATTAGTGTTTTCTTCCAGAGTCTCATTGGTTGTTTCTGCATTTCTGATGACAATTCGTTCAAACTCTTTACTCCTGTGATTATTTTCTTAACTAGTGTTTGTATGTTGCCCTCACTATTTTGTGTTTCAATCTTTTGGGGGCTTTTAACTGGACTCATGTCCTGGTTCATTTCTCCAATATTTCTTCTTGTTGGTTTAACCATTTTATATAGTATGCTATACTATATAGTATACTATATATCTCTCAGTACTTTTCAAATTACTGATCACTCTTGTCTGGGTTGACTTTTGTCTAAGTAAGGTAATTAAAGGGGTTTACCATTGTGGAAATTGACAGTTGTTTCAATAGTATTTTAATCTCTGAGTTGGAGCACAGTGCCTTAAAAGCCTCTTGTTCTTTTTCTTCCCTGTAGGCTATAGGAGCCTGAGGGCTTTTAAACTATAAATAGGCTTCTTAGCTTAATCACCAAGAGATAAAGGAGGGTGGGGCAGAGATAATCCAGTGGTTATGCAAAGAGACTCTCAGAGCCCCACTGCTAGGCTACCAATGTAGAGATCTTCTCCTGAGGTCTTTCCTTACTTCTCTATCCCTTGGTGTCAGCACAGGACCTTCCCTCAGCTGCTCCTGCTTCTAAGGGCAGTAGCAATGGAGACTCACAGTTGCATTCGATGAGTCTTTGGGGAGTCCTCTCTTCCCTTCAGCCATCTTTTTGTTAGTGAAAGAGACTGGAGGTGGTGTCTCAGCTGTTAGCAGCCACTTAATCTCTCCCTAGGCTCTTCTCTGTCCAAGAGCAACACTTGTTTACACTCACCGGTGATTTGGTGGATTCCTGAAGTCCTTCTATTCCTGTCTTTTTATGGTTCCAGATTTTCTCCTTTGGTATTCCTAGTTGACCTGGGAGCTACTTCTTTCTTTCTTTCTTTCTTTCTTTCTTTCTTTCTTTCTTTCTTTCTTTCTTTCTTTCTTTAAAGCATTTTGCTTTAACCACTATGGTTATCACTGGAGCTCAGTGTCTGCATGACTCCACTCCTTTGGTGGTCTTTTTTTTTTTTTTCTTTAGATAGAGAGTAAGATACAGAAACAGAAAGGGAGAGACAGATAGAAGAGAGATTTTGTAGCATTACTCCATTGCATATGAAACTCACTTCTGCAGACATTCCAGTGTGTTGGCCCAGGGCTCCAGTCCAGGTCCTTGTGCATGGCAACATTTGCACTCTACCAGATGAGTCACCAAAAGACCCCCTCTCCATTTTTAAAAGCTCTTATTTTTGTATCAGTCACACTTATAGGCTATTAATTTTAATATTTGACAAATATTTCTTTTTTTTATTTTGAGGGACGAGTAATAGGAAGTAGGTGAGGAGAGTCTAAGTAGACACTATTTAATTATGAACTTTATACTGACTCACATAAGACTATTGTGTACTTTTGCTTTCAGGTTTATATTTTGCCCTAATTTATGGATGCATGTGAACATATACTCTATCTCACAGGACCTGGTCTATATATAGGTTTTAGGACTTTGTTAGGAAGTGAACCTCCTGGAATGGAATTAGAGAATCCTATGAAAGGAAAGGTCTCACCTTAGTAACGAGGCTGAAGGGTTGACATTCCATGCTTGATGTCTCTGGACAGAGTCTGAAGTGAAGCATGCTGAGGTGGTACTCATTGCATTGACTAGGTTGGAATCAGCAGATGCAATATCATTTGGTATTAATTGAGAGAAGCATGCAGAAAAGTGAGCCCTACCCTAGAGGCTCTAGGACTGGGGGAAATAAAGGCTCTATGGAGGAAGCGGGAGGTTCCTGCTATCTAAGGGTTCAAGAAAGCAATCGATAGTTATTGTTATAATCACATTATTTGGCAATTAGGTTAACTTTGAAAAATCTCTTTGCTAGGATTTGCTGTGTCATACACAACATCACCGTAATTTATGTCCTTTGACATTATTTGTATATAGCTCTGCCACCGGGACACAGTCTTTTGGTAGTGGGAATGGTGTTTATGTACACACCTATTTGTAGTCATATAAATCACTATTTAATTAATATGACAGGGGAAAAATTGATTGAAGTCTCAAACTTTTTAATGTACAGACCATAGGCTGAGTCTTTGATATATAGAATCTGTTCTTTTTTTTATATATTTCTTCCCCTTTTTTATATTTTATTATTTATTTTCCATTTTGTTGCCCTTGTTGTTTAGCATTGTTGTGGTTATTGTTGTTGTTGTTGGATAGGACAGAAAGAAATTGAGAGAGGAGGAGAAGACCAAGAGGTGGAGAGAAAGAGAGACACCTTCAGACCTGCTTCACCACTTGTGAAGCAACTCCCCTGCAGTTGGGGAGCTGGGGGCTCGAACCAGGATCCTTATGCCTGTCCTTGAGCTTTGTGTGTTATAGTGACTCTCTTTAAAGCTTAGACAAGGGAAAACAGAGACAAATATCTCTTTCTTTATAATTATTCTTTAGCTATTTCCTCTAAATTGTCTTCTCAATTCTCAGTATTTAATGTAGCAAATATGTGGATTTTAAAAAATGTATCTCTTTATTTACTTATTTTGGGGGAGCTCAGGAATCAAATACATGTTATTTTGTTGATCTCTGGGTGACTTCTTCATCCAGATAGAAAAACAGAGAGGGAAGGAGAGATACCACAGAACAAGAGCTTTCTCCAGTCCCATGTCACTCCCAAAAGGTGTCAGAGTTCTGTGTACACGGCAAGGCACACACCTTACTAATGAGCTATCTTTCTGTACTTAGTGGGTGGCTTTTTATCCTTCTTCAATAGTTTTGGGATAATTTCTCACTTTTAAAAATCATATATATTTATTATTTGGCATGTTATTTCAAGTTGTACTTTAAGTATATTTTTAATTTGATTTTAATAAAATACATATTTTTATCCTATTAATATTTTATTTGTATATCTTTATAGCAGAGGAGGACATTTTAAAGATTCTAGGAAGCCATCCTGTCCAGATTAATTGCAGTGATGTCCTGTCTCTTTAAAATAGATTCTGAAATGAGATTTTTTTTAATCCTCCCTAATAGGCTAAATTTGTGCTTAATATCATTAAATTAGATAAAGGTGTTATTTTGTTTATATTAAAATTAGCCTTTATTGGAGTTCCCATTTACAACATGATAATAGTAGATACATATTATTCTAGCACAGTCATGCTTATTAACATATAATTAGAATGACAGTTAAATGCCTATGTTCTATCTATAGAACTGTTTTCTAGTAGTTTTATGAAGAAATTTTGTCTTTTCTTTTGAAGTGGATTCTAATAATGAAAATTAAACACATTCAACACTGCAATTTTTTTTAATACAGAAGTTTGACAATCTGAAAAGATATCCACTTCCAACAGGTAACTAACTACAAAAAGAAAAATGAGTTAAAATGAGGGAAACTAAAGGATGTAGACTGAATTCTATCCTTTCAATTTTAGTGCTTCCCATTTGAGACATGGGAAATCTTATCATTACATTGACATGATATTTCTGGTGTTAGGAAATTAGAGTAAAGGAAAGCATATTATAGAGTCATATCCCTTGAAATGAGATAAGAAAATTAGATGATTAACATTAACCACTAAAAGTATTTTTAATGAAAAATGTTAAATTTCAGATTAAACTACCTAGCAACAAGGAACATGTGATCCTTTGTATTTAGTGGTTTTAAAATGATAGTAACAGATTTTTTACTTTTATTTTTATTCATTTATTTATTTTACCTATAACAATGGTTTAGGTAACTGAGCCAGGACCTGAGAGATAGCTAACTGGGTAGAGGTTTTGTACTACATAGAAATGTCACTGACACCAAAAGAAATTATGGAGTCTCTCTCTTCCTTTCTATGTCTCTATTTCTAATAAAAATGTTACTTGAGAGTGGTTAAGTAATACATACACAAGATCCATCTCCACAAAAATAAATTAAAAATCAAGAGAAATTTAAGCTCAGGATAATGCCCCTTAGCCATTAATAAGTATTAAAAAAGAAATAGCTTTACCATTTGTAAAGCCCATAATATTTCAAACTAAGCATATTATGTTCACAATACATTTACCTGACCCTTCTGTTGTGGAAGGTATATTAAGATGACAAGGAGTCTTTCAAAGTAGTTAGGTAAATATGTGTATGTGTATGCCAGTCTAAGAAGGAATAAGCAAATCAAGAACTTGGTCATAACATATGCTTTCTGTGTTTTTATGTGCAAAACTGAGTCATTCCTTTTCCGACAACCCAATATATGTATAAAGATTTATGTAGTCACTTAAATTAAATGAGGTCAAATTTACAGTATTTAGAAAGATCATTCTGGCATCACTGTAGAGAACTGAAATGGCCAAAAGTCAGAATTGAAGACCAAATAAATGTCAATTTTGGAAATGATATTGGAATTGGAGTGGCTAAATTGTTGTGCGCGGGCCACGGAGAAGAGAGAGAGGAGGGGTCTGGAGCGAAGAGGAAACACAAATCTTTATTTGCGCTGGCACCTCAGAGTTGGGTGCTAGAGAAGCAGGTTGGGCCATGTGGAGGTAGCGAAAATGGCTGCCTCACTCAGTAATCTTTCCTGCGTCTGAACACCGGAGTGAAGCACTGGCAAGAGAGCGAGGTGTGGAAGAAGAAAGGCTTTTATAGGAGCAGCTTTCACGAGAATGGGATATAGACAATGCCCTGAGGGCACAACATGACTGATCAGGCACTCTGAGAATGTCCCAACTCTCATGGAAACTAGCAGTAGCCTGAGGGGACAACATGGCAGATGTGACTGCATCAGCATAATTTCCCAGCATCTCCCCATTTCCTTTTATCTAATGCCTGGGGCAACAGTGTGTAAAGTCTATGAACTACTCAGGGTCAGTCTATGAAAAACCAGCAACGTGAAGGGAAGGAAGCTGCTGTAAAATTGTCTAAAGTGTCCAAAGGGTATACCAGCAAGTCTGATAGAAGTCTCAGTCCAAAGTAGGGGACTAGGGGGAGAAATGGCAGGAGATGAAATGCTGCATGAGGAAGGTCAGCCTCTGGAATTCTGCTTTTCTGTAGAGTATGAGCTGGAACCGCCAAAATGTGACAGGTCAAAGCAGAAGCAGGAAAGGCAGACAGGCAGTAAAAAGGTTCTATCCTTGGAGTCTGTGAATCAGGTTCTTCAGATCGTGTCAGGTGACATCTAGGGTTTCGGGGGGTGTGCCATTGTAGTTGTGCCATCTAGTGGGTGATGTCAGGGTGTGTAGGGGTCCAGATGTTTTTTTCCGGGATTCCTGTGGAAGAAACACAAACAATCTGCTTCTCGTCGTTAGCAGGGCTCTGATTTGAATGTTTTATAGAAAAAGAGGTTTGGTGCCTTAGCCAACTGAGTATTGGGGATGTATCTTTCCTATTCATTTATTATTATATATTTATGGGGAAAAAGAACTTATCTTTTAACAAAGACTCTAAGGTGTAGGGAAGCAGGAACTATCTCCACAGGAGCTCTCCTAGTCTCTGTCTCTGATCCTGCTGATTTCCATTCTCTAACTCAAGTTAATCTTAAAGGCCTTAGAGCTCGATTTCCTGATGTTCCTTTACCACAGTTAAAACATATCCTAGCTACATGCTCTTCCTGTGCAAGTCTCATAAAAACACCTGCTATTCAGACTCTTGGTGTTAACCCCTGAGGCTTAAAAGCTAATGCTATTTGGCAAATTGATGTTACCCACATACCAAACTTTGGCAAACAAAAATATGTGTTTGTCTTAATTGATACCTTTTCTAAATTTATGTGGGCAACAGCTCAGACAGGAGAAAGCTCTAAAAAGCTTATCAGCCATATGCTTTCCTGTTTTGCCATGATGGGCTTACCTCTTCAACTGAAGACTGAGAATTGACCTGTGTTTACCAGCAAACAATTTAAAGATTTTTGTTCCCTCTGGAACATTACTCATACCACAGACATTCCCTATAATCCACAGGGACAAGGCATTGTCGAGAGGGCCCATCAAACCCTTAAGGCTCACTTAAATAAAGATAAAAGAGGAATGTACTCCCCCAATATCCAGCTAGCAAAAGCCTTAACTACGTTAAATCTCTTTAATATTTACAATAACTCGGACTTACCTCCTATTATTCTTCACTGGCAAACACCATCTACTCTCCCATCTATTAAGGTCAAATGGAAAGACCCACTTGATAAAATCCCATGGTAGGGGAAACGTGGGGCCACAGAGAGGAGCGGATGCCACTTACCTGTGTCTGGGCGGCTTTTCTGGACCTCAGGCTGGGCGTGAGTGCGGGCCACGTCGGGCACCAGATGTTG
The DNA here is from genome assembly GCF_950295315.1 of Erinaceus europaeus. Taxonomy (NCBI): domain Eukaryota; kingdom Metazoa; phylum Chordata; class Mammalia; order Eulipotyphla; family Erinaceidae; genus Erinaceus; species Erinaceus europaeus. The sequence continues at coordinate 44,977,016 of NC_080171.1, read as the reverse complement.
TGCACGGGCCGCGGAGAAGAAAGAGAAGAGGGGTCCAGAGCAAAGAGGAAACACAAACCTTTATTTGCGCTGGAACCTCAGAGTTGGGTGCTAGAGCAGCAGGTTAGGCCACTTAGAGGTAGTGAAAATGGCTTTTATTAGAGCAGCTTTCGCAAAAATAGAAAGGGGGAAGAGTAACCATAACACTCCAAGATAAGATAATAACTCTCGTGAGAATGAGAGGGGAGAAGAGTGACCAAAGCACTCCAAATATCGCGGAGATATAGACAATGCCCTGAGGACACAACATGGCTGAACAGGCACTCCGAAAATGTCCCAACTCTCGCAGGAACTAGCAGTAGCCTGAGGGGACAACATGGCAGATGTGACTGCATAGGCACAATTTCCCAACACTAAATGTCTTACTGCATTGGATAGATGAGGAAAGGGAAAGGAAAAAAAATAATTTTGATCTCTTAATGAATCCAAATAATATGTTGGCACATCTCATTAAGAAACAGAAGATAAATTGTACATACATTAAAAGATTACAATTAACCATGAATTTAGATCTCATTATTATTGAGATAAGAAAATAATAAACTTAAATAAAAAGATTATGTTATATTATCCCCCATAACTCCACTAGTAAGTTCTGTATGTGCTGTAAATTACTATTACTAATATTATTACTATTAGAATCATTTTCTTTACTTTTTGCAGATAGTATTGTCCTGGTCTTTGGAAGTTGATGAGAAAATTCTGTAAGGGTATAGAGGAGGGTTAAGACTTACTGGCGGTGAGCAAGATAGCTCATCTGGAAAAGTGTCTGCTTTGTCATGCACAGTACCCAGGAGTTAGTCACTCACCACATTAGGGAACACTTCAGTGCTGTGGTGCCTTTGCTTTTCTCTTCTTGCATTGAAAAAAATAACCCATAGCAGTGACCTCCAGTGATGAATGAAAAAGGCCTGTGTGAGGTGGTAAGGTGGTACACTTTGGTGGAAAAAGATGATGTTTGGGTGTTGACACTCATCTTGGAAAGATATGAAAATGTACTCTGTGACAAAACCAGGGAAATCAACGTTTCCTCAATGAAGTTATTACAAATTAAATAACTAAATAAATGTTAGATCTAAATCCTATACAAAATTTACTTACATGTCTACTACACAACTATTATATGCCTGTTTCTTTATAATTATAAGATTATTTCATATATATAAATATATGTGCCAAAGAATATGTAAAAGTATACTTTGTGATAAACAGTATTATGAATTTTAAGAAGTTAGAGTACTTAGAAAAAATGGTAAGAGAATAAAGTGATCACTTTACTATGTGCTGGCCTTTTGTATCCTGATAACAAATCAGATTAACAGAACCAAAAACAGATACTGAGTCACACAAACTTTAAAATGTCAGGGAAATGATACTCTAGATCATACTGTAAGGGCCATAACTCTGTGCTTAAACTCTGAAAATCTGTTTGTCCTATTTTACTATAATGAAGTGGTGATACAGTAACAAGCCCATTGGCTGTAATCAAGTGTTCTGTTGAAGATTTCTGTGATACAGAAATGATGAATCTAGCTTACAGAGGGAATTTGGTGGTTAAATGAATCCCTGTTATTGCAGTAAAATCTTGTTTCCTAGGCAACCAAAATACTTTAGGAAATGGTGACAGTTTAACTAGAAAAGGCTTTATTACTAAAGGGGAAAAAAAGAAACAACTTTTTTTTTAATAGCTGATATGTGGCCAACTAATTTTACAAAGAAAATAAATAATTTTCTGAAGCCAATTATTGTCCATGATATGAAACTAGGAACATCATAAAAAGTATTATAGGATTAGGGTGATGATGATTTCCTTTTGTATTTATTCCCTTTTATTTATTTGATTCAGTATTCTTCATTTTACAATTATCTTGAACTTTCTACTAATCTCTGTCTATTTTTAGAAGTATGTGAATTTTTAAAATCTCTACCATATGTCAATTCTCTTTGGAATAACTGTCTCAGTGTGAAATATACCTGTGAAAAACTATTTCCAATGTGTGAAGTGCATCTTTCAAACTGATAAAGATGATAAAACTATTTTGATCGTGGCATAATGGACCTGTCACAATTGAATTTAAATATACTTGAAATATAATATCTGAAAATCAAACTGTAAAAAGTGGAATGTTGCTGGAATATTTTGGTTGGGATGATAAATGCATTAGTAATAATTATATAACATTTATATTAGTATATCAATTTTCACATTGTTTTTTATCATAGATTATTAGTGATTTTTGTTTATTAGACTTAAAAACATCATTAATTTATGTGTCAAAAATTCGAAATGAATTGAACTATATACTACTTTCTTTTTTGATAAAGGCTACAGACAGTTTTTTTTTTCATTCAGGTGATAATGGAGATACGGTGTTAATAAAAAATAATATTTTTCTCAAGTTGCTTAGTATTCAGGAGTCAGCTAAATCCTCTTTATGTAAGGGAGCTAAAAATATCCCTAAAACTCAACTAAATTCAAAAATTTTGAACCATATTCAATGTTATCTTATTTTCATCTTTTATTTATTTGCTCTGCTTTCATGGATCATTCATTTCTACAGTTCATAAAATTTCAAGTTTTCATAAACAATATTTCTTTTGTAAAAACTTTTTTAAAAGATTCCTTTTATTATTATTTATTTTCCCTTTTGTTGCCCTTGTTTTGTTGTTGTAGTTATTGTTGTTGATTTCATTGTTGTTGGATAGGACAGAGAGAAATGGAGAGAGGAGGGGAACACAGAGGGGGAGAGAAAGACAAACACCTGCAGACCTACTTAATTGCCTGTGAAGGGACTCCCCTGCAGGTGGGGATCCTGGGGCTGGAACCGGGATCCTTATGCCAGTCCTTGTGCTTTGCACCACGTGCACTTAACCCGCTGCGCTACCTCCTGACTCCCATAAATAATCTTTCTAATAAATACAGTGTTTTTCTTAATGACATCAGTTTTAAAAATGCAACAATTGTTTCTTTCTGGCTATCTCTAAAAATTAATTAGATGTCAGAGGGCAGGGCAGTAGCATAGTGGGTTAAGCACACATGGCGCTTGAAGCGCAAGGACCTGAGTAAGAATCTTGGTTAGAGCCCCTGGCTCCCCACCTGCAGGGGGGTCGTTTCACAAGCAGTGAAACAGGTCTGCAGGGGTCTTTCTCTCCCCCTCTTCTCTCTCGATTTCTCTGTTTAGCAACAGCAATGACAACAACAACAATAATAATAACAACAAGAGTAACAAAAGCGGAAAAAAATGGCCTCCTTGAGCAGTGGATTCATAGTGCAGGCACTGAGCCCCAGCAATAACCCTGGAGGGAAAAAAATAATAATAATTTTCTGTCAAGGTGGTAGCTTTTCTATAGAGAGGATGAAAAAGAAAAGTTTCTATTTCTATCAACATTTTTCCCATAAAAGTAAAAATACTTTGATTAAAACATAATCACACATAAATATATAATAATTATAACAATGCACTGGTATTTGGAAATTTCTTTATGAAGTTATGAGAAGTCTACAACATTATGTTCTTCTATATTCAACTACATTATATGCTTTAAAATTCCCTGATCATAAACATTATAAAACAATAAACAAACAGGGACCTTTGAATGAATAATACACAGATAATGAAAAAAATAATTTACAGTTGTTCAGTAACTACTCTAATAAAAATTCAGTGACACATTTTTACACAACACAAATTTATTAAACAAAATATCCTTATTTTTATAAATAGCACTTACTGTTTTCTTCCCTGACCTAAATGAATATACAAAATTTTGCTATCAAACAATACAGCAAACATGGAAAACCCCTAGGATAACTGATTTGGCAAGTAAATAAACAAGTAAATAAATTAAGGAAACTTCATAAACTTAAAACAAGGAGGGAAAGTCAAATTACAGGGTGAGAGATGGACTTACAAAATCCAGGGTTTAAGACCCCAAACCCCTGGGTGGATACCTCTTAAGTGGTAAAACAATGCTACAGGTGTTTTCCTTTTCTCTCTCCCTCTTTATCTCCCTCCCCCTCCCATTTCTCTCTGCCCTATCAAAATAGTAAATAGTCATATATTAAATAGCACACTTTAAAAATAGGAAAGAAGAGAAAATGCAGAATGAAGCATATGCTTGTGATTTGTTGCAGTAGATACAAGGGCTCTTAAGGAAGAGGTGAAAGAGTTCTGAAGGGAGTGGAGGAAGATGTTAGTTGATAGTGAGTAAAGTATGCAAATAACTATTGTGAGAAGCTAAGAAACTATACACATATGACAACTGTCTTATAACTTATTCTTTCCTCAAATAAAGTGACTTATTAGACAAGAAAACAAAGCATCTTTGAGTGTTAAAAAAGTAAGAAAACAAAGAATATATATCTGTGTTAAACTTCAAAAAAATAATGGAACAATTTCAAAGTCAATTTATAAAATAAACATTATCTTAATAGAAAAGTCAGAGAATGTAACTATAAAAAGACTAGGTTTTTTTTTTTTTTAAGTTGGCCTTGGTTCGCAAACATTTAATATTTTGAAAGGTTCTAGGAGAGTTTACCTAATTTTTTTTATTATAAGGACATGATTGTTACATGACAACTAATAATTATATAGCAGTAATCATTTTTAATTTATAACTGTATCATACTAATACATCAGACATCTTGTACATACACAGAATTACATTCAATTATATCTCATTATTCTTGTCATGATTATTTTCCATTGAAGGCTTTGAGGATAAAGAGAGAGGTAGACTGGGAGTATGGACCGACCAGTCAATGTCCATGTTCAGCAGGGAAGCAACTACAGAAGCCAGACCTTCCACCTTCTGCAACCCAAGAACCTGGGTCCATGCTCCCAGATGGATAGAGAATGGGAAAGCTATCAGGGGAGGGGATGGAATATGGAGATTGGGTGGTGGGAATTGTGTGGAGTTGTACCCCTTCTACCCTATGGTTTTGTTAATTTATCCTTTCTTAAATAAAAAATAAATTTAAAAAAGAATATATGGCAGAAAATTCCTCTCTCTTTTAATCTTCATTAGCTACACTAGTCTTATTTAGTCTTTAGTCTGTTTATTTATTTAGTCTTAGTCTATTTAGCTGCATCACATAACAGGAGATATACAGGCATACATGTTACACTTAGTGAGTATAACTTTCTCTGTCTTAGTCCATACTTACATAATATATGTAATACTTACATATAGTAAGTATTCATCTTTAATGAAAATGTTATCTGAATAAGATTACAATGCACTGTCACAAAAAGCAGGCATAGTGTTAATGAGGAAATCCTAGAAACTTAAAAGAAAGTTAGTTAGTATGCAACAGATTTGAAACAAATGAAAGGATAAATACAAATTCAAAGAGGATACCGATAAGCTAATCTCAATACTTAGGGAATTTTAACAAATAATTGTTTCACATTCTGAACACTATCTCTTAATATTCTGGGAATATCCAAGATTTTCAGTCACTCAGTATAGAATCTCAAAGGTTTTTGGTAGATTTTATCATATTATAACTTCAAGTACTCTTCTCCTTGAAGAAAAAGTAACAAAGCAGAATTATTCATTGGGGATTATGGTGATAAAATATTCACAGTTCCTATTAAAGCTATAATGTGCCAGTTTTTAAATTACTGAACTATTCTGTTTGTTATTTCCAGGGGGATATTATTAGCAAAGATAGAGCACACTAACATAGTTTTGCTTTGGGATTCATCACATGTCTGATTAGAGAGTATTTAAAAATACATTTCAGATACTGTCTCTTCTTTTGCTATAAACAGGTTGCAATGACAAGTAGTCTCAGGGTATGAAATTCAGAGGACATACAGGAACTTTGTAACTTGTGAAATTATGCCAGCGATGCATATAATAATGAATCTAATGAAAAGAAATAAAAGGATCAGAGTTATAATTTTAAAATAGATCTAATTATGTATGCATAGAATTAATTCCTGAAACTTTCTGGAAATAATTTGTACATACAGTTATCACCTTGGTAAAGCAGCATGATGATACAAGCTGAGGGCTCTACTTAGAATGGAAGTATTGTCGCTTGTCTATTAAATGACCCACTTAGCTTTGTTCTGGGACTATATTGTTTTGATCAGAAAAAGTTAGAACACTATGTTTTTCATATTTTTCTTTCCTTTTATTTGGAAGACAGAAAGAAGTTGAGAGGAAGGGGGAAAGGAAAGAGGAAGATAATTTCAGCAACGCTATGCTACTTGTGAAGCTTCCCACACTCGGGTAGGGGCCAGGGTCTTGAATTGGCATCTTTGACATTTTTAAGTTTTTGTTTTTTTTTAAACAAATTATTGGTTCAGCCAATTTACATAAATGCATATTCTGATGTAAGCAACCTAGATCGGTAGCTTTAAAAGTCCAAAAATTGAATTACTTAGTTGCCTAATATTTCTTTTAAAATATTTATTTCTAAGAGAGGAAAATGAAGACAAAAATGTTGCTCAATTCTGGCATATATGTCAGAGATCAAACCTGTGCCACAGGCATGGTAAGTCCTGTGCTCAACCACTGGCATTCAGCCATTCAACCTCTTAACATTTCAACATTTCCTTAGTTTAGTATAACTTTGTAAAATATACTGTTATTAATGGATTATTCTTAAGATTTCACAACTTTTCCTAATTGGTAGGGTCCTGAAAGAGGCAACATAATAGTTGTGCAAAAAGACCACTATGCATATGCCTAAGGCTACACAAACTCAATGTTCAGATTTGAAAATTTTAAAAACTGTTAATATTTAGTAAGAACTCATAAATTACTTTACTATTGACTTTCATATTGTTATATACACAACAAAAATAAACTTAATTAAGATTGTATGTCTTCATTATGAACTAAAGGAGAGATTTTTCTTTTTTTTTTTTCTAATCAAATATGCCACAATGCAAGGAATGTGGAACTAGCATAAAGATGGAATGCATTCATTTTCACCTCATCTCCACATACTGAAGACTTCTTATTAATTTATAATCTAGCTTCCGTTTATGTACTGACCTCACACACTTAGGTGCTTTTTTTCACATTGGATCGACCTTCTCGTGGTGCATCCCATGAGTACCCATTTATTGGGGAAACTGACGATCCTTCCTAGCTGACTGAATCCACATGGATCTCAGTCACTTTCAAAGCCAGCAACAAGCAGACATCAGGCTCAACCTGACGCTGTTGACTGGCTACGGAAGAAGGGCAAACGCTAGAAGAAGTACAGAGTGAAATCCAGTTAATATTGAATAAATATGTAGCTTAAACTGATACAGCACAGATGCAAAACAATAGTTTTATTTAAATATATTTGATATTCACATGAAATGTCACTGTGCAGAACATAAGAAAGAAATTTAAATATATATATTTTGACTTAGTCTAAAATCAGTATAAGAAAATCTCATGTTTGACTCTTTAAAATTGATTCTATTTATTTATTTTAAATTTACAATCTATTAAAAACCTTTTATTTTTTATATGATTTATTTATTTTAATGAGAGAGATACAGAGAGAAAGATATAGATCAAAGATCAGAGCACTGCTTGCTTCTGGCTTATTTTGGTGCTGGGGACTGAACCTAGGACCTTAGAGCCTCAGGCATGAAAGCCTAATCATCATGCTATTTCTCCAGCCCTAAAATAGTTTTCTTAATTTAATCAGTGTACAGTAATCTACGTTGAATTATTATAGAAATCATAAATTATAATGATAAATATTATGTATATATTTAGTTCAGTATAATATTTACCAGCTTTTGTAGTGAGACATTCAGCATATAAACTTTAATGGGAACACTAGATTGTTTAAAATTCATGATAATTTTGTGAGATATAGACTATGCACCAACTATGAACTAGCACTGTACTAGAAAGTGATGATGCAATGCATATATACATATTTAGCAAAATGAAAGATAGAAATACTAAAATTAAAAAGGAGCTAGCAAAGGGGTAAAAAAAATTTTACCAGTAGACAGTTTATTTCATGGAAAACATGCAAACAGGCTAAGAGATGGTCCTCTTTGTGCACTACTTATAAATTTTTAATTGTTTATTAGAAGTGTTTTTTTCTTTCTCTTCTCCTCCTCCTCCTCCTCCTCCTCCTCCTCCTCCTCCTTTTTTATCTGAGCTCTTTATGTATTTTTGGGTATTAGTCCTTTGTCTGATGTGTGTTGTATAAAGATCTTTTCCCATGATGTAGAGTGTCTTTCTGTTTTGGTGGTGGTACCATTTACCGTGCAGATTTTGATATAATCTCATTGGTTTATTTTTGCTTTTGTTTTCTTTATTACTGTATTTGAATCATTGAAGGCTTTTTTGAAGCATAGGTCATAAAGTGTCCAGACAGTGTTTTCAACTATGTATTTGATAGTTCTGGCCTAATTTATATGCCTTTGATTCACTTGGAGTTGACTTTTGTACATGGTGATAAGTGATGGTTCAATTTCATCTTCTTCAATGTTTCAATCTAGTTTTTCAACATCATTTGTTGAAGAGACTCTCCTTTCACCATTTAAAATTTGGGCCCCTTTGTCAAAAATTAGCTGGCCATAGATGTCGGGGCTTATTTCTTGATCTTCTATTTTATTTTATTTTATTTTATTATTTATTTTACCAGAACACTGTTCAGCTCTGGTTTATGGTGGAGCTTGGGAGTGAACATGGAACTTTGGAGCCTTAGGCATAAAATCTTCTTGCATAGCTATAATGCTATATACCCCCTCCTTGGTTCTTCAGTTTTATTCTCTGGGTTGTGTGTCTGTTCGGTTCCAGTACCAGGCAGTTTTCATTACAGCTCTGTAGTATAGCTTGAGGTCAGGTTGTGTAACACATTTAGTCTTGTTCCTTTATCTTAAGATTGTTTTGGCAATCCTGGGGATTTTTTGGTTCCAGATCAATTTTTAAATTTTTATTTTATTTATTTATTTATTTTCCCTTTTGTTGCCCTTGTTTTATTGATGTAGTTATTATTATTGTTATTAATTTCATCGTTGTTGGATAGGACAGAGAGAAATAGAGAGAGAAGGGGAAGACAGAGGGGGAAAGAAAGAGAGACACCTGCAGACCTGCTTCACTGCTTGTGAAGCGACTCCCTGCGGGTGAGGAGCCTGGGGCTGGAATCGGGATCCTTATGCTGGTCCTTGCGCTATGCGCTGCTACATGCGCTTAACCCTCTGTGCTACTGCCTGACTCCCGTGTTTCCATTTCTTTGTATCTATATTTCCTTGAAGGGTGATTCATAGTTTTCATTATATTGTCTTCAGTGAAGAGTGCTGAGCAGAAAAGTTAAGAGTACAGAACTCATAGGATTGTATTGGAATAAGGTGGCAGATACATACATGCACACCTAAAGATGAATGATCATGAACTCTGGAACTATCACTTAAAGAAACTAACAACTCAATTTAAATAGACAGCAGTATGTGGTTAGGGAAGTCAGTTTGCACAAATATATACTCTAACTCATTTAAAGATGGAAAGTAAGTAATAGATTGCTTTCATCATATAATACACATAGATATACTTATTTTTCCTACTCTTTAAAAATATTCTGTAACTGCCCCTAGTGACATCTTATTAATGAAGTTTCAGAAGCAGACAACACTGTTTCAAATTGATTTTCACCTCAAATGTGATGGATCTCCAGACTATTAATAATTTGTCAAAAATACTTTCTCCCTTTATTAAACTTATAGTTCTGAAACCTATTTTTATTTTTTAAATTATTTTCTCCCCAAGTCTTTACTTCTCTGAGTCTATTTTTTCCAGGTAGAACAATATAGAAATAAATAGAGTAAGAGTGGAAAAGAGACCACAAAAACCCCAAAATATTGCATAGTGAGATGGGAATCTGGATTGTTGGCACACTGAGTTATCTTGCTACTCTCCCAAGCTTGTTTTCTTTATTTCAGGGAGATCAAATGTAAATTACTGTTAAATGTAGTCTTCTTTATTGTAAAACACAAATTGTTATTGAAATAATTGACATTCAAATAAAATCAGGCTAATCAATATAAAATGAACACATCAGGGCAAGAATAACTGCATTATCTGCATTATGTAGAACTATAACTAGGACTCAAAACACATTTGTCATAATGCTTTTGCTTCCTTGCTATTTTTAGCTCTGGTCACAATTTTTTAGTTTTTTTTAAATATTTATTTATTTATTCCCTTTTGTTGCGCTTGTTTTAGTTATTATTGTTGTTGTTGATGTCAGATAGGACAGAGAGAAATAGAGAGAGGAGGGGAAGACAGAGAGGGGGAAAGAACGATAGACACTTGCAGACCTGCTTCATCGCTTGTGAAGCGACTCCCTTGCAGGTGGGGTGTGGAGGGCTCCAACCGGTATTCTTACGCGGGTCCTTGGGCTTAACCTGCTGTACTACCGCCCGACTCCCCACAGTTTTTTATTGGCCCCCAACCTGTATTACGACAATTAGTTTTCAAATTCCTCTTCCTGCCCACCACTTCCTACTTTTAATATGGATGATAAAATAACTGCTAGCTATTAGCATAACATCCTTCAAGAAATAGTTGGACAATATCCTTTTGTTTTTGTTTTGTTGTTTGTCCACTAATGGATAGCATAGTTACAGTTTTGACACTTGGAAAATAAAAAGTTAAAGACTCTTACTGATTTATAGCTAGACATGCTTGGTCTCAGGACAAACTTGTTTCATCACCAGAAGTCAGTAATAGGGACATTCTCTATCATTGGATAATTCTCCAAAAATATAATTATGTGATTAAACTACACAAGATTTAAAATTTCAGGAGTAGCTAAAATATTTTTTCCTTTTCTTTTATTGGAGTGTTAACGATTTACAATACAGACTTTAACATTTTAATGCAAAACCACCTTCTCTCCTCAATAGGTACCTGGCAAACACTTGTTTCCCTGACCTCAAGCACCATCACCCATGATAGACTGAGATCCCAGTGTCCCTTCATCCCATCTCTTTCCCTCGTCCCCTCGAGACCTTTGATTTGATGTAATAAACCATTCCCAGTCCAAGCTTCAACTTATGTTATCTCTTACTGCCTTTTGCTCTTAGTAACACTTACGAAGATCATTCAGTATTGGCCCTCTTTCTCACTTGTTTCACTCAGCATGATACTTTCATGTTCTGACCAAGATATTGCAAAGGAGATGGCCTCCTCATCTTAAATGAAGTATTATAGTAGTCAATTGTATGATATGTATCATAACTCTTTTAGTCATTCATCTACCATTTGACATTTGGGTTGTTTCTAAGTTTGAGCTTATTGCAACCTGTGCTGCTAGGCATATGTCTATGTAGGTCTTTTCAATAGGTATTTTTGATTTTCCTGTGTATCCCCAGTAGAGGGATTCCTCGGTCATAATGTAGGTCCATTTTTAGTGTTCTGATGAATCTTTAGACTGTTTTCCACAAGTTCTTGTTCAGTTTACATTCCTATCAGCAGTGTAGGAGAATTCTTTTCCTCTCACATCCTCTTCAACAGTTGTTGTTTTTTGTTTCTAATGTATGGCATTATCACAGGTGTCAAGTTGTAGCCTTGATAGATAAAGAATGTATATAGCACAACAGAATAAGGAATTAATAAAAAGTCAACAGCTCACCAATAACCCTGATAGAATTCAGGAATGCAACAGATATATAATTCTGTATGCACTACCATATACTCTGAAAATATTAAAAGAAAATCATCTATATCCTAAAAACACAGTTAGCCAACTTTATCATCATGTAAAATGACCAGTTTCCAGAGATAATAATAACATATCTCACCTGTATAAGTATACTTGCTTTGCTTTGTATGCAACTCAGGTTTGAACTCAGCCCCTTCCACATCTACCACATGGAAGAAACTTCAGTGTGCTGTGGTGTTTTACCCTCTCTTCCATCTCTCTCCATATATATATCAGCCTATAGTAAGAAGCCAAAGTGAATATTTTTTTTAAAAAGATCAATTTCCTGTATCATATATTTCCAAAATGTTTCCTATGCAAGAACATATTCCACACATGTAAATGAAACCTAGAAAATTAGATAAGTAAATTCAGGGAACAGGTATGCATTATAGAAGAGAATTGAAAAAAATCTGATTATGATATAGTAACGGGAAGCTTTAAGAGAACAGTTGTTTTAAATAGAGGAAGATAAATTACAAGCTCAGTATGAAACCTGAGGATAAATTTCTCAAAAAGTATATGCCAGAAACAGAGTTGCTGTTTACCCAGTAGAGTGCATGCTATAGCTAAAGACCTTAGTTCTGACCTCCACTGCCACATGAAAACACCACTGGTGACACTAGGGAATTCCAATAGTGGTGGAGCATTGCTGTCATGTCTGGTCTTCTCTGGCAGACTTTTTACCCTTCTCTTCTTTCTTTCAATTAAAGAATGACAAAATTGACTCGGAAAGGACACTCAGCAGTGAAATTGCACCTGCATAATTCATTCCCTGTGTAATAATAAAACAACAGTAACAAGAAAGACTATATCTAGGAAAAAGAGAGAGAGAGATGGTACAGGGAATTTTAAGTGGTATAAGAAAGTTTGGGACAAAATAATTTGGAAAAATAAGATGACCAAGATAAAGCAGAATGGAAAAAGACATCTGAAAAAATAAAAACCCCAGTATGCACTCTGATTTAGTGGTTAGCAGTGTTTAATTGTATTATCAACAGCATTAGCTGCACTACTCATCTGTGATAATATATATACTAAACAGTCTTTTTGTTATGTAGTGGTATTTTTATGTACAACACTAGAATTGGCTTAGTGGAAGAAAACCATGTATGGCTGAGGATATATTTAAATATTTATCTTTCCTACAAATCACTCATCTTAGGGGAGGGGGCTGGAAGGTGGTGTGCCTTGTTGAGTGCATGTTACAATGCCCAAGGACCTAGGTTTAAGCCCCAAGTCCCCACCTGCAGGGGAAAAGCTTCACAAGTGGTGAAGCAGGGCTGCAATTATCTCTCTGTCACTATATCTCTCCCTTCTTCTCAATTTCTGGCTGGCTGTATTCAACAAGTAAATAAATATATATTTTTTTCAAAATCATTCATCATGAAATAGATTAAGCATTAAAATAAGAATGCAATGCTATTATTTAGTTATATACATATGTACATATATAGTCTACACACATATACACACAAACACTCTTCCAACAGAGATACATGTCTAACTGCTTTTAATGTTTACTCTGACTAGAAAGAGGATTTATTGATTAGAGAGAAACTCATTACATGTCTGCACCTGTGATCGAAGGGAAGGGAACAGATTTTTTATCAAAGGCAACAGTAATGCTGGAAATGGAGTCTTTTAGACTAAATTGAGAAAAGAGGTGCCTGTAGATGGAATGTTTAATATTTTTAAAAGTAATAGTTTTAATATATCAAATATATATATATTGTAATTGTTTCCCTTTCTTCTTTTTTTTTAAATTTTTTATTTAAGAAAGGATTAATGAACAAAAAAATAAGGTAGGAGGGGTACAACTCCACACAATTCCCACCACCCAATCTCCATAACCCACCCCATACCATGATAGCATTCCCATTCTCTAGCCCTCTGGGAGCATGGACCCAGGGTCGTTGTGGGTTGCAGAAGGTAGAAGGTCTGGCTTCTGTAATTGCTTCCCCGCTGAACCTGGGCATTGACTGGTTGGTCCATATTCCCAGTCTGCCTCTCTCTTTCCCTAGTAAGGTGTGTCTCTGGGGAAGCTGAGCTCCAGGACACATTGGTGGGGTCTTCAATCCAGGGAAGCCTGGCCAGGATCCTGGTGGCATCTGGAACCTGGTGATTGAAAAGAGAGTTAACATACGAAGCCAAACAATTTGTTGAGCAATCATGGATCCCAAGCTTGGAATAGTGGAGAGGAAGTGTTAGGGAGGTACTCACTGCAAACTCTAGTGTACTTCTGCTTTCAGGTATATATTTTGCAGTAGTTTGTGGATACGTGTGAATAAGCTCTCTCTCACAGAAACTGGTGTATATCTAGATTGTGGGACTTAGTTAGAAAGTGAACTACCTGAGATGAAATTAAAGTGTACTATAAAAGGAAAGGTCTCACCCAAGTAATGAAGCTGAAGGGTGGTCATTCCACACGTGAAGTCTCTGGACACAGTCTGAGGTGAAGCATGTTGAGGTGACAATCGTTGCGTTGGTTAGGTTGTGATCAGCAGATGCAATATTATTTGGTTTGGATTGGGAGATGCATACAGGAAAGTGGGCCCTATCCAAGGGTTCCAGGACTGGGGGAAGTAGGGGCTCTATAGTGGAGATGTGAGGTTCCTGCTGTCTTAGGGTTCAAAAAGACAATCAATAGTTAATGTTATCATCACATTATTTGTTAATTGGGTTAACTTTGAAAAGTCCTTTTGTTATGGATTGCTGTACAGTATCCAGTATCTTGTATATAGCTGTGCTATTGGATGCTTCTAATCTACTTGGTCTAGGCTTTTGAGAGAGTCTGCATATCAATTACACAGCCTATATATTAAAAAGATTCAGTTTGTGTTTTGAGAAACTTTGAGACATACGATTGATTTTCCCCCTCTCATATTAATTAACTACTGATTTATATGTCTACATTTTGCTAGGAGTGTACATAAACACCATTCCCACCACCAAAAGACTGTGACCCATCCCTCCCACCCACTCCCAGCCCCCACTGGCCCAGGAAGCTGCATGTCTACCCCTCACCACTGGGTATTTACTTTGGTGCCCTACTTACAATTTGATCAGGTCCTGCTTTTAGTTTCCCTTTCAGATCTTCTTAGTCAACTTCTGTTGATGTGTGGGATCATCCCATACTCATCTTTATCTTTCTGACTTAGTTCACTTAACATAATTCCTTCTATCTCTGTCCAAGATGGGTCAGAGAAGGTGGGTTCATTGTTTTTGATAGCTGCATAGTATTCCATTGTGTATGTATACCACAGCTTTCTCAGCCACTCATCTGGTGTTGGGCACCTGGGTTGCTTCCAGGTTTTAGCTATTATGAATTGTGCTGCTATGAACATAGGAGTACACACATCTTTTTGGTTGGGTGTTATGGAGTCCTTGGGGTATAACCCCAGGAGAGGAATTACTGGATCATATGGAAAGACCATGTCTAGCCTTCTGAAAGTTTTCCAAACTGCTCTCCACAGAGGCTGTACCAATTTACATTCACACCAGCAATGTAAAAGGGTTTCTCTGTCCCCACAGCCTCTCCAGCATTTGTTGCTGCTGTCCTTTCGATGTATGCCATTCTTACAGGAGTGAGGTGGTATCTTAGTGTTGTCTTAATTTGCATTTCTCTGACAATCAGTGACCTAGAGCAGTTTTTCATATGTTTGTTAGCCTTTTGGATCTCCTCTGAGGTGAATGTTTTGTTCATATCCTCTGCCCATTTTTGGATGGGGTCATTTGCTTTTTTGGTGCTAAGTTTGCTGAGCTCTTTATATATTTTGGTGATTAGTTTATTGTCTGATATCTGGCATGTAAAGATCTTCTCCCATTCTGTGAGGGGTCTCTCTGTTTGTTTAAGAGTTTCTTTGGATGTGCAGAAGCTTTTCAATTTGATGTAGTCCCATTGGTTTGTTTCTGCTTTTGACTTCCTTGCAATTGGGTTTGATTCATCAAAGATGTCCTTGAGGTGTAGGTGGGAAAGTGTTTTACCAATGTTTTCCTCTAAGTATTTGATTGTTTTTGGTCTGATATCTAGGTCTTTGATCCATTTGGAGTTGATTTTTGTTTCTGGTGAGATAAAGTGGTTCAATTTCATTCTTCTGCATGTTACAACTCAGTTTTCCCAGCACCATTTATTGAAGAGAGCCTCCTTTTTCCATTTAATCCTTTGGGCCCCCTTATCAAAGATTAGATGTCCATAGATGTGGGAATTTATTTCTGGGCTTTCAATTCTGTTCCACTGGTCTGTGTGCCTATTTTTGTTCCAGTACCATGCTGTTTTGATGATGATGGCTTTATAATATAGTTTAAGGTATGGGAGTGGGATGCCTTCATTTCTGTTTCTTTTCCTCAAGATGGTTTTGGCAATTCTAGGTGTTTTCAGGTTCCAGATAAATGATTGTAGTGTTTGTTCTATTCTTTTAAAGAAGCTTGGTGGAACTTTGATGGGTATTGCAATAAATTTGTATATGGCTCTGGGGAGAATATTCATTTTGATGATATTTATTCTTCCAATCCATGAGCATGGGATATCTTTCCATTTCTTGGTATCAGTTTCTATTTCCTTGAGTAGCGACTCATAGTTTTCAGCATACAAGTCTTTCACTTCTTTGGTCAACTTTATTCCTAGGTATTTGATTGATTTTGCTGAAACAGTAATTGGGAGTGATTTCTGTATGTCTTCTTCTTCAGATTTAGTGTTTTCATAAAGAAATGCCACTGATTTTCGTACATTGATTTTGTAGCCTGATACCTTGCTATATTGCCTTATAATTTCCAGTAATTTACTACTGGATTCTTTAGGTCTTTCTATGTATACTATCATATCATCTGCAAATAGTGAGAGCTTGACTTCTTCCCTTCCAATCTGTATGCCTTTGATTTCTTTCTCTTGCCTGATTGCTATGGTAAGAACTTCCAATACTATGTTGAAGAGTAACGGTGACAGTGGACAGCATTGTCTAGTCCCCGATCTGAGGGGGAATGCTTTCAGCTTCTGTCCATTGAGTATGATGTTGGCTGTAGGTTTGCTATATATAGACTCCACTATCTTGAGGAATTTCCCATCTATTCCCATTTTTTGTAGAGTTTTGAGCATGAATGGGTGTTGGATTTTGTCAAAGGCTTTCTCTGCATCTATTGAGATAATCATGTGGTTTTTGGCTTTGCTTTTATTAATGTGGTGAATGACATTGATTGACTTACGGATGTTGAACCAGCTTTGCATTCCTGGGATGAATCCCACTTGGTCATGATGAACAATCTTTTTGATGTGTTGCTGTATCCGGTTGGCCAAGATCTTGTTTAATATTTTGGCATCTATGTTAATCAGAGATATTGGTCTGTAGTTTTCCTTTTTTGTTCTGTCCCTATCAGCTTTTGGTATCAGGGTGATGTTGGCTTCATACAAAATGGAAGGGAGTATTCCTGTTTCTTCAATCTTATGGAATAGCTTAAGAAGTATGGGTATTAACTGTTTCCTGAAAGTTTTGTAGAATCATTTGTGAAGCCATCTGGTCCAGGACTTTTGTTGTTGGGGAGATTCTTAATAACGGTTTCAATTTCTTTGTCTGTGATTGGTGCATTTAGATTTTGTAGTTCTTCTTGGTTCAGTTTTGGAAGTGCATAGGTTTCTAGGAATTGTTCCATTTCTTCCAGATTCTCTAGCTTGGTGGCATATAGTTCTTTATAGAAGTTTCACAGGATTCTCAGGATTTCTGTGGTGTCAGTTGTGATATCTCCTCCATCGTTTACAATTCTATTAATTTGAGTCTTCTCTCTTTTTTGTTTGGTGAGTCTGGCTGGGGGTTTGTCAATTTTGTTTAATCTTTCAAAGAACCAACATTTGGCTTCATTGATCTTTTGTATGGTTCTTTTATTTTCTATGTTGTTTATTTCTGCTCTAATTTTAGTGATTTCTGTCCTTCTGGTTGCTTTAGGGTTCCTTTGTTCCTCTTCCTCTAACTCCTTTAGGTGTGCAGTAAGGTCGTTCATTTGCGTTTCTTCTTGGTGTTTAATATGTGATTGTATGGCTAAAAGTTTCCCTCTCAGTACTGCTTTAGCTGTGTCCCAAATATTTTGATAGGTTGTGTCTTCATTTTCATTAGTTTCCAGGAACATTTGAATTTCCTGCTTGAGTGAGTCTCTGACCCATTGGTTCTTAAGGAGCGTGTTGTTTGGTTTCCAAATTCTGTGTCTTTTAATAATTTTCCGTTTGTTGTTAAATGTTAGTTTTAGTCCACTGTGGTCTGAGAAGATACTTGGGATGATTTCAATGCTCTTGAATTTATTGTTGCTGTCTTTGTGGCCTAACATGTGGTCTATCCTTGAGTTTGTGTTATGTGGATTTGAAAAGAAGGTGTATTCCAGTTTTTTGGGGTGGAGGAGTCTGAAAATGTCCAAGAGGTCTAGTCTGTCAATCTCTTCATTCAATTCTCTTGTATCTTTATTGGTTCTCTGCTTTGTTGATCTCTCTAAGTGTGAGAGTGGGGTATTGAAGTCTCCCACTATTATTGTATGACTATTGATGTATTTTTGAAATTCTTTCAGTAGATGCTTAATGTATTTATATGGTTCCTTGTTGGGTACATAGATGTTAATAATTGTTAAGTCTTCTTGGCTGATTGATCCTCTAATCATTATGTAATGTCCTTGCCTATCTTTTATTACTTTATTTATTTAAAATCTCTCGTGTCTGAGATGAGAATGGCTGTTCCTTCCCTTTTTTGTGGTCTGTTAGCCTGTATGATAGTTTTCCATCCTTTCACTTTAAGTCTGTGTTTATCTTGTTGTGACAGATGGGATTCTTGCAAGCAGCATATGGTTGGGTTATGTTTTCTGATCCATCCCCCCACCCTGTGCCTTTTGATGGGTGAGTTTAAGCCATTGACATTTATTGATATTATGGATTCAATGTATTATAGTGCCATTTGTCTAAAAAAATTGTTTGCTCTGATATATTGCAAGCATTATAGTGATGTTCTTGTTTATAAAAGGTCTTTTAGTACCTCTTTCAGGGCAGGCTTGGTGATAGTTGCCTCCTTTAACTGTTGTTTATCTAAGAAGGTTTTGATCCCTCCATCTAGTTTGAATGAAAGTCTAGCAGGATATATTATCCTAGGTTGAAACCCTTTTTCATTCAGGGCTCGATAGATATCTTGCCACTCCCTTCTGGCTTTTACAGTTTGAGTGGAGAAGTCTGCAGATAATCTTATGGGTTTTCCCTTGTATGTGACTTTTTGTTTCTCTCTTGCAGCCTTTAGGATCCTTTCTTTATCCTTACTTCTTCTCATTGTGACTATGATGTGTCTTGGTGTCTGCAGGTCTGGGTTGATTCTGTTTGGTACTCTCTGGGCCTCTTGAATCTTGATATCCTTTCTGTTATTCAGGTCTGGGAAGTTTTCTTCTATTATTTCCTCTATAATGTTTGCTTCCCCTTCCTCTCTTTCTTCCTCTGGCAGGCCAATTATACGAATGTTACTTCTTTTGAGATCATCCCATATGTCTCTGTTGTTGTTTTCAGTGTCTCTCAATCTATTTTTAAGCTCTTTCACCTCTTTCTATGTTTTCTCTAACTCATCCTCTGTCTGACTAATTCTGTTTTCTGCTTCTGTTAGTCTGCTTTCCCTTACCTCAGCTTCTTTCTTCATTACTGCTATTTCAGCTTTCAGTTCTCTAATTGTCTCAAGATAATCAGTATTTTCCTTGGGGGTCTCAACTGTTGTTTCCCTAATACTGCCATTCCTTTCCTCCAATGTTGTTTTCATTTCTGTGATTAATAAGTTTATTATTGCTTGCATACTTTTCTTATCTATGGTTACTTCTGGCTGATTTGTAGTTTCTTCTGGGCTCTTGTCTTCATTCATTGGAGTAGCAGTTTTATTTGTTTTTGATCTACCCATTTTTGTTGATTTATGTGTTTCTTTTTTTTATGCTCTGTTGTTCCTCAGTTGTTGTGTCTTGAGTACAAGTAACACTGTACTAAATACCTTTATGACAATTGCACTCACCAATCTCTGGAATTACAGTAGTAATTGAAGTAAGTATTGAAGTAGTTTAGTCGTTACCAGTTAGCCAAACAATTTCTCCAGTCCGTGAAAAAATAGTAACCAAATGCCCGTGAAGAAAGAGAAAAGAAAGAGAGGATAGCAAGAATAGACAGTTATGCAAATCTACTATCCACTGTTTATTCTAGGGGTAACAAGAGGGGAAAGGGAACTAGAGCAGAGATACACACATATAGAGTCCACTATGAGTCAGATTTCTTCCCCAAAATAATTCACAAATTCAGAAAGGCAGAGAAGAAGGAAGAAGTGTATGACAAGATTAAAAAAAAAAAAGAGAGAGAGAGAGACAAGAGAGAGAAAAGGGAGAAGATAAGAAAATGAGTTGTAATTAAAGAGCAGTGCAAGGAAATTCCCAAATGTGTATCAGTGAATTCAAAAAAGCACCCTGTTTGGTGGTGTGGGGTATTCTGCTAGGAGCTGGTCCCCAGTGACTGCTTATGGGGGGGGGGGAGGTATGCTTGAAAATTAAAAGGAAGAAAAAAGAATTTCTTCCCCTACTCTAATTCTTAACCCAAATTAAGTTATAGTCACCTCCTTGGTGTCACCACTAGGACCCCTTATTGGCTGGCCTGCTAAAGGCAGAAAATCCTACTGTTTCCAGGAGATGTGTTCGGAGCTCAGCGGCTAGCAGCTTCTCAGTCCACCATCTTCCGGGCAACCCCCCCCCTCCAGACTTTTTTAAAGGATTTCTCGAAAATGAATACTAGCTCCAAGTCCTTTGATCCAATGAGAGCTATCCTTAAGAAGTCTTTGGATCCGCCCTCAGTGTCGCAGTGGTCCCTGGAGACTACAAAGAGAAAGCCCCCGAGCTATAGTGCTCCCTCCGTGTCCTCTGCCGGCCACCCAGCAGCTCTCTGCAACCGGCGGAGGAGCCGCCTTCCTGGCAGAGGACAATGCCCTGCGTACCCGCCTTGCACACTGCTGCCTGGGAAGTCTGGAGCAGCCCGCCCGCTAGTCCATGCCACCTTTACTCTAATTCTTAACCCAAATTAAATTATAGTCACCTCCTTGGTGTCACCACTATGACCCCTTATTGACTGGCCTGCTAAAGGCAGAAAATCCTACCGTTTCCAGAAGATGTGATCAGAGCTCACGCTGCTAGCAGCTTCTCAGTCCACCATTTTCCTGGAACCTCATATCAAATATATTTTAAATAGCTTTTTTGAGCATTTCTAATATGTAATCTTGTAAGTAAAGCCTATTCTACCTACAGAAATTTTAGACCTCTATGCAAGAGTCTTATTTAATTATTTGTTTCATTAGTCAGAATTCAATGTTTTTAAATTCCCAAGGCCAATATACAGAAGTAGAGAACTACTTTGTTTTTTTAGGTTGTCACAAACAGTGTTTTCTGTACCAGTGAATACTTACACTGAAAAACACAATATCCCAATAAAGTAAAATACTTCATAGCATTGGAAGTTTCTTTTAAAATTTGGTTAATATAGTTACTGTCAGTTGACATTTTCAGTGAAGATGACTAACTGGCTTGCTGTGGAACATATGTTGTAATACTACTTTTCATTGATTACTTAAATTTTAATAAGAATTAAAATAAATCAGGGGCTATAGAACATATGAAAAGCAATGCAAACAATGAATGTTTTGAAATGTGCAATTTGACAATACTGCTGAGGAGCAGCATGTTGTGATGTTTAGAATCTCTTGTTCAAGTCCTGGCTTTGCCATTCTAAGCTGTAGGAATTGAACACTTTATTTGATTTTTCTTCACCTCAGTTTCAACATGCATAAACAGGAATAGTATTAGTTTCTGTCTCACAGTGAGGATATGACTATTTGATTAAAAACATGTAAAGTATAGGGAGAGTGTCTAGTGCATGAGTAGGCATGACAGCTATCATTATTGCTTATTTAAAAATGTTTGAATTTAGTATGACATGTAAGAAGTCCTGTTTAGGATGGCTTATTTGATCTTCATTACTGTGTGTATAATTTGTTTCTTTTTATAATTCTATTATTTTATCATTAAGGGCTTAATGATATATAAGACAGTTGTCATTGAATACAGTTTCTTTTTTTTTTTGCTTAGTACATTTTAGTTATTTATTTTTTATTAGCGATTTAATAATGATCAACAAGATTGTGGGATAAAAGGGGTACAATTCCATACAATTCCTACCAACAGAGTTCCGTATACCCTTCCCTCCACTCTAAGGGTTCCTTAATTTTTTTTTTTAAAGGAGACTTTAACAAAACTGTAGGATAGGAGGGGTACAACTCCACACAATTCCCACCACCAGGTCTCTATATCCCACCCCCTCCCCTGATAGCTTTCCTATTCTTTATCCCTCTGGGAACATGGACCCAGGGTCATTGTGGGTTGCAGAAGGTGGAAGATCTGGCTTCTGTAATTGCTTCCCTGCTGAACATGGGTGTTGACTGGTTGATCCATAGTCCCAGCCTGCCTCTCTCTCTCTCCCTAGTAGGGTGGGTCTCTGGGGAAGCGGAGCTCCAGGACACACTGGTGGGGTAGTCTGTCCAGGGAAGCCTGGTCGGCATCCTGCTGGCATCTGGAACCTGGTGGCTGAAAAGAGAGTTAACATACAAAGGCAAACAAATTGTTGAACAATTATGAACCTAAAGGCTGGAATAGTGCAGATGAAGTGTTGGGAGGTACTCATTGCAGACTATTGTGTACTTTTGCTTTCAGATATATATATATATATATATATATATATATATATATATATATATATATATTATATATAAATATATATATAAATATTTTTATATATATAAATATATATATTTATGTATACGTGTGTACATATGCTCTATCTCAGGGGACCTGGTCTATATCTAGGTTTTGGGACTTTGTTAGGGTTCCTTTATCCCTCTGGGAGTATGGACCAAAGATCTTTACAGGGAGCAGAAGAAGGTGGGAGGTCTGGCTTCTGCAGTTGCTTTTCTGCTAGATATTAGAGTTGACAGGTGAGTACAATTTCTTTCTTTCTGTTCTTTCTTCCTTCTTTCATTCCTCCCTTCCTCCCTTCCATCCTTTCTTTCTTTCTTTCTTTTTTTTTTTTTTTTTTTTTTATTTAAATTTTTAATTTAAGAAAGGATTAGTGAACAAAAGCATAAGGTAGGAGGGGTACAACTCCACACAATTCCCACCACCCAATCCCCATAACCCACCCTCTCCCATGATAGCCTTCCCATTCTCTAGCCCTCTGGGAGCATGGACCCAGGGTCGTTGAGGGTTGCAGAAGGTAGAGGGTCTGGCTTCTGTAATTGCTTCCCCGCTGAACATGGGCGTTGACTGGTCGGTCCATACTCCCAGTCTGCCTCTCTCTTTCCCTAGTAAGGTGTGTCTCTGGGGAAGCTGAGCTCCAGGACACATTGGTGGGGTCTTCAATCCAGGGAAGCCTAGCCAGCATCCTGGTGGCATCTGGAACCTTTGCCGACGATGCTATCAGAGCACTCGCTGTTAGCGACTTCTCAGGCCGTCGCCATCTTACCTCCCCCCTCTTTCTTTCTTTTTTGCCTCCAGGGTTATCGCTGGGGCTCAGTGCCTGCACCACAAATAAACTGCTCCTGGAGGCCATCTCCTTTTTCCACTGTTGTTGGACAGGACAGAGAGAAACTGAAAAAATAGGGAAAGACAGAAAGGGGGAAAGAAAGAGATACCTGCAGACCTGCTTCACTGTCTGTGAAGCAACCCCTCTGCAGGCGGAGGAACTCCAACCCATATCTCTGAGCCGATCCTTGTGCTTAGCACTATCTACACTTAACCTATTGCGCTACCACCAGCTGTTTCTTTTTATTTATTTATTTTTTATTTAAGAAAGGATAAATGAACAAAACCATAGGGTAGGAGGGGTACAACTCCACCCAATTCCCGCCACCCAAATTCCATATCCCATCCCCTCCCCTGATAGCTTTCCCATTCTCTATCCCTCTGGGGGCATGGACCCAGGGTCATTGTGGGTTGCAGAAGGTAGAAGGTCTGGCTTCTATAATTGCTTCCCTGCTGAACATGGGTGTTGACTGGTCAGTCCATACTCCCAGTCTGCCTCTCTCTTTCCCTAGTAGGGTGGGTCTCTGGGGAAGCAGAGCTCCAGGACACATTGGTGGGGTCTTCAGTCCAGGGAAGCCTGGCCGGCATCCTGATGGCATCTGGAACCTGGTGGCCGAGTAATGAAGCTGAAGGCTTGTCATTCCACACCTGAAGTCTCTGGACACAGTCTGAGCTGAAGCATGTTGAGGTGGCAATCTTTTCGTTGATTAGGTTGCGATCGGCAGATGCAGTATTATTTGATATGGATTGGGAGAGGCATGTGGGAAAGTGGGCCCTATCCTAAGGTTCCAGGACTTGGAGAAATATAGGCTCTATAGTGGAGATGTGAGGTTCCTGCTGTCTTAGGGCTCAGAAAGACAATGGATAGTTAATGTTATCATCACATTATTTGGTAATTTAGTTAACTTTGAAAACTCCTTTTGTTAGGGTTTGCTGTATAGTACCCAGTATCTTATATAGCTGTGCCACTGGTTGCTTCTCATCTACTTGGTCTAGGCTTTTGAGAGAGTCCACATATCAAATACACAGCCTATATATTAAAAAGACTCAGTCTGTGTTTTAAAAACTTCGAGACATACAATTAGTTGTATGTCTCGCCATCTGTTTCTTATCTCCATGTGATTAAGTATCTGAATACAGCTCTAGCCATTCAGGGAAATGACATCGTGGTTATGCAAAATAATCTCATGCCTGAGGTTCAGAGGTCTCAAGTTCAATTCCCAATTCCACCCTACAACTTTGTAGTACACTGTTATCTCTACTCTTTTAAATGTATGCTTATTCTGCATCAAGTTCCTATTAGTTTAGCCTTGCCACTTTCATAGAAGCAACTCTAATTGATCAGTTTAAACAAAATCTATTAAATTGCATTTATTTCTGAGAAAGTGAAGTATAATGCTTGCTGTCAGTCCTGAGCTATTTTAATGTTCAATGTAGAACAGAAACAGAAAACCAATATATAAATATACATTGATGAATATATATATATATATAGTAATCATTGTATTCAAATTATACAAGTAATTTATAAATTACCCAAAAAAATGTTTGTAGAAGATGTAGCATCTGCTAAAAGATGTCTTCTTTTGTATTATTTTTTACCTTCTTTCATGCTTATTGTACTACAAGATGAGTCACTTATTAATCACATATTATTAATAGAAATATCAGCTGAAGAAGACACTTCTTTTTAACTGAGATATTATTGACAGAAATTGTTAGCATGTGTCAAAGGAGCATGTATAGTCCCTAAAGTTATATTGCATGCTCTTTGTCTATGTAACAAGATATAAATAGAGTGGGAAGAGAATAAAATTGTTATGCAAAGAGACTCTCAAAGTTCTGAGTTCCAAAGTCCCATTCCCAGCACCACCATAAGTCAGAGCTGATCAGTACTCTAGTAAATAATAATAATAATAGTAATAATAATAATCTGAGTTATCAGAAACATCATCACTCATCTATGTATACAAAAACCAAAAAATATGCCATAACTTTTCTGATATATATATATATATATATATATATACTTCCCTTGGTTTATTACCAAATAAAAGTATAATGCTAATTAATATAATGATAATAATAATAATTGATCACTAAAATGTACTGATATTATATTATGTATCTTATTAACAGACTATTATGGGAAAAACATATAATTTAATACCACTTTATAAATAATTGGTCATATAATGTCTTTAGATAGTATGGGCTGGGGAGATAGCCTACTGGGTAAGGTGCCTGTTTTGGTATATGTATGATCCAGGTTTGAGTCCATGGTAGTACTGCTAAATTCACCAAGTAGAATATCACTCACCTCTTAGGAGTGTCACAGAACTGGGGGAAATTCCAGTATTGTGCCCCACCCCTCTCTCTGAATGGAAAAGTCTGCCTAGATAGTGCACTTACTTTGTTAATTACATAATGCAGTTTCCAGTCCCTAACCCCTATTGTACTGTGGGAAGATACAGTACTGTGGTACTTTTCTCCTTTTTTTTTGTCTGTTTATCTTTGTCACTTTTTTAATCTGAAAAAGTTTGCCAATAGCAGTAAAGCCTCAGTGATGATAGTCCAATGATTATCCCTTCAAAAAAAAAGTTATCTAGGAATGATGGAATCAGGCAAATAGAAAAGTCTCCCCTCCCTTCATATTGATGAATAATAAATATAAGATTGGGGGCCTGGCTGTGGCACAAGTGTGCAAGAACCCAGGTTTAAGATCCTGGTCCCCATCTGCAGGGGGAAATCTTGACAAATGGTGAAGTAGTGCTGCAGGTGTCTCTTTGTCTCTATCTCCCTGCCCTCCTTGATTTCTGTCTATAGCCAATGAACAAATATTAAAGAAAGAAAAATCATTTCTCATGGGTCCAAAGAAAAACTGTATAAATGCAAATAAGACATTTTTGCCATCATAACTTTTTTGACAGCAACACTTGGAGCACATTGGAGGTTCAAAAGAGAGATGTATCATGAAGTAGTAAAGGAACGATTCAGTATAACTTCTTATATACTCTGTTCTCACCTCATTTTCTTCTACTGTTATTGTTGATTTATATCCTTTATATCTTTCTGCTTTTTATTTCTTTTATCTTTCATTTGTGTTAGACTTATTTTCCTGGTGAATTCCAAGAGGTGAACTCCCAATAGTATTTTATTTTAGTGATCATTATCCACCTGAAACTTCATAACATGCTGGTATCAGTGACTGTCTCAAAAAGACCACAGCAGATAAAGGTACAGGAAAATAGGTGTTAATCCCCCTAATGATTAAGGTATCTCCTATCCAAGAAAAGAATAAGTTGACTTACTGAGTCTTTAAGAGTTCCATATGAGGTAAATGTCAAGGAGTTATTTCTTACTAAGTGGTATCAAAAGGTAAGCATTTCACATTAGCACAATTGGATTTACTTTTTAATTTCTTCCTAATATTTGAGGTAGATTAATTAATTTTTTCATGATCAATCTACATTACTTCAATTATTAATAAGAGGTTTGGATATAACCCTATTTCTAAATATTTCTAAACTGTGAACTAAACCTATTTTTGTAAAGAGCCTAGGACTTACAGGATTTTTGCCCTTTGATACATACCTTTTTAATACTCACTTAATCTCCTTTTTGAAAGTAAAATTCACAGGAATAGAAGTACAAAAATTATGAATTTTTAGCTATATTCATGATACCATAGTGAACCCAGATAAGTGTTTATCACCCAGTTCAAGATATAGGCTCAAGGATACCATTCTTGATATTTATGAATTACTATCTTTGGTTCTTCATTTCAAAGATTATATATAATATATTATATATAACATAATATATATAATATATATTTCAAAGTTTAATATAAAGTAGAAGTGCTTCTGAAGAGTCATTCTGAAGAAAAATTGTAATTTTAATACATACAATTATAATTTTAATACATTCATATAAGTGGCATCTAAACATGTTGCAAGTGGGTGGATGAAAAATGAAGATAGGTCACATTTTGATAGTTGTTCAAGCTGCATTATGAGCATATGGGAATTCATTACTTCACTCACACACACGATGTTTAAAATATCTTTCAAAATTACCCTCACCACTTAATTGTTGTCTGATAGCATATAAATAACTATAACATTATTAATGACAGAAAAATGTAGATTATGGATATTACTCTTTTTATTTGCCTCCAAGATTATTGCTGCCTGCATGACTAATCCACTACTCCTATGGACATTTTTTCAATTTTTTTTTTTTTTTTTGGATAAGACAGAAATTGAGAGGGAAGGGGAGGATAGAGAGGGAGAAAGAAAGATAGACACCTGCAGACCTGTTTCACTGCTTGTGAAATGACCCCCTGCATGTGGGGAGCCAGGGGTTCAAAAGGTATCCTTTCATGGGTACTTGCACTTCCTATGGCTTAACCCCTGTGCGTCACCGCCCAGCCCCCGTGGATATTACATTTTTGTCTCTATTAATAGCAATGCTATCCAGTCATAAATACAGCCATTCACTAATCTACCCTACCCCTCTCTGTTTTTCACACTTCAAAATATCTATCCAGTAGATACTCCACTTTGCCTGCAAACAGACGCTTGTGGTACACTTCCTGAATGTCCTACGCAACATAATGGAATTCCATAATATGAATTTAAGTAGTACAAATGACAAACTAATGCTGTTATCACCATCTAGAGGTTGAGGTTATAAATGCAAATATCCTCATTTTGATGAACCTTTGGTAAAGAAGCTGTCAAATAAATATGCATGTAGTTATCTGTGAGAATGCGAAGAAAATACTGTTTGCTATTATTTTCTCTCTATTGAGTTCCTCGAAAAAGATCATAGCATGAAGCAGTAACTACCTGCATTTACAGATGGCCTGGGTTAGCATAAATCATTGAATTATATAGAAGCAGCACAACAGCATGTTTCTAACAAAGATGAGCCTCCCACATAGCACACAAACCACCTACAACAGGTCTACAATAGTGTCAATGTTTTCTAACATATTCTCAATAATGAAATCCATGTTGAACTCAGCACGAATTGCTTTTCCTTTCTCTTGGCAGTCAGCTTCCCACAGTGACCTGCATTTTACAGCTTAGCTTATTCTCCTCTGAAATTACTCATGCCTGGTATGTTTCTGGTATTTGTGAGATTAATAATATATCTTATATTAGTGATTATTAATGAGTGATTATTAAGTACATGACTGATTACTTTAGCTAATAGATTTCCTTGACTTCTGTTTTCAATGTATGAAATAAAGGGACTCAAGCCTGATCTTTTCCTTGCAAAAATATAAAGGAACACTGTTTTAGTTTGTTTTGACACATTTTATCTATTTGAATCTTGAAATGATGAATGAATCCAAAAAATGTTGATATGAATGTTACTGTAGTTTCTCATTCTAATTTTAACTGTGAAGTAGCTTCCCTGTTCAAATTGTTAAATATGTGTTTATTTGTGTTCAATCCATCGGAAAGGTCATAGGAAAAACATTGACAGTTGGAGATACCCAAACAAAGCATTTCAGTATGTCCCCAAGTGAAACTTGAAGAATTTAACATCTCATGTGGCAATCATTTCAGCAGCAGTCAGAAATATCACTTTTCAGTTGATCCTTAAAAATGGCAGCAGTGTAAATGAGGAGTATGTAAAAATAGAATTATGAAACTCATATTTAAATTCTGTTACTTCTTATGACTTTCTAAAAGATCAGTTTATTTATTTATTTATTTGTTTATATGAGAAGGAGAATGGGACAACCAGAGCATCCCTCTGGCACGTGCAATGTCATGATTGATCTTGGAAGTGCTTTATCCATTCCACCACCTCCCTGGCCACTTCTTATGATTGTTTATGTCACTTTAAGAACTAAAATATGAAATTCATATGTCTTTAATACTTTTATAACTTTTATGTTGAGTAGTAATGGTGACAGTGGGCAGCCCAATCTAGTACCTGATATGAGGGGGAATACTTCCAGTTTTTCACCATTGAGTACATTTGCTATATATGAACTCCACTATCTTGAACTTTTCATCTATTCCCATTTTTTGTAGTGTTTTGATCATGAAGAGATGTTGGATTTTTTAAAAATCTTTCTCTGCATCTATTGACATAATCATACGGTTATTGGACTTGCTTTTATTGATGTGGTGGATATATTATAATATATATTAAACCAACCTTGCATCCTTGGGATAAATCCCACTTGGTCATGATGAACAATCTTTTTAATATATGGATGTATTTGGTTCTTGTTCATCATGAATCTTGTAGATTTCTTTCTTTTTTTTCTTTTTTCTACCTCTATAAACTTTTGATTAAGGTAATACTGGTTTCAGAGAAGATCATAGGCAGTATTATTGTGTCCTACATATTTTGGAAGAGCTTGAAAGTATAGGTAGAGAAAAGGTCCCACAAAATGTCTATAATATAAGAAAAATATCTACAGAAGTTTATTTGGAACCAGAAAATGCCTAGGATTGTCAAAGCAATAAAAAAATTTAAGTATGGAAGTATCAGTGATTACTGACCTAAATCACACTTGCATGGTACAGGAACCAAAATAGACACACAGACCAAAATAAAACTGAAAACCAAGAAGTACCTTTCTCACACACACACACACACACACACACACACACACACACACACACACACACACAACACACACACACACACCTGAAAACATCTAATTTTTGACATAAGGACCCAAAGTATTCAATGAAGAGAGTCTTTTCAATAAAAGGTATTGATTGAGGGAGTAGGGTAGTAACAGAGGGTTAAGCACACGTGGCACAAAGCACAAGGACTGGAGTAAGGATCCCGGTTCGAGCTCCTGGATCCCCATCTGCAGGGGAGCTATTTCACAAGTGGTGAAGCAGGTGTCTATCTTTCTCTCCCCCACTATGTCTTCCCCTCCTCTCTCCATTTTTCTCTGTCCTGTCCAACAACGATGATATCAAGAACAATAATAACTACAGCAATAAAACAACAAGAGCAACAAAAGGGAAAATAAATAAACATTAATTTTTTTTAAAAGGTATTGATTGAATTGAGTTGAAATGTGCAGAAGAATGAAACTGAGCGACTGCATTTCACCATGTGCATACAGTTAAACTCAAATGAAAATATATTTGGATGTTAGGCCAGAAATCAACTATTTAAAGAAAAAATATCTGCAGAATTCCTTTTGGTGGAAGCTTTGGAAACATCTTTAGTAACAGAAACCCAGCTGCAAGGAATGCAAAGGCAAAAATCAACCAGTGGAACTACATCAAAACTGAAAAATTTCTGCAGAGCAAAATATACCCTCACCAAATCAGAGACTCCCTAAAGAATGAGATAAGACCTTTACAAATATATCAGACATTGAACTTTATATAGTTATATAACATATAGAAAGAACTCAAATAACCCTGTATAAAAATTTAGGGGAGAGCATGAACAGAATCTTCACTTAATAATAGAACCAGATAGTCAGCTGATATAGAAAGAAGGAAAAAAACAAGAAAAGAAAAGCTCAGCCACTGATTTTGATAGCATTGTAAATAAAGACATCAATGAGATACCACTTTACAACCGTGAAGATGTCATACATTTGAAAAGACAGAAAGAAATATTTATAAAAATGTAGGGAGAATAAAGCCCTTGTGCATGGCTGGTAAACTGGTCCAATCCCTGTGTTAAACAATCTGCAGACTTCTCAGACCACTAAGAATGGGCTTACTTTATGACCTGACAATTCCTCTCCTGGGGATTCAGCCAAAGGAAACAAAGATACCTATTTATAGAGAACTATATATACCTATTCTCATGCCAGCACAATTTGTAATAACCTGAACTTGATGCAACCCAAATGCCCCACCCCTCCCCCACAGATGAGTAACTAAGGAAGTTGTGGTGTATCTACACAGTGCAGTACTACTCAGCTATGAAGAAATGGTGAAATCTTTCTTTAGCTCATCTTGGGTGGATCTGGAAGGAATCATGTTAAGTGATATAAGCCAAAAGAGGGCAAATGCTAGATGGTCTCACTTATAGGTGGAACTCAAGAAACAAGGATAGATGGGTTACGTGGTAGCACACCCAGTTATGTGCACATTGTACTAAGCATAAGGACCTGCAGGGATCCAGATTTGAGCCCTGGGCTCCCCACCTGTAGAGGGGACACTTCACAAGAGGTGAAGCAGGTCTGCAGGTGTCTTTTTCTCTCCTCCTATTTCCTCCCCTCTCAATTTCTCTCAGTACTATTAAATAAAATGGAAAGAAACAGCTGCCACGAGAAGAAGATTTGTCATGCAGGCACGGAACCCCAGCAATAACCCTGAAGGCAAAAAGAAAAGTAGAAAGAAAAGGAAGAAACAAGGATAGAAACAAGAAACATAAATTGAAACTTGGGCTGGGTGTGGTGTTACAGCAAAGCAAAGAACTCTAGAAAGGCAGGGAAGGCTGGGGTGTGGGTTATGGCCTTGGTGCATGATCATGGAAAAGGACATAAAGTACAGGTGAATTGTCTGCAGATACCTACTACCAGAAGAAGAGAACTTGTACCCATACTGTGAAAAAATGTTTTATTGCAATTGCTTTTAGTTATAGAACAATAAACATCTCTTATCAGCAACGATATATATATATATATATATATATATATATATATATATAGAGAGAGAGAGAGAGAGAGAGAGAGAGAGAGAGTTTGAGGCCATTCACAGTGTGTCAATGGGCATTAAAAACCAAAGTCTGTGAAATATCTTGCTCCACACTATTTCTTACCTTAGCTGAAATACATGAGTACTAGATATGTCATTTAACATGTCTCTGATATATTCTGACATGTCTATATATCTCTGACATCTTCATACTCTCCATAGTCATTTGCCTTTCCAGGGTGGAAGGGAAAGAGAAGGATGGAAGCCACTGAATAAAATGTGTGGTTCACATTTTATTACTAGTTACTTAATCGTGTGCTGTATGATACTCGATAGCATAGCATTATTTTCAGTTAGTAAAAAAAATCAAATAAAAATACAATTAACTGAGTATAGGGCATGGGAGATAGCATAATTGTTATGCAAGGAGACTTTTATGCCTGGGACTTCAAAGTGCCAGACTCATTCCACTTCACCACCATAAACCAGAGCTGTGCTTGATATTGATAAAATAAATAAATAAATAAAATAATAATAATTAAAATCAACTGAGTGTAGTTATGACTTATTTTGTGAAATATTTGGAACTCCTTTAAGTTTATTGTTTTTATTTTTTTCACGTTATTTTTTCTTTTGGAGGGGCATTGGTTGGTTGGTTGGTTGGTTGGCTGGTTTTTCTGGCTGTTTGTCACCATGAATATTGCTGGGGCTGGCTCAGTGCTTGCCCAGTGAATCCACTGACCCTAGTGGCCATTTATTTCCGTTTATTTATTTATTTTTTTTACTATTGTTGATATACACAGAGATAAAAATTAGAGGAAGGGGAAAATAGTAGGGTAAAAGAAAGAAAGAGACCTGAATCACTTCACCATTCATGAATCTTCTTTCTGAAGATGGGGACTGGAGGCTTGAACTAGATTCCTTGGACATGGTAATGTGTGTACTCTCTAGGGTGTGTCATCACACAGCCCAGCTCTTTTAACTTTTAACATATGTTCAAATCCTGTAGGAGTAAAAGTGATGTCAATATTGAAGATAGGACTTGTTTTGAGTCACTCATTTCTTTGTAGTCAAATCAAGAATCAGAAGTCAACTTCTTGATCCATAGTTTTATTAAGATGTCATGTTTCTGACAACTCTGTTTACTCATGTTTGCAATAAAGCTAAATTATCACTATAATTATGTTGAACATGTGCATGAAATTACTTCTCTGAACAAAAGTATAGTATTTGAACTAATAAATCTGGAAAGAACCTTGAGAAAAATGTAAATGCATGGTTTTTATTTGTCAAAAGATTAGGTATAGAGGCTCAATGTAAGCTTTCAAAACAACATGTGGAATTTTAGTAGTGATGGCAAATTATTCAATAAACTGTGGCACTCTTCCTTTGGAGATTCAAAGGGATTCATATAATTATATCTTAACTTTTGAAACCATATCATTATCCATTCAGTTAATAGAGTACGTTGATAAAAGCCATAGTATCCCCTGGTGTACACTAAAATTGTTAAGCAAAATAACTTATGCAAATTACCTATAGAGTTAATATATGTTAAATATGTTTAATTACCCCAAAGAACTGAGTTCACTGCAGCACACACAATTATTTTTAATTATAAAAACACATATTTTTGAGATTTATGTTCAGCCAGTCACACTGCTAGTTAATATAGCTTTTCTTTCTTGCTTCCCAAAATAAATAAAACAAAACAGATAAATAAATTATGCCAAATCTTCTGGTTACTAAAAAGCTTATGCATATTTTAATACTAGAATTCTCTGAGATTTAAAAGCTGCCAAGTATTTCCTGAGTCTTATTTAAAATATACACTTATTCCCAAGAGATGGTAAGAAACCTAACAGAGGAAACAGATGAAAGATGCAATGATATCTACATCAGGGAAGCAAAATTGAGAAGAAAATGACAAGGAAGGCAGAAAGTTTTGCTTTGATAGTAAATTTTTCTTTCTTGATTTTTAATTACACATGTATTATTTTGATTAAAAAGATAAGTGTGGAAAAATGTACATGTACACAAATAACAATGGAAAATAATGTTCACAGTCTTTCTAATTATGCCTGTTTTTTTATTTTATATAGGAAAGATAGCTCAACAATGAATACTCTAATATTTAAGTAGACCCAATGATATAAGTAAACTTAAGAATCTTCAAATTATTATGTGTCCACAACAGTTGTGCCACCACCTGACCCTTGTATATTATTTTTAAATCATAAATACTGCAGACCTTCCTAATTATTTTACTTCTTCTTCTTCTAGCGTTTGCCCTTCTTCCGTAGCCAGTCAACAGGTCAGGTTGAAAGCTGTCAGGAGCTGCTTGTTGCTGGCTTTGAAAGTGACTGGGATCCATGTGGATTCAGTTGGCTAGGAAGGATCATCAGTTTCCCCAGTGAATGGGTACTCACGGGATGCACCACGAGAAGGTCGATCCAATGCTCACTAACACTTTCAAAATAGCATTTTGATTATCTGGGACAAACTCATGTGAGAGGATATTTTATTCAGGAGCTCTTCTGTGCCCCTTGATGATTGAGTCATCTTGTTGCTCCTTGGAATGGCTAGCATAAAACACAATTTCTAGGAGACAAATAATCTCCTAAAGGCATTGTTTCTGCCACTTTACTTCCTGCTGCTGATATTTCTGAAGTGCATTAGTAGCCTTTTAGGAAGCCACACTTGCCTCCAGACAGACAAATCTAAGTTAAGTTCAAACAGATTAAAAATATGTATAATGGAAAAAAACTGTTTTCTTTTTCTTTAATCCCTGCATTTGAAAAATAAAATAGAAGAAACAGTTGATTTCATAATGTTGAGTTTATTAGCTAATGAAATATTTTTATTCTGAGAATGTCTACATTGTTTCCAACATGTATCAAAATGTTTTCTGTAATATCACATCAGATTTTTATCTAGAAAGTATCTCTAATCTACTTTATTTTTACTATTATTTCAATTTATTGTATACAGACACATAGATCCTTGCAATAATTTGAAATTGCTTTGTTGTTTACTCTTTACTCAATTTTATTTTATTTATTTTCCAAATCACTTTATTGGGAAGTTAATTATTTATAGTATAGTTGCTTGTTGACACATGGGTAAAATTGTACATAGAGACAGATTATGTCTGCAAAATACTCTTTCCCTCCCCTCACCCATTTAGGTACTCTTATGCCATCATTCATCACTAACAATATTAACTACTGTTGTTTAATACTGTAAATTTTCATGTCTGTCCTACTAGGTATATCATAGAGACATTCTTTTATATGCTTTCTATATTTTGAAATATAGCATATTATTTTGAGATGCTATATTTCAGAATATATTTCAGAAGCATGATGTTTCAATATTTATTTTGAAATAATAATCAAAAGTCTAGATAGCGGGAGTCGGGCTGTAGCGCAGCGGGTTAAGCGCAGGTGGCGCAAAGCACAAGGACCGGCATAAGGATCCCGGTTCAAACCCCGGCTCCCCACCTGCAGGGGAGTCATTTCACAGGCGGTGAAGCAGGTCTGCAGGTGTCTATCTTTCTCTCTTCCTCTCTGTCTTCCCCTCCTCTCTCCATTTCTCTCTGTCCTATCCAACAACGACAACAACAATAATAACTACAGCAATAAAACAACAAGGGCAACAAAAGGGAATAAATAAATAAAATAAATATTAAATTTTTTAATTAAAATAAATAAATAAATAAATAAAAAGTCTAGATAGCATTTATCACCATACATATATACGTGAAATTTTTTTTCTGTCATAAAAACTTTTCATGTTGACTACTAGTAACTTTTTCAGATATAGTCAATCTTAACTATTGTCACTATGCTATATATTACATCATAGGTCTTACATATCTTTTAGTAGGGAGCTTACACATTAAATGCAAAATAGCTTTTCAGACATGCAAAAGCCAAAAAGTTCATCACCAACACATTGACCTTATAAGAGATATCAGAGAAACTTCTTTAACCTAAAGTGTGAGGCCACTTATATTGGCAGGGAAGCATTAAAATATAACTCTCTCCGATAAAGGCAAGTATATACAGTAAAATTCAGAAGAGTGTAAACATTGTGGATTAAGCATTAATGATTGACACGCTTTCAACACTTTGTCAATATACTTAAGCATCTCCAGAAAAGGCTCTGTACAGTATTAATTCTCTAAGCTTTCTATTGTTAGCAATATATGACTTGATACAGTTTTTAGAAAATATTGCATTTTATATATTAGCATTAATAGAGCTAGCAAATCTGGATGCTTTGAATATTTCCAATATTTATGTAACCAAGAAATAATTTTGAATTTTGTTTACTTAAAATCAAAGGAACTACATTTTAATGTAATATAAGTAAATTAAATAAACATATCTACATTTAGATTTCTCATTCTGGAGGCCCTGTGCCTACATAATTTCTCCACTCCTGTGGACTTTTCTTCTCCTCCCTCTCCCTCTCCCTCTCCCTCTCCCTCTCCCTCTCCCTCTCCCTCTCCCTCTCCCTCTCCCTCTCCCTCTCCCTCTCCCTCTCCCTCACCTTCTCCTACTCCTCCTCCTCCTCCTCTTCCTCCTCCTCCTTTTTCTTCTTCTTCTCTTCTTCTTTTGCCTCTAGGGTTATTGCTGGGGCTCAATGCCTGCAGTACGAACCTACTACTCCTGGAGGCTATTGTTTCCTTTTTGTCACCCTTGTTGTTTATCATTATTGTTATTATTATTGCTGCCATTGTTGGATAGGACAGAGAGAAATCGAGAGAGGAGGGGGAGACTGTGGGAGGGAGATAGACAGGGGCAGACTGCTTCACTGCTTGTGAAGCCACCGCCCTGCAGTTGATGAGCCTGGGACTCGAACTGCAATCCTTATGTGGGTCTTTGCACTTGGCACCATGTGTGCTTAACCTGCTGCGTTACCAACTGGCCCCCTCTGTGGATTTTTCTTTATCCTTCTCCTTTTAAAGAGGATGAGAGACACAGAACATGAAAGAGATATGGGATGAGGAGAGAAATAGAGGCACAGTAATACTGCTACACTGCTTTAGAAGCTTCCCTAGGCTGATGCTCTCTCTAATGCTGTGACTGGGAGCTCAGACTTGGGTCTTCACACATGGTAAAATGTATAATCTGTCCCACACTCTCATAGGCTTTTTAATAATTCAAGTTAGATTATTAGAAAATGACTGGCTAATTTTTTTTCACATTTTTGCAAAATAATTTAGCTAGATTATCAAAAGAAAATGTGCATGCATACAAATGATGACTACTTTATGATTATAATTGAAATATATCCAAGTCTTCTAAGAACACATTATTCTATTTAATGAATTTTTAAAGGATTTGTTTTCATGAGAGAGAAAGAGCAAGACAGCAAGAGAAGGGAGAGGGAGAGAAAGAGAGATGTGCATATCAAGCTACTGCTCAGTCTGACATATGGTGGTACCTGGAATTGAATAGTTTTAATTTTTTAAATTTGATTGTACCATACTTTCATCAGATCACAGTGGAATATACATGTCATGGTCATAGATAAGTATTGTGCCACTATCCAATATTGTGGCATCTAATACATGCAGAGAACATACATCCTTTCAGAATCTACCAAAACTGTTACCAGCACATGAGGAAAAAAATATATAACTGACAAAAGAAAGTAGGACATAATGCTATATTAACTATGGCCTCATATTTCATATTCTTTATGATTTCATCTAGTAATGTAGACAGTCAACATATCTTAATTAACCTTTCAAATACAAAGTAGATACAAAACAGTTGCTGAATAAAATCCAGTAAATATTTTTGCAAACTCTTGGCTGAAAGTCAAAGAATTAAAGAAAAGCTTTAGGTAGAATTCCCTAAAAGTATGTAAAAATGGAATGTGACTGTGCTGTGCACATTTATCACTGCTAGACATCTATATACTTAGATTGCAAAGATAATAAAGAGGGAAAGACACAGTATCTACAGTGTTTGGTAAATTCTACCCTAAAGGACTAGGGGAATAACATAATGGTTTATGAAAAAGACTTTCATGCCTGAGACTCTGTAAGACAGAGCTGAGTAGTGCTCTGGTCTTTCTCTCTCTCTCTCTCCCTCTCCCTCTCTCTCTCCCTCTCCCTCTCCCTCTCCCTCTCCCTCTCCCTCTCCTCCCTCTCCCTCTCCTTCTCCCTCCCCCTCTCCTTCTCCCTCCCCCTCTCCTTCTCCCTCTCCCTCTCCCTCTCCCTCTCCCTCTCCTCCCTCTCCCTCTCCTCCCTCTCCCTCTCCTCCCTCTCCCTCTCCTTCTCCTTCCCCCTCTCCTTCTCCCTCCCCCTCTCCTTCTCCCTCTCCCTCTCCTTCTCCCTCTCCCTTTCCCTCTCTCTCTCTCTTGCTCTCTCTCTAAAGTAATAAAATATTTAAATTTTTTCTACCCTAGATTTTAGTGACTTGTTTCTACTCATATAGAAATTTGCATATGTATACATTAACATTTTAGTAGTAAAAAATGAAACTGCTTTAAGTCTGGCAACTCAGATGTTTACACACACACACATATATTACATATATCATATATATATATATATATAGATGTACATACATACTTATGCAGGATTAGATGAATTCTATAACCTAGTGCTGATCAAATTGTTAAGTTTTCAGTGAAGACATTATTTGTATATATTATTAAAAAGCTAGCTAGTACCAATTATTCTTTAGTGATATTTATATAGATGGGAAGTGGGTGGAAACCACAATTATTAATGAGGTGGATAGCAGCCTGAGGGTGTTAAGAGGATGATATAGTTTGTATATAGGTGGATAAAGGTTTATTAGTAAGGTTCTGTTTTAAATTGGAAGCTATGCTACTTTTATTTATGCCATTTTATGATTTAGTTATTAATGAGAGGGGGAAGAGAGCAAGCAAACTTGCCAGAGCATCATTCATATACAGTGCTGGAATTCTAACTTGGACTTTACACTTGAAAGTTTAGTGCTATACCAATGTGTTATCTCTCAGGTTACATATGTCTTTTCTGAGTTTCACATCCTTGATAAGTAGATAAATTATTAATTCTATGACTGAAAAAGTCTCTAGGTATTCCTAATACTTTATTTCATTTTAAAAATATTTGACAGCATGGGGGTAATATTTAGTATACTGCAGAAAAAAATTATTTGTTGTTTTTAAAATAAATGAATTGAGTATTTACTAAAATATATATTGGTGGAAGTTTGCCATAAACTTTATGGGACTGAATGTTGGTGCATCTAGTTGAACACATGTGTTACAATGCACAAGGACCCAGGTTCCAGTCCCTGGTTACCACCTGCAGGGGGAAAGCTTCATGAGTGGTAAAGCAGGGCTGCAGGAGTGTCTCTTCTCTTGCCCTCTCTATCTAACCCTTCCCTATCAATTTCTGGCTGCCTCTATCCAATAAATAAAGATAATTAAAAAATTAAACTTTGAATTACTTTTATATAGTTCACTCATATGCAGAATATAGGCAATTGGATATACAAATGTGAAAAAAATGAAATGTCCACCTATTTTTCAAGACTGTCAGAGAACTATAATGGTTATCTATGGGGATGGAAATGGGGGGCACAGACCTTTGGTGATAAGAGTGGTGAAAAAAAATTTTAAAAAAGGGAAAAGAGAGTGAAACATAAATAAACCCTTACTCTATCTCTGTAGATTCAACCTTACTAATGGGGGGTGCATACAAGGGGGAAAGTGGGAAGTAGGGAACCCAATGTCCTGTTATGGAAGGAGATAGCACTTTGGTGATAGGTGAAATATATATGATGGGAAATTGTATCCCTGAGACTATTATTTTGTAAAACGATATTTCCTCAATAAGAAATAATAAATAAAAAATGACCTATAAAAACCTTAGGAATCAGGTGGTAGAACAGCCGGTTAAGCGCATGTGGCGCAAAGCGCAAAGACCGTGTAAGAATCCCAGTTCGAGCCCCCGGCTCCCCACTTGCACAAGCGGTGAAGCAGGCTTCCAGGTGTCTATCTTTCTCTCCCCCTTTCTGTATTCCTCTCCTCTTTCCATTTCTCTCTGTCCTATCCAACAACAATGACAACAATAGTTACTACAACAATAAAAAAGGGGCAACAAAAGGGAATAAATAAAAAATATTTCTAAAAAATTAAAAAAATAAAAGCCTTTAAATTAATTTTGAAGATCTTATTCTCATTTTTGTGAAAGGAAAGTTACTTTGTTTTATTGTGTTAGTTATTTATATTGATTTATTTTTGCCACCAGGGTTATTGCTGGGGTTTGGTGCCTACATGACAGATCCACCACTCTGGTGGCCATTTTTTTCTTGTTTTTATTTATTTATATTCTCCTTGATAGGACAGAGATCTAGTGAGAGGGGAGGGGAAATTAGAAATAAAGACCCTGCAAAGCATGAAACTTGTGTCGGTTAATGTGTGCGTTTAACCAGAGGCGTCACCATCAGTTCTAAAAGGTAAAATCTTGATATTAA
The DNA here is from genome assembly GCF_950295315.1 of Erinaceus europaeus. Taxonomy (NCBI): domain Eukaryota; kingdom Metazoa; phylum Chordata; class Mammalia; order Eulipotyphla; family Erinaceidae; genus Erinaceus; species Erinaceus europaeus. Next base: position 44,936,553 of record NC_080171.1, on the reverse strand, counting down.
AAGAGCATACACTGTTTTGACTATCTAATTTAATTTTTACTACTTAGAATTTTCCATTTTAATTACTTTAGAATGGTTTTTCCAAAGGGTTTTAATTCATCTCCCACTTTGTGAAATTCTTTTTTCTTTAATGCAGAGACTGAAGGAAGTGGGAAAAGGCTGTATTGTTGAGAACAGAAGATGGTGAAATTAAAATAGTACTTCTTATGATTCAAAGTGTTTGTTCAATTAATATTTATGACTGAAAAGTGCTATTAAGAAATGATGTAAATAAGCTCTGGGGTTGACAAATGACTTGAAAGGAAAGCATTCGGTTTTGTTGTTAGTGATTCCATCAGTATCAGTGAACCATTACTGTAGGTTCTTAGCAGACGAGGACTACCTCAGCAACATTAACATGACCACAAACCACAAATCCACCACTCAAATCCTGATTTTATGTGAGAAATAAAGCATAAAGTTGTGATTAAAAGAAAGTTGGCATTGTAAATGAATACTTCAAAGATGATTATTTTAAATTCAAGTAAACTAACTGAAAATAGGTGAAATTTAGATATTGTAATTTTAAGGATACTACCATAAAAAAAAATACAACTGGCAGTTGTCTCATATGTATACTGTGTGTATATTAGCAACTTTGAGAGGATTTTACCGAACTTTAAATTTTATGGCATGAAAGCTGATCTTTCTTTCAGGATATGGTTCCAGCATTTAAAGATCAGTGTTATGGCTATTATATTAGAAGACTAATATAATAAATGAGCATCCATAAGGATTTCTGTGGGTGAACATCTAGCAAAATGTAGATTATACCCTCTTGTATATACTGCATGCATCATAAATCGCTTAGGTAACATCATTTACATATGCATCATTGTGAGAAGATAGAGAACTAGAAATAAAGTAGAAGCAATATTTTGTAATCACACTACTAAGGGATAGTGAGAAAAGTTTCTATCCAATAGCTCAAGATATTTGAACTAGCAATACATTCAATTATATAATTTTGGAATTACAAATGCACACATACATATATCACTATTGCTTTATGTGATCCATATTTAATTGCTTTAACCTTCCATGTAAGACAATTATCTCTTTCATATGTAGGAGCTGAGCTGCTCTATCTAAAGAGGTAATGTAAAATTTCTTCTTGAATAGCAATAAATCATGTTAATTCAGCTCTAGTCAAATACAAAGTGGTAGAGAGTATGGAAGAAGAATAGCAAAGAGTATGGTCAAAATAAATTCTCAAGTACTCTAAGAATTTGCCTAATTAAAACTATATGCCAATATTAGTTTCCTGCTATGAAACAAGAACTCAGATCAGCAGGAGTAATCACAATAATTTATTGATAGTAAAGGAGGTTAAAGGAACTTCACATTTTGATTCTAGTACTGTTTCTTTTGCTAAGTCAATAAACACAACTCAATTGCTGACAAAAAATGAATTGAGGGAGTCGGTCCATATAGTGCAGAGGGTTAAGTGCACGTGGCACAAAGCGCAAGGACCTGCCTAAGGATCCCGGTTAGAGCCCCTGGCTCCCCACCTGCAGGGGAATCCCTTCACAAGCGGTGAAGCATGTCTCCAGATGTCTTTCTCTCCCCCTCTCTGTCTTCCCCACCTCTCTCCATTTCTTTCTGTCCTATCCAACAACGACGACAACAATAAAAAAGGGGGGGCAACAAAAGGGAATAAATAAATATTTTAAAAAATGAATTGAAAATGACCACCTGTCAAAGGTTAAAAATATAAAATGAATAACATTGGAACTAGAATCAGAGCCTAGCAGAATTATGAAATAGGGAGCAATCTTATTCAGTTATTTTTCATCACCTTCTGTATTTTGTTGCCCTTGTTTACTGTCGTCGTTATTATTGTTGTTATTGCTATCATTGTTGTTGGATAGGACAGAGAGAAATTGAGCGAGGAGAGAAAGATGGAAGGGGAGAGAAAGACACCTGAAGACCTGCTTCACCGCCTGTGAAACCCCTTGGGGAGCCGGGGGCTCGAACCAGAGATCCTTATGGCGGCGGTATTTGTATAAGCGCCATGTGTGCTTAACCCACTGAGCCACTGCCTGGCTCCCCACTTCTCTTTTTTATATTGAGGTCTAATGAATTTGATTTTGCATCATCAGTTTTCTCCAAAATTAATAAATGCATCTAATACTGATTCAACATTCAATAAAATGCATTTTCTTAAGATGTGTTGACCTATATATGAAGATATCTATTTGATTTTATTGAAGATTATCTTTTTCTTTATAAGAGAGAGATGCAAAAGAAGGAAAAAAAAAAGACTAGAGAAACTCTTAATCCTATGAATTGCCAAGGATCAAACTCTGGGACTCAGAAACACAAGACTTGAGCTTTGTGCACTGAGATTCCTCCCTCTATAAAATGTCTTTATCTTCAACACATCTACATTTATATTAAAGTGTCATCTAGGAAGTTTCATTTGTTATTCTGTATATCTGTATTTTCCTATTCCCCAAGTTTTCATCACACATAAAAATTTAAGGAATATAATGAAGAGGGAGGAGTAAGTCATTCTTATTTTTCAAAGGCAAAGCATAATTTCAGGACTCTTCTTGACAAAGCTACATTTCATTTCTAGAAGGTGTCAATCCCTGATCACTCAGTATTATTTCTTGCTTAAATAATGCTTTTAATTTAAGCTTCTGATCACTTAATGTTAAGGGTCTAGGTTATGACTGGATTCAGCATAGCTACTTGGTATTGTGCAATTGCTTCATAGAATCAATACACAATATGCTTTCTCAAAGTGAATAGAATGTTCTGTATGAACCAGTTTATTAGCTCCTTTTACAGAGGACTTGTGTATGGTTTTTAATCTCTATAAAACAATAATCAGACACTGAAAAAAAGATTGTTTATTTCCAGCTGTGCAAAACAAGCTGCTGAAAGCCAAGGAAAAATTATTAATTTTGTGTTCAGATGAGCTGTTCCAGAGAATATAATGTAAAATACATATCATGTGAGATATAAGCAGGGTTTTAGATAACAAAATTGTTTCAACTGATTATTTTCATGATAACTCAACCTGGTTCTATGTTTTGTTTCTTGTTCACTCATCTGTGTTGACTGTAAAAGGAAATCCCTTGATGATTAATAACTAGACCATTTAAAAACTGATAGTGACTTAAGGAACTATGATAAATCTGAGTTTTACTTGTGTTTTCCCTCTTACTTAATAAGGACACTATTAAGTAAGAATAATGCCTCGTCTTGTTCTTTTTTTGTCAGGATTCCTTTGGAAATTCTAGGGGTTTTCTGCTTGTAAATAATTTTTTGTAGTTTTACTCCTATTAAATTTTTTGGTGGTACTTTGATGGAGATGACCTTAAATTTGTATATGACTCTAGGTAGGATGGTCATTTTGATGGTTTTAATTCTTGGTATCTCTATTTTATTGAACTCATAATTTTCTTTCATTTTTTAAATTTATTCTGCCTTTTGTTGCCTTTGTTGTTTTATTATTGTTGTAGTTATTATTGTTGTTGATGATGTCGACCTTGGTGGATAGAACTGAGAGAAATGGAGAGAGGAAGGGAAGACAGAGAGGGGGAGAGAAAGACACCTGAAGACCTGCTTCACTGCCTGTGAAGCGACTCGCTACAGTTGGGGAGCCAGAGGCTCAAACCGGGATCCTTACATGGTCCTTGTGCTTGGTGCCATGTGTGCTTAAGCCGCTTCGCTACCGCCGGATTCCCGGAACTCATAATTTTCAGTATACAAGTCTTCCATTTTCTTTTGTTAACTTTATTTCTAAATATTTAATTTCTTTTATAGCTATGTAAAAGTTATAAATTCTGTAGTATCTTTTTTTGTTGTGTTTGCTTCTGATATCGGGGAGACACTGATTTTGTAAAAAGTATTAGGGAGTGTTCTTGTGTCTGATATTTTGAAAGAATTTGAGGAGTATAGGTAGTTAACTCCTCCTTAAAGATTTTGTAGAATTAATTTGTAAAATCAGCTGGGCCAGGACTTTTGCTGCTGGCGAGGTTTTTGATTTCTTTGGCTGTAATTGGTCTAATCATGTTTTACAGTTCCTTCTGATTTAGTCTCAGGAGGGTATATGCATCTAAGAATTTGGCCAACTCTTCTAGGCACTCTAGTTTGATGGCATGATAGTTGTCATAGAAGCATCACATGACACTTTGGACTTCTATGGTGTTTGTTATGATCTTTCCCATTTCATTTATTATATAATTTATTGGAGTCTTTTTTTATTTTTCAGTGAGTCTGGCCAGGAGGTTGTCAATTTTGTTTATCCTTTCAAAGAATCAGGTCTTAGTTTCATTTATCTTTTGATGAGTTTTTTTATTTTCAATGTTGTTGATTTCTGCTCTGATTTTTGTTATTTTGTTCCTTCTGTTTGCTTTAAATTTCCTTCTTTTTTCTAAATCCTCGGGTTAGAAGGTTGTTTATTTAATTTATTTTTTCTTGCTTCCTAATTTGTGACTATCTGGGTATGGATTTCCCTCTTAGTGCTGTTTTATCTGTGTCCCAAATATTATTTTATTTCTAAATTATTTTATTTTATTCATTTTGGTTAAGGACAGAGAAATTGAGAGGGAAGTGGGGGGATAGAGAGAGAACGAAAAAAGAGAAAAAATAACACCTGAAGCACTGCGTCACCATTTATGAAGCTAGCCTCCTGCATACGGGATCCAGGAGCTTGAGCCTGAGTCCTTGTGCCTGATAATGTGTATGCCCAGCTAGGTGTGCCACTATCCAGCCTCTATTATGACTTTTAGTTCTGCTGTTGTATTTTTTTAATTTTCCTCTATTGTGATATTAGTTAGGTTCATCTGTTTTGGGAGCTGGGTGTTGGTGCACCTGGTTGAGCACACATGTTACAATGTACAAGGGTCCAGGTTCAAGCCCCTGGTCCCCATCTGCAGGGGAAAAGCTTCACAAGGTGTGAAGCAGTGCTTCAAGTATCTCTCTGTCTCTCTCCATTTCTGTATCTCCCTTGTCTTGATTTCTGGCTTTCTCTATCAAATGAATTTTAAAAACTCATATTTTTGTCATTTAATTTTTAAATTTATTCTTGGTTTTTGGCTTCTATTCTCTCTAGAAGTCTCATATGTTTGTTTTCCATTTATGTTGAGGCTATCTTCCATAAATTTAAGTTTTCTCACTTCATTGAGAAGCATGTGGAGAATTTTTTTAGGGGCTTCCTAAAGCATTTTGATTATTTCTGCTTTATTAAAGATTTTTCTAGACTTTTGTCTTGATTATTTTAAAAGTAAGTCATCTTTTTTAATGTTTATTTATTTATTTTTTCCCTTTTGTTGCACTTATTGTTTTATTGTTGTAGTTATTATTGTTGTTGGTTGTCATTGTAGGATAGAACAGAGAGATATGGAGAGAGGAGGGGAAGACAGAGAAGGGGAGAGAAAGATAGACACCTGCAGACCTGCTTCACTGCCTGTGAAGCGACTCCCCTGCAGGTGGAGAGCCAGGGGCTCCAACTGGGATCCTTATGCCCATCCTTACGCTTTGCGCCACCTGCGCTTAACCTGCTGCGCTACAGCCCAACTCCCTTGTCTTGATTTTTAAGTAGGATAGATTTCTTCTGCCTCATCATTCTCTCTGGTGTCATCACATTTGTCAGGTTATATAGAAGTTCCAGTAAAGGGACCAGGTGGTAGAGCGCCTGGTTGAGCACACATGTTATAGTGCAAAAGGATCAGGGTTTGAACCCCTGCTCCCCACCTTTAGGAGGAAAGCTTCAACAGTGGTGAAGCTTGGCTCAGGTATCTCTCTGCTCTCTATCTCTCTCCATCTATATCACCCCTTACCTCTTGATTTCTGGCTGTCTCTATCCAGTATAATTTGAAGAAGAGAAAGAGAAGGAGGAGGAGGAGTTGTTCCACCAATGATTCATTAATCTGGTATGACTGCATGGAACACAAAGGTGTGCTAAGTCTGGGCCAGTTTCTTAAAAGATCCTTGGGTAGGATATGACCCTTAGGTTCTAGGTAGGACACTTGTGGGTGGCTTGTGCTCGAACTATCAAGGGTTAGGTTCCAGGTTTATTGGAACAGTGGCTTGATAGTTTCAGGGCACGGGCACAAGCAAAGTGAGTGAGTGTCCAGTTTAGGGCTGTGAGCCCCTACATAGAGGAACAAGGACTGGCAGACTCTAGGGTGGGTTGTGAGTGGACAGGTGAGTTCTGGGATTAGGACTACAAGTCCCACTGTTGAGGAATGATGCCCAGATGGGCCACAGGCAGATGAGCTCAAGCAAGCTGGTGGCTGGCCTAGGACTATGAACCTCAAAGGAGTAGATGCCTGATGAAACATGTTCAGGGCACACAAGCAACTGTGTGGCAGAGGAATGGTGAAGAATGGAGGTGTGAGAACAGGGAAGTGGCTGGGCTAAAGCTATAGGCCCAGGTATAGAGGAATGGATCCTTGATAGGCAATGGGGCAGAGGCATGCAAGCGAGTTGCCACGTTAGGATATAGATAATAGGCAGAGGCGCTGTAGTGAGCCTAGTGGCTACAGTTGCAGGCCCTGGTGCAGAAGCGAGGATCCCCAAGGAGCCTCAGACAGGGCAGTGCACAAGCATTGACCTTACAGAACTTTGCATCTCTGGCTGATCTTAGGGGTGTCAATTTATATAATTATTAAGTTTTTTGAAAGATAGTAGCAGTAATAATTTCATGTGTTGCATAATAGTGAGATCATGAAAATAAAGCAAAGGTTCTGTCAAGGCACTCCATCCCTCCTGTGCTTCTGCCCAGGGCCTTTCATGGATCCAGTCCTTTCAGGTCATATTTTCATAGTTTGTCAGCTTATACTGATATTTACTTAGCAATATTTACTTAGCTCTGTAAATTTAAGGCCCTGCACTGTTCTTTTAAGTACTGTCATAGTTTAATATTATATATTGATTTTGATATGATTGCTTAAATTTAATACACTTTTGTATTGTATATAAAAGCAGTAAAAATATACCAAATTATCACAAAATATTTTACTGTGTGTGCTTAACCCTGTGTGTCACCTCCTGATCCTCACAAAGTATTTTAATATGTCGCTTCAAGATTAAATTATGATCATTTACAACTCATAATAGAAATTTTGATTCATTTTTTTATCCAATAAAATTTTAAGTACTTGCAATGAGTTAGACACGTTGGTAGGTTATTAGGATTCAGCAGTGTGCAAGAAAGATTAGTATTTTAAGTTTTAGTCTACACAAAGATTCCTTTATTTGTGGGGAAGGGAATATGACTCAGGCAAAAAGTTACATAATTTTACTATATTTTGACAGGAGGTTTACTAAGTGTAATTATAGAACCTAAAATAATTATCTAACATAAATCTGAATAACAAAAAGGTATGAAATCAGGGAACTTCTTACATGATCCTTATTCTTACAAGTCCTTTTAATATGTTGTTTGCAACAAGTGATGAATAGAGCTATATAAATAAGATGGATTCATTATTTTAAAAGCCAGAACACATATCATTATGCCTTTGAAAAAATATATAGTTCTTTTCATTAGTTTGTTCAAGAAAAAAATTATCTATATCTAGTAGGAATTACACTATTAAGTGTGTACAGAATGAAGAAAAACATACATGCATTATATGCTTAGTGGAATTTACAGTCTAAAGGTTGTTTAAATTACTTTGTTTTGGTCTATGAGTATTCCGTATTCAACAGATACTTATACAAAGCATATACTGGAATTTATTACATGTGCAGTTCCACATTGAACAGAGTGCTAAAAATTAAAAACACAATTTATTCTTTTGGTAGGTACAAATGCTCTGAGACAAAATTTTACTTTTTATGGACTACTTCAGGAATTTTTCATGAAATAAATAACCTGACATTTTCTACTCAATTAATTGTTTATATATGTTCAATTGCTGCAATTATTTCATAAGAATTATATTTTACAATATACTGATGCCTGTAATTTCTGAATTAATATATATTTTATCTTAGATGTATAGAAATGAGAAAAATCCTTAGCAGCACTGAAATTTTAGAGCTGTCAGAATGCTTATTATAAGCAAACTATGTTTATTTTATAGTCTACTTAATCAAAAATATTGACTAGTTGTGAATAAACAAAATAAACAAGGATATTTGTCACGTGTAAGTGACACACAGCAAAGTTATGTGCACATTCATGAGAACTCCCAATGAAATACACATGAATTTCATACTAATTAACTTATAAAACAAACTGATACTTTAGTTTATTTGGGCCAGAAAGACTACCCACTGTCAAGCAATCAAGAAAACCCCTTTAATTGCAATTTATTCCAACAACCACAATTTATTGATCCTAACATACACTTATGCCACAGCAGTATCGTTATTTGACTTTATTTTAATAGCTTCAAAAGGTTAGAAAGTTAGAAACCACTGTGAAAAAGACCATTAAAAAGTTGAGTTGCTAACATTGCTTCACTCTCTATGCTGAGCAACATTACCTATAAATAAGATGGGATTACATACAATAAATAACAAAAAAGGAGCTAGTGTTACAGTTTTTTAATTAATGTTGCATAGTAATCACAAAACTAGCATAAAGAAGCAAGAAAAGTCAGTAGTGTTATTTGTATTTTACAGTTTAACTTAGTTTAGAGGGGCTAAGCAAATTCTCTAGAACTGTGATGTTAAATTGTAAAAATCCAGCTGTCTGACTCCAAAACACATATTTTATTTCTTGGAAATTATTTTCACACTGACCTTTCTACAATAATTAATTCATTTTACCACATACCTAGTATAATAATAAAAATGTGAAGATATATCATTCACATGAAATTTGACCCAGTGTGCTCTTAAGTAGAAAAGACATGAATATCTGGTAACTAAAATGTGTTAGCTATACAACTTTTACAGATGTTCTCCTTTATTAGAATTGCATTATTTCACTTTGAAATCTTTCTTTCGTTTTATTACAAGACAGTTTCTGTCATATGGGTACATTTTTTTAAATCTTTCCATTATAAGTGTCTGTAAACCACTGACACCAGCAACTTAATTCCTCCTTTATCATCATATTCCCCAAAGCCCACTTACTTCTGTCTCTCAATTCTATTCCACTGATCAGTGTGTCTATTCATATTCCAGTACCAAACAGTTTTGATGGCAATGGCCCTATAATAAAATTTGAGATCTGGGAGTGTGATGCCTCCAGTTCAGTTATTTCTTCTCAAGATTGTTTTGGCAATTCTAGGTTTTTCTGGTTTCAGATAAACATTTGTAGCATTTGTTCTATTCTCCTAAATATGTAGTTGGGATTTTGATGAGGATTGCATTAAATTTGTATATGGCTCTGTGTCTTATATTCATTTTAATGATGTTAATTTTCCCAAACCATGAACATGGAATATCTTTCTACTTCTTTGTGTCTTTTTCTATTTCCTTGAGTACTGACTCATAAGTTTTAGTATAGGAGTCTTTCACTTTCTTTGTTAGGTTTATTCTTAGATATTTTATTGTTTTTGTTGCTAAAGTAAAAGGAATTGATTTCTGGATGTCAACTTCTTCTAACTTAGTGTTTGCATAGAGGAATGACACTGACTTTTGAATGTTAATTTTGTAGCCTAGCACCTTACTGTATTGTCTGATGATTTCCAAAAGCTTCTTGCTGGATTCTTTAGGCTTTTCTATGTATACTATCATGTCATCTGCAAATAGGGAGAGTATGACTACTTTTCCAGTCTGTATGCCTTTAATTCCTTGCTCCTGCCTGATTGCTATGGCAAGAACTTCCAACACTATGTTGAATAGGAATGGTGATAGTGGGCATCCCTATCTAGTACCTAATCTGAGGGGAAACGCTTCCAGTTTTTCACCATTGAGTATGATGTTGGCTGTAGGTTTGTTACATATAGACTCCATTATCTTGAGGAATTTTCCATCTATTCCCATTTTTTGTAGCATTTTGATCATAAAGGGATGTTGTATTTTGTCAAAGGCTTTCTGTACATTTATTGACATGACCATGTAGTTTTTTTGTCTTGCTCTTATTGATGTGGTGGATCATGTTGATTGATTTTTGTATATTAAACCAATCTTGCATCCATGGGAAAATATACAACTGTATCCTGTTTGCTAGAATTTTGTTCAATATTTTAGCATCTATGTTCATCAGAGATATTGTTCTGTAGTTTTCTTTTTTGGTTGTGTCCCTGTCTGCTTTTGATATCAGAGTGATGTTGGCTTCATAGAAGCTGCAAAGGAGTATTATTGTGTGTTCAGTCTTCAGGAAGACTTTAAAAGTAGCAGTATTAGTTCTTCTTTGAAAGTTTTGTAGTATTCATTTGTAAAACCATCTGGTCCAGGACTTTTATTCTTGGGAAAGTTTTTGATAACTGTTTCAATTTCATTAGCTATGATGGGCCTCTTCATATTATCTAGTCCCTCTTTATTTAATTTTGGAAGTTCGTAGTTATTTAGGAAATTGTCCATTTCTTCCAGGTTCTCTAGCTTGGTGGCATATAATTATTCATAGAAACCTCTAATGATATGTTGAATTTCTGTGGTGTCTGTTGTGATATCTCCTCTTTCATTTACAATCCTACTTACTTGGGTCTTCTGCCTTTTTTTGTTTTGTGAATCTTGCTCAATGTTTGTCTGTTTTGTTCACTCTTTCCAAGAACCAACATTTACTTATATTGATCTTCTTTATGGTTTTCTTATTTTCAATGTTATTTATTTCTGCCCTAACTTTCGTTATATCTGTCCTTCTGGTTGCTTTAGGATTCCTTTGTCCTTATTCTTCTAGATCTTCAAGGAGTGCAATCAGTTTTTTTTTTTTATTTCTGCTTTTCCTTGTTTCCTAATGTGTGTGTGTATGGCTACGAACTTCTGTCTCAGTACTGCCTTAGCTGTGTCCCAAATATTTTAATAGTTTGTATCTTCATTTTCATTGAACTCTCAAAACATTTTGATTTCTTCTTTTATTTTCTCTTTGACCCAGCAGTTGTTAAGTAGTGTTCTGTTGAGCTTCCACATTTTGGGACTGTTACTAATCTTTTGCTGATTATTAAGCGTTAGTTTAATTCCACTGTGGTCTGAGAAGATACTTGGGATGATTTCAGTGCTCTTGAATTTGCTGATGCTGTCTCTGTGGCCTAACATATAGTCTATCCTTGAAAATTCCTTTGTGGACTTGAGTAGAATATGTATTCCAGTTTCTTGGGGTGAATGACTCTGAAAATATCCAATAGTTCTATTTAATTGCCTCATTCAACTCCCTCATTTCTTTATTGATTTTCTTCCTGGATGATTTTTCAAGTTGAGAAAGTGGGGTTTTGAAGTCCCCTACTATGACTGTGTGCTGTTAATATATTGCTGTAGCTCTTTCAGTAGATGTTTGCTGTATTTAGATGGCTTCTCATTGGGTGCATATATGTTAAGAATTGGTAAGTATTCTTGCTTGACTGGTCCTCTGAGAATTTAATAATGTCCATCTGTATATTTTTAAATTTTATTTATTTTAAAGTCTGTCGTGTCAGATATGAGAATAGCTATTTCTGTCCTTTTTTGTGGGCCATTGGCATGTATGTATGATAGTTTTCCATCTTTTCACTTTAAGTCTGTCTTTATCTTGTTGCGTATGTATGTTTGATAGTTTTCCATCTTTTCACTTTAAGTCTGTCTTTATCTTGTTGAGTTAGGTGGGTTTCTTGTTGAGTTGTGTTTTCTGCTCCATCTTCCTACTCTGTGTCTTTTAATAGGTGAATTTAGGCCATTAACATTTATTGTTATCATAGATTGAAGATATTTTCACACCAATTAATGTAGATATTTAGAGTGTTCTGATATATGGCATATTTAAGGTGGTCTGACTTTTTATAGAAAACCTTTCAGAACTTCTTTCAGGGCAGGCTTAGTGATAATTGATTCTTTCAACTGTTGCTTGTCTGGAAAGGTTTCTATGCCTCCATCTGGTCTGAATGACAGTCTAGCAGGATACATTAGTCTTGGTTGAAAGCCTTTCTCATTGAGCACTCAATCGATATCTTGCCATTCTCTTCTGGCCTGTAGTGTTTGTGTGGAGAAGTCTGTTGCTAATCTTATGGGTTTTCCTCTGTAGGTGACTTTATTTTTCTCTTGAAGCCTAGAGGATCCTTTCTTTATTCTTATTCCTTTTCATTCTAAATATGATGTGTCTTGGGGTATATAAGTCTGGGTTAATTCTTTTTGGGGCACTGTGGGCTTCTTGAACCTTTATGTCTTCTATGTTGTCTATACTAGAGAAGTTTTCAGCTGTTATGTCCTGAAGAATGCTTTCTTCCTCTCCTTCTCTCTCTTCTTCTGGTAGCCAATAAGTAATATATTATTTCTTTTGAAGTCATCCCATAGGTCTATGTTGTTGTTTTCAGTATCTCTTAATCTTTTTTTGAGATCTCTTACTTCTTTTTTAGTTTTCTCTAATTTGTCCTCAATATTGTCAATTCTGTCTTCAGCCTCATTTATTCTATTCTCTCTCCCCTGTACTATTTTCTATTTCTATTTCTATTTCTAGTTTGTCTATTTTGTTACCCTGTTCTGATAATTGTTTTAGCTTGTTCAGCTAGCTGTGTTCTTAGCTCAGCTATTTCAGCTTTCAGCTCTCTAATCTCTAATAACCCTGAGATAATTAGTGTTTTCTTCCAGAGTCTCATTTGTTGTTTCTGCAGTTCTGATGACAATTCTTTCAATCTACTCACTCCTGTGACTGTTTCCTTAACAAGCATTTGGATGTTGACCTCACTATTTTGTGGTTCAACATTTGGGGGAGCTTTTAGCTAGAATCTTGTTTGCTGGGAGCTGGCCCTGGTGAAAGTAATTAAGAGTCCCTGAAGGAAAGGGGGAGTCGGTGAGGAAGAAGTAGTGAGTGACACATCAGCTGCTTCAAGTGCAGGAGAGAGGCTTCTCTTTTTGTTAGAGAAGCAGCCTCCCCCTCTTCTGTCTTTTTTCTTCCTTATACTATTATGCACCTTTGTAAAAATTGAGTGGAAGTCTCTCCCTGAAGAGCTGCAGCAATAGTAATTCCTTGTAAAAAGGAAGGTATAACTTCTGAACAGGCTTATACTTTTGACTTTTGCATGTTGAACTAAGCTTGCATCTTTAGGATAAATTCTACTTGGTCATGATGCATACTCTTTATTATATCACTTTTCAGGTTTCAACTAATTAGATAATGTAGTCAACCTGTCTAGTAAGACAAACTTTTAGCTTTAAACAGTAGTTAGGGAAAATTTGGTAAATATAAAGAGTAGCTTAAATTTTTGCATTTCTTTATCCCCTCCCAAATTTTAAAAAGTATTTATTTAATCTTCACTATATATTGCCTGAGTGTTATGTATGCAACTTTTGTATTATTTATGTATCAATGAGATGATATTGATGAGACAAACTATTATAAAAATAATCTGAGTTGGTTGGGTGGTGGGGGACAGCTTAGGTTAGGGAGTAGAGTGTTTGATTTACCATGTGTGAAGGACTGAGTTTGAGGCCAAAAAAAGATATATCTCTATGGAGGGTAGAGTATATTGCTGTGTTGTTTCTACAAACCCTTTCTCTCTCTGTCTCTCTCTCTCTCTCTCTCCCTCTCTTTCTGTCTCTCTCTCTCTCTCTCTCTCTCTCTCCTCTCTCCCCTCTCTCCCCTTACTAACTTAAAAAAAAGTCTCTTACTAACTTAAAAAAAAAAAGAAAAAAATTGGGTCTATCACACAGTTCAGTAGTATTCTGTGTTCAAAAGTCCATGATTTCATCTCCTGACTCTGCTCTTTTTCTTGTTTCTTTTGGTTTTGTCCTTCTTCGCAACCCCTTCCCCCCCTTTTTTTTTTCACCAGAGCACTTTTCAGCTCTGACTTATGGAGGTGCCTAGGACTGAACTTGAAATCCTGGAGTCACCAGGCAGAAAATCTTTTGCATAACAGTAGTGCTGCCTCACACTTTCTGGTTCTATACTAAAAAAGTGTGTGAGGGGGATGGTAGAGATAAAGTCAAGATATTTTATCCTTTAATTCTTGTGTGTGTGTATGTGTGTGTGTGTTCATGGACTTTTACTGCTATTGTTTTTATGTGTTATGAAATTAACTATGTTTCTCTGAAAAGCATGTACCAGATAGCTTCATTCATATGTACAACATAAAGAATTGAAGCACATGAACTTGTAAAAACCCAAATTAATAATAATAATAATGATAATAATAAAATATAGCCAACTGCATGTAAGAATTAGTGAAAATTATGGTGGCTATTCTTGCATTTAGAGAGGAGATCCAGGGCCATAGGGTCTGGGTACTGTGTAGAACTCTGAAATATGATCTAGTAAACTGATATTAAATGAAATTATTTAAATTAAAAGAATAGTTCTAGCCTAATTTTCTCATTTTTGCAGGTGAAGCAATGGACAATCAAAGAAGTAAAGGGCCTGCCTTAAAGCCACACTACTAGTAAGTAATATCTGCTGATCTATAAACAAATTTAACTTATTTGAATGGTGGTCTATCCATTTTACAATTGTGCTTTTATTTCTACTTTAGAAATAAACTAAGAATCAAATATGTTCAATAATTTTCTAAGTACAAATTAACTATTTAATGTCAAGCTACTTTCAATTTTAAATCTCTGACTTCAAAAATTCCAAAGTTTTGTACTATGCAATTCTACTCTTAAATATATAAGAACAAGTATCTGTATATGTTAGAGAAAAAACCATATGAGCAGGATACATTACCAGCTGTATGGTATAGTACTTATGTTATAGTTAAAGATATGAAGATAAAATCATGAATAATGAAAGAAAGATTGAATTGGATGGACACTGCAAAGATTGATATAATCTAGATTTGACTTCAGACTTAAAAATTATTTGAAAACGTGTTATGAAGACATTAGATAAAATGGTAGCTTTACATCACTGGGAAATATTGAAAATACTTGTATACAGGCTTTATGGGTAGAGCTTGATATGTCAAAATTAATTGAATGACATTTCAACTAAGGAGATGTTGATTCAAATGTTGGAACAGGAAAGAACTGTTGACAATTAAATGGTGATTTGGACTGGGAAAGATGGAGATAGCTGGTGTTGCATTAAACCAAACTTTTTTCAAAGAGTATAATGATTGAAGTGAAAATTACAAGGACCACTGTGGAGTTAACAAATTAAAAAACAAACAAACAAACAAACAAAACTAAGGAAGAGTGAAGTGTTGCTTGAAAAAGTTTATTTTTGATATATGTTGATAGACATCTTTAAATACTGATTTTTAAAATTATGTTTTACTTTTAATAGTTATCCATTAAAAGTATAGGTCTTTTGCTATTGCACATTGTTGTTCTAATCTGTGCAGTGCTATAATCAGAATTGTGCTTGGAATTATGCATTATATTGGTTGGACTACATGGATAAAAATAAAAAATGAAACGACAAAGTTGTATGTGTGGAGAAATAATAAAGATAAACTCTCATTTTTAGTTTAGAAATAGTGAATTAGCTTCCTTTTCCAATAGCTGTAGTCCCTCATATTTCTATAATAATTTTGAAGGGGACTTAATACTGATTTCAAGATAAAATTTCTTCCCAATTTCATTTGAATTTTCTATTCTGCTATTCCACCTTGAATATTCTAGGTAGCTTAGAGAATTGATATTCCTATATTATCTTTCCCATACTAGATCCACTCTAAGAAGTCTGTAAATGAAAGCTTTTCTTCTGCTTCAAAAACCATTATTTACCTAAAATCTCCATTTGATAATGAGAAAAGAAATAATAGCTATACTTCTTTCCCTTATTTTTCTATTTTAACAAAATAATTACACCAATAGATAAATGTTAAAGTAAATTAAAAATCATTTAGATAACTGTTACTGGAGGGCTCTTGCTAGTAGTGAGTATCCCCTTTAAAACTCTGGACACTCTTCTCCTTTTGGAACCCTTCTAGCAATTATTAGATCTATCCATTATCGAAAGTAAAAAACACCAGCGCTGTACCCTGATACTCCTTGAATGTGCTTTCTCAAGTATTGACAATTGCACTCTGAACATTTTCCCACCTTCTTGTTGAATTGAATTCATAAACATGAAAATTTCATAAATAGTTTTTTTCTGTCTTGTATTGCATCTGTGACCCCAGTATTTCTTAAGAATGTACTTTAATTTTTGTTTGCCCTATATACAGCACAGCTGCTTACTTTATTCCTTCTATATTGAATCTCTGCTTTGAAATGTCTGTTCCTAATACAAATTACTTGTTCTCAAAAGCAATACTTGGTTACTGCAGGGTTTTTGTTTTCTAAAATGGAATATATTTATATATCCAAACTTCTAATAGTACAACACTTTGATGCAGGATCTATTCAAGCAATATATATATATGACTTGACATTTTATTTGGCCAGTTATTGTAATGAAAAGGAAAACTAGAGTATGGAATCAGAAAGGAAAGAAGCATCAAGTCTTATTGATATAGTAAAAGCCAAAATAGGTCAAACTTGAGAGGATTTGTAATGAACACTGAATTCTATTAACACACTGGCACATACAAAAGTTATTTGTTGAGTAACTGTGTGCCTGATTGGTTTTTAATAGACCAATATCTTCTCTCTTTTTATTTTTAATTTTTGAAAGTATTCTAACCCAATTAACATTTATCTTAGTATGGATAGAAATCTGTATTAGATTTCGGGAATTTTCTTGAGAATCACTTATATATGAATGTCAGTCATTAGCTCCACTTCCATCCCCAACCTTCAAAAAAGTGAGTTTGTGAAGGAACTTAACTATTGACACTTTTATGACTCCTGGTAGCCAATTATACTGAGAACTTGAGATGAACATGGCATTCTCAGCATTGAAGCTTATTATCAACTCTTATGTTGCTATCATGACCTAGTGGTATTTCCTTTTATAGCTTTCTTTTTATATATTCCCAGTTGGTCTTTGTGCTAAAAATAGACTGAGAGTCTCATGCTAGAGATGATACTTCATGACTGTTTGATATGTGGTACAGAGAAATGAGGGGAAGTATTTGCTTTTAGTATTTCATACTACTATTCACAGAGTAGCATGAGCATTTTAATGAAAAAGGTTGCTGAAAACATGTTTTAACATAAAATATATTATGCGGTAGTTTTTCCACACAAATCAAAAATATAGATTATAGACAATATATATAATAGTATAAGGGCTTATGTAGATGATTGTGATTTATAGAACTGAATTTTCATCTATACATACACAAAGGAGCTTGGGAATGAATATTAATTAGTGGATTGGGAAAAATAAAAGGTGGGGACCAGGTGGAGCTTCATGAGGTTAAGAGCACATAGTACTAAGCTCAAGGACCCGCACAGGATCTCAGTTGGAGCCCCAGCTCACCACCTGCAGTGGGGGATGCTTCACAAGCAGTGAAGCAGGTCAGCAGACATCTATCTTTCTCCCTCTTTACCAACCCCCTCTCAGTTTCTCCCTGTCCCATCCAGTATCATGGGGGGGGGGGATTAAAAAAAGCCACCAGGAGAAGTGAATTCTTAGGATTCTTAATGACAGCGCCAAGCCCCAGCAATAACCCTGGAGGCAAAAAAACTATGGTTTTTGCATATCATAATAGCAAAGAGGGACTTGAATTAGTGGTGAAAATGGCATATTGACATATATTAAGGGGAGATAAAAACTGTACTCATGTTTCAACAACTGTTTATTATTTCCCAAGTAAAATGATAAAATAGAAAACTGTAAAAATGGAAAATTAGTAACTTTATGAACATCATCATAGAAAAGTTTCAAATATGATTGCTGAAGGGATAAATGATATCCTAGTGATTAGTTCAGAAAGACAGGATAGTAAATTTGAATTTATTTTTTATAATGACTAATATGCCTGATAAAACATTTCTTACTAGAATCTGTAAGTATGCATTATAAGTCCTCAAAATGATCATTAACATTTATAATGTGCTTGGTACTCCTGGAAGTAAAATGTTCAGAGTAGAGTGTATCACTTGATTATCTCTACATATTCAAAATAGCTTAATTTCATTTAGCATATAGAGTATTAAATTCCATTTTAAAATATAAAAGTACAATGGTAGGATTAAATGAGAATCTATGTGTATCTCCCAATCTGTTGTGCTGAGCCTAAAATTACTACTACTACCATCACCACTATCACCACACCACCATCATCATCATCATTATTAATTGTCATCATAGTTATCAGTGGGACTTGGTGCCTGCACTAAGAATTCATTGTCTGGAGAACTCTCATAAGGCTTAAAGTGGACCTTCCCTATGACCCTGTAATTCCTCTACTGTGGATATATCCTAAGGAACCAAACACAACCATCCAAAAAGACTTTATGTATGCTTATGTTCATAGCAGCACAATTTGTAAAAGTCAAAACCTGGAAGCAACCCAGGTGTCCAACAACAGATGAGTGACTGAGCGATTTGCAGTCTATATACACAATGGAATACTACTCAGCTATTAAAAATGTTGATTTCACCTTTTTCAGTCCATCTTGGATGGAGCTTGAAGGAATCATGTTAAGTGAGATGAGTCAATAACAGAAGGATGAATATGGGATGATCTCATTCTTAGGCAGAATTTGAAAACCAAGATCAGAAGGGAAATCACTGAGCAGAATTTGGACTAGAGTTGGTGTATTGCCCCAAAGTAAAAGCCTCTGTGGGGTGGGGTGTTCAGGTCCTAGAATATGATGGCAGAGGAGGACATAGTGGTTGTATTCTTATGTGGAAAACTGAGAAATGTTATGCATGTACAGACTATTGTATTTTACTGTTGACTGTAAACCATTAATCCCCCAATAAAGAAATTTAAAAAAGAAAGAAAAGAAAAAGATTTTGACTAGCAGTGAGACACAACTAATCTATCTTGGATACACAAAGTGTTCTATATCTTAATAGGTAAGGATTATATTGAGATACATGCAAATTAAATCAACCTGTATTCTTACTATCTGTGCATTTTATATATCTCAATAAAACTTAAATTTGAAACAAGAAAAAAAGAATTCACCCCCCCCATTTTTCTTTATACTTGGTACCAAAAAGAGAAATCGAAGAGGGAGATAAAGGGAGACAAATTCAGCTTTGCTTTACCACTCATGGAGTGGGTTGGGATCAGGGACTTGAACATGGGCTTTTGTACATGGAGACATATACACTCAACTGCATAGTCTACCACCCATCCCTTGATTTTTATTGTTCAAGAAAAAGTAAATTGAGTAGAGGAGATAGCGTAATGGTTATGCAAACAAATTCTTATGCCTAAGACTCTGAGGTCTCAGGTTCAATTCCCTGAACCCCTAGAATCCAGAGCTGAGTAGAGCTTTGGCAAAAATTTGTAAAATTGCACTGAGGAGATAGCATAAAGTTTATGTAAAAGACTTTCATGCCTGAGGCTCCAAACTCCTAGGTTCAATCCCTAGCATCACTATAAGCCAAAGCTGAACAGTGCTCTAGTGTTTTTCTCTGTGTCTTTCTCTCTGTATCTCTCTCATTAAAATAAAATATTTTAATTAAAATTTTTAAAGACAATTATATAACACATTAAAAATGTGGATTTTTTTCCATTTATGAAATGACCTTGGAGAAATTTTCAGATTTTTATGTGCCTCAGTTTCTTCCTTTATAAGAACCTACTTCAAAAAAAATATTAGTGATTTGATAAAAATTTACAAAAAATTTTAAATAGCAGGTGTATAATTCCACACTGTTCCCACCACCATCGTTCTGTGCCCCCATTCCCATTCTCTCCACAGAAAGCTTCAGTATTTCTCCCAAGATCACAGGTTTGAATTGACATAGTGCTATTTTGTGTCACATACATTAAAGTATAAAACTTATAGGGAGTCCGGCGGTGGCGCAGCGGGTTAAGCGCAGGTGCCACTAAGCACAAGGACCAGCGGAAAGATCCCGGTTCAAGCCCCCGGCTCCCCACCTGCAGGAGAGTTGCTTCACAGGTGGTGAAGCAGGTCTGCAGGTGTCTGTCTTTCTCTCCCCCTCTCTGTCTTCCCCTCCTCTCTCCATTTCTCTCTGTCCTATCCAACAAGAAGGACATCAGTAATAACCACAACAATAAAACAACAAGGACAAAAGGAATGAATAAATAAAATAAAATAAAATTAAAATTAAAAAACCTTATAGAACATTGACTTATATAAGCTTTTGCTCCAAATATTTTTAATGTCTTTATTGGGGAATTAATGTTTTACATTCACAGTAAATACAATAGTTTGTACATGCATAACATTCCCCAGTTTCCCATATAACAATACAATCCTCACTAGGTCCTCTGTCATCCTTTATGGACCTGTATTCTCTCCACCCACTCACCCCAGATCTTTTACTTTGGTGTGATACACCAATGCCATTTCAGGTTCTACTTGTGTTTTCTGATCTTGTATTTTCAACTTTTGCCTGAGAGTGAGATCATCCCATATTCATCCTTCTGTTTCTGACTTATTTCACTTCACATGAATTTTTCAAGGTCGAACCAAGATCTGCTGAAAACGGTAAAGTCACCGTTTTTTACAGCTGAGTAGTATTCCATTGTGTATATATACCACAACTTGCTCAGTCACTCATCTGTTGTTGGACACCTTGGTTGCTTCCAGGTTTTGGCTATTATAAATTGTGCTGCCAAGAACATATGTGTACACAGATCTTTTTGGATGCATGTGTTGGGTTCCTTAGGATATATCCCCAGGAGAGGAATTGCAGAGTCATAGGGTAGGTCCATTTCTAGTCTTCTGAGAGTTCTCCAAACTACTCACCACAGAGGCTGGACCAATGTACATTCCCACCAGCAGTGTAGGAGGGTTCCTTTGACCCCACACCCTCTCCAGCATTTGCTGCTGTTACCTTATCTGATGTATGACATTCTCACAGGAGTGAAGTGGTATCTCGTTGTTGTCTTTATTTGCATTTCTCTGACAATCAGAGACTTGGAGCATTTTTTCATGTGTTTCTCGGCCTTTTGGATCTTTTCTGTGGTGAATATTCTGTCCATGTCCTCCCCCCATTTTTGGATGGGGTTATTTGTTGCCTTGTTGTTGAGTTTGGCAAGCTCTTTATATATGTTGGTTATTAAACTCTTATCTGATGTATGGCATGTAAAGATCTTCTCCCATTCTGTGAGGAATCTCTTGGTTTGGGTAGTGGTTTCTTTTGCTGTGAAGAAGCTTTTTAATTTGATGTAGTCCATTAGGTTTATACTTGCCTTAGTCTTCTTTGTAATTGGATTCATTTCATTGAAGATGTCTTTAACATTTATGCTGGAAAGAGTACCTCTAAGTATCTGATAGTTTGTGGTCTAACATCCAAGTCCTTGATCCACTTGGAATTTACTTTTGTGCTTAGTGAAATATAGTGGTTCAGTTTTATTCTTCTGCATGTTTCAACCCATTGTTTCCAACACCATTTGTTGAAGAGACTCTGCTTTCCCTATTTAATAGTATGGGCCCCTTCATCAAAGATTAGATGTCTATAGGTGTGGGGGCTCACTTCTGGGCTCTCAATTCTATTCCACTGGTCAGTGTGTCTATTCATGTTCCAGTACCAAGCAGTTTTGATGACAATGGCCGTATAATACAATTTGAGATCTGGGAGTGTGATGCCTCCAGTTCTGTTCTTTCTTCTCAAGATTGTTTTGGCAATCTAGGTCTTTTCTGGTTCCAGATAAACATTTGTAACATTTGTTCTATTCTCCTAAAAATGTGCTTGGGATCTTGATGGAGATAGTATTAAATTTGTATATGACTCTCTCTGGGTAGTATATTCATTTTGATGATGTTAATTCTTCCAACCCATGAACCTGGAATATCTTTCCACTTCTTTGTGTCTTTTTTGATTTCCTTGAGTAGTGACTCATAATTTTCAGTATAAAAGTCTTTTACTTCTTTGGTTAGGTTTACTCCTAGATATTTTATTGTTTTTGTTGCTATAGTAAAAGGAATTGATGTCTGGATTTCAACTTCTTCTAACTTAGTGTTTGCATAGAGGAATGCCACTGACTTTTGAATGTTAATTTTATAGCCTGACACCTTACTATATTGTCTGATGATTTCTAAAAGCTTCTTGCTGAATTTCTTAGTTTTTTCTGTGTATAGTATCATGTCATCTGCAAATAGAGAGAGTTTGACTTCTTCTCTTCCAATCTGTAACACTTTTATTCCTTGCTCCTGCCTGATTGCTATGGCAAGAACTTCCAACACTATGTTGAATAGTAATGGTGAGAGTGGGCAGCCCTGTCTAGTACCTGATCTGAGTGGAAATGCTTCCAGTTTTTCACCATTGAGTATGATGTTGGCTGTAGATTTGCTATATATAGACTCCACTATCTTCAGGATTTTTCCATCTATTTCCATTTTTTGTAGTGTTTTGATCATAAAGGGATGTTGTATTTTGTCAAAGGCTTTCTCTGCATCTATTGATATGACCATGTGGTTTTTGGTCTTGCTTTTGTTGATGGATTGGATCACATTTATTGATTTACATATATTAAACCAACCTTGCATGCCTGGGATAAACCCCATTTGGTCATGATGAACAATCTTTTTAATATACTGCTGTATCCGGTTGGATAGAATTTTTTTCAATATTTTAGCATCTATGTTCATCAGAGATACTGGTCTGTAGTTTTCTTTTTTGACTGTGTCCATGTCTGCTTTTGGTGTCAGAGTGATGCTGGCTTCATAGAAGCTGGCAGGGAGTATTCCAGTGTCTTCAATCTTCTGGAAGACTTTTAAAAGTAGAGGTATTAGTTCTTCTTTGGAGGTTTTGTACAATTCATTTTTAAAACCATCAGGTCCAGGACTTTTATTTTGGGGGAGATTTTTGATAACTGTTTCAATTTCATTAGCTGTGATGGGCCTTTTCATGTTATCTACTTCCTCTTTACTTAGTTTTGGAAGTTGGTAGGTATCTAGGAAATCGTCCATTTCTTCCAGGTTCTCTAGCTTGGTGGCATATAGTTGTTCATAGATTGCTCCAAATTTTACCTGAATCTCATTATCTTAGTTTGAAAATCGTGACCTTCCCAAATTATTATCAAAGTAAATCAATACATGTCCTTGCCCATTTTTTTAATGGGGTTGTTTATTTTTTCTTGTTGTTTTTGCTTAGTTTAATGAGGTCATTATGTGTTTTGGTTATTAGCTGTTATATAAAGATTTTATGTCATTTTATATGGTGTTTTTTTTTTTTATGATGGTTCTCTTTCCTTTGCAGAAAATTTTACTTTAACGTAGCCCTATTGGGCTATTACATTTTCTTTACTGTTGGACCTGAGTCTTTGAACATTCCTGAAGTATGGACCGTGAAGTATTCTACCATTGTTTTCTTCTATTATTTGATAGTTTTATATCTAATATCCATGTTTGTGATCCATTTGGAATTGACTGTTGTTCCTAGTGATATGTGGTGGTCCAGTTTCAATTTCATACATCGACCCATTTTATACCAACATTTTCCAACACTACTAATGAAGAGACTTGTCTTTATTCATTTGATGTTTTAGGAATCTTTGTCAAAACATAGTTTTATAGGTATGGGGGGGAGTTAATTCTGGGTGTTCAATTCAATTCCATTGACTTATGTGTCTATTTTGGTTCCAATACAGTTTTGAGGATAGTATATCTGTAGTACAATTTAAAATAATATTTTATGATGCCTCCAATCATGTTCTTTAATTTCCCAAGATTGATTTGGTGATCCTAGGTATTTTCTGGTTCCAGATAAAGTTTTTTAGCATTTGCTCTATTCTCTCAAAGCAAGTTACTAGTACCTTCGTATGGCTGTGAATAGGATGATCATTTTAATGATGTTAATCTAGTCACCAAAGAAGAGATCTGATCCAGAGAGTCAACAGACATGAGGAAGTGATCAAAAGTCACTGACTATCAGAGAAATGCAAATAAAAACAACAGTGAGATATCACTTTAGAACTATGAAAATGTCATGCACTAGAAAGGACAGAAATAGCTGCCTGGAATTGATGTAAAACATGAATGTTACCATGCCCAAAGCCCAGGTTCAAGCCCAGGTCTGACCTGTAGGAAGTGAAGAAGGTAGGAAGTGGGTGATCCTGATGTAGTATATGCAGATGTAAAATTGTGATGCATACACTGCAGCTTATGTAGTGTTGTAAATCAATATTGTGTCAATGAAAAATTAACAAATTAAAAAGATTTATCTGGATATCTCACTTGGGACAATACCTACTTTGCTATGTATATTACCCAGACCCTTAGCACATTGGAGGAAACGTAAATGCTATAGCCTCTTCTCCCTCTCTCTCTCTCTCTCTCTCTCTCCTCCACTTGAATATTTTGCTACAGAGCAATGAAGGATTGTGATGACCCCCCAAAAAAATTACAACTTCATGGGTAATCTACATAAATGTGGATTCCAAGGTCAATGAGGAAAAATGTGGTATATATTCTGAACTAAGCAATAGGATACAGAGAGGGCAAAGGGAACAGTGTGGTGAAATGAGGGAGTTTTATCTGATCAAAACCAAATAATGCTTGGGGGGCAGGGGAGCTGGCAGTAGCCTGTGCATGGGTTGAGCACACACAAACCATGCTCAGAGACCCATGTTTGAGCCTCTACTTCCCATCTGCAGTGGGAGGCTTCATGATCTATGAAGCAAGTCTGCTAGTGACTTTATCCTTCCTCTCTACCACCCCCACCCCCCAATTTCTTTTTCTTCCATCAAGTAAAATAGGAAGAAATCGACTCTGGGAATGGTGGGTTCATTGTCCATGGTCTAAATTGACTTCATCTCAAAATACTTACATGTCAAAATGACATATCTTGGAAAAACCAATTCTGTGCATTTTGGAGAGACCTATCCTGATAATCTAGAGTCTACTCTTCAGGAGAAAATTGTTGTTACTGTTGTTACAATAGCACAAAATATAAACACCACTGCATTTAATGCTTTGACTCAAATGTTGAGATGGTTTCAAGTTTCAGGCAACTGCAAAGAAGCTAGAGCAACCCAAAACCTGCATAGACCAAGCCTAAACTTCATGGGAGTAGGGTCAAGATTTATAACAGTTGTGCTTCTTGCTATGATTTATTGAGAAAAGAAAACTCTTTCAGAGTAAACCTAACATAAAATATGGTAAAGTCCATTCACCTGTAAGCAGGCTGAATTGATAAACACTTTTAGTAACATCTTATCCAGGAGTGAGTGATCTTCATAGGTATCCTAGTGTGTGCTATGAAAGTTGCTTACCTCAATTAGATAGGCAAATTTTAATATCCAGCTTTAAAATATTACCCTTTTTAATTGAAGTAAATATTATTTTACTTCCAGCCTTTCAATTTCCCCACAACCCTACAAATGAAATTAGAAAACAACAGATTCTACATGGTTAGGGCAACCATTTAAATAGCTGAGGGTGTTTGTTTCTGTGTTGTTTTCAGAAACAGTTGTGTCATTAAACTGCTGAAATTGTAATGTCAGCAGGAAATAGAGCAAATAGCTGCCATAGGAAGAAGAAATATAAACAATACAGCTACTTTGATGTCTTCCTGCCCTCCTTTCTGGTGTCTACTGCTGAACAAGCTACAAACAAAATGTGAAGGAGAAAAGACTTATGCATGAGCTCCAGGGAGGCTTCAAACTCCCTTTCCTGGAGGTTCACTCACTGATTTCTTCTGCTCCTTGGTACATTAAGCTAACTGTACTAACCAATTTTAGAGCACAACTCTCACTGCAGTATATATGCCAATTACTGTTCACTTGTGAAATAATTCTTTTTTTTTTCATTTGCAAATTGCATTCATTCTCTTACCTGTGACAGGCAAAATTGTAGACTAAAATATCCTAAACAAATCAGACAATAATTCATGTCTTTAGGAAGTTTACCTAAAAGTAATAGTAAAAGGTAATCATTGATACTCATTTCATTTTCAATGAAGTTTTAAAGACTGTTTTGAGAGGTTTTTGGCTTGGTAGTTAAGGACATTGACTCTTTTACCAGACTGTTGGCATATTTAATACATATGACTCTATCACTTATGATGTTGTGGGGTCCAGGCAAGGAAGACAACTCGACCAAAGTCTGATAATGAGAGTCTTTATTTGCTGGCCAGGGGCTGTCTTCCAGACAAAGTGCTGGTATAGAGAGAGCAGGAGCAGCCCTTGTTACACAGCTGGCTATGTAGGCAAAAATCACAACTTTTGTAAGTAAGCAAGCAGGATACAGAAGCTAATATAAGCAGTTAATTTTAGAACTCTGCCTTTTGACCCTCCACACCTTCTTTTCAGAGAAATCCACACTCACTACTCCCTCTTTCTTACTCCCTCTTTCTTAAGAGTATTTCATAATTGGTCTGGTACTCTAGTGGAGCAAAATTTTTCTAGTTTTTGTGGAACTATCTGATAGTGGCAGGGTCACTGGGTGATGGGGGTTGGGAGCAAGATAGAGTTTTCTCTGTCTTTGTTATTATTATTATTAAAAGTGTAGTTTCTCACTGCTCCATGGGATTTATGGGATTTTGTTTTTTTACTCAAAATCGCATATGGGTTGGAGAGGCAGTGTTGTTAAAATTCAGTGGCTCCAGCAGGCCGGGCTAGTGTCGTGGTGGTAGACAGAGACTCGCGGACATACGGTTGGGCAGGGAAGCTGTATTTCTTTATTCAGAAACAACGATTCATAAACTAACCCAAACTAATCACCAAACAGAACTCTCCTGCATCCTTCTCACATGGCGGCACCAAGAATTCTCTAACTCTGAAACTCTGGAACTCTCTCAGGGTTCCTTGGGGCGGGGC
The DNA here is from genome assembly GCF_950295315.1 of Erinaceus europaeus. Taxonomy (NCBI): domain Eukaryota; kingdom Metazoa; phylum Chordata; class Mammalia; order Eulipotyphla; family Erinaceidae; genus Erinaceus; species Erinaceus europaeus. Next base: position 44,909,728 of record NC_080171.1, on the reverse strand, counting down.
CAAGCGGGCCCATGAAACTAGCAGGACTGATCCAATTTTCTTGGCAGGGGGAGAGCTAGAACAAACAAATTTAAAGCATACAACAATTCCCCCTTTTCTTTTTAACTAAATGACTACAGTATCAGGGGTGTGGGGTAAACAGAAACCTATGTCATATAGGCATTTCCAAAAAAGAAACTGGCACAAACATGGAGAAACATGTAAACGAGTAACAAGAACCAGTGTGCTGCCAAGGGAAGGCCTGAGGGGGCCATTTTTTGCCTCTGTGGGCAAAACTTTATCAGCTTAAAAAAATTTTCTTGTCTCTGGGGGGCGTACTTGCCTCGAAAGGCATTTGCATGGGGGTGGGGAATGGCCTAGAGCCCCAAAGGCAGCTGGCTGCAATTTACTTACTATGAAACAAAACTTGTTATTAGCATAACCATAGCGAAATCTAACGTTTCTGATAGAGAAGGAATTTGAGACTTTTACATATCAACAACATCTTTTTAATCTTTTGTTACACTCATTCAAGATGGAGACACACCCTAGGTGTGCGCAGGAAAGAAAACCTCAGGCATGAGAATAATTAGCATAGCCATTGTGCGATCTACCATTTCTAATAGAGAAGGTAATCAAAAGTTTTACATATCAACAAGTCTATTTAACCTTTTGTTACACCCACTTAAGATGGAGACACACCTTAGGTGTGCACAGGTTTTTTTTAGACCAACTTAGTTAAAATATATTGATTGTTAACTAATTTTTACCTCAGACTTTAAATGTAAGTTAATTTTATCTTTATGAGAATTTCGTTGAAAACCTTTTTCATTTAACTTTGCCTAGTAAGAATTTAGCCTTAAAGCTACTGTTTACCAATCTTTAAACATACACATAAACATGGTCATTAATACATAAGGAGAGAAACCTTTGTTACGAAGACATGTCATTTTAAACACGAATTTAGATCTGTACTGTCTTAGTTGTTGGGGGGGGGTCACCATCCGGAGGTGGCCTCCCACACAGCTCCACTTCAAGGAATTGCAGGTTGCGATCTCTGCACGAATCTCTGCGTACTCCAGCTTGTCTGTCTTCAGACCGGAGCTGAGGATCTCGGCCAGGGTGCCCAGTTTCGGCAGGGATCCCAGGAGGTTCGGGATCTGTCCAGAATTCATAGCACATGGGTGGGCAGGCCAGCCGTGCAGAAGGCGCAGGCCGAGGTGCCCAGGGGTGGCAGCCATGACAGGCCATCGTGGCCCTGCCCCATGGCCCTGCCATGTCTGCTGTCCTGCTCGCAGTGGCCGAGCAGCATGGATGGATCACGTGTCCAGTGCCCTGCGCCACGCGGTGGGGAGCCGGTTCCTGTGGGCTGGCCTCGGACTCTTGCGTGTTGGCATCAGGCTCCTGCATGTTGGCATCGTGCTCTAGCGTGTTGGCATTGGGCTCCTGTGTGGTGGTATCGGGCTCCTGCTTGCTAGCGTCAGCCTCCTGTGGGCTGCGGGGCTACAGGGCTGCGGGCACGGTGCGCGGGGTTGTCTGGGCGCAGCCGGCTGGCTGACTGGCTGGCTGGCTGCTCCACCAGGTGGAAATGGCTGCTCTGTGCCTCACCCCCCGCCCGCTGGCTCTTCTAGGCACCACTGGCTGCTCTGAGTACACCCGTGCGAGTGGAAACCACAGAGTGGTCCAGAGATAAATGTTCCAGAAACAGCAAAACAGTCTCATGAAGAAAAAGCAGAGGCGTTTGGAGATCTCTTCACAAGCAGAAGAGAAGGCCATAGTACATAGGTAGCCAAATTGTCTTTACTTATCTGAGAGATGCGCAGGTCAGGTCCACGTGGGCGCCATTTGTTGTTAAAATTCAGTGGCTCCAGCAGGCCAGGCTAGCGTCGCAGCGGTAGACAGAGACTCGCGGACACACGGTTGGGCAGGGAAGCTGTATTTCTTTATTCAGAGACAACGATTCATAAACTAACCCAGACTAATCACCAAACAGAACTCTCCTGCATCCTTCTCACATGGCGGCACCAAGAATTCTCTAACTCTGAAACTCTGGAACTCTCTCAGGGTTCCTTGGGGCGGGGACAAGCGGGCCTGCGAAACTAGCAGGGCTGAACCAATTTTCTTGGCAGGGGGAGAGCTAGAACAAACCAATGTAAAGCATACAACAGCATAATGGTTATGTAGTTAACATAGTTAAATCAGTTAGATTTTCATGCCTGAGGCTCAGAAATTCCAGTTTCAACCCCTAACACCACTATGAACCAGATTGAAGCAGTGCTCTGATAAGAGGAAATAAACATACACACACACATATAAAGATAATTAAAATATGTATGATTAATTTTGGTTATTTTTACTGGGTCTTATTCAATTATTCTAACTTGAGCAAAAATTTTTTCTAATATCATATTTTGAGACTCAAGAGTAGGATTAAAGATACAACTCTGCTGCATTTCCATTATCATTTTATGAATCATCTCTTATTATTAACAATAAGTACTTCTACTTGAGTGGCGTAGATTGTCTGTGGATCTACATTCCACAGGGTAAAAATTAATCTCTACTGCACAGTCTCAGGTTCTGAGTTGGGAGACTTGACAGCAACAGATAATTCAAATAATTAGAGATTGGTCTTTTTTTCCTTAAACTTTGACTAATACCCTCATTTCGGCTAATTGAGCTTATGCTAATGGATTTTTCATAGCCTCAAGCCTTCCTCCAACTGTTGGGCCCAAAGCCAATGCTTCACGGTTTAGGTTTTTATTGGAATAGCACTCATCTTCTAAACCAATGTCTACATCAATCAGTGTTTGGTCACGTCGTTAAAGCAGAATTACGGTAGAATTGTAGAAGCAGGTGGGATTATTTATATAGAACTTTTGTGTTTGCATCTGATATTGAACCTGAATAAACATTAAGATTGTTGGACTAAGGTTGAGGAAATAGAATAATGTTTATGCAAAGAGTCTTTTATGCCTGAGGCACTAATGGTCCCAGGTTCTATCCTCAGCTCCACCAATAAACCAGAGCTAAGTAGAACACTAGTAAAATAAATAATAAACAAACAAACAAACAAACAATTGGACTCTTAATTGACTATGAAGTGGGAAAGACGAAACTGGAACCCGGGAAAATAAACTGATCACTGAAGCAAAACTAGAGAAGGTACTTGCCTGTCATTACCAAGTAATGATGACAATACTGCTGACTTGCTGGAAAAGATAGCAAACTAGTGAAGACCTATGTATGAATGAAACACAAATTCAGAAAATCTGAAAAGTTGAATCAGAACAGAATTAAAGAGCTCAAAGTCTCCCTCTGCAAAGAAGGTTAATAAATAGAGAATGTGCAAGTTATATGAAACTGCCTAATGCATAATAGCCTACAGCCACTATTATAAAGAAAAAAATATGGCAGTAGATAATTATTATAACCAAGTTATTTGGAAACTTGGTTTACTTTGAAAATACCATGGTTAGTATTTACTGTACCATATAAGATTTTACCATGATTTATATCATTTAATGCTATTTACAAGCAAGCATATCATATACTGACAAGACTGGTTGCTTCTGGTCTCCCTGGTCTAATATTATAGGCTATTAAATATTTCAAAAATTATATTATTATAAATGCATTAACAAATTAAACCTAGTGTTAAAATTCAATCAGGTTACTAATTTGAAACCTTAAGTACTCAGATTAAAGGAATATATACTCATAACTGGTCTGTGCATTAAAATACTTGAAACATTCGATCTATTTTTCCCCTCAAGTATTAAGTAAATAGTGATTATAAGACTGTAAGTTAATATGAGTATATATTAACACCATTCCCACCACCAAAATTCTGTGTCCTTACCCCCACCCCTCTACAGTGGAGCTGAAAAGCTATGATCCATCCAGCATTACCATTCCCACCACCAAAGTTCTGTGTCCTTACCCCCACCCCTCTACAGTGGAGCTGAAAAGCTATGATCCATCCAGCATTACCATTCTTAGGCATTTATCCAAAGGACATGCAAACACTACTTTGAAGGGACATATGCATTCCTATTTTCATAGATGCGTGATTCGCAAAAGTCGAGTGCAAACAGCCTCTATGCACATCAACAAATGACTCTCTAAAGATGTGGGATATTTATTATTTGGATAATACTATGCAATAAAAAATATAGTGTTTTTCAGGGTAAAATGAATGAAACTGGAGCTGATTATGTTTTGTGAAATAAGTCGAAATAAAGGGTCACTACTGTATGGTTTCACTTATATGTGGAATCTAGAGAACTGATACATATGAACTTGCAAAATAAAAAAAAAGAAAAGAAAAACAGAAGCAAACTGTTTCTAAGACTTTGTGAGGACTATGGTAACCATCTATGGGAGGTGGTTGGGTTGGTACACAGAACTTTGGTGATGTGTATGGTATGAGATTGTTCTCTGGAATTTCATAATCTTGTAACCCACTATTAACCACAAATAAAAAAATATAGCTGTCATTTCAGTTTGCCAATCAATCCAGCATACGTTTCTCTTGTGGTCTTTGTTGAAAATACTCAAAAAAAAATATGGGAAATGTAGCTTCATGTTAGTGATGATGATAAAATAGAAGATCTTTAGCATTAAGTATCTAAAACCTTTTAACAGGGCCAGGGCTTGTGCAGCAGATGGATAGGGCACTGGACTTGTAAACATGAAGCCCTGAGTTCCATCACCAGTATTGCATGTACCAGAGTGATATTATGGTGTGTCCTTTCTCTCTCCTGAAATAAGGAGGGCTATTCTTGATAATAGTAGATTCTATCTCAAAATATATACTCTGTTTGATTGGAAATGGGCATCTTGAGATGCTTATAAAGCCACTGGAGAGAGAGGGACCAGTCTGTGGTACACCTAGTTAAGTACACACATTATGATGCTCACAGACTAGTATTCGAGCTCCTGGTTTCCACCTCTATTATGAAGCAATACTGCAAGTATGTTTCTTCCTTCTCCCTCTCTTTCTCCTCTCCCCTGCTTAATTTCTCTCTGGCTTTATCAAATTAAATAATAAATACACCTACAAAATTGGAGAGAACAGTATTAACTGACTGAACTCATGAGACCCATAAACATTGAAATCAAAGAATCAGCAGCTAAACTATCTCAGAAATTCTTCATATCTTTGAAACAGTGTTAATACTAGCAATAATAAACCCCTACCTATTGATCAAGCAAGTACTATAGTTTGCCTTTGAATATCTTTGCTATGAAATCATATCTGCTTAATTATTATTAACAGTTTTGCATTAAATGAAAGAAATATAAAAATAATGAATAATTTTCAGTAATAAAAACCAAATGAAGGAAAAAAGAATAATTTCTAAATAAGACATGTTCAAGAAAACGTTGTGAAATGTGTCATTTTACTTTGTTTACCACCACAGTGTCATTGCCTGCATAATGATTCCACTGCATATGGTAGTCATTTTTCCTCCTTTCAATTTCTTTTTCTGATAGAGACAAAGAGGTAGAGAGACTCTTTCAGGTCCTGTGAACCTGCTTCCCTGAAGGTGGGAGTCTGGGGCTTATACCTGGGTCCTTTGAGCATGATATGTGTACTCTACAAGTTGTTGCATTGCCTGACCCCTCTTATGAAACAGTCTTAAGAATTTACATAAGTATTGGATTAAACATTTTTAACATTTTAGTGGGGAGTGTTAATATTTTACAGTACAGTTTTTAGCACATGGGTACAATTACTCATCTTCCCATGATAGGTGTCTGCAAAACACTCTCACCCCCAATTTAGGTCCCACTCCAGTAATAGAGTTAGTTATCAAAGTCTTTCTTAATCAGACATTCTTCCTGTAAGGAAATGTGTGTTGATAATATCTCTAAGTGAGCGCTTTGTTGTTCAATATGTTGACATACTAACTCTATTCAATATATACTTACTAATTTGTGAAGGATATTTTAGCCCAAAGAGAATCCCCAATAGTGGGGCTACATGTACATTCAGTAGTAAAATTGTTGAGTAAGGTGTTATAATATTTGAGTTTTCAATTCTCCAATTAAAGTTTAATTTTAGCTAATATGAAAAAGTTCTAGCTGGATATTTATCCTAAAATCATAAATCACTTAAAGACTGACAAGTTCATCTGAGACAATAGAGAGGTTATTAGTTTGTATCTAAAATAGTTAAATTTGAATGAGGCATGTAACGTCCTGACTTAGCCTGTATTCTAAACACAACTTATTATTATTATTATTGCTATTATTATTATTTTACCAGAGAACTGTTCAGCTCTGGCTTATAGTGGTATGAGGAGTTGATCTTGGGACCTCAGGGACTCATACTAGAGCATCTCTTTGCATAATCATTATGTTATCTACCCCCATCCTAAGCACAGCTCATTTTATAACTAACTTTAGCTCTCATTTATTCTCTTGTGATTTTCATCACTTATTTTCACATAGTTAGAATGTACCAACATTGCACTATTTTATCATGCATAATCTTTTTTATGGTTCTGCCATGCATTAAACTGTCTGCAAGATGTTTATATTCATGGTTTTGAAGAGTTGTTGCTGGTCTTTCACAAAATGATCGAATATTTAATGTGATTTTGGTTTGAGTTTATAGGGAACAGTAATAAAATAACTTTCACACAGTTTGCTGAAAGCATAAATTTTCCTCACTTCGTCTTTTGATGTGAATGTATTTTTAATTCCTGGGATTTAGTCTTTACCATACTATCATTTATGTCATTATATTTGAGGTTCTAGTTATATTAATATGCATCTCTATCTGATAAACCTTCCTTCTTGGCTTTTATGGCACATTTATTTCAGTGCTAAAATGCTTAAAAAAACAAAGTGAATTCATTTTTAGGAAAAAGTGGAACATTTAGTTAATGATAGTGTATAATACTTTTTTTTATTTAAGAAAGGAGACATTAACAAAACTATAGAATGAGAGGGGTACAATTCGACACAATTACCATAGCCTGATCTCCATATCCCAACCCCTCCCCTGATAGCCTTCCCATTCTCTATCTCTCTGGGAATATGGATCCAGGGTTGTTGTGGGTTGCAGAGGGTAGAAGGTCTGGCTTCTGTAATTGCTTCCCCACTGAACATGGGCGTTGACTGGTCGGTCCATACTCCTAGTCTGCCTCTCTCTTTCCCTAGTAGGGTGGGGCTCTGAGGAAGCAGAGCTCCAATACACATTGATGGGGTCGTCTGTCCAGGGAAGTCTGTTCAGCATCTTGCTGGCATCCAGAACCTGGTGGCTGAAAAGAGAGTTAACATACAAAGCCAAACAAATTGTTGAACAATCATGGACCTAAAGACTGGAATAGTGCATGTGTATAATACTTTTACAGAGATCCTGTTGCATGCCTGAGGATTCAGCTATTTTAGTCAGCTGGTTCTTAATTTTCTATTTAAATATCATTCCCAAACTGGCTCTTCAAAATTCTTTTTTATATAATATCTTATTTTTTATTTTAATTTCTTTATTGGGGATTAATGTTTTACATTAGACAGTAAATACAATAGTTTGTATATGAATAACATTTCTCAGTTTTCCACAATCCCCATTAGGTCCTCTGTCATCCTTTTCCAGGACCTGTACTCTCCCCCACACTCACCCCAGAGTCTTTTACTTTGGTGCAATACACCAACTCTAGTTCAGGTTCTACTTGTGTTTTCTCTTCTGGTCTTGTTTTTCAATTTCTGCCTTAGAGTGAGATCATCCCATATTCATCTTTCTGTTTCTGACTTATTTCACTTAACATGATTTCTTCAAGCTCAAAATTCTTAATAAGTAAATAAACGGCCAAATAAATGAAATAATTGTGTGTTTTTTTTAATAAATAAAGATGATGCCACTACTACCCCACTTAAACATTAAATCCCTCTCAAAGCCCTCTCATTGCTCTGGTGTAAGATGAAGTCTTATTTCAACAATCTACAACATTCAGTTTGGTCTTGTTCTGTCTCCAGCATAATCTGATCTCTCTTCCAAACATGTTAAACTTTCTTCACTTTCTTTGATGTCCTAAATTTCTTTCAGATTCTTGTAATTCTATTTTACTTACTTGCTATGCCTGCTGTATACTTCACTATGATATTTTCCCCTTTACTTGATCACGTCTTGTCTCATACTTCACATTTAAGTTAAAATGTTTTTTGAGTGTGCTAATGAAAGAGATACTATGATATCAGAAGATCCATTGATTTTTGCAAAAGATTTCTACCAAGTTAATAACAGAGTAACATTAAAAATTATGATGTTTTATCTTAGTCGTTTAAAGTGAAACCTAGCCTAGCTTTGCAAATTCTTGATCCTTAATTTGGCTTAGTGTGATTAAGAGAGAGGATATTCAAGCTTATACTATAGTCAGCTGTTTTTTCCTCAACTGTAGGCGTTGCTGACTTAAGCAAGACTGAGACATTATTTATCAATATTAAGCAGAGGACTATTCAAATGCTAGTTATTCATAATGTAATGTGCATGTGTAACTGGAGTCATTATTTATTATTGAGCCTGATTTTTAGACATTCTTTGCTAAATAGCTTCACTGAGATGTAAATTATTCTGTAAAAAGTCAGAGGTTTAGAACATAAAACAGAAATCTATACCAAGTAAAGATTTTCGAATCTCAATTGACAAGGTACTTACTGATCCACTAAAATGCCAGATAATGCCTTTTAGGCATTTTTATTAAACTTTCTGTGAGAAATGACACTTGGTGACTGGGAATAATTCACCAGAAAATATATATTTTAAGTTAATACTGGTTGAACTGAGTTGTTTATGAATATATGAATTGAATTATAGGAACTGAAGAGGAAAGAATCATCATCAAATATTTCATCTATTGCTAGAACACTAGTAGGAACCCTCACTTGTTGTGTTTATTTTGTTACGGTCCTGAGTTTCTACCAACCTTAGCTCTTTATGACTTATCTTGAAATTTTCTTCACTATTATAAATAATGCTAATTATTTAAAAATAATGTAATGCACACCAGTTTTGCAAACAGTGCATGACTAGTCTTGATTTTTCTACCTTTGATACTAACCCTATATATTCATTTATTTAAAAAATTGACTATTATAAACTAACTTTATGTTAAATTTCTTAAATAAAAGAACTTGTGTCACACTTGTTTCCCATTAAAAATAATATAATTCAGAGACATCTTAAACTAATTTGATAACTGAGTTTGTGAAGTGAAAGTCTAGAGAATGTACATAAAAATGATTATTCATGAAGTGAGGCAGATAGTGATTTGCATATACTGGGTTGTCCTGAAAGCCATAATGCATTTTTGCAGACAAATATATTTCAGGTAGAATCATTTAAGTGAATTTCAAAACAGAAATCTAAAGCAGATAGTAAACCACAGTACGAAATGATCACTAAGCCATCCACAATGGAGAAAGCTAAGTGTAGTTGTTTGCAAGCTTAAAGAGACAGAATCAGAAAGTAATTACAGTTTGGGAGATGAATTAATAATGTACTACAGCTTAGGTAGACACTGTCCTCTGCCCATACTTTTGAATCAACAGACAGTAGCTCATACTGGTTGCTTGTCAATAGGGGCAATATGCTTTGCCGTTTTTGTTTCTTGTGTTTTTTTTTATATTGAATTATACCTAGAGAGTTAGTTGTATATATCTAAAAATGAAAGAAGAAGAAGAAAAAAATCAGCAACATGTTTTTAGTATGATAACATTTTTGTGCTGTGAAGTGTAGTTTTACTTACAAATGTACAAGTAGAATCACCATGGCAGGCATATACTGGTTGGAAAATGATACATTGTCTTCTGTTACTGAATTTTATCTTGTTTGGAGGAGCAATTAATCTAAAACAATGTCACTTTTTACTAGACATCCTGCTTGAAGGAAATCTACTGTGCTATATGGGCCAGATGGATGCAAAGTGATTTGCAAAATGTTTGTTTTCTTGTTGTTATTTTGTGTTTCTGTTAAATTTATGTAAATAAGTTGCTTCACTTGAAAAGAACAGACTTCATACAAAAATTCATTTATTTTATCTTGAATTAAAAAATATGTAGCACCAATGCGTTCAATCAGTCCACTTTTCAATAAAGTTTAACTACAGGTAAAATGCTACTACTTGTTTGTTTGTTTGTTTCCAGGGTTATCGCTGGAGCTCAATCCCAACACTACAAATCCACTGCTCCTGTGGCCATTTTTCATTATTATTATTATTATATTTTATTAGAGAGACCTTGAGGGGGAAGGGTGAGATAGGAACAGAGAGAAATAAGGAGAGGGAGTGCTGGACGGTGGCTCACTGGTTAAGTGCATATGGACCACGCAAGTATCCTGGTTCAATTCCCTGGCTCCCTAACTACAAGGGGGACGCTTCACAAGTGATGATGCAGATATGCAGGTGTCTTTCTCTCTTTCTTTCTAGCTCCTCTCTGCTCAATTTCTCTCTGTCTTATACAAGAAGATGGAAAAAATGATTGCCAGCAGCAGCGGGAAAGCCATTTCACCACTTGTGAAGTGAACCCCCTGCAGGCAGGGAGCCAGGGGCTGGAGCCAGGGGTCCTTGTGCTTCATACTATGTGCACTTAACCTGGTGCGCCACTGCCCAGCTGCCACTACTTCATATTTATTTTTCTGGTATCTTGAATTAACTATTATTTTAATGTCACCTATGATTTATGTGACTGTCTCGGTTATTCTTTTGGCCTATGTCAAAATTTAAAGTTGCTGAATTTGATTAACAATTAAATGGATTAAAATTTCACACAATATGCTTTTGTTGATTTGACCTGTAAAATTACAATATTTTATAGTATCATATGCAATATTTCACATCGTTAAAAAGTAGACACTATGGTATGAGGTGGTGGTGCACCTGGTAGAGTGCACACATTACCATGCACAAGGAGCCAGGTTCAAGTTCCCCTGTACCCACGTGCAGAGGGGAAGATTCACAAGTGATGAAACTTATCCTTCACTCTTCCTGTCTATCTCCCTCATCCTTCTCAATTTCTCTGTTTCTAGCCAACATAAACAAAATATTAAAAAATCCTTTAAAAGGTGGACAATAATTAGAATCCGATTTTAAGTTACAGCATAATAGGCAAATTAATTGGTTAAATAGAAGCTTAATATTGGTAAAAATAAATTACTCCCAATTACTAACTTTTAATTGTTTTCTTTACTTGAAAAAGTATAGTATATAGTCTTGCTATTGAACTAGCATCAATATAGCTCAAAATGTGAACTACGGGGTAGGGAAATGCATGATTTGCAAACTATATTGTATGGAATTACACAGAAAAATAGAGTGTGCCTGCTGTGTGAATGAGTACATGCATTGTTGATTTTTTTTTTCATTTTGCCTTACTTTGTTTTGTTTTTGAAATATTTGTCTAAAGAAAGCTTTGAGATTCAGTTTAAAAAATTTTAATTAAAACAGGCATTGTAGATAGTTTCTTAATTCATCTGATAAATCATTTTACTGTTACTGAATCTGTATTTCCCTTACCAAGACTAAAAATGTTCTCACTGTAGGCTTAAAATTTTTTTTGTACATTTAGGGTAATGTATTACTGTCACTGTTAATAGGCATTGCTGTTTTTCATTTCTCTTTGTATTAAAAGGTAAATTCCATCCTGCCTGAAACTAAATACAAATTTCATGCCATCCCCATCAAGGTGCCAAATTGCTTATTTAAAGGAACAGAAAAAAAACTTCAAAAATTGATCTGAAACCAAAAAATCCCCAAGATTGCCAAAGCAATCTTAAGGAAAAAGAACAAGACTGTAAACCTTACACTGCCTCATGTCAAGCTATATTACAAAGCTACGATAATCAAAACTGCCTGGTACTAGAACCAAAACATACATAAAGACCAGTGGAATAAAATTGAAGATCTGGAAGTAAGCTTGCACATGTATGGCCAGTTAGTTTTTGACAAGAGGGCCCAAACCCACAATGACCCTGAGTCTATGCTTCCAGAGGGATAGAGAATGGGAAAGCTATCAGAGGCGGGGGTGGGATATGGAGATTGGGTGGTGGGAATTGTGTGGAGTTGTACCCCTCCTACCCTATGGTTTTGTTAATTAATCCTTTCTTAAATAAAAAAGAAAAAAATTGTGAAAGGAGAGTCTCTTCAACAAATAGTGCTGGGAAAATTGGATTGAAGCATTCAAGAATATAAAATTGAGCCATCACTTATCACCATGCACGAAAGTCAGCTCTAAGTGGGTCAAGGACATAGAAATTAGGCAAGAAGCTATCAAATACATAGCAGAAAACATTGGCAGGACATTTCATGACCTTTGCTTCAAGAAAGCCTTCAATAATTCAAATCCAAAAGCAAAGAAAACAGAAGCAAAAATAAACCAATGGAACTACATCAAACTAAAGAGCTTCTGCACAATAAAGGGTACCACCACCCAAACAGAGACACAGAGACACCCTACAGCATAGGAGATCTTTATACAACATATGTCAGACAAAGGACTAATAACCAAAAATATATGAAGAGCTCATTAAACTAAGTACCAAAACAAACAATAACAACAACAACCAAAAAAACACCATTCCCCATTAGAAAATGGAGTGAGGATATGGATAGAAATTTTACCAAGGAAGAGTACCAGAAGGCCAACACATATGTGAGAAGGTGATCAAAGTCACTGCATATAAAGACAATAATGATATAGCATATCATTTATCAGAAAGGACAGAAATGACAAATGTTGGAGAGGGTGTGGAGAAAAAAGAACACTTTGGCACTGCTGGTGGAAGTGCAAAATTATCCAGCTATGTGGAAAGCAATTTGGAGCTTTATTGGGATACTATGAGTGGACCTACCCTAAAACCCAGCAATTCCTTTCCTAAGGATTTACCCAAAGGAAACAGAAACACTTATGAGAAGAGATCTGTGTATACCTATGTTCATAGCAGCACAATTTGTAATCACCAGAACCTAAAAGCAACACAAATGTCCAACATCAGATGAGTGGCTAAAAAAATAGTGGTATATGTACATGATTGAATACTACTCCATTGTTGAAAATGATTAAGTTAACTCTTTGCAACCTCTTAGATTAAGCTTGAGGACATTACGTTGAGTGAGGCTAAGCCAAAAAGAGCAGGATGATTATAAATAATCTCACTCATTAAGTAAGACAATAAAGTAGGAATAGGGAGGGAGAGCACAAAGTCAAACATGGACTTGACATGGTATATTGAACCAAAGAAAAGAATTCTGGGGAAAGAGAGGGGAAAGAGGAGAGGAATAAAACTTTGGTGGGGAGGGATGGTACATAATGAAATTATATACATATGTCAGTTACTGCACTGTAAAGCATTAACTCCCTCAATGAAAAGAAAGGTACATTCTAATACATCTAATTTAACAAATTCAGGAATATACTTCTTCTTCTTCTAGCATTTGCCCTTCTTCCGTAGCCAGTTAATGGCTTTGAAAGTGACTGGGATCCATGTGGATTCAGTCGGCTAGGAAGGATCGTCAGTTTCCCCAATGAATGGGTACTCATGGGATGCACCACGGGAAGGTCGATCCAATGCATCCCAGGAATATACTAATCTAAGATAATATACATACATATCCAAAATATTAAAATACAATGTAATAAAATTTATTGTACTGATAATTTAATAAATTAGTTTGTCATTATGTGTGTATTTCTGTTTCATTGATAAGTGATACATAATTTTGGTGATACCAGTCTTTCACTTCCTTTGCTAGCTTTATTCCTAAATATTTTATTTTTTCTGCTGTAGTAAAAAAGGATTGATTTCTGGATGTCTTCTTCTTCTAGTGTTTGCATAATGGAAGACCACTGACTTTTGTATGTTGGTTTTGCAGCCTGACACTTTCCTATATTGAACTATTATCTCCAGAAGTTTTCTACTGGATTGTTTGGAAATTCCTCCATATATAACTACATTATTTGCAAAATCGTGATAACTTTTACCTTTCCAGTCTGAATCCCTTTACCTTTTTGTTTTGTTTTGTTTTGATAATTGCTATGGCTAGGACTTCCTGTACTATTTTTAATAGCAGTGATGATAGTGTTCAGCCCTGCTTTGTACAATTAATTATGATGTCTGTTGTATATTTGCCATATGTAGACTCTACAAGTTTGAGGAATTTCCTCTATGTCCCCATTCTTTTTAGTGTCAGAATCATGAAAAGGTGTTGAATCTTCTTGAAGACTTTATCTATTGAGATAATCATGTGGCTTTTGGTTTTCCTTTTGTTAATGTGATGAATCACATTTATTTTTGTATATTGAGCCAGCCTTGCTTCTCTGGGATAAAACTTGCTTGGTTTTGGTTGGCAATCTTCTTAATGTTCTGTTATATCGAATTAGCTGGGACTTTGTTGGATAACTTAGCATCTATATTCATCAGGGATATGAGTCTATAGCTTTCTTTAATAGTTGTGACTATCTGCTTTTGGTATAAGGATGATATCAGCTTCATAAAAGGTCTTTGGAATTGTTCCTGTATCTCTGATACTATGGAAGAATTTGAGGAGTATAGGTAGTAACTCCTCCTTAAGACTTTTTGTAGAATTTATTTGTAAAACTGGAATTTTGTTAATAGGATAAAAATGGAACAAAGATGGAATTATCTGTTTCCTTTGCCCCTTTTTTCATTCATAGAGGTAATACACAATTATTCTCATTCTTTGTTCTTTCTTCCTATTCATTTCCTGCTGCTCATGCAGCATTGCTCAATCTTAGGTAACATGCATCGTAACATATTACTCACACATACAAGCATCATTGCATATTGGGATTCAATTTGGTCATTTTCACTTCAAGTACTATTATTATTATCCTGTCTACATTCTAGAGGCCATTAATGTTTATAATTGAAATGATTGTTCACTAAGTTATTAGTGATTATATACTACTTATACTTTGGAAAATAATGTAATGATCATTACAACGTGCATTTACCACACAGAAAAAAATGTAATACTTATCTGATCACTCTTTCTCATGTGCACTCTTATTTTTGGAATTATACTGGGTTGATTTTCTTCACACAGAAGTTAGGCTTGTGCCTAACTTATAGAGAAAGACACTAATGTGTTTAAGCTATTGTCTCAAAAATGAATTCATTTTAAAAGTCAAGCAGGCAGGGCTGTGTATATAGCTAACCGTATAGAATGCAGTTATGTTCAAGGACTCAGATTCAGTCCCTGGCCTCCATGTAGGAGTGCCATGCAAAGGAGATAACTTCACAAGCAGTAGAACACTGCCATAGTATTTCTCCTTCTCTTTCTGTCTCTTTCCCTCACTTCTCCTCTCTGGCTCTCACCCTCCATGTAAAGAGAGAGAGAGAGAGAGAGAGAGAGAGAGAGAGGGAGACCCCACTAAGAGTGGTAGAATCATGTAGGCCCAGAATTCCAGCCAGTGAAAACCCTGATGGCCAATTAATTTATATCAGGCAATTATGCAAAAACAACTACAGAGTGAGGCAGTATCTTTTAAAGATATATATCCCTAATTCCCAAATATTATGTTCAGCACAATTTGTGTCTTGAACTGTCTTTTAAAGTCTAATTGCAAAATTCAGAGTGACTTATCTGAGCCCCAGAGAGATTTTAGTGGTAGTATCATAAAACTTTTGAAAATCTGGGAGTCAGGCTATAGCGCAGCAGGTTAAGCGCACGTGGTACAAAGCGTTAATGGACCAGCCTCAGGATCCCAGTTAAAGCCCCTGGCTCCCCACCTGCAGGGGAGTCGCTTCACAGGCGGTGAAGCAGGTCAGCAGGTGTCTGTCTTTCTCTCCCCCTCTGTCTTCCCCTTCTCTTTCCATTTCTCTCTGTCCTATCCAACAACGACGACATCATCAACAATAATAACTACAACAATAAAACAAGGGCAACAAAAGTGAATAAATAAATAAAATAAATATTAAAAAATCTTTTGAAAATCCAAGGAGAAACTGTTTTGAAATAGATGCTTTATGAAGTTGTCCAGAGCAAGAATCAGTTCTGTAAATACATCTCTATAAATGGCACATGCAACTAGCTAACAGATGAGCTGCTCCCAGGGGAATCAAACCAGCTTGAATTTGCAAAGCTGGGAAAATCACAGAAGGAAAGTTATTTCTTCTCTAAAGTTTCATGAGCTCTATTGCTATGCCTAGCTGAATTCTAAAGGGCTAGTAAAACCGGGTATGTTTTATTTTTACTCACACAAGTTATTGTATTACCTCAAGGGAGATTTTAAGGAGATATTTAATGTCAAGTAAGTATGAGAGTAAGATTCAAACACTGCAGCATGTTTAGAGATAGAATGCAAATCACTGTCTGAATTTTATAGAAATTGACTTTGGGTTACTGCTGCATCACTTAACATAAATTAAAAGCTGAAGCTCTCTACTATGTTAAAATCCAATTACTGAACTTAAATATCTCTTTCTGTGGTCCCATATGTACATTATGACTTCCGAATTTCTGTGGTGATGATACTGGACACTGAGTTTTGAAAAATAAAATACATTTCTCCTGATTTTGACTTAGGTTCATCTTGTATTAATTTGTATGCTTTCCATACATTAGCCTTCTTAAATCATGTGATCTATGATTGACCTTATTTAAAAAACAAACATTCTTAGGATGTATTTGCAAAGCTTAAGTGATAAAAATTAACACAAACATAATCAAAACATTCATTCTGGATTTCTCATATAAAATTAATCATGATTATATATTTTCTTCCCATGAAAATGAATACATGTACATGTATTCCAGTTTCAGCTTGTTATTGGTCTTTATTTTCCATATATTTGCATATTTAGTAGTTGTTGCTTTTTACACCGTTCCTAAATGCCTTTAAATGATAAGGAAGAAGGACTACACAGCATAAGTTTACATTAATATTCCCATGATCTCAAAAGAAGTTTATGTCCAAGGCTAAAAACTAGAAAAACCAGAAGAAACCTATAATGATGTGAGCTATTGGATTGTGTGATATGTCAAAGATAGTTAATTGAAATTAAAAGTCATGGATTCTAATTGTATCCTAACCATTTATTTATAATAGTTTATCAGTAATGGATTGTGCCTTGGGCACTGGCTAGTCTTGATCACTGTCACTGTCTTCCAAGTCTCTTTCCTTGACTTTCGTCACGATTCATACTGCTGCTTATCTTTCTCTGTTTCTCATATTTTACTGTCTCTCCACATGCTGTTCATTTTCTTTCTTTTTTTTTAAGCTTTTATTTATAAAATGGGAATACTGAGGGGCAAGGTAGTGGTGCACATGGTTGAGCGCACATGTTACCGTGCACAGGTTCAAGCCCCTGGTCCCCACCTGCAGGGGGAAAACTTCATGAGTGGTGAAGCAGGGCTGCAGGTGTCTCTTTGTCTCTCTCCCTCTCTATCTCCCCTTCCCTCTCAATTTCTGGCTGTCTCTGTCCAATAAGTAAATAAAGATAATTAAAAAATGAATGGACTCCTCCCACATATGGGGATTCTGATTAAAAAATAAATAAAATAAAATGGAAACACTGACAAAGAGTAGGATAAGAGGAGTACAATTCCACACAATTCCCTACCACCAGAACTCCATATCCCATTCCTTCCCCTGATAGCTTTCCTATTTTTTAACCCTCTGGGAGCATGGACCCAGGGACATTATGGGGTGCAGAAGGTCTAGCTTCTGGAATTGCTTCCTTGCTGAACATGGACATTGACAGTTGACAGGTTCATTCATACTCCCAGCCTGCCTCTCTCTTTCCCTAGTAGGGCAGGGATCTGAGGAGGTGGGGCTCCAGGACATACTGGTGGGGTTGTCTGCCCTAGGAAGTCTTGTTGGCATCATGGTAGCATCTGGAACCTGGTGGCTGAAAAAGAGTGAAGATAGAATGCAGAGCAAATTGTTGACTAATCATGAACCTAAAGGCAAAAATATTGTGGATGGATATTTGGGTTTTCCATTTGGAAAAAGCTAGTAGGTCTATTTTAGGTATATTCCAAGGTGTCTATGACCCAACTAGTTTTTGCCTACTGTTAATTTTTAAAACAGTCTCTTCTCTGTTCCTCAAATCTCTAATTATTAGCTAGAAATTATCTCATTATAGATAGTTAGTAAATTATCTCATTACTGGAAACTTAACAAAAAGTGCATCAAAACTGTAACCTAGGTTGGCTCTGTGATATTGTATATAAAAGACTCAGTATGTTTTCCTAGACTGAATTACCTAGTAATGGGACTTCTTTTTCTACTTTACCTCTACTTAAACAGACTTTTTTTTTAAATCCTGTTCTAAGTTGCCTCAAGAATGATCTCACTTTTGGAGACTACTAAATATATCACCTGAGATAATGAGAATCCATTGATAGATATCCAATATCTATTCATGACTGATACTCATAATATGACTATTTGTCTTCAAACAACATGTATCAGTCAGTATTACTGAGAGCTTAAATATTTATTTCCTACATATATCTTTGTACTTTGCAAGAATGTTTTAGTCTGCAAAAAAGCTGTATCAACAATAAGGATTTTAATTAGGTCTTATAAAATTATGTTACAAATGTTAACATTTGCTCTTAAATTTAAGCACAAATGCAATAAAATTCTATTTTCACAGGGGAGTGGAATTGTAACAGTTTGCTTGTTTGTTTGTTTACTTCCAGTATTTTGGCTGTGGCTTCACATATACATGATTACACCACTTTGAGCACTTTCCTCTTTTCTTTCTTTCTTTTCTCTCCCTTCTACCTCTTTCTCTCTTCCTTCCTTCCTTCTTTCCTTCCTTCCTTCCTTTCTTACTTTTCTTTCTTTTGAGATAAAGTTCTGAGGGGCAGTTATAGGGGAGACACTATAACACTGCTCCACTTCTTGTGCAGCTATCCCTTTGCTTAGTATCTAGAGCTCAAATCTGGTTACTCATGCATACATAGTAAAGTATGCATTGCTTCTATATTAATTTTATTTTATTGTGTTGTTACGGCTC
Source organism: Erinaceus europaeus (assembly GCF_950295315.1). Taxonomy (NCBI): domain Eukaryota; kingdom Metazoa; phylum Chordata; class Mammalia; order Eulipotyphla; family Erinaceidae; genus Erinaceus; species Erinaceus europaeus. Next base: position 44,890,752 of record NC_080171.1, on the reverse strand, counting down.
TTTTCTGTTTATATTTTTGTGCATGTATTTGTGTAACATATATATTTTTAATTTTAATTAGTTATTAGATAATTATCGTCAAGATTGCAAGATAACAGGGATACAATCTCTACCGCCATAGCTCTGAGTTCATCCCATCCATTCTTTATTTCTCTCTGGAAGTATGGATCAAAATTTCCCATGGAATGCAGAAGGTAGAAGGCCTAGACCCTGCAACTGCCTCTCTGCTGGACATGGATGTCGGCAGGCCAATCCACACTCTTAGCCTGCCTCCATCTCTTCCCAGTGGGGTAAGGCTCCGAGGCAAGTCTCTGGAACACACTGGTAAGGTTTGACCAAGAATGCCATCACTAGTGTTGCAGTCTCTTTCTGTTATCCAGATTTTGTAGTCATCATTTTATCTGATATGGTGAGACTTAAAGTGATTGAGAGAAGTGAGGTAAGGTGTAGGAAAGGAAGGTTTCTCAATCTAAGTAGTTAAGTATTTGATTCGGTACTTTCTGATGTTTTCTTTAGTTCTTTCTACCTGCTTGCTGATGTGTTTAATCTAAGTCTACTCACAGAAGACTACTGATCACTTTTACTTTGAGGTATATATTTTCCCCCAACCCATGGACACATATGTACATGTACCCTACCCCTTAGGCCTTGATCTACATTCAAGGTCTGTAACCTTACTAGTGAGTGTGCCATTTGAAATAGAACTAGGGAGTCCTATGTGTTATAAAAGATTACTGGAGTTGGAAGGTTGACATCTCAGGCTTGACATCTCTGGATACAGTTCAAAATAAAATGTGGCATGGTGGCACTGGTTGCATTGATTTAGTTGAGGTCAGGAGAGGCAGTATAACAGGGAAGCATGAAGAAATATATGCAAAGTCCCAGAGGTTCTAGGATTGGTAGTAATATGGATTTTTCCCCTTTTTTTGCCCTTTTTGTCTCTTATTGTTATTGTAGTTGTTATTGATGTTATTGTTGTTGTTATTGTTGGATAGGACAGAGAGAAATGGAGAGAGGAGGGGAAGACACAGAGGAGGAGAGAAAGACACATGCATACCTACTTCACTGCCTGTGAAGCTACTCCCCTGCAGGTGGGGAAACGGGGGCTCATCCTTACACTGGTCTTTGCACTTCGTACCACATGCACAGTAGTACGGATTTTAAGATAATGAGGAAGGTTCCTTGCTGTCATAGAGTTTAAGAAGGGAATAGATAATTATTATTATAACCAAGTTATTTGGGAGCTTGGTTTACTTTGAAAATCCCATGGTTAGGATTTACTGTACCATACAAGACCTCACCATGATTTCATAAAATACATATAAATATATAGTAACATAAGTACATATAAGATCAACTAGACTGAATAGATAATTATACAAACATAGAAAATAAGGATGCTATGAGTCATTCATTTATATTTCAGGACAAGTATGTAGGTGCATTTTATTAAGACATTAGTTACTATTTAAAACTGTAACATCAAGTTGTAGAACTTCTGATTAAAGATACTCTCTTGAAAAATCCATTTCTATCCCTCTAAACTGTAAGATCAATGTATTCTACTTCATATTAATAATAATCAATACCTCTATATTTCTGCACCACTAAAGTGGTATTTCAGTTGTATATGTGCTTACTCTGTCAAAAACAAAAATCAATATTTTAAGTAATCAATATTCTTTACAAAATGACCTCAAATGGATGAAGAATAGTGAGTGACCAGAATATGCAGAAATAATTGACTTTGCCTTTTCAGATAAACACTAGAAGAGGGAAATTTAATGAAAAATCAATTACAGCCTAAAATTTCATGATAGCCATTCAGATGTTCTGTCATGGAATGGCATATGAAACAAAATCTGACTGAGGGTTGTATTCCATATCACTAGACTCTAGCTACTTTTATTTTTTATTTATTTCTTTTCTCTTTTTTATTTTTTTATTTATTTATAAAAAGAAAACACTGACAAAACCATAGGATAAGAGGGGTACAACTCCACACAAATACCATCACCAGAACTCTGCATCCCATCCCCTCCCCTGATAGCTTTCCTATTCTTTAACCCTCTGGGAATATGGACCCAAGGTCATTGTGGGCTGCAGAAGGTGGAAGGTCTGGCTACTGTAAATGCTTCCCCACTGAATATGGGCATTGACTGGTCGATCCATTCTCCTAGCCTGTCTCTTTCTTTCTGTAGTGGGGAAGGGCTCTGGGGAGTCGGGTCTCCAGGACATATTGGTGGGGTTGTCTGTCCAGGGAAGTCTGGTCAGCATCAGGCTAGCATCTGGAACCTGGTGGTTGAAAAGAGAGTTAACATACAAAGCCAAACAAATTGTTGACCAGTCATGGACCTAAAGGCTGGAATAGTGCAGATGAAGAGTTGGGGGGGGGGTCCTCCATTTTGTGGATAGCTAGTAGGCACATTTTAGTTATATTCCAAAGGGCCTGTGGCTATACTATTTTTGTTGTTGTTGCTTTCCCTGAGGCTGAAATCTGATATGCCATGAATCCAAGTTATTGTCTGGGGAGATGATGTCATGGTTGGAAAAAGGACCAGAAAGTTCGATCAGGGAAGAGAGTAGCTCCCTAATATCGGAAAGTTGTATAAATATTGTTGATTGTAAACCCCATCGAGTTGAGATTATCTGGGGCCCATAATCAGTTTAGGAGCCTATGTGACCTCTGCATCCCTGTAGATCTGAGCTCACATTCTGTGGTCATGAGTAGGAGCATTCCAAGCTGCCCCAATATTGAGCCATCTTCCTCAGGTGTAACAGAGAGTATGTTGTCCATCCTTCCTTTGGAGGATGGAACATTCGCTACCATTGTTGATTTAAGTTGAGGGTAAGGTCTTGTGGGGGCCCACAAAGGGGCCTCTGGGAGTATGGACCCAAGGTCATTGTGGAATGCAGAAGGTGGAAGGTCTGGCTTCTGTGACTGCTTCCCTTCTGAACATGGGCGTTGACAGGTTGATCCATACCCCCAGCCTGCCTATCTCTTTCCCTAGTGGGGCAGGGTTCTGGGGAATAGTATTTTTTATTTCTTATGCTAGGATCAGTATCAGAGGTGTGTAATAACAACAGAGTAGTCAAAACTGTTTCACTAGTGTGTTAAACATACAAGTGAATGACTGCTAGCATCTGATGTGGAATCAGATGTGTATGAGCTAGAATAAAAGAAAGAAAGGATTTAGGGAAAATATTATGCAATTTCTAGTAACTGCCTTTCCTGACAAAATTGCTTTATTGCATAAACATAACTGTGAGTGATTAACATCAAGGGTGGAGAAGCCCATTATATATAGCTTAATTGCCTTTATACAGTAAACTGATCACCCTGAAATATTGCCTGAAATGGAGTTTGATTATATAAGAATAAATGCAGCAATTGTCAGTATCAGATAGATAAGTAGGTAGAGAGATAGATGCAAGTACTACACTGTTTTAACTCAGTGGTTTAATAAAAATACTACTTTGAGATGATAATAAATTTTAGTATTTATATGATGATGACTGTTGTTTGCCTATAATAAAGAAGTGGTAGTTGTGGTAATAATATTGGCAGTAGTAGCAATAACTGATATATGCATAAGCTCTTTTAAGTTTTAAAGTACTTTTGTATGCTTTCTTTTTCATGTCATCCTCAAAATCTGTCAGTGAGCACTACAAAATATAAACTCAATGAAAACAATAAATAAATTTATGAATAAAAGATCACATGAGTATACAAATAGCCAGATAAGATAGGCAGTATAATTTCATTTATCTTGATTTTACAAATGAGAAAACTGCTTAAAGCAAGATAAGGATTTTATGAAGGTTACTCAATAAAATGCATAGCAAGGACAAAGCTATTATAAGTATATATTACTAGAGTATGTTACATTTGCGTTTTGATAGTCAGTGATTAAATTGCCATTTATCATTTAGTTTTGTACAATTTTGAGCCTGTATAGCTATTCATAATCAGTATGAAGATTGGCCTTGAGTCTGGAAAAAGATATTGTGAAAGATAAATAATTTCTCTCCAAGGTTAGAATCTTAAGAAGATAAAAGTGAAACCAGTATACGAAAAATCAGTACCTTATACTAGAACAGAGGAATAGGAGATTGAAGATTCATAGCAAATATAACATATACCATTATCAACATAATATAAAGTAAAAAAAAGAGTCCAGTATAAATATACTTAATTTAAATATTCAAAAGTAGATCATACACCCACATTTGTGGGAAAGGCTCCAAGTAGAATTTGCAGTCAAAACTGGTTTCCATTTGCCACAAATGCTTCTGTAGGGAAAAAAAAAGTTTTGAAAGTGTACATATAACAGGTGATTAAAATGAGTAGCTTCTCTCAGAACTATTATAGTCTCAGCTGTGTTTAGCCTAGAGCAACAATATATTAATGAAAAATAAACATATATGGACTCTTATGTTTAAGAGTAATCAGATTTTGAATTACTGTTTGAATCTCAGTTGTCTCTTATTTGAATAGACTGTTACAGGATGTCTATATAGGAATACATAAATAATCAAAAGGCATATTGACAAATGGGAGACAACGGGGCTTAGCCAAAGATTTACGGTCCATTGGATTTTTAGGAACATTTTCTCCAAATATCAGGGGAAGTTCAAGACTTCCATTACCTCTTAAAATAACCATATTGTTGGGTTCACAGGTAATCATGCTCAAGTATCTGGGTTTAAGCCCCTGGTCCCCACTTGTAGGGGAAAACCTTCTTAAATGAAGAAGCAATGCTATAGGATATGTCTCTTTGCTTTTTTCTCTTCCCTCTCCCTCTGAATTTCTCTCTATTCTATCAAATAAAATAGTTATAAAAATGAAATAATCATATATTATATCCATTTTAATTGTCATTAAAGCTGTAATTTCCCTATTTATTTATTTTTTAATTATCTTTATTTGTTTATTGAGTAGAGACAGCCATAAAAATGATAGAAAGGGAGAGATAGAGGTAGAGACACAGAGAGATACCTACATCCCTGCTTTACCACTTATGAAGCTTCCCCCCCACAGGTGGGAGCTGTGGGCTCAAACCTGGGTTCTTGTGCATTGTAACATGTATGCTCAACCAGATGTACCACCACCCAGCCCCCCATAATTTCTCTTTTTGTTTGCCAAAAAGATATACCTTCCTTCCTAAAATTGATGGTCCATAGAAATAGGTATCACAGTAATCTTTTTGATAGTGAAAATTTAAAACAGTTTAATTCTTCATAAGTTGACTAGTTAAATCAGTTTTATTATTTCTATGTAGTGAAATATAATGCAATCATTATAAAAAATAGAGATAAACTACTTACATTTTTGTCATGAAGTGCTTTTTTTCTTTTTTTTATTTCTCTATTGGGGAAATAATGTTTTTCAGTCTATAGTAAATACAGTAGTTTTTACATACATAGCATTTCTCAGTTTTCCAAACAATACAACCCCCATTAGGTCCTCTGCCATCCTGTTCCAGGACCTGAACTGTCATAAGGTTTTATTCGTGACAAAAAGAATAAAATATTAAAACTATTTAAAATTATAGAAGTATGACTATAATGCCAAACAAAGGCAATATCAGTCCCCTAAACAAATTGAATAAACAGATTCTTTTAGAATATATATATAATTCTCCAAGGAGCTACTGATACTTGAACCAAATGTATTCAAGGCAAGTGGTAACATTTGCTACAGGGTGGATGGAAAGGGCAAAGAATATGCTTATGGCAGATTTCTGGGCAATTAACTATTCTCTATTTTAATTACTGCTATTTTGAGGAAATATGGAAAAGTTTAAATTTTAGCTATCAAGAAACTGACTTATTTTCTACAGCTTGGTTCACATTTTTAAATGGCTTGCTCTGCATGATGATAGGAAAATCTGTAAGAATTAAACACTCAAGGTACAAGCCATATTTTCCCCTTAAAAAATTTTAACATGGTTGTGGAGGGAGACTTCAATTGGTGATGAGAATGGTGCACAGACACTTGTCTGGAAGAAAGAAGCCACTATTCTTGTGACAATTGTTATAAATATTTACCTCAATAAAGTAACTTGAGAAAAAAATAACTTTCATATGGGTGGTTTATTTATTTTTAACTTTCTAGCTACTTATAATTACAAGGAAGTAAACCAACTATTGACATAGATTATAATATATGAACTAAAGACAAGTGATCACAGTGGCACAGTTATATATACTTGATTTATGTTTCTTGCCTATGTTAATAAATTTAATGGGAAATGTATTTATAGAGATAAATTACAAATTATGGCATTTCAAATAAATGTAATGTCCAGTGGAAGTATATGTTTAACCATTTTCATGCAAATATTTAATCTACTTGAGAGTATTCTCAGTTCGGGGCATGTCTTCATGATCTGTTATCCAAGCTTCTGATGAGATAGCTACCGAGCCCTGTAGTGTCCTAGGTGAGACTCCTATTCTGACGTGAGGTCTATTTTGAAGTTCTCACATAATCTTCAATTTCAAAAAGTCAGCAATTCTTTCTTTAAATTTCTTTCACCTGACACTTCTAAAGAGATAATGGCCACACACAGCAGAACAGTATACTATTCAAGCAAGATATTTCAGTAGCCTGAGCACTTGTTTTTATAAGTAGACAGTTGGTTTATGGAACAGTTGAAATTAATATCTTAATAAGTAAAGTTAAATATATCCATGTCCAAAATATACATAATTCATTTTGACAGTTATATCTTACAGTTGAAAAAATAGACATATAAAGTAATCTGCAACTAGTAGATTATGAGCAGTTATCTCATTGATGATTTTGACAGTAACTGCATCCAATCTTATGGCAAGATTGCTACATAAGAACCATGTTATAGGGAGTTGGGTGGTAGTGCAGCGGGTTAAGCACAGGTGGCGCATAGCGCAAGAACCAGCATAAGGATCCCAGTTGGAGCCCCTGGCTCCCCACCTGCAGGTAAGTCGCTTCACAGGCAGTGAAGCAGGTCTGCAAGTGTCTTTCTTTCCCCCTCTGTCTTCCCCTCCTCTCTTCATTTCCCTCTGTCCTATCTAACAATGACAACATCAACAACAACAATAACTACAACAACAATAAAATAACAAGGGCAACAAAAGGGAAAATAAATAAAATTAAAATTAAAAAAGAACCACTGTACAAATAAAAATATTTCATGTTTATACAATAAGTATTAAAATAAAAATCTATACATTGTTAATGAACAAGATTTTTGAAAGTTTACAATATATTCAGTACTCTGTAATATCACTGAATGATTTAATAATGTAAGAAGATCAATTTTATTTAATGTTGAGTTCACAGAAAAAAAAGGACTCACTCATTTAAAGAATGACTTGGTACTTTTAAAGTGATGAGTAAGCAAGGTGATTAAAACAATTCTTTTATTCAAGATATCTATGGTCTCTATCTTCACTGTCTGACTGTATAATGTCCTTAAATACCATTGAAAAATTAACTGCCATGGAATTTCAACAAGAAAAATAATGTTTAATCTGGGCCAGGCAGTGGCACACCTGGTTGAGCTCACACATTACAGTGTGCAAGGACCTGGGTTCAAGCCCTTGGTCCCCACCCGCAGAGAGGAAGCTTTGTGAGTGTTGAAGCTATGTTGCAGGTGTCTCTCTGTCTCTCTTCCTCTCTATCTCCCCCACCCATCTTGATTTCTGGAAGCCTCTATCAAATAAAATAAAGATAATAAAAACTTAAATAAAAGAAAAATAATCTTGTATAATATTTGTCCAACATGAAAGACATTCATACTATATACCGACAATAGTATGAGAACATCTTCAATGATTATTTTTATTTGGATAGGAAATAACTATTTTTATCCATATCTTTAGACTTTTTTATTGTGTGACAGCAAAAGCTAAGTATTGTCTGAAAAATATGGTTGTATTATCTGTGAACTTTTATCTAGCATGCTCCTTTACTGTTACTGAAAATGTAATGTATAACTTGCCAAGAAATATGTCTTTCCTTTTTAAAAATTACTCATTTATTTATTATTGGGTAGAGACTGAGAGAAATCGATAGAACAGGGAGTGATAGAGAAGGGGAGAGACACCCGCAGCTCCACTTCACCATGAACTGGGGGCTTGAACCCAGGTCCTTGTGCACTATGGTATATGCATTTAACCAGGTGTGCCACTATCTTTCATATAATAGAAGTCAGTGAAACTCTAAATTGGCAAATAGGCTTGTTAAGTAGTGGTTCCTTTTGAATACATTGCCATTGGAACCTAAAACCTGTTTGCAAATTTGGCTTTTCAAGAGCCATAATTTGATTTCTAATTTTACTCTTTGCCAGGGTAAAACAAACAAACAAATAAAAAAGGAACTCTATTAAGAATGATAAAACAAAATAAAATTGCTATTTATTTATCAGTATTAAAATAATTTGAAATGCTGCCATTTATTTAAAGAATTTTCTCTTTAGTTTATCAACTTCAAAATTAAAGATCAATTACAGACTGCCATTTTATATTATTTTCATGGATTTTGTTTTTTTTTAGAAAGCCAGAATTCTGCCAGATGTTTTGGATCACAAAATTCATTCATGTATACATTTTTTTGTGCCTTAGAAAATGGAAACTAATTCATCATAAATATTGAACTCGCAACAGTTGTTCTAAAAAAAAGAAAAGAAAAGAAAATGGAAACTATAACCATCCACGGAGCTTTGTAATCTGAAGAAAGTCTTGGGAATGCCATATTTCCATGTCTGAAATGCTTCCAAATCACTGGAGTAAAGCCTGCTTAATAGAAATAAATAGTCAAAAGATATTTACCATACTCACATTTCTGTATCAGTTTCCCCTAATCTTAATGAAGAAATTAAAATTGAAAGTCTTTGTTTTACTTCTAACACACAGTGGAGTATTACACTACTGTATTAGCAATTTGTATTTTTTAGAGAGCAAATATTCAAAATTGTTGGCCAGCTCCAAATTTTACATATCAGTATTATTAAAGCTCACCTTGATAATTTATTTTCTCTAATGGAATATAATACTTCTAGGAAGGAAAACTCAGTTGACATGGAGGATGTTCTTCTGAATTCTGCTTTGTTCTTGGATTTACAAGGCAACTAAAAGATCATACACTAAGGGTGAGAGAGATAGTTTACCCTGTAGAGTACAAGACTTGGAAATTACATTATCTTTTTTGAGCCACAGTACCACAAGGAAGGTATCATGGCTCCAGGGGAATCCCTAGTCCTGTAGTGCCTCTCCATATCTCTCTCTCTCCATATCTCTCTCCCTTTCTGTCTGTCTCTCTATCTCTCTCTGTCTACCTGATACAGTGCCTCAGAGATGTGAAACAGTGCCTTTGTGAGGTGCTGGATCCACAAACATATTTGTCTTTGACTTGTACACTGGCTGTGCATCTAAGTACTTAAAACTAATGAAAAAATATTATATCCTTTTTGGATTTCTCTTGGTTTTGCAAAGCTCAGATATTTAGGGAAATAAAATAGGGAAATCAGATAATACTGCAAATAAAAAAGACATTACAGAACTTCTTTTTCTGATAATATGGATCTTTTGAGCTATTTCTAGATATTATGGTGCCTTGACTTTATAAGACAAAAAATGTTAAATAACAAGTCAAGTAGGTAAGAGTTATTATAATCTCAACTAATGAAAGATGAGGAATACTACATGACCATCTGACACTCAAGACAAACATAGTAGGGAATATCATCATTATTCTTGTAAATGTACTGACTTTATACATATAGTTAACATTTTGTACTATAGGATTAAATATTAGAAGCAAAATGGGTAAATTCTATGATTCTCGTAAAACTGAAGATGTATGCAACACTTTAAGAAAAAAGGAACTCAAAAACAAACAAAAAAAAAGAGCAGATCACATTAGGGAGATAGCATAATGGTTAAGGTTTATGTAAAATATTCTTATTCCTGAGGCTCTGAGCTCCTCAGTTCAATTCCCAGCACCATAAACTCTTTCTTTCTCTCCTCTCTCTCTCTCTCTAATAAAATATTTTAAAAACATAGGTCAAATGGCACAATATTCACATTTTTCCTACCTCAGAAATAAAGGAAGGGAAGAGCATGTTTAGATTTTAACTGAGAGCTCTAAGAGGCCAATCTATTTTTCAGAAAGCTAGGAGTAAAATCACTTCCTGTACTCACAATGTATTTAATTAAGCAGATTAAAATGTCAAGATTCTGGAAGTGATTTTTTTAATCAGAACAAGTAAAATTAAGGAGAAAATAATTTGAGTTTATCTACAAAATAAGAAAGTTGAATGTGTAAATTTCCAGTCATCTGTTGCACAGGTACTGCATCTCATGTCTTGTATGTTCAAGTTTAGTGGAAATAAATAGTTACATAGCTGTGTGCTTACTTTATTGTGAGATTCTTTTTTTCTAAAGCTCCACCCTCTTTATTATTATTATTATCGTTATTTATTGGATTGAGACAGCCAGAAATAGAATGGGAAGGGGGCAATAGAGAGGGAGAGAGACAGAGAGACACCCGCAGCACTGCTTCACCACTTGCAAAGCTTTCTCCCTGCAGGTGGGGACTGGGGACTCGAACCTGGGTCCTTGCACACTGTAACGTGCATTCAACCAGGTGCACCACTATCCAGCTCCTATCGTGAAATTCTATCCTTTGAGATATAGAGCTAAAGGATCCCTGATTGAGAAACTGCAAATTATTCTGTTGATCAGTTGGTTAGTTGATATGTGTTCTGTTTTCTTAATTTACAAAGCAGCTCATTGTTCTCTCTCTCTAGCTACTTAACCTTGGAGCAGTAACAACAGATATATCAATGTACAAGGATTTTGCATTAATCTTTGATAAATATTATTTTAATAAATGTCAGAATATAAATATTATAAATCTAAAATAAATTAGTCTAGTTACCTCAGAGTTTTTTAAAGTTTAAGCTAGACTGGGGAGATAGTGTATCAATAGCACATAGGAATGCATGTTGTTAGAACTGTGAGAAAGATCACAGAGCGAGAAAGAGAAATAAACAGTCAAAGCAGACTTTATTAGAGAAAGTCTATGAGAGAAGACTTGGCACAAAGACAGCCAGAGAGAGAGAGTCAGGACTCATGGTGGAGAAATTCAGATATATACAGCATGCAAGTTCCAGATGCTTGGCTGTGGGGTGAGGGGGTGAAGGTTTGAAGGTTGGGAGGTAGTTGGTAGGGTGGGAACAAAGAATTGGAAAGGTCATATTCCTTAGGAAAACACCAGTAGGTCATCATGGGTTGCAAAAAGGAGGTGGTGACATTTCTGGTATAGCTTGATCTTCCTCCATTGCATTGGGTAGTGATAGCCTTTGGAATATCTCCTTTGTCTAGGGTGGGTTGGACCATCCAGGGATGTCTGAGGAGATAGATGCCTTGTGGCAAAGTGGGTAGGTATTGGTGTGTCAGAATTCGTTCTGTGTGGCAAGTTTTGGCAAGTCCCCTTCACATGTAAGAGAGTACTGATTGAACCTCTGAATTAATAGCCAAGATTATGCTCTGATAAAAAAAAAATAAGCAAGTCAATCCAAACCAAGAAAATACTTACACAATGTATAGCCAAAACTGTAGACTGCTGTTAGAAATAGAATTATATAGAACCCCACTGCCATTAAAAATATCATTTTAATTATGATGTTCAATGGTCTTCATATGAAGACCCTGTGTAAAATATGTGCATTTTTCTTGATGAATTAGGTAGTATCATATTTCTAAAAGGTGAATTATAGAAGAAATTATATTTTATTTATCCTATTTTGATGCTAATGTTTAAATTTGGATTTAAATACTAAAATCTGATCTATCCAGTTAAAAATAGGCTGTCCATCCATGACATCATCTCCCCAGACAATAACTTGGATCCCTGGCATATCAGATTTCAGCCTCAGGGAAAACATCACCAAAAATAGTATAGCCACAGGCCCTTTGGAATATAATTAAAACATTCCCACTAGCTATCTACAAAATGGAGACACCGCCCCCAAATCTTCATCTGCACTATTCCAGCCTTTAGGTTCATGATTAGTCAACAATTTGTTTGGCTTTATATGTTAACTCTCTTTTCAGCCACAAGGTTCCAGATGCTAGCCTGATGCCAACCAACTTCCCTGGACAAACAGCCCCACCAATGTGTCCTCAAGCTCCAATTCCCCAGAACCCCACCCCACTAGGGAAAGGGAGAGGCAGGCTGGGAGTGTGGATCGACCTGTCAATGTCCATGTTCAGTGGGGAAGCAATTACAGAAGCCAGACCTTCCACCTTCTGCATCCCACAATGACCTTGGGTCCATACTCCCAGATGGTTAAAGAATGGAAAACTACCAAGGGAGGGGTTGGGAAACAGAGTTCTGGTGGTGGGAATTGTGTGGAGTTGTACCCCTCTTATCCTATACTTTTTCAGTGTTTCCTTTTTATAAATAAATTAAATAAATAAATATTAGGCTATCTTGTTTTGTTTTTGATTTTTTACCATAGCCATATTTCACTTTTTATCTTGGATTTTTATTGGTATTAGTGTAAATCACTTTATATCATTCTTGAAAGTAGATATATTATAAATAAATAAACGTAAATTAAGATCAAGGATGTAAGATGATTAAGCATTATGTTAAGTCAATAAACATTATTGATTAACCTTATGTGAGTCATTCTAAAAACCTAATGATATTATCATGCGTGAAACTTACCTGTGACCATGTGGAAGTAAATCTACTTGTATTTGTAAAATGAAATATCTATTTTTTATGTACTAGAATAACAAATTACCACAAGTCTGCTGACGTAAACAACAAATTTATGATTTTGAAGCTTTATAGGTTAGAAGTGTGTGCTGATTGAGTAGAGCCTTTCTTTTGACTTTCATAGTTGAGACTGAAGTCAAGGAATTTGTCTTTCTTATTTATTTATTTATTTATAAAAAGGAAACAGAAAAAAACATAGGATAAGAATGGTAAAATTCCACACAATTCATAACACCAGAACTCTGTATCCCACCTCCTCCCCTGATAGTTTTCCTATTCTTTTATTATTTTTAATTTATTATTTATTTAAGAAATAATAAATTAACAAAACCATAGGGTAGGAGGGGTACAAATCCACACAGTTCCCACTACCCAATCTACATATCCCATCCCCTCCCCTGATAGTTTTCCCATTATCTATCCTTCTGGGAGCATGGACCCAGGGTCATTGTGGGTTGCAGAAGGTGGAAGGTCTGGCTTCTGTAATTACTTTCCCACTGAACATGGACATTGACTGGTCGATCCATTTCCCAGTCTGCCTCTCTCTTTCCCTAGTAGGGTGGGTCCCTAGTAGAGCTCCAGGACATATTGATGGGGTCTTCAGTCCAGGGAAGCCTGGCCGGAATCCTGATGGCATCTGGAAGTTGGTGGCTGAAAAGAGAGTTAACATACAAACCCAAACAAATTGTTGAGCAATCATGGACCCAAAGCCTGGAATAGTGGAGAGGAAGTGCTGGGGGGAGTACTCACTGCAAACTCTAGTGTACTTCTGCTTTCAGGTATATATTTTGCAGTTGTTTATGGATATGTGTGAACATATGCTCTCTCTCACAGAAACTGGTCTATATCTAGGTTTTAGGACTTTGTTAGAAAGTGATCCACCCGGGAAGGAATTAGAGAATATTATGAAAGGAAAGGTCTCACCCAAGTAATGAAGCTGAAGGGTTGTCATTCCACACCTGAAGTCTCTGGACACAGTCTGAAGTGAAGCATGTTGTGTGGCAATCATTGCACTGATTATGTTGTGATCGGCAGATGCAATATTATTTGATATGGATTGGGAGAGGCATGTGGGAAAGTGGGCCCTATCCAAAGATTCCAGGACTGGGGGAAATATAGGCTCTATAGTGGAAATGTGGGGTTCCTGCTGTCTTAGGGTTCAAAAAGACAATGGATAGTTAGTGTTATCATCACATTATTTGGTAATTGGGTAGTGTTATCATCACATTATTTGGTAATTGGGTTAACTTTGAAACGTCCTTTGTTAGGGTTTGCTGTATAGTACATAGTATCTTATATAGCTGTGCCACTGGTTGCTTCTGATCTACTTGGTCTAGGCTTTTGAGAGAGTCCGCATATCAAATACACAGCCTATATATTAAAAAGACTCAGTCTGTGTTTTAAAAACTTCTAGACATACAATCAATTTCCCCCCTCTCATATTAATTAACTAGTGATTTATATGACTATACTTTACTAGGAGTGTACATAATCACCATTCCCACCACCAAAAGGCTGTGTCCCATCCCACCCACCCACCCCCACCCCCCATCAGCCCAGGAAGCCGTATGTCCACCCTCCCCCTCAATACAGGGTTTTTACTTTGGTGCCCTACTTTCAATTTACTCAGAGCCTACTTTTAGTTTCCCTTTCTGTTCTTCTTTCTCAACTTCTGTTGATGAGTGGGATCATCCCATACTCATCTTTACCTTTCTGACTTGGCTCACTTAACATAATTCCTTCTAGCTCTGTCCAAGATGGGTCAGAGAAGGTGGGTTCATTGTTCTTGATAGCTGCATAGTATTCCATTGTGTATATGTACCAAAGCTTTCTCAGCCACTCATCAGCTGTTGGGCACCAGGGTTGCTTCCAGCTTTTAGCTATTATGAATTATTCTGCTACGAACATAGGAGTACGCACCTCTTTTTGGTTGGGAATTATGGAGTCCTTGGGGTATAACACCAGGATAGGAATTACTGGATCATATGGAAGGTCCTTGTTTAGCCTTCTGAGAGTTCTCCAGACTGCTCTCCACAGAAGCTGGACCAATTTACATTCCCACCAGCAATGCAAAAGGGATCCTCTGTCCCCACAACTTCTCCAGCATTTGTTGCTGCTGTCCTTTTTGATGTATGCCATTATTACAGAAGTGAGGCTGTATCTCAATGCTGTCTTAATTTGCATTTCTCTGACAATCAGTGACCTAGAGCAGTTTTTCATATGTTTGTAAGCCTTTTGGATCTCCTTTGAGGTGAATGTTTTGTTCATATGCCCTGCCCATTTTTGGATGGGGTCATTTTTTGGTGCTAAGTTTGCTGAGCTCTTTATATATTTTGGTGATTAGTTTCTTGTCTGATGTATGGCATGTGAAGATCTTCTCCCATTCTGTAAGGGGTCTCTTTGTTTGTTTAATAGTTTCTTTGGATGTGCAGAAGCTTTTCAATTTGATGTAGTCCCATTGGGTTGTTTTTGCTTTAGTTTTCCTTGCAATTGGGTTAATTTCATCAAAGATATTCTTGAAGTGTAGGTGGGAAAATATTTTACCAATGTTTTCCTCTAAGTATTTGATTGTTTCTGGTCTAACATCCACTATCTTTAGGAATTTACCATCTATTCCCATTTTTTGTAGAGTTTTGAGCATGAATGTGTATTGGATTTTGTCAAAGGCTTTCTCTGGCTCTATTGAGATAATCATGTGTTTTTTGGTTTTGCTTTTATTGATGTGGTGAGTGA
This sequence comes from Erinaceus europaeus, assembly GCF_950295315.1. Classification (NCBI taxonomy): domain Eukaryota; kingdom Metazoa; phylum Chordata; class Mammalia; order Eulipotyphla; family Erinaceidae; genus Erinaceus; species Erinaceus europaeus. The sequence continues at coordinate 44,875,244 of NC_080171.1, read as the reverse complement.
CATTGATTGACTTACAGATATTGAACCAGCCTTGCATTCCTGGAATGAATCCCACTTGGTTGTGGTGAACAATTTTTTTGATATGCTGCTGTATCCAGTTGGCCAAGATCTTGTTTAATATTTTGACATTTATGTTCATCAGAGATATTGGTCTGTAATTTTCCTTTTTGTTGTGTCCCTATCTGCTTTTGGTATCAGAGTGATGTTGGCTTCATAGAAGATGGAAGGGGATATTCCTGTTTCTTTAATCTTATGGAAAAGCTTAAGAAGTATGAGTACTGTTCCTGAAAGTTTTGTAGAATTCGTTTGTGAAGCCATCAGATCCAGGACTTTGGCTGTTGGGGAGATTCTTAATAACTGTTTCAATTACTTTGTCTGTGATTGGTGCATTTAGGTTTTGTAGTTCTTCTTGGTTCAGTTTTGGAAGAGCATATGTTTCTAGGAATTGTTCCATTTCTTCCAGATTTTCTAGCTTGGTGGCATATAGTTCTTCGTAGAAGTTTCACAGGATTTTCTGGATTTCTGAGGTGTCAGTTGTGATATCTCCTCCATCATTTACAATTCTATTAATTTGAGTCTTCTCTCTTTTTTGTTTGGTGAGTCTGGCTGGGGGTTTGTTAATTTTGTTTAATCTTTCAAAGAACCAACATTTGGCTTCATTGATCTTTTGTATGGTTCTCTTATTTTCAATGTTGTTTATTTCTGCTCTGATTTTAGTGATTTCTGTCCTTCTGGTTGTTTTAGGGTTCCTTTGTTCCTCTTCCTCTAAGTCCTTAAGCTGTGCAGTAAGGTCGCTCATTTGAGCTTTTTCTTCTTGTTTAAAATGTGATTGTATGGTTATAAGTTTCCCTTTCAATACTGCTTTAGCTGTGTCCCAAATATTTTGATAGGTTAGGTTGTGTCTTCATTTTCATTAGTTTCCAGGAACATTTGAATTTCCTGCTTGAGTGACTCTCTGACCCAGTGGTTCTAAGGAGTATCTTGTTTCTGTGACTTTTAATAATCTTCTGTTTGTTGTTAAATGTTAGTTTTACTCCACTGTGGTCTGAGAAGATACTTGGGACGATTTCAATGTTCTTGAATTTGTTGATGCTGTCTCTGGCCTAACATGTTTTCTATCCGTGAGTATGTGTTGTGTGTATTTGAAAAGAATGTGTATTCCAGTTTTTTGGAGTGAAGGACTCTGAAAATGTCCAAGAGGTCTAGTCTGTCAATCTCTTCATTTAATTCTCTTGTATCTTTATTGGTTCTCTGCTTTGTTGATCTGTCTGAGAGTGGGGTGTTAAAGTCTCCCACTATTATTGTATTACTAGTGATGTATTTTTGAAGTTCTTTCAGTAGGTGTTTGATGTATTTAGATGGTCCCTCATTGGGTGCATAGATGTTAATAATTGTTAAGTCTTCTTGGCTGATTGATCCTCTAATAATTATATAATGTCCTTGCCTATCTTTTATTACTTTATTTAATTTAAAATCTATTGTGTCTGAAATGAGAATGGCTGTTCCTGCCTTTTTTTGTGGTCCGTTAGCCTGTATGATATTTTTCCATCCTTTCACTTTAAGTCTGTGTTTATCTTGTTGTGTCAGATGGTATTCTTGCAAGCAACATATGGTTGGGTTATGTTTTCTGATCCAAACCCCCACTCTGTGCCTTTTGATGGGTAATTTTAAGCCACTGACATTTATTGATATTATGGATTTAATGTATTGTAGTGCCATTGTTCAACAAATTTGTATTTGCTCTGATATATTGCAAGCATTATAGTGATGTTCTTGTTTATAAGAGGTCTTTTAGAACCTCTTTCAGGACCAGTTTGCTGATGGTTGCCTCCTTTAACTGTTGTTTGTCTAAGAAGATTTTGATCCCTCCATCTAGTTTGAATGAAAGTCTAGCAGGATATATTGTCTTTGGTTGAAACCCTTTTTCATTCAGGGCGCGATAGATATCTTGCCATTCTCTTCTGGCTTTTAGAGTTTGAGTGCAGAAGTCTGCAGATAATCTTATGGGTTTTCCCTTGTATGTGACAAGATAAAAAGACAAGATAAAAAGACAAGATAAAAAGAGAGAAACAAGAGAGAGAAAATAAAAAAGATAAGAAAAAGAGCTGTAATAAAAGAACAGTGAAAGGGAAGTTTATTTATTTATTTATTTAATTTTTTAATTAGCTAGGAGGAGGGAGAAAGAGAGAGTGGGTAGAGAAGGTGGGAGTAGTGAAACAAGTTCCTCTCACAATGGATAAGATACCCAGTCCCCTATCAATGTAAAATACCCTAAGAGTTAATTCTGGTCAACCTAAAGAAGGGGGGGATGCACCTTTATGTTATATTAATAATAATATAGACCAGGGTAAAAAACCTGTCCTAGATTGCCTCAAGCCTCCTGAGCTGATTGTTAAGAAAGTAAAACAGAAAACAAAACAAAACAAAAAACCACCTCAGGAATAGCCAAGAATAGCAAGAATAGACAGTTATGCAAATCTACTATCCACTGTATATTCTAGGGGTAACTAGAGGAGAAAGGGAAGTAGAGCAGAGATACACACAGAGAGTCCACTCTGAGTCAGATTCCTTCCCCCAAATAATTCCCAAATGTGTATCAGTGAATTCAGAAAGTCAAAGGAGGAAGAAAGGATGACAAGAATGATAAAAAGAAGAAAAAAAGAGAGAAAAGAAAAAGATAAGAGAAAGAACAGTAATAAGAGAGCAGTGAAAGGAAAGAGTTATTTATTTATTTATGTATTCATTATTTAATTAGGTAGGCTGGGGGGAGAGTGGGTAGGGAAGGTAGGGAGAGTGAAACAAATTGCTTTAACAGTGAATAAGACACCCAGTCCCCTAGCAATGGAATATACACTAAGAGTCAATTCTGGTCAACCTGAAGGAGAGGGGGAAAGGGATATGTGTTTATCTAGTATTGATAATAAAATAAAACAGAGTAAAAAATTTGTCCTGTCTTCAGCTTGGATGGCTCCAGATTGCTTCAGGCCCCATGAGCAGAGGCAGCTGATTGCTGAGAAAATAAAGAAAAAAAAATCTCTGGTGGGGTCTTTCCCTGTCTGAATAAGGCTCTGCTTGGTGGAATATTTGTAGCTGGAATTGGCCACTTAGAAAGAAAAAAGACCAGGGGTTTCAGAAAGGAATAAAATTAGAATGCATGATACCCCCTGGTGGGAGCAATCTTGAAAGAAGCTCAGCAGGGGAGCCTGCTAGGAGCAGATTTCTGGCCCTGAGGGACGGTTATGGGAGGGAGGGGGTCAGGTGTGCACTTCAGGAATAATTCTTTAAAAAAAATTTTTCCCTTTCTTTTTACTCTATTTTCTAACCCAAATTGAGTTATAGTCACCTCCTTGGTGTCACTGCTAGGACCCCTTATTGACTGACCTGCTAAAGGCAAAAATCCTACCGTTTCCAGTAGATGTTGTCAGAGCTCAAGCCACTAGCAGCTTCTCATTCTGCCATCTTTCCTATTCTTTAACCCTCTGGGAGTATGGACCCAGAATTATTATGGGATGCCTAAGGTGGAAGGTCTGGTTTCTATAATTGTTTCCCCACTGAACATGGCCCTTGACAGATAGATCCATACTCCTAGGCTGCCTCTTTCTTTCCCTAGTGTGGCAGGGTTCTGGGGAATCAGAGCTCTAGGACACATTGATGGTGTTCTGTCCATGAAAGTTGGTAGGTATCATGCTAGCATCTGGAACATGGTGACTGGAAAGAGAGTTAACATACAAAGTCAAACTAATTGTTGATTAATCATGAACTAAAGGCTGGAATAGTGCAAATAAAGAGTTGGGGGAGAGGGATAGATCTCAAATAAATCCCGCTCTTCATTGTTACGGGTCGTCTCTATCAGGAACAACATGGTAGACCTATTTGTGGGCCCCCATAGGACCTTCCTCTCAACTTGGATCAACAATAGTAGAGAATGTTCCATCCTCCAAAGGGAGGATGAACAACATACTCTATGCTACACCTGAGGAAGATGGGTCCTGATATTGGGGCAGTTTGGACCATTCCTACTCATGACCACAGAATGTAAGCTCAGATTTACAGGGATGCTGAGGTCACACAGGCTCCTAAGCTGAATATGGGGCCCAGATCAGATCAAACCGATGGGGCTTACAGTCAACAATATTTATACACTTTTCCCATATTTGGGAGCTACTGTCTTCCCTGATCCAGCTTTCTCTTCATTTTTCCAGCCATGACATCATCTCCCCAGACAATAACTTGGATCCACCTGCATATCAGATTTCAGGCTCAGGGAAAAAAAAAAACAAAAAAACCTAGTATAGCCACAGGCCCGTTGTAATATAACTAAAATGTTCCTATGAGCTATCTACAAGGCAGAATTTGTTTTTCTAACCTCTTACATGAAAACCTTTGGGGTTGGAGATGGGGGTTGAGGGTTCCTCTCTCAAACTCAAGCTCTTTTAGAATGTTGGCCAAGTTAAGTATGACCTCATTTTCTGCTGGTTGTCAGCAGGGGCTCTCTCTCTTATCTTAACATCTCCTGTATTCCTAGTCACATATATCCATCATTTTATAAGCAAATGTGCATAAAGTGCTTTATACACTTCATATCCTTTTGACTCCTATGTCTTTTTTTTTTCCCTCTCTAAAAAAAGTTCTCAGCTTCGATGGCTCATATGCTTAGAGTGGACCATTCAGTAAAGGGTGATAAGAATGATTCTTCTGTTATAAAATCTATAACTTTAGGGAATCATGTGGTAGTGCAGTGGGTTAAGCACAGGTGATGCAATGTGCAAGGACCTGTGTTAGGATCCCAGTTCAAGCCCCTGGCTCCCCACCTGCAGGAAGAGTCGCCTCACAAGCAGTGAAGCAAGTCTGCAGGCGTCTTTCTCTCCTCCTCTCTGTCTTCCCCTCCTCTCTCCATTTCTCTCTCTCTTATCCAACAACAACGAGATCAACAACAATAATAACTACAACAGTAAAAAAAAAAAAAAACAAGGGCAGCAAAAATAAATAAATATTAAAAATCTATAACTTTATATCTGTTACCATTTCTACCAGTTTAAAAAGCATGTTCTCAGGACTCTAGTATCAAAACAGGAATGCACTAAAGAATTATTCCAGGGGACAGGCAGTGGTACACCTGGTTAAGTGCACACATTCCCATGCTCAAGGACCCAGGTTCCAGCTCCTGGTCCCCACCTGCAGGGGGATGCTTCCCAAGTAGTGAAGCAGGGCTGAAGGTGTTTCTCTTTGTCTCCCTCTTCCCTCTCGATGTCTCTCTGTCTCTATCCAATAGTAAATAAATAAAATTACATTTAAAAAAAAGAATTATTCTGCCTACCACACTAAAGGAAAAAGATTAAGGCAAAAAGAAAAAATAATAATAAAACGTGAATTTTTATGCAATCACACTGAAAAATAAAAATAATTCCTATTAGTTAATGTGGGAGAATAAATAGTATATACTCTGAAAATAAAAGCAAATAGTAACACCCACGGCTATGGACATCTAATTTTTGACAAGAGAAGCCCAGACTATTAAATGGAGAATGGAAAGTCTCTTAAACAAATTGCATTGGGAAAATTTGGGTTGAAAATATGCAGAAGTAAGAAACTGAACCATTACATTTAACCAAACAAACAAACAAAATAAGTAAGCTCCAAATGGATCAAGGACTTGGATGTTAGACCAGAAAAAAAAGATCTGTGTATTCCTATGTTCATAGCAGCACAATTTGTAATAACCAAAACCTGGAAGCAACCTAGTGCCCAACAACAGATGAGTGGCTGAGCAAGTTGTGGTATATATACACAATGGCATACTACTCAGCTATCCCCTGTAGATGGGGAGCCCGAGGTTTAAACCCAGATCCTCACGCAAGTCCTTGTGCTTTGCTTCATGCCACATGCGCTTAACCCACTGTGTTACTGCCCGGCTCCCTAGGGAAACATTTATTTTTATCTACTAATAACTCATCATAATAAACAATGCCTAGAACATCAACAGGCTCTGGAGGAGCCCTATGGAGTACTATGCACAGAATGCTATACACCATTCTGTGGTTCGGCTCTCTGGGTCTCTAACTCCTCTCTAGAAAAAGAAGTTGGGCCTAGGAGGCTGTTTTTCAGTGGGATAACATATGTACAAGATCCTGGATTTACTCCCTTACTCCACATTTTAAAAATCTGGTAATACATGATGTAATAAGAAAGACAGTTACCAAATTAAAACACATGAATATGAAAAAATAAAAAGAACCAGCCGGTCTTTAAGACTTTTTGAGAGAGGTGGTGGTTGTCATTGGCAGTGTGGTAAGAATACAGGATTTTGGTGGTGTGTATGGTGTCAACAATGCTCTTGTCTTCTTTTTCTTCTCCTTCTTCATCATCATCATTTTCATTCTCCTCCTCCTTTTTTTTTCCAGGGTTATTGCTGGGGCTTAGTGCCTACACCACAAATCCACTGCTCCTGGAGGCCATTTTTTTCCCTTTTGTTACCCTGGTTGTTTTACCATTATTGTGGTCATTATTATCTTTGTTATTGATGTCATTGTTGTTGGATAGGACCGAGAGAAATGGAGAGAGGAGGGGAAGACAGAGAGGGGGAAAGAAAGATAAACACCTGAAGACCTTCTTCACTGCTTGTGAATCGACTTCCCTACAGGTGGGGAGCCAGGGGCTCGAATAGTATACTTACACCCAGTCCTTGTGCTTTGTGCCATGTGTGCTTAATCCACTGCTCTACCACCCTACCACCTGACCCCCTCATCCTCCATCTTAAGAGTCTTATTTATTTATTCACATAACAGTGAAGGAGACAGAGAGCCAAAACAACATAAATGAAATGTTGGGGATTAGGGATAGAACAAGTTCAGCACTCTATTGATTGTGGCACTACCACCTTCTATAATCTTATAATTTTGTAAACTATTATTAAATCACAATAAGCATTCTTGTTTTTCATTGAACCTAGGAGGAAATGTATCTTAGTCAAACTGGTAAAGTTAGAACAGCTTTTCTCTATTTGCTTTTTGTTTTTTATAATCACAAATACTATGACAACTATCACTTCCTTTATAATATTTCTAGTTGATTTTCTTTTCAATATATCTGTGTGATAAATCAGTCATTTCATTATAGAAGTCATCTATAGCCAAGATGCAGAATTCACCATGATGCCAACCTGACTTCCCTGAACAGACAACCTCATCAGTGAGTCCTGGAGCCCCACCTCTACAGAGCCCTACCTCACTAGGGGAAGATAGAACAGGCTGGGGGTATAAATAAACCTGTCAATGCCCATATCCAGTAGAGAATCAATTACAGAAGCCAGACTTTCCAGCTTCTGCACCCCATAATGATCTTTAATCCATACTCCTACAAGGATAAAGAACAGGGAAGCTTACAATGTAGGGGAGGGGATATGGAACTCTGGTGGTAGTAATTGTATGGAATTGTACCGCTCTTATCCCACAAACTTGTTGATCATTATTAAATCACACACACACACACACACACACACACACACACACACACACACACATCATCTATAACTTGGAAAAACTTGAAACTTATAGGAATTTGATCAAGCACTTTTTTTTTCTTCAGTTATTTAAGTGATTTGGTACTGAATAATCAAATGTCCAGACTGTCTGACGCTCTTTGTTTTAGGTAAAATAACAACAACAAACACACTTTATGCCACAAAATATCAATATAGTGACATAATTATTTTACTTCATGTTATAAAATATGCCTTCTGCTGTGATTATTCATTTAGGATTAGTAAATACAAGTGCAATTTATAATTTATGATATGTCTTAACAAGGATAGGCATAGTGAAAAAATTAGCACTAGGTTTGATTTAAATCAGAGGATGGAAACTAAAACCATTTCATTTCCAGTATTTCATAATGCAGCAATTTCTCTCCTAATCTAAATAGATTTATCCTTATGAACAAGAAACATAAACACACCTGCAGGGGGAATGTTTTGTGAATAGTGAAGCAGTACTGCAGGTGTCTCTCTGACTCTCTCCCTCTCTATCTTCCTCTACACTCTCTATTTCTGGCTATCTCTAGCTGATAAAGACAATAAAATTTTTTGCTGTCTTCTAGTACTATAAGTATTTATATATTTGTTCCAGTGCTGGCCTTACATATGCCTGATAGCACTATTCTTAAGCACATTTTTATTCTCTTTAATTTCAGATAGAGAGGGGAAGAGACACCACTGCACCAGAGATTCCCCTGGTGTTCTGGTATACATATGCAGTACTGGGACTTGAAGCTGGGAATATGCCTTACCAGAGGAACTATCTTCTGGTCATGGTATTTGAATTTTTTAATGTAGTTATTGTCCAAGAAAATATAAATTTATAATAAAAACAAATTTCTATCCAAAGAATTTTTAAGAGTTCAAGTATTTCCCAGTTTAACCTGTAAATGCTTCCCAGAAAACAATGCTTTTAGGTTGGCTTGATTTACAGTCTTTTTCTAAAATACCACATAAAGTAATTATTTTTAATGGTTATTATACTTTGGCTTGTAACTACCCATAATGTGACTTTCTCCCTATTTTATTTCCTCTTTCAAATTAGATATTTTATCTTAATGGGATTTTTTTCTTCCTGTTTTCAGTAGATGAACATCTATTTGTGTTTATAACAACTAAACATCATAAAATTTATTTGAGCTTTAGCCTGCCTAGTATCTTTTTAACTCTCTCTAGATAAGCATGAAAAACTGTATACATGCTGTTGAGGCTTAACATAAAAGTGAGCCATGACCAAGTCACTATGAAGGCATCAAATTCTCATCAAAAAGGTCGTATATTTTAAGAGTCTGATGCTGTGCCAACCAAGCTAATAGGGCCTACTAAAAATGTCATATTTTGAAACAACACTGAGAAAGTTTCAGATTCCTGAATACTTACACTCAAATATCACTATAAATATGGTACAAGCAATAGGAAAATCCATCACATTTTTAAGATAATGCATTTATAGAGTTCATGTCACTGAACAGTCACAGAATGGTAGAAAAATAAATTTACCACAATATTGATTTTGTGCAATTCAAAAGAATGTTAAATATTCTGACTAGATTAGTATAAGCTTTTGTCTAATAAATCATATCGCCTTGATGTTGTTTATTTTTAAATGGCATAACCAGTTATCCTGGAGATTTCTGTGGTTATTTTTTTCTAGAAAAAAAGACTAGGGTCATATAGTCAGTCATAGGGTCTCAAAACATTATGAAGTGAATAAGTTATCAGTGCACTTTTCTAAAATTTGTATCTGAAGACATACTTTTAGCATATGCAAACTCTAAATAAATGAGATTTGTAAAGTTATTGCCCACCTTATAATTATTTTCTTTTTTATTAGTGAACTAATATTGGTTTACAAAATTGCAAGAGAACAGGTATAACTTCGCATCATTCCCACCACCAAGAGTTTTGGATCCACAATCCCTCCATTGTAAATTACCACAGTTCTCCCAAGGTTTCAGATACAGGTCAACTGTTATTTCTACAACCATCTGTCTATATTTGTATATATTTTGCCTTCTTTGGGGGGTGAGGGAGGTCTCACCTTCTCTTCCAAGTCACACATAACCTATTATATCCAGATGCCCCTCCTCTTTTCAGGTTTTCTCTCCAGGTCCTGATGGAGTTGGAGTTCAGAGCCCTCTGGTCATTCTCCCCCTTATCATTTCTCCCCCCACTGGGAGTATGGATTAAAATTATTTTGCGGAGTACAGAAGTTGGGAGTTCTGGCTTCTGTAATTGCTTCTCTGCTGGACAAGGGCATTGACAGGTTGCTCCATACCCTCAGCCTGTTTTTGTCTTTCCCTAGCGGGGAAGAGCTCTGAAGCAATGAGGTTCCAAGACACATTGGTGGAGTCGTTTACCCAGGGAAGTCAGGATGGACTCATGATAGCATCTGCAACTTGGTGCCTGGAGGGTGGCAAGATTGAAATATTTTCTTTTCTTATGTTAGGTTGTGCAAATACCCAGGGAGTGTCTTTACCTTAACAACTGAGTAAGCTGAAGAAAGAAAATTTATTTAACGTGATTTACTATTCTTAAAATTTCACTCTTTTCAGCTCTATTTCCAACTGGTTTACTCACCTAAACTAAGTCACTTGTCAAATATTGTATCCTTTTCTTCTAAATCATTAATAATTATATTTATCTTTAAATAATTACTATTTCCAGTATTTTTCAATTCAGTTATAGAGAAAAACTATACATCTTAGTCTTTGAAAATTGTTATTGTTTTTTATAATAAAATACTGAGCGGTCCAGACTATTTATTGTGTTTTTTGTTTGTTTGTTTTTTGTTTTTCTATTATGCCTATAGATCTTTAAGGGGAATTATTTTGTTAGGCTTTCAGGTCATAATCTATCATGTTGTTGACACAGTAAACATAGAATTTGGAATCAGATATTTCAAGAACTGAATCTCTTAGCAACCACTGCATTCTCTTGGCTACTAAACTTCAATTCTAATATTTAAAATGAGATCAATAATGCAGGCATTTCTCCACTCTGGCAATTTTGCTTTATGTAGTTTGTTACCTGTGGTCAACTGAAAATAACATGCAGTACGATATATTTTGCCAGAAAAAGAATAGAGGTGGAAAAATAAAAATGAAGGGAGACACCATAACCATATATTTGCTGTACACTTTAAAAAAATTATTTACAAAAAGGAAACAGTAACATTGCTGTATACTTTTATAGATATTCATTAGTGTTGTTGTTAGCCCTCTAATGTGCCTAATCACTTAAACATTATCATTGGTATGGATTTATAAGAATAAAACAGAATTTATATAGGAGTCAGTAACATATATTTCAGATATCTATTGGGGGAGGAACTGTCTTGGGACTTATCCCCTGTGCATTCCTGCAGGTTCTATTACTCCTTCAAAGTCAATTAATGCTACAATAATAAAAATACTATAAACTAGGCTTACACAATAAATAGTTATTTTTCACAGTTTTGAAACTGGCAATCTGAGATCAGAATGTCAACATGATTGGGTTCTTTTTAAGAGCCCTCCTTCTAGGTTATTAATGGAGATCAGCTTGCTATACTGTCTGGCAGAAAGCAAGATTATTTTATAGTTTTCTTATAGTAGTACAGCCTCAGCCTTAGTGACCTATTTATCTCCAGGATTTTCCCCTCCAAATACTAGCATGTAATTCAACATTTAACTTTGGGTAGCAACACAGATATTCAAATTATAGTGTTCTAATTTATCCATATTTCTTGATATAGGATTTAGGTGTCAAACACGTGAAAAAATACTGAACAATGTGTATTTCAACGTGCACAAAACTTGCTGAAATACTAAAGTGGTTAGCATTAAGTTCTGTCTGGTTAATCAGTCAAACTTTCATGCAACAATATAATTTTAATTTCTATATTTGTCTAGTAATATTAATAAGTGTCCCTCAGTAATGTAACACTAACTGGAACATATTATGTTCTTTATGTGTTGAGGAAACGATAGTAAACCACGTAGAAAAATCTTGCATTTTCAGTTTATATTAAAGGATAAAGAGTAAAAAAAGAAATAAATAAGTTATTGTATAATTTCAGGTGATAAAAAGACAATGAAAGATATATTTTTACCATATTTCACTTGATTTTATTAAATTGTCATGGCTAGCAAACCTCTCTAAATTTATATCCCCAAAGAACTGTATTTTTCTCTGTTACCTAATATCTGTGGGACACTCAGTCATTTTCAACTGAGTTTGTATGTTTTTATTTTGAGATTGAGGCTGCACAGATTATCCAAACTTTGTAGCCAGTTTTGACGACTTTGGCTATTATTGCAAATGAGATAGGTAGAAATTAGAATGCGTTGGGAAACAGAGTGGCATAATTCATTTCATTTTTTTTAAATTTTATTATTTTTGAAATCTCAGCTAGCTGTGTAGTATGAGTGCTATCAGGAAGAACTTTTGAATAGTAGTAGTACAGCATAGGTAAAAGTAGTTTGCACCATGATGACAGTATTGGAACTTACGATAGTGGTCTAATTTTGGAAATATTAAAGATAGAACTTATAGATGTCCTGTTATACAGTCATATATGAGGGTGAGAAAAAGATGAGTTCAATGTGTCTTCAATATATTTTTCCTTGAGCAATTAAACATGCTTTTCTCTTTATTGATATAGTTTCTAATATTTTAGAAAACAGTGACAGATGAACTAATTTCATTTCCTAGGATATAATCTGCAATTTAGGAAACTTGATAACAATTAGGACTAAAACTATTTGAATTAGTGGAGCATTTACTCAAATGCCAACATGAGAGTTTGGGACTAGATTGAGTGAAGCTAATAAACATAGTAATACCATATGCTATGGTGATTAATGAGGAATATTAAGTCATTCTCATATATATCTGATCTCCATCCATAATTCCTTGCACACAGCCCCCTAACCCAACCTTGGAATTTCTTAAGTATTGAGTGTTAAAAGTGTTGGTAGTTTCTTTTGTTATGTGAATCAGATTCTTTTTTTTATATACTTCAATTTTTTGTTTATAAAGAGGAAACACTGACAAAACCATAGGATAAGAAGGGTACAACTCCACACAATTCCCACCACCAGAACTCCATATTTCATCCCCTCCCCTGTTAGCTTTCCTATTCTTTATCTCTCTGAGAGTATGGGCCCAGGGTCATTATGGGGTGCAGAAGGTGGAAGGGCTGGCTTCTGTAATTGCTTCCCCACTGAACATGGGTATTGACAGGTGGATCAATACTCCCACCCTGTCTCTCTGTTTCCCTAGTGGGGTGGGGTTCTGGGGAATTGGAACTCCAGGACACATTGGTGGGGTTGTCTGTCCAGGGAAGTCTGGTTGGCATCATGCTAGCATCTGGAACCTGGTGGCTGAAAAGAGTGTTAACATATAAAGCCAAATTGTTGACTAATCAAGAACCTAAAGGCTGTAATAGTGCAGATGAAGAGTTGGGGGAGGGGAGCTCCACTTTGTAGATAGCTAGTAGTCCTATTTTAGTTATATTCTTTTTTTATTTATTTAATAAAGGAGACATTAACAAAATCATAGAATAAGAGGGGTACAATTCCACACAATTCTCATAACCCGATCTCCATATCCCATCCCCTCCCCTGATAGCCTTCCCATTCTCTATCTCTCTGGGAATATGGATCCAGGGTCGTTGTGGGTTGCAGAGGATGGAAGGTCTGGCTTTTGTAATTGCTTCCCCACTAAACATGGGTGTTGACTGGTTGATCCATACTCCCAGTCTGCCTCTCTCTTTCCCTAGTAGGGTGGGGCTCTGAGGAAGTGGAGCTCTAGTACACATTGATGAGGTCCTCTGTCCAGGGAAGTCTGGTCAGCATCTTGCTGGCATCCGGAACCTGGTGGCTGAAAAGAGAGTTAACATACAAAGCCAAACAAATTGTTGAACAATCATGGACCTAAAGACTGGGATAATGCAGATGAAGTGTTGGGGGGTATTCCCTGCATGCTCTTGTGTACTTTTGCTTTCAGGTATATATTTTTCCCCTAGTTTATGGGCACGGGTGAACTTATGCTCTATCTCAGGGGACCTGGACTATATCTAGGTTTGGGGACTTTATGGGGAGTGGAACACCTGGAATGGAATTAGAGAATACTATAAAAGGAAAGGTCTCACCTGACTGATGAAGCTGGAAGGGTTGTCATTCCACACCTGAAGTCTCTGGTCACAGTCTGAAGTGAAGCATGCTGGGGTGGCGCTCGTTGTGTTGATTAGGTTGCGATCCATGATGCAATATTATTTGATTTGAATTGAAAGCAGATGCAGAAAAGTGGGCCCCACCCTAAGGTTCCAGGACTGGGGGAAATATAGGCTCTATAGTGGAAATATGAGGTTCCTGTTGTCTTAGGGTTCAAAAGACTATGGATAGTTATTGTTATCGTCACATTATTTGGTGATAGGGTTAACTTTGGAAAGTCCCTATGATAGGGTTTGGGGTATAGTACCCAGCATCTTGTATACAGCTGTGTTGTCGGTTGCTTCTGTTCTCCCTGGTCTAGGCTTTTGGGAGAGACAACATATCAAAGACAGCCTATGTATTAAAAAGACTCAGTCTGTGTTTTAAGAAGTTCTAGACATATCATCAGTTTTTTGCCTCTCATATTAATTAAATAGTGGTTTATATAATGTTTATACTTTAATAGGATTGTACATAAACACCACTCCCACCACCAAAAGACTGTGTCCCATCCCCACCACCCACCCCCACAAACCCACCCCACACCATGCCGGGAAGCCCAATGGACAGCCTCCCCTTCACCATAGGGTTTTTACATTGGTGCCCTGCTCTCTATTTAATCAGATCCTGCTTTTAGTTTCCATTTCTGTTCTTCTTTCTCAACTTCTGTTGATGAGTGGGGACATCCCATACTCATCTTTATCTTTCTGACTTAGCTCACTTAACATAATTCCTTCTAGCTCTGTCCAAGATGGGTCAGAGAAGGTGGGCTCATTATTCTTAATGGCTGCATAGTATTCCATTGTGTATATGTACCAAAGCTTTCTCAGCCACTCATCTGCTGTTGGGCAGCTGGATTCCTTCCAGGTTTTAGCTATTATGAATTGTGCTGCTATGTACATAGATGTACACACATCTTTTTGGTTGGGAATTATGGAATCCTTGGTGTATATCCCCAGGAGAAGAATTACTGGGTTATATGGAAGGTCTATGTCTAACCTTGTGAAAGTTCTCCAGACTACTCTCCAGAGAAGCTGGACCAATTTACATTCCCATTAGCAGTGTAGAAGGGTACCTCTGTCCCTACAGCCTCTCCAGCATTTGTTGCTGCTGTCCTTTTTGATGTATGCCATTCTCACAGGAGTGAGGTGGTATCTCAATGTTGTCTTTATTTGCATCTCTCTGACAATCAGCGACCTAGAACAGTTTTTCATGTTTGTTAGCCTTTTGGATCTCCTCTGAAGTGAATGTCTTGTTCATATTCTCTATCCATTTTTGGATGGGGTCATTTGCTTTTTTGGTGCTAATTTTGCTGAGTTCTCTGTATATTTTGGTGGTTAATCTCTTGTCTGATGTATGGCATGTGAAGATCTTCTCCCATTCTGTGAGGTGTCTCTCTGTTTGTGTGATAGTTTCTTTGGCTGTGCAGAAGCTTTTCAATTTGATGTAGTCCCATTGGTTTGTTTCTGCTTTAGTCTTCCTTGCAATCGGGTTTGTTTCATCAAAGATGTCCTTGAGATTTAGGTGGGAAAGTGTTTCACCAATGTTTTCCTCTAAGTATTTGATAGTTTCGGTCTGACATCCAGGTCTTTGATCCATTTGGAGTTGATTTTTGTTTCTGGTGAGATAAAGTGGTTCAATTTCATTCTTCTGCATGTTATAACCCAGTTTTCCCAGCACCATTTATTGAAGAGATCCTCCTTCTTCCATTTAATACTTTGGGCCCCCTTCAAAGATTAGATGTCCATCTGTGTGGGGGTTTAGATCTGGGATATCAATTCTGTTCCACTGGTCTGTGTGGCTATTTTTGTTCCAGTACCAGGCTGTTTTGATGATGATGGCATTATAATATAGTTTGAGGTCTGGGAGTGTGATGCCTTCGTTTCTGTTTCTTTTCCTCAAGATGGTATTGGCAATTCTAGATGTTTTTTGGTTCCAGATAAATTAATGTAGTTTTTGTTCTATTTTCTTAAAGAAGCTTTGTGGAACTTTGGTGGTTATCACATTAAATTTGTATATGGCTCTGGGGAAATTTTCACTTTGATGATATTTATTCTTCTGATCCATGAGCATGGGATGTCTTTCCATTTCTTAGTATCAGTTTCTCTTTCCTTGAAGAGTGACTCATAGTTTTCAGTATACAAGTCTTTCACTTCTTTGGTCAGCTTTACTCCTAGGTATTTTATTGATTTTGTTGCAATGGTGAACGGGAGTTATTTCTGGATGTCTTCTTCTTCAGTTTTAGTGTTTGCATAGAGAAATACCACTGATTTTTGTACATTGATTATGTACTCTGACACCTTGCTATATTGCCTAATAACTTCCAGTAGTTTTCTACTGGATTCTTTAGGTTTTTCTATGTATACTATCATGTCATCTGCAAATAGTGAGAGCTTGACTTCTTCCCTTCCAATCTGTATTCCTTTGATTTCTTTCTCTGGCCTGATTGCTATGGCAAGAACTTCCAGTACTATGTTGAAGAGTAATGGTGATAGTGGGCAGCCCTTTGTAGTCCCTGATCTGAGGCAAAATGCTTTCAGCTTCTGTCCATTGAGTATGATGTTGGCTGTTGGTTTGCTATATATGGATTCCTCTATCTTTAGGAATTTCCCATCTATTCCCATTTTTTGTAGAGTTTTGAGCATGAATGGGGTGTTGGATTTTGTCAAAGGCTTTCTCTGCATCTATTGAGATAATCATGTGTTTTTGGCTTTGCTTTTATTGATGTGGTGAATGATATTAATAGACTTATGTATGTTGAACCAGCCTTGCATTCCTGGGATGAATCCCACTTGGTCGTGATGAACAATCTTTTTGATATGCTGCTGTTTCTGGTTGGCCAAGATCTTGTTTAATATTTTGGCATCTATGTTCATCAGGGATATTGGTCTGTAGTTTTCCTTTTTTGTTGTATCTCTATCTGCTTTTGGTATCAGTGTGATGTTGACTTCACAGAAGGTGGAAGGGAGTGTCCCTGTTTCTTCAGTCTTACGGAAAAGCTTTAGGAGTATGGGTATTAACTGTTTCCTGAAGGTATTGTAGAATTCGTTTGTGAAGCCATCTGGTCCAGGACTTTGTTGTTGGGGAGATTCTTAATAACTGTTTCAATTTCTTTGTCTGTGATTGGTGCATTTAGATTTTGTAGTTCTTCTTGGTTCAGTTTTGGAAGGGCATATGCTTCTAGGAATTGTTCCATTTCTGCCAGATTTTCTAGCTTGGTGACGTATAGTTCTTCATAGAAGTCTCGCATGATTTTCTGGGTTTCTGAGGTGTCAGTTGTGATATCTCCTCTATCATTTACAATTCTATGAATTTGAGTCTTCTCCCTTTTTTCTTTAGTGAGTCTGGCTAGGGGTTTGTCAATCTTGGTTAATTTTTCAAAGAACCAACATTTGGCTTCATTGATCTTCTGTATGGTTCCCTTATTTTCAATGTTGTTTATTTCTGCTCTAATTTTAGTGATTTCTGTCCTTCTGGTTGTTTTAGGGTTCCTTTGTTCCTCTTCCTGTAAGTCCTTAAGGTGTGCAGTAAGGTTGTTTATTTGGTTTTTTTCTTGTTGTTTAATATGTGATTGTATTGTTATGAGTTTCCCAAATATTTTAATAGCTTATGTCTTCATTTTCTGTTTTTTTAATTTTTTTATTATCTTTATTATTTATTGGATAGAGATAGCCAGAAATTGAGAGGGAATGGGGAGAGAGAGAGACACCTGCAGCCCTGCTTCACCACTCATGAAGCTTTCCCCCGCAGGTGGGGACCAGGTGCTCAAACCTAAGTCCTTGTGCACTGTACAATGTGTGCTCAACCAGGCGCGCCACCACCTGGCCCCTTATGTCTTCATTTTCATTTGTTTCCAGGAACATTTGTATTTTCTGCTTGAGTGTCTCTCTGACCCAGTGGTTCTTAAGCAGTATGTTGTTAAGTTTCCAAATTCTGTGACTTTTAATAATTCTCTGTTTGTTGTTAGATGTTAGTTTTACTCCACTGTGGTCTGAGAAGATACTTGGGATGATTTAAATGCTCTTGAATTTATTGATGCTGTCTTTGTAGCCTAACATATGGTCTATCCTTGAGTATGTTTTGTGTGGACTTTAAAAGATATGTATTCTAATTTTGGTGGGTGAAGAGCTCTGTAAATGTCCAAAAGGTCTAGTCTGTCCATCTCTTCATTTAATTCTCTTGTTTCTTTGTTGATTCTGTGTTTTGTTGATCTGTCAGAGTGTGAGTGTGGGGTGTTAAAGTCTCCCACTATTGTTGTATTACTAGTGATGTATTTTTGAAGTTCTTTGAGAAGGTGTTTGATGTATTTAGATGGTCCTTCGTTGGATGCATAGATGTTAATAGTTGTTACATCTTGTTGGCTGATTGATCCTGTAAGCATTATGTAATGACCTTGCCTATCTTTTATTACTTTATTTAATTTAAGATCTATTGTGTCAGAGATGAGAATGGCTATTCCAGCCTTTTTTTGTGGTCCATTAGCTTACAGGATAGTTTTCCATCCTTTCACTTTAAGTCTGTGTTTATCTTATTGGGTCAAGTGGGATTCTTGCAAGCAGCATATGGTTTGGTTATGTTTTCTGATCCATCGTCCCACTCTGTGTCTTTTGATGGGTGAGTTTAAGCCATTGACATTTACTGATATTATGGATTTAATGTGTTGTAGTGCCATTGTTCAACAAGTTTTTATTTGATATGTTGCAAATATTATACTGATGTTCTTGTTTATAAGAGGTCTTTTAGAAACTCTTTCAGGGACAGTTTGGTGATAGTTGCTTTCTTTAACTGTTATTTGTCTGAGAAGGTTTTGATGACTCCATCTAGTTTGAATGAAAGTCTAGCGGGATATATTATCTTTGGTTGAAACCGTTTTTCATTCAGGGCTCGATAGATATCTTGCCATTCTCTTCAGGCCTTTAGAGTTTGGGTAGAAAAGTCTGCTGATAGTCTTATAGGTTTTTCTCTGTATGCGATTTTTTGTTTTTCTCTTGCAGCCTTTAGGATCCTTTCTTTATCCTTACTTCTTTTCATTGTGACTATGATATGTCTTGGTGTCTTCAGGTCTGGGTTGATTCTGTTTGGGACTCTCTGAGCCTCTTGGATCTTAATGTCCTTTCTGTTGTTCAGGTCTGGGAAGTTTTCTTCTATAATTTCCTCTAGAATGCTTGCTTCCACTTCCACTCTTTCTTCCTCTGGCAGGCCAATTATATGAATGTTACTTCTTTTGAGATCATCCCATATGTCTCTGCTGTTGTTTTCAGTGTCTCTCAATCTCTTTTTGAGCTCTTTCACCTCTTTCTTAGTTTTCTCTAGCTCATCCTCTGTCTGGCTAATTCTGTTTTCTGCTTCTGCTAGTCTGCTTTTCCTTCCCTCGGCCGCTTTCTTCATACAGCTATTTCAGTTTTCAGTTCTCTAGTTGCCTCAAGATAATCAGTATTTTCCTTGGGGGTTCCAACTGTTGTTTCCCTAATACTGCCATTCCTTTCCTCCAAAGTTGTTTTCATTTCTGTGATTAATAAATTTATTATTGCTGCATGCTTTTCTTATCTATGGTTACTTCTGGCTGATTTGTAGTTTCTTCTGGGCTCTTGTCTTCATTCATTGTATTTGTAGTTTTGTTTGCTCTTGATCTACTCATTTTTAATGTGTTTTTTTTATTTTTATGTTCTGTTGTACCTCAGTTGCTTTGTTTCTGTACAAGCCACACTATACTAAATACCTTTATGACAAATGCAATCACCACCCTCAGAAATTACAATAGTAACATATGCAATGACTGAAGCAGTTTAACCAATACCAGTTAGTCCCACAATGTCTCCAGTTCAAGAAAAAATAGCAACCAAATCTAAATGAAAAAGAAAGAGAAAGGGAAAAAGGGATAGCCGGAATAGACAATTATGCAAATCTACTGTCCACTGTAGATTCTAGGGGTAGCAAGAGGGGAAGGGGAAGTAGAGCAGAGACACACACACAAAGACAGTCCGCTCTGAGTCAGACTTCTTCACTGAAATAGTTCACAAATAAGTATCAGTGAATTCAGAAGGCAGACGGAGGAGGAAGGGATAAAGTAAAACAGAGGAAAAAAAGAGAGAAAATAAAAAAGAAAAGAAGGAAACAGAAAAATAAAGCAATGAAAGGAGAGTTGTATATATATATTTAATTGGCTTGGATGTGGGAGAAGGGCGATAGTGTATAGAGGAGGTATAATTCTTGTTGTCTAGCAATGGAAAGTATACTAAGAGTTAATTTTGGTCACCCTGGGGGGGGGGAGGGATATACGTGTATATATAATAGTATTGGTAAAATAGAACAGAGTAAAAAGCCCAAGCAGTGGGTCTGCAACTTGGATAGCTCCCAGTTAGCCTATGTACATTGAGTCTAGACAGCTGATTGAGAAAGAAAACACAATACAAAACAAACAGGGCGGGGGTGTGGGGGGAAGAAAAAAAAAACAACTTTCAAGCAGTCTTTCCCAGGCTGGGTGAGGTTTGCTTGATTAGCTAATTGTCTCTTGAATGGGTCTAAGTCCCTTACTCAGAGGAACAACAGAAATAGCCTAGAAATTTAGAAGCAGGGTTTAATGGCACCCTGGTGGGCCAGGAAGCTTGGTAAAGAAAGGAGCTCCATGGGAAGCCTGCTAGCAGCAGCTCCCTACCCCTGGCATCTGGTTATGGGGAGAGGGGGGCTGAGAGAAATAATCAAGAAATTTCCTTTCTTTTTGCTCTAATTTTTTTTTAATTTTTTATTTAAGAAAGGATTAACAAACAAAACCATAAGGTAGGAGGGGTACAACTCCACACAATTCCCACCACCCAATATCCTTAACCCACCCCCTCCCATGATAGCTTTCACTTTCTATAGCCCTCTGGGAGCATGGACCCAGGGTAATTGAGGGTTGCAGAAGGTAGAAGGTCTGGCTTCTGTAATTGCTTCCCCGCTAAACATGGGCGTTGACTGGTCGGTCCATACTCCCAGTCTGCTTCTCTCTTTCCCTAGTAAGGTGTGTCTCTGGGGAAGCTGAGCTCCAGGACATATTGGTGGGGTCTTCAATCCAGGGAAGCCTGGCCATTATCCTGGTGGCATCTGGAACCTGGTGATTGAAAAGAGAGTTAACATACGAAGCCAAACAATTTGTTGAGCAATCATGGATCCCAAGCTTGGAATAGTGGAGAGGAAGTGTTAGGGAGGTACTCACTGCAAACTCTAGTGTACTTCTGCTTTCAGGTATATATTTTGCAGTAGTTTATGGATGCGTGTGAACATAAGCTCTCTCTCACAGAAACTGGTGTATATCTAGGTTATGGGACTTTGTTAGAAGGTGAACCACCTGAGATGGAATTAGTGTATACTATGAAAGGAAAGGTCTCACCGGAGTAATGAAGCTGAAGGGTTGTCATTCCACACATGAAGTCTCTGGACAGTCTGAGGTGAAGCATGTTGAGGTGGCAATCGTTGCGTTGGTTAGGTTGTGATCGGTGGATGCAATATTATTTGGTATGGATTGGGAGACGCATACGGGAAAGTGGGCCCTATCCAAGGGTTCCTTGACTGGGGGAAGTAGAGGCTCTATAGTGGAGATGTGAGGTTACTGCTGTCTTAGGGTTCAAAAAGACAATTGATAGTTAATGTTATCATCACATTATTTGGTAATTGGTTTAACTTTGTAAAGTCCTTTTATTAGGGTTTGCTGTACAGTATCCAGTATCTTGTATATAGCTGTGCTATTGGATGCTTCTAATCTACTTGGTCTAGGCTTTTGAGAGAGTCCACATATCAAATACACAGCCTATATATTAAAAAGATTCAGTTTGTGTTTTGAGAAACTTTGAGACATACAACTGATTTTCCACCTCTCATATTAATTAACTACTGATTTATATGTCTACATTTTGCTAGTTTGCTCTAATTTTTAACCCAATTTGAATTATTATCACCTCCCTGATCTACCTTTAGGATGCCTCCCTGATCTACCTTTAGGATGCCTCCTTGCTTGTCCCGCTGAAGGCCAGGATTTCAAGGCTTTCTAGCAGTTGATGTCAGAGCCCACAGGTGCTGCTACTTTCTGGTTGCCATCCTGGCTCTGCCTCCGAATCAGATTCTTGTTTTGTGAGCTGGTTGCATTTGCTGTTGTTGTCCAATGACTTGATTAATCATGCATATCTAATGAAGCTTCTATATAATTCCAAATTGAGGGATGTGGAGAGTTTAGGGTGGTGAAAATGTGGAGGTGCTGAGAAGATGGCATGCCTGGAGATGAGATGGAAACTTCACTTTTCTCCCATATCTCATACTATATGTCTTATGATCTGTTGCATATATCCATTAAACAAAATTGCTAATCTAGTGAATAAAAAAAATTCTGGAAACTGGAAACATCTGATTTATAGCTAATAGGAAAATTCTCAGAATGAGACTTAGGAACCTATTATCTGTAGCTTATTTCTTTTTTAATCTTTATTATCTTACAAACCTAGAGAAATAGGACAGGAGATAGAGAAAGAAAGGAAGAAAGGAAGAGAGAAACAGAGACACATGTAACACTGCTTCACTACTCATGAAGCTTCCCTTCTGCAGGTGGGGACTGGAGACTTGATCCTGGTTCCTTGTGCATGGAAATGTGTGTGCTTTACTGGTTGCACCACCACCCAGCCCCCTGTAGTCTCTTAATCAGAAGCAAAGATGACATTTTGGGCTTGTAAGCAATATCTGAAATTTCAGGTTGTCTGGAATATTGAGCCCTTTATCTGCAGTGTCAAAGTTACACCCTACTGGTATATAAGAAGTGTTTGTTGATGTGGGAAGTTTTTATATACTCACCTTAGAAATGAGTTGAGAAAATCCAAACACCTATTTAAGGTATATTTATGATAGAATGCAATTATCAGTGTCACTATGAAATCCCTTTATTCACGGTGTAATTAGTACACACTGAAGTTGTGTGTGCTCAAGGTGGGTTTATTTAATGATTTCTTCAAATCTTTCACTCTGTATTAGTTTCATAATTATAGCAACTTTAACATATTATCCCAAAACTAGTAGTTTAAAACAAAGCAGTTGTTATTTTTGAGTTTGTGAGATCATAAGTTTGATATCATTTTCACTGGGACAAATGATACTAAACATGCTTACTTACTCTCTTTGTCTATAGTAGGAAATGATACATAAAGGGTAATAATAAGTAAAACAAATAATGTATAAATAAATAAGTTCATTAATATCTGCATTACACTCACTAATTAGTCCGTTACACAGATCCAGAAGCTAGCTCACTTGTTAGGATGATGCTTTCCCATGCATGTATCCCTCGTTGTAGCCCCAATGCTACATCAGCAAACTATAGCACTGTGGGACACTCCAATGCTTGATACCTCTTTTTTCCTCTTCTGAAATAATATAAAGAAAAAATCAGCATGGGAGCAGTGAAACGACTCAAGTGTGAGTCTGTGGCACGAGTGCCTCTCAACAAGAACAGAACATTAAATGTTGAACCTACAAACATGAGGTCTTCAGTTCAATCTTTTGTCTCAGAGTGATGCTTTGGTTTGTTTTCTCTGGTCTTCTTCTTTCTCTTATAAATAAATCACTTTTTAATGTGGCCAGAAAGATGACTTAGAAGGCAGAACACAGGGTGTCCAGCGGTAGCACAGCGGGTTAAGCACATTGCACAAAGCACAAGGACCCACTTAAGGATCCTGATTCAAGCCTCCAGCTCCCCACCTGATGGTGAAGCAGGTCTGCAGGTGTCTATCATTCCCTCTCCCTCTCTGCCTTCCTCTCTCTTCTCTATTTCTCTCTTTCCTATCTAACAACAATGATCATCATCATCATCATCATCATCATCATCATCATCAACAACAACAACAAAAGTAACTACAGCAATAAAACAACAAGGGCAACCAAAAGGAAACTAAATAAATATTAAAAAGAGAAAGAAAAAATAAACAAAAAAAATAAGAAGGTAAAACACAGAATTTCCATGAGTGAGACTGAAGGTTTCATCCTTGGATTGCATATGTCAGAATATAATGGTGCTCTGTTTTTTTGTTTGTTTGTTTGTTCTGTTTTTTCTATTCCCTCTTTCTCATTTAAAAGCTGAAAATTTAAATGTAGAATTAATTTAAGTAAAATTATATTATAATCTGACATTGTCTAGTTGAAAGAGATTAGAAGTTCTCCAATCTATGGATGATTTGAAAAAGATGTTTTAAACAAATAAAACAAATAACTGTTGATTTTATATCTCTTAAAGCCTTCTTGGCTATTTAAGTTTGGTTGTCCTTAGGCTTCAATTTCATAACTGAGGTATTTGTGGGCTTGGATTTTGGTTTCCCTACATGAACTATTGTGATATTACAGTCAACTTAGTCTAAGAACTAATTAATTCAGCAGCTCTTAAATTAGTTCTGACAACCTTTTAAACACTAACTAGCTTTTGATTGTCCAGAAAATATATGAGACAATAATAAAACCAGAAATATTAAGAAAGAGACAAACTTTATTGAGGGTAAATGAATATTAGTTTGGTTACTTCATATTATACATTCCAGGTTACTTCATATCATACATTCCAGATTAGGTACATGAATACTTTATTATGTTGTCAGTTTCTTTGATTATAGATGAATATAACATTGAACCTATTCTAAAATTACAAACTGATTTCTGTATTTCTGAAATAAACTCCTCAAGAAGAAAATATGTGTGAAATTCTCTGATTCCAATCTGGCTTGCTACTATATCTATGTTTTAGGAATTACAATTTAAATGAGACATTGATGAAATTTTCATGCCAGAAACACTTTTAAATACAAAAAGCATGTCATTACTGCCAGATTTCATTTTTCTTCTAATTATCCAATTAGATTGTATAGGAACTGCATTTCTTAAACACATTTTCTTGATATCTTTCCTAATCTCTACAATATCTTACATTTACATGCATGATATTTCATTTGAAATTCACTTAAGTGAATGATATATTTAGTTCATTGGTTCTATCTTTGATCTACAAGTGAGTTATAGTTTCCTTGATTCTTGAAGCAAAAGTTCAATATTGCCTTTGTACTTGAATAAATAAATTAAAGTTTTAAATTCTGTACAAGATACAGAAGGATGAGTTTTATAGCATACATGTGAACAGGAATTATACAAATGTTTAAAAAACTAATGTCCTAGAATCTTGTCAATATTTCCATTTTATAAATAAATTTTTAAAAAAATAATAATTAAAAATTAAAAAAAACTAATGACCCAGGAGCTAATAGATACATTTGATAAAATAAATTGAAAATGTTTTCTTAATTGATTTTAACTGAATAACACATTCACAGTTTTGTTCTTAAAGTGGATTTGGCAGTTTTAAATTACTGAAACTTCTTTTATATTAATTTACCCCTTAATTGCTCCAAAATTATATATATATATATATATTAGAAAGGGAGAGACAGGGAAAAAATGAATAGAGGGAAAAACACCCCCACACCAAAATTTCCTCTACTACAGTGGTGGCCAGTTTTGAACATAGACAACACTCATGACAAAGAAAGCATAATATCCAACAGAGCTATTTTGCCAGTTCTTTTCTACTCTTACGATAACAAGTGCAAAATCAAATTGGACTCTCACACATACATATAGCCAAATCTCCTAACAGATATTTTCAGTTAACTTATTGAAAATCTTATGGAGTTGATTCTAAAATTATCAATTCATTTATAATTTTTTCAACCTTAAAATTATAGGTTTCCTTAGCCTTTGTGGAATTTCAGGCGTCATATATTATTGAAATGTCTCAAAAATTTATATAGAACAAATATAGGAGTAAAATTCAGGAATCAGAAATGGGGGAAGGTCCTCTTAACACAGACCATTTTCATTCTTTGGCAAAATATCCTGCTATTTATTTGGGCAGAGGAATAGCCTTGACTACAAATGAACCAGGGATAAATTTTTCCAATCTAAACAATTATCCTGAATTGAGATAGTTGTTGATAGATTCATAGAATATTGAAAAGAGATTAAAGGTTAGGAGTGGAAGGGCATAAAACCCATGGCAACAAATGGATTCTAAACTGAAAGGACAGCTAGTAGTGACCTGTTCTGTAGAGATCAAATTTCACTAGGCATTGCAAAGATTTATCTTTCTGACAATGTTATTTCATTTTTTCTAGCTCCTAGCTCGTATCTGACATCTAGATAACTTCCCAAGGAAAATATGAACCTTGAATTTAGGATATGTGTAGCAACAGTAATAGTGCCAGTATACAAAAATTTTTCATGATGTTTTAGCTCTTGAGCAATGGGGAGCAAGAAGGATCATAAATGGCAAGCACTCTTCTTGCAGGAGTAATGTGTCTTGTTAAGAGACAGCTTATTTGTGGTAGCATAGATTCTACTATGTGGAGGTAACCAGCTGAGTGGTCAAGTTACTTCTAGAAGTCTATTTTTTTTCTTTTTTGACTTTTAAAATCTGTTTTTAATTATTTATTTTACTTGATAAGATAGGGAGAAATGGAGGGGGGGCTGGGAGATAGAGAGGGACAAAGAAAGAGAGACACTTTCAACAACGCTTGACTTCTTGTGAAGCTCCCTCCACCCCCGCCGCCAGATGACAATCAGGAACGTGAGCCTGAGTCGTTTTGCATGGTTAACATGTACTCTATTAAGTGACCCACCACCCAGACCTTGTTTATGGAAATTTATTTGTTCCCACATACCAAAACTTTTGTATAAGACTTAGACCTTCATCTATCTAGACTTCAGAAAATCTCAGGTGGTCCACTTACATGCTATGTGCTAATCAAAGGCTTCTCATTGTCAACTTCTACCTTGGTCCCAAAGCAGGAATTCTAAAGGTCTGAAACACAGGATGTCTATTGTACAATTTAAAAATTAATGGTCGTGGGGGTCGGGCGGTGGTGCAGTGGGTTAAGTGCATGTGGCGCAAAGCGCAAGGACCGGCATAAGGATACTGGTTCGAGTCCCCGGCTCCCCACCTGCAGGGGAGTTGCTTCATAAGCAGTGAAGCAGGTCTGCCGGTGTCTCTCTTTCTCTCCCCCTCTCTGTCTTCCCCTCCTCTCTCCATTTCTCTCTGTCCTATTCAACAACGAACAACATCAACAATGTCAATAATAACCACAACGAGGCTACAACAACAAGGGCAACATAAAGGGGGAAAAAATGGCCTCCAGGAGCGGTGGATTCATGGTGCAGGCACCGAGCCCAGAATTAACCCTGGAGGGAAAAAAAAAATTAATGGTCGTAACTAAACAAATAAATTGGATGCCAGGAAAAACACCTTTGACATGCAGCTATTAGAGCATTAAACTTGCATGCTTGAGATTTGATACCTGGCATCCTCCAGAGTTTATGCACTTCTCTCTCTCTCTTTCTCCCTCCTCATGTGAGATTTTCTATATCTCATTTATAATAAATCATTTTTAAAATTTTTATTATCTATTTGTTTATTGGATAGAGACAGCTAGAAGTTGGGAGGGAATTGGATAATATAGAGAGAGACAGAGATACCTGCAACATGGCTTCACCACTCACAAAGCTTTTCCCCTGCAGGTGGGGACTGGGGACTCAAACTTGGGTCCTTTTGCATTATAGTGTATACTCAACCAGGTGTGCCACAACAAGGTCCTAATAAAATAAATATTAAAATTAAAAAAGAAACCTACTTCCAAGTATCAGGCAGTGTTCACACTCAGTAGAGTACATGTTACCATGTAAAAGCGCCCAGTTTCAGGCCCTTGGTTCCCACCAGCAGAAGGGAAGCTCCATAAATGGCAAAAGAGTATCACAAGTGTCTGTCTCTTTTAGTTTTTTCTTTAGTTTTTTATTAGTAATTTAATAATGATTCATAAGATTGTAAGATAACAGCAGTACAATTCCATACAGTTTCTACCACCAGAATTCCCTGTCCCAGCCACTCCATTTGGAAGCTTCCCTATTCATTGTCCCTCTAGGAGTATGAACCAAAATTCTTTATGGGGCACAGAAAGTAATAGATTGGGCTTCTGCAATTGCTTCTCCATCGCTGACCAAGGACATTGTCAGGTGGATCTATACACCCAGTCTGGTTTTATTCATTTATTTATAAAATAAAAAATATTGACAAGGCCATCAGATAAGAAGGGTTCAATTCCACACAATTCCCACCACCAGAGTTGCATACCTCATCCCCTCCCTTAAAACCTATTCTATTTTATATCTCTCTGGGAGCATGGACCCAGGATCATTATGGGTTGCAGAAGGTGAAAAGTCTTGCATCTGTAATTGCTTCTCCACTGAACATGGGCATTTGCAGGTCAATCCATATTCCCAGCCTGTCTCTTTCCCTAGTGGGGCAGGGCCCTGGAGAGGTGAGGTTCCAGAACTCATTGGTGAGGTCATCTGGTGGAGGTGAAGTCAATTCACTGTCTGAGAAAGTCAGGGTAGACTGGGGCTGCCTGCAAAATGGGAAGTCCTGGACAAAACCAAAGCAACTCATCCTTTTGCTTATGATAACATTGATAATTTGGGGAGTTATTGGCTACTTTAATCATAAGAACTTAACAGGGGAAGTACATAAAAATAACAATCATAGCAGTGAGTATAATAAGTCCAAATATAGCCTAGAAGCAGAAGCTGCTGCAATGATCAGAAAGCTCACAGAGGAAGAGCTGTTTGTCCCCCAGCCTGTCCTACTACAGAACCAAATTGGCTAAATAGATACAAGAGAACAAGAACCTTGGATTCTTCCCACAGCACAAGGGACATCTTGGGTAGCTTATAGAATAGGTGGTAGATTGTAGTCTCCCCCAAAGTATAAGGGCCCACCTACCAACCTCCCTCTTCCCTTTATGAGCATCTGTGATGAATATCATGGACGTGCGGTTAACATTAAAGGCAAGAAACTAGCAAGGCCTCGTTCCCCCCCGCCAGGTGTGTGTTTTCCAGGAAACAAAGAAAAGCTAAACAAGATAATTTGCTTCATAGAAACTGACCTTTTAGAAACAATAGAAGCTTTACAGAAAACTCATGATATTCTAAGAAGCTTGCCTAAGAAAAATAGGTTAGCTGCTAAAATAAATGAATTTTATGGTAAACAGCTGTGCAAAGAATTCTGCAAAAATAATGAACTGATGTATATTGTATCTAGGTGAAAATGTATATATAATAAAGCTCTGAAGAGAGAAAGCAGAGATGCCTCTCTCCTGCTCCTGAAGTAGTTGACGTGTCTCTCATCCAATTTCTGCTAACGCCAGTCCTCCTTCAGGGACACTAGTAACATGCTGGGGCTGGCTCCCAGCAGTCATCTGTCCAGGGAAGTCAGGTTAGCATCATAGTAACATCTACAACTTGGTGGCTGAAAAAGCATTAAGATATAAAGCAGCAAAATTGTTAAATAATTATAAACCTAAAGGCAAGAATATAGCAGAGACGATTTGGTCTCTTCATCTTGGAAAAAGCTAATAGGTCTATTTAAGGTATAATCCAAGGGGCCCATGACTTTACTAATTTTCGCCTGAGCCCGAGAGCTAACATGAAGGAGGGCCAAAGGCATTGTTGGAGGAGATGGTGTCAGAGATAGGAACAGGACTAGAGAGCTGTATGAGGGAAGAGAACAGCTTCCAAATATGGGAAAAGTATATTAATATTGTTAATTGTAAACCCCATCAATTTGATCTGGGCCCTATATTCACTGATGTGATCTGGAGCCTGTGTAACATCTGCATCCCTGTAGGTCTGAGCTCACATTCTGTGGTCATAGCTAGGAACATTGTAGGCTATACTAATTTCAGGAACTATGTTCCTCAAGTGGTAGAGTATTTTGACCCAACTTCCCTTTAGAGAATGGAGCATTTCCTATCATGTTAATTGACAATGAAGACAGGGTCCTATAGGGGACCACAGAGGGGTCCATCATGATGGAGATGACCAATGACAGGAGAGAGAGAGAGAGAGATGTGGGAATCCCAAGATTCCCTGACTAGGGCCCCAGATGATGGGGTGGCCTGGTAGTAACCAAAAGAGCCATCATTAAAGCATGCTGGTCTCTTGCCCTTATTTAGCTTTTGTAGTGCTTACTTTGTCTGACAAGTTTAGTCTTGGAGTGACTGAAGAAGTAAAAAAGAAAGTAGGTGAGGAGAGTACTTAGGTCTGAGTAGAAACTATTTGATTAGGTACTTTATGGAATTTTTAAAATCTTTCTGCTTGTTTTCTGCACTTATTGGGTCACTGAAAACTATTGTGTACTTTTTCTTTAAGGTTTATATTTCCCCTAACTTATGGATACATGTGCACATGTGCTCTGTCTCTTGGACCTTGGTCCATATCTAGGTGCTGTGGTGTTGCTAGGAAGTCCACCACCTGCAATGGAATTAAGGAATCCTATGTGCTAGGAGTGGTCTCACCAGAGTACTGAAGCTGAAGGGTTGACTTTGAAGGCCTGTCATCTGTGGTCACAGTCTGAAGTGAAACATGTTAAGATGGTATTGCTTGTATTGACTAGGTTGAGATCAGCAGATTCAGTATCAATTGGTATTGGTCAATAGAAGACTGCTGAAAAACGAGCCCTGCTGCTGAGGTTCCAGGACTGGGAGAAATATTTTTTTTAATTTTTATTTATAAAATGGAAATATTGATAAGACCACAGGATAAGAGGGGTACAACTCCACACAATTCCCACTACCAGAACTCTGTATCCCATCCCTTCCCTTAATTTCCTATCCTTTATCCAGACCCTGGATCATTATTAGTGAAGCTGAAAATCTACCCTCACCCTCCATACAGAGTTTTTTAGTTTAGTGCAATACTCCAAACTTAGTCAAATTCTGCTTTGCATTTCTCTTTCTGTTCTTCTTTCTCAACTTCTGTTTATGAGTTGAATCATCCCATGCTTGTCTTTCTCTTTCTCATTTATCTCACTTAACATAATTCCTTCTAGCTCCATCCAAGATGGGTTTGAGAAGGTGGGTTCATTATTCTTAATAGTTGAGTAGTATTCTAAGGTATATATATCACAACTTTCTCAGCCATTCATCTATTGTTGGTAACTTAGTTTGCACAACACTTTTCTCTTTGCTTGCTTCATTATTTCCTGAAAACTCTAACTTTCTTATAAATTTTTTTAAAAAATTAGACTTGTATTATATTTTTCTTTTTTTAAAATTTATTTAAGCAAGGAGACATTAACAAAACCATAGGATAGGAGGGGTACAACTCCACACAATTCCCACCACCCAATGTCCATATCCCATCCCCTCCCCTGATAGCTTTCCTATTCTCTATCCCTCTGGGAGTATGGACCCAGGGTCATTGTGGGTTGCAGAAGGTGGAAGGTCTGGCTTCTGTAATTGCTTCCCTGCTGAACATGGGCGTTGACTGGTCGGTCCATACTCCCAGTCTGCCTCTCTCTTTCCCTAGCAGGGTGGGTCTCTGGGAAGCAGAGCTCTAGGACACATTGTTGGTTCTTCAGTCCAGGGAAGCCTGGTCGGCATTCTGATGGCATCTGGAACCTGGTGGCTGAAAATAGAGTTAACATACAAAGCCAAACAAATTGTTGAACAATCATGTACCCAAAGGTTGGCATAGTGGAGATGAAGGGTTGGGGCACCAAAGTAAAAATCCTGTGGTGAGGAGGAGGGTGGACATTTGGCTTCCCGGGGCAGGGGTGGGGTTGGGGGGGTGGAATGGGACACACTCTTTTGGTTGTGGGAATGGTGTTTATGTACACTCCTATTAAAGTGTAGTCATATAAATCATTATTTAATTAATATGTATTATATTTTTCTATCACGTTTGAATCGTCTGTATCTTATGTATAAGGTGATACTATATCAGTGAAAACATACACTAAAATAATTTGCCACAATCAACTCCACCTTACAAGAACTACTGAACTGAGGCCCATAAGAAAGGGAGAAGCGAAGGAATACACCTCCAAGTTGCAGAAGTTACCATGACGCCAACCTGACTCACCTGGACAGAGGATCTCACCAATGTACCCTGGAACCCTCACCTCTCCAGAGCACTGCCCCAGCAGGGAAAGAGGAGTTGGAGTATGGGTCAACCTGCCAACGATCATGTCCAGTAGAGAAGTAATTACAGAAGCCAGACCTCCCACCTTCTGCACCCTATAATGACCCTGGGTCTATGCTAGAGAGATAAAGAATAGGAAAGCTTCCACCAAGTGCAAGAACTTGTTCAAGGATCCTGCTTAAAGCCCCCAGCTCCCCACCTGCGGGGGGGGGGGGGTCGCTTCATGAGCGGTGAAGCAGGTTTGCAGGTGTCTATCTTTCTCTCCTACTCTCTGTCTTCCCCTCCTCTCTCCATTTCTATCTGTCCTACCCAAAAACAATGACACCAATAATAACAATAATAATAACCACAACAACGATTAAAAAGGGGGGGAGAGAAAAAAAAGCCTCCAGAAGCAGTATATTCATGATGGAGGAACCAAGCCCTAGCAATAACCCTGGAGAAAAAAAAAAAAAAAAGGAAAGTTTCCAGTGGAGGGGATGGGATATGGAACTCTGGTGGTGGGAAATGTGTGGAATTACATACCTCTTATTCTATGATTTTGTTGATATTTTCTATTTTTTATTTTATAAATAAATTTTTAAAAAGAAAGTAATTCAGGGGTGGGGGGAAATAGCATAATGGCTCTGCAAACAGACTGTCATGCCTGAGGCTCCAAAGTCCCAGATTCAGCCCCTAATACCACCATAAGCTACAGCTGATATGTGCTCTGGTAAAAAAAAAAGAATATTTCTATTAATTTATAGATTTAATAATAATTTGAACCATTTAAGGGTGTTGTAAGCCCTGTATCCATATTATGTGAAATATTTTCCATTTTTTACCTCTCCCAGTAACTGTTATCTCAGCTATAAAAAATAACTTCATAAAATATTTTACATTTCTATGTTTTTGCTATTTAAATTACCCAAACATGACTAACTGATTTAATGTGTAATTACTATCTAGTAATCACAGAACAAATTTGAAAACTGATGTGAAATAAGGACATCTTTATTGTTTTTTTTAAATAATTTTTATTTATAAAAAGGAAACACTGACAAAAAACATAGGATTAGAGGGGTACAACTCTACACAATTCCCACCACCAGAACTCCATATCCCATCCCCTCCTCTGATAGCTTTCTTATTCTTTATCCCACTGGGAGCATGGACCAAGACACATTATGGGGTGCAGAAAGTAGAAGGTCTGGATTCTGTAACTGCTTCCCTGCTGAACATGGGCATTGACAGGTCAACCCATACTCCCAGCCTGTCTCTCTCTTTCCCTGGTGGGGTGTGACTCTGGGAAAGCTCGGCTCCAGGACACATTGGTAGGGTCATCTGCCCAGGAAAGTCTGGTTGGCATCATGGTAGCATCTGGTGGCTGAAAAGAGAGTTAACATATAAATCCAAGCATGTTGTTGACTAATCATGAACCTAAAGGCTGGAGTAGTGCAAATGGTGAGTTGGGAGGTCTCCGTTCTGTAGATAGATATAGTAGGTATATTTTAGTTATATTCCAAAGGGCCTGTGGCTATACTAGTTTTTAATTCATTGTTTTTGTTTTTCCCTGAGATTAAAATCTGATATGCAGGTGGATGCTACTTATTGTCTGGGGAGATGATGTCATGGCTGGAAAAAGGACCAGAAAGCTGGGTCAGAGAAGAAAGTAGCTCCCAAATATGGGAAAGGTGTATAAATATTGTTGACTGTAAACCCCATCGGTTTGATCTGATCTGGGGCCCAGAGCCTATGTGCCCTCTGCATCTCTATAGATCTGAGCTCACATTCTGTGGTCATGAGTAGGAACATTCCAAGCTGCCCCAATATCAGGACCCATCTTCCTCAGATGTAGCATAGAGTATGTTGTCCAGCCTCTCTTCGGAAGATGGAACATTCTCTACCTTTATTGACCCAAGTTGAGGGCAAGGTCTTATGGGGGTCCACAAAGGGGTCTGTTTTGTTGTTCCTGATATATATGACTGGTAACCAAATACTGCCAGTGTGAGTGGGTTGACTCTGTTTCAGAATCCTTTGCTAAATAAACATCAAATAATTTCATTAAAAAAAAAGATAGTGCTGATGTAGTATACAGAAGAATTATTATAATTATTTTGTATTCTTTTGGGCTTTAATATTTTAATGCTTATTTTATTATCATGCAAATACATATATAATTTAAAATAGATGGCATAAGTTTATGTTAATATGAACCGAAGTTGAATATGTATTATACATACATATACTAATGGAAAATATTAGCATTCTCTTTGGTAATACTATTCTGGCTGACTCTTACTTTTATGCCTATTTTACTGATGAGGATAAGGCCTCAATAAGACACCTAGTGGTTTAGTGATAGTCCTGAGATTCAAACTTACAAGTCTTGCTCCAAAGACTATGGTTTTGTTGATTATCATGCAATATTTCTATAAGAATTGTTAAACTTAGAAACATATTAATGTGTTATATGTATGTATTTTACCTTAAAGAGAAAAATTATGTAATGTCTGGACAAGTTAAGTCCACAACAAAGCAGTTTGTATGTTCACAATATTGACTGAATGGGCAATAAAATAAAATCCAGACATTTGCACTATATATATATTAAACCAGAACATTACTCAGCTCTAGCTTATGGTGGTACAGAAGATTTAACTTGGGACCTTGGAGCCTCAGGCATCAGGATCTCTTTGCATAACTATTATGCTATCTACTCCCCACCCTGCATATAATATCTTTAGTTTTTTAATTCTCTCAGGTGAAATCAAGCAGGTTGTTGTTATAGCTTGTTTATTTGTTTTTTGCTAAGTCTGTGTTCTAAAATTCAGAAGTCACACAAAATTAAGAAAAAAATGGATATGTTCTAGTGCTTAGGTGTTTACAGTTAAGTTTTAGGCTCTAAGTTTCAGTAGATGCTTAGATATAATAACAATCATATCAACTCAATTGAAAAGCAAATTAATAGTTCAGTAAGTACTTAAAATTAAATATTTGTAATTTTTCTAAAATATTCAGAATAGAGATGTCAAATATTTATACAGTTTAGAACAACTGCTGAAATTATGCTCTTATATAGAAAGCTCATATTGATATTATTCTGTATACACATGTGTGAATGTAGTCTGAAGATTTCTAAGATCATCTCATTGTCCTCGTATTAGCTCTCCATTTTCTGTGTTTCAGCTGTACTCTGTTGCTTTAATTCAATATAAAATAACAAAGACAAGGAAAATTCAAGTATAATTTATTGTAAAGATAAAATAAAGAAGGGTAGGTTCTCTTCTTGCTGTGGTTTATAGACTTGGCAGGTTTGTTAGGTTCTTAAAATTTGTGGTACGGAAATAAGCAAAACAGGTGCAAATACTAGCCACCCAATTTCCCTGTTTATATATCTTCGTGAGGCATGGGAGACTTTTATCCTGAGTCACCTGGCTAGGTCAGTGTCCCTGATGTCAATATAGTTTCTCCCTGCTGCTGTGCCAGCCTCTGTTGGGCAACACCACTGGAAACTCAAGAAGTCACCCTTGTAAATTGGTGAGCTTTAAGGTGGTTTGTTTCTCTTTTTAACAGTCTTTTATTGCTTAAACTCATACCCAGAAGTGGTGCGCCTCAGCTGCCAACCTCTCAATTTGGTGCCAGCCATCCCTGAGCACCAATATTTAGTCCAGGGAATGCCTCCCTCACCCCCTTTCTGTCCACAACCCACATGTGTCTACTCACCTGTGGCTTGGTGAGTTTCTGAAGAAATCCTGGTCATATTTTCTTGAGTTTTCAAATGATTTTTGTTGTTTATTCTAGTTAACCAGTGAGAGCAAGAATGAGACTATTACTGCTCTGGGGAACATTGTTTTATTCAACTTTTTAAATTTTGATGTTTAATCACGTGCATATACAAAAATAAATATATATCCTCATGAATGTGTATGAATATGTATGAGTGTTCTTCAGAAAATATAAAAAGATATACAGTCTCAATTATTAGGTATGTTATAGTTTAGCAAAACTAAGAGCGCATCTGCATCTTGTGTGATTTGTTTTTCATCTAAGAACTTCAAATAATGGCAAAAAACTAGGGTGACACAAGAAGAAAGAAGAGGGAGAGTTATTAAACTAGAGCCTACCTTATATCGCTAGAACCAGACCCATAAACTATTTGCACAATCTAGTCAGATCACACTTATCCAATATAGAATAGGAAAAAAATCTATGACTTTTAGAAATAAGATTGCACAATCTTGCAATAAATAGAATTGAAAAGATTTTACTTCACTATCTACACAAAGACATTAGGTTCATGAGCTGAATAATGTTTTATCCTGCATAGCAGTCCTCAGTGATTAACTGTACATTTTGACATCAAACAGCCTCTTTAAATTTCACCTATGTCAATCAACATTAAATCTCTATTTTCAGATGAGTAGATTGCAAACCTTGAATGAGTTGGGATGATTATATCATCATGAACCTAATTTTCAGAGAAATGCACATCATGAATAGACACTTGAAAAGATGCTCAGACTTATATATGACTAAATATGTGCAGAAAATGATGACATAATAGAACAGATTATTGTTTTACTTTTCATTATTCATTAAATATTTACTGGGTTCCTATTGAATGTCAGTCACTTTGTAATTTTTAAATAGAAATAGAAAAACAACTCTTACCTTCATGGATTTGATATTCTAGTGTTAAAGATGGATGAACTAGAACACACAAATGATTTAATCCTGGTTAAGACCCATGAGTAAAGGACCTGGGGGAAATGAACATATATAACTTGACATCCAGCTTAATCTTGAAGTACTTTAGATGACTAGTAGTTTAGATGACTTTTAAAGATGGAATAGAAATTGACTGTGGTGTGTGTGTATGTGTGTTATTTGTTGTCTTGTTGTTGAGTTTGGCAAGCTCTTTATATATGTTTATATATGTTGGTTATTAAACTCTTGTCTGATGTATGGCATGTAAAGATCTTCTCCCATTCTGTGAGGGGTCTCTTGATTTGGGTAGTTGTTCTTGTGTGCGGGCCGTGGAGAAGAGAGAGAGGGGGTCCAGAGTGAAGAGGAAACACAAATCTTTATTTGCGCTGGCACCTCAGAGTTGGGTGCTAGAGAGGCAGGTTGGGCCACATGGAGGTAGTGAAAATGGCCGCCTCATGCAGTAACCTTTCCTGCGTCTGAACACTGGAGTGAAGCAATGGCGAGAGAGTGAGGTGCAGAAGAAGGGCTTTTATAGGAGTAGCTTTCACAAGAATGGGAAGGGGGAGGAGTAGCCATAGCACTCTAGGATAGGATAATAACTCTCATGAGAATGGGAGGGGGGAGGAGTAACCAAAGCACTCCAAATATCGCGGGGATATAGACAATGCCCTGAGGGCACGACACGGCTAAACAGGCACTCCGAGAATGTCACACCTCTTGCGGGAACTAGCGGTAGCCTGAGGAGGAAACATGGCAGATGTGACTGCAACTGCACAATTTCCCAGCAGGTAGTGGCCTGTACCACACATAATTCAGACTAAATTTTGTTGTATCCTTTTCTTAAGATACTTGATTGATTTTTTTTATGCAGAAATGCTCCATTTTACTCATCATTAGAGAAATGCACATTATAATCATATTGATATTCCACGTCACACCTGTTATGATATTAACTTTTTAAAAATATTTTTAATATATATATTTCTTTATTTCAGAAAGAATTAATTAACAAAACCATAGGGTAGTAGGGGTACAACACCACACAATTCCCACCACCCAATCTCCATAACCCACCCCCTCCCATGATAGCTTTCCCATTCTCTATCCCTCTGAGAGCATGGACCCAGGGTCATTGTGGGTTGCAGAAGGTAGAAGGTCTGGCTTCTGTAATTGCTTCCCCACTGGCCAGCATCCTGATGGCATCTGGAACCTGGTGACTAAAAAGAGAGTTTACATACAAAGCCAAACAAATTGTTGTGCGATCATGGACCCAAAGCTTGGAATAGTGGAGAGGAAGTGTTAGGGAGGTACTCACTGCAAACTCTAGTGTACTTCTGCTTTCAGGTATATATTTTGCAGTAGTTTATGGATACGTGTGAATATATGCTCTCTCTCACAGAAACTGGTGTATATCTAGGTTTTGGGACTTTGTTAGAAAGTGAACCACCTGAGATGGAATTAGAGTATACTATGAAAGGAAAGGTCTCACCTGAGTAATGAAGCTGAAGGGTTGTCATTCCACACGTGAAGTCTCTGGACACAGTCTGAAGTGAAGCATGTTGAGGTGGCAACGTTGCGTTGGTTAGGTTGTGATCAGCGGATGCAGTATTATTTGATATGGATTGGGAGAGGCATACAGGAAAGTGGGCCCTATCCAAGGGTTCCAGGACTGGGGGAAGTAGGGGCTTTATAGTGGAGATGTGAGGTTCCTGCTGTCTTAGGGTTCAAAAAGACAATCAATAGTTAATGTTATCATCACATTATTTGGTAATTGGGTTAACTTTCAAAGTCCTTTTGTTATGGTTTGCTGTACAGTACCCAGTATTTTATATATAGCTGTGCTATTGGATGCTTCTGATCTACTTGGTCTAGGCTTTTGAGAAGTCCGCATATCAAATACACAGCCTATATATTAAAAAGATTCAGTTTGTGTTTTGAAAAACTTCGAGATATACAATTGATTTTCCCCCTCTCAAATTAATTAACTAGTGATTTATATGTCTACATTTTGCTAGGAGTGTACATAAACACCATTCTCACCACCAAAAGACTGTGACCCGGGAGTCGGGCGGTGGCGCAGTGGGTTAAGCGCACGTGGCGCAAAGCGCAGGGATGGGCGTATGGATCCGGTTCGAGCCCCCGGCTCCCCACCTGCAGGGGAGTCGCTCCACAGGCGGTGAAGCAGGTATGCAATGTCTATCTTTCTCTCCCCTCTCTCTCTGTCTTCCCCTCCTCTCTCCATTTCTCTCTGTCCTATCCAACAACAAAGCAATGTCAACAATGGCAATAATAACCGCAATGAGGCTGCAACAACTAGGGCAACATAAAGGGGGAAAAATGACCTCCAGGAGCGGTGGATTCATGGTGCAGGCACCAAGCCCAGCAATAACCCTGGAGGAAAAAAAAAAAAAGACTGTGACCCATCCACTCCACTCCCACCCCCCACTGGCCCAGGAAGCTGCATGTCTACCCCTCACCACAGGGTTTTTACTTTGGTGCCCTACTTACAATTTGGTCAGGTCCTGCTTTTAGTTTCCCTTTCAGATCTTCTTAGTTAACTTCTGTTGATGAGTGGGATCATCCCATACTCATCTTTACCTTTCGGACTTAGCTCACTTAACATAATTCCTTCTAGCTCTGTCCAAGATGGGTCAGAGAAGGTGGGTTCATTGTTCTTGATAGCTGCATAGTATTACATTGTGTATATATACCATTGTGTATATATTTCCTGAAAGTTTTGTAGAATTCGTTTGTGAAGCCATCTGGTCCAGGACTTTTGTTGTTGGGGAGATTCTATATAATGGTTTCAATTTCTTTGTCTGTGATTGGTGTATTTAGATTTTGTAGTTCTTCTTTGTTCAGTTTTGGAAGGGCATATGCTTCTTGGAATTGTTCCATTTCTTCCAGATTCTCTAGCTTGGTGGCGTATATTTCCTTATAGAAGTTTCACAGGATTCTCTGGATTTCTGTGGTGTCAGTTGTGATATCTCCTCCATCATTTACAATTCTATTAATTTGAATCTTCTCTCTTTTTTGTTTGGTGAGTCTGGCTAGGGGTTTGTCAATTTTGTTTAATCTTTCAAAGAACCAACATTTGGCTTCATTGATCTTTTGTATGGTTCTTTTATTTTCAATGTTGTTTATTTCTGCTCTAACTTTAGTGATTTCTGTCATTCTGGATGCTTTAGGGTTCCTTTATTCCTCTTCCTCTAAGTCCTTGAGATGGGCAGTAAGGTCGTTCATTTGAACTTCTTCTTGGTGTTTAATATGTGATTGTATGGCTATAAGTTTCCCTCTCAATACTGCTTTAGCTGTTTTCCAAATATTTTGATAGGTTGTATCTTCATTTTCGTTTGTTTACAGGAAGATTTGAATTTCCTGATTGAGTGAGTCTCTGACCCACTGGTTCTTAAGGAGTTTGTTGTTTAGTTTCCAAATTCTGTGACTTTTAATAATTTTATGTTTGTTGTTAAAGGTTAGTTTTACTCCACTGTGGTCTGAGAAAATACTTGGGATGATTTCAGTGCTCTTGAATTTATTTATACTGTATTTGTTGCCTAACATGTGGTCTATCCTTGAGTATGTTATGTGGATTTGAAAAGAAGGTGTATTCAGTTTTTTGGGGTGAAGGATTCTGAAAATGTCCAAGAGGTCTAGTCTATCAATCTCTTCATTCAATTCTCTTGTATCTTTGTTGGTTCTCTGCTTTGTTGATGTGTCTAAGTGTGAGAGTGGGGTATTGAAGTCTCCCACTATTATTGTATTACTATTGATGTATTTTTGAAATTCTTTCAGTATATACAGTAAATACATTTGCTTAATGTATTTAGATGGTCCCTCATTGGGTGCATAGATGTTAATAATTGTTAAGTCTTGTTTGCTGATTTATCCTCGAATCATTATGTAATGTCCTTGCCTATCTTTTATTACTTTATTTAATTTCAAATCTATCGTGCCTGAGATGAGAATGGCTGTTCCTGCCTTTTTTTGTGGTCCGTTAGCATTTATGATAGTTTTCCATCCTTTCACTTTAAGTCTGTGTTTATCTTGTTGTGACAGATGGGATTCTTGCAAGCAGCATGGTTGGGTTATGTTTTCTGATCCATCTCCCCACCCTGTGCCTTCTGATGGGTGACTTTAAGCCATTGACGTTTATTGATATTTTGGATTTAATGTATTGTAGTGCCATTGTTCAAAAAAAAATTTTTTTTGCTCTGATATATGCAAGTATTATAGTGATGTTCTTGTTTATAAAAGGTCTTTTAGAACCTCTTTCAGGGCCAGCTTGGTGATGGTTGCCTCCTTTAACTGTTGTTTGTCTAAGAAGGTTTTGATCCCTCCATCTAGTTTGAATGAAAGTCTAGCAGGATATATTATCCTTGGTTGAAACCCTTTTTCATTCAGGGCTCAGTAGATATCTTGCCATTCCCTTCTGGCTTTTAGAGTTTGAGTGGAGAAGTCTGCAGATAATCTTATGGGTTTTACCTTGTATGTGACTTTTTGTTTCTCTCTTGCAGCCATTAAGATCCTTTCTTTATCCTTACTTCTTCTCATTGTGACTATGATGTGTCTTGGTGTCTTCAGGTCTGGGTTGATTCTATTTGGTACTCTCTGGGCCTCTTGAATCTTGATGTCCTTTCTGTTATTCTGGTCTGGGAAGTTTTCTTCTATTATTTCCTCTAGAATGTTTGCTTTCCCTTCCTCTCTTTCTTCCTCTGGCAGGCCAATTATATGAATGTTACTTCTTTTTAGATCATCCCATATGTCTCTGTTGTTGTTTTCAGTGTCTCTCAATCTATTTTTAAGCTCTTTCACCTCTTTCTTCATTTTCTCTAACTCATCCTCTCTCTAATTCTGTTTTCTGTTTCTGTTAGTCTGCTTTCCCTTGCCTCAGCTTCTTTCTTCATTACAGCTATTTTAACTTTCAGATCTCTAATTGCCTTAAGATAATCAGTATTTTCCTTGGAGGTCTCAACTGTTTTTTCCCTAATACTGCCATTCCTTTCCTCCAATGTTGTTTTCATTTCTGTGATTAATAAGTTTATTATTGCTTGTATACTTTTCTTATCTATGGTTACTTCTGGCTGATTTGTAGTTTCTTCTGGGCTCTTGTCTTCATTCATTGTATAGCAGTTTTATTTGTTTTTGATCTACCCATTTTTTTGATTTATGTTTCTTTTTTTATATATGCTCTGTTGTTCCTCAGTTGTTGTGTCTTGAGTCCAAGCAACACTGTACTATATACCTTTATGACAATTGCACTTACCAACCTCAGGAATTACATTAGCAACTGAAGCAAGTATTGAAGCAGTTTAATCGTTACCAGTTAGCCAAACAATTTCTCCAGTCCGTGAAAAAATAGTAACCAAATCCCAGTGAATAAGAAAGAG
Organism: Erinaceus europaeus; assembly: GCF_950295315.1. Taxonomy (NCBI): domain Eukaryota; kingdom Metazoa; phylum Chordata; class Mammalia; order Eulipotyphla; family Erinaceidae; genus Erinaceus; species Erinaceus europaeus. Next base: position 44,833,410 of record NC_080171.1, on the reverse strand, counting down.
AAAAGAAAGAAGTGATAGCAAGAATAGATAGTTATGCAAATCTACTATCCACTGTATATTCTAGGGGTAACAAGAGGGGAAAGGGAACTAGAGCAGAGATACACAAATATAGAGTCCACTCTGAGTCAGATTTCTTCCCTTAATAATTCACAAATTCAGAAAGGCAAAGAAGAAGGAAGAAGTGTATGACAAGATAAAAAAAAGAAAAGAAAAAGAAAGAAGGGACAAGAGAGAGAAAAGGGAAAAGATAAACAAGAGCTGTAATTAAAGAGCAGTGAAAGGAAAGGTTGTTTTTTTATTACTTTATTTTTAATTTAATTTAATTTTTTTGATTAGCTAGGAGAGGGAGAGAGGGGAGAGTCTGTAGAGGAGGTAGGATTAAGGAGACAAGTTCCTCCCATAATAGATAAGATGCCCACTACCCTAGCACTGAAATATATGCTAAGAGTTAATTCTGATCAACCTAAAGGAGGGGAAGATATATGCCTTTATATAATATTAATAGTAAAATAGAGCAGGGTAAAAAAAAAATAAATAAAAACCCTGTCCCAGATTACCTCAGACCTTGTGATCAGAGGCAGCTGATTGTTAAGAATGATAAAAAAATAACAAAAATCTCAGGACTAGACAATGATAGCTTACATATACAGTCTTGCGAATCTACTATCCATTGTATATTCTAGGGGTGGCTAAAGGAGGAAGGGAAGTTGAGCAGAGACACTTGCAGTGAGAGTCCACACTTAGTCAGAATTCTTCCCCAAAATAATTCCCAAATGTGTATCATTGAATTCAAAAAAGCACACTGTTTGGTGGTTTGGGGGCTGAGGGCTGTGGCTTTGGAAGTTGTAGGATTAAGGAAGAAAGGATGACAAGAATGAGAAAAAGAAAAAAAGAGAGAGAGAGAGAGAAAAAAGAAAAAGATAAGAAAAAGAACAGTCATAAAAGAGCAGTGAAAGGAAAGGTTTTTTTTTAAATTTATTTATTTTTAATTATTTAATTAGCTATGCGGGGTGAGGTGGGGGGGTTGGCTACTTAGAAAGAAAAAAGACCAGATGTTTCAGAAGGGTATAGACTTAGAATGAATGTTACTCCCTGGTGGGACAGGAATTTGGTAAAGAAAGAAGCTCCTAGCAGGGGAGCCTGCTAGGAACTGGTCCCCAGGGACTGGTTATGGGGGGGGAGGGGGAGGAGGTATGCTTAAATATTAACAGGAAAAAAAAATTCTCCCCCTTTTTTCCTACTCTAATTCTTAACCCAAATTAAGTTATAGTCACCTCCTTGGTGTTACCGCTAGGACCCCTTATTGACTGGCCTACTAAAGGCAGAAAATCCTACTGTTTCCAGGAGATGTGGTCAGAGCTCAAGCCACTAGCAGCTTCTCAGTCCGCCATCTTCCGGGAACCCCCCCCATACTTGATTGATTTAATACACATCATGGATTAAAAGTCATAACTGAAAAATTATTAGTGACAATATTGATTTATAAAATTATGAGATAACTGCACTGTTCCTACCACTAGAGTTTTGTGTCCTCATTTCCTCCATTGTAAATTGTAATAGTTCTCCTAAGGTTGCATATATGGGTTGACTATTATTTTTACAACTATTGGTCTCCATGTATATATACTTGCCCATTTTTCCCATTATCCTGCCTTTTCTTCCTTTCTAAATCACACATACACATATTGCTAATTCCAAATGTTCTCCCTTTTTACCTCTTCTCTCTCCAAGTTTTGATGGAATAGGTATTCAGAGTCCTTTGGTCATCTTTCCCTAACATTTTTCTCCTTCTGGGAGTAGGGACCAAAATTCTTTATGGTGTGTAGAAGGTGGGCTTTCTAGCTTGTGTAATTGCTTTTTCACTGGACATGGACATTGGCAGGCTGATTTATATCCCCAGTATGTTTCTATCTTTCCCTAGTCGGCTAGGGCTCTGGAGAGGTGAGATTCCAGGACACATTGGTGAGGGTGTCTGACTGGGGAAATCAAGATGGAATCATGATAGCATCTACAACTTGGTGGCTAAAATGTGGCAAGACATAAAGCAGGGCAAAATAACCATTTATTAACCATTAATGAACAGGAACCAAAAAGTAGGAATAGAGCAGATGAGAATAGGGATCTTTGGGTGGAAAGAAGCTAGGAAGTCTATTTTAGGTATGTTCCTAGGGTTCAATGACTTTAGTAGGGTTTGCTTGAGTTTGATAGATAGCTAATATTTGATAGGAGGTCGATTGAAAATATTGTCTTGGAAGAGGGTGTTAGATTTGAGAAAAGGATTATGGCAGGGCATAGCTCCCAAACTAGAAGAAAATCACCTGACCCAGGGCCCATGTATATTCATATCTAACACAGGAGCCTGTGTAACCTCTGAGTCTCTATCAGTCTGCTTGCAGTCCATGGTTACAGCTGGGAACATTCTAGGTATAATTTTTTTTCTCTTTTTTTTTTTATTTAAGAAAGGATTAATTAAAAAAACCATAGGGTAGGAGGGGTACAATTCCACACAATTCCCACCACCCAATCTCCATATCCCACGCCTTCCCCTGATAGCTTTCCCATTCTCTATCCCTCTTGGCGTTTGGACCCAGGGTCATTGTGAGTTGCAGAAGGTAGAAGGTCTGGCTTCTGTAATTGCTTCCCCACTGAACATGGGCGTTGACTGGTCGGTCCATACTCCCAGTCCGCCTCTCTCTTTCCCTAGTAGGATGGGTCTCTGGGGAAGCAGAGCTCCAGGACACATTGGTGGGGTCTTCAGTCCAGGGAAACCTGGCCGTCATCCTGATGACATCTGGAACCTGGTGACTGAAAAAAGAGTTAACATACGAAGCCAAACAAATTGTTGAGCAATCATGTACCCAAAGCTTGGAATAGTGAGAGGAAGTGTTAGGGGGGTACTCACTGCAAACTCCAGTGTACTTCTGCTTTCAGGTATATATTTTGCAGTAGTTTATGGATACATGTGAACATATGCAAGAAACTAATCACCAAAATATATAAAGAGCTCAGAAAACTTAGCACCAAAAAAGCAAATGACCCCATCCAAAAATGGGCAGAGGATATGAACAAAACATTCACTACAGAGGAGATCCAAAAGGCTAACAAACATATGAAAAACTGCTCTAGGTCACTGATTGTCAGAGAAATGCAAGTTAAGACAACACTAAGATACCACCTCACTCCTGTAAGAATGGCATACATCAAAAAGGACAGCAGCAACAAATGCTGGAGAGGATGTGGGGACAGAGGAACCCTTTTACATTGCTGGTGGGAATGTAAATTGGTACAGCCTCTGTGGAGAGCCGTCTGGAGAACTCTCAGAAGGCTAGACATGGACCTTCCATATGATCCAATAATTCCTCTCCTGGGGTTATACCCCAAGGACTCCATAACACCCAACCAAAAAGAGGTGTGTACTCCTATGTTCATAGCAGCACAATTCATAATAGCTAGGTATAATTTTTTAAGGACTAGTGTTCCTCTAGTGGTGGGGTAAGATAACCTAGTCTCTTTTTGTTAAATGGAACAGTTCCTACCATTGCTAGTTTATAGTAAAGACAAGTTCCTGAAGTGAACCACAAGAGTGCCATAACTTTTAAATATTTTTAGAGCCAGCATTAAGGTAATTTGTCTACTGTAAAATTTGTTGTTGTCACTGGTGCTTTTGTGCTCTAGGCCAACAATTTTAGACAGAAAGAAATACAGGTAGACAGAAAAGATATCCTAGCACAGAGGATTATTTCATTGTGGTGGAGGCTGTGTTCAATCCTGAATCATGCTTATGACAAAGCAAGAGCAGTGTATTGTATCTTGCTGACCCTCACCTGGAAATTCTTAACACTACCTAAGCAAGGAAATTTTTCTTAGAGAAGCTATTTAGAATATCACAATAAGGGAGTCGGGCTGTAGCGCAGCGGGTTAAGCGTAGGTGGCACAAAGCACAAGGACCGGCATAAAGATCCCAGTTCGAACCCAGGCTCCCCACCTGCAGGGGAGTAGCTTCACAGGCGGTGAAGCAGGTCTGCAGGTGTCTATCTTTCTCTCCTCCTCTCTGTCTTCCCCTCCTCTCTCCATTTCTCTCTGTCCTATCCAACAATGACGACAACAACAATAACTACAACAATAAAAAAACAACAACAAGGGCAACAAAAGGGAATAAATAAATAAAATAAATATTAAAAAAAGAATATCACAATAAATGAGTATCCAAACAAATTAGTTTAATTTAACTCTTACATTTTATAAATGAGAATCAAATTTTAGCTTGTCAAAGCAACTTATCTAGGGTGAAAAAGTAGTTTTTTTTTTGCTTTTCAGTTTAATCTATTTTAAGCATAGATAATATGCAAAAATTCTGTATCAAGCAATTGAGAGTCATTCTCTGACAATATGGTAGTGTTTACTGTGAGTCAGATTGTGCTGACAATTGTTAGTAACTAATCCCATAGGTAAATATTACCATTTCCTTTTACAGGTACAAAAACAATTAAGTATGTTCCCATATCATGAAGTCAAGGTATGATGGATGTAAGATTCAAATATAATTCTGGCAGATTTGAAAATTGTGAAGTTTCCATAAGTGATCCCTTAGACTTATCTAGTATCTCAACATATAGCTAATTATCTACTGATTAAATTAGCTAATTTTGTTAGTATTTACTTAATGTTTCATTCTTGGATTTTTTTTTGTTATCTAATTATTTATAGCCCCAATCTCTGTGTAATTATGTGATCATGAAATATTCATCAGGAATTTCAAAGGTCTAAATAGTTTTAAAAATATTGTATGAAAAGTAAATAATACAGATACAATAATTTGAAGACTAAATTATTTAGGATGAAAGACAACAAAAGGATTTTGGGTAGGATGGAATTATAATTGGAGTGAAAAAAAGGTATGATGAGGATAAAAGAACAATTATAGAACATAATTTTCTAAAGAAGAGATGCACATGGCCTATAGACATATGAAGAAGTGTTTCATTCCACTTATCACTAGAGAAATTCAGATTAAAACTACTCTGAATAAAGTACTTAGTCAAATAGTTTCTACTTAGACCTAGATACTCTCCTCACCTACTTCTTATTTTACTTCTTCAATCACTCCAAGGCTAACCTTGTCAGACAAAGTAAGCACTACAAAAGCTAAATAAAGGCAAGAGATCAGCATACTTTAATGATGGCTCTTTTGGTTATTACCAGGCAATCCTATCACCTGGGGCCCTTGTCAGGGAATCCTGGGATTCCCATGTAGACATGATGGACCTAGACCTCTAATTTCTCTCTCTCCCTCTTTCTCCCTCCCTCCCTCCCTCCCTCCCTCCTTCCCTCACAACCTCCTTCCCTCTCTCTCTTTTTTGTGAGTCTGGCTAAGGGTTTGTCAAAAGGGTTCTTTTTCAAAAACCAACATGTGGCTTCATTGATCTTTTGTATGGTTCTCTTATTTTTGATGTTATTTCCACCCTATTTTTAGTGATTGCAGTCTTTCTGGTTAATTTAGGGTTTATTTGTTTCTCCTTTTCTTTAAGGCATGAATTTAGGTCATTTAATTGAGTTTTTTCTTGTTCTTTAATGTGTATGGCTTGTATGGCTATGACTTTCCCTCTAAGTACTACTTTAGCTGTGTCCAAAATATTTTGATAGTTTGTGTCTTCGTTTTCATTTGATTCTAGGAGCATTTAAATTTCTTGCTTGAGCTCTTCTTTGACCCAGCAGTTTGAGTTTCCAAATTTTGTGACTTTTTCTAATTTTCTGTTTGTTGTTAAACGTTATCTTTATTCAACTGTGGTCTGAGAAGATGTTGGGGATGATTCCAATGCTCTTGAAGTTATTTGATACTGTCTTTGTGGCCTAACATGTGGTCTATCCTTGAGGATGTGCCATGTGGATTCAAAAAGAATGCGTACTCCAATTTCTTCTGATGAAGATCTCTGAAAATATCCAGGAGGTCTAGTGTATCCATCTCTTCCATTAATTCCTCTGTTTCTTTGTTGATTCTCTATTAGATAATATAAGTGTGAGTATGGGGTGTTGAAGTCTTCTACTGTTACTGTGTTACTACTGATGTTTTTTAATATATATTATATATGTTTATATTTTTAGACTACTAAAATAATCTAGATTTTTAAGACTTGAATAACATTGTATGAGATATTAAAGTGTGTGTCAATTATTAAAGAAATAAGGACACTGAATTGATGGTGTCAGTCATCAATAGGAATATATTGACATTAGTGGGTGCTGATTATAATTGGTTTCCTTTTCCAGCCCTTTTGTACCCATCCTTTAGATATAATCAAGGGAAATGTGTTTTGATTTTTGTTTTTTTATCTATATTTCATTGCTATTTCTTATATGTAGATTTTGGTTAACCTAGATTTTGTACAATTTGTATCCTTTTTATATTTATTTTTTATTTATTTTCCCTTTTGTTGCCCTTGTTGTTTTTTATTGTTGTTGTAATTATTACTGTTGTTATTTATGTGGGTGTTAGATAGGACAGAGAGAAATAGAGAGAGGAGGGGAAGACAGAGAGTGGGAGAGAAAGATAGACACCTGCAAACCTGCTTCACCACCTGTGAAGCTACTCCCCTGCAGGTGGGGAGCCAGGCGCTTGAACCGGGATCCTTGAGCTGGTCCTTGCACTTTGTGCCACCTGCACTTAAGCCACTGCGCTACCTCCCGACTCCCACAATTTGTATACTTAATGTCTTGGTAATCTAACAGCTATAAAGAATCAGTTCTACTATTTCCAAACATGGGAATATTTTATTTTATGTACTTTTTCTTTTAGTAAATTCAGTAAGTATGTGATATACAAGAGTATCTTTTACAGTCTAAAAATACATAACTTTTGTATCTATCAACTTTTTTTTTCCCTCCAGGGTTATTGCTGGGCTCGGTGCCTGCACCATGAATCCACCGCTCCTGGAGGCCATTTTTCCCCCTTTTTGTTGCCCTAGTTGTTGCAGCCTCTTTGCGGTTATTATTGCCATTGTTGACGTTGCTTTGTTGTTGGATAGGACAGAGAGAAAATGGAGAGAGGAGGGGAAGACAGAGAGAGAGGGGGAGAAAAAGATAGACACCTGCATACCTGCTTCACCGCCTGTGAAGCGACTCCACTGCAGGAGCCTGGGTCTCGAACCGGGATGCTTACACCGGTCCCTGCGCTTTGCGCCACGTGCGCTTAACCCACTGCGCCACCGCCCGACCCCCATCTACAACTTTTTTATATTAGATCATTAAAGTACCTAGAGGCCACTGCAATGAATATTACTAGAGATTTGTTACTAAAATGAATTTTTCACAATAATTATAATGGCTTTGTCTTGATTTATACAGCTACTATGCATACTGCAATGTGATCATTTCTCAAATAACTTCAATTAGTTATTATTTTCACCTACATTTTCTTTTAATGAAGAAATTAGCTACTCCTTCCTTGTCTAACCTTTGGGGGGCAAGTGAAAGAGGCATAATAAGAAAGAAGAAAAGGGCAGGATTGTGTATTTGTGTCATGTAGTTGTTAATGAAATGAACCCTTGACATTTCCCAAGGAAAATTAAACATGCAAATGAAAGTAATGTCTGGAGTAAAGCCTTTTCATATGTTTAATATGAGATTCTCTGTAGATATTGTGAGTTTTTAATTACTGTTTTGTAATAATCATTTGCATGGTTTTTATTTACCCAAATGGCATCACAACAAATGATAAGCCATAAGTTTAGGCTAACTCAGCAACTCTATGCTAAGTATCTAGAAGATTCAATAGCAGCCAGTTGAAAGAAGCAAGAAAACATTGTCAAATTTTGATAAGCATACTCAACTCTATAGCCTGGAAAACAAAATAAGTTATTTATTCAAACATGCCCAAAATTACGGTGACCTCAAGTGCTATGCTAATTATGAGTTTCTCTTCACACATATTGCCCTTCATGGATTTTCTTCATATGAGATCTCTCAAATGTATTTATAAATCATGTTGTACTTTTTGTCTTTACAGTTTTTAGATATAAACTCCATCTGTAATTTATTAAAAGAACACTTGTAATTCTTCCACCATTCATCTCCAGTTATAAGTAACCTATTGGGTTGTTGGAAAAGTTATGACATGCTTTTCTATGCAAAACTGTCATGACTTTCCTGACAACCCAATAGTTCTAGATGTTGGCAAAAAACCCTAATTTTATGTAACCTTAACAATAAGATAAAATTTTACATACCACTTTGTAGAAGATTGTACTAAAATTGGAATAGAATGTCATCTTCATCCTTTTCCCCCAAATGATACTAAGCATATACTTTTTATTATCAATCCCAGAAATACTATTTATGGAGTACTTAATGTGTGCCGGCAAAGTGATTTAATCATAAACTAAACTTGTAATATAAGTATATTATTATTTTTATAGCCAAATACTAAATTTCAAAGAAGTAAATTGTTTAGGTGTTTGTTACTGTTAGGTGTTTGTTAGGTCATACACCTAAAATGTACAGTCATTTCCATTTCATATGGTATCATTATACAAATAAAAAAAATGAAATAATAAACTTTACTCAAGATATGTCCAACCTTATGAAAACTGGCAGAATATGAAAAAGGATTTTCACACACACACACACACACACACACACACACACACACACACACACACAACCAGACACTTCATTGCTACCTGCAAGAAAGTTTGTTGCTGTAATGTAAAAATTAAGGGTATGCATTGTGTTTGCATAAATATGTTGTCCTTATGAAGTCAGCATTCTTCCACTTCATGACCAGTTCTTTAGAATGTGGAAGAAAGTACTCAGAGTTAAAAAAGAAAAAAGTCCACTGTTTAACTGCGCCATGAAATAATAAATATATAGTCACATTGCATATGTATATCTTCCTGCCCCTATCTCTGGCTTTTGCAATTCTTATCTACTTGCTTGTTCTCCAAGAAGATTCATTTCCTTTGTGAGTATCTATCTTCTGACAATACAAAGGAGAAAATGAATTTATTTGGAGAGATGGCTAAATAAATGAAATTATACCAAAATGTAAATCTCACTAAAGAAGTGAGATTTTTTATAACAATATAAAATAGGAAATACAAAGAACATCAAGCCTTATTGTACCTTAATTTATTGGACACCTGTAACTATGACCCAAGGAATATGAAGACAAACTTACCAAAAGGGGAATTAATTTATAGTCTTAGTTGGCTTGACTTGTTCATGCTTTAGCTAGAATCATACTTGTTAACTAATATGAATTTCAGTTTATCATACATTATAAAAATGTAGATATTTTCTTATTAGTAGTACTATGTAATAAATTTTTATATACATGTAATACTAACTCAAAGAAAATTCATTTTTATTTTGAGGAACTTACATATACTATGGTTATGTAAACTATTTGGAGGCTTTATCATTGAAACCTGGTGCCTGCACAATGAATCCACCACTCCTGGTGGCCATTCTTTTCCTTTTTCTTTTTCCTTTCTTTTGCTTGATATGACAGAAAGAAATTTAGAGAGGTAGGGGAAATAGAGAAGGAGACAGAAAGAGAAAAAGCAAGGCTGCTTTACCACATGTGAACTTCCCCCCTACAAGTGGGGAATGGGGGCTTGAACTTGGATCCTTATGTGTGGTAATGTATGTGCTAAACTGGGTGCACCACAACACTGGACTGAGAATTTTTTAAAAATATATATTTATCTGTTTCACTAATGAGAGACAGACAGACACATACACACACACACACACACAGAGAGAGAGAGAGAGAGAGAGAGAGAGAGAGAGAGGGAGAGAATCACTTTACTATATGCAGGCCTAGGATTGGAACCTTATACTTGAGAGTTTAAGCTTCATTCCTTGTGCCACCTACCAGGCTAAAGGGAAATGTTATTTTTGAGGCACTGTTCTTAAGTATATATAGCTTTCTGTTGTCATAGTGACCCAAATGGACTATAATCAATTCAGTCATATTTTAACTGCTACCATTTCCTTCACTAAGAATTCTTGGATGTCAGTGCTATTTCAGTGCCCCTAGCCCCATATGCAAAGATATTAATAAACAGTTTAAATGGAATTTCTGCCTGAAATGATCTGATATCTAAATACACACGCAGAGACATACAGATATGCACACATATGCTACCAGGGTTGTTGCTGAGGCTCAGCACTTATACAATTCCACCACCATTCCCCATAAGTTATTTACATATATATAGTGAACTAGATAGATAGATATATAGAGAGAAATGGAGAGAAACCGGCACTTTTTCACTGATGGTAAAGCTTCCCCTTTGCAGGTGAATATTGGGGGCTTGACTTGGGTCCCTGAGCATGGTAATGTGTGTGTTCCACCAGGTGTAACACCATCAGGCCCTTAAAATATTTTTATTGGAATAACTTTGCTTTATAACATTATATGTCTCAACTACACAACATTTTTTTCAAAATTTTCTTTTTTTAATTTACTTTTGGAAAGGGTAGAAAGAAAGTGAGAGGAGAGGGAGAGAGACAGAGACCTGCAGCACTGCTTTACCACTTGTGAAGCTTACCCCCCTATAAGTGGGGAATAATGGCTCAAACCTGGCTCCTAACACACAACAGGTATAGAACACTGTTATTCAACATCTGTATACACTGTATGGGGATCACCAGCTGAAGTTTAGTTTTCTTTAAAATGATCAGAGCCTAATGTGACTTGTTTACCATCCATTTTTCATAATATACTATTCTGTTTAATGAGAGCATATCAGAATTGGATAGAATTTTAGAGGTCAGCTGGTGACTAAGACTTTCATTTTACAATGGATGAGGGAGGGAGAACCAGCTCAGGGCCAGTGCGCTCACCTATCATTTATAGAAGGAGCAGAAAACAATAGACAAAATACTTCATAAGGTTAGGGTTCTTTAGGAATTGCACAACTGGAGCTGCAACAATTGTCTGATGACCGAAAGCATAGTGTTTTTTGTTATTTATATGTCACACTCTATTAGCTAGAACTTCTTTGTCAGTTTTCAAACTGAAGTACAGTATATTTCTAAATAGCTATAGCTACAGTGATATTCTATTACTTTCTGAAATATATGAACATAAGTAACTTGATTATCTCTTTCTATATGATACTAAATAAAACCATCATGTGTGCATTCTGAAAAAAAGAAATACTCTTATTCTTTTCCTACACAGACTCTTCTTTGAAGCCAGGGGCTGAATATTCATCTTTAACTTTTTGTAACATATGTCCTATTACCTTTGCCATTCCCTCAGATTCACAGCTGTGTAGTATTTGTACCTTAGAAAATTAATGTTGAATATTAATAAGGTTAGAAATTGTGGCTACCACATTTAGAAATAAAAATTACTAATTTGATTTTTATAACTATTTGAGTAATTGTTGATTACAAAACTTGATTTCATGTTTTGATGTTATAATGCTCAGATTTGTTTGTAATTATCTCAGAGATGCCTATTATTTTGTGAGTCTTTTGATTGCAATATCAATGAAAGATGCTTTAATGAAAAAGTATGTGATAACATTTAGATTCATTTCCAAGATAATAATTTGCAAAATATGTTTATAAAAATTTTATTAAACTATACATTATCTACCTATATACCTATGTATAAACTATACATTAGTCTACCTATCTCTCTTATTAATAAAATATTTAACATTACTATACAATGTTTATGTATTTATAAATTATATTATATATTATAAACTGAGACTTCATATCATGTAAGACAATACACTAATCTACCTACTATCAAACACCTTTTAAACCTTTTTAGTGATTTTATACCACAGTTTTTTAGACAAACATAATTTTACTAAATTTTAGATTTTTTTCTTTTTTTTCATAGTTTTATTTATCTCTCATTATCTTTATTTATTGAATAGAGACAGCCAGAAATCAAGAGTGAAGGGGTGACAAAGAGGGAGAGAGACAGAGAGACACCTGCAACATTGCTTCAGCACTTGCGAAGCTTCCCCCTTGCAGGTGGGGACAAGGTGCTCCAACTCAGGTCCTTGGGCACTGTGATATGTGCACTCAACCAGTTGCACTTTTCCCCCCTTTATTAGGGGGATTAATGGCTTACATACAGTGAAATCAGTTGTTTGTACATGTGTAACATTTATCAGTTTTCCACATAACAATCTAACCACCTCTAAGTCCTCCTCTGGCATTATGTTCCAGGATACCCTCCACCTCCTATCCCAGAGTCTTTTACTTTGGTGCAATATACTAACTCCAGTCCAACATCTGTTTTGTGCTATTGTTTCTGTTTTCAACTTTTGCTTATGAGTGGGATCATTTTATATTTGTCCTTTCTGGCTTATCGGTTAACATGATTTTTTTTTTTTTTTTTTTGTCTCCAGGATTATTGTTAGTGCTCAGTGCTGCCCCTGGTGACCATTTTTCTGATTTTATTGGAAAGAATAGAGAGAAATTGAAAAGAAGAGAGGGAGAGAGAAAGATACCTGCAAAACTGCTTCACCATTTGTGAAGTATTCTTTCTACAGGTGGGGAGCCAGGGCTCCAACTGGATCCTTGTGAGGGTCCTTGTGCTTCATACTGTATGTCCTTAACTGGGTACACCACCACCTGGCCTTCAAATCTTAGCATGTTTTAAATTACCCTAACTTCAATATCAGCACCCAAATACCCATACATAAAAAAGCTCATTTTTTTCCTGCTGATTTTACAATGAACTATAGATTGACAGAAAATATGATACAGAGTTGAGCTTTATCTAGAATGGAAAGTAGTTTTCACTGAACAATGGGACTTTGCAAAGAAAAAGTTTAGTTATCAGATTGACCTCCTCTGCCCTCTGATCCCTCAATTATTGTTTCCCTTTTGGAACCACTCTATTTTAAGAGTCACTTATTTTCCTCTTGATTCCTTTGTTAACTTACTTTGCTTATCTATGGTCCATATATGAGAGAAAATATTTGGTAATCTGTTCTCACTTTGTGACTTATTTCACTTAGCATAGTTAACATCCCATCCATATGGTTAGAAAACTTGAGATTTCTGTTTTTCTTTTCTTTTGCTATGTAGTAGTATTCCAATACGTGTATTTAGTATAACATGTTTATATAATCATCTACTAGTGGCCATTTAGGTTATTTCTATATTTGGCTATTATTAATAAAGCTACTTTGAATATGAGTGCATATATATTATTAAAATTAGTGTTTTATTTTCTTGAAATAAATACTTGGGAGTTGTATTAATGGATCACATAATATTTCTATTTCAGCTTTTAAAAAAAGTGTATCCATATCACTTTCTATAGTGGTTGTAACAAAACATCCCTACTAGCAATGTGGAAGAGTTCCTGTTTCTTCCCACTTTCACAAACATGCAATTTGCAGTCTTTTATATTGGTCCCAAATCACAGATGTTAAGTGATATCTCATAGCTGTTTTGTCTTCTATTTCCCTGGTAATAAATGAAGTTGAACTTTTTTTATTTTTCCATAAACTTTTGACCATTTGAAGCTCTTATTTAGAAAAGTGTCTGTTACGGTTTTTTGTCCATTTTTAACTAGATTTGTTGTTGCTGTTCTTGAGTTGTATGAATTCTTTTCAAATTTTAGATATTAACTTCTTACATTATGATTATAATTAATTAAAGCTCAATCCTACACCAAGACTCAACAGTAGTTTGGTTCATCATACTCCTATTGGTTCTCTGGATCTAGGAGCTATATACATTTATTTTGTATTAGTGACTGAATAAAAGTTTTCAAGAGTATAAGATGATAAGTGTATAGTTTCATACCCAAATTACTATCAAAGATATGTCTCCTACCCCAAAATCAATATAGTTCTCACCAAGCCTGAGAAACACTTTTTCTGGATTTTGCAAGTTTGCATGCTTCAGTTACTTGTAGTCTGCACATGTGTGAAATCACCAGGCAGTTGTCTTTTACCTTTTTACTGTAATTTTCACTAAGCATAATCACCTCTGTCCATCCTTTCTTTTTGTCACAAAGGATACAGTATCATCCTTTTTTATTCTCTCTCTCTCTCTCTCTCTCTCTCTCTCTCACATACACACACACACACACACACACACACACACACACACACACACACACACACCAACACACAGTTATGGGGGCAGGGGGTTTGTTTGCTTTACTTATTCTGTCGGTTTTCTGTTGTTTTTTTGGAGGTAAAGGAAAGAACACTCTTCTACCTAGCCATCTTAACTCCTGAGATGGACTATTCATTAAGCAAAGTAACTGTCAGAAAGTTTGCATTGTGAAGCAGTATAGCTAATCATGTCAAGTGTTTTATCACAAATAAGTCAGCAATCAGTAGTCAATATGATAGAGTCAAATGTTTCTAATGGGCTGGCAAAATAACTTACCTTGGTAATTTGCCTGCTTTGTCATGCATATGACCCAATTTGAACCTAACATCCACTTCATGGAAGGAATCTTCAGTGCTCTGCTATATTTTCCATTATCTCTCTGACTCACCAGAGCAGTGACTGCCTGGAAACAAAGAAAAAAAATCATATTATGATGCAGAATGCTTGTTTTGTTTTGTGTAGAGGACATGTGTTTGAGAGAAAGAATTTGTCTCCAGACTGTTGTTTAGAGTTTTTTTTTTTTAATAATAGTGCCATTGATTAAGATTCACACACTATAAAATCTACTCATTTAAAGTATACAGACAATTTTAGAACATTCGCATATTCCAAAAAAAGAATCTCTCAGGTTTGAGCCAGCCCCTATCATTTCCATTAAAATCTAGGCAGCTGCTAATTTACTTTCTTGAATAGCTTCTTCTGGAAAGTTCATATCAAAGGAGCTATGGCATTTAATTCACTTGTTTGTGACTGAGTGTGAATGGTTTCTTTCACATTACTTCCATGTTATCAAATTCATTCACATTTTTGCAAAAATACGTATTCCCTTTAGCTTTATCTCATTTTTCTTTATGGATTTACTACATTTTAATTACTAATTTCAATATCATTGGCATTTGAGTTGTTTATATATTTTGACCATGGTGAGTAGTTCTGCAGTGAACAGTAGTTAGAAATTTCTATACAGACATGTATTTTCAAGACTCTTGAGTATTTATCCAGGAGTGGAAAGCTTTGTTTTTGAAAACAGAAAAGATGCTGCTAAACACATTGCTTTTGTAGCCCAGATTCTTCATGTAATTTCCATTTAATTTTTTAACAGTTGATAAACAAAAGTACTTTTTCCAAGAGCTAGAACCGCATTTTATTCTTGTGCATTTTAAGAGATAATTTTAAATGAGTCACATTTACATATTTTTTAGTTTCATTATATAAATCACACTAATGTTTTAACTCTCCTAAGTAATAGTTTATTTCCTATTTCAATTGGAGTCCTGTTTAAAAAGTTGATAATTAAGTAAACTGCTATTTAACTAGACATATTTCTATAAACAGACATATTCGATGATTTAAGTTTTTAGTGTATAGTTAGAAACTGAAAGAATGTCAGACATCATGTGTAAATTCTCTGAAGTCTTTCTATCTTAACTTGAAATAAATGTCTTTCTTCTGTGAGATGAACAATTGAAACATTATCCATCAGTATTCTGTTTCAATTCAGTAGAAATGAAAAATGCTTGATGTCACTGTCAAACATACTCAGGAAGATTTGATGAGCAAACCCATAGGAAAAATTGTCTTTTCTCATAAATGTTCTGATGAATGGCACAATTTGTATACAGATGCTTTCCTTTAATTTAAATTCTGATATTCAGACTAGAACTTACCTTTTTTAAAATGATGTTCTCACAATGTAGCAATACACAACTTTATGAGAGAGTTATCACTAAGAAGTTTTAACACTGATGAAAAGTTGAAAGATTTTTTTAAAATCAAATATGGCTCTAGAGCCTGTGTCCCACTTTGGTTCATCAGTTTAAAGATTCCCTTATATTATTATATTGCCCTATCAAAGGGTATAGGATAGATTTTAAAATAGTTTTATTAGAAGAGTGATTAGTGTTGAGGAAGTTTCCAGACAAAGAGCATAAAGGTATTCAATAACACTAAACAAGCCTATAAGAAATGTTAGGGTATATGATATTTATAGCATACCTACTTGAGCACACACATTACCATGTACAAGGACCCAGATTAAAGGTCTCAGTCCCCACCAGTAGGGTGGAAGCTTCACGAATTGTTAAACAAGACTGTGAGTGTCTTTCTTACCCTTCCTCCCTATCTCCTCTTCCCTTTTCCATGTCTCTCTGTATTATTGGATAAAAAAGAAAAGAGGGGGAAATGGCCACTGGAAAAGGTGGATTCTTAGTGCAGGGACTGAGGTACAGTGATAACCCTAAAGGCAATAGAAACAAAAAAAAATTTAATAAAAAATGCTAAAAGGGACTAACAACTGGTTGAGCACATACATTACTGTGTGAAAGGACTCAAGTTCAAGCCCTTGGGTCCCATCTGCAGGGTGAAGCTTTTGTCTCATCCAAGAAATAAATTTAAAAATAGAAAGAAATGCTAGAGAAATTCGTATAAGTGAAGAATAATGATTGACCTCCCTCCTATAGGATAATACAGAAACAAAGCATAGGGATAAGCAAAATCAAATGAAGACAAGCTGTTGGTCTCAGATTACAGATCTGACATTACCCTGTGGTTTAAAGGGAATGGGTCATAAGGCTGAAGTGTTTTAAAAGACTTTAGAGGGAATCTGGTGTTTAAATGGGAGCAGATCTGATAACATTGCAAAGTGATGAGAAACTGTGCTTCTAAAATATTTATAGTTTTAAAAATCAAATTAACCTCACAGAAGCATTTTTAAATTTCTTTATTGGGGGATTAATGGTCTACAGTCAACCGTAAAATTTAATAGTTTGTACATGCATAACATTTTTCAGTTTTCCACATGACAATTCAAGCCCTACCAGGGCCTCCTCTGCCATCATGAAGGAAACATTTTTTAAAAATAAGGGGAAAAGGTGTTGCCTATCAGAAGTCATCAAGAAGTTATATGTGTATTTATTATAATTTTTTTAAAAATTATTTATTGGGGGATTAATGCTTTATAGTCAACAGTAAAATACAATAGTTTTTACATTCATAACATTTCCACACAAGAATACAAAACTCACTAGGTCCTCTTCTGCCATCATGTTCCAGGACTCCAAGATCCCTCCCCCGCCGCAACCCTAGTTTTTCTATGGTGCAATATCTGTTCAAGTTTGGCTTGGAGTTTTCCCTTCTGATCTTGTTTTTCTAGTTCTGCCTACCCCCCTACCCCAGAATCCTTTACTTTGGTGCAATATCCTAGACTGAGTCCAAGATCTGCTTTGTTTATTGTTCAACTTTTTTTTTTTTGTAATTTAATTTGTTTCATTAAAGGTGTCTTTAAAATGTAGTTGGAAAAGAGTTCTGCCAATATTTTCCTCTAAGTATTTGATAGTTTCTGGTCTAACATCCAGGGCACTATTGAAATCACCTACTATTACTGCGTTGCTCTTAATTTATTGCTGTAGCCCTTTAAATAGATGTTTGATGTATTTAGATAGCCTCCCATGGCGTGCATAGATGTTAATAATCATTAAGACCTTTTGATTGTCTGATCCTCAGAGCATTAATGTCCATCCCTATCTTTTTAGATTTTATTTATTTTAAAGTCTATAATGTCAGAGTGAGAATAACTGTCCCTGCCCTTTTTTGTGGTCCATTGGCTTGTATGCTAGTTTTCCATCCTTTCATTTTGAGTCTCTATTTGTCTTGTTGAGTTAGTTGGGATTCCTGCAGACAACATATGGTTGAGTTGTGTTTTCTGATCTGTCTTCTTACTCTATGAATTTTAATAGGTGAGTTTAGGCCATTTACATTTGTTGATATTATAGAATGAAGTTATTTTAAAGCCATTATTCTAAAATTTTAGAGTGTTCTGACATATGGCACGTTTATGGTGATCTGATTGTTTATAAGAGACCTATCAGAACTTCTTGTAGGGCAGCCTTGGTGATAGTTGGTTCCTTCAACTTTTGCTTGTTTGAGAAGGTTTTTATGCCTCCATCTAATCTGAATGACAGTCTAGCAGGATACAGTAGTCTTGGTTGAAAGACTTTGTCATTGAGAGCTTGACATATATCTTGCCATTCTCTTCTGGCCTTTAGTGTTTGTGTAGAGAAATCTGCTGCTAATCTTACGGGTTTTCCTCTATAGGTGACTCTTTCTTTTTCTCTTGCAGCCTTCAAGATACTTTCTTTATCCTTATTCCTTTCTATTCTAAATATGATGTGTCTTGGTGTCTTTAAGACTGGGTTAATTCTGTTTGGGACCCTCAGAGCTTCTTGAACCTTAATGTCTTTATGTTATCTAGAGTAAGGAAGTTCTCATGTATTATGTCCTGTAGAATTCTTTCTTCCCTTTTTCTCTTTCTTCCTCTGTCAAGCCAATAATGTGTATATTTCTTCTTTTTTAAGTCATCCCATATGTCTCTGTTGTTGTTTAAAGTATCTCTTTATCTCTTTTTGAGACCTATTACTTCTTAGTTTTCTTTAATTCATCATCAATCTTGCTAATTCTGTGTTCTGCCTCAATTAATTCTATTCTCTCTCCCCTCTGTTGTTTTCTGTAGCTCAGCTATTTTGTTATCCTGTTCTGATACTATATTAGCTTGTTCAACTAGCTGTGCTCTTAGCTCAGCTATTTCAGCTTTCAGCTTTCCAATTACCTCCAGATAGTATTTTAATTTGGAGTCTCATTTGCTGTTTCCCCATTTCTGATAATAATTTCAAACTCATTCCTCACTCCTGTGACTAATAATTCAATTTGTATTTGGATTCAATTTGTATGTGTCCTCTCTGTGGGGGGTTATCTGGACTTTAGTCCTGGTTTATTTTTTTCAATGTTTCTTCTTGGTTTAATCATTTTTTATGGTGTGTTATGAGGTCCCTCTTTCAGTTCCATTCAATCTACTAATCACACTTGCCTGGATTGACTTGTGTCTGACCAGGCAGAGTAGAGACACAGCTGGTGCTAGACTGTTCTGGATATTGATGGCCAGCAGGTGGTGCTATTGTGATCTCTAGGTTTCTCTTGTTTGTATGATCCTCAGAAGGTGGGATAAGGTGTGTGTGTGTGTGGGGGGGTGTTGTTTGGGGATGTCTTGTGGTCACAAATGCTCTGTTTTATGTTGTGTCTTTGCAATAAATTCAGAAGGCTAAATACCCCCCTGAATCAAAGATTTAGAGATTTTTAAACCCCTTTCTATTTTCTTCTGTCACTCCTAACAACCTTCATTGCTTGCTGTGCTTAAAGTGAAATCGCCAAAATAGCACAGCCCAGCACTGTGCTTCCCAGAGCTCTGATTTGACTTCACTGTTCCTCAACCCACACCCGTTATTGCCCCCAACCACATGCAGGCACCCACCTGAGGCTGCAGAACCTTCATCTGTAGATTATGACTTCAGCTAAGTCTCTTGTATTTGTTTGATGTTTTGGGAGGAGAAACAATTCAATCCCTGTTATTCTATCACATTTATTTATTTATTTTGATAGAGGCAGAGAGAAGTTGATAAAGAAAGGAAAGGTAGAGAGGGAGAGAGAGTGATACCTGCAGCATTCCTTCACTGCTAGCGAAGTTTCCCTCTGCATTTGGAGACTAGAATCTTGAACTAATGTCCTTGCATACCATAACATGTGTACTTTACCAGACTCTTTTACTTTAAGATACAGACAGAGAAGGCAAAGAGAGAGGGAGAGAAGGAGAGAGGGAGAGAGAAAGAGAGAAAGAGAGAGAGAGAATGTTATTACAACACACAAACTTCCTTCAAAGCAGTGGAAATCAGGTTTGAACCTGAGCCATGCACATGGCAAAGCAGCACACTATACAGGTGAGCTCTTTCACTGCCCCCCATTGAGATTCTTAATAGATTATTCTTTATATTTAAGTCATTTCAAAAACTACACTCAACTAGTTATACCTTTTTGATAGTTTTACTAGTGTTGTAGTAGCTAAAATGTCATTAAAACTTTAAAGATATTATTTTTCCATAAACGTGAAATGTGTAGAATTACTTTAAAATGGGTTATGGTATTTAAATGTAATTGTAGAGTCATATGACTTAAATATTACTCCCTTGGGTTTATATGTTAAAAGTTAGGCCTGTAGCTGGGAGTATGGCTTGACCTGCCAATGTCAATGTCCAGTGGAGAAGTAATTAGAGAAGCCAGACCTCTCACCTTCTGCATCCCACAAGAAATTTTGGTCCATAGTCCCAGAGGGAGAGAAAAATAAGGGGGATAATGACCATAGGGTTATGAGCTCCAATTCTATTGGAGCTGGAGAAAGAAGAGGTAAAAGGAAGGACATGTGGAAGTAGCAATATGTATAGGTGTGACTTAGAAAGGAAGAAAAGGCAGGACCACAGGAAAAAATGGACAAATATATGTAAATGTAGACAGATGGTTATAGAAATAATAGTCAGGGGCCAGGCAGTGGAACACCTGGCTAAGTGCACACATTACAGTGTGCAAGAACCCAGGATCCCCACCTACAGGGGAGAAGCTTCACAAGTGGTAAAGCAGAGTTGTAGGTGTCTCACTGTCTCTTTACCTTTATCTTCCCCTCCCCTCTAAATTTCTCTCTATCTCTATCCAATAATAAAAATAAATTAATAAAAATACTTTAAAAAAGAAGAAAGAAAGAAAGGTCAATCCTTGCCCGTGGCCTTGGAAGAACTATAGCAGTTTCCAATGGAGAGATTAGGGAGACAGCTCTGATGTGGAATCTATGTGGAATTATACACATTATCTCATGTTTGTAAATAAAAATTAAATGGCTAATAAAGAAATTTAAAAATAAAAACAATCTTATTTTAAAAATTAAGGCCTATCAGGAGCTGGGTGGTGGTACACCCCATTGTGCACAAATGTCACCAAGTACAAGTTCCAGTTCGCCTACAGCACAAATGGTGAAGAAGCAGTAGTGGTCCGGAGGTGGTGCAGTGGATAAGGCATTAAACTCTCAGACATGAGGTCCTAAGTGATCTCTGGTTCTTCCTCTCTCTCCTCCTACCTTTTTCATTAACAAATAAATATATATGTTTTTAAAAAGTGGTGAAGTAGTACTATAGGTATCTCTCTCTCCCTGTCTCTATTTCTACACTCCCCTATCAATTTTTACTGTCTCTACAAATAATAATAATAACAATTAACAAAAGACACCAGGAGCAATGGATTCATTGTGTAGGCACTGAGCTGGAGATATAATCTTAATGGCAATAAAAAGAAAAAAAAGTTTGTCATATGGTCACAGATAGCCTATACTCTATTAGTATATTTGAAAGAATAATGTATTCAAGATAGATTCAGTGTGTTTTCTAAATAACATATTTTATGCTAAAAAATATGTTAAGGACTGAGATTTTTTAAAGGACTTGAAGGTCAAACAACACACCTAGTATCAAAGTCAGGATTTTATGTATTTATTTCTTATGGCAGTTGCATGTTTTGCATCTTATTCAAATTGGATTTGTTGTTGTTGTTGTTGTTCAGTATCTGCCACACCCCTCTCTGACAGATAAAAACTGCCTTGTAAAATTAAAGGAAACAAACATATATATATATATATGTGTGTGTGTGTATGTATATATATATTTCATGGAGTTTGCTTTCAAACTCTGTACAAGCCAACTTTAAATTGTGTTTTCTTGACTTGAGACTTGTATCCTTACCTGAAAGGCATTGGCTTATTACAATCCATTTCACTTTTTAAAAATCATATTCATATTTTAAGTATGCTGTAAAGTGAATGCTGGATCTACATAATGCATTTTGTTTGTATCATTAAACATTTCAGAATGTATTTATAATGTTAACATCCTGTTAATAATTTGATTACAAAAAATACATTTAAAAATGCACCTACAATCATTAAAGTCTCCATAAGTTGTTGTATGTTGTATATAATTAGCATTACTTAACACATTTGCACACACCAACACATATTGTTCATTAGAAATATAATTTTATATAGTTCATAGTGTTTATCACAAGTGAAACATACTTCATACTTAATTTTTGTCTCTGTTTTAAATTTTGGGTTTTTAAAAAAATGTTTTTGTATTGTCTTTATCAGATAGAGAGAACCAAAAATCCAGAGGGAAATGGGAGAATGTGAGGAAGAAATACAGGAAGACACCTGCAGCCCTTCTTCACCACTTGTGAAGCGTTCCCTCTGCAGGTGGGGAGCCTGGGGCTTGAGCTCCAGTCCTTGACTGGGTCCTTCTGAAGAATACTATGTACATTTAACCAGGTGTACCACCACCTGGCTCCCTGTTTTTAAAACTTTTTTTATACTTTCTGTTAAACTATTTTTATGTGAACTTACATATCAGATTTGATGTTCACTGATGCCAAATTAACTGAAAAAAATAATAAAGCAGTTTTTCAACATTACATTTAAATAATGAAAATTTAGAACAAATTGAATCCATATTTTTCAGATTTTTATAGTAATTTTAAAATACTTTTGTGAAAAATAAAATAGAATATAATGTATTCTCAGTAATTAAAACATCAGTGTAATACCTTTTTGGAAAAGAAATTAACAGGAAAATGTACAATATCTAGATTTTCTACATAATAGAATCATTGGAGCTGTAGATAGGTGAGATATGATGGGGAAACATTCCTTGACTTTACCATAGTCTTACTAGGAGAGAATAACTTATAAATAATATCTGGATATATTCTCTCTTAGAATCAAAACTTTCCCCAGATGATTGATTAGTAACAATAATGTTCCTTCAGGGATAGTATTAGGGCCCAGTGTCTGTCTAGATGGTCAGCGTCAATAGAGTTCATGGATAGAACAATGAGAAAATGCTTCTTATTTCTGCTCAGTATTATTATTTTGAATAATGCAATTTATTCCCTGAATTGTTTAATTGGGTAAGCTCGAGATTTAGTTCATAGTGATTTTTTTTTTTTTAGTGAGAAAGTTTTTGATCAAGAAATAGTGTTTTTGAGAATCAAACTAATATTTGGGAGCAGACAGATCTTTTCTTTTTATTTCTTTCTAAACTATCATTTTGCATCTTTATTATGTTTGCTCCAAGAGGATATATGAAAGTATCTGGCAGTATGTTTGTTTGGGTCTAGATGGGGAGCTTCTGCTATTCAAATGGGTAGAGGTCATATACATGTAGGCTGCTAATTACCCTACAATGCACAGGATACAACACACACCCTCCCATAACAGAGAATGAAGCTGAAATTTTAATAGAACACAACACTTACCATTCTTTGTCTGTTTCATAAACCGATGAAAATACAAGCATACTTGTTTGAACTATAAGTAGAAAGGACCTTGTTAGGTGTTGCAAGCCAGGAACCAGTGTTACTGGAACCAAAATCTGATTCTCTGATTTGTCACTCGTGCTTGTTTATATAAGGAAAGTATATATACTTATGGGGGAAGTTCAACATATTCGTAAGTGATTATATATTGTTACTGAGTTTCAGGAAAAGGGCAGTCACAAATGCTCAGTCTTTCATTTTTCATGTTACATGGGTCCTCTGCTTAGATGGAGATAGAAATTTAAGGCTGAAAGTAAAGATTTTATATTTTATTTAAGGTCTTAAATCACAAAACTAGACTGCCTTTTGTGCACACATACTCTGACAGCTGGTTAAGCAGATCGAGACTTATTTTTTGTTTGTTTGCTTGCTTTGTTTTGTTATGTTTTGTTTTTATCAGTAAAGCACTCACTTTGCACTACATTGCCCATTGCTTATGTGGGAGAACCTAGCAGGCACAGAGTGAAAATAACAACAGTTAAAAGTACCTGCTCTTGGGAGTCGGGTGGTAGTGCAGTGGGTTAAGCGCATGTGGCGCAAAGCTCAAAGACCGGCATGAGGATCCCGGTTCGAGCCCCTGGCTCCCCACCTGCAGGGGAGTCACTTCACAGGAGGTGAAGCAGGTCTGCAGGTGTCTATCTTTCTCTCCCCTCTCTGTCTTCCCCTCCTCTCTCCATTTCTCTCTGTTCTGTCCAACAACGATGACATCAATAACAACAATCATAACTACAACAATAATAAAAACAAGGGCAACAAAAAGGAAATAAATAAATAAATATTTTTTTAAAAAATACCCTCCCTTTTTTATACATTAAGGAGTGATGTAAAAGTGGTTGAAAAAACTAGATCAGCAAAATAACTCACCCAAACAGTGCTATTGTTTTATGTATGCCACTCATGTCAAACCTAGTTTCACCACACTGAAGGAAGCTTTGCTGCCATTTAGTCTTTCCTCTTCTGTTTCTGTTTTCTATTTTTAAACATTTTTTATTTTTATTTATTTTTTATATTTATTTATTTTCCCCTTTTTTGCCCTTGTTGCTTTTTATTGTTGCTGTAGTTATTTTTGTTACTGATGTCGTCGTTGTTAGATAGGACAGAGAGAAATGGAGAGAGGAGAGGAAGACAGAGGGGGAGAGAAAGATAGACACCTGTAGACCTGCTTCACTGCCAGTGAAGTGATTCCCCTGCCGGTGGGGAGCCGGGGGCTCGAACATGCATCCTTAAAGCCAGTCCTTGTGCTTCGTGCCATGTGCCGTGTTTGTTTCTGTTTTTCTTTTTCATCTGCAAATCGGGTGAATTATTAGGTGAAGCCCTAATAATTAAACATTCCACCTGAAACAGGCAAGTATATTAAACTTTTTTTTCTTCGCTAATAAAAACTGGTTTGAGTTTCTATCACTTAAAACTAAACAGGTGGCATATAACTATAAATAAAAGTTAAAGAAATTGTCCATAATGGTATTTATTCTGGTGCAAGAATACTAGGGAAAGGATTTAAAACCAGGAAGATTGATAAAATCTGATAAAATTTAAAATTTGCCTTAGGTAAACAGAACTGAACAAAGGTAATGACTTAGAGAAATGTGAAACTAAAAATAAGAAAAATAGATTTATCTATGTGTACATTTGGAAGAGAAAATTGGTTACAATATATATTTGGCAAGACCGGAGAGCCTGTTCAGTAGCAGGGGCCATGTGTGAGTTCCTGGGCTCTGTTCATATGTTCTGTTCATACATATGATGATACTACATATGATAGACTGGTGCTCTAGTGTCAATATACATTTATGTGCTATTTGTTTTAAATATGTTATAGATATATAATTTATTTTAAAAGTGGAACATTTTTAAATTATATGAGAATAAAGTGCTAACCAGGTGCACCAGTGCCTGGTCCCCTTTATTCATTTTCTTACTGTTGACCTCTTATCAGTTTAGAAAAAATTAAATCAGACTATAATGAGCATTTTAGTGCATGAAATATTATAATACTTTTAAGAGAAGAATTGGATAGTAATTCATGATTCAAGTAACTTTATGCTGAATATCAAAATAGTTAAGATATGTATGTATAGATATATCTATCTATATACATATATATATATATATATATAGAGAGAGAGAGAGAGAGAGAGAGAGAGAGAGAGAAAGAAAGTATGTCATATTTATTGTTGGGCTCAGTACCTGCACAAATGCACCATTCTTAGGGGTTATTTTGGTTTTGTTAAAGAATGAGAGACAGAGATAAAGGGAAGAGAGATAAAGGGAAGTGATGTTAAGCACTGTTGCACTGCTTATGAAACTCCCTTCCATTCCTCTGTCCCCGAGAAGTGAAGACCGCGAGCTCAAACATATTTGTTACAGTTAAAAAAAATGCCCCCTCAAGGGACATTTTAACTTTTTCATACAGCTATCTATTTTACAGAATCTATTTGCTTTTTAATTTAATGTAGCATTATGAAACTATAAGTTTTCATGAATACAGTTTCACAATTACGCATTTATATGGACATAGGATAATGGGCATACTAGGAGACATGTTTTCCCCTTTTCTAATAATTTCCAATTGTTTCAAATGTAGACTAAAAAAAATCTTGAGTAAATTAAGAATGAAACCATTCATTTATAAGCCCCAACTCTAATAAGATATTCCTGTACAAAATATTCATTTCTGAAACCACAAAACAAATTACATAATTTTAATCTTCACTTCTAGTATTAAATTTTTAATTTTGAAATACTGTGTTTATAATTTTGACATATATTTTATTTATATTTAGTCTGTTTCCAAAGGTCTGTCCTATCTACCTGATTCCTGATTACTCATAAAATAAGGATTGGTTTTTATCATTTGTCATAAAATTTCCTTATAACTACTTGGCAGCTTTTAGAATGTTTTAAGTGATTTAGTATTCTCAACATTTTAACTCAAATAGTCAATAGCAGCACATTTTCTAAGTTTTTTTGTTTGTTTGTTTCTTTTAGAGTTGTTTTACCCTTTAATTTTTGCTAAAGTTAGTCTTCAAGACAGGGCTCTTCTTGGTCCTCTTACATTTCTTCACAAACCCAATTGAAACTATACCCTTTTTTTTTTTCTTTATCTATCTGCCGTCTGCATTTGGCTTTCAACCTCCCCTCCATGTTTTTATTCACACTGTTGATCTTATTATTTTATTTTTGCATTGAAATGCTACCCAGTTAATACTATTAACAAAATTTCTTTTGAGATATATATGTCATAAATTAAAAGTGACATATTTGGGTCAAAATTATCATTCAGTATTCAAGGACACACAGGTCTTTTAGAACTATATATTCTCCATAATCATTCATTATTTTCACTCCCGTGCCTTAGAGTTATATTCACAAAAGGTGCATCACATGACAGAACACATTTGACACCTTACTTTGAATAACACAAAACAAAATAAGAAATTTGCAAATTTATGTTCTGTTACTTTTATTTCCCATAACAAGACTCAGATCAGTGGGTTTATACTTTGCTCGGAACTGTGCTTTCAAAGCATATGCATCAACTGAGTTTGGTGTGTGTGTGTGTGTGTGTGTGTGTGTGTGTGTGTGTGTGTGTGTGTGATATGTGTGTGAGAGTATTGATATCAGAGGACCAAGAAAGAGGTGAAATTTTAGCTAAAATTAACTTTTATATAATATCATTTTAGTAATATGTCCGAATGACTTTTGCCAAAAGTATGTTGAAATTATAGAAAAACAATAATTTTGTGTTCATTGATGAAAAAATGGTATTTTTGTACCAAATTTTAATTGTATTAATGCAATTATGACTTCATTTATAATGTGAATTCTAATCACAGAGTTGATTTTCTTGAATATTAATGAACTCATTTTCATCAAGGTATCAGCTACTTTTTTCTATACAGTAAGCCACTTGAAAAATTAGTAGCTTCAAAGTAGGTTCAGCAAACTATCATGCAGAGGCCACATCTGGGTGCTGTCTATATCTATCTACTTGTTTTTGATAATTAAGTTCAGTTGTAATGTGGCAATGCCCATTTATTTGATTACTGTGTGATATAACAACAGAATTGAAAAATTGTGGTAATTATTATATAGTCCAAATATAGCCTAAAGTATTTACTATCTAGTCATAGAAAGAGAAAGAGCTTACTGGCTTCTGACAAAATAGTGATCCTTAATATTTCTAGTCAAAAGCAATTTGATGTTACATCAGCTAAAGGGTCCTTTTAGTGACTTTTCCTATAGTTTCATGTAGCTACTGTCTACTGGTTTCTTTTATATGTTTGAATTTTTTTATTAATTTTTCATACACTGAGGATTTCAGATCCACACTGATTTTTTCAGATGGAAGAAGGACAGAGTAAGAGAAAGAAAGACATCATAGCACTGAAACTTCTGACATTGAGGTAGTGGCAGGTTGGTGATGGCTTTCAGCTGAGGTGATATGGAAGACAAAGTAATGTGTTTCCAATGGTCTGGCCTTGCAGGACTCCTACAAGCACAAGGAGAACAACCCCACTAAGAATGGAATTTTCAACATTATCATCTCATTTACCAAAGAGAGTCTCAGTGGCTGGCCAAGTATTCACATGCAAGTGATCTTTGTAAAGGTATAGATAGAGGAAAAAGCATGAATAAATACTCTGCAATAACTACACAAATCTACTGTAGTTTATTTTTTAATTTTAGATATGAAGGAAATGAAAATCTGAAAAAGTGAAGTCATTGCTCATATTGTTAATGTTTTTACTTGTATTTGATCAAGACTTCTAATTTGGGGCTACTTCTGAAGTGGGTCTATTTCTTTAATATTTTTTTTAAATACTCTTCTGATCGTAAATTGTGGTCATAATCAATTAGTGAGCAATTATGTAGCACATGGGGGTGGTAAAGTACAGAAGCAAACAATATAAACTTAAATCTCAGAATTCAATTTAAATCTTGGTTTTATAACTCAAAGTGATGTTGAATAAGTGATTCAAATGTTCTGATTGCATTTCTCTTGTGCACTTAAAAGTGACAGTGCCTCATCAAAACAGATCACAAAACATGTTTGATGAGTAAGTGATATAATTTCTTTATGGTATTACTATCATATAAAATATATATATAATATATTATATATGTAATACTATATATAATATATATAGACACTGTAAAGCAAACATGCAACAATACTGAATATTTATTGCTTTTAATTTTACATTTAGTTTTTTATTAGGGGATTAATGTTTTATATTTGATAGTGAACACAATATTTTGTACATCCATTCCATTTCTCAGTTTTCCACATAACAATACAACCCCCACTAGGTCCTCTGTCATCCTTTTTCAGGACATGTACTCTCCCACCCACCCACCCACCCCAGAGTCTTTTACTTTGGTGCAATACACCAACTCCAGTTCAGGTTCTACTTGTGTTTTCTCTTCTGATCTTGCTTTTCAACTTCTGCCTGTGAGTAAGATTATCGCATATTCATCCTTCTGTTTCTGACTTATTTCACCTAACATGATTTCTTCAAGTTCCATCCAAGATGGGCTGAAAATGGTGAAATCACTATTTAAGTATCAAAATATTGTTTATCCTTTAGTGATTTTTATCATATTTCTAATTACATAATTAGTTTTTCTGTGCATTTTTTTCTTTTTTAATGTAAAAAATGATTTACTGGGGGATTAATGGTTTGCAGTAAGTATAATGGTTGATACACATATAAAATTTCTTAGTTTTCTGCAAAATACTCTCACCTCCAGCATAAGTCCTCTTCCATCATCATACACTAGGACCTAAGTCTGTCCCCCTACACCACCACCATTACTACCAGAGTACACACCAAACCCAGTCCAAGTTCTCCTTTGTCTTACCCCTTTCTGTTCTTATTTATCCACTTCTGTCCATAAGTGATATCATCCCATATTCATTCTTCTCTTTCTGGTTTCTCCTAGTGCTTTACAAAATTATAAAATTATAGGTTATGGAGGTATAGTTCCACACTGCAGCCACCAACAAAGTTATATAACTTAACAATAACCATCATAGTTCTCACATTTTAGACAGAATTTTTTTTCAAGTTCATGTGCATCAAGTCTATATATCCACATATGAGCAAAACCATTTGTTGTCTTTCACATCTCTACTTACTTGACTAAGCATGTACTTCCAGGTCTCTCTCCCTCTTTCTTTCCCTCTTCCTCTCTCACTCTCTTCCTCTCTCTCCCTCTCTCTCTCTCTCTCCCTCCCTCCCTTCCTCCTCTCCCTTCCTTTTTTCCTTCCTTCTTTCCTTCATTCTTCCCTCCATTCTTTCCTTCCTTCCTTTCTTTATTGGAGAGAGACAGAGAGAAATTGAGAAGGGAGAGGGAGATAGAGAGAGAAAATGATACTTATAGCAAAGCTTCACTGCTCATAAAGTTGGAGCCTTTAAACCTGAGTCCTTATGCATTATAACATGTGTGTTCAACCAGATGCATCACAGCACAGCATTTATTTATTTTACTTATTTTTTCCTGCTTTCTAGAGGACTTATTTTCAAGAAATTTTATTCTTAATCCTTAGAGCTTGGTGTATAAACTAATATTTAAATATATAAATGAATATGACCTTGCCGTGTTATGAAGAATTTTCGACCTTTGAAAAATCTCTATTTGATCACATTGTGTTCATAGTATGTTTTCTAGAAAGGAGATATTATTTGAAAAGATTAATTCTTTAAAATTACATTTCAAATCTCCACATAGTCGAAAAGCAGCTACTATAGTTATGCTTCTAGAAAAAAGAAACATTTCTTTATATTCTATAGGCTCATATATATAAGGATCTACATCTACTTTAATATCTAGTATGGAAATAGTTTGGTTGTTCTTATATATTCATGATTTGTTTGTTAAATAGTGATCTATATGACTACAAATTAATAGGTGTGTACATAAACACTATTCCCACCACCAAAAGACTGTGTCCCATCCCATCTTCCCAGCCCCCCTTGCTCCATGAAACCGAACATCCACCCTCACACTCAACCCATGTTTTTTACTTTGGTGTCCTACTCCAAATTCAGTCATATCCTGCTTTGAGTTTCATGATTGTTTTATTGTCATTATTACTCTGTATAAAGGAGAGCTGAGTTCAAGAAGTGAAACCTACCTCCCCAATGTTAAACTGTAATTCACATGTTTATTTTAAATTATTTAATTTGATAGTTTTAAACCCAAGAAATCATGGTTACCATCACTTCATTTAAATAGTACATAATACACTAATGGTATATTTACAGTAGCTTACTTATCAGTTTGGGTAATGACAACTATCTGCACACAATATTCTTTGACTTTGTTTCTCATTATTTTTTTTAAATTGTTTATTATGCTTATTTATTTATTTATTCCCTTTTGTTGCCCTTGTTTTATTGTTGTAGTTATTATTGTTGCTGTTGTTGTTGGATAGGAAAAAGAAATGGAGAGAGAAGGGGAAAACAGAGAAGGGGAGAGAAAGACACCTGCAGACCTGCTTAACCACTTGTGAAGCAATTCCCCTGCCAGTGGGGAGCCAAGGGTTCTAACAGGGATCCTTACTATGGTCCTTGCTTCTTGAGTTTTGCACCACCTGCACTTAACCCGCTGTGCTACCACCTAACTCCCTGTTTCTCATTATTTTACTGAACATTTATTTACATTATGGTAAGTTACCTTTTCCTATATATGAAACTACCTCTGGTTTTAACATCTTAGTGGCAATTATCCATCAAAGAAACTCAATTACAAACTTTCTTAAAAATAGTAATGCTGGTCATTGAGATAATTTATATATCGTATTGTCTGAAAAATCATGATGTATTTTTGTTTTTCTATGCAAAAGTGCATAATGACTTTCCCAACAACCCAATATATATAATTTCAAATAACAGTTTCCTTTCACTTGACAATACATGTATTACTATTAGCTACAAGATAAATTTACAAAAACTCCTCTACTTTCTAGAACATGCATGCTAGGTGCCCACACCCTTCCAGATGTTTTGATCTCTGAAATGGTCTTTAGAAGTAAGTTTCCATTTAAGGCCTTGGTGCATAATAGTAGAGGACTAGGCTGGAGGTGAGAGTGTTTTTCAGAAAACTGAGAAAATTTACACATGTAACATGTAACAAGAACCGTATTTACTGTAAATAGTTAGCCCCTAAAATATTCAATAAGTAAATTTCATTTTAATAACAGAAGATATAACTTATTTAGAAACAATGACCATGTGTGACTTAAGTGTTATGATTCCCTTGAATACCTAGCAATTCAAAAAGGCAGCCAGGAAATCATAATTAAAATTTTAGTTCCTCTTCTAAACTGCTGGCAAGGGACAAACAAGACTATTAGTACAGACTTGTAATCATGCACTGGATAATGCTGTCCTTACAGGAAATTTCCAAGTGCTGCTATAACCTCTCTTTTGTTAATTATCTTAATAGGAACCTAAATGCTTTTTGTTATGGATATCTGGAGGAGTGCAGGCTACTCTCATGTTCCAGAGTATCACCTTGTGATGACTTTCACAGATACTTTAATACCTGACTCAAGACTTAGCTATTCTTCAGAAGCTTAACTCTTCATGTATGAAAGTAATGGATCCAAAGACTGGGACTAAACTGAAAAAAAAAAAAAAAAAGACTTATATTTAGGAATGGTTGTATTTGAAGTAGAAATGCACCCTAGTTTGAGAGTTAAAAAGAAAGAAAGAAAATAAGATCAAACAGATTTAGTGAAAATAATATATATTTAAACCATTACTATATTCAAATAATGTTTTTCTATAAAAATCAACAATGTAAGCAAATAAGCATACCATTATAAATACTATTCACAATACAATTTTAAAGCTAGGCTTCTCTTCTTTTAATTTATGTATTGTAATCCATTACCCACAATAGAGTAAATGCTTTTAGTGACATAACTTAAGCATGAATCATGAAAACTATAGTGCATACCATTGTCTTCCCCTTACAGAATTTCTAGCCAAAAGTTGTTTTTTTTTTCTTTCATGTAGAAGAGATAGAGTCAGAAAGAAAAGGAGATAGAGAAAGGCTACCCCTTGAAAAACTAAAAACACACTTTCCAGTTTTTATACCTCTTTCAAATTTGGAATAAAAATAGGTAGTTGTAGGTATATGTTGTGATAGACTATTCAGGTATCTGTTAACACTGTCATTAGTGCCTGTGTACTATAGGTAAGGGGTAAGAGATGTTTTCCGGCTTCCGATGTCTCAGGAATTTAATTGAAAAATCAAAACCAATCTATAACTAGTCAATTTATTTAATTATTCACTTATATTTGTGTTTTAATTTAATTTATTAAATATTAGTCCAGCCCTCTATTAGTAGACAAATTATCATTTTCCCTGTTTTTGTGAAGATTTTAATTAGGAGAAGACACGTACCAACAAAAATTTACTTTAGTAGGATCTGCTAATAAATAAGTGAAAACTGAGAGTCAGATATGGTTTATATGATACACATTTGTCATAATATGGCCAAATTATAAATTATAGAAGGTTGATGGAGGTGAGATGTGAGGAATGAACTTGTATTATATGTGGAATGGTGTATTTGCACTTTTTTTTAGGTCACAAGGGGAAACATTTCTTGATGCTAGTTAGGAGTCTCAAGGGAGTCAAGCACCAGCAGAAATAGACACATATGGACTGCTGTTTAGAGAAATCCTTGTGAGTTTTTCTGTCCCCAGAACCATAGAGGAATGATGTTAGGTTATGTGTTCAGGGAAATATCTCTAGCCTCATTCTTTCCCTACTATATCTGGCAGTCAAAAGGAGTTCCACTCTTCTGGGAACTCCTTAGTCTATTTGTAATGCATTGACCACAAATATAATTAAAAGTCCTCAGTCATCCTGACTGTCACCAAGTAAAGCTTCCTGGAAACAGAAAGCTGTTCGGAATAAATCATTTCATGCTTTACTAGTTTGCCATCTAGTGAAGATGTTAAAAACACAGGAAAAAAAAATAACACAGGAAGACAATCAGCCTTCTGCCTGGCAGTGGTTTGAAAAATAGAAACAATCTTGGCTATTTGGCAGACTATAATAATTCACCTATAAATAATACCAACTTTACTAAAAACTAAATAAATATATTTCATTATGTAACTCATATTTTTTTATTATCAGGCAAAGAACTAAACACATTTTGGTAAATTTAAGTTGGAACGTTCTTATACTTGGATTAATTGATTAATTGATCAATTAATTAGTTTTATAGTCAGTTATTTATTTTTACTTTCATATGTTTTGGTAAGTGATTGACCATATCATTATACATATCCCTTCATAAATGGAATGACATAAATAAATAACATAATATAGAATGTGTGGGTAGAAAATATATATTTGAGAGCTGAACTTGTCCTCATAAGCACTGTATTGATTATTCCATTTTTTAAATTATTCTGAGGGGCTGGATGGTGGCACATCTGGTTAAGTGCACATGTTACAATTCACCCCAGTTTGAGCCCCTGGTCCCTACCTGCAGGGGGAAAACTTTTCCAAATGGTAAAGCAGTGTTGCAAGTGTCTCTCTGTCCCTCTTACTCTCTCTCTCTCTTTTATATTTTATTTATTTATTTTAATGAGAGGTACAGAGAGGGGAGAGAGACCAGAGCACTGCTCAGCTCTGGTTTATAGTGGTGCTGGGATTGAACCTGAGACCTTGGAGCCTCAGGCATAAATTCTCTACATAACCACTATGCTATCTCCCTAGTCCCTTTCCCTCTTATTCTCTATCAGCCCCTTCCCTCTTGATTTCTGGCTTTCTCTATTCAATAACTAAATAAAGATAAATAATAATAATGATGTTTTTTTTTCAGGAAAAAAAGATGCTTTCTGAACATCAATGTCCAGTAACAACATTATATTATATTTAACATAATCACATTTATACAGCTATATAATTCATCTTTTTTTTTCTTGGGCTTATTTTAAAGTTGAATTGCTGACAAATGTGATGTTCTGTTTTATATAGTTATGATGTTCTTCTTTCCTGGCTGAAAAACAACTTTCAAAGTGAGAAAAGAACAAACTTGTTTCATTCCCTGTGAAATTTACAGGGTTTTCTTTTAAAATATAGGTAAAACCCTATATTTGAGGAATGCCATCCCCCCGCCTTTCCTCATAAATGTTTTTATTCAGTAATGTTCTCTATAGAAATTCACTTACAGGGCCTTATACTGAGCAAATGCTGCTCTTTGAGAGAATTTTCCTTCTTTGACTTTTGTTTTATCCAAGTCTCTACCTTTACATATAAAGCTAGATGACATAATAGGATGATTATAATTTTAGAGTTTTGATCCAGACACTAGTAGTATGTTAAAATTGGAAGAGAAAAGGGTCAGTTGGTGGTGCACAGGGTTAAGCACACATAGTACCAAGTGGAATGACTTGCACAAGGATCTCTGTTCCAGCCCTCTAGCTTCCTACCTATGGGGTGCAGGGGTGGGGTGGCTGGGACTTCACAAGCGGTGAAATATGCTTTCAGATGTCTATGTTTCTCCCTCTCTATCTCTCCTCCCCTCTCAATTTCTCTTTGTTCTTTCTTTCTTTTTTTTTTTTAAGCTTTTATTTATTTATGAGAAAGATAGGAGGAGAGAGAAAGAACCAGGCATCACTCTGGCACATGTGCTGCCAGTCCTCATGCTTGAGAGTCCAAAGCTTTACCACTGCACCACCTCCCGGACCACTTCTCTTGTTCTTTCTAATAAAAGAGGAAATAAAATAAAAAGGCACTAAGAACGGTGGATTCATAGTGTAGGCACCAAGTCCCAGCGATAAACCTATAAACAGACAACAAAAATGGAAGACAATTACTGGATTTTCTATCTATTGTTTTTTATCTTTGTTTCTTATACCTTTATGTTTTTTTAAAATAATTTCACTGGGAGGAAAGGTTAATTTATGGTATAATTGTTGACAAGTGGTTATACTTTCTCATCACTTATGACAGGTACCTGCAAAGTACCCTCACCCTCAGTTTAGGTCCATTTCCACACTATGTACTAGGACCCCAACACTTTATTTTTATGTGTTACAAAAAGAGTTGGTTGGTAGCAGCAGGCAGTGGCATAGAAGTAGAGCCCACACATTTCCATGTACAAGAAATTGGGTTCATATCCCTGGGCCCCACTTGTAGCTAAGAAACTTCACTAGTGGTAAAGCAATGTTACTGCACTCTCTCTTTCTCTTTCTTCTTTCCCTCTCCATATTCTCCTTGTATTTATAGTAAAAGGAAAGGGGGAAAAATACCTAGAGCAGTGAAATTGTCATATAGGCATAGAGCCCCAATGATAACCCAGGTGGCAAAGAGAGAGGAGGAGGGAGGGAGGTGGGGGAGAAACAAGGGAGGAAGGGAAGAAGGAGGGAGGAAGGTGGGAAGGTGGGAAGGAAGGTAGGAAGGTAGGAAGGTAGGAAGGTGGGAAGGTGGGAAGGTGGGAAGGTGGGAAGGTGGGAAGGAAGGTAGGAAGGTAGGAAGGTAGGAAGGTGGGAAGGTGGGAAGGAAGGTAGGAAGGTAGGAAGGTAGGAAGGTAGGAAGGTAGGAAGGTAGGAAGGAAGGAAGGAAGGAAGGAAGGAAGGAAGGAAGGAAGGAAGGAAGGAAGGAAGGAAGGAAGGAAGGAAGGAAGGAAAGGTTGGTTAAAGAGAAAGGGTTGGTTATATTTCACTGAGTAGCCAAGTTCTTAAGTCAACAATTATCCTCAATATATCTGGGCAGTTTGATTGCTAAATGGCTTGTTTTTCTTAGTAAAAGTCAGAACTCTCAAAAATAAAGGGATTTTTGGTACTATGACTACTGCTGGTGGAAATGTTTGTGTCCTAACTTTAAGCCTCTTATGATACGAATTTCTAATTTTTGTTCACCATATTATGCCAAACCTTGTGCTGGGAAGTGATGCCTCACTTTCAGGGCAGCAAAGAAACAAACAAACACATTAAACTGAATTTAAACTTAAATCCATATCTGCACAATATCTATTCATATAGAAGAAACATGAAATGTTTCTGTTTTGAACTAAATTTTTAAAACATCAGGCAGATTCAGGAGCATACTAAACAACCCTATTTTAAATAAAATTAAAAAAATAAATCTTGAGGACTGTTGCTATATATTAATCACTCACAAAACAATTACTTAAATAATAATGATTGCTTGTTTATTTTTCTCACTACCATAGGACAACTAGGTTAAGTTTAGTGGTTCTTTCTTTGTATGTCTCATGAAAATGTAGTCAGATAGTGGCAAAGTTAGGTTTATCTCACATGCTTTTTTATTTATGTCCATATTATCTTGCTTATATCTCACATGTTGATGATGACTGTTGTTTGGGAATGGCTCTGGAGTTTTTTACTGGATTGTTCCCATAAAATTGTAGAAGTTATTGCTCACACATAGCTTGTTAACTGAATTCCAACAATAATATTATATGGAAAGGGAGAGAAAGAGAGAAATCTACTAGACTTGTTACCTTTTATAATTTAACTTTGGATATCATATAACTTTGTTTTCTTGAAAGTCTATTAGCTTTGACTGTTACACAGTTTCATGCAAAATTCAAGGTAAGAAGACATACGCTGTAACTCCTTATGGAGAATAGGAGGTTTCAGAACAAATCCCTATTGACAACTTTTTAAAATGTGCTCTTTGCCAGTACTCTGTTGTTTAATTAGACCTCATATGCTTTTTGTTTAGGTGGGTATGATCTCCTTTTTTTTTTTGAAGAATAAATAAAAATCAGTTAAACAAGTTATTCAACATCACATGGCTTGAACTGAAGACACTGAAACTAGATTGTTAAGTTCTATGGCCTATATTATCACTAGAAAGCATATATGTATTAGGGAAAATATAATATATTAATTGAAAGGGGGTTCTGTTTAACCATATGACCTGAATTTACTTAGTTTGTATATGTGAACCTTAAGAGATTCATATATAAAATTTTGAGTAGAGGTTGGATATTTAAGGAGATTGTCAAGATTATTGTATAGTGGCTAGGGAAAAGCTTATAAACATAAAACTGATCAGATAGTTGTTTCCAATAATAGAATGTTTTAAACATTTTTAAATTAATTTTTATGTGTTTAAAAACTTGTTTGCTGCTAGGCAGTGGAGCACTGCGTTAAGGGCACATACTACAGTGCATGAACACCGAGGTTCAAGCCCCTGGTCCCCACCTGCAGTGGGAAAGCTTCACAAGTGGTGAAGCAGGGCTGCAGGTGTCTCTCTGACTCCATATCTCCTACTCCCCTCTAAATTTCTCTGTATCTCTATTCAATAATGAATAATTATAATAATAAAAATAAAACAAAAATTGTTTAACTTTATGTCATTCATTGCTGATATATGTACAGTATTAAACTACTTTTTTGTTTTATGTCTTTGTTTCTTATGCCTTTAGGTATTTGTTTGTTTGTTTAGTCATTTTACTAGGATGGGAGGTTAATGATTAAAGTGCAATCTTTGCCACTTATCTCCCTGTGATAAGTGCCTGCAGAACACCCTCACCCTCAACTTAGGTCTATTTCTACCATCATGAACCAGGACCCCCAAGACCTTTTCTACCCTCTTGAGAGGAGAGGAGAGGAGGGGAGAGGAGGGGAGGGGAGGAGAGGGGAAGGGAGGGGAGGGGGGAAGGGAAGGGAAGGGAGGGGAGGGGAGGGGAGGGAAAGGGAAGGGAAGGGAAGGGAGGGGAGGGGAAGGGAGGGGAGGGGAGGAGAGGTGGGGAGGGGAGGGGAGGGGAGGGGAGAGGAGAGCCTAAAATAAATTGCTAAACTAAATCATTGCTAAACTAAATCTCACAAAGACTTTCTAGCCCTCTGACATTACAAAATTTGATTCCAGTACATCTTATCTTGGCAGGGAACTAAAAAGGTAAAAGATGTTCAGATGTCTTATGAAAAGGAGAAGAGACCTTTGTTTTGCTATGGTGCAATGCATCACACCAAGTCCAAGTACTTAAGGACTCTAAAAGCCTGAACTTGTAAGCAGCCTAAATGCCTATTGACAAATTAATGGTTAAGAAAGTTGCATTATATAGAGAGAATGGAATACCACTGACCTGTAAGACATAATGAGATCTCCTTTGTCACATCTTGTATGGAATTTGAGTGAATCATGTTATGTGAGGTAAAACAGGAGGAGGACTAATAGCAGATGATTTCACTTACAGGTAAATAGCAGATGATTTCACTTACAGGTAGAATATTAAAAAGGGGGGAGTGGAAGGGAAAACACAGAATTCTTTTGCAACTGAGCCAAAGACTCTAAGGAATAGGAGAGATAGAAAGGGGTACAGTGGGTACTGGGGACCCAATGATTGAAGGAAGTTGATGTGTTGTGCAAACATCTATCATAAGCAGATAAGAAATTGTACCCATGTGACAGTAATTGTATTGTAAATCATTATTTCCCTAGTTAATGAGATTATAAAAACATAGAAATAAGTGTACCATTTTATTCCTTTAAATATATAGATAAATGTATAATATAAACTTATTTTAAATTGTTTATTATATAAGTGAGTATATATATTAAATATATATATACACATACATGATTTCATGTACGTAAGCTGAAAAAATGTCTTAAATATATTTAAGACATTGAATATTTTTACCTAATGGGGTTTGAATTGTTATGTGGAAAACTGAGAAATGTTACATATGTACAAATTATTATATTTTACTACTGACTGAAAACCATTAATCCTCCAATAAAAAAAATTTTTAAATCGAATATTTTTGCAAAACAATGAACAAAGGTAAATTAATGAAGTTCAAAAACCTAGAAGCATGCACATACATATCCACACATAAATAATCATTTTTTCTTTTGATTTTCATTTAGTCCTTTGTGTATATGGCTAGGGAACAAAACAATACATATAGTTCCCTAGAAAGTCTTGAAGTGAAGAATTTCTTTTTCTTTTCCTTTTTACTAAGACTTTGTTTTCTCTGTGAAACTAGAATGTTGCGTATTCAGTATTTGTTTATTGATTGAATGAATTTAAGCCTGAGGTGAAGTTTAAGGTGTGATTATCTCTTATCTCTTGCTAACTATCATTTTGGGAAAAACTTGAAAATAACTAAGTCATATTTAAAACTCCAAATTTTACTCATTGCTAAACTAAATCTCACAAAGACTTTCTAGCCTTTTGACATTACAAAATTTGATTCTAGTACATCTTGTCTTGGTAGGGAACTAAAAATATAAAAGATGTTCAGATATCTTGTGAAATTATTGAAGTTAATTTAAAATTTTGTTATAAAAATAAATGAGGGTCAAAGTACATATGTGGCAGATATTTAATAACCAACCTGAGTCTTAAAGGAAATAATTTGCTTGTTCATTATTTTATTTTCTTATTCTAGATATAAATGATTTTAAATAATAAGTGTTCACTTATGCTGTACTAAAGCTGGTATAATCTGCAAATAATACATGCTAAGTCCTTTCATTCAAATAGTGTATTACAAATGCAGTAACTAGAATAAAACTTGAGATTATTTTTGCTCCAACAATATTCTTTTTAGACGAAACTATGAAAATTTTAAATGTGATAATTTTTCTCTGTTATATATTATTTTATTTTTTTTATTTATTTAAAAAATGAGACATTAACAAAACCATAGGATAAGAGGGATACAACTCCACACAATTTCCACCACCAGAACTCCATATCCCATCCCCTCCCTTGATAGTTAAAGAATAGGAATATTCTTTAACCATCTGGCAGTATGGACTCAAGGTCAGTGTGGGATGCAGAAGGTGGAAGGTCTGGCTTCTGTAATTGCTTCCCTGCTGAACATGGGCATTGACTGGTCAATCCATACTCCCAGCATGCCTCTCTCTTACCCTAGTAGGGTGGGGCTCTGGGGAATTGGAGCTCCAGGACAAATTGGTGGGGTCATCTGCCCAGGGAAGTCTGGTCAGCATCATGCTAGCATCTGGAATCTGAAAAGAGAGTTAACACCCAAAGCCAAACAATTTGTTGAATAATCATGGACCTAAAGGCTGGCATAGTGCAGATGAAGTGTTGGGAGGTCCTCCATTTTGTAGATAGCTAGTAGGCATATTTTAGTTATATTTCAAAGAGCCTGTAGCTATACTAGTTTTTTTTTTTTTTCTCTGAGCCTGAAATCTGATATGCAGGTGGATCCAAGTTATTGTCTGGGGAGGTGGTGTCATGGCTGGAAAAGGGACAGAAAGTTGCATCAGGGAAGAAAGTAGCTCCCTAATATGGGGAAGGGGTATAAATATTGTTGACTGTAAACCCATCGATTTGATTTGCTCTAGGGCCCATATTCAGTTTAGGAACCTATTTGGCTACTGCATCCCTGTATATCTGAGCTCACATTCTATGGTCATGGGTAGGAACATTCCAAGCTGCCCCAATATCAAGCCATCTTCCTCAGGTGTAGCAGAGAGTATGTTGTCCATCCTCCCTTTGGAGGATGGAACATTCTCTACCATTGTTGATCCAAGTTGAGAGAAAGGTCCTATGTGAAGCCCACAAAGGGGTCTATTTGTTTGTCCCTCATAGAGATGGCCGGTAACAATGGAGAGATTTATTGGAGGTCTAGGCCCATCATGTCTGTTTGGTAATCTCAGGACTCCTCAAATAGGGCCCCCAGCTGATGGGGTGGTCTGATAGTGACTAAAGAGTCATTGTTAAAGTATGCCAGTCTCTTGCCCTTATTCAGCTTTTGCAGTTCTTGCTTTGCTAAGGTTAGCTTTGTAGTGAGTGAAAGAACTATAATAGGAAGTAGGTGAGGAGGGTATCTAAGTCCAAGTGTACACTATTTCATTATGAACTTGACACTGACTCACTAAAGACTATTGTGTATTTTTGCTTTCAGGTATATATTTTGCCTTAGTTTATGGATACATGTGAATATATGCTCTATCTAACAGGACCTGGTCTATATCTAGGTTTTGGGACTTTGTTAGGAAGTGGACCTCATGGAATGGAATTAGAGAATACTATGAAAGGAAAGGTCTCACCCGAGTAATAAAGCTGAAGGGTTGTCATTCCACACCTGAATTCTCTGGACACAGTCTGAAGTGAAGCATGCTGAGGCAGTACTCATTGCATTGATTAGGCTGGGATTGTCAGATGCAATATCATTTGGTATGAATTGAGAGAAGCATGAAGGAAAGTGTGCCCCATTCTAAGGTTCCAGGACTGGAGGAAATATAGGCTCTATAGTGGAAATGTGATGAATGGGATCATCCCATACTCATCTTTATCTTTCTGACTTAACTCACTTAACATAATTCCTTCTAGCTCCATCCAAGATGGGTCAGAGAAGGTGGGTTCATTGTTCTTAATAGCTGTGTAGTATTCCTTGTGTATATATACCACAGCTTTCTCAGCCACTCTTCTGTTG
This sequence comes from Erinaceus europaeus, assembly GCF_950295315.1. Lineage (NCBI taxonomy): Eukaryota > Metazoa > Chordata > Mammalia > Eulipotyphla > Erinaceidae > Erinaceus > Erinaceus europaeus. The sequence continues at coordinate 44,791,639 of NC_080171.1, read as the reverse complement.
TTGTGCACCTGGGTTGCTTCCAGGTTTTAGCTATTAAGAGTTATGTTGCTATGAACATAGGTGTACAAATATCTTTTTGGTTGGGTGTTTGCAGTCCTTGGGGTATATCCCTAAGAGAGGAATTACTGGATCATATGGAAGTTCCATGTCTAGCCTTGTAAGAATTCTCCAGACTGCTCTCCACAGAGATTGGAACGATTTACATTCCCACCAGCAATGCAGAAGGGTTTCTCTGTCCCCACAGCCTCTCCAGCATTTGTTGCTACTGTCCTTTTTGATGTATGCCATTCTCACAGGAAGTGAGGTGGTATCTCAATGTTGTCTTTATTTGCATTTCTCTAACAAACAGCGACCTGGAGCAATTTTTCATGTGTTTGTTAGCCTTTTGGATCTCTTCTGAAGTGAATGTCTTGTTCATATCCTCTGCCCATTTTTGAATGGGGTCATTTGCATTTTTGTTGCTAAGTTTGCTGAACTCTTTCTATATTTTGGTGATTAGTCTCTTGTCTCTTGTCTGATGTCTGGCATGTGAAGATCTTCTCCCATTCTATGAGGGGGTCTCTGTTTATATGATAGTTTCTTTGGCTGTGCAGAAGCTTTTCAATTTAATGTAGTCACATTGATTTCTTTCTGCTTTAGTCTTCCTTGCAATTGCGTTTGTATCATGAAAGATGTCCTTAAGGTTTAAGTGGGAAAGTGTTCCACCAATGTTTTCTAAGTATTTGATAGTTTCTGGTCTAACACCCAGGTCCTTGATCCATTTGGAGTTGATTTTTGTTTCTGGTGAGATAAGGTGGTTCAGTTTCATTCTTCTGCATGTTTCAACCCAGTTTTCCCAGAACCATCTCTTACCTAATGACATAAAACCATTCATAATGAAAGAACATTTGGAGGTCTGATCTTGGCTATTACCAAGTCAAAATTTAAAGTCTTATTTATGGTTCCTGCAGGTGTTGAAGTAAAAGATAAACAGATCAATAATTATAGTCTCTCTCTTTTTCCCTCTTCTTGTTGTTATTGTCCTTCTTCTTCTTCTTCATCTTCTCCTTCTTCTTCTTCCCCTTTCCCTTCCCCTTCTTCTTCTTCTTCTTCTTCTTCTTCTTCTTCTTCTTCTTCTTCTTCTTCTTCTTCTTCTTCTTCTTCTTCTTCTTCTTCTTTTTCTTCTTCTTCTCCTTCTTCTCCTCCTCCTCCTCATTCTTCTTCTTCCTCTTCCTCTTCTTCTCCTTCTCCTCCTCCGTCTCCTTCCTCTTTCTCTTTCTCCTCCTTCTTCATCTCTCTCTCACACACACATATAAGTACAATAATGTCATTTTGTTATTATTGTTATGAAGAGCATGCCAACCACAATAAGAAAGGGGAACTAAGTTTACATTTCATAATAGGAGAAATCACTTCATCTGTTCTTCAGTTACTAACAGCTATAAATTTCCCCTTTGTTACTCTCTTCTTTTAATTTATTTATTGGATAGAGAGAGGCAGAAATAGAGAAGCAAGGGGGCAATAGAGACAAAGAGACAAAGAGACATCTGCAACACTCCTTTACCATATGTGAAGCCTTTCCCCTGCAGGTGACAACAGGAGGCTTGAACCTGGGTCCTAGCACATTGTAACATGTGCATTCAACCAGGTGTCCCACCACCACTTGGCCTCCTTTGCTACTCTCTATATAAGTATGGTCAATAAGATAAAAGCAGAGACTTTAAAATCATTTTTTTTATTTAAGAAAGTATTAATTAACAAAACCATAGGGTAGGAGGGGTACAATTCCACACAATTCCCACCACCCATTCTCCATATCCCACCCCCTCCCCGATAGCTTTCCCATTCTCTATCCCTCTGGGAGCATGGACCCAGGGTCATTGAGGGTTGCAGAAGGTAGAAGGTCTGGCTTCTGTAATTGCTTCCCCACTGAACATGGGCGTTGATTGGTCGGTCCATACTCCCAGTCTGCCTCTCTCTTTCCCTAGTAGGGTGGGTCTCTGGGGAAGCGGAGCTCCTTTAATTGCTTTTCTGGTAGTAAAGATTTTAACATGTAAGTTGAATCTGCTGACTTTAGATTTTTAAGTTTTTCAAAAGTAGTATCCTGACTTAAAAAGAACCCAAAAAATAGTAGAAATATATGTATTACAAGGGGCCAAGTTTCTAGGCTAACACATATTGTTACATTCTTGAAAGTCCAAATTCCTATTAGAATTAGAATTCACTTGAGAGCTAAAGGAAATCACATACTTTATATGCACAGAACTCATATTTTAATTATCCTTTTATACCTATTACCTGACAAAAGATTTTTTAAACTAACTCAAACTCCTCCAAACCACTTCACTGACTGGGAGAATATGACACTAGTTTAATGAAGTGGTACCCAAAACATGCTTCAGAAAACTCAGGCTCCTCAAGATCTCTTATAATAGATATTTGGAATGACTATATGAGATCTTAAATGGTTCTTTTTTTTGTAAAGTTGGAATTGCTTAACATATAATTCTCCAAGAAGATATTAGGAAAATGTTTTTGTTTTATTTTTATAAATAGTTTCTAAAGTTATGCAGAAGTAAAGTTTAATGTGATTCACACTACAAAATGTAAATGACTAGTATTTTATTTGATTTTTTTTTCCTTTTTCTTCATCTCTCTCTTTTTTGCTAGGTTTATCTCTAGGTTTCAATGCCTACTGAGTGACTCCACTGCTCCAAAAAACCATTATTTATTATTTCATATATTCTTATTGAAACAGAGGTGGTGGTAAGGAGGAGAGAGAAGGAATGAAAGAAAGACAGGTTAACTCAGCCTCTGCCTGTTCCCTGAAAATGGCAGCTGGGGATTTGCCAACAGTATCTTTGCTCCATTTCTTAAATTTCTTTTTCCATGTTGTTCTTCAGTCAATGCTTCTTCTGCCCAAACTTTCTGAGTCAAAAATTGAAGTGTGGTCTGAGCTAAATCCTTCATTATGTTCTTAAGTTATCGTAAAAACTGATTAATAATTACCTAAAAGATTCAGGGCCTTAGTCCCCTCTCTGCTTCCTCATGAAATAATGTGGTCCTCACTGCTAATATCCATGCTGTACTACTTCCTAGTGCCTACACATTTGCTGTATTTACTCCTCTGTCATCCAGGCCACAATCCTCTTCTCCCTTTTCTCCTCTGACTTCCATGGGAGGCAAGAAAGACAGATTGAAACTAGATATAAAAAAGAAAGATGTGTGATTTTTTTTTTATTTATGCATTCCCATAAGCAATACCAAATGAACAAATAATGTTACCTCATTTAGGGGAAATATCTGTGGAAATGATTAAAATGTGGCAGAAACTATAACTGGGAATCATGTTGAATCCATAAAATGTCTCATAAAAATGTTCAGAGTATATAGCAATATATATATAAATTTTAAAAAGAAATTCCACTAAAACAGTGTTTTAATTTTATTGACCAGAAATATTTTTGGGAGCCAGCAAAATAATTCACTGGAGAAAATTTTGCTTTGACATCTATATGACTAAGTTCCAAGACTCTGGCATCCATGGGACTGGTGGAATGGGGAAAGATTAGATGCTATAGGGGGCTGAGCAATAGCACAGTGGGTTAAGCGCATATGGTGCAAAGCACAAGGACCAGCATAAGAAGTCAGGTTTGAGCCCTTGGCCTCCCACTTGCAGGGGGGATCACCTCACAAATGTTGAAGCAGGTATGCAGGTGTCTGTCTTTCTTTCCCCCTGTCTGTCTCCCCATTTCTCTGTCTTATCCAACAACAACAGCAGTGGCAGTAGTAACAACAAGGGCAACAAAATGAGAAAAATGACTCTGAGAGCACTACATTCATAGTGCAGGCACCAAGTGATAACTGAGTGCTAATGCTGGAGGCAAAAATAAATAAATAAATTAATTAATTAATGGAAGATTCAATACTTTAGCCTCTCCCTTTCTATCTGAAAAAAATCAACACATAATGAGGCCCCAGAAATATATTTTATATATTTTTATATATATATTGGAGAAAAAAAAATATATAAGAATATATAATATATATATTCTTATATATATATTATATATATATATATAATTGGAGAATATATATATATATTCTCCAATTACTGCATGGGAATTTACTTTAGACTTAGTCTAGCAGTTTTAATAGAATCTTATTATTTTAATTTATCTGGGGAGAAAATGTATTAATTTCCTTTCACTTTTATGGAATATGTATCTAAACTATTTCTAATTTATTTCAAGTGTCAAGTTAACAAGTCTAACTCAAAAATATTATTTATTAATAGAAATTTGAGTTGCTATTGTCCCTCTAGGTATACAGGTGTTTCATTAATAAATACAAGTAACAATAGTGACTAATTAAACTACTTTTACAAAATGTCTTCATCAATGATTAGACATATTACACTTTTTAATAAAATGTAAGCAGTATGTTATGCATGCAAAGAAAATATTTCTCTTTCAAATAGCTTTTTGTTTCTAAGGAGTACCCATTTTTTTTAATGAGTATTTATTTTGTGCTCACAGTACGTTTAGCAGCATTAACTGCCTAAAGATATATGTTTTAAATAGCTCTATAATTCCTGTAGAGTGCAAGTAATCAAATAAAATAGTAGAAATATTGTTAAGTTATAACAATAGGGGAGAGAAGGAAGGGGGAGTTAGGAAGTGTGAGGAAGAAAATATAAGAAAATGGGGGGGTGTTAGAAGAAGATAACCAGAGAGTTCTGAGCTCCAATTCCATCAGGATCTGGAGAGAGAAGTGTAAAAATGAAGAGCATTCAGAAGTAGTAATAGGTGTAGCTGTGACTTTGGAAGAGAAGGCAAGACCATAGAAGAAATGAGCAAACATCTATAAATAAAGACAGACAGTCATAGAAATAATGGCCCTCATCTGTGACCTTGGGAGAACTACTGCAGTTTCCATTGAGGAAACGGGGATAAAGATCTCTGGTGGTGGGAACAATGTGGAATTATACACATATTATCTCATAATTTTATAAATTAATATTAAGCCACTAACAAAAAACACATGACAGACTCTATATGTGTGGAAACCTTTCACCTTAAATAATCAAAGGAAACTTACCCTCAGAGCAAAAAATCTAGGAAGAGATAAGCATGAAAGTAAATAAATCTTTGAGTAACTCTCTCCCCTATAGTGAGTATCCTTGGATATTTAATAGGTATTAGGGCTAAAGGTCTAAAGGGATAGTGCAGAATAAATTGCCTGGGACTGTGATAACAGATACCCCGGTAAAGGGGAGTAAATTTGTATCAACTTTAATTTTTTCCATATTTCAAATAAAACCATTACCCATTACTCTCCCAATTTACCTTTCTACTACTGCATACATAGTGTCTTTTTTTAATTTTTGCGTGTTCTGGCAAATTTCTGGGACATGAATAAATCAATGTTGACTTAGTAAGTTGATTCATCTGAAGTCATACATTGCTATTCTCTAATAAGAACTGAATATATCTTAGAGGTCTTGTGTCTGCTGTAGTCTAAACTGCTAGGCCTTTTATTGTCAAACTGCTTCTGTAGTTCTTCTTTATTTTTCCAAGAAATACTATGTGGTTCAGCCACGAGGTTCCAGATGCTACCATAATGCTAACAGGACTTCCCTGGGCAGACAACCCTACCAGTGTGTCCTGGAGCCCTGCTTCCCCAGAGCCCTCCCCCACTAGGGAAAGAGAGAGACAGTTTGAAAGTATGGGTTGACTTGTCAATGCCCATGTTTAATGGGGAAGCAATTACAGAAGCCAGACCTTCCACCTTCTGTACCCATAATAACCCTGGGTCCATACTCCCAGAGGGTTAAAGAATAGGAAAGCTATTGGGGGAGGGGATGGGAGAGTTCTGATGGTGGGAATTGTGTGGAATTGTACCCCTCTTATCCTAGCGTCTTTTCAGTGTTTCCTTCTATTTTATAAATAAAAATTAAAAAAAAAAAAAGAAATATGTGAGAGTTTAAAGAGACAAAACAAATTAAAAACAATATTTACACTTTTAAAATAGATAAAACAGATAAAAATCAATTTGTCCATTGTCCCAATGACATCACAACTGGACTTGGGGTTCTGAAATCATGCCACTGAGTTACTAGTAGAAAAACATTTTTTAAAATTGTTTATATTCTTTTTAGATTATTTCTCCTTCATATATCATAGTCTTTTAAATCCAGGGCCACTATTTTTCTATTTTTTTTAAATTTTATACTTTAATGCAGATATGAAATCAGTCTGAGTATTTAAATAAATTTCCACCAAGTGAATCAATTTCCAAATGAGAACTATAACTACAGTTTCACTTACTATTACTCATGATAAATAGCTGAGTTTTTCCAATTTACCTTCATAGATAATCACCTTTATGGATTTACCATAATGTAATTGACAGATAATGAAATGTACCTATTTAGAGTGTACAGTTTAACACATGCATTTATCTATGAACTATGCACATATTAAGATAATGAAAATGTCATTCACATCCAAAAGTTTTCTTGTGGTCCTTTGAAATCTTCCTTCCTCCTCAGGCTGATTCCTTGGGAAACACCTGTCTGCCTTATGTCATTATAAATTACTTGATTTTTCTACAGAAAACTACCCTATTTTTATATATTGTTTTTAGATCATTGCTATTTTTTGAAATTAACCTTTGTAGCTATGTATATAATATGCTACTTTCTGGTGCTGAATTACAGTTTAGTGATAGACATAATATAATTTTCATATCTTTTGATAAAGTTTATCCTGATAATTTAATTGTGGTTCTGGATTTAACGGCATTATTTTGCAGTTTCAATTCTTCTTTATTCACTAGTAGGGTAAGGGAATGAAGCTTTTTTAATTTGTGAATTATAATCTTAGATCCTGAAAACTTTCTAAACTTATTAGATTTGAATTTTTTAGATTCCTTAGATGTTTTGATGCAGTGCCAAGGAACAAACCTAAGGCCTCATGTATACATTTTACCATTTAAGGAGCCAAACCAGTTTTGCTATTATGCACTTTTTTGTGAGAGAAAAAAAAGAAAAGGAAAAGGAAGGAGTGATAGCAAAGCAACACTCCACTATCTATCCAGCGCCACCTAGTACTCTTACTCCTAGACAGTATGACTCTATGTAGAGCACATGCCTTTTATGCCCTGGTTTTGATCCATGATACCATAGGATATTTGAATTCCCAGGTTCAAACTCCCTCACCACCATCAGCCAGAGCTGATCAATGCTCTGGTAAAAATAAATAAATAAATAAACAAAAAAACAAGAAAGATTTTCAATGTATTCTTAATAAGTAACGATCATTCCAATTGCAAAATTTTGCAGAAAGGTATACATGTAGGAAATGTAATTATGAATAAATGATATATGTAGTGAATATTTTTTCAAAGTGAAATTTTGAGAGTAACCTAGTAGCCTGCAGATATAATAGTGTATGCTGAGGAAATGCAATTAAGAAATCTGTGGTAGTCAAGTATGCAAATTATGTCCATCTGTTGAACAAACCCTTAGGGTAATTTGGAATTAATGTAGAGAAATGAATGATTATTTCCCAAACATTACTGTCAGAATCCATACTAAGAACCTATTCTAAGTATTCTCAGTAAGCCAGAATCTTTTCCTGATCTAAATAAGAGAACTAGCCCAGGAGACAAAGAATTAGGATAAAGAACTCATATATCTCAAATGACCTTGGAAATACTTAACTTCCTAGAATAACTAATCATCTACAGTATAGATAGATAGATAGATAGATAGATAGATAGATAGATAGATAGATAGATAGATAGATATCAAATAATCTTCTAGATAGAGATTGGGACATGAAATGGATTCTAACAAGAAATTTGAGAGTTTTGAAAATGCCCTGCATTTAAAACATGACTTTCACAACATTATTGGTGATAAGACAGTTAGCAGTAAGACAACCATAATTGTTAGTGGAGATGTAGACTAAAGTCTTTTTCCCAGTTCCAGTTAGGATAATTATTGGAATCTTTCTCTATGTTTGTAAAAATTTTTCTTTCTTTTTTTTTTTTTTGCCTCCAAGGTTATCACTGGGGGCTTGGTGCCTGCATCACTAATCCACTGGAGGCCATTTTTTTCCTTTTTGTTGCCCTTATTGTTTTATCATTGTTGTTATTATTGTTATTGATACTGTTCTTGGATAAGAGAGAGAAATTGAGAGAGAAGGGGGAGACAGAAAGGGGGCGGGAAAGTCAGACACCTGCAAACCTGCTTCACTACTTGTAGTGACGCTCCAAATGTGGTAAGCCAGGTGCTCCAGCTGAGATCCTTGAGCCAGTCCTTGAGCTTCATGCCATGTGCGCTTAACCAGCTGTGCTACCTCCTGCCCCATATTTGTAAACAATTCTAAATCCTTGGAGTCTTAAATGAACTAGTATAATTAACACAATAGGATTATATCAAAGTTATATATCTGATACAAAAAATAAAATATAGCAATCTACTAACATAATGATTACTTTCAGTGCCTTTCTTCTGAGTTATTTCATTTTAAAATTTCAAAATGACTCATTAATTACTTAAGCAAGCATAGATTATTGAAATGCATTTGTTCCTATGTAACCTATAAAGTCACCTAGGGATAATAGAGTTTGATGACAATTGTTTTTTCTCACATCTAAGACTTGTTATGAAACTAACAGTTCATGAGTTGTAGTTGAATATGAAACCAGCTGGTGTTTGCCTCATTTGTTCTCTTTTGTGCTTCATTGTTTTTATTTTTTTTAATGAGGGAGTCCAGAAATCGGTTTAAGTAATAGTGTTAAGTATCTTTTAATTTTGTATTTTCTACATGTGCTAGTAGTATTCAAGTGGAGTACTATAGCATTCTTGATGTCATCCATTTCTACATGAATTGCTGGCTGTAATCTTTAATGTATTGAATATTTCTTATAGATGACATGGGGATAGTTTGTAGAAAATGGTGACATATATTTTTATTTTTGTTATATATAGTCCTTGTGCATTTAGTCTCACCTAAATTACTTCACAATGGATTTAATGTCTTTTGTGTTGCTCTGTTAGACTATCATGGGAGGGGGTGGGTTATGGAGATTGGGTGGTGGGACTTGTGTGGAGTTGTACCCCTCCTACCTTATGTTTTTGTTCATTGATCCTTTCTTAAATAAAAAATTAAAAAAAAAAAGATTATGGTCATGAGAACTTTTTTTTTTTTAAGGAGAAATGTTTAATCAAAGTATACCATTCACTAATAAGACACAATTAAATAAGCTTAGTAATGATTATATTTAAACTTTTTACCATTGATATAGTACTTGTTCATTGCTGAGTATTTCAAGAGTAAGAACAAAAGACAGAACATTAAAGTAACTGATGATCCTAATACATACCCACCCTCTTACCTCCCAAAGATAACCACCACAGTAGTACTCACAAGTCTTGCAAACAATTTGCTTGCTAATACTCCCAAAGTACATATGATATCTGAAAAAAATATCTTAAGGTTTCCCAATTATTTTTCACATTTTTGGGCAAACTAATATTCTTTATATATTGAGCTCTAGATTTCATAGGAAACAAAAATTTATTTGGCTGGAAAATAATAATAAAAAAATCTGGCCATTTCTTGATCAACAATTTCTAATAACTTGGCTTTCTGGAACAAAAATGTTCATGCTTTATTTGATTTGACTTTTTCCAACAAATAAATAAATAAGAAAGAGACAGAGATCTCAAGCTGTTGGGCTTTGAAATTTTGGCACAGAATACTTTCTCTGGAAAAAAAAGAAAAAGAAAGAAAATGTTGGATGCAAATTCAAAATATCTGCCTCTCTATCCCTATTCAGATATCCATAATGCTGTCTCAGAGCATTCAAAACAGTGAAGGACCTCGCTTATCCTACCGGGAAAATCATTTGAAATGTTGACATTCAGACAGAGAGAATTCTGTTGACCCTGTGTATACCTAAATCACTCAGTTTCATTCTTAGACCTCAATCACTATCATTTCTATGAAACCAACAGAATTTTCATCATTGATATGCAAATGAATGTACCAACAGTAGCCACACTATTCAATTTTCATGTGCTTTGCAAGCCAGATTTCTGAAAGGCTTCCAACAATTTAAATACAACACCTTTAGTGAATCTGAAGAAATACATTCCACCACCTTTTCATACACCAGTCTATAGAGACCTTGACATATTCCTAAGCATTGTTTTAAGTTCATAAATGACACTCAGAACTTTTTTGAAATAGATAAAATAGAGACAGAATGGACTGTTTAAAATCTTTGTTTCCATTTATGTTTTTTCCAAATTGCATGAAATGTATGGCATAATTGATAGTTGAGCTGTAAGAGCACATGGGAAAGGTTCGTACTTTTTTCTGTGAGCTGAAATTCTTTTTTAGCAAAGCAATTAAATTCTCTCTAATATAGACTACTCTCATTGCCTATCAACCTGTTGTACTCTTTTGAGAGTAATGAAAATTGAAATGGGATACAGATTATGATAATGGAACTTAAAACAAGGGGAAGCAGAAGGAATTTACTCCTCTTCTTTTCTATTTCCATCTAATTCTTAAGACTCTGGAGATGTGAACATCTTTATTATCTATGCAAACGTCCATCTGCTGGAACCATATTTTGCAAACCTGCAGGGCCTGACTATGAGAAAAACTTATTTAGTGAAATTGATGCTTTGTGATGCCAATTTCTTTGCTCAAGTATTAGATTTTTCTTTGGTGTGCAGGATCTCTGTTTCTAAGAAATTTAAAGGAAGTGGGAAATATTTAGAAAAAAAAAAAACAACCTACAGCCCTTTTGTGATACTCTGTTCTTATGTGTTGCAGTATAGAGTATTATTTCCTGATTAGAGATTATTTTATTTTATTGAGAATAGTTATAAAATTTGGTGGTGGGAATAGCATGCAACTATATCCCTATTCTATTCTTATAAATCATCAACAAATTAGATTAATTGATAATTTACAAATAAGAATCAATTGCATAGCAAAGAAGGGTTATGAAGATGTCAACTATTATATAAATATTTATATTTTTGTAAATATTTTATTTACTTTTATAAGGAAGACAGAGAAATGGAAAGACTTAAAGAATGCTCAACTCTGTTATATGGGTAGTTCTAGGTTCTACAGACTGAACCTAAGACCTCTGTAGCCACAGGCATGTAGAGGCACTATAGTTTAATTATGTTGTCTCACTAGCTCCAGCAATCATTTATAAAGCACTTAGTATCTATCATACACATTGTCTAAATGCTGAATGTACCAAGAAAATGCCAAAGCTTATGCATACAGGCATAAATGTATACATCTCTCATGCTCCATTACTGATTCTACTTTCCCAACACTTGAGATCTAGCTTAGCAGGGAGAGTTTACAACCTAAGTAATATTTCATTTGTTTGTTTTTCTTCATGATTTTTAAAATTTTTATTTATAAAATGAAAATATTGACAAGACTATAGGATAAAAGGGATGCATTTCCATACAGTGCCCACCCCCCACAGCTCCATATCCAATCCCTTTCCTTGATAGTTTCCTTGTTCTTTATCCCTCTGGGAGTCTGAACCCAGGATCATTGTGGGGTGCAGAAGGTGGAAGGTCTGGTTTCTGTAATTGCTTCTCTGTTGACCATGGGCATTGGCAGGTCGATCCATACTCCCAGTCTGTCTCTCTCTTTCCCTAGTGGGGAAGGGGTCTGGGGAGGCAGGGCTCCAAGACACATGGTGGGGTGGTCTGCCAAAGGAAGTCAGGTTGGTATCATAGTATCATCTGGAACCGGGTGGCTGAAAAAAAAGAGTTAACATATAAAGCCAAACAAATTGTTGAGTATTCATGAACCTAAAAGCAAGAATATTGCAGATGGAAATCTGGGGTCTCTGTTTTAGAAAAGCTAGTAGTTTTATTTTAGGTATATTCCAGTGGGCCCATGAATTTACTAGTTTTTGCTTGTGCCTGATTTCTAATATGCAGGTAGATTCAGGTTATTGTCTGGGGAGATGGTGTCATAGTTGGAAAAAGAACTAGAAAGCTGGATCAGGAAAGCGAGTAGCTCCCAAATATGGGTAAAGTATATAAACATTGCTAACTGTAAACCCCATCTACTTGATCTGGGGCTCATATTCAGCACAGGAGCCTATGTAACCTTGGCATCCCTGTAGGTCTGAGCTCACATTCTGTGGTCACAGCTAAGAACATTCTAGGCTGCACTAATTTTAGGACCCATCTTCCTCAGGTGGTAGGTAGAGTATATTGTCCAACCTCCCTTTATTATTAGAAATGTATTAACAATTAATGTATTAGGTGGTAGGTAGAGTATGTTGTCCAACCTCCCTTTATTATTAGAAATATATTAACAATTTGAGCCCACTATTAAAATTCAATTTGATTGCCAATTTAAAGTCTTAAGTGCTTAGATTGAAGGAATATATATATACTCATTTATGTGGTGCACATATTTAAAATAGGCTTTTGTTTCGAGGGTGAGTTGTCTTGCTAGGGCTTCACTACTCCAGGTAATATGACCACTGAAAAGTCCAACATGACCCAGGTAGAATATACAGTGGTCGTACAACAAACTCACATAACTGAAGCACCAGAGGCCCCAAGTTCCATTTTTAGCACCACCATAAGCAGAGATGATCAGTGCTCTTAAGAAAGGAAAGGAAGGAAGAGATGAAGGAGAGTGGACATAAAAGAGAATGGGACTTTCAGTATAAAAGGTTTGGGTAACACTGCAGACCTTTTTTATTTAGCAAAGTATGAAGACAAAAAAGGTTGGTAAATGTAGTTGGATTCACCATTCACCTCAAAAACAATATTATCTCATTAGTGCTTTAGTTTATAAATGAAAGACATTAGTATCAAGAGCATAATTTGACATTGAAATGCATTATCCAAGAACAAAATAAATCACCAAACCATTGAAAAAACCAAAATGTACACTAGAAATTAATCAGACATTGTTAAAGATTACAAAAGGTAATTAAATTTTATCTTTGTCTTTTTCTGAAAGCACCACCATTACTTAAAACTGCTTAGTACTGATCTTTTGTTTCTACAAAATATATGGTTTGTTAATAGTCCTTTGAAATGTAAACTATTGAATAATTCTGTAATAAATAATACCTCTCTGTTAATGTGTTCACTTTTCTATAATTGTATTATCTGTTTTGTAATTACAGCTTGAAATATTCTTATGAAAACTTAAGGTTAAATTTGCATTTTAATTTGTGAAATCTATATTTCATAACAATGACTGAGTATATGTGTATATATATTATGAATTTTGACATGTAAACCTATATATACAATAAAATAATTTATGTAACTTACTATATCTATATCATAAATAATATGCATAAACCATATACAATAAATAATATGTATAAATATGTAAACCAGAGGATATGTATGATAAATATGTATGTTCTAAATACTTTTTAAAAATTTTTATTGCCTGTTTTATGAAAAATAAATGGATAATTTATTATAAAGTAGATGAAAAATTATATCTTATACAACATATAACACATAGGTTTCTGATGACAAATATTTTCAATTTTCTAGAATTCATGTCCAATAAATCCATTTGAAAAAACATTTTCTACTTAACATAGTTTTATAGAGCTAATTGTAATTTTTAAGTTATATAATAAACAGTAGACTAATGTCCAGTATTACTTTGCTAAAAATCATTATAAAGTTTAATATACACAAGTACCTTGTGAATGTTAGAAAATAGCTCAGTTTTAAGTTCTAAGGTTGCTTTTCCTAACAGGCTTGAGAACACAAGTTTTAAAATTGAATATCCAAACATTAATAGGAAGTCTGTCTTGAGGTTTAAATATAGGGAACAAGTCCATTACTACAATGGTAAATTATGTAAGTTCAAAAATATTATTTCTTGCTTATGAAAAAGCCATATTACAATATTTTATCTAAAATCAGATTATCTAGAATCAGAGATTTTCTACTTACCTTTTTAAAATTTTCAATATTATATTTAATATGGTAGATCTTAGGCACTAAAATGTTATCTACTTATTGAGATTTTAAAAAGTTACAACAAATGACCACAGAATTTTTATTTTAGCCTCTAGGTAATAATACCACAATTTCTACATTTCTATGAATGACCAGGTATAGATTACATTAGCTCTGAATTGAGAAGATTTAATGATGTGTAGGGGAATGTTAGTCTTCTATAATGCAGCATCAAACAAGACAAGTATAAACTCTTATACAGTGAAGAAAGAAATGCCTTTTCATTTATTCATTGATTTACCCATTCATTCATTCATGTTATTATATGTGTATTTTCTAACATCTGTTATGTCAGGCTAGCGTCGTGGGAGAGAGAGATGAGGTGGCAAGGCAATACAAATCTTTATTCATGTGAGTACCCAGAGTTGAGCGGTGGCACACTTCATTCAGCCAAGTGGCCTGAGCTGCAATGGCCGGCAGCAGCTTCTCTGTCTTGCACACCCAACCTCCTGCAGCCTTGAACCTGGGCAAGCACCCCTCATGGGAGTGGCTTGACAATCCACACATAGTTAGGAGGGGGGTGGAGAAAGCCACCTCCCCAACAACAGTTGCTAGGGGTTCTCAACTACTAGGATAGCAATACCTTGAGGGGAATTAAGAATGAGGCCTGGGTGGGGGTAGATAGCATAATGGTTATGCAAAGAGGCTCTCGTGCCTGAGGCTCCGCAGTCCCAGGTTCAATCCCCTGCACCACCATAAGCCAGAGCTGAGCAGTGCTCTGGTGTTTCTCTCTGTGTCTTTCTCTCTCTGCATCTCTCTCAAAAATAAAATAAATAAAAGACTTTAAAAAAAAAAAAAGAATGAGGCCTTTAGTCATTTGTAAGACAAAGCAGAAGACTGATATGTAGATAAAGGGACCAGCTGTACTAGCATGGAGATAGGGTGGAGCAGGCTTAACAAAACTGTTGGCCCAGCCAGAAGATACATTTTGTGGGGCAGGGGAGACTTATATGGCCGCCAAGCATCTGAGATTGATGTGTCCCCCTATTTTGCTCAACCTCTCTATATAGAGAGAGACTTACCAGGTGAACTCATCTCATAGGTTAAGCTCTGTCAGGCTCCACCACCTCCCCACAACTCCCTGAATCTCCCCCTTTTCCTTTTATCTAATGACCATATTTAAATGGGTCAATGTCTGCAAAAGACTCCATTTCTGACAGAGGAATAGCAGTGTAGGGGTGAACAGAGACCTTTAGGGCAGAAACATAAATGATATCATGCAGGCTTTTTCAAAATAACTGGAACAAGATGGGGGAGGACAAGTAGGAGAGCAGCATGAAACAGTGTGATGCCAAGGGGAGGCCTGGTGGGCTGAGGGGGCTGCCTGACGGGCAGAGAGACGGGGGCAAGAGGTGCGAGAGGGGCGGTCTGGTGCTGCAGAGTCCCAAGACAGTTGGCTGCAAAGCCCATGGACCCCGGCTGTCAGTCCCTGGGAAACCCAACAATGTAAAGAGAGTGTCCAAAGGTCCACCAGCAAGTTGGATAGAAGCATCAGTCCAATGCCAATGACCAGGGGAAGAAATGCCACACATCTATCTCAATGGGGAAGGACAGCCACTGGAATTCTACTTTTCTGTAGAGAGTGAGCTGAAAACGCCAAAAGGTGAAAGACGAAGCAGAAGCAAGAAGGGCAGACCGTGATGGGTGAAGGAAGGGCAGTAGGAAAGCTCTGTCCTTGGACTCTGAATCAAGTTCTTCAGATCATGCCAGGTTATATTATGGGTTTTTTTTAGGGGGGGGGGCACTGTAGTTGTGCCATCTTGTGGGCAATGTCAGAGGGCAGGGGTCCAAATGGATTTCTGGGGATTCCTGTGAAAGAAACACATACACATCTGCTTCCCATGGTTATCAGGGCATCTGGTTTGAATTTTTATAAATATTAAAAGAGGTTTAATGTAGTTAGGGCTTTTGCCAACTGAATATCGGGGGGATATATCCCCCCTTTTTTCTTTACTTAATTGGGCCTAGGTGTTTGGTGGGCCTTCTTGCATTAGAATTGGTTTAAGTATCTTTATAATTTTGGAAGGCCTTTCTAGTATGATTTTAAGGCTGTTTAAGCAATTTAAGTGCAATAAAATGTGGCAAGGTAATAAGAAAAACCATTGTTAGAAGCCTCAAGCATGAGAATCATTAGCATAACCATTGTGTGATCTATCACCCAGGATGGTTCTACCTCTTTAATTGAGAAGGTATTTGAGAGCTTTACATATCAATAACATCTTTTCTACATTTTGCCACACACATTTAAAATGGAGACACACCCCAGGTGTGCAATACCTATTTTGAAAGACTCTGAATTTTAAAGAAAGTAAATTTAAAGGTCATCCTATATAACCTCGTGTAGCAGTCTCTGTACAGCAGGATCTTCAAACCAAATTTAGTTAAAAGATATTGTTTTTTAACTAATTTTTGCCTTAGACTTTAAACAAACTCAGGTTACTTACAGAGTTAACACACGTTAGTGACAATGTTTCTTAGAACATTTTTACAATGCCAGAGTGATGCCAGATTTGTTGTGGATTAATTTCCACAAGATCACTCTACAGGGCATTTGGGAGGGCCCTCCAAAAATGTCCTGTATAGAGAATTTATATTTTAATTTTGGAGATGATGAATTGTCACATTAAATATTTAGACTTTTTACCTTAAATGTTCAGTTACCTTAGCAAATTGATATTACCTTTATAAGAATCGTGTTGAGAACTCCTTCATTTAACTCTGCCTGGTAAGAATGTAACTTCAAAGTTACACTTTTAACCTTAAAGTTAATGTTTACCAAACTTCAAACATACACATAAACATGTAGTCTATAAGAAACAGTAGGAGAAAAACTCCTCCCACAATTTCCTGCACTATTATGCACAGGTGATACAGAAACTAACAACCTTCAGATAAATTAACCTTCTCCCTGCCTCATGTTTCTGAGAGTTACCAGTGAAGAGAACAATAAACAATTAATTTGAGGTGCAAATGTTGAATAAAAAATATGCACATGGAACTATCATGAAACTTGGAGTATGCAAAAAAAGGGGGGAGGAAGATAAGATAAAGTGATTTACAAGTCACATATTGCATAGCTTTACCACTAAAACACAATGAAAAATTAATTCTGTCCTGCTTCTCTGAAGAATATTTGACCACTGAATTGTTTATTTTTGTACTATTTCATGTTTTTAATTCAACATCATTTTTGCACTTTCATGATTCTACTATATTACTCTGATTACCATACCATTTCTCTGTAATCTAGGAAATTTCTCTCTCTCTTTTTAAAATTACAGTAGACCAGAGATAGTAATAGTTAATTGAGTTCTTGAATAAATGATTTTCAAATGAAAACATATCTTATCTACAGATATAATGAAACATCCTTTTGACAAATGTAAACACTATGCCATTAAATAAATTTTAGGTGTGTTATCTTTGAAACCAGACATGCAGACCTACCTGTCATGATTGTCAGTACTGAGTTTGAAAACAGAAAAAAAAAAGCATATGCAGTATTAATTATTTACAGATAGGTCACAGTTTTGATAGTTTGGTTAAATACATTTATATTTTATCAGTATCTTTAAATAAACTCTACATTTAAAAGTTTTATTATTATTACTATTATTTGTTCATAGCCTGAACTTTGCCACTCAGGATATATATATATATATATATTTTTTTTTTAGATAAGTGAGAGAGGGAGAGGAAGATGGAGAAAGAGGAGAAGGGAGGGAGGAAGCACCATAGCACTGAAGCTTCCTCCTATGTGGTGAGGGATGGCTGGTTCACATCTGAGTTTCCTATTATAGCAAAACAGGTACAGTGTCCATGAGAGCTATTTTGCTGCTGATCCTGAACTCTTTTGTTTATTTGTTTGATTTTTCAGTGGGTTACAAAATTATAGGATTACAAAGTACAGTTCCACAGTATACCTACCACCAAAGTTCTGTGTTCTCACCCTTCCATCTCCAATAGACAACCACCACAGTTTTCACAATTCTTAGAAATGGTTTATTTGCTTTTTTATTGTTTGCTATTTTAACCTGAATTCTTTATTCTCCACTTGTATTGTATTCCTTTGTATTTACTCCCTACAGACAAAATATGTGTACAAACTGTGTAAAAAAGCTTCCCTAAATTTTATAGATAACTATATCATATACAAACTTAGATTCTTTTTTTTTAAATTTTTTATTTAAGAAAGGATTAATGAACAAAAACATAAGGTAGGAGGGGTATAACTCCACATAATTCCCACCACCCAATCTCCGTAACCCACCCCCTCCCATGATAGCTTTCCCATTCTCTAGCCCTCTGGGATCATGAACCCAGGGTCGTTGAGGGTTGCAGAAGGTAGAAGGTCTGGCTTCTGTAATTGCTTCCCCGCTGAACATGGGCGTTGACTGGTCGGTCCATACTCCCAGTCTGTCTCTCTCTGTACCTAGTAAGGTGTGTCTCTGGGGAAGCTGAGCTCCAGGACACATGGGTGGGGTCTTCAATCCAGGGAAGCCTGGCCAGCATCCTGGTGGCATCTGGAACCTGGTGATTGAAAAGAGAGTTAACATACGAAGCCAAACAATTTGTTGAGCAATCATGGATCCCAAGCTTGGAATAGTGGAGAGGAAGTGTTAGGGAGGTACTCACTGCAAACTCTAGTGTACTTCTGCTTTCAGGTATGTATTTTGCAGTAGTTTATGGGTACGTGTGAACATAAGCTCTCTCTCACAGAAACTGGTGTATATCTAGGTTATGGGACAAACTTAGATTCTAAATCATTAATTCTACCTCCTCTCTTCCTATATGTGCACAGATATCATGAAAAATGTTATTTTGTGCCTATAATTTGGAAACAACACTGGCTTCATGACTATATGAACAGAAATGTTGTGCAGCAACTTGTGCTTAATATTTGGAATTTAATACACTGTGAGCATAAATCTAAAAAATTTAGGGCTGAAAAGATAGTTCACCTGCATGGTTGACCTGATTTTTCATTCACATTACTCAGGTTTGACCCTGAGTACCCCAATGTACTGTAAGCTTAGGTACTGTTATACCTTACACTTCCTCCACATTTTTCTTCCTTTTTTGCTGAAAACAATGTCAGCCTAAAGTGGAGACAAAAATACTATGGTGTTTGATTAGTAACATCTTAAAGGAAATAAAATATTCCTTAGAATCTTATTCATGAGCTATTCTTTTTAAAATTTTTAAATTATCTTTATTTATTTATTGGATAGAGACAGCCAGAAACTGAGAGGGAAGGGGGTGATGAAGAAGGAAAGAGACAAAGAGACACATGCAGCACTGCTTCACCACTCACAAAGCTTTCCACCTGCAAGTGGGGACCAGGGGTTCAAACCTGGGTCCTTGCACTTAGTAACATCTGTGCTCAACCAGGTGTGCCACTATCCAGCCCCTCATGAACTATTCTATCTTCTGCAATCTCTGCCTCCTTGTGATCTGAACAGGCTTTCTAAATTTACTCTATAGCTCCTCCTCTTCTGTAGTCCCTGGTATGTCACTACCTCTTTACATTAGGTAACAATTCTAGGGACATGCATGTTTCATTACTTCATTCTTTCTCATTTAGACTTAGGTATTCATAGAAGGCAGAAAGGGGATGAGCACAGAACACACAGTGTAAGCCAGCTCTGTGGATATCCCACACTTAATTTCTGAAGCTATTTTAACCATTTTCATATGATTGTGAGAAGCTATTGTGAAAATCAATGTTATAAAGATAATAATAAAAAAGTTCTAATTCAAAATCTCTTCTTTACATTGACTAAGCCTTCTTAGTCAATGTAAAGAAGAAATTATGTAAGAATTCACTTCTAAACACTGCAAGCAGAGAAAATAAAAGAAAGACATGGGATGGAGCTGGAACATGAAGTGACTGGGCATTCCCATGGACAGATATTGCTGTAAAGTACAACCTGCTCTTGTTGTTGTTGTTGTTGTTTGGTTGTACTGAGACCTATTGTACGTCAGCTTTGGATAGTTCCAGAATTGATAGAGCTGTAAACCTGTCCTCAAGCATTCTCAATTCATATAGCTTTGTTTATGTTGTATCAACACATTATTTGAACAATGTGTTATCTGTAGTATATCATAAGACTCATGTTTGTACAATAATGCAGAGTGTTCTTTGTGTGCTATAAGCATTCAACAAGTAGAAAAAGATTTGAGTTTATTCTCCTTGATATTTTTATTCGTGTTATTCCCAAAGACACTAAAGATAACTTTGTAGACTCAACCTCATATGATGAGGTTGCTATTTATTGTTTCACTGCTTCAGAGGTAGAATCCAATCTTTAATTAATTCAATTCAACTTAATTATATTAGCCATGTACTAAAAGAATTTTTCAGTAAGTTCCTATTCTTCATAGTCATTGGAAAGTCTAAGATTAGTGTGGACATATTAAGCTATTTATTTTTTGTTTATAACATTTTCCAAGATTTACAAGAATATACTTCTATAAAGGGGTTTATTATTGTTACAAATTAGTTATGATGTTCTTTTACATTTATCATTTAGATATTAAGTTGTTTGTTTTAGTGGATGAAGTGTGTGATAAGTAATTTATTAGTCATACTCAGAATTGAATAATGCCAGATTGTTGTAAATTTTGGTATAGTATTAAGTTGTATAAGGCATGAACATATAAAAAGCAAGAGAAATAGGAATATAGAAAATGGAATAAAACATACATAGAGAAACCCCATTAGGAAAATACCTAGGTAAAATAAATAAATATAATAAAAAAAGAAAGAAAAGTAAGGAAAGAGAACAGGGACACTTTAAATAAAGGGACTTTGGAGCCTCGGGCATTAGAGTCTCTTTGCATAACCATTATGCTATATACCCTTGCCCTGCTTTTTTTTTTTTTTAATGAGCCTCCCCTCCCCCCCCCCACACTGAAGCTTATTTTCACCATTTGTTCTCCAACTTTTTATTACTTTCTCTCTGGCTTCCAGTCCATCACCTCTGCAATGTATGCAAAAAAAAAAGGGGAGGGGGGAGAAAAAAATAAGGGAGGCAGATGGTGGCACAACTGATTATGTGCATGTATTGCTATGCACTGAACCCAGGTTCAAGCCCCCTGTCCCCACCTACTGAGGAAAGCTTCATGAGCAGTGAACCACTGCTGCAAGTGTCTCTCTGTCTCTCCCCCTCTCTACCATCCCTTCCCTCTCAATTTCTCTCTTTTCTGTTAAAGAAATTAAATAAATTAAGTTTTTTAAATTATATAAAATAATTTTAAAAAGAAATACTCACACACACCATTTTCACCTTTCATGAGATAGAGTTTTTGGTGAATAGGAATCTTTCTCTTGCATATACACAGAGGAAGGTGACTCACTCAGAAACACAGAAAGAGGAAACATTATTTAGCATGATGAAAGAAGAAAGTTCTGTTACTTGCAACAACTGAGGTGAAACTCTCAGGTTTCCAAGTAAAAAAATTCAGATTGAGAAGAACAACTACTGAATGATATCACATGTGGGATATTAAAATTGTCTATCTCAGTGCAACAGAGCTAAGGATATAAGTGAGTGTGGATATGTCACTGAAAAAATGGAGAAATATTAGTCGAACAGTACAAAATCCCACTTACAAGAATAGGTTCTGGGAATCCAATGTACTGTGCCATGACTATAGTTAATGACACTCTATTATGTACTTGAAAGTTGCTTCCTAACCCACTATATTACCCTGTGCATTTTGATGGATAATTCAGTCCATTGACATTTAGTGATATTATAGATTTGTTGTTATTATTATCCTTGTTTTATATAGGTATTGTAGTTCTGTGGTTGGTTTGGTTTTATGTAAATTCATTTGGTACTTCCTTTAGAGCAGGTCTAGAGGTGCTAAAATCCTTCAGGTGTTCTTTACCTTAGAAGGTCTTTAACACTCCATTTAGTCTAAAGAAAAGTCTCATTGTATATAGAGTCCTTGTTTTGAAGCCTTTCTCACTGAGCACTCTGTAAATATCTTGCCATTCCTTGTTGGCCTTTATAGAGTTTTTGTAGAAGAATACACTAATGGGCTTGAGAGAGGATATAATGGTTATGCAGATGACTTTTATACCTGAAGCTCTGAGCTACCAGATTCTATCCCCAGAACCACCATAAAGCAGAGCTGAGCAGTGTCTGGTAAAATAGTAATAATAATAGGAGTAGGAGTAGTAAATGAAAATCTACTGATAATCTTATGGAATTTTACTGTACATGATTTTTCGTCTTTTTTTCTCTTGCTGTCATCAAGATCCTTTCTTTATGCTTAGTTTCCACCTGTTTAATTATGATATGTCTTGGTGTAAGTGAATTTGGATTGATTGTTTATGGCACTCTTTGAGCTGCTTGGGTCAGCATATACATATTTCATATACATCTCTTTGTTTAGCTTGGGAAAGAAATAAACTGCTGTCTCATCCAGGACATGTTCTTCCTTCTTCCATTCCTTTTGTCTTTTGGGTGACATCTTTGATGCATATTCTACTTCTTGTCCTATAAACCTCTAATATTATCTTCATTTTTTTTACTATTCCCTTTCATTTCCCTTTTTCTTTGGTTATCAGCTTTTGCCATTCAGCTGTTGAATATCTTAATTGTGTTCATTAGATAAACTATTGGAGTCTTTGCTTGACTACTGTGGTCTTTAGCTTTTCATTTTCTCTTTGATGTGCTCATGTTCTCTTTCATGCCTATTAGAGCTTTCCACCACTAGGTGTCATTTCAGTGAGTATGGTGAATGCTATTGAGTTGAAATTTATACATACGGGGAGGGGAGATAACATAATGGTAAAGAAGACAGACTCTCATGCCAAAGTCCCAGGTTCAATTCCCTGCACCACCATAAGCTAGAGCTGAGCAGTGCTCTGGGGGAAAAAAATCATATATATATAGTTTAAACATTCTAATATTGATTGACAATTGGATTGTTTTTTGTATTTGTTACATACAAGGTTACTTTGATCATTCTTACAAGTTTTTTGATGCATCTGCTTGATGTTTCAGTAGTATTTATACATAGGTATATAATCTTGAATAAGAAGCTATGTCCATAAAGTTATCAAGTTAATTTTCAAAGTAGTTTTCCAGTTTTCACTCACAGAGGCACTATGGAGTCAAGTGTTGTTATATATTCTTGAATTAATAACATTAATTAGAATTAGAAATGTTAAGCTGATGTGGGTTTTTTTTTCCCCACCCTAGGGTTATCTCTGGGGCTCAGCCCCTGTACAAAAATTCACCACTCAGGCCATTTTTCTTTTATTATATTTTATTTGCAAGGAAAGGTAGATTGAGGAGGGGGAATAGAGAGGGAAATAAAGAGACATGTGTAGACCTGCCTTACTGTTCATGAAGTCTTCCTCATTCAAGCTTAAACAGGGGTCTTGAACCAGGTCCTGGACCATGGTAATATGTATGCTCAACCAAGTTTGTCATCCCTGACACCCTTTCAAATATAACTTATTTTGGTTAAATTGCATCCCCCTAGTAGCTAATGAGATAAAATATTTTTCTGTCTTGTCTTCAGTTGTTTTGTGATACTGAATGACAATAATTACTATTTTAGAGTTATTTTAAAGGTTATATAAGAGAATATAAGTAGAAGGGGAAAAAACCGTGATCACATAGTAGATGCGCAGTAGATACTGGCTGCTACTTTTTCCTGTAATTTAATTTGATTTTAAATACTTTTTTAAATTAGTATTCTTTTTATTGGATAGAGACAGAAATTTAAAGGGAAAGAGGGGTTAGAGGAGGAAAGAGACAGAGAGACACCTGCAGCATTGCTTCACTACTTGTAAAGCTTTCCCCCTGCAGCTGAGGACTGGGCTCAAACTGTGCTTGACATAATAATATGTGACTCCACTAGGTGCAGCACCATCACCCCAAATATAACTTCCTTAATACCAACTATAAAGCATTGTCTTGCTACCCTAAGCATTATGCATATACTCCTAAGGTACTTTAATGTGCTATTTCATATAGATTTCTAGAAATCTAATTGATCCACTTTTATAGAATGTATTATTTATTTTGATGAACACAATTTACATTTTATTACATTGACAAATACCTAGTTAAAGTTCCTGATAAAATAGATAAAAATCTGAATTTATTTCACAAAATGTGTCATGCATTTGGGATGTTAAAAAATTACTTTGATGTGTTATCCATGTACAGTCTAAATATAAACTTTTTAAAATTTGTATATTAACACTACCCCCCCTTCCAATACACATATAAAATGTCTTATAAATCTTTTATAAGTCATCTATGTTGGACTGGAGAAGAGGAAAACAGAAGAGGTGGATTGAGGAAGGGGAAGAGAGGAGGTAGAAGAGAAGCAGTAAAATAAGAAAATGTAATGTTGATGAAAAACAGAATTTGAGAAAGGACAGGATACATTTTAAGACAAAAATATTAATTACTGAAGGGTAGAATCAGCTGCTATGTACATTATGCAGTATAATATTATACCTGTTGACTAGAATATTTTATCTCCAAGAAATTTTCATTTCTGTGGAGTGGTCCAGTGATCATAACCCTTACAGATATGCCTGGATTTAAAATACAAACATGGGGATTTAGATAAGAATCTAATCAAGATTCTTTTGAGTACTATGTAAGACTGTCTATATTATTCTTGTCCAAGGAGAATATGACACTGTGGTGAAAAAAAAGACTGGTGAAAAAAGAATAGTGGAAAATTTGATGTAGAAATGTACATTCTAGAAGCTCCACTTAATAGTTTGTGACTCTTCATAAACACTGCTTTATTATAGCAATACAAAATACTATAAGCAAGACTTATTCTAGATCATCAGTATGTCAATTGAAAGTCATGCCTACCCCTAAGTGGTAGGGTTTCTTTATCACTGGTGGATGGAATGTCCCATATTTTCTAATCTTTAGCAATGCATTTTGCAATTAGATATAAAAATTGTACAAAGTAAATGGAAATCAAAGTAGTCTAATGGATTCCTTTGAATTATTATTATTATTATTAAATATTTATTTATAAATGAGAGAAAAACCAGATCATATGTGATGCCAGGGGTCAAGCACAGGACTGTATGCTTGACTGCTGAATTCCTTCACATTAAAAGCAATGACTTCTAGCATCTCTTCTTTGGCGAATATTCTATTCATATCCTCTGCCCACTTTTGGGTGGGGTAATTTTTGTTGTTGTTGTTGTTGCTGAGTTTGATGAGTTCTTTACATATTTTGGTAATTAACCTTTTGTCTGATATGTGGCATATGAAGGTCTTCCCTCATTCAGTAAGGAGTCTTTTTTTTTTCCAGTGTCATCTTTTTTTTTTTTAATTTTTTATTTAAGAAAGGATTAATGAACAAAAACATAAGGTAGGAGGGGTACAACTCCACACAATTCCCACCACCCAATCTCCATAACCCACCCCCTCCCATGATAGCTTTCCCATTCTCTAGCCCTCTGGGAGCATGGACCCAGGGTCGTTGAGGGTTGCAGAAGTTAGAAGGTCTGGCTTCTGTAATTGCTTCCCTGCTGAACATGGGCGTTGACTGGTCGGTCCATACTCCCAGTCTGCCTCTCTCTTTCCCTAGTAAGGTGTGTCTCTGGGGAAGCTGAGCTCCAGGACACATTGGTGGGGTCTTCAATCCAGGGAAGCCTGGCCAGCATCCTGGTGGCATCTGGAACCTGGTGATTGAAAAGAGAGTTAACATATGAAGTCAAACAATTTGTTGAGCAATCATGGATCCCAAGCTTGGAATAGTGGAGAGGAAGTGTTAGGGAGGTACTCACTGCAAACTCTAGTGTACTTCTGCTTTCAGGTATATATTTTGCTGTAGTTTATGGATACATGTAAACATAAGCTCTCTCTCACAGAAACTGGTGTATATCTAGGTTATGGGACTTTGTTAGAAAGTGAACTACCTGAGATGAAATTAGAGTGTACTATAAAAGGAAAGGTCTCACCCGAGTAATGGAGCTGAAGGGTTGTCATTCCACATGTGAAGTCTCTGGACACAGCCTGAGGTGAAGAATGTTGAGGTGGCAATCGTTGCTTTGGTTAGGTTGTGATCGGCGGATGCAATATTATTTGGTTTGGACTAGGAGATGCCTACGGGAAAGTGGGCCCTATCCAAGGGTTCCAGGACTGGGGGAGGTAAGGGCTCTATAGTGAAGATGTGAGGTTCCTGCTGTCTTAGGGTTCAAAAAGACAATCGATAGTAAGGAGTCTTTTTGTTTGGGTGATGGTTTCTTTTGTTGTGCAGAAGTTTTTCAATTTTCATTGGTTAATTTTTGTTTTATTCTTCTTGCAGAGGGATTTCTATCATTGAAACTGTCTATAAAATTTAGATGGAAAAGAGTTCTATCAAAAATATACTGTCTCCAAGCCTTGTGAGAACTACGGTAGTTATCTGTGGGAGGTGGGAGGGTTACGGTAGTTATCTGTGGGAGAGCTTTGGTGGTAGGTATGGTGTGGAACTATACATTGGATTTTTAAAAATATTTTTATTATTATCTTTACTTATTGGATAGAGACAGCCAGAAATTGAGAGGGTAATGAGAGATACAGAGGGAGAGAGAAAGAGAGACATCTGTATCACTCACTGCTTTACCACTTGCAAAGCTTTCCCTCTATTTGTGGGGACTGAGGACTTGAACTATTGTTCTTAAGCGTAGTAATATATGTACTCAACCAGGTGTGCCACAATTCAGGCCATTATGCATTGAATTCTTGCAATCTTATATCATACTATTAATAACAAATATAAAATTAAAAATAAAATAATAGTTCTATTTTTTTCTCTAAGTATTGAATAAATTCTGGTCTAACATCTAAGTCTTTGATTCATTTGGGACTTACTTTTGTGTGTGGTGAAATATCTTGGTTCATTTTTATTCTTCTGCATGTTGGAGCCTAATTTCTCCAACACCATTTCTTTAAAAAACTACCCCTCCTTACTCCAATTTAATATTTTGGGTCCCCTTGTCAAAAATTAGATGTTAATAGATGTGGGATCTTATTTCTGGGCTCTCAATTTTATTTCATTGTCAGTGTGTCTGTTTTTCCTCCAGCACCGGGATATTTTGATTACATAGTATTGATTGAGATCTGAGAGCTTGATGTTTCCAGTTCTTCTTTTTTCCTCAATATTATTTTAGTGATTCTAGGTATTTTGGGTTCCATATAAAGTTTTGTAGTTATTGTTCTTTTCTATTAAAAAAATTCCTTATGGGGATTGAATTAATGTTGTATATGGCTCTTGGTAGAATAGTCATTTGATTACGTTACTTCTTCTAATCCATGAACAGGGGCTATCTTTCTACTTCTTTGTGCCTTTTTCCTACAGATAAAGACAGAAGGGAATATCACTTAACCCCTGTGAGAATGTCTGCACTGCTGATGGGAATTTGGTCTAACCTCTGTAGAGAGCAGTCTGGAGAATTCTCATAATGTTAGAAACAGGCCTACTCTATGACCCAACAATACCTCTCCTGGGGATATATACTAAGAAAACAAGCACATCCATCCAAAATATCTGTGTATACATATGTTAATAGCAGAAAAAATGTGATAACTAACACCTGTAAACAACTTAGGTGCCCAGCAACAGATGAGAAAGGTCTAGTATATATACACAATGGAATACTACTCAGATGTTAAGAATGATGAATTTGTCTTTTTGGACATACTTGAAGGAATCATGTAAGTAAGATAAGCCAGAAAGAGAGGGATGAATATGGAATTATCTCACTCATGCACAGAAGTTGAGAAACAAGAACATAAAGGGGAACAAATTAAAGAGCTCGGGGCATAAGGAGGGGACTATTAGGTCCTAGCACGTGGAGGTGGAGGAGGACCTAGCCTGAGGGTGAGAGTGTTTTGCAGAAAACTGAGACATTTTACAAATGTACCAACAATTGTGTTTACTTTAAACAAACCCAACAAAAACAAGAAAAAAAAAATGACCAAAGTATCTATATTTCCAGAGGAGGAGAAATGTTAGGGGAAAAATGACTAGAGGGCTCTGAAACCCAATTCCATCAGGAGCCAGAGAGAGAAGAGGAAAACAGGAAAGACATTTGAAAGTACTAATAAGTGTAGCTATGACTTCAAATAGAAGAGAAGGCAAGACCATAGGAAAAAATGGGAAATATATATATATATATAGACATATAGATACTTAGAAATACTAGTTAACCCATATCTGTGACCTTGGGAAAATCATTATAGTTTCCAGTGGAAGGAATGGGGACACAACACAGATCACTAGTGGTGGAAACAGTATGGAACAGTACCCCTGTTATTTTGTAATTTTGTATATCACTAATAAAAAATGCATGTGCCAACAACTATATTTACTGGAAACCATTAATCTGCCCCAATAAAAAGGTAAAAATAAAAACATAATGACACACTGATTGATGTGTTGATGAGGAATTATTTTTACAGCTGCTAGTGGTGAGTTATGGGATTGATGTAGAGAAATAAGGTGGCAGAGAGTTTTTATTTTTCCCAGCAAAATGCTACATATGTAAACATCTATACAGGGAATGAAGTTTGTATAATCAACATAAGTGTTCCAAATATAAAACTCAAATAAAATTAATTATTTGAGGATTTTTTAAATATATGGACGAAGTTATACACTAAAATATCAGAATGTTGCATTAATTGTGGTGACAGTAAAGTGTCCAGATTTTTAATGTAATACAGAAGTCTTTGTTTCAAAGGAAAACTTAATTTGGTGAATAATGAAAAGTTTAAATTGTGAAGAAGTAGCTGAGAAAATGATCTGGCATACAGAACGCACAAGATTCTGAGTCTGGCCCCTGTACTGAAAAAAAATGGCAAATTGCTACCCTTGTGACTATGTCTTTCCCACTGTTTTTCTATCTTTCTCACTATTTTTCATTCTTCTATGAAAATAAATAAAATGTGTGTTATTAGATAAAATTAATATAATTGGATATAAATTTGACTTTTTAATGAAATGCAAAATGATTTGGTAAACACATTTCAATGCTTTAATTGCTCAATATACTGAAAAAAATCTTACTCATTTAATCATCCTTTTAATGGACATCTTTACTAGAAATGTGTTCCAGATGTTCTCACTCTTGTTTCTTGCATCCATTATGAATTCAAGATCCTCTTTGTTTACTCTGTGGACAGGGAATGAGAACACAGAGAAGGCACAGAGGTTTCTTAATGTTGTAGCACAAAAAGGATACACATCACTTTCATGTAACTCTCTGTTTCTCCCTGAATCTAAATCTTTCTTGATTCTCCTGGGCCACAGCAATTCATTCACTTTGTTGCATCGTTCATAGAGTACTTTGTACCTAACTCCATTTATTTCAAGCATTTTGACTTGACTTGTTTACTTTCACTATGCACATTTTGACATCTACAGTGTGAGCACCCATAAAAGAAGCTTTATCCAATTCTCTTGAAACAAATACATACAATTTCAAATTATTTTATAACATCTGATTTAGATCACTCATATCCATGTATGCTTTTCCACATAAAATCTCATCTGAATAGCATAATAGCACTTGTATATAAAGTGTTTATACACTTTAACAAAGAAGAAATAAAATAAGTATGTTTGTATGTGCTGCTAAGCATTTATAAGTAGTGACAACTAAAGTTGAAAATAAAAAGTGCAAACTCTCTGTTTTATCACAAAATAAGTAACTCAAGCCTCAAAATATGTTAAATACTCTATAAAGTGCCACTTCTGTCTCCTTAAGGATATATATTTCCCAATTTTCAGTTATCTTATCCTATTAAGAAAGAAACTGCCAGCATCAGCAGTGCTGTTTGGTGGTGTTAATTGGACAAGAAGATGTGATTGTACCTGTAGAAGTGTATTTGAAATTCTTTGAAAGGTTGCCTTTAGTAGCTGAAAAAAGGAAGAATGATTCTTTAAAAAGTTCCACATTCGGGAGTTGGGTGGTGGCGCAGCGGATTAAGCACAAGTGGCAAAAAAGCACAAGGACTGGCATAAGGATCCCAGTTTGAGCACCCAGCTCCCCACCTGCAGGGGAGTCGCTTCACAAGCAGTGAAGCAGGTCTGCAGGTGTCTTTCTATGCCCCTCTCTGTCTTTCCCCCCTTTCTCCATTTCTCTCCATCCCATCCAACAGCGACATCAATAACCACAACAGTGTTAAACAACAAGGGCAACAAAAGGGAAAATAAATAAATAAATAAATATTTTTTTAATTTAAGAAAGTATTAATTAACAAAACCATAGGGTAGGAGGGGTACAATTCCACACAATTCCCACCACCCATTCTCCATATCCCACCCCCTCCCCTGATAGCTTTCCCATTCTCTATCCCACTGGGAGCATGGACCTAGGGTCATTGTGGGTTGCAGAAGGTAGAAGGTCTGGCTTCTGTAATTGCTTCCCCACTGAACATGGGCGTTGACTGGTCGGTCCATACTCCCAGTCTGCCTCTCTCTTTCCCTAGTAGGGTGGGTCTCTGGGGAAGCAGAGCTCCAGGGCACATTGGTGGGGTCTTCAGTCCAGGGAAGCCTGGCCGGCATCCTGATGACATCTGGAACCTGTTGACTGAAAAGAGAGTTAACATACTAAGCCAAACAAATTGTTGAGCAACCATTGACCCAAAGCTTGGAATAGTGGAGAGGAAGTGTTAGGGGGATACTCACTGCAAACTCTAGTGTACTTCTGCTTTCAGGTATATATTTTGCTGTAGTTTACGGATACATGTAAACATAAGCTCTCTCTCACAGAAACTTGTGTATATCTAGGTTTTGGAACTTTGTTAGAAAGTGAACCACCTGAGATGAAATTAGAGTGTACTATGAAAGGAAAGGTCTCACCCGAGTAATGGAGCTGAAGGGTTGTCATTCCACACATGAAGTCTCTGGACACAGTCTGAGGTGAAGCATGTTAAGGTGGCGATCGTTGTGTTGGTTAGGTTGTGATCGGCAGATGCAATATTATTTGATATGGATTTGGAGAGGCATACGAGAAAGTGGGCCCTATCCAATGTTTCCAGGACTGGGGGAAGTAGAGGCTCTATAGTGGAGATGTGAGGTTCCTGCTGTCTTAGGGTTCAAAAAGACAATCGATAGTTAATATTATCATCACATTATTTGGTAATTGGGTTAACTTTGAAAAGTCCATTTGTTAGGGTTTGCTGTACAGTACCCAGTATCTTGTATATAGCTGTGCTATTGGTTGCTTCTAATCTACTTGGTCTAGGCTTTTGAGAGAGTCTAACTAAATATTTTTAAAATTTCCACATTCAATCACAATTGTAGTTGCATAAGCTAATTTAAAACATCTTAGGTGTTTCAGTGATATTTTTAAAGTCTACTTTAAAAAGACAAATTAAGTGCCACATATTTTTATAAGTACATAGACATTTACATTTATACTATTTTAATACAAGAACATGTCATCAAGAAACTTATATAGTTAGAAATATTTTGATAGCACCATCTAGTGCATATAATTCGGAAAACAAAGTAAAAGCAAGTCTAGTTTGAAAAAAAGGAAATTCATGATGACAATTTTCATGATAAGAATTTATCTTGATTGAAAATGTGTGAATTTAACATTCTTTTCTTTGTTATGCACTTAATGTATTTTTAAAAGGCAAACACTATAGAGTAACTATTATAAAATGGTATTTGAGTTTAAACTTTGGGGAAAATTCTAGTATTAACTTCATTGCATTCCTGAGAGAGCTGTCTAAGATAAATAGCTCTGTCACACACATCTGCTGGCATTCCTTAATATTCTCAGACATGTAATCACTCAAATCATGTGGCAAAGGAAGAGAAGGTTACACAAGTAGGCTTCATGATCCTGTGGTGAAACCCTACAGGATTCTGGCAGATTCAGCTGTGAAAATACTATGTGCCTCTTGGCAAGAAAAAAACTGGAGAAATGCTATGAACAAAGGATATCAGTGGTAACCTGGAAGAGTTTACAGTACATATTCATGGAATGATTAAGAGATTACTTATTTTTACATCTAATGTAATAGTGAATAAGAATATTATGTTTGACTATTGATTTTGACCAAAAATTAGAGTCTTTAAAGGAATTTTTATTTTGTTTTGTTTTTCATATAATGAATGATATAATGTGCCTGGTAGAATCAATGATTTTTTTTTCTTTCTTAACTGGTGATTTAATCATGGTTTGCAAGTTTTTAAGATTATAGGGGAGTTTCTCAACACCACATCCACCACCAAAGTTTTATGATACCTTCATGCACATGCACACCCCACAGGTATATACACCATAACTCTCAAAGTCTTAGAGATGATTTCATCAGATTTTTTTTTCTCTGAAATTCACTTGTTTCAACTTCATAAAAGAACAACCAAAAGTTTTCTTTTGCTTCCTTCCTCCTCTAAGTATAATCACCTCCAGTTCCAACAATATCATCTTTTTAAATTATAGAGTACTACTTCATTGAATATATGTTTCATAAGTTCTTTATCCAGTTATCTGTTGATGGGAACTGAGGTTGCTTCTACTCCTTGGCAATTGTGAATAATGTAGCTAGGAACATGGGGAGTACATATTTCCCTTTCAATTGGTGTTTGTATGTCCCTTGGATGCATATCTAGGAGTGGTATTGCAGAATAGATATTTCCATTTTATATTGTTAACTTTTTATTTGTTATCAGTAGTATGTTACAAGATTGTAAGATTAGAATGTATAGTTCTGTACCACACCCACCACCAAAGTTCTGTATCCTCACCTTCCCATCTCCCAGAGATAACCACCATAGTTCTCACAAGTCTTAGAAATAATTTGCTTGCTTCTGATTTTTCTTTCTTTTCTTCTTTCCTTCTTTTTTTTTTTTTTTTTGTGACTTCATGTGGATCATGTCTCAAGATTCCACGTATCAGCAAAACCAAATGGTAGTTGTCTTTCTTCTCTTTACTTATTTTGCTAAGCATAATCATCTCAAGTTCTGTCCATTTTGTCTGAAAGGACACAGTGTCATCTTTCCATGGAATATGTATCCCATAACTTCTTTAGCTAGTCATCTGATGATGGACATCTAGACTGCTTCCACTCTTTGACTATAGTGAACGATGTAGCTATTAACATAGGTGTGCATATGTCCCTTCATTTAGTGTCTGAGTGACCATTGGATATATACCTAAGAGTGGTATTGCTGAATCATAAGGTTATCCCATTTTTATTTCTTTCAATACTGTCCATACAGTCTTCCAAAGGTGTTGTACTAGTTTGCATTCTCACCAGGAATGTAGCAGAGTTCCTTTTTTCCCTACAACCTCTCCAACACCTGTCATTTCCTGGTTTGTTGATGTAAGCCATTCCATCAGATGTGAGATGGTATCTCAGTGTAATTATAATTTGCATTTCTCTAATGATAAGTGAAGTGGAGCATTTCTTCATGTGTCTGTGGGCCCTGTCTATCTCTTTATAAAACTGTTCAGAAACAGACTGGAATTATGGAATAAGATACTTTTTATAATTTAATATTCACCTATTTACTAAGGGTGCCTTTGTGTCACATCACATAGTAGACCCTTTAGAATTTTCCATGTGCACTTGAAAAGAGTGTATATATTTTTTTTGGGGGGGTGAAAAGTTCTGGATATTTCTATTAAGTTCATCTCATCTATAACTTCATTTAAGGCCTCTATTTCCTTGTTTAATTTTATTTAGTTAATTGTTTATTTATTCATTTTTATTTATAAAATGGAAATATTGACAAGACCATAGGATAAGAGAGGTACAATTCTCCACAGTTCCCATCACCACGACTCTGTATCCAATCCCCTCCCTTGATAGCTTTCCTATTCTTTATCCCTCTGGGTGTAGGGACGCAGGATCATTATGGGGTGCAGAAGGTGGAAGGTCTGGCTTCTGTAATTGCTTCCCTGCTGAACATGGGCATTGGCAGATTGATCCATACTTCCAGCCTGGCTCTTTCTTTCTAGAGAGGCAGTGATCTAGAGTGATAGGGTGCCAGGACACATTGGTGGGGTCATTACAAGAGTCTTTTTTAACTGCCCTTGTTCACCAATGTTGGACTGTGTCACTCTCCTATTTTCTGTCTCTTTTTCCATGCTGCTGTATTCCTGATTCTCTTAATAATGATTATCTCATTATAAGTTGGAAATTTTTTAATGGTTCTTTTAATGTGGGACTCTTCTCAGTAATTCTTGCAAGGCAGTACTGGTATTGGAAAATTCCTCCATTTTCTGAATGTTTGAAAAAAATTTTACTTCTCCCTCATATTTGAAGGTTAATTTATTATGATACAGTATTTGTGGCTGGCAACTCGTATTTTAATATTTTGAATATGACATTCCATACCCTCCTTCACTCTAGGGATTTTGATGAGAGATCTGATGGAAGCCTGATGGTTCTGGCTCTGTATGTAACTTTCTTCCTTTCCCTAGAAGCCTATTGTGGGGGCTGTTTCTCCTCTGCACACCTGCTGGCAACCTTCTAGAGTGGAGGGGGAGATGGGCCACTCCAGGGGTCCTGAGAACCCTGCTGATGAGGGAGAGTGCATAGAGAGGAATCATGACCTCCTCTGGGAGAATCTTCAGAGAGACAGCTTATTTATTGGGGGATACAAGCAGGTGATATACCCAAGGGTTAGGGAAAGTTTAAGGTAATCATTAAGCCACACACACAATACAGAGTTAAGTCTTGACCTATCAAGTGCTTGTTCTCTACTGGGAAGTTACCATATAAGGTCTGGTCATGAGCTCACCCTGCATAGGTAGGCTTCTCTCTAAAGGTGAATCATGAGCACCTCAGGGCAGGGGGGATGGGGGCAGTTAAGCAAAACTGGGATATTTGCAGTGGGGTTTAGTTGGGCATATATGATAACTTATGGCCTTTGTTCAAAGGGAATGAGGAAGCATGTGCAGGAAGGTTCCCGGCCTGGAAAACTCCATCCATCATAAGGTCATGAGGACAGGTGGGGACAGGAGGGATCTCAGGGTTGACCCTCTCAGACCCTCATGGAGATGATGGCCTGGATTTCCCAGAGAGTGGGCCCTTCCCCACAGCCTATAATTATTTTTCTTTCACCTTGGTTTTAGACAATTTTACAATGCTGTTTCTGGGTGTGTGTCATTTTGAACTTAAGAATATAGTTGTACATTTACCTTCATGAATTTCTATATTTTGAATATCGCTCTGATATGGAAATTTTTATGCTATAATTTCTCTGAATATATTTTCTACTCATCTCTCCCTCTCTTCTTCCACAGAGATCCCAATTACTCTGATGTTTGTTTCTAATGGATTCTGCTATTTCATAGAGAAGTGCATCACTTTCTCTAAATCTTTCCTTTCCAAGAGTTTTAAATTCACAGACTTTGGTTGTTGTGTCTTTTATCATTGATATCCTCTCTTCCACCCAATTAAGCCTACTTCTGAGGCATCTTACCTCACTCTAATCTGCATTCAATTTATTAGGACTGGCAGTTCTACTTGGATTTTTTTTTTTTTTTGGTTCTGTATTTTGTAATACTTTGATAAAGTGACCATGGAGTTTTTGAATCTTATATTGAGTTTCTTGCAACAAGTGCTGGAGAGGTTGTGGGGTCAGTGGAACCCTCCTGCACTGCTAGTGGGAATGTAAATTGGTCCAGCCTCTGTGGAGAACAGTCTGAAGAACTCTCAGAAGGCTAGAAATGGACTTATCCTATGATCCTGCAATTCCTCTCCTGGGGATATATTGTAAGGAACCTAACACACCCATCCAAAAAGATCTGTGTACACATATCTTCTTAGCATCTCAATTTGTAATAGCCAAAACATGGAATCAACCCAGGTGTCCAACAGCAGATGATTGGCTGAGCAAGTTGTGGTATATATACACAATGGAATACTACTCAGCTATTAAAAAGGGCAACCTCAGTGTTTTCAGCTGATCTTGGATGGAGCTTGAAAAAAATCATGTTAAGTGAAATAAGTAGAAACAGAAGGATGAATATAAGATGATCTCACTCTGAGGCAGAAGTTGAAAAACAAGATTAGAAGAGAAAACACCAGTAGAACCAGAACTGGAGTTGGTGTATTGCACCAAAGTAAAAGACTCTGGGGGGGGGGGGGGATAATACAGGTCCAAAAAGGATGACAGAGGACCTAGTGGGGGTTGTATTGTTATATGGAAAACTAGGAAATGTTATTATGCATGTACAAACTATTGTATTTACCGTCGAATGTAAAAATAAAATAAGGCAGATGCCACCAAAAAAAAAAAAAAAGAATAAGAATAAGAAACCTAAGCTGAGCAGTGCTCCTCCATCTCTTTCCCTCTCTCTTTGTATCTCTCTCATTAAAAATAAGTAAATCAAATATTAAAAAATATTTTAAATAAACCCCTGCCTAAAAACAATAAATAAATAAATGACCGAAACTCAACCATATTCCCTTGCTTCTATTTAAATGGCCATGAATCATAGAAAGTATCAACCAAAAACCACCATCTTTCTTGGACATTTGTGAGTTAAAAGTCAGAACTCATCTGGTCTGCATTATGAAGAAACAACTCTCCAAAACTCCTAACTGGCCCCCAGTTCTCAGAAGAACCAGTTAGCAGAGCAAATAGAATAAAAATTATGACCTTGCTTGATTGGCTCAAAGTATAAATAACATCAGTATAGGAGACATTCTGTCTGACTCATGTTACTTTCTGAAATTCCTAAAAAATACTCACTGTAACCTCTTCTAATGTTTACACAGTGAATGAAATATCCACACCAGGATCTTACTATGGGATCGTTTCTCTCAGAGCAATGTGAAGTTGTTCCTGGGCTTAAGTGCTTTCCCTGGCTTGTATCCTCAGTATGATTTTTTTGTCAATATGTTTTTTATTAATGATTTATTATTGATTAACAAAATTGTAAATTAATAAGGGGTATAATTCCATATGGTTCCCACCACCAGAGTTCTGTGTCTTCATCCCCTCCATTGGAAACTACAGTAATTTTCCCAAGGTCACAGATATGGGCTAATTTTATAACTACCTGTGTCTATGTATATAATTGATTAAAATAAATTGTACAGATGGAAAAAAGTAAAAAAAAAATTAGTTTCTTGAGTTGATTTTACAGTGAGTCTTTTGATCTCTATTTCTTATTTTTATATCTGTGTCTGATCATTTGTATTTTCTTTCACTGCTGTCTTTGTACTTCTCAATTTCCCCATTTAGTGTTCTTTTCTATTGTGCCAGGAGGAGGTGCTGTGGCTAAAGTGTTCATTTTCCCTGTATATATCTTGGAGCAGGGAAGATTTTTCTCCTGTCACCAGGCTGATTTAATGTCTCTGATGTCAGTATAGGTTTTTCCTTCCTGTTGTTCTGGCTTCTTTGGGGGTTCCAGCCTTAGAGAATCCCTTTCTCCTTAGTGTCCAAAGAAAATGTAAGATTTATGAGCCTAAAACTTCCCTGCCGTCCTTCCTTCCTCTGACCTTCCTTTGATATACTGTGGTTTGTAAGTACCAAAATGGTGCTCACTGTCACTGAGCATGCTTAGGTTTTGTGACCTTTTCTCTCACTCCTTATCATACTTGCCTGTACCCACTTGTGGCTAAATGAGTTACTTTAGAAGTCACAGTTTGGGGGAAGAGGAAAGTCTATCCTGAACCACCAGGTCATTTTACTGCCTTTGTTATCAATATAGGGTGTCCCTGCTATAGGCTCTGTGTCCTTATAGCATTAGAAATTAAATAAGTCAAAGTTTTACATTAGAGCATTTTAGGTAATGCTATTTTTAATTGTTGTTGTTTTAGCTTGGACCTGGAAGTGGTGTGCCACAGCTGCTAATCTCCAAATTTGACACGAGCAGTCCCTGAGTGTGGACTGTTAGTTCTGAGAATCTCTCCCTAACCCCTTTTCCATTCACGAGCCACACATGGACTCATCTGTGGCTTGGTAAGTTTCTGAAGAAATTTTGGCCATAGTTTGTTGACCTGCAGATTATTTATATTGCTTTTTCTAGTTGGCCATGGGGAGTGAAGTCAGTCTACTGTTACTCCATAGCCACACCTCCAGAAGTTTCCCCCATTTTTGTTTTTTAAGGACTTTCTATATAGGAACTGCACCAGTTTGTATTCCCACCAAGAATATACAAGATTTACTTTTTCTCCATGTCCAGGTCAACGGTTGTCATTTTGTGCTTTGTTGATATACTCTATTCTTATATTGAGTAGAATTTCAATGTGGTTTTAATTTGTGTTTTTTCTTTTGAAGATTTTTTTAAAACTTTATTTATTTATTAGATAG
The DNA here is from genome assembly GCF_950295315.1 of Erinaceus europaeus. Classification (NCBI taxonomy): domain Eukaryota; kingdom Metazoa; phylum Chordata; class Mammalia; order Eulipotyphla; family Erinaceidae; genus Erinaceus; species Erinaceus europaeus. The sequence goes on along the minus strand of NC_080171.1, from coordinate 44,753,295 downwards.
AGACAGCCAGAAATTGGGAGGGTAGGGGGTAACAGAGAGGGAGAGAGAGAGAGAGATAACTTCAGCTCTGCTTCACTGCTTGTGAAGCCACCCCCCCTGCAGATGAGAAACTGGAACTCAAAATGGATCCCTTACTCAGGTCTATGTGCTTTGTGCTATGTATGCTTAACCCACTGCTCTACAGTACGACCCCCAATTTGCATTTTTTCTGATGATAAGTGCAATGGAACTTTTTTTTAAAATGTCTGTAGTGTATTTGTATATCTTCTTTAGAAAAATGTCTATCCTTGGTGTTGTTGTTATTGCTGTCATTATTGTTGGATAGGACAGAGAGAAACTGAGAAAAGAGGGGAAGACAGAGAGGGGGAGAGAAAGACAGACACCTGAAGACCTGTTTCACCACTTGTGAAGTGACCCCCCTGCAGGTGGGGAGCCTGAGCCAGGGCTTGAACTGGGATCTTTGTGCACGTCCTTGCACTTTGCACCATGTGCACTTCACCCACTGTGTTAATGCCTAGCCCCCCGTTTTGCCCACTTTTTAATTGGATTATTTATTTTGTTGTTCTCTGTTGTGGTTGAGTCATATAACTTTATAATGTTTATAAAGTCATATAACTTTATAATATTTGGTATCTGTTCCTTGTCAGATGCATGATGAATAAATATATTCTTCTAGTTTCTGGGAATCATAACTATGCATGTGGAGTTTCCTTTAAAAGTATAGAAGCCTCATTTATTTAATCTTGTTCCCTTTTTACATTCCCATGGAGTTCAGCCTCCAAATGCATCTTTGATGTTAAGATCCTGAAGTGTCTCACCAATGTTTTCTTATATGAATTTTATAAATTCAGGTCTAATATACAGACCTTTGGCCCATTTTAAGGTAATTTTGATGTATAGTGTTAAGTGGCCATTTAGTTGCATTAAAAAAATTATCTTTACTTATTATTGACAAAAAGACAGAAATTGAGAAGAGGGAGATGAAGGAGAGAGACAGAGAGATACCTGCAGCCCTGCTTAACCACTCATGAAGCTTTTTCCTTGTAGGTGGGGACCAGGGGCTTGAACCTGTGTCCTTGCACACTGTAATGTGAGCACTTAACCAGGTGTGCCACCACCTGGCCCCCAGTTGCATTTTTCTTGTGGAACTCCTTTCAATAGTTTGTGAAGGCTGGTCTGATTGTGGCAAATTCCTTTACTTTCTCTGGCCTTATGAATATCTTTATTTCTCCTCTCATATTTGAAGGATACTTTTGTAGGATAGAGTATTTGTGGCTGGCATTTTTTAACTTTTAGTGCTTTGAATGTATTCTTCCATTCCCTCCTTGCCTCTAGAATTTGTTATAATAAATCTTATGTAAGCCTATAGCCTTATATTTATATGTAAGGCTTCTTTTCCCTAGTAGTCGCAATATTTTTACTCAATATTTGGTTTTGATAATATTATGATGTGTCCTGGTGTAAGCCATTTCAGGTTCAAAATTTTGGGAGTTCTCTCAGCTCCCTGGATGTTTATGTTCTAACCACTGCGTACATGTGAAACATTTTCTATACTATGATTTATTTTAATATGATCTGTTCCCTTCCTTCTCTCTTCTTCTGGCTGACCTATAGCCCTCATATTCATCTTTCTAATGAAGTCTTCCAATTCCCGGAAAGTTATATCATTTTACCTAAATATTTATTTTCCATGTTTGCATGCATGGATTATGTTCACTGTGTCCTCTAGCTCTGATGTTCTCTTGACTCTACTTTCCAGACTTGTCATTTGATCTGCTGTGCATTCAAACTGTCCTTCATACCCTTTAGTTGTTACATTCCACTGGCTACTGTCCTCTAAATCATGTGTAAGCTTGCTTAACAACAGATTTTCTTAGCTTGTACTCTGAGGGAGTATAGTTCATACTAAAGGTGGCCTATGCATTTTTAATATGTTGCCTCAGTGTTGCTCTGGTGTATTCCTTTTCCACAGAGATAAAGCAGCAGTAGGTCTGATTGAGCATATTTATTGAGTGATATTACTTATATGAGAGATAAATTATTTATCCACAATCCTCAACTCAAGAACTACATGTCACAGGTCAAGTTTACATGGTCAGCTATATATCTTGATTTTAGAAAAAAATCTTTGAAAATACAGGTTTAGTCTAAGTCATGCATGAAATTTTTCATTATTATAGTTTTGCCCTCAGATGCATTTCCCTTAAAGATGCAGTATTTTTCTTTGTTTGGAAACTATTATTTTTTTGCCTTTGAAGCACTCTTCAGGCACTTAATCAAAGGCTGTTGTTTTTGTTACTGTGAACTTCTATTTCTCCCACAGACAGCATTATAATAAAAATAAAGGAAATAAAGAAATTAGTCACCCCAAGGCATTGGCTGTTTCACTTCTCTGTCCTCTTCTCCTTTTTCTCTATTAAATATCAAGATAATTGTGTTCATATAGAAATTACAAAATTGTATTCTCTTTCAAATAAATTATATCATTAAATTTTGTCATATGTACTCTTTCTGTAATTTCTCTGCTTGCTATCAATATATAGGTCAGTTTATGGAATCATTTACTTTGCTTTTAGTTAGCTGTGAGTTGCAAATATAGAAAAAGATATCACAGTGGCTCAAGTTTGCAACTAGGGGTGAGACTAGGTTGTTTATATGCATACATTTAATTAAGATAATATCTAGTGCATATTAAGTTTAAAGATTGTTTATATCTGATTATTATATAAGTAACTCCATTAAAGGTTCATAAGTAGAGAGGGAAATGTTCAGGAAGAGGCAGGGCAATGTCACACCTAGTAAACTGCTCATATTACCATGCTCAAAGACCCTGGTTTAGGCATATCCTTACCTGCAGGAGGAAAGCTTAATGAGCAGTGAAATAGTATTGTAGGTATCCCTCTTTCTCTACCTTTTTATCTGCTTCTTCCCTCTCAGTTTCTCTCTGTCTCTATCAAAAAGGAAAGAAAGGAAGGAAGGAAGAATGGGAGAGGGGGAGGGACAGAGGAAGAGAGAGGAATTAAAAGAAGAAAAAACACCTTTGGGGGGAAGTCGGGAGGTAGTGCAGTGGGTCAAGCGCATGTGGCACAAAGTGCAAGGACTATCATAAGGTACAAGTTCAAGTCCCTGGCTCCCCACCTCCAGGGGAGTCACTTCACAGGCAGAGAAGCAGGTCTGCAGGTGTTTATTTTTCTCTCTCCCTCTCTGTCTTCCATTTCTCTCTGCCCTAATAACTACGACACATAACTACATAACACATCTAAAAACTACAACATATAACTACATAACAATGACAACAATAACTACAACAACAATGAAAAACAACAAGGGCAACAAAAGGGAAATTAAATAAATAAATATTAAAAATAAAAGACCTTCTGGGACAACAGATGTGTCCAGCAGCTGCCAAGTTCTGGTGAAAACCTGATGGCAATAAAAAATGAGAGAGAGAGGAGAGGAGTGGAGAGGGAAAGGGAGAGGAGGGGAGAGGGAAGGGGAGAGGAGGGGAGAAGGGAGGGGAGGGGAGGGGAGAGGGAGAAGGATGGGGAAGGGAGAGGGAGGGGGGAGGGGAGGAATGAAATGATCTTGTTAAATCCTGTGTGCGTGGTTTTCATCCCAATGGTTTGTGGAGAAGAAGAAAGTAAAAGCTGGAGAACTCAGACAGAAATGAGAATGATGATGAGAGAGGAACATGTGACAGAAGCATCCTCATAAGTACCTGGGATAATTGTTTATGGAGGGGGGAGGAGAGGGGAAAGGGAAGCGGGAGGAGGAGGAGAGGGAAGTAGAGAGGGGGAGGGGGAGGAAAAGGGGAGGGGAGGGGAAGGGAGATTTTTTTTTCCTCATTCTCTAAAAACTGGTAGATATTGATATTGTCTTCTAATTGGCTGACCTATCTGTAAAATAGTTCCTGCATTTTACTTATTGATAAACAATTATCCCAGGTACCCCAGGTACTTATGAGGATGCTTCTGTCACATGTTCCTCTCTCATCATCTTTCTCATTTCTGTCTGAGTTCTCCAGCTTTTATTTTTTCTTCTCCATAAACCATAGGGATGCAAACCACACACATAGGATTTAACAAGATCATTTCATTCCTAAATGGCAATTGATAAATTTTCAGTGATTAAGTTTATTAATGATCTATCCCATAGCTATCATAATTATATTTTCATCAATGATATATGAATTATCCAAGTTGGTAATTAACTCTTTTATCATTTTCTTTTTAGTACACATATATAGGTAAAATTACCGTGTATTTAGAATTTAAATCATAGCTTGATTTATTGATATTGATTTTCACTACCAGGAAAATAATACATATACTTCAATTAAAACCAAAGTGGCATATATATATTTCAATATTTTTTACCTTTAATGTTTTCTAATTTGTAAAGAGTAGGTAATGCAGATATTATTCCTGTTTCAATTTTTATTATTGACATGGAAATAATTTCTAGTTACTTCCTCAGAAAGAACTCCTGTCTTTTTGTGTTGTTGCTCATTGTCTTTGACAGATCCTTTTGGTGTCTTATTTTCTTTAAATAAACTATTTGAAGAATCTGTTTACAACAGCAAAATTAAATGCAAGTAAACAGATATTACAAAAATAAGTCAGAAAGACATTGTAACAACTTTAAAAATATATCTGAGAGACTAAGGATCAACTGTCAATCAATATTATAGAGTCTAGTTCTGTATGAAAGTGGAGAGGCACAAGAAAAAAAGGAAAGCCTGGACTGATTAAAGCACCCTAATGGCCCATTATCAAATTGTCTAAATGAAGAAATGTGATTGACTTAATATAAGACATAGAAACTGAATTCACTTATCATTACTATGTCTCATAAGAACTTTTTAAAAATGTTTACTTTTGAAATTGTGTTGTTATATAGGTTAAGTATAAATAGCCAAACTGTGAGGGTCTATATTTCACAGATTTTTTTTCTTTTTCTTTTTTTTAAATTTTTTTTATTTAAGAAAGGATTAATGAACAAAACCATAGGGTAGGAGGGGTACAACTCCACACAATTCCCGCCACCCAATCTCCATATCCCACCCCTTCCCCAGATACCTTTCCCATTCTCTATCCCTCTGGGAGCAGGGACCCAGGGTCATTGAGGGTTGCAGAAAGTAGAAGGTCTTGCTTCTGTAATTGCTTCCCCGGTGAACATGGGTGTTGACTGGTCGGTCCATACTCCCAGTCTGCCTCTCTCTTTCCCTAGTAGGGTGTGTCTCTGGGGAAGCTGAGCTCCAGGACACATTGGTGGGGTCTTCAATCCAGGGAAGCCTGGCAAGCATCCTGATGGCATCTGGAACCTGGTGATTGAAAAGAGAGTTAACATATAAAGCCAAACAAATTGTTGAGCAATCATGGACCCAAAGCTTGGAATAGTGGAGAGGAAGTGTTAGGGAGGTATCACTGCAAACTCTAGTGTACTTCTGCTTTCAGGTATATATTTTGCAGTAGTTTATGGATACGTGTGAACATAAGCTCTCTCTCACAGAAACTGGTGTATATCTAGGTTTTGGGACTTTGTTAGAAAGTGAACCATCTGAGATGAAATTAGAGTGTGCTATAAATGGAAAGGTCTCACCCAAGTAATGAAGCTGAAGGGTTGTCATTCCACACGTGAAGTCTCTGGACACAGTCTGAGGTGAAGCTTGTTAAGGTGGCGATCGTTGCGTTGGTTAGGTTGAGATCGGCGGATTCAATATTATTTGATATGGATTGGGAGACGCATACGGGAAAGTGGGCCCTATCCAAGGGTTCCAGGACTGGGGGAAGTAGGGGCTCTATAGTGGAGATGTGAGGTTCCTGCTGTCTTAGGGTTCAAATAGACAATCGATAGTTAATATTATCATCATATTATTTGGTAATTGGGTTAACTTTGAAAAGTCCTTTTGTTATGGTTAGCTGTACAGTACCCAGTATCTTGTATATAGCTGTGCTATTGGATGCTTCTAATCTACTTGGTCTAGGCTTTTGAGAGAGTCCGCATATCAAATACACAGGCTATATATTGAAAAGATTCAGTTTGTGTTTTGAAAAACTTTGAGACATACAATTGATTTCCCCCCTCTCATATTAATTAACTACTAATTTATAGGTCTACATTTTGCTAGGAGTGTACATAAACACCATTCCCACCATCAAAAGACTGTGACCCATCCCTCTCACACACTCCCACCCCCCACTGTCCCAGGAAGCTGCATGTCTACCCCTCACCACAGGGCTTTTACTTTGGTGCCCTACTTACAATTTGGTCAGGTCCTGCTTGTAGTTTCCCTTTCAGATCTTCTTACTCAACTTCTGTTGATGAGTGGGATGATCCCATACTCATCTTTATCTTTATGACTTAGCTCACTTAACATAATTCCTTCTAGCTCTGTCCAAGATGGGTCAGAGAAGGTGGGATCATTGTTCTTGATAGCTGCATAGTATTCCATTGTTTATATATACCACAGCTTTCTCAGCCACTCATCTGTTGTTAAGCCCCTGGGTTTCCAGGTTTCAGCTATTATGAATTGTGCTGCTATGAGCATAGGAGTACACACCTCTTTTTGGTTGGGTGTTATGGAGTCCTTGGGGTATAATCCCAGGAGTGGAATTACTGGATCATATGGAAGGTCCATGTCTAGCCTTCTGAGAGTTTTCCAGACTGCTCTCCACAGAGGCTGTACCAATTTACATTCCCACCAGCAATGTAAAAGGGTTCCTCTGTCCCCACATCCTCTCCAGCATTTGTTGCTGCTGTCCTTTTTGATGTATGCCATTCTTATAGGAGTGAGGTGGTATCTCAATGTTGTCTTAATTTGCATTTCTCTGACAGTCAGTGACCTAGGGCAGTTTTTCATATGTTTGTTAGCCTTTTGGATCTCCTCTGAGGTGAATGTTTAGTTCATATCCTCTGCCCATTTTTGGATGGCGTCATTTGCTTTTTGGTGCTAAGTTTGCTGAGCTCTTTATATATTTTGGTGATTAGTTTCTTGTCTGATGTCTGGCATGTGAAGATCTTCTCCCATTCTGTGAGGGGTCTCTCTGTTTGTTTAATAGTTTCTTTGGATGTGCAGAAGCTTTTCAATTTGATGTAGTCCCATTGGTTTGTTTCTGCTTTAGTCTTCTTTGCAATTGGGTTTGATTCATCAAAGATGTCCTTGAGGTGGAGGTGGGAAAGTGTTTTACCAATGTTTTCCTCTAAGTATTTGATTGTTTCTGGTCTGACATCTTGGTCTTAGATCCATTTGGAGTTGATTTTAGTTTCTGGTGAGATAAAGTGTTTCAGTTTCATTCTTCTGCATGTTTCAACCCAGTTTTCCCAGCACCATTTATTGAAGAGAGCCTTCTTTTTCCATTTAATCTTTTGGGCCCCCTTATCAAAGATTAGATGTCCATAGGTGTTGGGATTTATTTCTGGGCTTTCAGTACTGTTCCACTGGTCTGTGTGCCTACTTTTGTTCCAATACCATGCTGTTTTGATGATGATGGCTTTATAATATAGTTTAAGGTCTGGGAGTGTGATGCCTCCATTTCTGTTTCTTTTCCTCAAGATGGTTTTGGCAATTCTAGGTGTTTTCAGGTTCCAGATAAATGATTGTAGTGTTTGTTCTATTCTCTTAAAGAAACTTGGTGGAACTTTGATGGGTATTGCATTAAATTTGTGTATGGCTCTGGGGAGAGTATTCATTTTGATGATATTTATTCTTCCAATCCATGAGCATGGGATATCTTTCCATTTCTTGGTATCAGTTTCTATTTCCTTGAATAGTGACTCATAGTTTCCAGCATACAAGTCTTTCACTTCTTTGGTCAACTTTATTCCTAGGTATTTGATTGATTTTACTCAAACATTAAATGGGAGTGATTTCTGGATGTCTTCTTCTTCAGATTTAGTGTTTGCATAAAGAAATGTCACTGATTTTTGTACATTGATTTTGTAACCTGATACCTTGCTATATTGCCTAATAACTTCCAGTAGTTTTCTGCTGGATTCTTTAGGCTTTTCTATGTATACTATCATATCATCTGCAAATAGTGAGAGCTTGACTTCTTCCTTTCCAATCTGTATGCCTTTGATTTCTTTCTCTTGCCTGATTGCTATGGCAAGAACTTCCAATACTATGTTGAAGAGTAACGGTGACAGTGGACAGCCCTGTCTAGTCCCCGATCTGAGGGGGAATGCTTTAAGCTTCTGTCCATTGAGTATGATGTTGGCTGTAGGTTTGCTATATATAGATTCCACTATCTTGAGGAATTTCCCATCTATTCCCATTTTTTGTAGAGTTTTGAGCATGAATGGGTGTTGGATTTTGTCAAAGGCTTTCTCTGCATCTATTGAGATAATCATGTGGTTTTTGGCTTTGCTTTTATTGATGTGGTGAATGACATTGATTGACTTACGGATATTGAACCAGCCTTGCATTCCTGGGATGAATCCCACTTGGTCATGATGAACAATCTTTTGATATGTTTCTGTATCCGGTTGGCCAAGATCTTGTTTAATATTTTGGCATCTATGTTCATCAGAGATATTGGTCTGTAGTTTTCCTTTTATGTTCTGTTCCTATCAGCTTTTGGTATCAGGGTGATGTTGTCTTCATAGAAGGTGGAAGGGAGTATTCCTGTTTCTTCAATCTTATGGAAAAGCTTAAGAAGTATGGGTACTAACTGTTTCCTGAAAGTATTGTAGAATTCGTTTGTGAAGCCATCTTGTCCAGGACTTTTGTTGTTGGGGAGATTCTTAATAACGGTTTCAATTTCTTTGTCTGTGATTGGTGCATTTAGGTTTTGTAGTACTTCTTGTTTCAGTTTTGGAAGGGCATATGCTTCTAGGAATTGTTCCATTTCTTCCAGATTCTCGAGATTGGTGGCGTATAGTTCTTCATAGAGTTTCACAGATTCTCTGGATTTCTTTGGTGTCAGTTGTGATATCTCCTGCATCATTTACAATTCTATTAATTGAGTCTTCTCTCTTTTTTGTTTGGTGAGTCTGGCTAGGGGTTCGTCAATTTTTTTTAATCTTTCAAAGAACCAACATTTGGCTTCATTGATCTTTTGTATGGTTCTTTTATTTTCGATGTTGTTTATTTCTGCTCGAACTTTAGTGATTTCTGTCCTTCTGGTTGCTTTAGGGTTCCTTTGTTCCTCTTCCTCTAAGTCCTTGAGGTGTGCAGTAAGATCGTTCTTTTGAGCTTCTTCTTGGTGTTTAATATGTGATTGTTTGGCTATAAGTTTCCCTCCCAGTACTGCTTTAGCTGTGTCCCAAGTATTTTGATAGGTTGTGTCTTCATTTTCATTTGTTTCCAGGAACATTAGAATTTTCTGCTTGCTTGAGTGAGTCTCTGACCCAGTGGTTCTTAAGGAGTATGTTATTTAGTTTCCAAATTCTGTTTTTTTTTTAATAATTTTCTGTTTGTTGTTAAATGTTAGTTTTACTCCACTGTGGTCTGAGAAGATACTTGGGATGATTTCAATGCTCTTGAATTTATTGATGCTGTCTTTGTGGCCTAACATGTGGTCTATCCTTGAGTATGTGTTATGTGGATTTGAAAAGAAGGTCTATTCCAGTTTTTTGGGTGGAGGAGTCTGAAAATGTCCAAGAGGTCTAGCCTGTCGATCTCTTCATTCAATTCTCTTGTATCTTTATTGGTTCTCTGCTTTGTTGATCTGTCTAAGTGTGAGAGTGGGGTATTGAAGTCTCCCACTATTATTGTATGACTATTGATGTATTTTTGAAATTCTTTCAGTAGGTGCTTGATGTATTTAAATGGTGCCTCATTGGTTGCATAGATGTTAATAATTGTTAAGCCTCTTGGCTGTTTGATCCTCTAATCATTATGTAATGTCCTTGCATATCTTTTATTACTTTATTTAATTTAAAATCTATCGTGTCTGAGATGTGAATGGCTGTTCCTGCCCTTTTTTGTGGTTTGTTAGCCTGTATGATAGTTTTCCATCCTTTCACTTTAAGTCTGTGTTTATCTTGTTGTGACAGATGGGATTTTTGCAAGCAGCATTTGGTTGGGTTATGTTTTCTGATCCATCCCCCCACCCTGTGCCTTTTGATGGGTGAGTTTAAGCCATTGACATTTATAGATATTATGGATTTAATGTATTGTAGTGACATTGTTCAAAAAAAATTGTTTGCTCTTATATATTGCAAGTATTATAGTGATGCTCTTGTTTATAAGAGGTCTTTTAGTACCTCTTTCAGGGCTCTTGGTGATGGTTGCCTCCTTTAACTGTTGTTTGTCTAAGAAGGTTTTGATCCCTCCATCTAGTTTGAATGAAAGTCTAGCAGGATATATTATCCTTGGTTGAAACTCTTTTTCATTCAGGGCTCAGTAGATATCTTGCCATTCCCTTCTGGCTTTTAGAGTTTGAGTGGAGAAGTCTGCAGATAATCTTATGGGTTTTCCCTTGTATGTGACTTTTTGTTTCTCTCTTGCAGCCTTTAGGATCCTTTCTTTATCCTTACTTCTTCTCATTGTGACTATGATTGTCTTGGTGTCTGCAGGTCTGGGTTGATTCTGTTTCGTACTCTCTGGGCCTCTTGAATCTTGATGTCCTTTCTGTTATTCTGGTCTGGGAAGTTTTCTTCTATTATTTCCTCTAGAATGTTTGCTTCCCCTTCCTCTCTTTCTTCCTCTGGCAGGCCAATTATACGAATGTTACTTCTTTTGAGATCATCCCATATGTCTCTGTTGTTGATTTCAGTGTCTCTCAATCTCTTTTTAAGCTATTTCACCTCTTTCTTAGTTTTCTCTAACTCATCCTCTGTCTGACTAATTCTGTTTTCTGCTTCTGTTAGTCTGCTTTCCCTTGCCTCAGCTTCTTTCTTCATTACAGCTATTTCAGCTTTCAGTTCTCTAATTGCCTCAAGATAATCAGTATTTTCCTTGGGGGTCTCAACTGTTGTTTCCCTAATACTGCCATTCCTTTCCTCCAATGTTGTTTTCATTTCTGTGATTAATAAGTTTATTATTGCTTGCATACTTTTCTTATCTATGGTTACTTCTGGCTGATTTGTAGTTTCTTCTGGGCTCTTGTCTTCATTCATTGGAATAGCAGTTTTATTTGTTTTTGATCTACCCATTTTTTTGATATATGTGTTTCTTTTTTTTTATGCTCTGTTGTTCCTCAGTTGTTTTGTCTTGAGTACAAGTAACACTGTACTAAATACCTTTATGACAATTGCACTCACCAACCTCAGGAATTACAGTAGCAACTGAAGCAAGTATTGAAGCAGTTTAATCGTTACCAGTTAGCCAAACAATTTATCCAGTCCATGAATAAATAAAAACCAAATCCCATTGAAGAAGAAAGAGAAAAGAAAGAGAGGATAGCAAGAATAGACAGTTATGCAAATCTACTATCCACTGTATATTCTAGGGGTAACAAGAGGGGAAATGCAACTAGAGCAGAGATACACACATAGAGAGTCCACTCTGAGTCAGATTTCTTCCCCAAAATAATTCACAAATTCAGAAAGGCAAAAAAGAAGAAGTGTATGACAAGATAAAAAAAAAATAGGCAAGAGAGAGAAAAGGGAAAAGATAAGAAAAAGAGCTGTAATTAAAGAGCAGTGAAAGGAAATTCCTAGATGTGTATCAGTGAATTCAAAAAAGCACACTGTTTGGTGGTGTGGGGGCTGAGGGCTGTGACTTTGGAAGCTGTAGGATTAAGGAAGAAAGAATGGCAAGAATGAGAAAAAGAAAAAAAGAGAGAGAGAGAGAAAAGAAAAAGATAAGAAAAAGAACAGTCATAAAAGGGCAGTGAATGGAAAGGGTTTTTTATGTATTTATTTTTAATTATTTAATTAGCTATGTGGGGTGAGGTGGGGGGGTTAGCTACTTAGAAGAAAAGAGGCCAGAGGTTTCAGAAGGATATAGACTTAGAATTAATGATACTCCCTGGTGGGACAGGAATTTGGTAAAGAAAGAAGCTCCTAGCAGGAAAGCCTGCTAGGAGCTGGTCCCCAGGGACTGGTTATGGGGGGGAGGTGGAGGAGGTATGCTTAAAAATTAACAGGAAAAAAATTTTCCCCCTTTTTTCCTACTCTAATTCTTAACCCAAATTAAGGTATAGTCACCTTCTTGGTGTCACCGCTAGGACCCCTTATTGGCTGGCCTACTAAAGGCAGAAAATCCTATCATTTCCAGGAGATGTGGTCAGAGCTCAGCCACTAGCAGCTTCTCAGTTCGCCATCTTCCGGGAACCCCCCAACAGATTTTTTTTCTATACCTTTCACCTTTTTTTGAAGATATGGTGTTATAGAGTTTTTGTATAGCAGACTTTATCCTTAAAACAGTGATGTCTATCTTTTTGACATATTGTATGCAACAGAACTTCATAAACATATTTTAGTTTTCTTGTTTCTGGTAGAAAAAAAATATCATGAACTGGAGGATGCATAAAACTTTAAAATATGAAAGTCAGTTTATCTTTTAGAAAAGCTGGTAAAACCAAACAGTATCCTAAGTCACAAAACTTAAATCTTAGCTCTTTACATCATTTTGTTTTGACACTTTACCACTGTGTATTGTGTCTGTTGCATAATAAATAAATGGTCTGGTAGAATAAAAACTGTCTGTATTCCTCATAGCTGGTGCAGTATGCCATGGTGCTTTGTCGTCACCTGCCCACACTAAATTAATAAGCATCTGCTTCATTTTTATATTTACTCAAGATAGTGGTTTAATTTTGTATTTTTATTTCCACTTTTTTTTTGATAGTAAAAGAACAGTTTCTTGTTCCTGTTCCTTCTAAAACAACATATATTGACAAAATTTCAGGGAACATTTATTAAACCAATGTGGAGAAACAGACAATGCCAAAGAGACTCAGCATTTTAGAAATTAAAGGAATAAATAATAACTTATGGATAAAAAACAGTGAATTAGATTGCATTTAGCTTTTCACAATTTCTGTTCCTGTTTAAGTAGTTTTAGCTTTTTTTTTTTTTTTTTTTGGTAGTATATAACCAGAATCATTAAGACAGAGTTTGTAATAAATCACAAGATAACACAGTTGTTTCCCAAAGAAGACCTTAGAAGTAAAACTCCCTCTTAAATAGGGTTTTCGGTTGTTTCTTCTGGGAATCAGGGACATGGCAGCTTGGAACTATATATAAGTTAATGATTGACAATATTTGTTTGTGTGTATGTATTGGGGAAAATATAGTAATATACAAAATGTCTCTAAGAAAAAATCCTAATTAGTGGTTGTTTATATACTATTGATTGTAGTCATATAGGTAGATCATTTTCCTTTATTTTTAAACCAGATTTTTTCCTCCATACAGTAAGTTGCAATCTCCACGTCCTTTTTTTAGTCTCTCATGTCTTAATGTTTGGTGCTTATTCTTCTACATTGGATTCAAGTGTTTGTCAGTTATTAAATTAAATACAGATTATTTTTCTTACAGAGAAAATGAGAACAGGCTATAAACTATTTCTTATAAAAAAGAATATATAATAAAGTATTTCCAAACAACTAGAAATACAGATTTTATGTAAAGTGGTGTTCAAATTAACCAATGTTCTCTTTTAGCACACAATTGCCAGTTACAAAATAAACTATAATATTGTTTACATCTGAATAATATGGAAGTCTGATACAGTTTTTGAATTTTTAAAAATCAAGTAAGATACCGTAGTTCATACTTGTTCATGATCCTTGAGTTCCTAGTCTGTTTATTCTAAATTGTACCTGCATTTTATATTTTTACTACTTTGTTAAAATCCATCAGAGCCAGGGAAATAACTCATCTGGTTAGTGCACCTGCTTTGCCATGTACACATTCACTACCACACTGGAGGATGCTTTGTTTCTGTGATATCTCTTCTCTCTCTCCCTCCATCTCTCTCTCTCTCTCTTTCTCTCCTGATCCTCTTCTTCCTCCTCCATTTCCTCCTCCCTCCCTTCTTTCTTTCTCTCTTCTCTATATACATATACATCTACATAAAATAATCTGAATCAGAGCAGTGAAGCTCCTGATAAATATATATCAACATACTAAGTAGAACTCTCTGTTGTGATGCTGTGATCAGGACCTTATACACTGAACTACCTAGTAAATAATATTGTCCAGATATCACATGAAAATGTTAGCCTATGTACCTAGAATAAAATTTTTGTCTGTCTTCAAAAATCTGGGACAGAATAAGAAAATGTGAGCTCCTCTTGTATTTCATTTCTTTACTGATATATCCACTGATTTTTCCAAGTTCTATTAATTTTTATTTTCTGAAGCATGTTATCTTAATTTTTTTCTTTCTACTGATTTATCTTCAGTGGACTATTTCAGTATCTTAAATTATTTCCCCTGATAAGCTGCATATATTACTAATGATGTGGTGATGTACTGCTGGAGAATTTCCTAACCAGTTCCTTAAAAGCCCAGATTCTTTAGCATGGTGTGTGATGTGAACCCACTACAGTTTATTGCTTGATGTCTTCTGGACCTTTTCTTTTAAAACTTTATTTCTTTTCATGAGAAAGAGGGGGGAGGAGAGGTGGGTCACTGCTCATCTCTGGAATATGGTGGAATGGGGTTGAACCTGGGACCCAGGATGCCCTTGGCTATGTAAATCTTGTGTACTGTTGCTTTGCCATCTCCCTGATCCCTGGCCATTTTATATAACTTGAAATTCTATATAGCTTGCACTTTAGAAAAATAAAATAATTTTTATTTTCTCATACTGTGGTATTTCATTCCTCTTTGACACCACATGTGATGTGCTTCTTCTAGTATTTTAATTGTTATGGTGTGACTGAGATGACTATACCTGGTTTGACTCTGTTGAACACAGACAACGGAGATAGTAGGAAAACTATTTGACTTTCATGTAAGAGGAGAAATCTCAATGTAACTTCTGAATTAGTAGAAAATAAACAGAATTCATAAGAGGGGTAGTTGTCAAATTTCATAGAGATCATACTTTGTAAAATTAAGGCATTGTGAGTACACCAGAAGTAGATCTAGAGATTCAAATTTAGAAGTAATATCACATGTTGTTAGTTATAAATAAGTTTTTCTTCTCTTAACAGCTTTTTTTTTCTTTACTATTTTATTGCAGTGTGGGAAAGAAAGAATACATTTTAGTTAATAGATTTTGTCATCAACCCCCACACACATTGACACAGGGATGATGGCATTACCTTCAATTTAGACCTTGAAAATTTGTTTTCTCCACTCTATAATTTATGGCCTAGCAAAGTAGCAGAGTAATCTAATAATGTAAGATGAACTCATTTGTTTTAATTGTATGATATTGCAAGACTAGACTGAGACATTTATTATATGAAAGGATTCTATACTGTCATAGGCATATAATACAAAAGATAGCATTTTAAACATGTTTTGAGTATATCCATACACTAAAGACAATTGCTTTTTGAAAGTGAAAGTCAAACTCTGCCAACAGTTGGGGACATTTAGTCTTTATTTTATTTTATTGATTGGTTAATGGTTGAATATTTATCCCTTTTTTCAATGTTTTAAATTTATTTATAGAATAAAATATATTGACAAGACCATAGGATAAGAGAGGTACAATTCCACTACCAGAATTTTGTATCCCATCCTCTCCCTGGAAAGCTTTCCTATTCTTTATCCCTCTGGGAGCATGGATCCAGAATCATTATAGGGTGCAGAAGGTGGAAGGTCTGGCTTTTGTAATTTATCTCCACTGAAAATGGGCAATGACACATGGATCCATACTCCCAGCCTGTTTCTATTTCTCCCTAGTGTGGTATGGCTCTGGAGAGGTGGGGTTCCAGGGTACATTTGGGGGTATCTGACCAAGGAAGTCAGGTTGGCATCATGGTAACATCTGCAACTTGGTGGCTGAAAAAGCATTAAGATAAAAATCAGAATAAATTGTTTAGTAATCAGGAACCTAAAGGCAAAAATATAGTAGGTGAGAATTAGGGGTTCTCCATTTTGGAAAAAGCTGGTAGGTCTATTTTAGGTATGTTTTAAGGGGCCCATGACTAGTAATTTTTGCCTGTACCTGACAGTTAACATACAGGTGGATCAAAGGTATTGTCTGGGGAGATGGTGTCAGAGTTAGGAATAGAACTAGAAATCTGTATCAGGGAGGTGAGTAGCTCCCAAATATGGGAAACATATGTAAATATTGTTAACTGAAAAACCCATCGATTTGATCTATGGCCCATATTCATCACAGAACCCCGTGTAACGTCTACATCCCTGTAGGTCTCAGCTCACATTCTGTGGTCACAGCTAGGAACATTCTAGGCTGCACTAATTTCAGGACCCATGTTCCTCAAGTGGTAGAGTTTTTTGGGCAAACCTCCCTTTAGAGAATGGGGCAGTCCCTACCATTGTTGATCCACATTGAGGGTAAGGTCCTATAGGGGCCCACAAAGGGGTTTATTATGTTTTTCCTGTGGAGATGACCAGTGACAGTGGAGACAGGGATTCGTTAGAGGTCTAGGCCAGGCATGGCTGTGTGGGAATCCCAGGATTCCTTGACTAGGGCCCCAGGTAATTGGGGTGGCCTGGCAGTAACCAAAAGAGCCATCATTAAAGTATTCTGGTCTCTTGCCCTTATCCAACTTTGGGGAAAGGGGTAAGATTAAGAGACATTGGGATCCTGGTATTTTTCCTAGAGTTCAGGCAAGGGAAGATGAGAGGCTGTGTTGGTATGTTCTCCCAGCCAAGTACTATCCAGGCCCAACCCTGCTTAGCTTCTGAAATCAGATGAGATAAGACATGTTCAGGGTGGTATGGCCATAGATAGACATACCCATATGTTAAAGAGTATACTGTTAATCATGAATGCCTCTATAAAATTAATAACTTAAAAAAAGAGTATGGCTTAAGTTGTTTTTTTTTTTTTCCCTCCAGGGTTATTGCTGGGCTCGGTGCCTGCACCATGAATCCACCGCTCCTGGAGGCCATTTCCCCCCCTTTTTGTTGCCCTTGTTGTTGTAGCCTTGTTGTGGCTATTATTATTGCCATTGTTGATGTTGTTCGTTGTTGGATAGGACAGAGAGAAATGGAGAGAGGAGGGGAAGACAGAGAGGGGGAGAGAAAGATAGACACCTGCAGACCTGCTTCACCGCCTGTGAAGCGACTCCCCTGCAGGTGAGGAGCCGGAATCTCAAACCGGGATCCTTATGCCTGTCCTTGCGCTTTAAGCCACATGTGCTTAACCCACTGCGCCACCGCCTGACCCCCATGGCTTAAGTTTTTAGGATAAGGTGAAATGCTTTTGTCAAAAATAAAATATAGGGGAGGGTTTTGTTTTAAAAAATAAATAAGTAAATAAAGGAAGTCATTGTGCATTCACAATAGTGCACCTGGTTAAGTGCCCACGTTACTATGTCCAGGACCTAGGTTATAGTCCCCAGTCCCTACCTGCAGAGGGGTAGCTTCACAATTAGGGAAGGAGTGCTTCAGGTATCTCTCTATTTCTCTATGTCTTCTCTTCACCCACTCAATTTATCTCTGTTCAATCAAATTAAAAATATTAAATAAGGGAGTTGGGTGGTAGCACAGCAGGTTAATTGCAGGTGGTGCAAAGCGCTAGGACCAGTGTAAGGATCCCTGTTCGAGCCCCGGCTCCCCACCTGCAGGGGAGCCGCTTCACAGGCGGTGAAGCAGGTCTGCAGGTGTCTTTCTCTTCCCCTCTCTGTCTGCCACTCCTCTTTCCATTTCTCTCTGTCCTATCCAACAACAACATCAATAACAACAATAATAATTACAAGAGTAAAACAACAATAATAATTACAAGAGTAAAATAACAAGGGCAACAAAAGGGAATAAATATTTTTAAAATTAAATAAATATTTTTAAAAATTAGCTTTAAAAAGATAGTAATACGATCATATATTTTTTAAATGATATGAATACTTCAATTATCTTTTACAACACCTGGGTTACTGACATTTTAGGGCAGAATGTTCTTTGTTTTTGTGGACTCTCTTACACATTATGAGATATTTAACAAAAAATTTAACCTTTATATAAGAAATGTCAGTAACAAACACCCTCTCTCAGCTGTATCAGTAAAAACTGTTGAGAGATATTGTCATTACCAACAGTTGCAAAATTGTGCCTACTTGAGAACTGTTAGCTGGAGGATTACATTCAGTTTATCAATCTACGGAGATAGGTTTTGAAAGATGGTAGATAGTGTATAGATATTTTAGTCATTCCTTTTGCAATGCAGCAGTATGTCAAAGGGGTGAATCATCAAAAACCTTGAGATGGAAAGGAAAAAAAGTGCTTGCCTTTTCAAATATTTAAAAGTAGTTGTGACAGAAGAGGAAGATTGTTTTTTGGAGGGTGAGATGTTCTGGCCCCTATCTTTTGGACATATGAAAATGTACCCTAGTGATAATAGTCCTATAAGTCAGTACTCTACCAATAAAGTAAGGTTGAAGTTAAAAGAAATAAAAGTAACTATTAAATGCATAAGATATATCGATGATTAATATTGCATGATATATAAGTTCTGAGACAACTGATAAGAAGATGCTACTACTGTATAAAATAATATGCCTGAACAAAGGTTTTATTCCCATTCTAGTCTTAAATTTTATTTTAAATATATATATTATTCTTCAGTGTATAGGGGCTATGTATATCTGTGTGCCATTAGTGTTAGTGATTGAGTATTTTTATTTTTTCTTTAATCATATCACTATAATTTCATTTGCATTTTCAAATGCATTTCAGAAAGTAAACATTTGAGTAAAAAGATATCTTATTCCAGATATATTCACGCAGATTATTTCCTGACATAACTAAGGCAAGACAAAAAATTAGGATATATTTTATAGTTCCAGCAGACAGAAGTATTATCATTTACACTTTCTTCTTGTTACTTATACATGGTACAATTTAGGCAGTACTACAATGATGAAAGTGTTTATGATGTTGCATTTTTATAACTGTTGGCTATTGGTTAATATCAAAGAGTAGGCAGAAATCTATAATAATTCTTTTAAAAAAACCCTAAAGTTAAAACTGAAAATTAAAATACTATAACAGGAAAGAAAAGCAAGAAAAAAGGAGGGGAGTTAGGGGGAGTAAAAGGAGGGGGAGATTTAGATAGAAAACAGGATTGTTTTGTGAAAAATGATCTGTAGAAGTAGTCTGATATCTAAAACATATGACTAATTAGAAATTGTGGTTCTAGGTCCAGGTGGTAGTGCACCAAGTAGAGTGCACACATTATAGTGTGCAAGGACCATTCATACCCCAGGTCCTCACCAGCAAGGGAAAAGCTTCATGAAGGAGCAATGACAGTGGTGCAGGTGTCTTTCTCTCTCTCTTTTCACCCCCACTCCAAATTTCTCTGTCCTAAATAAGTTAATGTTTTTCAAAAATATTTTTTATTTATTTTCCGTTTTGTTGCCTTTCTATTGTTGTTGTAGTTATTATCGTTGTTGTCATTGATGTCGTCGTTGTTAGATAGGACAGAGAGAAATGGAGAAAGGAGGGGAAGATAGAGAGGAGGAGAGAAAGATAGATACCTTCAGACCTGCTTCTCTGCCTGTGAAGTGACTCCCCTGTAGATGAAGAGCCCAGGCTCCAACAGGTATTCTTACGCGGGTCCTTGGGCTTCGCGCCACGAGCGCTTAACCCGCTGCACTCACTGGAAGCCCAAAATATTTTTTTTTTAGAGAAAGAAATTTTGGTTATATTCTTTACCATTTTCAAGTTGCTTATATCCATGCTTACTTATTAAATATTAGGTCCACACATCTGAAAAATGAAGAAAATGCTAAAGCAGCCTGGGTGCTGTCCAGAGGTAGAATGCTGGACTTCGTCAGCATGAGTTCCTGAGTTCTGTTCCTTGCAATGAATGTGTGGACGTTATGCTGTGATTATTCCCTATTTATTCATCAATAGATGCGTTTTCTAAAGAATCAGTTCAGTTAGGACATTGTATCATCTCTAAAAATTTTTGATGTTGCCTCTGCTTTTAAAAAATGAAAAAGACTTAGAAGGAATGAAAAAATAAGATGGGAAGTATAGGGAGAAAGGAAAGACTCTATAACTATCTGTTTCCATATAATACATTT
Source organism: Erinaceus europaeus (assembly GCF_950295315.1). Taxonomy (NCBI): domain Eukaryota; kingdom Metazoa; phylum Chordata; class Mammalia; order Eulipotyphla; family Erinaceidae; genus Erinaceus; species Erinaceus europaeus. The sequence continues at coordinate 44,733,226 of NC_080171.1, read as the reverse complement.
TATCGTACATGGCACAAAGCACAAGGACTGGCGTAAGGATATCAGTTCGAGCCCCGGGTTTCCAACCTCCAGGGGAGTCGCTTCACAGGCAGTGAAGCAGATATGCAAGTGTCTTTCTCTCCTTCTCTCTGTATTCCCCTCCTCTCTCCATTTCTCTTTGTCCTATTTAACAACGATGGCATCAATAACAACAATAATAACTACAATAACAATAAAAAACAAGGGCAACAAAAGGAGAAATAAATAAATATTAAAGTATTAAAATAATAATACATTGTATTTAACTCTGTTAACTTACCTTTGAATCACTCTTTTAATAAGACAATTGCAAAGATTAGTGATCCTTCAGTTTAACATGCATTTCTTTATCACCAACTTTTTTAATAGTTAAAATCATTACAATATTTCATATCTCCTTTACAAATATAACACAGAAACTGATTTTGGAGAGAGAGAGAGATTTTCATAGGACACAATAAACCGTCACTATCAGAACTAATGTGATTCATTACTGCTGTTTCATCACCTATTGCTTTACATTTAAGAATAAGTGTTTTATTCTAATGGAACATAATTGTTAAGTAAACTTCTCCAGTTGTTAATCTGCTTCCAAAGTTATGGTTAACCACTATCAGTGGAAATGAAATTTCACTGTATCCTTTGAATGGTTCCTTTGTACTTTTCTCTGAAAGTTCTGTAATGGGTTCTATGTCTCACCTTTTTCCAGTTATATTCATAATGCTAATGTCTTTGGGCATCAAGTGTCTAGTGAACCTTTTGACTAAATTCTTCAGGCAGTCATTACAACTTTCACCTTCTGCAACTGCTTTCCATTTGTTGGAGCCAATAATACTTGAACATTGGTTTTACTTTATCTTCCTTTTAGGCACTATCATTCATGCCTGACCACTTAATCCTTTTGTTCATAGTTTATAATGTGAACTGTCTGCATAACTATTCCTAAAATCATCACATTCATACAATAATATGTCCTAATGAGGTACAGTTTCATGATCAGTAGATTTTTTGCTAGTTTTATTCACATGAAGTTATTAGTGTTTTGTTGTTGTTTTTGTTGTTTATAAAAAGGAAACACTGACAAAAAACATAGGATAAGACAGGTACAACTCCACACAATTCCCATCACCAGAACTATATATCCCACCCCCTCCCCTGATAGCTTCCCTATTTTTTATCTCTCTGGGAGTATGGACCCAGGGTCATTATGGGGTGCAGAAGGTAGGTCTGGCTTCTGTAATTGCTTCCCTGCTAAACATGGACATTGACAGGTCAATCCATTCTTCCAGCTGTCTCTTTCTTTCCCTAGTGAGGCAGGGCTCTGGGGAAGAAGGGCTCCAGGACACATTGGTGGGGTCATTTTCCCAGGGAAGTCTGGCTAGCATCATGGTAACACCTGGAACCTGGTGGCTGAAAAAAGAGTCAACATATAAAGCCAAACAAATTGTTGACTAATCATGAACCTAAAGGCTGGAATAGTGCAGATGATGAGTTGGGGGGTCTCCATTTGTAGATAGCTAGTTGGCCTATTTTAATTATATTCCAAAGGGCCCATGAATTAACTAACTTTTTTTCTGAGCCTGACATCTGATATGCAGGTGGACCCAAGAAATTGTCTGGGGAGATGATGTCATGGCTGGAAAAAGGGCTGGAAAGCTGGATCAGGGAAGAGAGTAGCTCCTAAATATGGGAAAGATGTATAAATATTGTTGACTGTAAACCCCATTGATTAATTCAGCTTAGGAGCCTATATAGCCTCTGCATCCCTGTAGATCTGAGCTCACATTCTGTGGTCATGAGTAGGAACATTCCAAGCTGCCTCAGTTTCAGGACCCATCTTCCTCAGGTGGAAGATAGAGTATGTTGTCCAGCATCCCTTAAAAGGATGAACATTCTCTACCATTGTTGATTCACATTTAGGGCAAGGTCCTTTGGGGGCCCACAAAGGAGTATAGGTCTATTGTGTTGTTCCTGATGGAGATGACTGGTAACAGTGGAGAGAGGAATCTAATCGAGGTCATAGGATTCTCTAATTCCATTTCGGCTGGTTCACTTTCTAACAAAGTCCCAACACCTAGATACAAACCAGATCCCATGAAATAGGGCATATGTTCACATGTATCCATAAATGAGAGCAAGCTATATACCTGAAAGCAACATTGCACAATAGTCTTCAGTGTGTCAAATATGCAGCAAGCAAATAGAAAGACCTAAAAAGACACCATAAAGTGCCCAATGAAATAGTGTCTACTTAGACATATTTACCCTCCTCACCTACATCCTATTACACTCCCCTTAGTCACTGAAAGCTAACCTTATCAAAGTAAAGACTGCAAGAGCTGAATAAGGGCAAGAGACTGGCATACTTTAATGATGACTCTTTAGTCACTATCAGGCCACCCCATAAGCTAGGGGCCCTAGTCAAGGAGTCCTGAGATTCCCAAACAGACGTGAAGGATCTAGACCTCGAATAGACTCCTCTCTCCATTGTTACCATTCATCTCTATCAGGAACAACAAAATTATGTTTTAATAAAAAAATGTATAGTGACACTTTATGTACAGTGACACTTTATGAGTCATTGTGTCTATTGAAAGCAACATCATTTCTGTTCAACTGTATGTAAGAATAGATGAAGCAAAAAATTGAAAATGGTTAATTATCTATAGGTGGAAAATAAATAATTTAATTATAAGTTTATTTTATAAGTTAAGAATTATGATTTATATTTTATCCACATCCTAATATATTGGCACTTTGACATGTCTTAAAACTTCTCTGTAGGTTATTTATTTATTTATTTTTGATTTTTGCTTTTCTTTGGTTTTTCTTTCCAATAATTGCTTTCATGTCCTCTATCTCCTCTGCTCTTTTCAAAAAGATCCATTCCAGAAGGTCCACTAGCTTTCCAATGAAAAATTCTTTTCCATAAGCACAGTGTCTCAGCTTATCTGTCTTGTAAGCATTCAGGGACTCTACTCTTCCTAACATTTCTCTCAATGAAAAGACTATCTAATGGTGAAATGCACTGTCAGATCTTTTATTTCTCTTTATCTAATTATCTCATAAAGTAATAATATTGACCTTTGAGTCAGTTGATTACTTCAGTATAACAATAAATTTATTACATAGCTCTTATTTATTAAAAAAATAAATTTCCCTATAAGAAGTATATAATTTCCATGCTATAGGGTCTAGAAGTCCCAGATCCAATCTCTGGTAATACTATAAGCCAGAACTAAACAGTTGTCTAGTCTGTCTTGCCCTGTAGCTCATGAATTTCACCAAAGCATATGACTCTGGGGAAGGAGAGAGAGGAGGGCTTTGGAGTGCTCCTGCAAGATGGTAGAAAAGGGCCTAAGTTGGATTAAGAGTTTTGCAGACACATCTCAGGAGGAGATGAGAAATTAAACTCACAAGCCAAAAATTGTACTATAAACCATTAACACCCCCCTCCCAAAGGGATTTGGAAAGAAAAAAATTCTAAATTTGTAAACCACTATTAAATTATTGATAAACTTTTAATTAAAAATGAAGTGCAACATGAATTTTTGAAATTGTCTAAAGAAAACTGTGATAAAATTATAAGAAAGTAATGCCTCCTATTAAATTATTCCATTAAAAAAAAATTTTTTAGTGAGAGATATAGTTGTAACTATATTAAGTGTAATCTCACATTGCTGTCCTCTAAGGATCCATTTAATTTTTCCAATTTCAGTGACTTTTTTTTTGCCTTAAACATTTTTTTTTGTGAAACTAATGATATTAGTTTTTTCTCTGAAAATTTAATTATAATGTAAACATATGGCATAGTATATTCAGATGGTAAGATTGGATTTCTCTCTTTCTCTCTCTCTCTCTTTTTCATACATATTTTCCAATTAATACATTTGGTTTTGCATGGAGTCTAGTTTTATACTAATTTGCTATCTTATTGTCATGAATTAATTTCTGTCTATTCTGATAGGAGGTGATAAGAAATCAAAAAGATACTGAAAAATCTACATAGATAGGTAATAGATAACATTTATCTTTTGAAGGATACTCAGGTTGCTTAAGAATAGATCTTAACTTACCAACCAATTGAAGACTAGCTTATATGTTGCTAAGTTATCCTCATTCTCGTGACTATTCAGGGAAGTGATCCACATTACAGGATAGGTTGAAATAGTGTCAAATCATGATAAATTCAGTTGTTAGTAAAAAGAGAACTTGAAGGATATTAAGAAACAGAGCACTTAAATATTATTTTAAACACCAGAATACTTTTATTAGAGTCAGTACAATGATATAGGAGGTATTTTTAGAATTGGTTTTAATTTGTAGCATTTCTTTTACATGCTTGATGTGAATGAAGTGGATTTAAGGTTGATTCATGTACTAACAAATGGGATCAGAATAGTTGGGGGCAGGAAAAATAGCTTGGATAGTGTACCGCTTTGCCATATTCTTGACCTAGCTTTGAGCCTGGCCCCACCGCATTTCAGAAAGCTCTAGTGCCATGGTCTCTTTCATAATCTCTGCCTCTCTGGACCCATCTAAAAAAAAAAAAACCCACAAAGAACTAATTTTGGCCAAGAACATTGCATATCTTAGACTCATTTATTTTTTTTTATCAGTAAACAGTACTGTTTTTGTGGGTCACTATAGTAACTGTATAGCTATAAAATATGAAGCATGAGTATTAGTGTATATAAAGTAAACTCAGTAAATAGTCTTATTGTTGTTGGTTATTTGATTTTCTTTGTTTTGTGTCAGGGTCTCATACTTAATCACAGTTCTTGGTGAATTTTCTCCCCCATCCTTTTAATAGCAGATAGAGAGAGAGTTAGAGACAGAAAAACAGGAGAGGTACTGAAGTACTATTCTATTGTTCATAGAGCCTTCCCTGGTGCTATGTATGATTTTGTTTGTTTTTGTGGTTTTATATATTCAAACCCATGTCTCAACCACAGTAAGTTATGTGCTTCAGTGAGTGAGTTATCTCATGAGTAAATCTTCATAACAGACAATCAAGATGGATAGGCTAAATAGAGAAGATTTGATGGAAAAGGTAACAGTGACAATAAAATTACAATGAAATGCCATTATGGATATATTTTAATCCTTCCAAAATTGTATTTTGACTAAAATCTTTCTTTGAGTGATTATAGTTTCATTTTGTTATACAGACATTTTGGAGGAAAAAAGGAACAAATAATAAAATGGTAAATTTTCAGCTTGTTTTCCTATGTTCTACATTTGGAAATAGTAATGTGTGATCAGTTCAACATGGGCATCTTACTAAAAATGTTATTATTTTTTATTATTTTTATTTATTTATTAGATAGAGACAGCCAGAAATTGAGAGGAAGTAAGAGGGAGAGAGACAGAGATACCTCTAGCACTCCTTCACCACTGGTGAAGCTTTCCCTCTGCAGGTGGGGACCATGAGCTTGAACCTAAGTCCTTGTGCATTGAATCATATGCACTCAACCTATTGTACCACCAACCAGCCCCAGAATGTTATTTTTTAATGTCTTTATGAAAAATTAATTAGCTTTCTCTTCTTCTTTAGTGCCTATATTAGTGCCAACCTATTACATTAAACTAGCTACTAGAAAAAATAATCCTTCATATGTAAATAAATCCATATTTTCCAATTTTTTCCATATACTATGTATATTATCCAAAATGAGAAACTTAGTTATAAAAATACTAATATAATTTTTAAATGATATTCTATATGAGACTATTGGCATCCTGAAAGGGTTCTTTTCAAATATATTTGTAGGCACAGTTTCTTGACATTTAAAATCTGATAACAACCCCTATTTCTATATCCTTTCACAAAATACTGCCAACAGTCAAATGTGTGGGTATTTTTTCCTACTTTACACTGGCTTGCTTCATGATAATCACTATGTTCATATGATAATACTTCATTAAATCCCTTTCAACTGTAAAAAAATATACTTTATATTTTTCTTTTTTTTCAATATTTATTTATTCCCTTTTGTTGCCCTTGTTGTTTTATTGTTGTAGTTATTATTGTTGTTTTGATGTTGTTGTTGTTGGATAGGACAGAGAGAACTGGAGAGAGGAGGGGAAGACAGAGGGGGAGAGGAAGACAGACACCTGCAGACCTGCTTCACCACCTGCAGGTGGGGAGCCAGGGCTCGAACCAGTATTCTTACTCTGGTCCTTGCGCTTGGTGCCACCTGCGCTTAACCTTCTGCGCTACCGCTGACTCCCTATATTTTCTTTATCAGACTCAAGGCATACATAGCTTTTAGATTCTAATATAATTTATATGTGATACCTGAGTAGATTTTTTTCCCCTGCAAGTCACATTTTAAGCCATATGTGAAGTAAAAATTCCCTCCACCCAATTTAAAATATGTATACATTTTTCAGGGTTAAAAAAGAAGAAGAAGAAATAAAGAAGTCAGAAGAAGAGGGGATGGGTGATCGAAAAGCATTTCTGAAAATAGATACAGCTATTTTTAATTGAATAAGAGACTAAAGCGCATCTATATTTTAACAAGAGAAATTTGGATTTTATATAACAAAGAGGGTAATTAATATGAGCAGAAGGTTATCATTGTGCATTCGGACTGTAGTTCTATGGAGCTCTTGAGAAATAAGGTAGATACCTATCTGTTTAGGAAGGTTTAAGCTCTTATCCTTTCTGGAATCATACACGCAGACTTACAGATCCCTAATGTACCATTTTGCTTTTGTGATTCTGAAATCCTCATTAGCATTGCTCTCAGGCTAAGATTATCTCAGTCTGTGGGGATCTATACACAGTGGTTATCTTCCTGCAAATGAGCCATTTCTTCTCAAGCATTTGTTTTCATAATCTGAGAGCAAGGTTGGGATTTTGATTCTGCGGAAGACATAGACCAAGTTCAATATCTCAGGTTGTCTTATATAAATCTTGTTCATTTTGAGAGTAGTTATCATTTGAATAGTGCAGAAATCATGTTACTAACCAGTAGTAATTCCTTCCTGTTGAAATCATTAAGTATTTATCTGTGTGTATTAAACTTTATATTATCTAGGGAGTTATTGGATTTTTTATGTGACTAACTTTTAAATTTTAAAATATTTATTTATGGATTCATTTCTGGGATTCTCAAACAATACTAGTGATCCACTGCCCCTTAATGACAGTATAATTTTTTTTCTCAATCACAACAAAGCTGATACAAAGTGTATGTAAAGTAATATCACAAGCAATTATATTAGCTATGTTCCCTAAGTAAATTCCAGACAGTTTTCTTAATATAGTCTGCTTAATGAAAAATAAAAACAGAAACAAGTTTTCTTAAACTAAGAGTAACCACTATAAGCAAAAAGCAACTATAATGAAGTGTATTCCAGATCTTGCTTAGGTAAAATAATTCTCTACATTTAAAAAATAATTTTTATTTATTTATTCCCTTTTGTTGCCATTGTTGTTTTATTGTTGTGGTTATTATTGTAGTTGGATAGGACAGAGAGAAATGGAGAGAGGAGGGGAAGACAGAGAGGGGGCGAAAAAGATAGACAACTGCAGACCTGCTTCAGCGCCTGTCAAGTGACTCCCCTGAAGGTGGGGAGCCAGGGGCTCAAACCGGGATCCTTACACTGGTCCTTGTGCTAGTCCTTGCACTACTTGCAGTTAACCCACTGCTCTACCGCCCGGCTCCCAATTCTCTACATTTTTAAAACAATCTTAATCTAATAAATTTTTATGAATACTTATTCTAATATTTATTTTATGAATACTTAATTTACTATTTATTTTACATTAAATAAGTTAAAACTTAACAAGTTTGATTACCGAGCACCTTCTGCTCACACTGAAGAAATACAGTTTAGTATATCTTACTGGACTTGGACTTCGATATTTCTATTTCTGGTGTGTGTGTGAAATTTTTTTTTTGTTCTCTGGGACCTCAGACATGCATGATTCACTGCTTTTTTTTTTTTTTTAGACAGACTCTGGTAGAAGACAGGCAGAAAGAGGGAGTTACCACAGCACTAAAACTTCCCCCTAATGTTTGGTGAGCACACACCCCACCCTGTGAACTCTTTCAACAACCACATTTTGATCTTTTTTTTTTTTATTTCTTCACTGGATGATTAATGTCTTACAGTCAACAGTAAATGCAGTAGTTTTTGCACACATAGCATATCCCACTTTTCCACATAACAATACAGACCCCAATAGGTCCTCTGACATCATATTCCACCCACCCCAGATCTTTTACTTTGGTGAACATTTTGATAGTTCTAATAAATACTAAATAGAAGAAAAAATTTCAACAGCTTCAAATCAAGTCAAAGTAGAAAATAAGAATAGGGGCATAATTATAGGAGATAGGGATAAGTGTTATGAAGTTGATTTTTTAAAATGCTATGAAGTAGGCTGGAAAAACATTATAATGGTTATGAAAAATATAATGCAAAATATAACACCTAAGGCTCTGAGGCCCCAGGTTCCATTCTTGGCTATATGGTAAGCCAGAGATTAGCAAATCTCTATATTTTTCTGTCTCAGAAAAGGTAATTCATGTATTTATTTATATTATTGCTACCAGGGTTATTTATGGGTATCAGCACTACTATAAATCCACTGCTCCAGGTGGTCTTTTACTCTCTCTCTCTCTCATATTTTCTTTGTAGTTTGAGAGAGGGAGAGAAAGAGAGATACCTACAGACCTGCTTCACTGCTTGTGAGGTGGACCACCTGCAGGTGGGAAGCAGGCACTCGAACCTGGGTCCTTATTTTGGAAATATGTACACTTAACCAGGTATGTCACTGCCTGGCCCCCCAAAAATAAATAAATTTTAATCTTATGAAGTTGTACACAAAGAAACCACAAGACACAAGGAAAATTAGAAAACAGTACTAAGAGAGAGCACTATTAGAGGAAGAACTATAAGGATGTCCAAGCTTCCTGTTGAGAAAATTTGTCATGATGGACATTTCGGGGGAGGAGTGTCATGCTGCGCTGTGGAGAAGAGAGAGAGGAGGTTCAAAGTGAAGAGAGAACACAATTCTTTATTCATGCGGGCACCTCAGGGTTGGGTCAGAGCACAGCAGTTTGGGCCACGTGGAGCTAGCCAAAAATGGTCGCCTCCCAGACTCCCTCCTTTGCGTCTAACCACTGAGGTAAAAACTGGGCAAGAAGGAGGGGCAGAAGAAGAAGGGCTTTATGGGGCAACAACCAGGAGTGATGTGTCGGGACAGGATTGGTTGGAAAAGGCACTCCGAGAACATCCCAACTCTCGTGGGACTGGCATTAGCCTGAGGGGCCAGCTTGGCAGATGTGACTACATCTGCATAATTCCCCAGCATCTCCCCCTTTTCCTTTATATCTAATGGACACAGTATAGGAAATATAGAGTGGAGCAGTGTTTTTAAGGAATGCCGTGCTCAGGTGGGAAGATGTACGATGTTTTTGTGGGGGAGGGAAGACTTACATGGCTGCCAACCTTGTGAGATTCATGTGTCCCCCTTGTGCTCAACCCCTCTTTAGAGAGAGACTTACCCGGAGGGACTCATCTCATAGGTTAAGCCCTGCCAGGCTTTACCATCTCCTCACAACATTTCTACATCTTTCCCTATCATTCTATCTAATCACCGCATTAAGATGGTTCAATATCTGTAAAAGACTCTGTCTGTGACAGAGGAATATTAGTGTAGGGGTGAGCAGAAACCTTTTGGGCATAAACGTGAATGCTATAACAAAACAGGCAGGGACAAGTAGGGGAGCAGTAAGAGCCAGTGTGCCAAGGGGAGGCTTGGTGCGCAAAGGGGCAGTTCTTGTTTCTGGGGACATCCCCTGCCTCTGGGGCAGGGCTAGTAATGAGGTGGGGGGTTCTGCCTCTGGGGGCATCTCTTGCCCCTGGGGGGGGCAAGGCTTCGTAATGAGGGGGTGTTTCCTACCTCAAAGGACAGGACCTGCAGGCGGAAGGACGTAGCCTGCCAAGCGGAGGGGCTATTTGGCATTGTATAGTTCTCAAGGCAACAGTCTGCAAAGTCCATGAACTACTCTGGGTCAGTCTTTGAAAAACTATCAACGTGAAGGGAAGGAAGCTGCTGTAAAATTGTGTAAAGTGTCCAAAGGGTATACCAGAAAGTCCGATAGAAGTTTCAGTCCAAAGTAGTTGACTAGGGGAAAAAATGTCAGGGGATGAAATGCTATACATCTGTCTCCATGGGGAAGGTCAGCCACTGGAATTCCACTTTACTGTAGAGAGTGAGCTGGAACTGCCAAAACATGACAGGCAAAGCAGAATCAGGAAGGGCAGACAGGCAGTAAGAACGTTTTGTCTTTGTAGTCTGTGAATCAGGTTCTTCAGATTGTGTCAGGTGACATCTTGGGTTTCAGGGGGTGTGCCACTGTAGTTGTGCAGTCTAGTGGGTGATGTCAGTGTGTGCAGGGGTCCAGATGGTTTTTCCCGGGATTCTTGTGAAAAACACAAACAATCTGCTTCCTGTGGTTAGCAGGGTATCTGATTTGAATTTTTTATAGAAAAAGAGGTTTGGTGCCTTAGCCAATTGAATATTGGTGGATGTATCTTCCCTTATTTATTTCTTTACTTACCTGAGCCTATGCATTTGGCGGGCCTTCTCAACAACCATTTGTCTTTGGGGGTAGTAAGGGATGTCTGTGGCATGGGTGATGTTATAAAGGGAAACATCTTTAAATTGTTGGCTGACAAAGGCAGGCTTATAGTGACAAGACGAGATACACCAGTTAAGTGTAGAAGAATGTGTGAATGTTGTTAATTCACATTGGTTGTGTATGGAGGAACTTTTTATAGTTTAATACCTTATCATGTGAGCAGATGCTTCTTCATGTGAAGGCTTGACAGCTGTAATCACTTGTGAAAAAAAATAAAACTTGTAACAGGTTAGTTTACTATAATTGATAACTCGATGATTATAATTGGTTTAAGTATCTTTATAATTTTGGAAGGTCTTTCTTGTATCATTTTAAGACTCTTTAACCAATTTAAGCACAATAAAATGTGGTAAGGCAAAGAACCATTGCTAGAGCCTCAGGCATGAGAATCATTATCATAACATTGTGTTATCTATCATTTGCCTGGGCTGGTTCTACCTCTAATTGAAAAGGTATTTGAGAGCTTTACATATCAGTAACATCTTCTCTACCTTTTGTTACACCCATCTAAGATGGAGACACATCCTATGTGTGCGCAGGATTTTTAGAACAATTTTAGTTAAAATATATTGATTTTTAACTAATTTTTACCTCAGACTTTAAACACAAATTAATTTTACCTTTATGAGAATTATGTTGAAAACTCTTTTATTTAACTTTGCCTGGTAAGAATGTAGCCTTAAAGTTACATTTTTTTAACCTTAAAGTTAATGTTTACCAAACTTTAAACACACATATAAATATGGTCTTTAATACACAAGGAGAAAAACTTTTGTTAGGAAGACATGTCATTTTAAACACGAATTTAGATCTGTATTGTCCTAGTTGAACCAGTTTTACTCACACAGTTTAAGAATACTGAAAGCAGAGAGGTTAGACAGCAAGCAGGTTTAAGATATTTAGAGAGAATGAGGGGGACAGAAATGGTAGGGAAGTTTTGTTTTGGGGCTCTGTGAACTAATTTTTCAGATTTTGCCATTCTGTATTATGAGTCCTGGAGAGCATTCTGCCTCTGGCAAAAGTGGCAGGGAGAGGGGCCGCAGAAGCTGCAGCAACAGCCGAAGACATGTCTGCCAAAATAGGAGCCTCTGGGCGACAGCCTCATGGTCGGTTAGATTAGGGCTGTTTTGCAGGTTAGAGTCAGTGTTTCCTGAAGGAGACATGGGAGGGGACCCCGAACATCTCTCAAGCACTGCAATCATGGTCAAGAGAAACCAATGTGTGGCCCAGAGCAAAATGTTCCAGAGACAGAGAAATTGTCTCATGAAGAAAGAGTAGAGGCTTTGAGAAACCTCTTCAGAAGTAGAAAGGCAGCCCATAGTGGATAGGTAGCCAAACGGCTTTACTTATCTGTGGCATGGGCTGGTTAGGTCCCACGTTGGTGCCGGTCCCTGTTTGGGCACCAGGTGTCATGCTGAGAAGAGAGAGAGGAGGTCCAAAGTGAAGAGGGAACACAATTCTTTATTCACACAGATACCTCAGGGTTGGGTCAGAGCACAGCGGTTTGGGCCACATGGAGCTAGCCAAAAATGTCCACCTCCCAGACCCCCTCCCTTGTATCTAACCACTGAGGTAAAAACCAGGCAAGACGGAGGAGGGGCAGAAGAAGAAGGGCTTTATAGGGCAACAACCAGGAGTGACGTGTCAGGACAGGATTGGTTGGGAAAGGTACTCCGAGAACATCCCAACTCTCGTGGGACTGGCACTAGCCTGAGGGGCCAGCTTGGCAGATGTGACTGCATCTGCATAATTCCCCAGCATCAGGGGGAATGTATCATGGAGAAAGCACCTGGCATATGTGAAAGCTCAAGTTGTGTTAGAAATTGTTTTCTATTCTTAGAAAACTAGACCTAGAGAGTGTGTTCCAGGAATATAAAACAGATTAGATATTGCAAGGTTTTAGGGGATTTGCTTTCCCTGTCATTGAGCTCAATTACCTTTATGATTTCTTCTTCCAAATTTATAAAATAGAATTTGCTTCTCCAGAATTCATTTAAATTATATTTATATTATTAATAGTAGTCATGATATTTGCTATTAAAATTTAAATTACCTCTTTTGTTTGTATTAGAATCATATAGTTGCTTTATAGCAAAAGAAAAAACAATGTATGTTATTCCTTGTCATTAAGAACATAAATTTTATGATTATTTCAGTTATTATGAGACTTATGCAAAGGGAACTATTGAATGACATTAACTTTTTTTTACTATTATTGTTTTTAGAAACAGAGAGTCAGAGAAAATGTGAAACAGATTACAGCACAGAAAATTTTTCAATACAGTTGGGACCAGGTTCAAACCATATTGACACACATGCTAAAGCACACTATTCAAATGAACTATTTTGCCAACACAAAATTGAATTTTAAGATTTTCAGATATTTTTATTTGTTTTATTTCCTTAAATGAGTGAAATGTCTTCTCCCCATATGCTATCATAGGTAGAATTTATGAAAACTAGTCATATAAGTCTTCCTCCTCATACTATTATGTTGGTATGCTTCTAGTTCTGCTTCTGGGATCTCTTCTGTTGCATTGCTTGATGTTGTGGTCTATTTACATGATCATTCTATTACATTGGTTTGGTTTCACTCCCCCTGCCTCTGGGAGATTTTGGTTTAGTCCTTGCCTTTTCAGGCTTCTTCCTTCTCCCCACCCCCTATTCTAGATACTTCCTGGGTTCCTGACTCTTCTGCTGGAGGAGAGAGAGGAAAGACAGAATTGGGTTGTGATTAGATTAGATTAGATTTTTTTTTAATTTTTTATTTAAGAAAGGATTAATGAACAAAAACATAAGGTAGGAGGGGTACAACTCCACACAATTCCCACCACCCAATCTCCATAACCTACCCACTCCCATGATAGCTTTCCCATTCTCTAGCTGTCTGGGAGCATGGAACCAGGGTCGTTGAGGGTTGCAGAAAGTAGAAGGTCTGGCTTCTATAGTTGCTTCCCCGCTGAACATGGGCATTGACTGGTCAGTCCATACTCCCAGTCTGCCTCTCTCTTTCCCTAGTAAGGTGTGTCTCTGGGAAGCTGAGCTCCAGGACACATTGGTAGGGTCTTCAATCCAGGGAAGCCTGGATAGCATCCTGGTGGCATCTGGAACCTGGTGATTGAAAAGAGAGTTAACATACGAAGCCAAACAAATTGTTGAGCAATCATGGATCCCAAGCTTGGAATAGTGGAGAGGAAGTATTAGGGAGGTACTCACCGCAAACTCTAGTGTACTTCTGCTTTCAGGTATATATTTTGCAGTAGTTTATGGATATGTGTGAACATAAGCTCTCTCTCACAGAAACTGGTGTATATCTAGGTTATGGGACTTTGTTAGAAAGTGAACTACCTGAGATGAAATTAGAGTGTACTATAAAAGGAAAGGTCTCACCCGAGTAATGAAGCTGAAGGGTTGTCATTCCACACGTGAAGTCTCTGGACACAGTCTGAGGTGAAGCATGTTGAGGTGGCAATCGTTGCATTGGTTAGGTTGTGATCGGCAGATGCAATATTATTTGGTTTGGATTGGGAGAGGCATACGGGAAAGTGGGCCCTATCCAAGGGTTCCAGGACTGGGGGAAGTAGAGGCTCTATAGTGGAGATGTGAGGTTCCTGCTGTCTTAGGGTTCAAAAAGACAATCGATAGTTAATGTTATCATCACATTATTTGTTAATTGGGTTAACTTTGAAAAGTCCTTTTGTTATGGTTTGCTGTACAGTACCCAGTATATTGTATATAGCTGTGCTATTGGATGCTTCTAACCTACTTGGTCTAGGCTTTTGAGAGAGTCCGCATATCAAATACACAGCCTATATATTAAAAGGATTCAGTTTGTGTTTTGAGAAACTTTGAGATATACAATTGATTTTCCCCCTATCATATTAATTAACTACTGATTTATATGTCTACATTTTGCTAGGAGTGTACATAAACACCATTCCCACCACCAAAAGACTGTGACCCATCCCTCCTGCCCACTCCCACCCCCCACTGGCCCAGGAAGCTGCATGTCTACCCCTCACCACAGGGTTTTTACTTTGGTGCCCTACTTACAATTTGATCAGGTCCTGCTTTTAGTTTCCCTTTCAGATCTTCTTAATCAACTTCTGTTGATGAGTGGGATCATCCCATACTCATCTTTATCTTTCTGACTTAGCTCACTTAACATAATTCCTTCTAGCTCTGTCCAAGATGGGTCAGAGAAGGTGGGTTCATTGTTCTTGATAGCTGCATAGTATTCCATTATGTATATATACCACAGCTTTCTCAGCCACTCATCTGTTGTTGGGCCCCTGGGTTGTTTCCAGGTTTCAGCTATTATGAATTGTGCTGCTATGAGCATAGGAGTACACACCTCTTTTTGGTTGGGTGTTATGGAGTTCTTGGGGTATAACCCCAGGAGAGGAATTACTGGATCATATGGAAGGTCCATGTCTAGCCTTCTGAGAGTTTTCCAGACTGCTCTCCACAGAGGCTGTACCAATTTACATTCCCACCAGCAATGTAAAAGGGTTCCTCTGTCCCCACATCCTCTCCAGCATTTGTTGCTGCTGTCCTTTTTGATGTATGCCATTCTTACAGGAGTGAGGTGGTATCTTAGTGTTGTCTTAATTTGCATTTCTCTGACAATCAGTGACCTAGAGCAGTTTTTCATATGTTTGTTAGCCTTTTGAATCTCCTCTGAGGTGAATGTTTTGTTTATATCCTCTGCCCATTTTTGGATGGGGTCATTTGCTTTTTGGTGCTAAGTTTGCTGAGCTCTTTATATATTTTGGTGATTAGTTTCTTGTCTGATGTCTGGCATGTGAAGATCTTCTCCCATTCTGTGAGGGGTCTCTCTGTTTGTTTAATAGTTTCTTTGGATGTGCAGAAGCTTTTCAATTTTTGATGTAGTCCCATTGGTTTGTTTCTGCTTCAGTCTTCCTTGCAATTGGGTTTGATTCATCAAAGATGTCCTTGAGGTGGAGGTGGGAAAGTGTTTTACCAATGTTTTCCTCTAAGTATTTGATTGTTTCTGGTCTGACATCTAGGTCTTTGATCCATTTGGGGTTGATTTTTGTTTCTGGTGAGATAAAGTGGTGTAATTTCATTCTTCTGCATGTTACAACCCAGTTTTCCCAGCACCGTTTATTGAAGAGAGCCTCCTTTTTCCATTTAATCTTTTGGGCCCCCTTATCAAAGATTACATGTCCATAGGTGTTGGGATTTACTTCTGGGCTTTCAATTCTGTTCCACTGGTCTGTGTGCCTATTTTTGTTCCAGTACCATGCTGTTTTGATGATGATGGCTTTATAATATAGTTTAAGGTCTGGGAGTGTGATGCCTCCATTTCTGTTTCTTTTCCTCTGATGGTTTTGGCAATTCTAGGTGTTTTCAGGTTCCAGATAAATGATTGTAGTGTTTGTTATATTCTCTTAAAGAAGCTTGGTGGAACTATGATGGGTATTGCATTAAATTTGTATATGGCTCTGGGGAGAATATTCATTTTGATGATATTTATGCTTCCAATCCATGAGCATGGGATATCTTTCCATTTCTTGGTATCAGTTTCTATTTCCTTGAGTAGCGACTCATAGTTTTCAGCATACAAGTCTTTCACTTCTTTGGTCAACTTTATTCCTAGGTATTTGATTGATTTTGCTCAAACAGTAAATGGGAGTGATTTCTGGATGTCTTCTTCTTCAGATTCAGTGTTTGCATAAAGAAATGCCACCGATTTTTGTACATTGATTTTGTAGCCTGATACCTTGCTATATTGCCTAATAACTTCCAGTAATTTTCTACTTGATTCTTTAGGTCTTTCTACGTATACTGTCATATCATCTGCAAAAAGTGAGAGCTTGACTTCTTCCCTTCCAATCTGTATTCCTTTGATTTCTTTCTCTTGCCTGATTGCTATGGCAAGAACTTCCAATACTATGTTGAAGAGTAACGGTGACAGTGGACAGCCCTGTCTAGTCCCCAATCTGAGGGGGAATGCTTTCAGCTTCTGTCCATTGTGTATGCTGTTTGCTATAGTTTTCTATATATAGACTTCACTATCTTGAGGAATTTCCCATCTATTCCCATTTTTTGTAGAGTTTTGAGCATGAATGGGTGTTGGATTTTGTCAAAGGCTTTCTCTGCATCTATTGAGATAATCATGTGGTTTTTGGCTTTGCTTTTATTGATGTGGTGAATGACATTGATTGACTTACGGATGTTGAACTAGCCTTGCATTCCTGGGATGAATCCCACTTGGTCATGATGAACAATCTTTTTGAAGTGTTGCTGTATCCGGTTGGCCAAGATCTTGTTTAATATTTTGGCATCTATGTTCATCAGAGATATTGGTCTGTAGTTTTCCTTTTTTGTTCTGTCCCTATCAGCTTTTGGTATCAGAGTGATCTTGGCTTCATAAAAGGTGGAAGGGAGTATTTCTGTTTCTCCAATCTTATGGAATAGCTTAAGAAGTATAGGTATTAACTGTTTCCTGAAAGTTTTGTAGAATTCATTTGTGAAGCCATCTGGTCCAGGACTTTTGTTTTTGGGGAGATTCTTAATAACGGTTTCAATTTCTTTGTCTGTTATTGGTGCATTTAGATTTTTTAGTTCTTCTTGGTTCAGTTTTGGAAGTGCATAGGTTTCTAGGAATTGTTCCGTATCTTCCAGATTCTCTATCTTGGTGGCATATAGGTCTTTATAGAAGTTTTGCAGGATTCTCTGGATTTCTGTCAGTTGTGATATCTCCTGCATCATTTACAATTCTATTAATTTGAGTATTCTCTCTTTTTTGTTTGGTGAGTATGGCTAGGGGTTTGTCAATTTTGTTTAATCTTTCAAAGAACCAACATTTTGCTTCATTGATCTTTTGTATGGTTCTTTTATTTTCGATGTTGTTTATTTCTGCTCTAACTTTAGTGATTTCTGTCCTTCTGGTTGCTTTAGGGTTCCTTTGTTCCTCTTCCTCTAAGTCCTTTAGGTGTGCAGTAAGGTCGTTCTTTTGAGCTTCTTCTTGGTGTTTAATATGTGATTGTATGGCTATAAGTTTCCCTCTCAGTACTGCTTTCGCTGTGTCCCAAATATTTTGATAGGTTGTGTCTTCATTTTCATTAGTTTCCAGGAACATTTGAATTTCCTGTTTGAGTGAGTACTGACCCAGTGGTTCTTAAGGAGCATATTGTTTAGTTTCCAAATTCTGTGTCTTTTAATAATTTTCTGTTTGTTGTATATGTTAGTTTTACTCCACTGTGGTCTGAGAAGATACTTGGGATGATTTCAATGCTCTTGAATTTATTGATGCTGTCTTTGTGGCCTAACATGTGGTCTATCCTTGAGTATGTGTTATGTGGATTTGAAAAGAAGGTCTATTCCAGTTTTTTGGGGTGGAGGAGTCTGAAAATGTCCAAGAGGTCTAGTCTGTTGATCTCTTCATTCAATTCTCTTGTATCTTTTTTGTTTCTCTGCTTTGTTGATCTGTCTAAGTGTGAGAGTGGGGTATTGAAGTCTCCCACTATTATTGTATGACTATTGATGTATTTTTGAAATTCTTTCAGTAGATGCTTAATGTATTTAGATGGTCCCTCATTGGGTGCATAGATGTTAATAATTGTTAAGTCTTCTTGGCTGATTGATCCTCTAATCATTATGTAATGTCCTTGCCTATCTTTTATTACTTTACTTAATTTAAAATCTATCGTATCTAAGATGATAATGGCTGTTCCTGCCCTTTTTTGTTGTCCGTTAGCCTGTATGATAGTTTTCCATCCTTTCACTTTAAGTCTGTGTTTATCTTGTTGTGACAGATGGGATTCCTGCAAGCAGCATATGGTTGGGTTATGTTTTCTCATCCATTCCCCCACCCTGTGCCTTTTGATGGGTGAGTTTAAGCCATTGACATTTATTGATATTATGGATTTAATGTATTGTAGTGCCATTGTTCTAAAAAAAATTGTTTGCTCTTATATATTGCAAGTATTATAGTGATGTTCTTGTTTATAAGAGGTCTTTTAGTACCTCTTTCAGGGCCGGCTTGGTGATGGTTGCCTCCTTTAACTGTTGTTTATCTAAGAAGGTTTTGATCCCTCCATCTAGTTTGAATGAAAGTCTAGCAGTATATATTATCCTCGGTTGAAACCCTTTTTCATTCAGGGCTCGATAGATATCTTGCCACTCCCTTCTGGTTTTTAGAGTTTGAGTGGAGAAGTCTGCAGATAATCTTATGGGTTTTCCCTTGTATGTGACTTTTTGTTTCTCTCTTGCAGCCTTTAGGATCCTTTCTTTATCCTTACTTCTTCTCATTGTGACTGTGATGTGTCTTGGTGTCTTCAGGTCTGGGTTGATTCTGCTTGGTACTCTCTGGGCCTCTTGAACCTTGATATCCTTTCTGTTATTCAGGTCTGGGAAGTTTTCTTGTATTATTACCTCTAGAATGTTTGCTTCCCCTTCCTCTCTATCTTCCTCTGGCAGGCCAATTATACGAATGTTACTTCTTTTGAGATCATCCCATATGTCTCTGTTGTTGTTTTCAGTGTCTCTCAATCTCTTTTTGAGCTCTTTCACCTCTTTCTTAGTTTTCTCTAACTCATCCGCTGTCTGACTAATTCTGTTTTCTGCTTCTGTTAGTCTGCTTTCCCTTGCCTCAGCTTCTTTCTTCATTACAGCTATTTCAGCTTTCAGTTCTCTAATTGCCTCAAGATAATCAGTATTTTCCTTGGGGGTGTCTACTGTTGTTTCCTTAATACTGCCATTCCTTTCCTCCAATGTTGTTTTCATTTCTGTGATTAATAAGTTTATTATTGCTTGCATACTTTTCTTATCTATGGTTACTTCTGGCTGATTTGTAGTTTCTTCTGGGCTCTTGTCTTCATTCATTGGAGTAGCAGTTTTATTTGTTTTTGATCTACCCATTTTTTTATTTATGTGTTTCTTTTTTTTATGCTCTGTTGTTCCTCAGTTGTTGTGTCTTGAGTACATGTAACACTGTACTAAATGCCTTTATGACAATTGCACTCACCAACCTCCGGAATTACAGTAGCAACTGAAGTAAGTATTGAAGTAGTGTAATCATTACCAGTTAGCCAAACAATTTCTCCAGTCCGTGAAAAAATAGTAACCAAATCCCAGTGAAGAAAGAGAAAAGAAAGAGAGGATAGCAAGAATAGACAGTTATGCAAATCTACTATCCACCATATATTCTAGGGGTAAGAAGAGGGGAAAGGGAACTAGAGCAGAGATACACACATAGAGATTCCACTCTGCATCAGATTTCTTCCCCAAAGTAATTCACAAATTCAGAAAGGCAAAGAAGAAGGAAGAAGTTTATGACATGATTTAAAAAAAGAGAGAGAGAGAGAGAGACAAGATAGAGAAAAGGGAAAATATAAGAAAAAGAGTTGTAATTAAAGAGCAGTGCAAGGAACTTCCCAAATGTGTATCAGTGAATTCAAAAAGCACCCTGTTTGGTGGTGTGGGGTATCCTGCTAGGAGCTGGTCCCCAGGGATTGCTTATGGTGGGGGGCAGAGGAGGAGGTATGCTTGAAAATTAAAAGGAAGAAAAAAGAATTTTATCCCCTACTCTAATTCTTAACCCAAATTAAGTTATAGTCTTCTCCTTGTCACCACTATGACCCCTTATTGGCTGGCCTGCTAAAGGCAGAAAATCCTATTGTTTCCAGGGGATGTGTTCGGAGCTCAGCGGCTAGCAGCTTCTCAGTCCGCCATCTTCCGGGAAAACCCCCCTCCAGAGTTTTTTAAAGGATTTTTCGAAATTGAAAACTAGCTCCAAGTCCTTTAATCCAATGAGAGCTATCCTTAAGAAGTCTTTGGATCCGCCCTCAGTGTCGTGGTGGTCCCTAGAGACTCCCAAGAGAAAGCCCCCGAGTTACAGTGCTCCCTCCGGGTCCTCTGCCAGCTGCCCAGCAGTGCTCTGCAACCGGCGGAGGAGCCGCCTTCCCGGGCGGAGGACAATGCCCGGCCCACCCACCTTGCCCGGTGCCGCCTGGGAAGTCTGGAGCAGCCCGCCCGCTAGTCCTTGCCACCTTTACTCTAATTCTTATTGACTGGCCTGCTAAAGGCAGAAAATCCTACCGTTTCCAGAAGATGTGACCCGAGCACACGCTGCTAGCAGCTTCTCAGTCCACCATCTTCCCAGACTCCCCTAGATTACTTTTTTGAATCATTCGCTCCTGAATAAAGAAATAGTGCTTCTCCGCTCAGCCATGTGTCCCTGTTCGTCTGTCTCCTTCCGTGAAGCTAGCCTGGCATATTGGTGCCCTGAACTTTGACTGACACTATTATTGATAATCTTTTCCCTGAGCTTCATTGGAATTGCCAACTCCCAAAGACGTGTGGCTTGGTGCTAGATACTTCTCAAATGCTATATTTTTCAGTGACATGCTTCTCCAAATGGTTTTTAACTTATCTTGGCCAATTAAGTAAGAGACTCTCATAGTATGTTACTGCTTTTTCCTATTTGCATTTAAAACATTAACTAGTTCCTTAATTAGATGAATATTTATTCATTACTTATGTAGTAGCAGACAGTCGACCACAGACAAACCTCATGTCCTCTGATTTTTTTTAATAATAGCCTTATTTTACCTCTGGCTCATACGCTCACTCTGTGGTACAAACTCTGTGCTCTACAACCTCAGTGGCGTTTCTAAAATGCTGATATGAATAATAACATTGAGTTTTCTGTTCTGTTAGTAGCTTCTTATTACCCTCAAAACCAGACAATTTAGCATAATTTTCATTGTGCTTTAAATCCTGGCATCTTTAGATTCTTGAATCCTGAGATAGGAAAATATTTCCCTTTTCTTTCTTCCACATTCCTTTCCTTCCATTCTTCTATGTATTTCCTACTTTTCCTTTAACTTGTAAAATCTTTATTCCTGTTGCCTGATTTCTTTTCCTACCTAGTTCATACACATTTCTGAAGCATCTATTTATAAGGAATTTTATGACTTTGCATTGTAGTAAGTAGGGAATTACTTATACATATATTCTTTTTTTAATTTATAAAATGGAAACACTGACAAGACCATAGGATAAGGGGGATATAATTCCCACCACCATAACTCCATAGTCCATTCTCTCCCTTGATAGCTTTCCTATTCTTTATAACCCTCTGGGAGTATCCAGGGTCATTATGGGGTGCAGAAGGTGGAAGGTTTGGCTTCTGGAATTGCTTCCCCGGTGAACATGGGCATTGACAGATTGATCCATACTCCCAGCCTGTCTCTCTCTTTCCCTGGTGGGGCAGGGCTCTGAGGAATCAGGGCTCCAGGACACATTGGTGGGGTTGTCTGCCCAGGGAAGTTCAGTTGGCATTATGAACCTGGTGGCTGAAAAAAAGTTAACATATAAGGCCATATAAATTGTTGATTAATAATGAACCTAAAGGCTGAAATATTGCAGATGAAGATTTGGGGTCTCTGTTTTGGAAATAGTTAGTTAGTCTATTTTAGGTATATTCCAAAGGGCCCATGACTTTATTAGTTTTTGCCTGATCCTGACATCTGATATGCAGGTGGAAACAAGAAATTGTCTGGGGAGATGATGTCATGGCTGGAAAAATGTCTAGAAAGCTTGATCAGGGAAGAGAGTAGCTCTAAAATATGGTAAAAGTGTATAAATATTTTTGGCTGTAAACCCCATCAATTTGATCTGGGGCCCATATTCAGCATAGGAGCCTATATAACCTTTGCATCTCCTTATAGTGTCCCTCTATGGATATTGTTAAATACCCACTCGCAAATAGTTTTTATAACAGTTGTGTCTTTGTATTTCTTCCTTACTACTTTCTTTTTTCTCTCTCTTTTTAAAAATAAATATTTAATTTGGTAGGACAGAGAAAAGTGAGAGAGAAGTGGGATAGAGAGGGAGAGAGATACCCAGATACTTGCAGCACTGCTCCATCACTCTTGAAGCTCCTCCCCCTGCCCTCACTGCAGATGGGGGGCTGGGAGTTTGAATCTTGGTACTTGTGTATTATAATGTGTGCACTTAACCATTTCTATCACCACCCACCACCTTCATTACTACTTTCTAAGAGGATATGATTCACATATCCTATTGTTTTATTTAAGTAATTGCAAAACATATGACAAATCTCTCCCATAGAAGCCCTTTCTCAAAGTAGCTTCATGCTTTCTTTCTTCTGTGTCAAAACTATTATGACACAGGATGGAGCTAGGTAGCATAATGGTTATGCAAAGAGACTCTCATGCTTGAGGCTCCAAAGTCCCAGGTTCATTCCTCCACACCACCATAAGCCAGAGCTAATCAGTACTCTGATTAAAAAAAAAAAAGATAAAAAAGCAGGGAAGCAATTACAGAAGCTATACCTTCCACCTTCTGCATCCCACAATGACCTTGGGTCCATACTCCCAGAGGGTTAAAGAATAGGAAAGCTATCAGGAGAGAGGATGGGATATGGAGTTCTGGTGGTGGGAATTGTGTGGAGTTGTACCCTCTTATCCTATGGCTTTGTCAATGCTTCCTTTTTATAAGTAAAAAAAAAAATACTACTAAGACACACAAACTGTCAGATAATTGTACATCCTGAGTAATCTCAGGGAAGTGGACAATAGATTGAGCAACTATATTTATTGCTATTGTAAGTTTCAGGTTGTTTATTTCATATTAATTCATAGCATAATTGTATGTATAATGCCCCTCATAATTCTTCTAGCACATAATATAACAGTAAAATAATCATCTTTCATATTTTACTTTTTAGATATGATTTCTAAAGCAATTACATTATTCTTAAACTTGTGAATGATCTTTTACTCATGAATTTTCAATTCCAATAAATATTACACAAAACAAAAATTTAGATGTTAAAGAATTAGTTACTTCTGAAAAAAACTAAAATGAGTGGTTTAGAAATGCAAAGAAAGTTAAAATGCTTTATATTTTAATTTATTTATTGCCACCAGGGATAATGCTGAGGCTTGCTGCTTGCATGCCAAATATATCTCTCCAGGCAGCCGTATTTTCTTTCTTTTTTTGATAGAGATAGACATAGGGAGATACAGAGACACCTCTATCACTGTTCCACCACTCATGAAGCTCTCACTTGCTTCTGCCTCCATAGGTAGGGAATTAGGATTCTAGACTGCATCCTCACACATGGTGACATGCACACCATACTGGGAGTACCACTGCCCTACCTGTAAAATTAAAATGTTTTAAAGATGTTATAAATTAATTATAGGGGTGATAACTTCAAAATATAGGGGTAAATTAAACCAAATTTTGAAGGACTCTACATTTACCTGATAAGGGATTGATATCCCCTCAAAACAAGAATTACTAACATATACTATAGATACTATTTTTCCAGGAAGGACATCTCAAAAAATGTTATTCGGTAAGAGCTGTTGGCCTTAAATCAAAATATATTGAAGTAATGGAGATGTATAGAGTTTGAGGATCATGCTATAGTATTAAAAAGTGTGATACTTCTATGAATTGTACTTTTAATGCAAGCTTCTAATGAATTAAGAAATTACACCCCCAGTCGTATAATCTAAGATAATCATTGTGTATCCCATGGTATGGCAGAAGTTCCTATGAAAGTAGAGAACATGTTTCTAAAGCTAACGTGCTTCATTGCCCTTCATGTAACATCCTCACTCCAAAAGCATAGGATGAAGAATTTCAGTATTTGAGAGGAATGTCACAGCTACCTTTATTGTCTATTAAATAAACCTGATGTTAGACATAGCACAGCATCAGAGATTCACTATCAGTTAAAAATGGAGAGAATCTGAGGATTCAAGACTTTTAGCTTACTTTCGTTATTGGTGTAATTGCCTATTTGATAATACTTTGGAAGTTTCAAGAGTTTGAAGTAGTTATCTAAAAGATAGACAATGATAGAGAAATTAAGTTATATTGGCTAAATCTAAACTCTTTGGTAAATTGTACAGAAGCCAAAAGCTTTACTATATTCCTGGACTGAAGTAAAAGTGGAAGAATTCACATGGGTATTCAGTGATTGTATACATTTTTAATGTATTTATTACATATATTTGCACTGTGATACAGGTAGGGGAAAAGTCAAATTAACAAGTTTTAAATGAGCATTTATTTAAAACCAATAAAATATTTTTTAATAAATTGAGTCAGACATTTTTAATATTGTGTATTGGTCAATGAAAAAAAGCATACTTTTTTCCCTTATGGACTAGGTTGATGTATTAAGACCCACTGTTTTTAGAATGTAAGTGATAGAGATCCTTAAATACAGTAAAAGTTAATGTGTATTCTAATCATGAAATTATTTAACATGAATATAAGTAGCTTAGATTTTTCTTGATCAGTGAGCTTCTCCAGATATCAAAATAGTCTTGACATGTCACTTGACTGTGTTTTGTGGTATGTATTGCCCTACAGATGAATAACTCACCCACTTCAGAATACCATTTTCAGTACTGTATTTAATGTTTCACACCAGTACTGTGTTTTTATAGCATTTAGTGATTTTATTTTTTTCAATGATGTTATTTATGAACTAAAAACCTATCTTGGCAAGCCTAGTAATTTTAGAAACCTCACTGGAAATGTTTCAGTATTAATTTTGTTTAGGTGAGGGTTCATAAGAGATGATAAATGTATTGTGATATAATAACCTCATCCTTTCATCTATCATAATGCTAAATCAAATTGCAAGAGTTGCATTAATGCGATGAAATGCTTTCTGCTTACTTTCCATTTTAGCTAGTTGAGAACTGAGTCAAATGAGGAGCTTGGATTCATATCAACAAGACTGAAAAATGTTTATTCTATAGGTCAATACATTAAAAGTAAAAGGGATAATCATAAATCTTTGAATCCCAAAGTTATACACATATTTTAAAAAGAGAGAGAGGGAGAGGGCAAGGGAGGGGGAGGGGGGCGGGGGAGGGGGAGAGAGAGAGAGAGAGAGAGAGAGAGAGAGAGAGACTGTAACATTGAAACACTAAAGCTTCCTGCAATGCAGGGGGAGTCAGGCTCAAACCTGGGTAACACAGATGACAAAGCAGCTTATTGTCCAAGTGAACTATTTTGCCAACTGTTGCCAGGTCTTCACAACTCCAGGCTAACTTGTTTAGATAAAAAATACAAAGACCAAAACAGAGATAGGGAAACATACCATTACACCAAAACATCCTCTAAAATTATGTGTGCTGGGTTTGAATCTGAGTCATGCATGAAAAGGAGAGACATTAATGAGGTGAACGACTTTGTCAGCCCTCTACATAAAATTCTAATGCCACCCTACATACAGTCCAATGCGGAAAAATAATTGACTCTCAGATTAAATTTGTTTAAAGTTATATTTAACTTTCCTTATAGTTTGTATCATATTGAAACATTTGATAGAGATTTAGATTTGTCATTGCCCTACATCACTCTCTAACAAGGACCACTCATTACTTCTCATTACCTATCTCCTTTATGCTCTTGTGTACAAATTATGCATTTATTAAAATCTCAAAAACTGGAGCCTTTAGTTTGGAGATAGGAGCAAATAAAAAGCTTGAGTAGAAATTCCTCTAAAAATATTCTCCCCATGGGGGAACAGGCAATAAAATTTTACTATTTATTATTGAAATATACTGATAAAATGTTCTAACTCTAGCAATAAATAAATTAGATCTTAAGCCACACATTAGATTCAGGAGCAACACAATAGGTGAAATAATTAGTCCTATAATGAATTCATATCTCTCTCTCTCTCTCCCTCTCTCTCTCTCTCCCTCTCTCTCTCTCTCTCTCTCTCTCTCTCTCTCTCTCAACAGAGAGGCAGAGAAAGTGAAAGAGATCGTGGCACTGAAGAATCACACAGGTACCAAAACAGTGCACTTATCCAAGTGAGCTATTTTGCTGGTCCTACAGTGAATTAATCTCAAAATTGCAGTCTGCAAAATAGATACCAAAAATGATAACTGACATTTGAAAGACATGAATTTTAGAGTGGCATTAAGTATATTTGAACAATTGCTTTGAACTTACTTTAGGCATGTTACTATATCAAAGGTTCTGGGAAACTCAGACAACTAGCCCAAATGACTTACATGAAGATTAACTTAGAAGTTTAATATATGATGTGCCTAGCATACCATTTACCACAAAGGAGTGAAAAAGTAAAATCTATTTTTTTTCTTCCTTCTCCTTCAAAAGGAGTCATGTATTTCTTTATGTCAGAAGGTGAACTTCTCATTGTAATGAAAGATGCTCTACTCTGTACTGGAAAATATGATCAACACTATTGCTACACGAGTTTATTGACTTTTTCTTTTGATCTGAAGTATAGTCTTACCATTGAAAATCACCCTGTGTACTCTTTTGTTAAATGCGGTAAATCATAAAAAAATAAAATTCACAAACAGAAACTTACATAAAATATGTTTTTAAGTTCTATAAAGGTTAACAGTGAGATCACCTTTAGTGTTGTTCTGATAATGGTGTTACAAAAAAAAAAAGTAGAGATTTGAGAGTCAGCAGTAGCATAGCCAGTTAATTTCACATAGAACTAAGCGCAAGAAACCACAAAAGTATCTGGGTTTGAGTCCCCGGCTCCCCAACTGCAGGGAGGAAGCACCACCGCAAGTGGTGAAACAGGTCTGAAGGTGTCTATCTTTTTTTTTCTGTATCTATATTTTCCTCCCCTCTTAATTTCTCTCTATCCTAGCCAATAAAAATGGCCACCAGGAACAGTGGATTTGTAGTGCAGGCACAGAGCTCCAGCAATAACCCTGGAGGCAAAAAAAGGAGAGATTAAAAAAAAAAAGTGAAATGTTTTATTTGTTCACTGTTTGTATAGAATTTCTCTCCAGAGATGATAATGATTCCTGCTTTTATATACCACCCTAAAGGTTATGAATGAAGCAATCTCTTTCACAATATTGTTGTGTTTATAAACCTTTATTATATTCATTTTAAGTCTTATTGCTCTTCAGGTATGACATAGTGAAAGCAATGAAAAGAGCTATCTCAAATTACAAAGTACTACTGTGTGTCAAATAGGATGACGAGGGTCTCACATGCATTCACTTATTTGATCCTCAGAAAACCTCCCACTTATCACTTTGACTGAAGAGAAATTCCTTACTTTGCCTAAACTAATTAGTTCTTTTATAAACCAGAGAATTGAAAGCAACAATTAGATTATAAGAGAGAAACTGAGAATATTTACTAAATAATTAAGAAAAGTACATAATAATGGAAATAAGAACACTATATAGTGTAATTATAATAAGTGTTATTGTCAAATTTTAATGAAAACTTATAGATAATACATTATGTGCTATAAGTTGTTCTAGGGTCTGGAGATTTACATATAAATTCATGATTATTCATTTTTTATTATAACATTGCATAACTTTGATTTCTGTACAGGAGGTTAAATCTGGGATTTCAGAGCCTCAGGCTTGAAAGTTTTTTGCATAACCTTTATGGTTATGCTGTCTCCTACCCCTATGCTTGCTGATACTTTTCTGAGTATTTCAGTGTCTAGGATAGTAGGTCCTAAGATTTAATTTTTTACTAAAACAAGTAAATCAGTTCATTACTTAAAAAGTTTTATAATAATTTTCACCCTACCTTATTATATTTTCTTAAATAAAAGGATAATTAAATTTTGCTCTAAAGAAAGATTTAAAATCTTATAGGCATGAATGTGACTAAACGTGTTAAACTCTTTAAAGTATAAATTTTAGGTATTCAGAGATAAATTTATAGCATCTAATTGAAAACTGATTATATTTCCTTGTAAATACTAAGTAGGAGCACAACTGTAAAACTCTTTGGCTACTTACAATGTCTACTTTTTGATATATAATATACTTTAACATTTTTATAATTTGCCTACTGGTTCACTTTTTTTAGTAGAAAAAAGTTTAATTGGAGTGTTTTCTATTATCTCATTTTTTCTAAAAGAAAAAAAAAAGACAACTTCACAGTTACATCCCATGTTTTCTCTGTGTGTACGTCACCTCTTTTATTTTTCATCTTTTTTCTATTTATTTTGTTCATTTATATCAGCCCTATCAGGTGAGTACTTCATAAAAGAGGTAAAGCAAATGAATAAGCAAAAGCACCTGTAGCATTTCCTTTAATAAAATTAACTCTTTCTAAGTAATTTCTAATTTAGATAAATTATTTTCATCCAAAACACTATGTCACATTACTATTGTGATCACTCAGATAATGCGATTCTCTTTCATTTTAAAGTCACTTGGTTGCACAAAAAAAAGTGAGTATAAATTAATCATAATTCATGGGATATTTTCATTATTTTCTAGAAAGATAATCTATCTCATTCAGTAGGTCTTTTTTGTTTGTTTTATAATTATTTCTTTTGATGTGGAGAAGCTTTTCAGTGTGATGTAGTACCATTAACTTATTCTTGCTTTAGTTTTCTTTGTTGTTAGACTCAAGTCTTCAAAGATATTTCCTAGGAAATGTAGTGGAGAGTTCTGCCATATGCTTTCTTCTATATGATAATTTCTGAACTAATGTCCATATCTTTATTCTACTTGAAGGTGACTTTGTATATTTTATAAATGATATAAAAATATATACAGAAAGTCTAAAATAATTTAGCAAACAACTCCTGGAAATTGTTCAGCAATTTAGTAAGGTGGCTATACAATTAATATACAAATACCAGTGATATTTCTCTGTGCAAGTAGTAAATCAGAAGAATAAATACAGAAATCAATTTCATTTAGGATAACAACAAAAACAAGTATATAGGAATAAACAACAAAAGAATTGAAAAAAATAGAGACAATCACAAAGAAATGTAAGGATATTGCATGCTCATATATTGAAAGAATTAACATCTTTAAAATGATGACTAGCCTTCCCAGAAATATATATATATCAAAGTGCCACTGAATTTCTTTAAAGGGGTACAACAAATGGCACATAAGTTTATTTGTAAGCATAAAATATCCAAAATTGTCAAAGCAACCTTGAGAAAGAAAAGAACAAAAATGGGAGTCGGGCAGTATCACAGTAGGTTAAGGGCACATGTTTCAAAGCGCAAGGACCAGGTGTAAGGATCCAGGTTCAAGCCTCCAGCTCCCCACCTTCAGGGGAGTTGCTTCACAAGCAGAGAAGCAGGTCTGCAGGTGTCTATCTTTCTCTCCCCCTCTCTGTCTTCCCCTCCTCTCTCCATTTCGCTCTGTCCTATTCAACAACGACATCAATAACAACAACAATAAAACAACAAAGGCAACAAAAGGGAATAAATAAATAAATAAATAACTTAAAAAAAGAAAAGAACAAAAATGGTGACATCATGCTACCTGAATTTAAATTATGTTATAGGCCTAGTGTAGTAAAAACTGTGTGATTCTCAAACAGAAATAGACACATAGACCAAAGGAATAGAATTGAGAGTCTAAAAATTGAGTAAATTGGGTTGAACTGTGCAGACTTTCATTTTATTGTTAAATGGTAATTCCATATGTTACTACACAGTAGCTAAAGGATTGGAACTGCTTGCTTTTACTTTCATAAAAAGAATGATGATAGGTTAAGGAGTCTTCACCGATTGAATATATGGATAACTTAAATTATCTAGATAAATAAACACATTGATTAATAAATGTTGTTTTATCTATTAGCTATCACCATATATGATACCTTTTATTTACTTATATTGCATTATCTTGGACTTTCACTTCTGTAATAAACAGCAGGGATGATAGAAGACAATCATGGTGTTTTTTAAAAAGGCTAAAGTTTTTTTTTTTTTCTTTTTACACTGACTGTGACATTTACTTACATATTAATAGTGATCTCTACCTAATTAGGGAAATTTAAAACAGCTTTTTAATTTTCTTTTAAAATCATGAATATATTCTATTTAAGTAAATTTTCTACAGAAATGAGATGGTTATATGACACATATCTTTTGAATCATTAATGTACATTATCTAAGGTTGAGTTATCCAGGCACTTCTGAAATAAAAATGCATCATAATAATGCATTTAAAAAACCCCTGTTTTATTCAGCTAACCAAGTCTTTATTTAGAATTTTTGCATCTCACTTCATAAATGAAATTTTCTATGATTTCTCCCACTTTTCAAGTTTTCAGGTCAATTTTATACTATTATTTCTAAACCTTTATGCTTTAATACTTTTGGATCAATTTAAAGTATTGTCTTGAATAATATTTTGGTACTCATCAATCAAATAATTTAGCAAGAAATATATTAATTTTGCTAAGGTTACACATTTATTTAGCCAGATTAGAATAATGGAGTGATTAGTAGGAAAGAAGGAGAGAGAAGAAAGAGTGTTGCAAATCAAAAAATTATTCTTAGCTTAAATTTTGACATTTTTATTATTGGCATAATTCTCATTTATCAGCATATAACATTCATCTTTGTGCCTTGTACCTTTTGCTTTTATTTCTTTACTTTAATTTTTCCTTTACCTGTAATGTTTCCATCATAAATTTTATTTGATTAAGATTTTTTTGTTTTTATTTTATTTTTTTATTTTATTTTTTAAAAATTTTTTATTTAAGAAAGGACTATTACCTTATGTTTTATAAGGTAGGAGGGGTACAGCTCCACACAATTCCCACCACCCAATCTCCTTAACCCACCCCCTCCCATGATAGCTTTCCCATTCTCTAGCCCTCTGGGAGCATGGATCCAGGGTCATTGAGGGTTGCAGAAGGTAGAAGGTCTGGCTTCTGTAATTGCTTCCCCGCTGAACATGGGTATTGACTGGTCGGTCCATACTCCCAGTCTGCCTCTCTCTTTCCCTAGTAGGGTGTGTCTCTGGGGAAGCTGAGCTCCAGGACACATGGGTGGGGTCTTCAATCCAGGGAAGCCTGGCCAGCATCCTGGTGGCATCTGGAACCTGGTGATTGAAAAGAGAGTTAACATACGAAGCCAAACAAATTGTTGAGCAATCATAGATCCAAAGCTTGGAATAGTGGAGAGGAAGTGTTAGGGAGGTACTCACTGCAAACTCTAGTGTACTTCTGCTTTCAGGTATATATTTTGCAGTAGTTTACAGATATGTGTGAACATATGCTCTCTCTCACAGAAACTGATGTATATCTAGGTTATGGGACTTTGTTAGAAAGTGAACCACCTGAGATGGAATTAGAGTATACTATGAAAGGAAAGGTCTCACCCGAGTAATGAAGCTGAAGGATGGTCATTACACACGTGTAGTCTCTGGACACAGTCTGAAGTGAAGCATGTTGAGGTGGCAATTGTTGTGTTGTTTAGGTTGTGATCGGCAGATGCAGTATTATTTTATATGGATTGGGAGATGCCTATGGGAAAGTGGGCCCTATCCAAGGGTTCCAGGACTGGGGGAAGTAGACAGATGAGTGGCTGCGAAAGCTGTAGTATATATGCACAATGGAATACTATGCAGCTATCAAGAACAATGAACCCACCTTCTCTGACCCATCTTGGACGGAGCTAGAAGGTATTATGTTAAGTGAGCTACATCAGAAAGATAAAGACGAGTATGGGATGATCCCACTCATCAACAGAAGTTGAGGAAGAAGATCTGAAAGGGAAACTAAAAGCAGGACCTGACCAAATTGTAAGTAGGGCACCAAAGTAATAACCCTGAGGTGAGGGGTAGACATGAAGCTTCCTGGGACAGTGGAGGGTGGGAATGGATGGGAGGGATGGGTCACAGTCTTTTGGTGGTGGGAATGGTGTTTATGTACACTCCTAGTAAAATGTAGTCATATACATCACTAGTTAATTAATATGAGAGGGGGAAAATTAATTGTATGTCTCAAAGTTTTTCAAAACACAAACTGAATCTTTTCTCAATATATGCAGTGTAATTGATATGCAGACTCTCTCAAAAGCCTAGACCAAGTAGATCAGAAGCAACCAATAGCACAGATATATACAAGATACTGGGTACTGTACAGCAAACCCTAACAAAAGGACTTTTCAAAGTTAACCCAATTACCAAATAATGTGATGATAACATTAACTATCGATTGTCTTTTTGAACCCTAAGACAGCAGGAACCTCATATCTACACTATAGAGTCATATATCTTTTTAAAAAATATTTATTTATTATTGGATAGAGACAGAGAGAAATTGAGGTGAGGGGGAAATAGAAATGAAAGGAGAGAAAGAGATATCTGCAGCCCTGCTTCACCACTTGTGAAGCTTTCTTGCTGCAGGTGGGGACCAGGGGCTTGAACCTGGGTCCTCACGTACTATAGTGTATGCGCTTAACAAGGTGCACCACCTCCTGGTACTTAGAAAGTTGCATCTTTATCCTGTGCATTCGACTAACAACCAATCAGTCCTTACTATAATTGTTCATTAATAGAGTCAGGTAATGGGATAGTGATGTTTAGTCAACTACTAGCCATGTAATGGATCTGGTCAAGAAATGATCTATTAAGAAAAGAAAGAAAACAATTTTGAGAAACTCCTTCATGTCAATTTATGATATCCATTCAAATCTCTTTTTTCTCTATTTTGATTTGAACTTTTCTGAATCTTAACAATAATGGAGATCATTTACTTTAGCATAAAAGGACTGGATAGTAAACAGCAACTACTTTTTAAAGATATTGTGATTTTTTTTCTTATATCTATGTTCATTTTAATATTATTCATAGTAACCAACACAGAGAAACTAAAGAAATGTTCACTGACACACAAATGGATAAACAAAATATGCTAGAACAATGAGCTATTATCTCCCAACTTTAGGAGCGATTATTACTAAAAGGACAAGGAACAACAAATGTTGGTGAGAATGTGAGAAAGATTCCATGAACACTTTCAACAATTTAAGGCTACAAATAGCACTTGGTACAGCTGTTATACTTGAATATTTATCCAAGGAATACAAAAACATTAACTCAATAATGTGTATTTACTTTTATGTTGATAGAGCATTTCTTCTTTTTTCTTTTAATACAATAAACTCAGGTTATAACATGAAATTTAAATCACACTTTGTATATATGGGGTTTAACTATGTTATACAATATACAATACAAGATATCAGGAGTAATTTCACAGCCAAACATATATTCAGAAAAGGGTGTAGGAGATAGATTATACTAACCTAAGGAGAAAAATGGTGGAAAACCTTTTCTGAGACAAACCTCATAGGAGAACACTGTGAATCAGTGTTTAGAGGCAAGACTGCCATTGCGTTAAGTGTTAAGCTCTCTGAGGTTATGTGTAGAAGAAGCCATCACTGCTTGTAAACTTCTTCTAGACTATATTAGGGCAAAGGACTGTCTCAAACCCATAAAGCAATTGCATAGTTAGGTAAGTGATCCAAATTCATGGGGAAGTTTGCCAAAATTTTCTCTATCTCTATGTCTATATATCTATATCTATATCTATATCTATATCTATATCTATATCTATATCTATATCTATATCTATATCTATATCTATATCTATATCTATCTATATCCCAATAAATATGTTCAGCATTTATTCCTGAGTGGTTCCAAAGTTCCTTCCCTATGAGTGTTTTCATTTACTTCCCCTCAGATTCTTGCGTGAGCTGGACTCCCACACTAAGGAGACAGACTCCCTCAAAAGCGACCTGCTTTCTTGAATTAGTAATGTAACTAACATTTAAATTGGATCCAACATGACAGACTAGCATAAGCTAGCAAACAGAAGCATAATCAGCAAGTTCTCACAGTCTAAAAAAGTTAATAATAAATTATTGAGTACTGTTAATTACAGCCTTTAAAATACATCTTCACTCCATTTACGTATTTCCATTTCCATTGACATTAATGTGGTTTAGGTCACTATCATATTTTTCTGAAATATGGAATTGCCTCCTAACTCATTAGTTTTCCTCTTTGCTTTCTACTTATTTTCCACATGACTACCAGTGAGGTCATTCAGATATGCAAGTTTCAACATACCATATTATCTTGTAAAAGTTTTTCATAGATATCTTTGTCCTTCAGTAGAAACTCACTATTCCGTCATATAATGTCTAGGTTAAAGCCCTTTGATTTTCTGCCTTTGCTGTCCCTTTTACCTGAGGACATTGTCATTGACACATGACTGCTCTCTTAGCTTGGGTACATTGCCAATGGCATATCACTGACATTATGGATTTATTAAATATCCTCAAGTTATCATTCTATCTCTTCTTGTTATTTTAATAATTACATTTTTATTCTTGAACACTTTGCTGCCCCATCCTCAATGTCATTTAAAGTTTTAATTTAAATACAGGAAATGCTCCAAGATGATGTCAAGTATATTTTTATGAATTGTATTTAATTTCTTTGTCAAATAGAGACAGAGAGAAGTTGAGAAGGGAGGTGGATATAGGAAAAGAAACAGACACCTTCAGCCCTACTTCACAACTTGTGAAGATTTCCCACTACGGGTAGAAACCAGGGTGGTGGACCTGGGTCCTTGTTCATTTTAATGTTTGTGTTAAACTAGGTGGACCACTGCCTGGCCCTGGGTTGACTATTATTATCTATTACTATCTGTCTATCTATCTACATATGTTTTCCCCATTTTTTTCCTGTGGTCCTGCTTGTCTTCCTTTCTAAGTCACACATACTACTATTACTACTTCCAAATATCTTTCATTTTTTCCACTTCTCTCTGGATCCTTATGGGATTGGATTTCAGAACCCTATGGTCATCTTCCCCTAACATTTCTCACATTTTCTGGGATTATGGACAGAAATTCTTTATGTGGTGGGAGTTCTGGCTTCTGTAATTGCTTCTTCACTGAACATAGACATTGAAAGATCAATCCAAACCCCCAGCATGCAGCATGTTCCTGACTTTCTCTAGTGGGGTAGGACTATGAAGACGTGAGTTTCTGAGACACATTGGTGAGGTCGTCTACCTAGGAGTTCAGGATGGAATCATAGTAGCATCTGCAACTTGTTGTCTGAAAGGCAATATGGTATGAAACAGGGCAAAATATTTAATAAATAGGAACCATAAGTAGGAATAGAGCAGGTGAGAATAGGGATTTTTGGATGGTGAAAAGTCTATTTTAGATATATTCTTAGGGATATGTGACTTCAGTAATTTTCACTTGATCTTGGTAGTTAAAATGGAGGTGTACTAAGAATGTTGTCTGGAAGGATGTAGTCAGAGTTGAGAATAGAACTAGGAAGCTGAATTAGCAGAGGGTTGTACTTAAAGAAAATACATAAATATGATTAACTGTTTACCATATCAATCTGACCTGGGGCCTATGTATATTCATATTTAGTAGAGGAGCCTCTATAACCTCAAAGTCTGTCAATCTGAGCTCACAGTCCATGGTCACAGCTGGATATAGTTAGCTCTTTAAAATTTTAACTTGTATTAATAATTTGATGCTGTTTTACAGAATTACAATTATATTTTAATATATTAATGACTTAAAAACTGAAATCACAACAAAACTGCACAAGCATGTTAGTGTATCTGTATGTGTATGTATATATGTATATGATGTATATATGCATGCTTACTTATTTATCTTTATAAGAATGCACTTCAAGTTAAAAATAGGAAAAAAAACAGTAGGGCGGTAGCGCAGCAGGTTAAGCACATGTGGCGCACAGCGCAAGGACCTGTGGAAGGATCTCAGTTCGAGCCTCTGGCTTCCCACCTGCAGGGGAGTTGTTTCACGAGTGGTGAAGCAGGTCTACATGTGTCTATCTTTCTCACCCCCTCTTAATCTTCCTCTCCTCTCTCCATTTCTCTCTGTCCTAACAACGATGACATCAAGAACAACAATAATAACTACAACAATAAAACAAGGGCAACAAAAGAGAAAATAAATAAATATTTTAAAAATTTTTGAAAAAAGGAAAAAGCAGTTCCAAGAAATTTTTGATGACAACTAAATATTAAACATTTATTTCATATCAATACAGTACTAAATTGACTTTTCTGTTTGCAGTTTATTTCTTTTTTGGAGCACATAGCTTGTGTATTTTACTCAACTAGAGCTTGTCTTTTGTAGATGAAAGTGTGGCTCATAAATTGTTTAGGATCTCTGGAGGCTACTCCTAAAGTAGTTCACTTCCTAAGCCCCTGTCACCACACAGAGATAATTATTTGTATGATTTATGTGCTTGCAAAGAACCTTTGTTCAAGATAACCTTTTTGAATCACTTTTATTATGTAACTGTCACAGTACCTTGAGAGTTGGGATTTTTCTTTTTCCTTCATGTATCCTCTGGTTTATTTTCAGATCTGATAATTGATTTGCTTTTTTTATATGTAGGTCAAAGTGTTTGGGTTTTTTTTTTGTTGTTGTTGTTGTTGTTGTTCTGTACAATTTTGTATGTGACCTAAGTGATTTGATTTGGGTTCTTGAAAGGTAAACTTTGTTTACATTTTTAGTTTTAAAATGTCTAATCTGTTAAATTCTTAAAATACAGTTTAGAACTCTACCAAATTGTCAGTAGAAAGGAAAAAGTCATTAAAATTCTTTTAACCTTAAGCTAAAATATTTCCTGACAATAGCTATTTATATGAACATGACATTAAGTAAACTAGTTCATTTCCATGTAATATCCAAAGATTAATAAAACATTTTGCTATATTGAATAAGAAGTACTTAAAGTAATAGAACAATTCATGCTCCTCAAAGGAGAAAACATCTTTGCTTTTTATGACTAATTTGCATCAAAATAAATTCTTATGTTGGTATTGCTTCCAGTATACTTCCTTTTGAAGGAAAAATTGCAACAATAACAAACCATTTGCACTTTACTTTCATGTACGTTATAACTCTACTTTGCAGCAAAGAATAAAAAGACTGAGCTATTAAAAATAATAACTTTTTGGTGTATTGCACCAAAGTAAAAGACTCTGGGGTTGGGGGAGGGTTCAGGTCCTGGAACATGATAGCAGAAGAAGACTTAGTGGGAGTTGAATTGTTATGCGGAAAACTAGGAAGTGTTACACATATACAAATTATTATATTTTACTATATACTGTAAATCATTAACCCCTCAATTAAGAAATTAAAAAAAATAACTTTGTTGGGGACTAGGTGGTAGCAACCTGGTTAAGTGCACTTGGCACCATTTATAAGGACCCAGGTTCAAACAGTTGATCCCAACCTGCTGGGGGCAAGCTTCACAAATGGTGAAGCATTGTTGCAGCTCTCTCTCTCCCCCTCCCTGTCAACTTCTGTCTTATCAAATTAAAGTTTTTTTAAAAAATAAATTTGTCTTTATATTTCATATTATTAGTACAAAGTTGTTTTCTTTTATCTATGCTTCTTTTCCTTCTAATTCTAGGGAATATGCTATTATGTTTATTTTTAACTTTATTTATAACAAACATTCACATTATCATCATAGTGTGTCCTTTGAGGCAAAATGGTTGAAACTCCAGGTAATTATGCTTAGCTAAACAAGTAAAGAGATCAAAGAAAACAACTAGACAGTTTCACTCATATGTGGAATCTAGAGAACTGATACACATGAATGTAAAAAAAAAGTAAACAAAGTATTTTTAAGATTTGTGAAAACTATAGAACTATAGTGGCTATCTTTGGGAAGTAGGAGGATAGGGGATACAGAACTTTGGTGGTGGGTTTGTTATGGAACTATACACTGTAATCTTACAATCTTGTAACCTAGTATTAATTACAAATAAAAATTAAAGAACACATACATCATTGGAAATTTGCTCTATAGCAAAGCATGGAATTCAATCAGTTAAATCAAAGCATATTTAAAGTACCTACAGATAACTCACCATAGAATGTGACTTTTATCATGCATGCAAACCAGGTTCAAGCCTGGTCATAACTACACTGGAGGAAGCTTTGCTGTTGTGGTATCTCCCTTTCTCTTTTGATGTTTCTCTCTTTCTTTTTTTTTTTTTTCCTTTTTTTTACCAGAGCACTGCTCAGCTCTAGCTTATGGTGGTGCAGGGGATTGAACCTGGGACTTTGGAGCCTCAAGCATGAGAATCTCTTTGCATAACCATTATGCTATCTACCCCTGTCCTTGCTTCTCTCTTTCTATATGACAAGAATGTTCCACAATGGTGATGTCCTAGCAATGATACCCTTAAAATAAAATAAAAAAATGCTATTTAAGACTTTTTTTAATGTTCTGCATCACTTGTTTGTTAATATATCCCTAATTTTATTTTTTTAATATTTTATTTATTTAAAGAGAGAGAGACCAAAGTACTGCCCAGCTCTGGTTGATGGTGGCAGTAGAGACTAAACATGGGACTTTAGAGCCTCAGGCATGGGAGTCTTTTAAATAATGATTATGCTGTCTTCCAAGGTCACTATATTTACTTTTATATTCAAAGACAAGAAACAAACAAACAAAAATGAATCTAGTGCATAGTGTAGTTCCCATAATAATATTTTGTGACATATATAAATATCTATGATATTATAGATCTTGTATTAAATGCTTTTATCACAAAACATCATCATCATAATTAAAGAAGGTAGTAGGAGACTTTTATAAATTATGGACATATGTTTATGACATGGATTATGGTAATGGATTCATAATTGTATATTTCCAAACTTACCAAATTGTTATGTATTATATATACAGATTTTTTCTTTTTTTCTTTATTTAAAAAAGGAGATATTAACAAAACCATAGGATAAGAGGGGTACAAATCCACACAATTCTCACCACCAGATCTCCATATCCCACCCCCTCCCCTGATAGCTTTCCTATTCTTTATCTCTCTGGGAGTATGGACCCAAGGTCATTGTGGGATGCAGAAGGTGGAAGGTCTGGCTTCTGTAATTGCTTCCCCACTGAACATGGGCATTGACTGGTAGATCCATACTCCCAGTCTGCCTCTCTCTTTCCCTAATGGGGCAGGGCTGTGGGGAATTGGAGCTCCAGAACACATTGGTGGGGATGTCTGTCCAGGGAAGTTTGGTGGGCATCATGGTATCATCTGGGACCTGGTGGCTGAACAGAGAGTTAACATACAAAGCCAAACAAATTGTTGAACAATCATGGACCTAAAGGCTAGAATAGTGCAGACAGTTTTTATATGTCAGTTTTACTTAATGAAATGATTTATAAAGTTACTATCTTTAGTTATATATGTTATAGAAAATGTTCTGATAATTGAAATTGTCATATTCTATTTTTGGTGATTAAGTTCATGCATAGTAATTTACATATATATATATTTTTTATTTTTCTTAGGTTTTTAAATTTATATAAGTAATTGTTTGATTCTTTGATAGTATATGAATTCATAATACAAGTCCTGAGTCAGCCAGAGACTTAATTCAACAGAATTTCTAAATCTTACATTTTCCTTCTGTCAATGATAGTTCATACTAGTTATGTAAATGAAACTGAAATTTTGGTGAGGTCAAGTGACCATATCAGTTTAATTTAATGAATTATTAATAGTGTGGTTAGGAACAACACTTCCATAATAGGTAGCAAGATGTAGCTCCCTTCTTCAACGGTCTTTAGATTATTTAAACTAAAAAAAAAAAAAAAAATTGGGGGCCAGGCAGTGGCTTGCCTGCTTAAGTGTTCACACAAGGACCTAGGTTCAAACCCAGTCCCCACTTGTATGGGGGAAAGCTTCACAAGTGATGAAGTAGGAGGGCAGTTGTCTCTCTGTCTCTTCCACTCTATATATTCTCCTTCACTCTCAATTTCTGTCTCTATCTGATAATAATAAATAAATATATGAAAAAAAGAAAAATATTAACAAAAATGAGTCATAGATCTATTGTCAAAAGTAGAACAGTTCCTCTTCTCCATCAACAGCATAGGTGTCTGAGTTTTACTACTAACTGAATGTTTTAAATGACATGGGAATCAGCAATGTAGTTCAGAACTTGTTAAATGTGATGTCCTGAGTTCAAAGCCATGGCACCATATATGCTATAATTGTGTTTTTTTAAGAAACAAACAAATCATATATTATAAAGTATATATAATCTTAAATATTTCCAATGCAATTTCAAATGTTCATTTTACTAATGTAAATAATTTTACTATTCATCACTAATCAAGTCGTATTTTTAAAAACTATGATACCTTTCAATTAAAGAATGGAGGGGATGGCATGTGAAACTCTGGTGGTGGGAACTGTGTGGACTTGTACCCCTCTTATCCCACAATCTTGTCAATCATTATTAAATCACTAAGGAAATAAATAAATAAATAAATAAATGTAAAAGAGGTAAAGTAAATTAAAAGTGAAAGTTTAGTAATACTTATAGTATATAGCTACCAAATGTATTTTTTGGCTCTTAGCAAATCATGTCTAATTTATATTTCTGTCAGTATTTGTAAAATTATCATTGGTACACATGCATATTTATGATTAATTGCTAACACTTAATTTTTGGAAATAAGTATAATTTTAAATAGTGAAAGAATTATTTAAGTTTCAAACAATTGGCCAAAAATCTAGAAGAGTATATTTTTGTTAGTGTATTATTAGTAAAAAGTTTTAAATTTTATGCAAATATAATCTTAGCCTCACATCTACTATATTATGGAATATAATCCTAATTCACTACATAATGAAAACATAGGTAAATTCCCAGTAAGCCATATAGTTCTAAATGGAATAATTAATTTTTATGCATACATGTATAGCTGGCAGTTATTTATTCTACTGGTAAAAAGGAATTTTCCACAAAACTGAGTACAATAAATGCTTTCAACGCTGTTATAATACCAAGTCCTACCTTTGCAATCTTAAATTTAGCATTCATGGTTTGACAGTTTATGTGAGATTACAAGTCTCAGAGTATATTATTATGTGCAATTATCTTGAAATTTGACCTTCATCTAGTGCTTTGAGAGTAACCAGTCCAACTTTGGTCTAAAGTTGAGCTAAAGAGCTGCAGGGCACCAGCACACATATCTCTGAGTCTGTATTATTTTCTACTTATTCTTAGTTGTGAGAGCTTGTGTGTATGTGAAATACTAAGATCTTTTTACTATGTGTAGACAAAAATGCTATGGCAAAGTGCTGTCAGTATTTCTTTGGGAATGATAAGATACAGCAGAACACTTCAACACAATTATGTTAATCAATATAATAAAGTGGGGGGACATTTAGAAAAAATTTACTCTTGGGATGATATTAATTTTGAGAAGAACAT
Source organism: Erinaceus europaeus (assembly GCF_950295315.1). Classification (NCBI taxonomy): domain Eukaryota; kingdom Metazoa; phylum Chordata; class Mammalia; order Eulipotyphla; family Erinaceidae; genus Erinaceus; species Erinaceus europaeus. The sequence goes on along the minus strand of NC_080171.1, from coordinate 44,691,445 downwards.
AAATGTGATGAACAGTGAGATGTCTGACCCTACTTATTGTTTTTTGGTTTTTTTTTTTTTTGCTTTTTTTTTTTTGCCTCCAGGTTTATTATTGAGGCTAGATGACTACACTACATGTAAATCTACTGCTCCTGTGGCCATTTTTTTTCCAATATTTTTTGTTTGATAGGACAAAGAAAAGTTGATAGAGGAGGGGAAGGTAAAGAGCGAGAGAGAAAGATAGTCAGCTGCAGACCTGCTTCACTGCTTGCAGATTGACCCCCACCTGCTGCAAGTGGGGAATAGGCTAGGACCATGATCCATGCGGAGGTCCTTGTGTTTATATTATGTGCATTTAACCCAGCATGCCACCTTCCATCCCCCCTCACTGTTTGTTTACACTTTCAATGCTTTTTATTTTTATCTTTTTATTTTCAAAACATTTAAAACTTTTATTGGGGGAAGTTAATTAATTACATAGATTAATTAATTAATTAATTTATTAATTTATCTATGTAATTAATTAATTTAAATAGATTAAAAATAATCTATTTACACGTGTGTGTTTTTCTTGTTCTGCATAATAGGTGTGTGCTGCGCTTTTAAAATATTTATCTTATTTGATTGAGAGGAAAGATAAATTGAGATGGGGAGGAGAGAGAGAGAGACAGAAAGAGAGAGAGAGAGAGAGAGAGAAAGAGAGAGAGATCTGTACCATTGTTTCACCACTGGGGAAGCTTCTGCCCTGCAGGTGGGGACCAAAGGCCTGAACCTGAATCCTTCCAAAGGCAACTCTACCAGGTGCACCAGCCTTGCTATCTGAAGATTATGCCTTCAATTTTGAAAGTTATCATTATATTTTATTTATTTATTTATTTATTTAAGAAAGAAGACATTAACAAAACCCTAGGATAGGAGGGGTACAACTCCACACAATTTCCACCTCCCAGTCTTTGTATCCCATCCCTTCCCCTGATACCTTTCCCATTCTCTATCCCTCTGCGAGTATGGACCCAGGGTCGTTGTGGGTTGCAGAAGGTGGAAGGTCTGGCTTCTGTAATTGCTTCCCCGCTGAACATGGGTGTTGAGTGGTCGATCCATATTCCCAGTCTGCCTCTCTCTTTCCCTAGTAGGGTGGGGCTCTGGGGAAGCAGAGCTCTAGGACACATTGGTGGGGTCATCAGTCCAGGGAAGTCTGGTGGGCATCATGCTGGCATCCAGAACCTGGTGGCTGAAAAGAGAGTTAACATACAAAGACAAACAAATTGTTCAACAATCATGGACCTAAAGGCTGGAATAGTGCAGATGAATTGTTGGGGGGGGGGCTACTCTCTGCAGACTCTTGTATACTTCTGCTTTCAGGTATTATACTATGAAATGAAAGGTCTCACCCGAGTGATGAAGCTGAAGGGTTGTCATTCTACACCTGAAGTCTCCAGACATAGTCTGAAGTGAAGCATGCTGGGGTGGCACTCCTTGCGTTGATTAGGTTGCGATCGGCAGATGCGATATTATTTGATATGAATTTAGAGAAGCATGCAGGTAAGTGTGCCCCACCCTAGGGTTCCAGGACTGGGGGAAATATAGGCTCTGTAGTGAAATGTGAGGTTCCTGCTGTCTTAGGGTTCAAGAAGACAATGGATAGTTATTGTTATCATCACATTATTTGGTAATTGGGTTAACTTTGAAAAGTCTCTTTGTTAGGGTTTTAATACCCAGCATCTTGTATATAGCCGTGCCACCGATTGCTTCTGTTCTCCCTGGTCTAGGATTTTGAGAGTCAACATATCAAAGACTTAGCCTATGTTTTTAAAAAGACTCAGTCTGTGTTTTAAAAAGTTCTAGACATCTGAAAAATTTTACCCCTCTCACATTAATTGAATAGTGGTTTATATGACTACACTTTAATAGGAGTGTACATAAACATCATTCCCACCACCAAAAGACTGTGTCCCATCCTACCCACCCACCCCCACCACCCGGGAAGCTGAGTGTCCACCCTCCCTCTCAAGACAGGGTTTTTACTTTGTTGCCCTACTCTCGATCAGATCCTGTTTTAATTTCCCTTTCTGTTCTTCTTTCTCAACTTCTGTTGATGAGTGGAATCATCCCATACTCATCTTTGTCTTTCTGACTTAGTTCACTTAACACAATTCCTTCTAGCTCCATCCAAGATGGGTCAGATAATGTGAGTTCATAGGTGTACACATATCATTTTGATTGGGCATTATGGAACCCTTGGGGTATATTCCTAGGAGAGGAATTACTGGGTCTTATGGAATGTCTGTGTCTAGCCTTGTGAGAATTCTCCAGACTGCTCTCCAGAGAGACTGGACCAATTTACATTCCCACCAGAAGTGCAGAGGGGTTCCTCTGTCTCCACAGCCTCTCCAACATTTGTTGCTGCTGTCCTTTTTGATGTATGACATTCTCACAGGAGTGAGGTGGTATCTCAATGTTGTCTTTATCTGCATCTCTCTGACAATCAGTGACCTGTAACAGTTTTTAATATGTTTGTTAGCCTTTTGGATCTCCTCTGAAGTGAATGTCTTGTTCATATCCTCTGCCCATTTTTTTGGATGGGATCATTTGCTTTTTTGGTGCTAAGTTTACTGCGCTCTTTGTATATTTTGGTGATTAGTCTCTTGTCTGATGTATGGCATTTGAAGATCTTCTCCCATTCTATGAGGGGTCTCTTTGTTTGTGTGCTAGTTTATTTGGCTGTGCAGAAGCTTTTCAATTTGATGTAGTCCCATTGGTTTGTTTCTGCTTTAGTTTTCCTTGCAATTGGGTTTGTATCATGAAAGATGTCCTTGAGGTTTAGGTGGGAGAGTGTTCCACCAATGTTTTCCTCTAAGTATTTGATAGTTTCTGGTCTAACATCTAGGTCCTTGATCCATTTGGAGTTGGTTTTTGTTTCTGGTGAGATAAGGTGGTTCAATTTCATTATTCTGCATGTTATAACCCAGTTTTCCCAGCACCATTTATTGAAGAGAGCCTCCTTCTTCCATTTAATACTTTGGGCCCCTTTATCAAAGATTAGATGTCCATAGGTGTGGGTGTTTAGATCTGGGCTTTCAATTCTGTTCCACTGGTCTGTGTGCCTAATTTTGTTCCAGTACCATGCTGTTTTGATGATGATGGATTTATAATATAGTTTGAGGTCTGGGAGTGTTACGCCACCATTTCTGTTTCTTTTCCTCAAAATTGTTTTAGCAATTCTAGGTAAAAACAGAAATATATGAGCATTAAGATGTAGTTTACTCCTTTTTATTAATATTTCCATTACATTTTGATAAGGTTCATATTTTTAGTTTTAATTGCTATAAGAGTAGGGTTTTTTTTTTATTTTTCAAGAGGTTAAATTTCCAGTGTAGTTTACTTTTGTCTGATACTCATATAAAAAGAGATAGCTTAAAACTTACATAGGTAGACATTGAATTAGTAAGTGACAAATGGATTTTCTTTTAATAAGTACTCTTTGGCTAAGAAACATTTTATTGGAAGATGAAAGATTATAATCCTTTTTTCCTTTTTTTAAATGGGAAGATACACTGCTTCTTTGTTATTTCCAGAGAAAGAAGAGCACAAAAGATGCTATTCTTGTGATTTTTCTGTTAGATCTTCATAGACATTTTAAAAGGCAAATGCTAGGAATAAGAGCCCATGCAGAGGTAAGATATCATATAAAGGCATGGCTGACTCCTGGCACACAGCAGCTGCAAAAATATTATTTCCAGTGTATCTAGTAGCCTGGATCATTATACAGACATTTTAAATTGTGCTACCTGTTGTAATGACCATCAGATTTTCAAAGGTAATAAATGAGTTACTAAAAGTCTTTGCAAAATGTGACAAATATGACTCAGGAAATAAATGGCTTAACTCAGGAAACACTTCAATGTTAATGATATTGCTGAATAAAAATATAATTATAGGGGCCAGGCAGTGGCGCACCCGGTTAAGTGCACAGAGTACTATGAGGAAGGACTCGTGTAAGGACCTGGGTTTGAGCCCCTGATCCCCACCTGCAGCAGGGACACTTCCAAGTGGTGAAGCAGGTCTAAAGGTGTCTTTCTTTCTCTCTATGTATCTCCCTCTCTCCACTCAATTTCTTTCATTCTATCTAATAAAATGGAAGGAAAAAATGGAATAGCATGGCCAAACTGAATGATGGATGCATAGTACTGCCACCGAGGCACAGTGTTAATACTGAAGGCAGTAATAATAATAATAGTAATAATAGCTTAGAACATATTTTCTTAAAACAACATATACAATTTTACATGTTTTAACAAATACTTTTCATAGATTTAAATATTATTTTTGAAGGCAGCTCATAGAAGCATTAAAAAAATCACTGTTCAATACATTTTTAAGATGTAATTTTAAGGGGAGAAAGGATTTCCTCCTTTATCCCTCCCATTCTCATTTCCAAGCATAATGGCCACTGAGGTACCATGAGCTCAAGATTGATGCTCAAGTCACAATGCACTGTCTGCAGCCTCCTCACAGGGTTGTAACTGAATGCACATGTTTGTGTCTTCCATTACTTACACAGCAGCAGCAGCACTCACAGCTACGCTGAGTGAAGGTGAGCTTGGAATGTAAGTTCCCCTTGAAGCAAGAATAATAGCCTCAGAGGTCCTGTCCTGGAAGTAAGCTGAGGATAAGAGCTAAATGGAAAAACTTCATTAATCTTTCCAAAACTCAGGAATGTGCCTCTACCTATAAGATATACTATACTGTATGTATACTACTTTCCTAAAAATTAAAATGCACAAAGAAATTTTAGTCTTTATCAACTAAATATATAATAAAAAAACATTACTAGACTGCACATTGTAGACAAAATTATAAATATTTATAGCATTTTATGTGGTATTCACAATGTTTTTTCTCATACATGAACATAGAAATACCCTTCATAAATAAACATCCTGTTTAATTCAGGTCAAAGATTTACTGTTTGGGAATGTCAGAAGAGCCCATCCTAGCTCCATATCTTTATTTTTATTTTTATTTCTTATGACTCCCTAGGTCACTAGTAACAATAATTTTCCATAAGCATGTTGTCCCTCAATGTAAAAAAATATAGTAAAATGCCGTTGTCACAAATATTCAACATTTCAAATAATACTGTTTCATGAAGACAATGACTTCAACATTGCTGATGTCTGGTGGACAGTCCTGTAATACAACAGCTGACCCATCCATTACCTACTTTGTACCTGAAACTTGTTAAGATTTGGATATTTAACAGTCAAGGATCATCTACAGCATGTAATAAATAAATATATGAATCTTTACAGTTTAAATCCAAATATCCTCAGTACTGAAAAAAATCATTGAAAGAGTAGACAAAGTTTACTATTTCAATATATCTCTTTTTGATTGACAGATAATTTGTTTACATAACTATGTTTGAGTCCAAAAATCTATAGCTCTGTTTCCTGATATTTACATGGTGTTCTTAAATAGATGTTGGGTTACATCATTACTAGATCTGAATCTCTAAAGGATTTTCTGAAATCCTCACTGAAACTTAAATTTATTTCATAAACAAAAGTCATACTCAGTCTCTCTCCAACTCCATTAACCACAGTTACCCATACTTATAATGGAAAAAAAAGTTTAATTTTATAGTACTAAACACTTATAAAATACAAACAGGTAATCTTGTACCTGCTGGATTTGAATACTTAATAATTGTTATAGATGTACAATTTGATTCAACCACTAAAATCATTTATATTTCAAATGTTTTAAAAGTAAGAAAAAAATAATTGTTTTGTAGGTTGCAAGCATATCTGGGCATAGCGTGAAGAATCAATTATTTATACCCCTAAGATGTGCAATCAATATATGACAAAAATAAAACTACTAAATAACTGTTCTAGAAGCAAGAAGTGTCTAGACAAGGTATTTGATATAGTGGAAATGTGTGATGCTTTGCTATCTCTTTTTTATTACAGTTAAACATATTAGTGTCATGAATTTTTTGAAAATGTGTTATTTGTATCTTTTTCCAAGTACAGGGAAAGATGAGCAATTTTGTTTACTCCCAGGTGGCTTAAATTTGATTTGAACTCACAGCAGAGTTTACGCTGATGAATAGCTTTTCATTGAACATGAATAAATTGAGAAATCCAGATTAGTCAGCCACTTTTTCTTCATAATTTAAATTCCAGAGAAGCAGCATTTAGCAAAAATAGAACACAAAGGGTGGTGCAATTGATGAATTGCACCAGATGACTAGCTGAATTAATAAAACTACTAATGAACTAGACTCCAAAGCTTCTCTTCAAAATATCTATGAAAATGATTACTTTAAGTAAACAAACAAAAATATTGGCATCAATAAAGAACAAGTGTTTAAGTGATATGCAGTTAGAGATAAATGCAAGCTTTCAGGCTGATTTTTCTCATAGTGTGATTGTGCTGCTTGTTTTAGTTTTTGTTGTTGTTCTTGCTTTTTAAGTAGCCTAACTACTAAATACCTATAATACTTAACATGTAAAACTCTCTCTTTTCCTCTACATGTCTAGCAATCCATAAATGTGTCTATATATGTATTTTATATACCCTCTTTTTTCAGAGTTTATGGCTTTGAAATTGTCAGGTTCCTGTAAACAACAACAAAAATACAAGCAACCAGGAACCACAACATTATATTTATGTAGGGATAACTGTCTAGGATACTTTAGAAGAAACATTTCTTTTTAAAAAATATTTTATTTACTGAGAGAGATACAGAGATAGAGATATATATAGAAAAACACATAAAGAAAGAGTAGAGCACAGGAGTTGGGCTGTAGCGCAGCTTGTTAAGCACACGTGACACAAAGCGCAAGGACTGGCATAAGGATCCTGGTTCAAGTGGCTTCCCACCTGCAGGGAAGTTGCTTCACAGGAAGTGAAGCAGGTCTGCAGGTGTCTGTCTTTCTCTCCCCCCCTGTCTTCCCATCCTCTCTCAATTTCTGTTTATCCTATCCCAAAACAACTACAACAACAAAACAAGGGCAACAAAAGGGAAAATAAATAATAATAAAAATTTTAAAAAAATACCTAAGAGTAGAGTACTGCTCTGCTCTGGTTTATGGTGGTGCTGGGTACCTTGGAGCCTCAGGCATGAAACTATTTTGCATAACCATTATGCTGTCTCCCCAGGCCTGCGGAAACTTAACTATATGTGTTTCAAATTTTATAAAATCACTTATCTGTAATAAGAATTTGAATTTATCTTTCATTTGGTAAATACATATATTAAGCATTCTATGACTTAGCCATGGTGACATTTTCCATGACTTATTATTAATTTGGTGTCACGTTTTAAAAGACAAATATTTTATTATTTGGCTGCTAAACAAACATTTCAGTGACCGCACATTTATATAAAAACTTATGTATGTGCTCTTTTTTTTTTACTCTGATTTTTTTTAATTGGGAAATAAATGTTTTACATTCAACAGTAAGTACAATAGTTTGTACATGCATAACATTCCCCAGTTTCCCATATAACAATAAAACCCCCACTAGGTCCTCTGAATCCTTCTTGGACCTGTATTCTCCCCACCTACCCACCCCAGAGTCTTTTACTTTGGTGCAATACGCCAATTCCATTTCAGGTTCTACTTCTGTTTTCTTTTTTTATCTTGTTTTTCAACTTCTGCCTGAGAGTGAGATCATCCCATACTCATCCTTCTGTTTCTGACTTATTTCACTCAACATGAATTTTTTAAGGTCCATCCAAGATCGGCTGAAAACGGTGAAATCACCATTTTTTACAGCTGAGTAGTATTCGATTCTGTATATGTACCACAACTTGCTCAGCCACTCATCTGTTGTTGAACACCTGGGTTCTTGGCAGCACAATTTGTAATGTATGTGCTTTTTAATATATGACATCTCACAGGTGTGAGGTGGCATATCATAGTCTTTGTTTTCATTTCTCTGATATCAAATAACTGAGCATGCTATTCATATATCTGTTGCCATATGAATATTTTTCTTAAATCTGTTCATGTCCTTTCACCGTTTATTGTTTTTTCCTAATACATTTTTGAATTCTTTATGCATTTTTGGTGTTACTTTTTATTTATATATGGTGTGTGGTAATCCTATACCATTCAATAGGATATATATATATTTCTGGTGATAGTTTTTTTGCTATGTGAATGATTTTTAGTTTTATGTAATCTCATTGGTTTATTTTTACTTTAAAACATTGCTGAAGATGATATTGTGAAGTGTTCTGCTAATGTTTCTTCTATGTATTTCATCTCAAGTAAATATTTGGTGCATTTTTTTGAGTTGACTTTTGTTTATGATGACATGTGGTGGCCCTTTTCATTCTTCAGCATGTTTAAACCCACTTTTCCTGCCACAATTTGTTGAAAAGACTCTCTACATTTAATTTCTTCACCCATTTGTCATGAATTAATTGTCCATAGGTGTGATTGATTATTTCGGGGCTCTCAATTTTATTACACTATTTTCTGTGTTTATTTTGGTCCTGGTACTAGACAGTATTGATGTAAATAGTCCTATAATATAACATCATCTGGAAATAGAGTAGCTCCAGTTTTATTTTTCTTTCTTAGTATCTCTTTGATGCCTTTTTTTTTTTTTTGGGTTCTAAATAATCTTCTATATGTTTTATTCTGTTACCTTCAGTAAATGCAGTCAGACTTTAATAGGAATTGTGTTGGATCTGTATACTACTCTGGCTAGTCTGGTTATTTTATCTATCTATATGTATGTATATATTTATGTATGTATGTATTTGTTTTAAATATAAACAGAGAGGAAGAGAGTAAAAGAGACCACAGTACCAAAGCTTCCTTCATTGCCATGGGGTCCTGGCTTGAACTTGAATTGTGTACATATCAAAGCAGCACACAATCCAAGTGAGGTATTTTGTCAACCCCGTTTTAGCAGTGTTAATTTTTCCAATCCATGAACATGGTATATTTTTTCATTTCCTTGTGTCTTATTTTACTACCTTTAAAGTGATTATTATAGTGATTATTTTCAATGTATGTGTCTTTCTCCTTCTTTGTGAAGTTTGTATTTACCTATTTATTTTCACTGTTATTGTGCATGAAGTTGATTTTTGGATTTCTTCTTTTAAGTTACTATCTGCATAAATACATTATATATAGACAATATTACTATATTGATTAATAATTTCCATGCAGTTTCTACTGAAGTATTTTCAATTTTCCATCTACTACATCGTCTTATCTGTAAATAGTGATGGTTTTACTTTTCTTCTAATTTGGATTTCTTTTTCTTGTCTAATTACTATAGCTAGGACTTCCAAGACTATGTTGGCTAGTTAAGTGAATAGTCTTGACTTGTAAGAGATCTAACAGGGAAAACTTTCTGTTTCTTATCATCACTTAAGTTGTTGACTGTGAGTTGTATATAAACACTACTAGATTGAAGAATTTTCTATCAACTCACATTTTTTGTGTTTTATTCATAAAAGGAAATTGAATCTTCAAAAGCTTTCTCTAAATCTACTGAAATAATTATTGTGATTTTGATTCTTTTGTTGAAATGAAGTAGACTGCATTTATTGATTCATATATATTTAACCATTTTATGAATAAATCTCCAGTTGGTCATAATGTACAATCTTTACAATGCTGTGATACATATGGTTTGCTAGGATTTTGTTCTATATATTAGCATCTGTGTTCATCAGGAGTATCTGCATGTAATTCTTTTGTTGTTGTTGCATCTCTGCCCACTTTTGGTATCAGAGTAATATGTCATCATAGAAAGTGTCAGGCAACATTCACATGTGCTCAATTTCTTGGAGTTAAAAAATATATACAGGCAATATCTCCCTTTTTATGATTTAGTAAAATTCACCATTAAAAAAATGTTGATCCTGTATCTTTGTTTTGGGGAAAAATAGTTGATTGCTGCTCTAATTTCTTTTCATTTTATTAGTCACTTCATGTTTTCTAACTTCTTCCAATTCAGTCTTGGGAGTTCATAAACTTCTAAAACGTATCTGTCCCTTTGACTTTCTTTTGATTGGTGTTACATTGCTGTCATAGACTTTTCACATGTTGCATTGGATTTCTGTGATATCCTTTATGTTTTCTCCCCTTCAATTTACAATTATATTATGTGGGCTTTCTACCTTTTCTTTTCTTAGTCTGTCTAAAAGTTTGTTTATTTTGTTTATCCATTCATAGAATCAGCTTCTTATATTTTTTTATCTTTTATTTTTTAAAAATTATTTAGTTATCTATTTATTTCCTTTTGTTGCCTTTGTTGTTTTTTTATTGATGTGGTTATTGTTTTTTTTTATATTTATCTATTTAGTCCTTTTGTTGCCCTTGTTGTTTTATTATTACAGTTACTGTTGTTGTCATTGTTGCATTGGACAGAGAGAAATGGAAGAGGAGGGGAAGTCAGAGGGGAGAGAGAGAGAGAGAGAGACATCTTTAGACCTGCTTCACTGCTTGTGAAGCGACCCCCCTGCAGGTGGGGAGCTAGGGGAGTTGTTGTTATTGATGTCGTCGTTGGATAGGACAGATAGAAATGGAGAGAGGAGGGGAAGTCAGAGGGGGAGAGAAAGAGAGACACCTGCAGACCTGCCTGTGAAACGGTTCCCCTGAAGGTAGGGAGCCGGGGACTCGAACTGGGATAGTTATGCTGGTTCTTGTGCTTTGTGCCACATGTGCTTAACCCGCTGCGCTACTGCCTGACTCCCATTTTTTAGTCTTTTCATCCCCCACACCATTGTTTTTTTTTTTTTATGGCACTAATCTGTGCTCTAATTTTTACTATTTCTTATTTTCTCTATTTTCTTATTACTTACTGTGGTTTAATTTGTTCTTTTTCTAGATAGATAAAGTATGTGAGCAATTTGTTTATTTGATCTTTTAACTTTTTTTTTTTCTGATGTATACCTGAAAAGCTGTGACTCTCCCCCTTAGTACTGATTTAATTGTTGTTCATAGATTCTAGTAGTTAATGTTCTCATTTTCAATTTTTCCCAATTTTTTAAAATATTCTTTTAGATTTCCTCTTTCACCATATAGTTACTAAGATGCATCTTCTTGAGCTTACATTTAGAGGCATAGGATTTGCCAACTGTTGTTTTTTGTGGTTGATTATTAGTTTAATCCCACTGCTGACAGACAAACTGGAAAAATATTAGTGTTTCTGAATGTACTGATATAGTCTTTGTATCCTACCATGAAGTTGATCCATGAGAATGGTCCATACAAACTTGAGAAGAATGTATATCGTTTTCTTGAAAAACTTTCAAATGTCTAGTTATTCCAAACTGTCTTCCTGTTAAACCTCTGTTGTCTCATTAGTTGTTTTTCTTGTTTATCTATTTGGGAAAAGGGATATTAGAATCCCCCACTCTTGTCAATATCAATGGATCTCCTTAATCTTATAACAGTTGCTTTACATATTTTGATGAGCCTTCTTTAGTATGTAGATGTTAATGATTGTTAATTTCTCTTAGTTGGATGACCCCTGAGCATGCCCACTCCTATCCTGTCCTATCCTTAAACCTTGAGGAAAAGTTAGGATAAAATTGATTAGTTTATAATTCCTTAAGATATACAGATGTATACACATATACATATAACATTATCTTGCTTATTTCTATGTGAAATTATCCTTAAGTAAATCTATGAATCCTATACCAGTAAATAGCCTAGTTAAATATAATTGGAGATCTTTATAGAGAATACAGACAACATATAGCATTTCTTTTTGTGTTTCATGCAAGCCACATGAAGGTAACTGAATCATAAAAAGTCAGATCTATAATTGTGGTTTTAGTATATACATAAATAATTGTTCCCTACAGTCTCTTTTTAAAGGTTAGTGTTTTTGTTTTTTTTTTTAATATTTTACACCAAAAAACTTAAATAGAAAAGGAATTGAATGTAACATACTAGTAGAATAGTTTTGTGGGAGATGAACCAATCTGGAGAATTCATGACTAAAAGCAAAAAAGTAAATTTATATTGAGGAACCATAACTGTATATGGTCAAATTTATCAACTGGTTCAATATTTCACAGTCATTTTCATTTTTAAAGTGATAAGCTTTGGGGTCTCTTGTAGTCATTTAAGTAATAAAATAGATTTGTAAATACTATAGAAATAAAAATGAAAAGATTTGATTATAACTATCCTCTGTTATGTATTTCATAATCTTCGATGTTTCTTAAATAGTAGTTCAGTCATTTTTAATGCACTCAAATACAGGTATTAAGTGATCATTCCATTTTAAATTATATTTCTCACTTGAAAGGATAATGATAACATCATTTTATTTTGTGCTTCAGGCTAAACACATTTTTTTCTTGAATTTTGTGTCTATCTGTGTGTTAAAAATAGTTTATTGCCATGTAAGTTATAGTATGTATTTACTCTAGGCTATCATTATGAACTTTCAAAAACTATTAAATAAAAATGAACTATTCAAGTTACAAAAATGATAATGCCCTCAGAAAACTCTCAAAAAAAGAACTGCAATAGATTTTCTTTGCCTTTTGTTTGAGCATCCAGGTGAACTGAATATTTTGGCATTAGCTCACATCAAAATATAAATCTTAAGATATACCTTATTTTATGCATATATATGTATATATGTATATATACATATATTACCTTGAAGGATACTCTTCAAGAAGAGAATATATTGTCTTCTGATATATTGACCCTGGTCAGCTACAGTAAAAATTGTTGTAACATGTCCACCATTTGAAATATACTGAGTTGATTTTCAATCTTGTCTTGTTCTATGTATATAAAAAATAAGCTATATGCCATGAATTTGAAAAGGGAATATTGAAATGATAAATATGTTTCAGTATATAAAAATAACAGCAACTTTAGTGGTATTGTGAGTGATTGAACCATATTTTTGTAGTTAGCTTAGAAATTCACTTTAAAAAAGTGAATATATTCCTTAAAGTTACATATAAATGCAAATATCTTTAAATCGTCTCATAGTTGAAGCCTGTCTGTAGTTTATATTTATCTCATAGGATTTTACAGTATTTTCTGTGTAGTTTGTAATACATACTTGAAGGCTTTATTTAACAGATTAAAATAAATGGTGGATATAGGAAGTGGAAAGCAAATAGCAAGAAGCAATTATAAAAGCTGGTTTAATTGAAATTCAAGTTAAAAATATTGACATTTTAAAACAAATTTTAATTTTTAAAGAAATATTTATTTTGGATAACGGCAGAGAGAGGAGGTAAAGTGGGAAAGAGGGACACCTATTGCACTGTTACTCAACTTGTGAAGCTTTCCACCTGCAGGTGTGGACCTGGTACTTGAACCAAAATTCTTGCATACTATCATAGGTGCACTATACCAGATGTGCCATCATCCAGTGCTGGGAAATTGTGCAGTCACATCTGCCGTGTTGTCCCCTCAGGGTATTGTTAGTTTCTGTGAGAGTTGGGACATTCTCGGAGCGCCTGTTCCACCATGTTGTGCCCTCAGGGCATTGTCTATTTTCCCACCATAGTTGAAGTGCTTTGGTTAATCCTCCCCCTTCCCATTCTCACGAGAGTTATTATCCTATCCTGGAGCGCTATGGTTACTCCTCCCCTTTCCCATTCTCGCAAAATCTACTCCTATAAAAGCCCTTCTTCTTCCGCACCTCCCTCTCTTGCCAGTGCTTCACTTCGGTGTTCAGATGCAGGAAAGGTTACTGTGTGAGGTGGCCATTTTCACTACCTCCACATGGCCCAACCTGCTTCTCTAGCACCCAACTCTGAGGTGCCAGCGCAAATAAAGATTTGTGTTCCCTCTTGCTCCAGACCTCCTCTCTCTCTTCTCCGCAGCGCAAAACGACATCTGGTGTGCGGTGCACAACAACAACCCAGCCCCTCAAATTAGACTTTATTCCTTTACTCCTTCATAGTCTTTTTCTTTTTTATATCTAGATAAGTAAAGGAATATATATGAGTATAGTTCAATTGTATGTGCATTTGTTACCAGCATAATTTTTTAAATTGAGTAGTGTATCTTGGTTATTTTTCCCCTTGCCATCTTGAACTTGCTCCTCCTTACTCTATATGTGTGTGTTGTTGTTTTATGAAGTAATGGATGGTTTGGGAAAAGAAAATATGAAAATAATAATGTCAAAAAATGTTTTATACAGAGAGTATTTAAGTAAAGTCAAATTTGCAGTACTGAGAAGAATTAAGGTCTCAGATTTCAGTGTCAGATAACTTGGGTTTGAATGACAGCAGTCTCACCCATTGAATATGTGAACTTGAACAAATCATTATTTCCGTCTATTAAAATAAAAAAATAATATGATTATTGTTACAGTGCTTTCAATAGAAAAGGTATGTGACAATTGTGTGTGTGCATGTTCATGTGTATGTGTGTGTTTTTAGATAATGACGGAGAAATTGTGAAACTGACCACAATACTACAGTTTCTTTCAGTCATGTAAAGGCTAGGCTAGAACTGGGTTGCATGCATGGCAGAGCAGCACACTATACAAGTAAGATATTTTGCCAGCTCTGTGATTAGTATTAGAGTACTTCATTCACTTTTTTTTTTTTTTTGTAGTTGCAATGAGGTAGTTCGTATGTTTAGCCTTACATTTTAGAAAGTGATCAATAGGTGGTAGCTATTGATAATTAGATTTGGTTGTAAATTTTGTGTGTGCATTAGGTAAAACTTATCAGAGATAATTTTTGAATCTAAATATATTCATATTTAACTGAAATACCTATTTCATGAGTGTTGCAAAAATTTAGATGGTATATAAGTATGTAGAGCACATTCAAATAAGTTCTCTTCTTTTCCTTAGTTTGTCTTCCTTCTCACCCTTCTTCTTTTCCTCCTTTGTTATTATTTTTGTTTTGGTTCTCAACAATATATCATGAAAAAATAGTAGAATCTACCCACACAACATTTCTGAAAGTGGTTAAGAAAAGAAAGAGATACTTCTAGAAGTTAAAAAATAAAGAAGTAAGACTGCGTAGGAAGTGAAAATGGGCAACTGACTAGAATGATATATCCTTAAAAATTGGGGGGAAAAATTCAAAGAGTGACAGGTGATGACACTCTTGATTGAGTGTACATGTTACAATGCTTAAAGGACTCAGGTTTGAGACCTCTTTCCCCTGAAAGGGAAAGCTTAACAAGCAGTAAGCAGTGCTGCAGGTCTCTCTCTCTCTTTCTCTCTCTCTCTCTCTCACTTAATCACTCTCTCTGTCTGTCTCTATCCAATAAATAAATAAATAAAATATTTTTTAAAAATAACTTGACAAATATGAGAAAAAGATTTAAAATATTTTTCAGCAAATATAAAATAGGATCATGAGAATTAACATTTTGAGATTTGAAGTAGTAAATGCTATATCTTAGACTATAAACAGGAATTGATCTAGTAATCTTGAAATATGATGTCTCTTCAGTCATATCAATCAGCATGAAGATTAGAGACTTAGGTACTTTCACATAAGGACTGTTAAGGCTTTCAAAAGTGTTGGAACATCAGGAAAAGCACATTAATAATCAATTAAATAAAATAACTTTTCCAGTGACTTACCCCTTGATAGTCTAACTTGGTGAAGTAAGTTATTTGATTCATTCTTATTTAAATAAACATACAGGTAGTTTTTATGTAGTTTTTAGTAGTGTTTATGACATAATTTATGCAAATTGATAAAAATCAAGGCACTTATGAATCTTAAGTATTTAAGTCTTATTTTGGGATACTGTGAAGTTTTGATTAATAAAGTTATTCAGTAATATCAAATCATTTCATTGCCCAAATTTCTGACTTGAATTATGATATATTAAACTGAGATTTTTCACAGTTATATATTCAAGATTTGTACTGTTTCTTCAGAGATACTTAAAACTCAACAATGTAGATAAAGCTGGAGGTTTGAGAAGTGATTCAGTATTAGAATGTATGCCTTACATGTGTGAGACCCTGTGTTCAATCCAAAACACTACATATAAACTAGAAGGACAAACATAAATAGAACATCAGAAATAGTGGAGTGGAGTGGAGCTTTGGTCTCTCTCTCTCACTCACTCTTTCTCTTTTCCTCACTAACCAAATAAATGAAATATCTTTTGTAAAAAAGAGTACATAATTTAATATGTGATAGTATTCAAATTTGACTGCACACTGAAAATACCCATACAGATGCAAAATATAGACCTGGGTCCTATCCAAGAGGCTGTGACAGAATTTTATTGGTGTGTAACCTGGTTATCTGAATTGTTAAATACTCTCCAGGTGACTCTTGTTTTTCAGCCATAGTTGTTCTACTAGCCTGATACATGTTTCACCATACAGTATTTGGTAAGTCTAAACAATTGAAAAAAAAGACTACCTGTTACAATTACTATTGACAACAGTTATCATTCCAAATATCATCCAATCTAATTCTCTTTCCTTCAGTCTTTTAGAGTAGTAGTAATAGAATACTATTATGTCATTTTCTATGAAATGAGAAGGTTGTTTAATCAGATAAAAAGAGATGAAGTTACATCTATTTATATTACCTCAATGATTTTCTAGGCAATAATCTCCTTGAAGGAAGGAAATGTGTCGCTATATTTCTGTCACTTAGAATTATTGAGACATACTTTATGTGTTTCAAAATATTGTTCAATAAATAAACCAATGGGACCATTCATTTATCATAAGTGTGAAAAGTAAATTTGATCAGATACAGACAGTAGTAGTCTATGAATGTGGTATTCTTTCTCTGGAAGTTGCTGAGAACTAGAGGGAAAGAAATATAAGCAAATCATCTGCTTATTTGACTTGTTTTCTGCAGTTGCCTCATATTCATATATTTCTTCATAGTTAAAAAATAAACAAACAAACAAAAAAGATGGTCAGTGGGGCTGGGGCTGGATAGCTCTAGTTCCAGGAATGACTGTTGAATTTTACATATCTCAAAAGAAACAAAATTGGGTCAAAATCTTTCATACACTTTGATATTTATAAGTTCAAGACTTCCTAAAACTACAGTACAAAAGGTAGTCAATTCAGTTTTTAAATCTCTACAGCTCATATGATGTCTGATATACCTCTCTCTAATGACTGAGAAAAGTTAATGTTACAGTAGTGGAGTAAAACTACTTAATTTTATAAAATGAAGCATTTCATTATACAACAAAGTTTCTAAAAAATAGTATGTACATGTCAGATTTCCTCATCCTCCAGGTTTCTTTAGGGTGGTTTCTGAGCATATAACCCTGTTTTCCTTCAACAGGGACATGTTTTTGCATAACCATTATGCTGTCTCCCAGCTCGGTCTCTTGCTCTTAACCAGATTTTGTAGTCCTTACTTTATCTGACAAGGTTTAACTCAGAGTGATAGAGAGAAGTGAAATAGGAAGTAGGGAAAGAGGGTATGTAGGACTAAGTAAAAAAAATATATATATTTGTTAAGTACTTTATGGTGTCTTTTTTAGATCTTTCTACTTGCTTGCTGCACTTATTGAGTCACTGCACATTATCACTCACTTTTACTTTAAGATATATGTTTTTCACCTAACTTATAGGTCCATGTGCACATGTTCCCTATCCCTTGGGCCCTGATCTATATCTAGGTTTTGTAACTTTGTTGGGAGGTATACTATTTGAAATAGAACTAGAAAGTCCCACGAGTTTTTAATGATCAACTTATCATCATGTTTTTTTTTTTTTTTTTACAAATTATTAAGATTAGAGATCTAGCTCTAAATATAGTAAGCTAAAAGGCTTTAGAATGTTCTCCCTTCTCCACCCTACAAATGTCTATCTTTCAAGAATATTTTTCGGGTGCACACAATATAATTGTGTGCTCTAATTGTTAACTTCTAGGAAATACTAACTACTTCTATGAGGCCATAATGCCTAGCTCCTCCCTAATCAGTCACCTTCAGAGTAATTTCATTATTTGAAATTTTTTTGTGTATTTTCTTGATTTTTTATTAGTTATTTATTCCTCTCTACAATCTTTAAATTGTGAAAGGACATGGATTTCATTTACTTAAAATAGATTATATATATGTGTATATATATTTTATACACTTATATATATAATATTTTAGGCACTATGTCCTCATCACATAGATAAGTGATTCTTATAATAGGGCCATTAAACTATTTGTGAAGTATATGCATGCTGTATAGAAGGATGGAAGATAACTATTTTTGTGTGTAAATATCTATATATGTGTATATATAAATTGATTTTTAGCTCTTTATCTTTGTACTGAGCAAATATTAAGAAAACATGTTATGAGAAAATTAAATTATATATATTTAATGAAAAATATCATATTTTTTCTTTCTTCTTTATTGGGAGAGTTAATGGTTTATAGCCAACAGTAAAACACAGTAGTTTGTACATGTGTAACATTTCTCAGTTTTCCACATAACAATCTAGCCCCCACTAGGCCCTCCTCTGCCATCATGTTCTAATCTCTACATATTCTTATTTGGTCATGTGTTGCTATAAAGTCATAGAAACTTTTATACTTAAAGCTTAGATTAGCATTCAATTTCATATATATTCAACTATTTATTTACAAAAATGCATTTGTTAGATAACTTATGGACTTTAACAAAACATTATAAGACATATTACTAGATAGGCTTTGGAATACTTTTTTACTTTTCCATTATGTTTTTACAAAATTTTCTAACCCGATTAATATCTTACTCTATGTAGAGTATAAAAAAAACAAAGCAAGGGGCAACAGGTGGTGGCACACCTGGTTGAGCACACATGTTACAATGTTCAAGGAGGAGGGTTTGAACCCTTGATCCCCACATGCACGGGGCAAGCTTTGCAAGTAGTAAAGAAGTGCTGCAGGAGTCTCTCTTTCTCTATGCTCTTTATATTCTCCTACCCTCTTGATTTCTGGTTGTTTCTATCTAGTAAATAAAGATAATAAAACTGTTAAAAAAACAGGAAAGCAAGTTATATTATAAATGTAAATATGCATGTTCCCTAAGATTTAATCAAGAAATTTAAGAGACTGTAAATGAATTATTTTGGGAACTTTAAATGTCAATCACTAAGAATGTGTTATTTTAGGTTTTCAAACCACGACTTAAAAACTTTAATGTTGATGCTGTGTTGTAAGAGTGACCATGATTTTTGAAAGGTAGAATTTACATAGGGAAGAATATTGTTGAGATGTGTGCTTACTTTTATATTCTTTTCTTGGAAAGTGGGGCCATTTCTTATTTTTCTAATTTCCCTTAATAAATTAGCCTTGTTATATGCTTCCACATTAAGTTAAAAGATAATGCTATAGTTTCAAAAGACATATTTTTGTTAATAAAAGGAGAAAAATCATGACTTTTACAGGAATATATAAATCACATGTAAAAATTCATCTTGAAGTGAACTTTTGTGAGCAAATTATAAATGATAAATCTATTAGAGACAGAAATGTATAATGGGGATGCTGACAGATTGCTTCCACAGAGATAGAAGCTTCCTTAGCTGATTCATTAATATCTAGCCAAGTCAGGTCCATGTCTTTTTAAAAATCAAATTCTTCCTCTCTACTGGAGACAGGTCAAAATATTGAAGAAGCCTTCTGCTCTCCAGTAGAAATAAAACAGATGATGCTGACATCTCCATTGGTTTAATGAGAGTGTGGCAGCAGAGTGCTGCTGGATGGATTGCTTTGTCAAAGTGGACTGAGGTCTATTTTTAGACAATGTGGGTTCCTTTTGTATTCATCCTAACTAATAGCAGGGGGACTGCAGCAAGTTTTCAAGTACTGAAATAGAAAATGTAGAAATGAAGGCAGCTTAAATTTGATCGGCCTCTAAGTCCACCAGATTGTCACCATTTTTTCTTTTTGTTTAGAAAGTTTTTTATATGTCCCTTGCATTTCAAGACTGCCATTATATTTTGTAAAGTATAGAAGCAACCCCAGGGCTATACACCACAAAAATGACCTCTTTTTAGGCTTCATTGCATTTTCCCCTAGAGTTGCACAGAGCTTGTAATAGCTGTAGCTGTTAGTTTGACATTTTTAATAAATATATTTTGAGAATATTGTGTTGTCTAGAGGAGATTTTTAAAATTCTTAATATTACACTGTAATATGTTCACATTCTAATTTGTATCTAAAGGTAGAGATTTCAAATGTCTTGCTTTTAATGGGGCATATGTTGATGTAGTCTATGATTATACATGCCATTTTATTACTGTGAGGCAGATCTTCCACTATGTGTAAGCAGAAAGTTAGATGCCAGAGTAAGACATCAGTCTGCTTAAGAACATACATTTGAGTGCCTGGGATCTTATCCAGTTTATCACTTACTAAATATATTATCCTTTTCAAGTGATTTAGCCTGTCTTAGCCTTGTCTTCCTAGTTGGTAAAAAATGACAGCAAGAATAAATCAATACATGGACACTCAAAGCAGTACTTGTCTCAGAAACATTCAATAAATACTAAGGTTATAATTATTATTTATGAAAGGCATAGGAGGAGAGAGAGAGAGAAACAGACATCACTCTGGTACATGTGGTGTCAGGGATCGAATTCAGGACCTCATGTGAGAGTCTAATACTTTATCCACTGTGCCACTTCCCAGACCACAGTGAATACTAAGTATTTAAAATACAGATTCAATTTTATTTCACCAATGAGGTCATAATTACTTAGCTTTCAGTGTGAATTTAACAGAGGAATTCTCACATAAGATTCACTTCCCTTTATCCAGCAACCTGGTAATTATTTATTGTTTTAATATTTTGATAAAAGAACATACTATAAAATAGGATATAATTTTAACTGTATTTATTTTATTCAGAATAAGAAATGGTTTGAGCAAGAACTAAATATTTTCTTTGTATATTTTTTTCACATAAAGACAGAGAGGAAGAGAGTAAAAGAAAACACAGCACCAAATCTTCCTTCAATGCAGGAAAGACTAATTTCAAACCTAGATTGCACATATGTGGCAAAGCAGCACACTATCCAAGTGAGCTATTTTCCAGCTGTAACTACTCTATTTTATGTACTAACATTCTGAAGTGAAGTTTCACCTAAGCAACAGTGTTTGCATTTTCTTAATCTGGAATTAATTTTAACATTTAAATCTTATAAAAATGACACATCTATTCACAGATACACAAACTGAAATATACATACTTGAAAATATCAGTAATACAATATTAACTATGTATTTAAAATTGTAGTTTTTATTTTACATAAAAGGTAATCTAATCTGTCTTTTTACTAAAATGGTATATAAAATAATGAATTTATTTTATTAGATATTAATTGCTATATTAAAATTCCTTAATTATAGTGACTTAAAATAACAACAAACCCTTACAGTTTCTGTAGATCAGTATTCAGATGCAGGTTGTGTGAGTTATTCTGAATCAGACTTTCATAAATTTATAATCAAATGCCATTTACAGAATATTTGGAAGTTTTACTCCAAGATGTCTCTTTCACAAGGTTGGGAAGTAGGTAATAGCTTTTGAGATGTTAACAAAGGACTCTGGGGTGGGGTGGGGGAGTGATCAGGTCTTGGAACATGATGGCAAAGGAGAACCTAGGTGGGGAGTTAGAGTGTCATATGGGAAACTGAGAAATGTTACACATGTACAAACTACTGTATGTTACTGTTGACTATAAACCATTAATCCCCCAATTAAAAAAATCCTTTTAAAAAAAAGCTTTGCCACATGGACATTTCACTTGTCTAGTTTGTGTTTCAATATGCTATGGTACCAGGTTGTTTCTAGAACAATTAATGAGAGAATGTTAAAGACAAAAGCTATATATATATTCCCTAAACATCTTAGATGTTGTATTACCACTTTTGCTACACTCTGTTAGTCACAGAGAATAATATGTGTTTGGATGTCAAAAGGGAGAGATCAATGTAGCATTTTATTAGAGATTGCCTACCATAGCCTGGCTTCTGACCCAACAGGGTATAGAGAATATATTTAATATATTCACTTTCTCTCATAATTACAAGAGACAGACAGAAGCATGGCTACAAACCTTCTGTCATAATATGAGAACCCATCTACCATATTTCTTACTAATTTACCAGCACCCAACACATTACCACCACATATACATTCTCTAAATCAACCAATAAATGGTTTCACTTATTTCAAATATAATAAAACCATTTGTGCTATATTATTTTTTCCATGAAAGAGATACACACACACACACACACACATACACACACAGAGAGAGAGAGAGAGAGAGAGAGAGAGAGAGATCAGAGCACTGCTTAACTCTGGATTAAGGTGATGCTGAGGATTGAATCTGGGGCTTTGGAGCCTCAGGAAAGAAAGTTATTTTCATAACCATTATAATGTTTCCCCAGCCCCAAATTTTTAAAGGGTTTTTATATACTGAAGTAATTATTTTTAATATTTTATATGTATGTGTTTTGTTATTATTTACAAGACAGTTGTCACATGGGTAAAATATTTCATACTTAACACCAGTTTAGTTTGCATCTGCCGTTGTGCACTGGGTTCTCAGTGCCCTCTCAGTCTCTTCCCCCAACCTTATGCAGTGACCATGGCCTTCTTGCTTTAAGTGAAAAAATTATGATAAGCAGTATCATCCAGAAAAAGAATACTAGGTCATATAATTTATAGATGGGATTTAAGAAAAAAAGAAAGGCAAAACACAGGGTGAAAATTACTTTTTATTATGAAGGTTAAGTGAAATTTGAGTCATCAAACGTGATGAAGAATTAGGAAAGCTTTTATCTGTAATAATGCTTAATGATACATTAAAGAGGAATTGTGCAAAATTTTCTTGAAGAAATTCCATAATTTCTAAAAAGTTTCATGGGGTTGTGTGAAGATTTTTTTTGTTCTTCAGTAATCTATATAAAAACTGATTATCAAATTTATTCAGAATAAGCATAATTTTTTAAAATTTTAATCTCTTTATTGATTGCACATTTTCAGACCAGCAAAATAACTCACGTGAATAGTGTACTTCTTTGCCATGTATGTGTCTCAGGTTCAAGTCCAGCTCCTACCACATGAAGGAAGTGTCACTTCTGTGGTCTCTTTAGCTCTCTCTCTCTCTGCCTCACTGTCTATTTTTTAAAGTGCATATTCACATTTCCCCAAAATAGATATCAATACATTTTGTCCTCAACCAAACCACCATCTCATTCCACAATAGGTACTTGGGTTCACAACTTCTCCTTAGCAATCTTCCATTCCCCTTCTGAGTCCCCAAATCTATTGTGTTCATTGAGGACTCCACTTGATTTCTCCATTGCTTTGTTTCCTAGAGCCAATCTGTGAGTGAAATCTCCCAGCATCCATCCTTTGCCTTCTAGCTTTTCTTGCTTAAAATGATTCCCTATGGTTTCTTCAATGTTGTAGGGAAGGAGAATATGCTATAGTTTCTTATAACTGTGTAATATTCTATTATTAAACAGTATGTATGCTACAAATTCTTCAACCATTTTACTGTTGTTGGACATTTGAGTTGTTTCCAAATGTTAGCTGTCACAAATAGTACTGCCACAAATATAGGTGTGCATAGATCTTTTTAAATAGATGCTTTTGTGTTCTTTGGACATGTACCTAAGCGAGGAGTTACTGGATCATATGGGTGGTTGATTTTTTAATGTTTCAGGAATCTCCAGTCTATTTTCCACATGGCCTGCACTAATTTGCATTCCCACCAACAGTGGAGTGTTCTATTCTCTCCACATCCTTCCTAGCATTTGTTTTTGTTCTTTTTGACATAGGCCGTTCATAGAGGGTTGAGATGGTATCTCTCTCTCTTCTTTTTTTATTAGTGGGTTGATGAGTTACAGTGTAGTCACATGGGCACAATTTCCCTGTTTTAAAATTTTTACTTATAGAATGGAAATATTGACAATTTATTTCCCTGTGCATCATGCAGTATACAGGTTACATCCATCTCCTCCCTCCCTCTCCTTTCCCAGATTCCTTTGATTTGTGCAATATACCATATTTAAATTTTCACTTTGTGAGTTCTTTCTGTCCTTATTTCTCAATTTCCACTTCTAACTAAGATCATTCAATATGTGTCTTTTTTTGGATTTATTTCGCTTAACATGGTGTCCTCATGAATATTTTATTCTTGACCTGCACTTCTCATCATTTTTATACCTGTTGGCCTTCTGAATGTCTTCTTTGGAGTAGTGTCTTTGGAATAGTGTTCAGTTATTTCTCCCACTTTTTAATAGTATTGTTTACTTTTTTGTTAATGAGTTTTGTGAGTTTATTGTATAGCTTGATTATTATCAGCCTTTTGTTCAACATGTGGTGTATAAATATCAAAAGCTTTCACTCTTTAAACAATATTAGTTACTAACACCAGGTAGTAGGGTGTCTGTTTTGGTGATGGTTCCTTTTGATTTGTAGAAGCTTTCCAGCTTAGTACATTCCCAGAATTTTATTTTATTTTTGTCTTCGCTGTTAGGCTCAAGGCTAAAATTATTTCCAGAGTAGACAACATAAAATGTTTTGTCAGTTTTTGAAATCTGTGAAATAATGCATCTTTCCTACTTTTCCACCATTGTTATGCTTTTCTCTACCATTCCCCATTCAAATTCCGTCTTCCTACTAACATTTCTATTAAGTTATTTGCCAGTTATGTATCAGGAATTTATTAGCCATAACATAACAACTAAGAAAGGCATTGAGTTATGAAGAAAATATCCAATAAACTTTCCCCTACATAGATTTACAAAAGAATTGGGTTTGTTTTATACATAAAGCAACCCAAGTTTTGAGTCTCTGTCCTGATTTTAATGACAAAGAAGCATCTCTTAAGTATTTAAAATATAGCTGTTTTTTTTTAAACACTGGGAATAGATAGGATTTGTTGAGTGCTAGATTTGTACTAAACTTTTAATCTTATATATATTTTTTTTCTTTCAAAATAATTTCAAGGTACTGCCCCTGCTGTAGAAAGAAGGAATCTGATAAATGCACAAGTGATTCTAGGACTTTTAGCTTCAACAAGACAGAACCTGGAGATGATCCAAGTTATCTTGGAGCTTTGACTCTTTAAACACTGTTAGTTACTAACACCAGGTGACCAAAATGAGTACATAATGATAGTTTTTCTTAGAGATCCCCTTTATTCTTACTCTCTATCCTTCCAAGCAATACCGCATGTCTTCTACAACTTCTTCTGCAACTAGCCTCCAGCAAATGTAACTCCTCTTGCACTTATTTTGTGTTGCTTGACACTGCTGTCACCTCTTACTTCTTTTCCCTTACATTCGATGCTAGCTTATAGAGATTTAAGGGATTTATTCTTTATTTTTTCCCCCTGAATCATTTGTGCTCTGTGCTCCCACTCTCCACTTTTCTAAGAAGTGCTGACCTACTTTGTACAATTCTTTATAAATGAAGATCTGTGAGCCTTCTTTCCCAGACTGCTTCAATTTCCATTTCAGCTCCTCTCCCTACCTTAAGTATGATTTGGATTCCAAGAGGAGATATCTGCTTTAATTCTAGTTTATTTTCTTTTTCCTTCTCCTTTTTTCTTCTGTATTGCAGTTTTCCTTGTTCATATATTCTATTACTTGTACTAGTATTATTAAAGGAATTTAGTAGATATATTTTGATATAATACTCACTACATTCTCCTGTTTTGCAACTGTGTACACGGAAGACAGATCTTTGTAATCAAAAGCAGCACAGTTCTAAGGATACTTGAATGATGCCTATTTGTTATGCACTGTGCTTGGTAAAATTAGAAAGAAATTGATACTTGACCTTAAGAACTTCATAACTAGTAGGAACATATATTTCCAATGAATTATAGGTAAAACATGATGTTAATATTATTATTAGAAAATGGTGAACATGAACTCTGGTTACAGGAATAAAATGTTGGAGAAGGGGATATAATGCTAAGGATCCTCAATATTAAGCAAATGTTTTTTCATATGGGAGAAAAAAATTAAAGACAACTTTAGGAACTTATTTAGTAAAACTGAAAAAAAAATGAATGAATGTCTGGAGAGATAGCATAATAATATTCAAAAGCTTTTCAGGTGTATAACTCTAAGTCCCAGGTTTAACCCCCAACACCACCTACACTTGAGCTGAGAGATGCCCTGGTCTCTCTGTACCTTTCTCTCTTATCAAAACAAATAACTGAATGAATAAATAAATTTAGATTTTAAAAATGAATTGGTATTGAACTGACTAACTCAATTTAAATTTCAGTTGTTTGGCCTACTAGAATGGAAGGCACTGAAAAGGGGTTGGGGCTAAGGTCAGTTTGCATAACAATTAAGTATAAGCCAAAGAAGATCACTATATAAGAGAAATGGAAAACCAACAAAAGTGGTTGATACCTACAAATATCTATGTCAAAAATCTAAAACCAAATAAAATCATACTTTAAAGTGTATTGTTATAATAATAATCATCATTATTAATATTTTACCAGAGCACGGTTCAACTCTGGTTTATGGTGGTGCAGGGGCTAAAACCTAAAACCTGGGGGCCAGGCAGTAGCGTGGATTAAGCACTCTTGGAGCAAAGCTCAAGGACCCGCATAAGAATCCCGGGTTCAAGCCCCCATGTGCACCTGCAAGGGCATTGCTTCACAAGCTGTACAGATGTACAACAGATCTGCAGGTGTCTGTCTTCCCCTCCTCTCTTCATTTCTCTCTGTCCTATCCAACAACAACAGCAGTAACAACAACAACAAGAGTAACAAGGGCAACCAAAATGGGAAAAAAATAGCCTCCAGGAGCAGTGGGTTCATAATGCAGACACTGAGCCCCAGTGATAACCCTGGAGGCAAAAAAAACAAAACAAAACAACAACAACAACAAAAAAACCCTGAGACCTGGCAGCCCCAGGCATGAAAGTCTGTTTGCATAACCAGTATGCTATCTCCCCTTCCCTAAAGTGTGTCATTTTAAATTAATTTTCAACAATGTTATTTGAAAATGAGTAGAGCACAACAATTACACTGTGAAAGAAAAGAAGATATTTCTATTAAAGTTTTTGTCATATCTATTAAAAAAGGTCAAAATCAAGATTTGTTATTTGCAAGTCAGTATATCACAAACATTATACTGTGAAAGAAAGTAAGATACTTTTATTAAAGTATTTGTCATATCCATTAAAAAAGTAAAAATCACGATTAGTATTGTCACATCATTTTAGATATGTTTTCCTATTATTTTTAACCTGTCAAAAATAATTAATCTTTCCTGGAATTGATTATTTTATTTTTATTTGCTCTTACCATTGAACTGATGATATGTTACGTATCATAAGATTTCAGGGGTATATTTTCACATCACACCCACCAGCAAAGTTCTGTCCCTTCACACACTCCTAATAGTCAACATAGGCATAGTAATATCTAAGAAGCAGTTTGATACTTTTTTCTTTTCTTTATTGCTAAGTTGTGTGCTGCATCTATATTCTACATATGAATAAGACCATCTGATAGTTGTGTTTCACCTCTTCACTAAACATAAACACTGCTAATCATCCATTGTGCTCCAAAAGAAATATATGTTGTATATATACTATTTTGAAGATATTGGCACAAATGGGCCTGGTGATGGCGCATCAGGCTATGTGCACATAGTATGAAATACAAGGCCCCACGCAAGGATGCATGTTTGAGCCCTACTTCCTTGGGGGGGGGGTCACCTCAGAAGTGGTGAAATAGGTCTACAGGTGTCATTCTTTTCCCTCCCTCCCCTCTCAATTTCTCTCTGCCCTAGCCAATAAAAGGGGGTGAGAGGTGGGAAAGGCTGCCAGGAGCAGTAAATTCATAGTGCCTGCACTGTGCCCTAGTGATATCTCTGGAGGCAAAACCAACCAACCAAACAACAACAACAAAACAAGATACTAATACAATAACCTTCTAATTTAGCTTCATGCTTAACTAACATTTGAGAGTCTGACTTTTATCTTCCAATAATCAGCAACTTAACGATATGTTCAAGGGATTTTTTTTGTAATACTATGAAGTGTTAGAATAAGGCTTGTATAGAACTAACATGGCATAAAAATTGAGGTTTTAAAATTTTCAATAGTTCTTAAAGACAAAGGAAACCTCTAATGAAAAAAATCACAGCAAAGTAAACAAAATCATAGAAATGAAAATGCGAATGGCATATCTACAGTCAGTATTATTTTGCTAGATATTTTGCTAGAAGTACCAAACACTCGGTAGCTTAAAAAAAGAGAAATTTATTGTTACATATTTCAGGTGTCTAGATGTCTGAAATAAAGTTTTCAGTAAAATTGATTCTTTTTAAGGAGTGTTTCATGGAAATTTACTACATGCCTTTTTCCTAGGTCTGGCTGTTTACTAGACTCTACATCATTTTTTTTATTGGAAAGGACAGAGAGAAATGGAGAGAGAAAGGGAAGACAGAGGGGAGGAAAGAGAGACACCTGCAGACCGGCTTCACCGCTAGTGAATCAACTCCCCTGCAGATGAGGAGCCTGGTCTTGATCGGGAATCCTTACGCCGGTCCTTGTGCTTTGCGCCAAGTGCGTTTAACCCGCTGTGCTACCACCTGACTCCTTCTACATCAATCTTTAAGGGTCTTCTGCTGTGTGACCCGACTCTTCCTTCATCTTGTACATGGAACTTCTATGCTCAAATCTGTGTTGAAATTTCTCCTTTTTGTAAATACACCCATCATATAGGATTGGGATTGATTCCATTCCGGAGTAGTTTCATCTTGATTAACTACATCTACAACCACCTATTTCCAAATAGGCTATTAAAGGTCAACATAAAAGTTTCACTGGGTTACAGTTCAACCTATAGCAGAGTTTTGACTGAAGTAAAGTACTCATGGAATGCTTTCCTTCTATGTAGAAGTTGGAAAATGCACTCACTTGAAAGTTGAAGCCAGAGAAGGGGAAATCTAGACTTTAGAGAAACAAGATTTAATCCTGAAGACATTTAGCACTAGTACTTTATAAACTTTGTAGTTAACCAGGTTTTTCTCCAAACACAATATCTAGGAAAAGTATGCTATACTAAGTTGTATAGTAAGTAGAGATTTTCTGGTTTGGTAAGATATAAGATCTGACACTTCTACACTTCATCCCCCACTGAATTCTGTGAGAGTTGCAGGGTTTGGGGGCTTCCTGGATCAGTTTTGAAAACTTCCATATCAGATAATTAGTCCAGGGGGAAAAAATAGAAGCATGTTAGCTAAGGAGAAGTAAGTAACTAAAATATAGTACTGTTACATTATCATAGAAATGAGAAAATGAGATGAGATGGAGGGTGACCCCAATAAGAAAGAGAAATTCTAATAACACAAGTTTTAATGTTTAGATAATAATGGTGAAATGTAGCAGAAGATAGAGGGAGCAATGAGTATTAACATTGATATGGTTAATATTGTTAATTGTTTCATAATTACAATGAATTAAGTTTTCAGCCTATGTTAAGTTGGGTCCTACATATCCCAGTTTATTAAATAATAAATATAAATTTGAATATAAGCTTGACCCTTTTTTTGCCACCAATGTCACTGCTGGGGTACTTGGTGTCTGTGCAGTAACTGCACTGCTCCTGGTATCCATTTTTTCTGTCAGAGATAAATAGAGAGAGAGAAAAGGAGAGAGAGGTAATGAGTGAGAAAGGAAGGTATGGGGAGGGAGAGAGACAGAGAGAGAGATGGAGATGTCTGTAGCACTACTCCACTGCTCCTGAAGCTTTCTATTGCAGGTGGGGACCAGGGACATGAACCTGGGTGTATGCCTATGATAAAATACACACTTTACCTAGTGCACCACTGCCCAGCCTACTCTTTTCCTTATTCTAGATTGTTCTTGCTCTCAAAGATTAGTATTTTGGAAGTAGATGGCCAGACTAGGAAATATATTCGCACTACTTGTTGAATTGTGAATTATTTGTGAGGTTTTGTTGTTGTTGTTGTTGTTGTTTTTATATAGAGAATAGAGAGATATAGAAAGATAGATAGAGAGAGAGAGAGAGATCACAGCGCTGAAATGTCCTTGAATGCAGTGTATGTCAAGCTGAAACCTGGATCACACACAGAAAAAACTATTGTTTGATTAAATTTTTATTTACACATTAATTTGAGATAATGAAAAGACATTACATAGAGATTTATACCAAGGATTAAAGTCTCCAATAAAGTATAACATGTAGTCATTTTTCTTCATACCTGTTCTCAAAAATAGAATCAGAGAGTTAGTTCACTAGGTAGGGTATGTGCCTTGCCGTGTGTGTGGCCGAGATTCAAGCCCTAGCATTACATGTGAGGTGCCTTGGCACTAGTGGAAGTACAGTGCTGTAGTGTCTCCCAATCTCTCTATCTCTTTGTCTCTCTGAAAGAAAAAGCATGACAATATGGTGACATTGTAGATATGCAAGACCCCAAGTGTGCAAAATTAAGTAGTAATAGGGCCCTTTTCTTGATCTGATTGTATTTTGTTCTAATATTTTTAAAATCAAGATAAATTGTTGATGTGTTCTTTTTCACAAGTAAACATTTAACAAGTAATGTTCATGATAGATGATAAATTATTAACAGAAATTGAAATCACAAACAACACTTGGAAAAGAAATTTTGGAAATTCAATCAATCCAGCATTAAGTTCTAGGAATGGCCTTCACTAAATTTTCTGTATCTAAGAAAAAAACAAAATCAAATATTATCCCTTTTTTCTTTTAATGTGATGCACTAGATTGAACCCAAGACCTCATATATATACCCTTCCTATGAGCTACCTCCCTGGTCCAACTTATTTATATGACTTTTATGAGTGGTATGAAGGGTAGAAGAAGAGAGATGGCTTTGAATGTCCTAGTTTTTGCTGTACTTTGGCAAGAGATGTTTGGATTTATTTTTGCTCTAGGACTCAATCAGCATGCAGACATCCATATCAGCAACTGTCTATCTTATGCAAGTAATATATATATAATCTTGGGGGTCTACCCGCTTGGCACAAACTTTTTCAGATAGAAAAAATAATAGAGAAAATGAAAAAGAGAGAGAGAAATAAGCCATAAGAAGCTTCCTCTGGCGCCACGAGGGCCAGGTTCAAAGCATATTTGAAAATGAGAAATATACTCAAAAGCAGCCAATAAGCTTGATGCCTACCATAATTCTCCATAATTTCTGTTTTCAGACTACTTTAATCAAAAAAAGTCCTTTTCACTGATATTGTGGATTCCATTCCATTTTTACAACTGTTCTATTGACACTGTGTCTTACCAATTCAAGGTGATAGGTGGATGAATGATAGGTGAATGCCTTTGTGATTTAGCCCAAGAACATGTCTAAAGTGAACCCTAAGACTGTTTCTTACACTATTTTTTATACAGAAAATATCTGATGAAATTTGATGATATTCTTAATTGCAAACTGTGGCTGTGATTTAGATGCAGAAATTTTAATGGTGATATAGAGTAGTGCAGTTCTTATCAATATTTACTTGAACCCAAGAAGTCTCTTATCTTAACCAAGTTTTAATTGACACTCTGGTGTTCTTTCTACGTGCAAATGTAATTTCCATTTCAACAGACTTTCTCATGCCACTTTCTTATTTAATAATATTTACATATTCCAACTTCAACTTAAGTAAAATATAATTAGGAAAGGAATCTGCTTCCAAATTAAAATCTACCCAAAAGCCAACTTCAAATGATTGTGGAATCATTTAATGTTTAGGATTATCTGCTTTGTTTGGTGTTGTACTTTGAAAGAAGTACACCAAACAAAGACAATTTTAAAACAACTTCTATTAATTTGTTATATTTAATCATTAAAGTAGAAATAAGACTGTATTCCACTAGTAGTCAAAACTGTTATATAGACTTCATGAATTAATTTAATAGAACTAGTCACAAATATAAGCATCAAATACATATTTAAACATACTTGATCTCATAGAATGAACATAGAATAGCTCTACAGACCTCTTTAGTCAATAAATATGATAAATTCTGTCAAATGTAAATTACTAATAATTTGGTTTGCCTTTTCATCTTCTTGCTGAATTGTTTCCATTTTTCTTTCTTCTCTCAGAATCTGTAAGGTATAACTTTAGAAGAGCAGAAATAGGAAGTAGCAAGATGGGAAGTGAGTTTAGCATTTGTTCTGGAATTATTCCTTAAAATCAATCAGAGAAAAGGCTTCACTTATATTTAATTACTGCTTTGCTTAATTGATTTCTGAAAGAAGAATTTCCATTTTTGGCTGGGAATTTTTCTTTTTTGGTTTTAAGGAAACTGTTCTTAAATACATGTGATTATTGATGGTTGTTTAAAATACAAAAACCTTTCTGAATCTTTCATTTAGTATTTAAATTTATGATAAATAGAAATATTATAAATAAATTTCATTTTATCAGTGCAACCAATGTACAAAGAATCTACCACAGTTAACTTAGAAGTTCAATGGTTTCTACCATAGACTGTATATTCATACCTAGATTGAAATATTATTTGTCTGACTTGGAGTAATTTACTGTTCTCCCTAATTTTCCATTTCACCACCAGTAAAGTGGGTATAATATCACGTTTATAATATTAGTGTTGATTTAATTTAATATATGTTGTATTCAGAAATTCTGCTTGACTTTGAACCACCATTCAATAAACCAAGCTATCTTATTAACACGGTGTGCAGTCATTATGACTAATAAGAAATTTGTTCATAGTAATACATATAAATTAATTAGCTCAAAACCTAGCATACATAAAGCATTCATAATTAATACTACTATCTTAACATATAATATAGTTAGCATTGAATGCAATAGATTGTCAGTTTTCTTTCATTGTTTTATTGATGGGCTAATGGTTTACAAATATGATTGTTGACATATGAATATAATTTATTTTTAATTCTTATTTATTTATTGGATAGAAATATCTAGAAATTGAGAGGGATAGGGGAGACAGGGAGAGAGAGAGACAGAGAGACACACCTGCAGCACTGCTTCACCACTTGCAAAGCTTTCCCCCTGCAGGTGGGGACTGGGAGTTCCAACCTGGGTCCTTGAACTTTGTAACATGTTTGCTTAACCGGTATTCCACCCTGAATACAATATCTCATCTCCTGGTGATAGGTGTCTGCAGACTAATCTCATCTTCCCAATTTAGGTCCTTTCCCATCATCATGCCTCTGGAGAAACTGTGTGACTTAATGCTGAATACTGTTCTCTTGGCATTTGTTTGTTTTAAATTTATTTTATAAATAATTTTATTGGAAGAAATAATGAATCACAAGACAGTTGTTACATAAGTACAACTTCCAGTCTCTCAGTGATAGATGTGTGCACATCACTCCACCATCAACTTAGGTCCTCCTCCACCATCCTGTGTTAGGTCCCCAATGCCCTAAATCTATCATGACTGCTAGTTTTAATTTATGCCAACTTGTACATTTATAATGATAAGCACCTAAAGAAAACAGTGTGGAAGACTTTGAAATTGGGAAAAAAACTGGTTATCTTCAATAGAAAAGTAGGTGTTCTCTAGCACCTCCTTCTGGGCTTTATGATTTTATTTTTCTTCGAAATCATTTTATTAGGAGGTTACTAGTTGATAGTACAGTTGTTGACACATGGGTTAAATTTCTTTTTTTAATTTTTATTTTTTAATTTTTATTTATTTATTTATTTACTTATTCCCTTTTGTTGCCCTTGTTGTTATAGTTATTGTTGTTGTTGGATAGGACAGAGAGAAATGGAGAGAGGAGAGGAAGACAGAGGGGGAAAGAAAGATAGACACCTGCAGACATGCTTCACTGCCTGTGAAGCAACTCCCCTGCAGGTGGAAAGCCAGAGGCTCAAACCAGGATCCTTTCACTGGTCCTTGCACTTTGTGACACGTATGCTTAACCTGCTGCACTATTGCCCAACTCCTTAAATTTCTAATCTTCCTGTGAAATGTGTCTGCAAAACACTTACCTCCAACTTAGATAACTTTCAACCATCATGCACTAGAACCCCAAGGCCCCCTCCATACTCTCCCTTCCCTCCTTACTAGAGTCCTTTGCTTTGACGCAATACAGTACAAGTGCAGAAAAGGAAAACAGAGGGAAAAATAGGTCTTCTCATTTTAATGTTCCACTGCTTATCTTATTTTGGAATTATTATAGAAATCTGCATATATTATAGTAGTACAAATAATTATGTTCCATAAATATGAAAATAAAGTTTTTTCACACAAAATGAGTCCTCTCCCTGTGTGAAATAAATAAACTTTGTAGCTATTCACAAATTCATTATTATTATTTCTTTTTACTTCGGAATTCTAGGAAGATTTTTTAAATATGTATACACAGAGAGAGAGAGAGAGACTATACTATGAAAGCTTACTGTAGTGCTGTGAGAGGCAGATTCAACCTAGGTACCTATGGCAAGGCCTCACACTATTTAAACAAGCTATTTTGTTGGTCCTTTTTTTTTTTTTTTTACTTTATGTGTGATGTGGGGGTATTGAATTCTATCTATGACTAGTTATGATACCTTAAGAATTATCTTTTGAACTTAATACATCTTCGAGGTGTGTTGACTTTATGCCTATGAGTTATAATTATATTACTATACTTTTAAAAAAATTCCCTTTTTACATGCCAGATTGCTTTGCTAGTATGTGGGATATAGGTGTCCAAACAAAGTAAGCTTTTAAAAAGTATAAGTAAATTTCTCTAACGTTGTAAGAACTATAGTAGGATATAGGATTTGGGGGTAGAGTATATATAGTCTCTTATATACACTCTATATACAGTGTATGAGTATGAAACATATACTTGAATATATTTTAAAACATAAAAATTTATATGAATTTACATATATTTTATATACTTAACACATTTCAGCTACTCTTGTGATCAAAACTGGTCTAGGTTTCTTTCAATTAATTAATTTATTTTTTTAATGTTCTGATGTATATAAGCTTGGATATCATTTACCTAAGTCCAGATTCATGGTTTCCTTTTAAAAGACTTGTGCTAGATGTATTAATTTCTGTGCACCCAGACTACAAATGTGATTAGAATAGTAATGTCTAGAATCTCTAGTTGTTTAACCATCACTTAAATGTCCTCTTCCAGGAAATTAAGATAATAACCTCTGCCTTGTAGGACTGTTGTTGAGATTGATTGCAATAATGGAGAAATTCAGTTAGCTCACTATTGAGCTCTTCAATGAATGATAGTTGATGTTATTATGGAAATTCAGTGCCCAGCTAGGTAGTCCATTTCACTACTCAAGCTTTCTGATAGCTGGAAAGTGTTTCTTTACATAAATATGATCTTGACTATTATAGTTTTTGTTTCCTAATTTGGCTATCAGATTTGTTTGGTTGTATTTATTTACTTACTATTTTTCAAATAATCTTGGAGAATATTCAGTGTTTTAATTGAATGTTATTTATAGTCTGATAATTTTCTTTATGCTAAGTATTTCTGCTCCCTTCATGTATTTTTTAAATGGTGTTTTTCTCATACCCTTAACTAGAAAAAAGCAATGTGTGCCATTCTCTGTAGAAAATAAAACTAACAAGATCTAACTTCTTAGGCAACATTTTCAGGATAATTTCTTGCCTTCTGTAATGAATTGTGTATTCAAAAACAATTTGTCTAAGTCTTAACCATTAATCCAGGTGTATATGACCTTACTCAGAAACAACGTCTTTTCTGCTATAATTAAGTTGAGAATCTCAAGACTAAATTATCTTGGATTTAAAGTAAGCCAGTCATAGATCTTCTTAGAAAAGAAAAAAGACTACTTGATTATACTGGAAAGAAAATTTGAATATGGCAACTGGTTGGAGTTATATTGCTTCAAACCATGTAAGAGAAGTAGCCACCAGATGCTAGAAGAGGCAGGGGAGAATTTTCTCCTAGAGTCCTTGGGGGAATTACCTCCAATTCAGTTTGGAATTTCTAGACTCCCAAACTGTGAGAGAATACATTGTTGTTTTACATCAGTAAATCAGTAGAAACTTGCTTTGACAGCTCTAGCAAGTCAGTACATATTCCATGGACCCTCTGAGTGAAATAAGGTTATAAAGAAACATCCTTACCTTTTTAAATTCTTAAGTTTTACTTTTATCATTTATTAGAATACTTAAGTACTATTATCAAAGCCATTTACTACTATATTTCCCATCCTTACTTATAGTGTGATATACCATTACATATATTTTTTTTCATTTTTCAAGTTTATTGAACACCTCAAATATGTTCAATTATGATAAAACTAAAAAAGTAAACATACACATTATTACTTTTTCTGATGGAGTTTATATTCTGGGAAACATAGATAGGCAATAAATTGTAATTCTGTAGTTATGTAACATAACTAGCAGAGTAAAGAACACATGGTTGTAGGGAGAAATGTTATAAATGAAAATAGCATAGATTTAAATGAGGTGACATTTAAAAATATTTTGAATGGGTATATCATGATTATGTACAAAGGGAAACAATTTTAGTTGGAAAGAACAGCCACTATAAAGGCTCTGGGTTGAATATGTACTTAATATTTGAGAAACGTAATGATGATATCTAGTTAATAGTGGTGAAATTAAAGGACCACAAGAAATTCATTTTCAGTGTGCACTTATTTAAAACAGTGTTATCACCTTTCTCCTCTTTAGCCATTTCTTTTTAATTTTTAAGGTTTATATTTAAATTACATGTGATAGAGAATTTTGCATGGCAGAAAGAAAGAGACAGAGAGATATCAGAGCACCACTCTGGTATATGCAGTACCTGCTATCAGACCAGGTGGTTCAGACATGAAAGTCCTGTGCTCTACCAGCAGAGATATTTTCTTGGTCATTGAATCAGTTCTTTGTAATTTTGTTTTGCCACCAGGGTTATTTCTGGGACAGTATTCCATTGTGTATATATATATCACAGCTTTCTCATCCATTCATCTGTTGTTGGGCACCTGGTTTGCTTCCAGGTTTTAGTTATTATGAATTGTACTGCTATGAACATAGGTGTACGCATATCTTTTTGGTTGGGTATTATGGGGTCTTTAGGATATATCCCTAGAAGAGAAATTACTGGGTCATATGGAAAGTCTATTTCTAAACTTGAGAGGTTTCTCCAGACTGCTCTCCCCAGAGGTAGGGCCAATTTACATTCCCATCAGCAGTATAGGAGGCTTCCTTTGTCACCACAACCTCTCCAGAATTTTTTGTTGCTATCATTTTTGATGTATGCCATTCTCACAGGTGTGAGGTGGTATCTCAGTGTTGTCTTTATTTGCATTTCTCTGAAAATCAGTGACCTGGAACAATTTTTCATATGTTTGTTAGCATTTTGGATC
This sequence comes from Erinaceus europaeus, assembly GCF_950295315.1. Classification (NCBI taxonomy): domain Eukaryota; kingdom Metazoa; phylum Chordata; class Mammalia; order Eulipotyphla; family Erinaceidae; genus Erinaceus; species Erinaceus europaeus. The sequence continues at coordinate 44,654,134 of NC_080171.1, read as the reverse complement.
TCTTCTGCAGTGACTATTCTGTTCAAATCCTCTGTCCTTTTTTGGGATGGAGTCATTTACTTTTTTGTTGCTAAGTTTGGTGAGCTCTTTGTATATTTTGATTATTAGCCTCTTGTCTGATATGTGGCATCCCCATTCTGTGAGGGGTCTCTTTGTTTGGGTAATGATTTCTTTTGCTGTGCAGAAGCTTTTCAATTTGATGTAGGCCCATTGATTTGTTTTTGTTTTAGTCTTCCTTACAATTGGGATTGTATCATCAAAGATGTCCTTGAGGTTTAGGTGGGAAAATGTTCCACCAATGTTTTTCCTCTATGTATTTGATAGTTTCTGGTCTAACATCCAGGTCCTTGATCCATTTGAAGTTGACTTTAGTTTCTGGTGAGATAAAGTGGTTCAGTTTCATTCTTCTGCTTGTTTCAACGCAGTTTTCCCAGCACCATTTATTGAAGAGAGCCTCCTTCCTCCATTTAATACTCCCCCCCCCCTTATCAAAGATTAGATGTCCATAGGCCTGGGGATTTAGTTCTGGGCTTTCAGTTCTGTTCCACTGGTCTGTGTACCTATTTTGCTCCATTATCGGGGTATTTTGATGATGGTGGCCTTATAGCTAGAGATCTGGGGGGGGGGGTGATGCCTCCATTTCTGTTTATTTTCCTTAAGATTATTTTAGCAATTCTAGGTGCTTTCTGGTTCCAGATAAATGATTGTAATTCTTTCTCTATTCTCTTAAAGAAGCTTGGTGGAACCTTGATTGGTATCGCATTAAATTTGTATATGGCTCTGGGGAGAATATTCATTTTGATGATATTAATTCTTCCAATCCATGAGCATGGGGTGTCTTTCCATTTCTTGGTATCATTTTCTATTTCTTTGAATAGTGACTCCCTTTTTTCATTATACAAGCCTTTCACTTCTTTAGTCAGCTTTATTCCTAGGTATTTTTTTTTTTTATTGATTTTGCTGCAACAATGAATGGGAGTGATTTCTGGATGTCTTCTTCTTAAGATTTAGTATTTGCAAAAAGAAATGCCACTGATTTTTGTACATTTATTTTGTTGCCTGATACCTTACTATATTGCCTAATGATTTCCAGTAGTTTTCTGCTGGGTTCTTTAGGTTTTTCTATGTATACTGTCATATCATCTGCAATTAGTGAGATGAGAGTTTGACTTCTTCCCTTCCAATCTGTATTCCTTTGATTCCTTTCTCTTGCCTAATTGCTATCGCGAGAACTTCCAACACTGTGTTGAAGAGCAATGGTGATAATGGACAGTCCTGTATAGCCCCATTCTGAAAGGGAATGCTTTCAGTTTCTGTCTGTTGAGTGTGATAGTTGGCTGTAGGTTTGTTGTATATGGACTCCGCTATCTTGAGGAATTTTCCATCCATTCCTAAACTTGGCTTTTATTTATAATAAACTTTGGTCCCTATTATTGAACCAGATAAAATCATAGACATAAATAGGAAAAAGTGCTATCTGCTTCCTATGAAGTTATCATATGGGTGTATTGTAAGTCCCTTATATCTGCCTATATTTTTTCTTTTGTTAGATTAGTTGAAAATGTTATATTAAAAATTTAAAAAAGCAATTATTCCATATTTAGGTAGTATGCTAACTAACAGTAAATCTATTTTTACCAAAAAAGTATTTTTAGAAGATGCACATATCTTATATTTTAACTAATTATAAATATTTGTTTTCATGTTTTTTTTATTTTATTAGTTATTTAAAATGATTGACGGGAGTCGGGAGGTACTGCAGTGAGTTAAGCGCACGTGGTGCAAAGCGCAAGGACTGGGGTTAGGATCCACCTTTGAGCCCCTGGCTCCCCACCTGCAGGGGCTCTCTTTACAAGTGCTGAAGCAGGTCTGCATGCCTCTCTTTTTATCCCCCTCTCTGTCTTTCCCTCCTCTCTCCATTTCTCTCTGTCCTATCCAACAACAACGACATTAATAACAACAATTATAATAGCTACAACAATAAAAATAACAAGGGCAACAAAAGGGAATAAATAAATAAATAGAACTTAAAAAATAATGATTGACAAGACTGTGGAATAAAAGAGGTACAATCCCATACAGTTCCCAGCACCAGAGTTCTTCATCCCACCCCCTCCATTGGAAGCTTCCCTATTCTTTATCCCTCAGGGAGTATGGACCCAGGATCACTATAGGGTGCCGAAGGTGGGAGATCTGGCTTCTGTAACCACTTCTCTACTGGACATGGGCATTAACAAGTTGATCCATACTCCCATCCTGTTTCTGTCTGTTTCTAGTGGGGCAGGGCTCTGAAGAGGTGGGGTTCCAGTCCACATTGGTGAGGTCATCTGTCCAGAGAAGTCAGGATGGAATCATGGTAGCGTTTTCAACTTGGTGGCTGAAAAGCATCAAGATATAAAGCAGAACAAATTGTTTAATAATCAGGAACCTAAATGTAAGAATATAACATGAGATTTGGGGTCTTCATGTTGGAAGAAACTTGGAAGTCTATTTTAGGTATATTCCATGTGACCCATGACTTTACTAATTTTCATGACTGAGCCCAACAGCTAACATGCAAGAGGGCTAAAGGTATTATTTGGGGAGATGGTGTCAGAGTTAGAAATAGGACTAGAAAGCTGGATGTTCTCATATTTCAATTTTTTTTAGATTTTAAAATTTAATTCAATTTCAATGTGATTAATAATCCTATTTGTGTTGTACCTTCCCAGTTATATTCTAGTTTCAAGTACTTAAGTTATCAGAAGGAAATAGTCTACACAAATAAATAATTACAATGAATTATTCTCCTTAAGTGGAAAATAAATGTAAACATATCATTTAACTTTAAATGCCTTTATCTCATGTTCATCTAAAGAAATACATCTAAGTTAAAATTAAACATGATTTAAAAACTTAAAGTTTTGCCATGTGTGGGCAAGGTATAGGCCTGACCTCTGCCTCATAGAAAGTGCTTCCTTAATGTGGTCGCTTTTATTCTCTCCCTCTATCTTTTTTGAGCCTGTACTCCCCACTTGCAAGAAGGACACTTCAAGTGTGGTGAAGTGGGTCTGCAGGTGTCTTTCTCTCCTTTTCTTTCTTCCCTCCCTTTCAACTTCTCTCTGTCCTATCAAATATAACAGAAAGAAAAAAAGAAATATGGCTACCAGAAGCAATAAATTCATATAGCCAGCACTGAACCCAAAGAGCAATGCTGATGGCAATAAGAAAACTGATAAAAATAATAAAATAAATAAAAATTTAAATGATAATTATAATAATATAAGTTATTAGTTACTTGTAGAGAGACAACAGATTTTTATGTACTTCATTTAAATTATTCACTCTCAAAATGTGCCAAAATGCTCTCTCCACTCCTTATATTTCATGTTATGACCCTATACAATTTAGTTCCTAAACCATATTTTGGTATCTGAATGAGAGAGAAAGAGAGAGAGAGAGGGAGGGAGGGAAGAAGAGAGAGAGAGAAGAGGAGAAGGGGGAGAGAGAGAGAGAAGAGGAGAGAGGGGGAAGAGAGAGAGATAAGGAGCAGAGCACTGCTCAGCTCTAGCATATGGCAGTGCAAAAAATTGAATCTGAAATTTAACAGCCTCAGTTGTAAGTCTTTTTTCTGCCCCCCCAATTTAATAAATGTACATTACACCCAAGTATGTTCACAAAAAGACAGTGTAATATGTCTGACATTAAATGTTTGAAAAGTATATTCCTTTGACTGTAATTTCCATATTTATACCCACTGTGTGATTTTATTTGGACATTAAAAAAAATAGCTACACCAAAGGTGATATAGGCTTTAGCTTTTCTTTTTAATCCACATATTTTCAGTTTCTATAATAGTCTCTGACCTAAGCCTCGTCCTTGCCACAGGCTGTGAAAGATAGTACTTTGAAGGTTTTTTTTTTAAATCCAATAAACATGGTCTGAGAAAGAACCTGAAGACCCTCTCCCTCTGAAAAAGTAATAAAATTTCAAGCAGGGTTAAGACAGTAGTAACAGCAACTCACTATAATTCCCTAGAAATTTCTATAATAAATTTCTCTATCTTTTCAAATTTCTATTGAAATTCTAAATAAAGCTTGAGATTTTAATGTCGAGAATATAGCATATGAATCAGCTTAACATTTAAAAGCATGCATTATTAAAAAGGTGTTGTTAAATTGTCATATGGTAGAAGCTATATTAGCATTCTTTTAAAGGTTAGCTTTCTCCCATCCAAGTACTAACCAGGCCCGACCCTGCTTAACTTCCGAGATCTGACGAGATCGGGCGTGTTCAGGGTGGTATGGCCGTAGACTAAAGGTTAGCTTTCTTACATGTGCCTTTAGCATCTCAGAAATTTGTAAAACCTAATTATGAATATTGTGTATTTCATATCATCATATATTCATTTTATACATGTATGTGTGTGACCATGAAATATGTTTTAATTGTATATATATATATATATGTATATATGTGCATATTTATGTGTGTACATATACACATATAAATATATTTACACCATGAGAAAGACACTATCATTTTGTAATAACAAATATCAGCCCTACTTAGATATAAATGAATAGAGAGAATGTAGTCATTTGGTAAATTGTTTTCATAGCCTAAGTATTAGGAAAGTTTTTCTTTTGCTTTAGCTGGAAGTGGTTCTTTGCTGGATCCATACCCTATTTCCTTTGACCTCTTGAATGGAGTGGCTCAGCTGTTCTTTGCTTTCATGTCTTATCTCATTTTATCCTAACAACTCTATAAAGGCACATATTATTCTCTCCAGGTTATGGGTGATAAAACCAAGGGATTGAATGACTTCTATAATAGCACACTGCTGTCCTTTCCACCTTTAGACTGTTTTGACTTCTACAAGATTATTAGTGTTTATCAATGAAAAGTAAAATTGAGGACTATCTGCTTCAGCATCAGATCAACTGAAATTACTCTGTTAAAAAGAGGTTTCTGATAACTATCCTATTCTATCAAATAAGAATCTCAAAGCATGGGCATTGTAATTTGTCTTTTGTACAAATAGCCTAGGTGTTTATTATGTTTATATAAAAAATAAAAGGTTGTAGCTAAGAGTAAATGACATCCAGATCTCAAACAGCTCAGTAATGTGATCTATGATAATAGTATTGTCATAACCCTAAAGTTTGTTAGCAATGTAGAAACAGAGCCTGCTTCTGGACTTTAACATAATCTATAGGTAATTCCTCTACATATTGAAATGTAGGAAGCACTTCTTTAACAATATTTTTATTATTCATTACCTTTAATGTTTACCAAACTTTCCTGAGAATAATAATACCTTGGGACTCCTTGTCAACCATATCTGTTTCCAGACTTCTCCCTGGAGACTGTTTTTCTCAGTCAGGGAATTATTTGGAACCTGTATGTTTAGAAAGTATCCCAGGTGATCATTATCACTGGATAGTTTTGAAAAAAAAAATAACAATAACTTTCCTTTGAATATAATGCCTCTGGTGTATGTTATTTGATCGCTGGAATTTGTGGGTTGATGTTTGAGCTATTGATCAGCAATTATATCAAATAATATGTATCTGCTCAGAGGAAGCAAAATGTAGATGTGATGAGCACATGAACACAGGAAGAAGGTGTGTCTGTTATTGTTAAAGTTACTTTATTTCTCTAAACTTGCATTTCCTCAGTTATAAAATGTGAACGATAATCAAATACACTTTATAATCTTTGTAATCATTTATTCTTTGTAAAAAATAAATGAGTTTTTGTGAAAAGCACAGGAAATGTCTCCTATGTACTTGTTATTACTAATGTGTGACCTATTAACTACATCCCTTTACAATCGAGCCATTGATTTTATACAATTTCTTCAAGCACTGCATAAGTGTCTCTGCCATCTTTTCTTCTGGAGAGCAACGTTTGACTTTGGAATTTAGACTTATACACTGTGATTTCCCCTTCTCTTTCTCTCCTTCTCCTCCCATGCAGGTAAAAATTATGGGCCTGAAATTTTGAATATAAAAACTCTCCTTCAACAAGGGCAACAAAAGGGAGAAAAAAAAAAACTCTCCTTAAGACTACCTACTAGCTTGCACCCCACAATCAACAGCAGTTGTTCCAACCCTATATTGAGCCAGGTAGGTGTTTCTGTTCCCCACATTGTGACTGAAAGAACCTGAGAGAGGGAAGTGGGGGAAGACAGAGAGAGAATGGGAGGGACAGGGGAGAGGAAGAGAAGGAGAAGGAATGAAGGAATGAGTAAATGGGAGAGGAAGGAAGGAAGGAGAAAGAGAGGAAGGGAAGGAGAAAAGGAGGGAGAAAGGAAGGCTGCAACAGAGGCAGGGGAAGGAGTTACTGAATATTAACAACACTGATATAAATGACTTTATTTAGTCTGCAAAATTACCCTTCACATACATTTAAAGACTGGTTAACTGACAGAAAGATAGTATTTTTGCCAAGATTACACAAATACAGAGTAAGGGATCCTGAAACTTGTCTCTGAACCTAGTGTTTTTCCCATTATAACTATATATTCTCTATATAACACAAAGGAATAAAAGAGAATTAAATTAAATGCAAGATAAAAGATGCTTAAAGAAAGGTAGTCAGTAAAAAAAAAAAGTTTTCAATATAATAACTTTAAAAACTTGAGTGCAGAGACTAGGCGGTGCTGTATCTGGTTAAGCATTCACATTACAGTGCCCAAAGATCCAAGTTCAAGTCCCTGGTCCCCACCTGCAGGGGGAAATTTTCATGAGTGGTGACACAGTGCTGCAGGTTTCCTGCTCTCTATTTCCCACTCCCCTCTCAATTTCTGTTTGTGTCTACCAATAATAAATTAATAAATAATATATTATTTTAAAATTAAATGCTTATAAAGAATCAGGGTTTATTAGTTTTACGTGTATTAATCCATCCAGTTTCTGAAGTAGGTGTTATCACTGTGACAGTTTTCCCTCCACATAAAAAAAAAAAAAAAAAAGAGACCAGGGATGTTAAGTAGATATGACAAGGACACAATAAAGGGTGGAGCTTGCATCAGAAGGCAGGTAGCTCGACTACAAACCTGAACCAAACTACTATATAATATCACTGTTTCCAAGCTTCCAATTTCATTTGTAGTACCAATAATTTAGGCAATTAGTAGCAAAAGGGAATTTACTACAAATTCAAGTTTTTTTTTTCTGTAAGTAAATATAAAACTATACTATGAAAAATATTTCTCCTAGGGCTTCATTTAAGCAAGAATCATTTTATGTTATGTCATTTCAGCTTGATTTTTCCTCTCCTTCCTCCTCTCTCTCTCTCTTTCTCTCTCTCTCTCATCACCAGAAGGTAATTACTAGGACTCAGTACCTACTTGACTTCATTTTTCCCCATGACCTTTTTTGCTTTTTCTTTCTTTGTTTTAGAAGGTGAAAAACAGAGACAGAGAAGGAGAAAGAGACTAGAAGAGAGACACATGCAGCTCTGTTCACTGCTATTGAAGCTTCCCACTGCAGTGGAAAGCAGGGTCTTGAAACTAGGTTCTTGCTTAGTAAAGTGTGCACTCTACTAGTTGTGCTATCATCTATTCCTTCATCTTAATTTAAATATTATTCCTACTGTTATCATTCATTTCAATTAAATCTCCAAAGTCTGCCAGGGAATGGTAGTATATAACTGTTGAGTTGACAGGAACAGATCTGTTTTTTAAAAGCAATGAAGCAGATTTCTAACAGTTATTGTGGAAGACTTCAGTTTCTGTAGGCTTATTTTAATTACAAGCATAATTGATTTACAGAAAATTTCAGTTTTCACAGAAAGTCATTCTACAACTTCAAGTGAATAGAGGCAAGAGAAAAGTCAGTCATTGCAGTATTTAAGCAGGATGAATTATCACTTTTTCTTTTTTTTTTGTTTTAGTTTTTTTTTAATTTTTTTATTTAAGAAAGGATTAATTAACAAAACCATAGGGTAGGAGGGGTACAATTCCACACAATTCCCACCACCCAATCTCCATATCCCACCCCCTCCCCTGATAGCTTTCCCATTCTCTATCCCTCTGGGAGCATGGACCCAGGGTCATTGTGGGTTGCAGAAGGTAGAAGGTCTAGCTTCTGTAATTGCTTCCCCACTGAACATGGGGGTTGACTGGTCGGTCCATACTCCCAGTCTGCCTCTCTCTTTCCCTAGTAGGGTGTGTCTCTGAGGAAGCTGAGCTCCAGGACACATTAGTGGGGTGTTCAGTCCAGGGAAGTCTGACCAGCATCCCGATGGCATCTGGAACCTGATGACTGAAAAGAGAGTTAACATGCTGAAAACTATGAGTCGCTACTCAAGGAAATAGAAACTGATACCAAGAAATGGAAAGATATCCCATGCTCATGGATTGGAAGAATAAATATCATCAAAATGAATATTCTCCCCGGAGCCATATACAAATTTAATGCAATACCCATCAAAGTTCCACCAAGCTTCTTTAAGAGAATAGAACAAACACTACAATCATTTATCTGGAACCTGAAAACACCTAGAATTGCCAAAACCGTCTTGAGGAAAAGAAACAGAAATGGAGGCATCACACTCCTAGACCTTAAACTATATTATAAAGCCATCATCATCAAAACAGCATGGTCCTGGAACAAAAATAGGCACACAGACCAGTGGAACAGAATTGAAAGCCCAGAAATAAATCCCCAGACCTATGGACATCTAATCTTTGATTAGGGGGCCCAAAGGATTAAATGGAAAAAGGAGGCTCTCTTCAATAAATGGTGCTGGGAAAACTGGGTTGTAACATGCAGAAGAATGAAATTGAACCACTTTATCTCACCAGAAACTAAAATCAATTCCAAATGGATCAAAGACCTAGATGTCAGACCAGAAACAATCAAATACCTAGAGGAAAACATTGGTAAAACACTTTCCCACCTACACCTCAAGGACATCTTTGATGAATCAAACCCAATTGCAAGGAAGACAAAAGCAGAAACAAACCAATGGGACTACATCATTTTTTCTTTACACTCAATTCCAGCTAAAAAAAAAAAAATTCAGGAAAAAGATCTCACCTAACTTAGCAACAAGAGAGACAAATGACCCTATCCAAAAATGGAGAGAGAACATGAACAGAATATTTATCAAAGTACAGGTCCAAAAAGCCAACAGATCTGTTAAAAAAAAAAAACCAAAAAACTACATGTCATTTTTTTGTCAAAGAAATTCTAATAAAGACAACAATGAGATACCACTCACCCCTGTGAGGATGTCATGAATCAAAAGGGGTAATAATAGTAAAAGCTGGAGAGGCTGTGGGGTCAAAGAAACCCTCCTGCAATACTGGAATCTAAATTCATCCAACTCCTTTGAAGAGCAGTCTGGAGAACTCTCAGAAGGCTAGAAATAGATCTACCTTATGGCCCAGCAATCCCCTCTTTTGGGTATGTACCTTAAGGAACCAAACACACTCATCTAAAGACCTGAGTATACCTATGTTCATAGCATTAAAATTTGTAATAGCCAAAACCTGGAAGCAACCTAGGTGTCCTACAACAGAGGAGTGGCTGAGAAAGTTGTGGTATATATACACAATGTGGTACTACTCAACTATGAAGAATAATGAATTCACCTTCACATCATCTTGGGTGGAGCTTGAAAGAATCATGTTAAATGAGATAAGTCATAAAGAGAAGGATGAACCTAGGTGATCTCACTCACAGCACAAGTTGAGAAACAAGAACAGAAAGGGAAAACACAATGTAGTACTTGGACTGTGTTTGGAGTACTCCATTCAAGGACTCTGGTGGGGAGGGGAACTTTCAGGTGGGGGTGAGGAACAATTCTTGGGTGGTGGGAGTCCTGTAACAATGTACTCTTCTTAACTTGTAGTCTTATAAAAATCAATATGAATGCGGTCCAGGAGGTGGTACACCTGGTTAAGCATTTGTAATACAAAGTGTAAGGTCCCGTGCAAGGACAGGGTTTGAGTTTCTGCTACTACAAGTGCAGGGGGATGCTTTACAAGTGTCTTCAATTCTGTCTCTCTCTTCCCACCCTCTCAATTTCTGTCTGTCCTATCCAATAAAATGGGGAAAATGACCACCAAGAACAGTGGATTCATAGTGCTGGCACTAAGCCCCAATGATAACCTGGGAGGCAAAACAAAACAAAAGATAAAAATAGAACAAAATAACTATTAATTCAGGTTGGGCGGTGGCGCAGTGGATTAAGTGCAAGTGGCGCAAAGCACAAGGATCCGCGTGAGGATCCCTGTTCAAGCCCCGGGCTCGCCACCTGCAGGGGCGTCGCTTCACAGGAAGTGAAGCAGGTCTGCAGGTGTCTATCTTTCTCTCCCCCTCTGTCTTCCCCTCCTCTCTCCATTTCTCTCTGTCCTATCAACAATGAACAGCATCAACAATGGCAATAATAATAACCACAATGAGGCTACAACAACAAGGGCAACAAAAAGGGAAAAAAATGGCCTCCAGGAGCAGTGGATTCATGGTGCAGGCACTGAGCCCAGCAATAACTCTGGAGGAAAAAAAAAAAAAAAACAGCTATTAATTCAACCAACCAGTGAAAAATACATTGAATATTTCAAGTTCTGTAACTGCCTACATTTTAATATTTCTTTTACCTAAGTGTTTAATGTATCAAAGCTGTAAACTGATTGAATGCAGACCTTGGCTTAAACTGTAAGCAGGGGCTGGACGGTGGTGCAGTGGGTTAAGTACACATGGCTCCAAGTGCAAGAACTGGGTAAAGATACCAGTTCGAGCCCCCGGCTCCCCACCTGCAGGGGGGTCACTTCACAAGCGAAGGAAGTATGCAGGTGTCTGTCTTTCTCTCCTCCTGTCTTCCCATCTTCTCTCTATTTCTCTCTGTCCTATCCAACGACAGCAATAACAACAACAACAATAATAACAAAGATAAACAACAAGGGCAAAAATGGGGAAAAAATAGCCTCCAGTAGCTGTGGATTCCTAGTGCAGGCACCAAGCCCCAGAGATAACCCTGGAGGCAAAATAAAAAAATTTAAAAAAAAAACTGTAAGCAGTTCAAAACAGAAAAGAAAAAAAAATAAAAAGAACATGATGGCAGAGTGGGGGTTGTATTGTTATGTGGAAATGTTGTGCATGTAGAAACTATTGTATTTTACTGCCAAGCATAAACCATTCATTCCCCAATAAAGGATTTTTTTTTTAAAAATGGCTTTAGAAGGATACCAACTTTAACACCAGACTGATGAAATCATCATTCTTGGGTAAAAATTATTTTGTTTTATGAGAAGACACACATTAGGCCACTTTGATAATATTTAATGTGGTGAGGCAGTTAAAGGCACTTGAGAATAATTGTTTTAATTCTTCTTTGTAGGTGAATTATCTTATGGCTCACGAGGCTATTGAAAGCCAGTCCATATGCATAGTGTTTAATTTTAGCTTTCCTGTTCCCTTGTTGTGACTTTTAGAATTTGGATCTAACAAAATTAAATTTATCTGAAAAGTCTGCTTCCCCACAATGTTGGTATGGCTAGTCATGCTCTATTCTGCATCTCAGATTTATCATGGTTGTAAAACAATTATGTTATCTGTTCCTCCTTCATGCTACATTTGATATTCCTGGAAAGTGGTGCCCTTGATTTATTCATTAGGAAAAAAAAATCATGCTGAGTATAGAACTTGGCACAACAGTGGTAGTTGATCGTTAACTGAACATGTATATCATTAAATACGTTTGTAAAAATAAGTTGCCTCTTCTTTTGTACACACAATATCTATCACCAATGAGCCTTATATTAAGTACACACATAAAAATAGTATGAAGTAGACTGCTTTGCAAAGTATGTGCTCCAAGAATTCAGCTGTGACCTACTGTTTTTCTGGCAATGCTGTTTCTGGTTGTATGAAGCAATAAATTCTCACTTTTAGTCATTCTGGAAAGGGAACTTACTTTTCAATTTCAGAAACACCAAATACACTTAGAACAAAATGGGAAAATCGGTCCTGCTTCTCCCCTCTAAGGGTACTTGTGTTTATATTGCTCAAAATACTTTTGTTATTTACTCACAATTGCTTCTACCCACTACAGTAAATCAAGCTTAGATATCAAAATTACAAAGGAAGAAGCACTTCAGTTGCAGTGAGAGTTGAAACACAAGATTAATAACAATGAAAAAAATGTAAATTTACTCTGAATATCTCATTGTATCTCATATGTACATGATCTTTCTGTAGTCCTTCCATTTATTTTTTTTAATTCCTTTATTGGAGATTAATGGTTTATGCTTGGCAGTAAAATACAAAAGTTTGTACATGCACAACATTTCCACATAATAATACAACCTCCACTCTGCCATCATGTTTCAGGACCTAAACCCTCCCCTCCACCCCAGAGTCTTTTCCTTTGGTGCAGTATACTAACTCCAGTCCAAGTTCTGCTTAGTGTTTTCTCTTCTGATCTTGTTTTTCAGCTTCTGTCTATAAGTGAGAGCATCTCATATTCACCCTTCTCTTTCTGACTTATCTCAGTTAACATGATTCCTTCAAGCTCCATCCAAGATGAAGTGAAGAAGGTGAATTCACCATTTTAATAACTGAGATGTATTCCATTGTGTATATATACCACAACATTCTCAGCCAGTCATCTGAGTTGGGCAGCTAGGTTGGTTCCAGGTTTTGGTTATTATAAATTGTGCTGCTATGAACATAGATATATACAAATCTTTTTGTATGGGCATGTTTGATTCCTTAGGATATATCCCTAGGAGAGGAATTGCAGGGTCATATGGTGGGTTCACTTCTAGCCTTCTGAGAGTTCTCCAGACTGCTCTTCACAGGGGTTGGACCAATTTACATTCCCACCAGCAGTGCAGAAGGGTTCCTTTGTCCCCATAACCTCTTCAGCATTTGTTACCACTACCTTTAATTCTTCTATTTCTTTTTTTTTTTTAATTTTATTAATTTTATTTTTGAGAGAGATGCAGAGAGAGACACACACACAGAAACACCAGAACACTGCTCAGCTCTGGTTTATGGTGGTGCGGGGGATTGAACCTGGGACTTAGGAGCCTCAGGCATGAAAGTCTGTTTGCATAACCATTATGCTGTCTCCCCTGCCCAAATTCTTCTATTTCTTAAATGAATTCAGAGACTAAATTATTTGTTTACAAGTATACAGCTAGGAAACAGTAGAAGTAAATATTTACTTGAAGATTGTTCAGATTCTTTTTTTTTTTTTTTTTGACCAGAACACTGCTCAGTTTTGGCTTATAGTGGTGCTGGAGACTGAACCTGGGACCTCAGAGCCTCAGGCTTGAAAGGCTTTTGCATAACCATTATGCTGTCTCCCCAGCCCAATTGTTCAGATTCTAACAACTATAATCAGTTCATGTGTAGAATGAATTGTTCTTTTATTACAACAATCTAAAATGAAGAGTAGAAATCTAAAAACTATGAGCCGTTCAATTGTCAAATTACACGTGCAAAAGGAGTGATTAAAGAGGATGAACACTGGGGGCTGGGTTGTGGCGCATCTGGTTGAGCACATATGTTACAATGCGCAAAGACCCAGGTTTGAGTCCCTGGTCCCCACCTGCAGGGGGAAAGCTTCACTAGTGGTGAAGCTGTTCTGTAGGTGTCTCTCTGTCTCTCTTTCTCTCTATCCCCCCTTCCCTCTTGATTTCTGGCTGTCTCTATCCAATAAGTAAATAAAGATAATAAAATATAAAAATAAAAAAGAGGATGAACATTGAGAATAATCCATGATGTGCCTAATTATTATAATAATAAATTTGAGCCTTATGTTATTATGATAAATAAAACTGTGAGAGCATAGGTAACAATCACCACTTTTATTTGAATGAATTATTTACAAAGTGCTTTAGCACTTTTTACTATTGATAATTTTGCAATGATGAAATTCTTTTAAAATTTGATTCATTACATTTTATGTACAACTTTAAAAAGATACAAAAACTCAATTATTAAGGCCCTACAGAAGGCAAATAGCCAGAATCAAGGATGCATTTATTTATTGCATTTAGAATGACAGTAAAGTAAAAATATTTATATGTCAAATGCAAAAAAGCATTTTTTTAGTTAAGTAACTTACCTTTTGCCTGGCTTTTCCTTATTTAACTGGCTTATGTTCATTGAGTAAGGTTTTTGTTTTTTCTGCTCTAGTCTCTAGACCTTGTTGATTTTGGTAAATTGAAACAAAATTACTATCCCACCTCCATTTAAAAAACATATCCTGTAAATTAAGATTCTTTTTCTTTTTCTGCTATATTTGCTTAAAAGTTTATCAGTTTGGGGGGGGGGAGTAGGGAGAGGGAGGCAACTGCATTACAGTGGACAATATTTATATTTTAGATTTAAGTTGAAGCAGAAATAAAAGTTCTATGATAGCACTAATTGACCATGAAAGGTAAAACAAGTATTAACTTCCATTTTAGTTTTTATCCTATAGAATGGGAACAATATTAGTAATTTCACAAAGTTGTAAAAAACAAAATCTCAAGTTCTGGGCAAAGTGAGTACCCAATGTGAAATATAAAAGACAATAATAGTGTTTAATGCTTCAAATGAAAGATTGTTGTGCATGTTTGTTCTTCAACAGTGGATCAATAAGTACTTTGTAAAAGGGTTGCCATAGGGTGTTCTGACTCTCATGTGAAATTTACTCTGTCCTTAAAGACAGTCAACAAATAATACCATCCACATTATCCATTATCCAATGCACCAGATATGTTGATATCATCTTTGAGAAAAGAAACTTTTCTTCCTTTTTTTCTTTTTCTTTTTCTTTTTGGCATAAGTCATTGTCATATATCAGGAAAACAGCTGCAAGAATGTAAGAATTTGACAGTTTGGGGTTGCTTGTCCTTGTCTTTTTATTCCTGTCACAATCATTCTTGAAAATAGTCTCCTTGCAACAATGAAAAAAATATATAACCAGGTAGTTCATTTTCCAGCTCCTATTTTTCCCACGAGTTTCAGAAAATTGGACCCGAGAGGCCTGGCTTTATCAACCACTGGTAACATTACCGTGAAAATATCAGATACCTTGTCACTTAACCCTTAATCAGGTACCAATAAGAGTAGTGAAATACAACCACTTAAATATTACTTGGGCCAAAGAAAATGACTGTAATTGGCAGTCAGCACCTCAGTCGAACAATCTGAAAAGAAGTTTAAAAAAGAAGATTATTTACATTTGCTGTTATTTTTTTTCAGACTTAGTAAATTTTTTTCCAGAATAAATTCATTCAGAATACTAAGTACCTTGGATGGTATTGATTTGATGCCACCTCATTTGGTAATTACATATAATTTTACTATTCATATTCATGAGCAACTTGACACATTTTATTAAAAAATTGTTATTAGACAATATATCTCCAGAAATTCCTGTATACTAGCCAAATTAACATCTAGTGTAAAATCTGCTCATCAGCTTTCTTTTAAGTTCTCTTTATCTCAGTAAAAGTAAAATAATCTTTCTAGCAGTTTTCCCAAGGACATAAAATAAAAATGCAATAACAGAAAGAAGTTTCTTATTGCAAATCTCTGCTTAACCTCCTGTTTAATTTCACATGGCATCAGCTTTGCTGATTTTTTAAAGAATGTGGTAGCAGTTTTATGTTTCTTCCCTTATTTATTTTTATACTGGTTAATTTTTGATAATTTAATCTACTGTATTAACTTAGCTGATCTTAAAACCATGGAAATGTATATATCAATTACAGGTAGAACTTTAGATACAAGGAAGGAAAGGCAAAATATGGTGAAAAGTGGGTTTGATGTGGTCTTTTCAAGCAAGTCTAAGAATGTGGCCAACAGTTATAGGAGGTGTTGTGTGGAGCAGAGGAATCCAATATAGAATGGTATATAAGAACCTATCATTTGAGTCAGAGTGAGAAGAATCATACATGTGTGAGTAGTGAGTATCTATGCCTACCACCATACTAAGAAAACATAAAGGGACTAGGCAGTGGCGTACCTGGTTAAGTACTTATAGTACTAGGCAGAAGACCACTGCTAGGACCTGGGTTCAAACCCCTGCTCCTAACCTGTAGTGGGGATGCCTCAACAAGTGGTGAAGCAGGTCTTCAGTTGACTATCTTTCTCTCTCCCTCTCTATCTCCCCCTCTCCTCTTGATATCTCTGTCTTATCAAATAAAATAGAAGAAATTAAAAAAAAAGGAAAAAATAACCATGGGGACTAGTGGATTCATAGTGACAGCACCCAGCAATAAGCTGGGTGGCAATTAAAAAAAATAAGAGAAAAAAAGGAAGCGAGGGAGGAAGAGGGAAGGAAGGAAGGAAGAAGGAAGGAAGGAAGGAAGGAAGGGAGAAAGAAAGAAAGAAAGAAAGAAAGAAAGAAAGAAAGAAAGAAAGGGAGAAAGAAAGGAGAAAAGAAGGAAGGGAGGGAGAAAAGAAGGAAAGAAGGGGAAAAAAGAATGAAAACTATGAATATAACTAGAAATACTTATCTTCAAGCAGGGTCTGTGTTTTGTCATGGGTAGCCCATGCTTGAGTTGTGACACCACATGAGAATATGGGACTGGAAACAAAAAAAAAAGATTGATATTGAAATCAGTATTTAAGAGGTTGATCTTAGTTGTGTCTGCACCTTGGTGGCTGAAAGACAGTAAAATAAAGCAGGACACACTGTTTAATACATAGGAACCCAAAGGTAGAAATAGAGCAGATAAAATTAGGGGTCTTCACATGGGAAGAAGCTAGCAAGTCTATTTTAAGTATGTTCCAAGGGTCCCAAAACTTTAGTAATTTTGCCTGAGCTTGATAGTTAACATGCAAGTAGACTAAGAGTATTGTCCGAGAAGATGATGTCAAAGTTGAGAAAAGAACTAGAAAGCTGGATTAGGACAGAGAGTAGGTCCCAAACATGAGTAAAGTATAGAAATACCATTAACTGCTAATCCCATTTATCTGACCGAGGGTCCATATATACTCATATTCAGCACGGGAGTCTGTAACCTATGGTTATCTGTCAGTCTGAGCTAGAAGTCCATAGTTATAGCTAGATTGCTTCCATTTCAGGACCAGTATTCCTTGAGTGGAACAGTAGGTTGATAAAACCTTCCTTCAGAGAGTGGGGCATTCTGTGCTGATGTACAGTGAGGACAAGATCCTGGAGAGGTCCACAAGAGGGCTTATGATGATATTCCTGGTTGTGAAGTCTCACCTCTCCAGAGCCCTGTCCCACTAGGGAAAGATAGACACAGGCTGGAGGTATGGATCGACCTGCCAACTTCCATGTCCAGTGGAGAAGCACTTACAGAATCCAGATCTTCTACCTTCCACACCCCAAAATGAACTTTGATCCATACTCCCAGAAGGAAAATAGGGAAATTTCCAGTGGAGGGGATGGGACATGGAGCTCTGGTAGTGGGAACACTATGGAATTGTACCCCTGTTATCTTATAATCTTGTTAATCATTAGTAAACCAGTATCTGAAAAAAAGTAAAATAAATAAATAGGTCTATCTGAAGTAGAAAAATGAATTTAGATAATTGAATAAGGATCTTTAAGGACTTTGGGGAAGTCTTGGATGGGCAAGGAATATACCCATATTGTTAGCATTGGAGCTGAATTATCTATTTGTGCCCAATTCTGAATGCAAGAAATATTTATTGAGCACACACCTATATCATTAATACACAATTTGTGTAGATAAATATATAAAAATCTATAAATTGGGGACAGGGCATGATATCTGCTGGGAGACAGTCCATCCAGTATAGCATATGTGTGAGGATCTGGTTCAAGTCACTTTCACCCCTTGGAAGCATTTGTATGGGGAAGTTTCAGAAGAGTTAGAGCTATAGACCTGCAATATCATCTCTCTCTCTCTCTCTCTCTCTCTCTCTCTCTCTCTCTCTCTCTTCCTCCCTCCCTCCCCTCTCTCTCCCTCCCCCCTCTTTCTGTCACTCTCCCTCTGTCTCTGTCACCCTTCTCTCTGTCTCTAACAATCTATCTTTTAAAAAAAATCTATCAATCTAGACCCACCTTTGATTAATTCAGCATCTACTTTATTGGGAATAGTAGCAGTTATTGTTACATGCATTATTGTATGTGTTCTCACAACAAATATAGTAATATAAGGATGTTAATTCTATTGTAAAGATGAGGACATTGCTAAGAAAGAGAGATAAACTTACTTAGGTTTACACAACTAATAAGTGGCATAGTTTAATAAAACAATGCCATTTTAATAGTAAATTTCATAGTCCTTTTTAAATCTTATCTTTTTTATTTTATTTTTTTATTTAAGAAAGGATTAATTAACAAAACCATAGGGTAGGAGGGGTACAATTCCACACAATTCCCACCACCCAATCTCCATTTCACATCCCCTCCCCTGATAGCTTTCCCATTCTCTATCCCTCTGGGAGCATGGACCCAGGGTCATTGTGGCTTGAAGAAGGTAGAAGGTCTGGCTTCTGTAATTGCTTCCCCGCTGAACATGGGCGTGGACTAGTCGGTCCATACTCCCAGTCTGCCTCTCTCTTTCCCTAGTAGGGTGGGTCTCTAGGGAAGCAGAGCTCCAGGACACATTGGTGGGGTCTTCAGTCTAGGGAAGCCTGGCCAGCATCCTGATGACATCTGGAACCTGGTGAAGCAAACTCTAGGGCAATTTTGCTTTCAGGCATATATTTTGCAGTAGTTTATGGATATGTGTGAACATATGCTCTCTCTCTCACAGAAACTGGTGTATATCTAGGTTTTGGGACTTTGTTAGAAAGTGAACCACCTGAGATGAAATTAGAGTATACTATGAAAGGAAAGGTCTCACCCGAGTAATGAAGTTGAAGGGTTGTCATTCCACACGTGAAGTCTTAGGACACAGTCTGAAGTGAAGCTGTAGAGGTGGCAATCGTTGTGTTGGTTAGGTTGTGATCGGTAGATGGAATATTATTTGATATGGACTGGGAGAGGCATACGGGAACGTGGGCCCTATCCAATGGTTCCAGGACTGGGGTAAGTAGGGGCTCCATAGTTGAGATGTGAGGTTCCTGCTGTTTTAGGGTTCAAAAAGACAATGGATAGTTAATGTTATCATCACATTATTTGGTAATTGGGTTAACTTTGAAAAGTCCTTTTGTTAGGGTTTGCTGTACAGTACCCAGTATCTTGTATATAGCTGTGCTATTGGTTGCTTCTAATCTATTTGGTCTAGGCTTTTTAGAGAGTCTGCATATCAATTACACAGCCTATGTATTGAAAAGATTCAGTTTGTGTTTTGAAAAACTTTGAGACATACAATTAATTTTCCCCCTCTCATATTAATTAACTAGTTATTTTTATGACTACATTTTACTAGGAGTGTACATAAACACCATTCCCACACCAAAAGACTGTGACCTATCCCTCCCATCCACTCCCACCCCCCACTGTCCCAGGAAGCTTCATGTATAATCCTCACCACAGGGTTTTTACTTTGGTGCCCTACTTACAATTTGGTCAGGTCCTGCTTTTAGTTTCCCTTTAGATCTTCTTACTCAACTTCTGTTGATGAGTGGGATCATCCCATACTCATCTTTATCTTTCTGACTTAGCTCACTTAACATAATTCCTTCTAGCTCTGTCCAAGATGGGTCAGAGAAGGTGGGTTCATTGTTATTGATAGCTGCGTAGTATTCCATTGTGTATATATACCACAGCATTCTCAGCCACTCATCTGGTGTTGGGCACCTGGGTTGCTTCCAGATTTTAGCTATTAAGAATTGTGCTGCTATGAACATAAGAGTACATACCTCTTTTTGGTTGGGTATTATGGAGTCCTTGGGGTATAACCCCAGGAGAGGAATTACTGGATCATATGGAAGGTCCATGTCTAGCCTTCTGAGAGTTTTCCAGACTGCTCTCCACAGATCCTGGACCAATTTACATTCCCACCAGCAACGTAAAAGGGTTCCTCTGTCCCCACAACCTCTCCAGCATTTGTTGCTGCTGTCCGTTTTGATGTATGCCATTCTTACAGGAGTGAGGTAGCATCTTAGTGTTGTCTTAATTTGCATTTCTCTGACAATCAGTGACCTAGAGCAGTTTTTCATATGTTTGTTAGCCTTTTGGATCTCCTCTGAGGTGAATGTTTTGTTCATATCCTCTGCCCATTTTTGGATGGGGTCATTTGCTTTTTTGGTGCTAAGTTTGCTGAGCTCTTTGTATATTTTGGTGATTAGTTTCTTGTCTGATGTATGGCATGTGAAGATCTTCTCCCATTCTGTGATGGGTCTCTCTGTTTGTTTAATAGTTTCTTTGGATGTACAGAAGCTTTTCAATTTGATGTAGTCCTATTGGCTTGTTTCTGCTTTAGTCTTCCTTGCAATTGGGTTTGATTCATCAAAGATGTCCTTGAGGTGGAGGTGGGAAAGTGTTTTACCAATGTTTTCCTCTAAGTATTTGATTGTTTCTGGTCTGACATCTAGGTCTTTGATCCATTTGGAGTTGATTTTTGTTTCTGGTGAGATAAAGTGTTTCAGTTTCATTCTTCTGCATGTTACAACCCACTTTATCCAGCACCATTTATTGAAGAGAGCCTCCTTCATCCATTTAATCCTTTGGGCCCCCTTATCAAAGATTAGATGTCCATAGGTCTGGGGATTTATTTCTGGGCTTTCAATTCTGTTCCACTGGTCTGTGTGCCTATTTTTGTTCCAGTACCATGCTGTTTTGATGATGATGGCTTTATAATATAGTTTAAGGTCTAGGAGTGTGATGCCTCCATTTCTGTTTCTTTTCCTTAAGATGGTTTTGGCAATTCTACGTGTTTTCAGGTTCCAGATAAATGATTGTAGTGTTTGTTCTATTCTCTTAAAGAAGCTTGGTGGAACTTTGATGGGTATTGCATTAAATTTGTATATGGCTCTGGGGAGAATATTCATTTTGATGACATTTATTTTTCCAATCCATGAGCATGGGATATCTTTCCATTTCTTGGTATTAGTTTCTATTTCCTTGAGTAGCGACTCGTAGTTTTCAGTATATAAGTCTTTCACTTCTTTGGTCAACGTTATTCCTAGGTATTTGATTGATTTTGCTGAAACAGTAAAGGGGAGTGATTTCTGGATGTCTTCTTCTTCAGATTTAGTGTTTGCATAAAGAAATGCCACTGATTTCTGTACATTGATTTTGTAGCCTGATACCTTGCTATATTGCCTAATAACTTCCAGTATTTTTCTGCTGGATTCTTTAGGCTTTTCTATGTATACTATCATATCATTTGCAAATAGTGAGAGCTTGCCTTCTTCCCTTCCAATCTGTATCCCTTTGATTTCTTTCTCTTGCCTGATTGCTATGGCAAGAACTTCCAATACTATGTTGAAGTGTAACGGTGACAGTGGACAGCCCTGTCTAGTCCCCGATCTGAGGGGGAATGCTTTCAGCTTCTGTCCATTGAGTATGATGTTGGCTATAGGTTTGCTATATATAGACTCCACTATCTTGAGGAATTTCCCATCTATTCCCATTTTTTGTAGAGTTTTGAGCATGAATGGGTGTTGGATTTTGTCAAAGGCTTTCTCTGCATCTATTGAGATAATCATGTGGTTTTTGGCTTTGCTTTTATTGATGTGGTGAATGACATTGATTGGCTTACAGATGTTGAACCAGCCTTGCATTCCTGGGATGAATCCCACTTGGTCGTGATGAACAATCTTTTTGATATGTTGCTGTATCCAGTTGGCCAAGATCTTGTTTAATATTTTGGCATCTATGTTCATCAGGGATATTGGTCTGTAGTTTTCCTTTTTTGTTCTGTCCCTATCAGCTTTTGGTATCAGGGTGATGTTGGCTTCATAGAAGGTAGAAGGGAGTATTCCTGTTTCTTCAATCTTATGGAAAAGCTTAAGAAGTATGGGTACTAACTGCTTCCTGAAAGTTTTGTAGAATTCATTTGTGAAGCCATCTGGTCCAGGAGTTTTGTTGTTGGGGAGTTAAATCTTATCTGTTAACAAGAAGTGATCCATGTAATGATATAAGAATACTTATGATTACGGACATTTCACTTCACAGTTTCTCTTATCTTTTCTTCTCACATCCTCCCATTATGGATTTTCATCAGCCTTCTTTTGTTATAGCATTATACAATCTATTCCTTTCTATAACATTGTCTCTCACCTCTAAGGTTTTTTTTCTGGTTTGTTTTTTAAAACTTGGGCAAAAATACACACAGACATTCTAATATTACAGTATTTCCTTTCCTATTAATTTAGTTTTAATTCTGTTATTTTACTAATATATCTTAATAACTATATTTTTGCAATTTACACTTAAGATAATATCCTGAGTATTTTTTAGTTATTCAGGCTCATTCATTTGTTGTCAAATCATATTTAATTACTTAGTAGCTTGTCTTTCATGAGTGCTCTTGGAGTTTTCTCTTCTCTGTACAATAACCACTAAATTCCTAACCCTTTTGGTAGCAATTCCAAATTTTCATTATGTCTTCAGTTCTCTTTTTATATGTCACAGCCAACAGTTTCAGTTGAACATATAGATATTTCATACCTTGCCCTTTGACATTTAAATTCTTCAGTATTGTGAGTTACCACTCTTTTTTCCTGCTAATTTTCCACCATTGTTTAAGAAGCAAGCAAGCAAACAAACAAAAATGTTCTCTCTACTTCAGTCAATCAATTACTAATTTCTGAGTATATGGCAAACTTTATTTTTAATTAACTAATTAATTAACTTATAAGACAGTGAGAATTAATATATCACTCTGTGATATGTGGCACTGGGGATTACACTCAGGATCTCATGTATACCAAATCCCAAGTCCTAACTGATATGTCACCCATGGGCCCCTACTTCAACTTTCTTACAACTATCCCTTTGATGCTATTTTCATCATTTTATTGTTGAATTTGATGAGTCCTTTGTGTATTTTGTTTCTCGGTCCTCTGTCCAAGTATGACACATAAATTTTCTCCCACTCCATGGGGTTCTTTCTTTGATTCCCTTTGCCGTGCAGAAGCTTTCCATTTTTATGTAATACCATTGGTTTATTTTTGCTTTTATTTTCCTTTCAATTGGATTTAAATTGGTAAGGATAAAATAACAGCTCTTATGGAAGGGAGTTCTCTTAGAGTTCCTCTAAGTGTTTGATGGTTTCTAGCCTAACTTCTAACCCTTGCATCCATTATGAGATTACCTTTGTATATGATGAAATGTGGTGGTCCAGTTTCGTTCTTCATATTTCAACCGAGTTTTCCCAATACCATTTGTTGAATACATTCTCCTTGCTCAATTTGATTTTTTGGGTCCCTTATCAAAAATTGTATGTCTCTAGATGTGGAATATCACTTCTGGACTCTCAGTTCTATTCCACTAGTATGTCTGTATTTTAGTTTCAGTACCAGGCTATTGTGATTATAACGTCTCTGTAGTATGTTTCAGTTCAGGAACCACAATGACTCCATTGTTGTTGTTTTCTCTCAGAATTGCTTTGGCTAGTCTGGGTGTTCTATCCTGTTAAGACTGCTTAAGTGCCTAATATATAGAGTACTTAACTAGGCATTAAGAAAACAACAAAATTAAAAAGAAATAAACCTCTTCAAGGAATTGCTCATCCATTAGAGAGTACAAGAAAAATATATAATAAGGTACTGGATGCATATTGCTATTTCAGTTATATGCCAGGCATGTGAGAACACACAAGAAGCTGATTCTCAAAATATTTTTTGAAAGAGGCATTCATTGAGCTCCTATCTGAAATATGATTAGGATAATTTTTTTCCATCTATAAAATTGTTTTGGAGGCAGAGAGAATGCAAAGGTTGAAGGTCTAGATTATGCAATTTAAATCCCAATAGAAAAATTGGAATGCATGACATAGCAGCCAAGAAATGTGTATGGGTTAAAAATGTTGCAGAAATGAGGCAAGAAATTAAAGCAAAAATAATCACAGTATATGCTAAGGCTCAGTATAAAGGTTTTGATGTTAATTCTTTATATTTTTTCATATTTTAATATAAACTATGTATTTCTCCTTTATAAAAATTTGATTGAACTATAAGTATTATGTTTTATGTGTAGTGATTTATCAGTTCAATTTTAAAAACTCTTATACAAGGTAATTTTTAGTCTTTTAAATTTTTTTTATTCATTTATTTTAGATAGAGACAAATAAATTGAGAGGGAAGGGGGAGATATAATAAGAAGAGGGAGACACCTGCAGCCCTGCTTCACTGCTCATGAAGGTTTCCGTCTGCAGGTGGATACCAGGTGTTTGAACCTGGGTTTTTGCAGATGGTAGCTGTGCTCTTTCTCAGCCAAGTTCAACACCTTCTTGGCCCCACATAGCAATCTTTGCTTTTCTACTAATTCTGAAACCTTGTTGAAACAACCTAAGGATACAAAGTAAAATATTAACTATTACTAGGTAGTAACAATACTAATTCTAATACTGATATTACTAATGTTATCCATGTAGTTCATCAAAATGTAGAGAATGCCTGATATACTGACAATAAAATTGCATATAATTTATCTATTTTATTCAGATATTGTTATTCAAATATTATATTAACTATATAGATAATCATGATAATGAACTGACAAAAATAGCTGTTGTGTGGGTTTTTTTCTATCTGACTTAATAAAAAAAATATATATTAATATTGATATATTTTATGAAGTGTTATTAATAATGAACTTGGTCTTCTTGTTACATCTTCACCCTTGTAGCAATAATACAACACTGAATCTGATATTTGTTTACAATTGCTTTTTGTCTTCTACTCATGAGGACTGTTTCATCAAATTCATTACCTCAGGCAGCAGAATGTATGAAAGGTCTATGGCAAGTTTTAGATGAAGTATCTTGATCCAGTATGAGTTTCAGAAAGTAATGAGGACTGTAAAAGTGGAGGAAAACTGAGTGAGGATGTAAAAAGCAAACATCACAGAATTGGGGTGGGACAGAACAGCTGATTTAAAGCAACTGTATGATAAACTGTTGTATGCATATTGTTTAGTAAAGCAAAGTGAATAAAAATTCAAAAAATTACTATTAACTAATGTGAGATGTGAATTGCAAAGTTGCCTCTTTTTTTTAGAATGTCTATAATACATAGGTAAGGCCTAGTGATATGTAACTTGACTTGGCAGGCCATTTTTAGTACATATCTTTACAGTGCTGCATCTTAGAGTATTTAAAGCTATCCCCAGAATGAATCTGAAATTGTTTACACTTATAGTATATAGAATCTAATATACTGCAGCTGTGGCTAGGATATATATTTTTTCTGTAACTCTTACTAAGTGCAGTTGGGGTTATGTTTCCATTGTAAATTAAGTCTTCCAATATAAAGTTAGATTTTATATATTCATATGACTACTTCGTTTTTTTATTTTTCCTCCAGGGTTATTGCTGTGGTTCAGTGCCATCAGTATGAATCCACTGCTCCCAGAGGCCATTCATTCTTTTTTTTTTTTATCTTTATAATGTTTATTAGATAGGACAGAGAGAAATTGAGAGGGTAAGGGGAAGATAGAGAAAGACACTACTGAATGTACTGGTTTTTTTTTAAAATACTATTTTAATTATTTTTACAAAAAAAAGAAACAAACAAACAAACAAAAAACACCAGAGGCCCAAGAAAATTTTGCACTGCCCTATAGTTGCTCTGGAATTTGAAACTATGAAACCAGATTTAGGATCTCATACATTTGAAAATGTTCTTTTTCTATTTTTTAAATTTCTTTACTGGGGAATTTATGTTTTACATGCAATAGTAAATACAATAGTTTGTACATGCTTAACATTTCTCATTTTTCCATATAACAATACAACCCCCACTAGGTCCTCTGTCATCCTTCTTGGACCTGTATTCTCCCTTCCTCACCCACCCCAGAGTCTTTTACTTTGGTGCAATATGCCAATTCCAGTTCAAGTTCTGCTTGTGTTTTCTCTTCTGATCTTGTTTCTCAACTTCTGCCTGAGAGTGAGATCATCCCATATTCATCCTTCTGTTTCTGACTTATTTCACTTAACATGAATTTTTCAAGGTCCATCCAAGATCTGCTGGAAACAATGAAGTCACCCTTTCTTATGGCTGAGTAGTATTCCATTGTATGTATATACCACAACTTGCTCAACCACTCATCTGTTTTGGGATACCTGGGTTGCTTCCAGGTTTTGGCTATTACAAATTGTGCTACTAGGAACATGTGTACAAAGATCTTTTTGGATGGTTATGTTGGGTTCCTTAGAATATATCACCAGGAGAGGAATTGAAGGATCATAGGGTAGGTCTATTTCTAGCCTTGTGAGAGTTCTCCACACTATTCTCCGCAGAAGTTAGACCAATTTACATTCCCATCAGCTGTGCAGGAGGGTTCCTTTGACCCCACAACCTCTCCAGGATTTGCTGCTGTTCCCTTTTCTGATGTATGACATTCTCATAGGAGTGAAGTGGTATCTCATTGTTATCTTTATTTTCATTTCTCTGACAATCAGAGACTTGGAGCATTTTATCATGTGTTTCTCGGCCTTTGGGATCTCTTCTGTTGTGAATATTCTGTCCATGTCCTCAACCCACTTTTGGATAGGGTTATTTGTTGTCTTGTTGAGTTTGGCAAGCTCTTTCTGTATGCTGGTTATTAGCCTCTTGTCTGATGTGTGCCATGTAAAGATCTTCTCCCATTCTCTGAGGGGTCTCTTAATTTGGGTAGTCATTTCTTTTGTTGTGCAGAGGCTTTTTAATTAGATGTAGTTCCATAGGCTTATGCATGCCTTATTCTTCTTTGTAATTGGATTTGTTTCATTGAAGATATCTTTAAAATTTATGCAGAAAAAAGCTCTACCAATATTTTCCTCTACGTATCTGATAGTTTATAGTCTAACATTCAAGTCCTTGATCCACCTGGAATTTACTTTGTATTTGGTGAAATATAGTTATTCAGTTTCATTCTTCTGCATGTTTCAACCCATTTTTCCAACATCATTTGTTGAAAAGACTCTGCTTTCCCCATTTAATAGTCTGAACACCTTTGTCAAATATTAGACATCCATAGGTGTGGGCTCTCAGTTCTATTCCACTGGTCAGTGTGTCTATTCATGCTCCAGTACCGAGCAGTTTTGATGACAATGGCCCTATAATACAATTTGAGACGTTGGAGTGTGATGCCTCCAGTTCTGTTCTTTCTTCTCAAGATTGCTTTGGCAATTCTAGGTCTTTTCTGCTTCCAGATAAACATTTGTAGCATTTGTTCTATTCTCCTAAAAGATGTGGTTTGTGATCTTGATGGGATAGCATTAAATTTTTATATGGCTTTTGGTAGTATATTCATTTTGATGATGTTAGTTCTTCCAACCATGAACATGGAATATCTTTCCACTTCTTTGTGTCTTTTCAATTTCCTTGAGTAGTGACTCATAATTTTCAGTATACAAGTCTTTTACTTCTTTGGTTAGGTTTACTCCTAGATATTTTATTGTTTTTGCTGCCATAGTAAAATGAATTGATGTCTGGGTTTCAACTTCTAACTTAGTGTTTGCATAGAGGAATGCCACTGACTTTTTAATGTTGATTTTGTAGCCTGACATCTTGCTGTATTGTCTGATGATATCTTAAAGGTAATTGCTGGATTCTTTAGGTTTTTCTATGTATAGTATCATGTCATCTGCAAATAGAGAGAGGTTGGCTTCTTCTCTTCCATTCTGTATTCCTTTAATTTCTTGCTCCTGCCTTATTGCTATGGCAAGAACTTCCAACACTATGTTGAATAGTAATGGTCATATTGGACAGCTCTGTCTAGTCCCTGATCTGAGGGGGAATGCTTTCAGTTTTTTACCATTGTTGCATATAGGTTTCCTATATATAGACTTCACTATCTTCAGGAATTTTCCATCTATTCCCATTTTTTGTAGTGTTTTGATCATAAATGGATGTTGTATTTTGTCAAAGGCTTTCTCTGCATCTATTGATAGGATCATGTGGTTTTTGGTCTTGCTTTTGTTGATGTGGTGAATCATATTGATTGATTTACATATATTAAACCAACCTTGCATGCCTGGGATAAGCCCCACTTGGTCATGATGAACAATATTTTTAATATACTGCTGTATTGGATTGGCTAGAATTTTGTTCAGTATTTTAGCATCTATGTTCATCAGAGATATTGGTCTGTAGTTGTTGGGTAGTTGCCATCTCCCCCTGGCTTCTTCTTATCCATATGCCTATATAGGGATTTACTGATCCAAAGGTTTGGTCTATTTACATAAATCACTTTTACATAAAGCACTCCAGGGCATTGGTGGTTCAGTTATAGGATTCTCGCCTGTTCCGCCCCCTCCTTGTCACACTCTGATTTTCACCAGTCACTTTTCTCTCCACCCTCTCTATATCACATCCTGTTTCCACCCTACTTGGAGAGTATAAAAACAGCTGCTCTTCTGATTAAAGACACTTGGAAATTGCAAAAAAAAAAAAAAAAATTGTCACTAAAATGTGTTAACTCTAGTAACCTGAGTTTGCTTAAAAACCCAATGTAAAAATAGTCAAGAATCAATATATGTAACTTAAACTCGGTATGAAAGCTTTGCTATATAAAGACTGCTACATGAGGTCACGTAAGATGACCTTTACACAAAATTATAAAGATACCTAAACCAGTTATAATCATTGAGTTATCAATTGTAGTAAACTTCTAATTTGTTACAAAGTTTTTTCATAAGTAATTGACTACAGCTATGACAAGCCTTCGCATAAAGAAGCATCTGCTCATATAGAATCCCCAGAAATCCATCTTGGACCCCTGACCTCTGACATCACCCACAATTACAGCCATCCCCAGAAACCCATGATGTGACCTGACACAATCTGGAGAACCTGATTCACAGACTCCGAAGGACAAGACTTTCCTACTGCCTTTCTCTCAACCATCGGTGTCTGCTCTTCCTGCTTCTGTTTCGCCCATCATGTTTTGGCGGTTCCAGGTCACTCTCTACAGAGAAGAAAAGTTCCGGTGGCCGTCCTCCTCCATCAAGATAGACGTGTGGCATTTATTTCCTGGCCGTTGACATTGGACTGATGCTTCTATAGAACTTGCTGGACACTCCTTTTATACTCCTGGACTTCTTGAAGAATGACTGTAGCAGGCTGACTCGGGATTTTGCAATGCCAGATCACCCCTCTAGCCCCTCGGCTTATCAGGCCCCCACTCCTCCACCCATCAGGCTCACTCTGTCTCTTGCTACTCTTACTTATCCCTCCGTCTTGTGCTAGTTCTTTTTAAAGACACTTACACACTATCATTCTGCTTTCTTCCCAACAGGTTTCCGTTCACCCCTACACTGCTATTCCCCTGACAGAGATGAAGCCTTTTACAGACATTGACCCAGTTATATATGGCCATTAAGTAAGAGGAAGATGTTGGGGAATTGTGAGGATATGGTTGAGCTTGGAAGGGCTTGAGCCTGAGGGGTGTGTCAATCCTGTTAGTCTCTCTCTCCACGGAGAGGTTGAGCAAGGAGGGACAGTAGAACCCCAAAAAAGGTGTGCCTCTTATCAGTCTCCCTGCCTCACAAAGTGCCCCACACTCCTGATACTATGGCAAAAAGTTAAAAAGAAAGGGGGAGATGTTGGGTAGTTGCCATCTCCCCCTGGCTTCTTCTTATCCATATGCCTATATAGGGATTTACTGATCCAAAGGTTTGGTCTATTTACATAAATCACTTTTACATAAAGCACTCCAGGGCATTGGTGGTTCAGTTATAGGATTCTCGCCTGTTCCGCCCCCTCCTTGTCACACTCTGATTTTCACCAGTCACTTTTCTCTCCACCCTCTCTATATCACATCCTGTTTCCACCCTACTTGGAGAGTATAAAAACAGCTGCTCTTCTGATTAAAGACACTTGGAAATTGCTTTCCGGCTCCGAGAGTTCCAGAGTGTATCTCCTACGGAAGTTGGTGCAGCACGCGTTCCTGATCCCTCTCCCACACAGCAGCCTAGATCAGCTCCAGTTGAGTTCTCTCCAACCCAGAGAGCACTAGCTCGGGAAGAAGTACCCTCAGGCTATCCCGGCATGTAGTTTTCATTTTTTGGTTGTGTCCCTGTCTGTTTTGGTATCGAAGTAATGTTGGTTTCATGGAAGCTGGAAGGGAGTATTCCAGTGTCTTTAATCTTCTGGAAGACTTTTAAAAGTAGAAGTATTATTTCTTCTTTGAAGGTTTTGTAGAATTCATTTGTAAAAACCATCTGGAATAGGACTTTTATTTTTGGGAAGGTTTCTGATAACTGTTTTAATTTCATTAGCTGTGATGGGCCTGTTCATGTTATCTAGTTCCTCTTTACTTAGTTTTGAAAATTCATAGGCATCTAGGAAATTGTCCATTTCTTCCAGGTTCTCTAGCTTGGTGGCATATAGTTGTTCATAGAAGCCTCACAAGATATGTTGAATTTCTGCGGTGTCTGTTGTGATATCTCCTCTTTCATTTATTATCTGATTTATTTGGGTCTTCTCCCTTTTTGTTTTGTGAGTCTGGCTAAAGTTTTGTCAATTTTGTTTACTCTTTCAAAGAACCAACATTTACTTTCCTTGATCTTTTGTATAATTTTCAGTCTTATTTCTGCCCTAACTTTAGTGACTTCTGTCTTTCTGCTTGATTTAGGATTCCGTTATTCTTCTTCTAGGTCTTCAAGATGTGCAGTCAGGCTATTTATTTGTGTTTTTTTTTTTTTTCTTTCCTAATGTGTTCTTTTATGGCTATTAACTTCCCTCTCAGTACTGCCTTAGCTGTGTCCCAAATATTTTGATAGCGTGTGTCTTCATTTTCTTTTTTCTTTCTTTCTTTTTTAATTTTTTATTTATAAAAAGGAAACATTGACAAAACCATAGGATAAGAGGGGTACAGCTTCGCACAGTTCCTACCACCAGACCTCTGTATACCAACCGCTCCATTGATAGATTTCTTATTCTTTAACCCTCTACGAGTATGGACACAAGATCCTATGGGATGTAGAAGGTTAAAAGTCTGGCTTCTGTAATTGCTTCCCCACTGATATGGGTGTTGACTGGTCGATCCATACCCCCAGCCCATCTCTCTCTTTCCCTAATGGGGAAGGGCTCTGGGGACGCAGAGCTCCAAGACACATTGTTGGGGTTGTCTCTCCAGGGATGTCTGCTCACATCCTGCTAGCATCTGGAACCTGGTGGCTGAAAAGAGAATTAATATACAAAACCAAATAAATTGTTGAAAAATCACTGACCTAAAGGCTGGGATAGTGCATATGAAGTGTTGGGCGGGGCCCTCCATTTTGTAGATAGCTAGTAGACATATTTTAGTTATATTTCAAAGGGCCTGTAGCAATACTAGTGTTTTTGTTTGTTTTGTTTTGCCTGAGCCTGAAATCTGATATGCAGGTGAATCCTAATTATTGTCTGGGGAAATGATGTCATGGCTGGGAAAAGGGCCAGAAAGCTGGATCCCTAATATGGGAAAGGGGTATAAATATTGCTGACTGTAAATCCCATTGAATTGATGTGATCTGGTGTCCATAATTAGCTTAGGAGCCTTGTGACCTCTACATCCCTCTAGATATGAGCTCACATTCTGTGGTCACGGGTAGGAACATTTCATGCTGCCCCAGTATCGACCCATCTTCCTCAGGGGTAGCATAGAGTATCCTCCCTTCAGAGTATGGAACATTCTCTACCTTTGTTGATCCAGGTTGAGGGCAAGGTCCTATGGGGATCCACAAAGGTGTCTGTTTTGTTGTTCCTGATATAAGTGACTGGTAACAATGGAGAGAGGGATTTATTTGAGGTCTAGGCCCATCAAGTCTGTTTGGGAGTCTCAGGACTCCCTCATTAGGGCCCCAGCTGGTAGAATGGCCTGATAGTGAATAAATAGTCATCATTAAAGTATGCCAGTCTCTTACCCTTACTCAGGTTTTGCAGTCCTTGCTTTAATAAGGTTAGCTTTGGAGTGAGTGAGAGAACTGTAATAGGAAGTAGGTGAGGAGGATATCTAAGTCTAAGTGGACACTATTTCATTATGAACTTGATACTAACTCACTTTAGACTATTGTGTATTTTTGCTTTCAGGTATATTTTTTCCCTAATTTATGGATACATGTGAACATATGCTCTATTTTACGGGACCTGGCCTATATCTAGGTGTTGGATCTTTGTTAGGAAGTGAACCTCATGGAATGGAATTAGAGAATACCATGAAAGGAAAGGTTTCACCTGAGTGATGAGGGTGAAAGGTTGGCAATCCATGTCTGATGCCTCTGTACAAAGTCTGAGGTGAAGCATGCTGAGATGGTACTCATTGCATTGATTAGGTTGGAATCAGTTGATGCAATATCATTTGGCCTGACTTGATAGAAGCATGTAGGGAAGTGAGTCCCACCCTAGAGGTTCCAGGATTAGGAGAAAAATAGGCTCTATAGAAGAAGCAGGAGATTTCTTTTGTCTTAGGGTTTAAGAAGACAATAGATAGTTATTGCAATAATCACATTGTTTGGCAATTGGGTTAAATTTGAAAAATCCCTTTGTTAGGATTTTCATACATACCCTCACCATATTTTATGTCCTTTGACATTATTTGCATATAGCTATGCCACCAGTTGCTTTTGTTCTCCCTGGACTAAGCTTTTAAGAGAGTCAACATATCAAAGACTCAGCCTATATATTTAAAAGACTCAGTCTGTGCTTTAAAAAGTTTGAGACATTCAATCAATTTTCCCCTCTCATATTAATTAAATAGTGATTTATAAACTACAAATTTCTAGGAGTGTATATAAACACCATTCCCACCACCAAAATACTGTGTCCCTTCCCTTATCCCCCGCACCCCCCACCCCATGAAGCTGAACATCAACCCTCACCCTCCACACAGGGTTTGTACTTGGTGCCCTACTCCAAAATAAGTCAACTCCTGCTTTGAATTTCCCTTTCTGTTCTTCTTTCTCAACTTTTGTTTATGAATGGGTCATCCCATACTCCTCTTTATCTTTCTGACTTAGCTCACTTAACATAATTCCTTCTACTCCATCCAAGATGGGTCAGAGAAGGTGGGTTCATTGTTCTTAATAGCTGTGTAGTATTCCATTGTGTATATATGCCACAGCTTTCTCAGCCACTCATCTGTTGTTGGGCACCTGGGTTGCTTCCAGGTTTTAGCTATTACAAATTGACCCATGTGGACTTGAGTAAAATGTATATTCCAGTTTCCTGGGATAAATGGCTCTGAAAATGTCCAATAGTTATATTTTATCTATCTCCTCATTTAGCTACCTCGTGTCTTTATTGATTTTATGCCTGCATGATCTGTCAAATTGAGAGACTGGGGTGTTGAAGTGCCTACTATGACTGTGTTTCCTGTAGCTCTTTCAGTAGATGGTTGATATATTTAGGAGACTTCTCATTGGGTGCAAAGATGTTAATAATTGTTAAGTCCTCTTGATTGACTGATGCACTGAGCATTAAGTAGTGTCCACCCCTATTTTTTAAAATTTTATTTATTTTAAAGTCTATCAGTTCAGATATGAGAATAGCTGTTCCTGAACTTTTTTGTGGGCCATTGGCCTGTATGATAGTTTTCCATCCTTTCACTTTGAGTCTGTGTTTGTCTTGTTGAATTAGGTGGGTTTCCTGTAGACAGAATATTGTTAGGTTGTGTTTTCTCATCCATCTTCATACTCTGTGCCTTTAAGTAGGTGAATTCAGGCCATTGACATTTATTTATATCAAATATTGAAGATATTTTAATGCCATTTTTGTAGAGTTTTAGAGTGTTCTGATATATGGCCTATTTATGGTGGTCTATTTATAGGAGACCTTTCAGAACTTCTTTCAGGGCAGGCTTGTTGATAGATGTTTCCTTAACTACTGCTTGTCTGAGAATGTTTTTTATGCTTCCATCTAGTCTGAATGACATTTTAGCAGGATACTGTAGTCTTGACTGAAAGCCTTTCTCATTGAGCACTCGATAGATAACTTGCCATTCTCTTCTGGCCTGTAGTGTTTGTGTGGAGAAGTCAGCTGCTAATCTTATGGGTTTTCCTCTGTAGGTGACCTTTGTTTTTCTCTTGCAGCCTTCAGGATGCTTTCTTTATCCTTATTCCTTTCCATTCTAAATATGATGTATCTTGGTGTCTTTAAGTCTGAGTTAACTCTGATTGGGATCCTCTGGGTTTATTGAACCTTTATGTTTTTTATGTTATCTAGAGTAGAAAAGTTTTCAGCTATTAAGTCCTGAAAAATGTTTTCATCTCCTCCCTCTCTTTCTCTGGTAAGCCAATAATGTGTATATTATTTCTTTTATTATTATTTATTATTTTTTATTTATTTATTTTAAGAAGGAAACATTAACATAACTGTATGATAGGAGGGGTACAACTCAACACAATTCCCACCACCAGATCTCTATATCCCATCCCCTCCCCTGATAGCTTTCCCATTCTTTATTCCTCAGGGAGTATGGAACGAAGGTCATTGTGGGTTGCAGAAGGTTGAAGGTTTGGCTTCCATAATTTCCAGAAGAAGCAGAAGAAGGAGGAAGGAAGAAAAAAAAGACAAGAATAAGGAAAAAAAAAGAAAAATTAGAGCAGTGAAAGGGAAGAGTTTTTGTTGTTGTTGTTGTTTGTTTGTTTTTAATTAGCTAGGAGGAGGGAGAAGGGGGAGAGGGGATAGAGTAGATAGTTAGAATGAAAGAAGTTCCTCTCACAATGGATAGGACACCCAGTCACCTAGCAATGGAATATACACTAAAATTTAATTTTGGTCAACCTGAAGGATGGGGGGAAAGTGACACACATATATATAGTAGAATTAATAAAATAGAACAGAGTAAAAAACCCTAACATTCAGTCTGCAGATTGGATGGATCCTGATTGGCTCAGGCAGCCTGAGCCAAGACAGCCAATTGTTAAAAAAGAAAAGAAAGAAAGAAAAAGAAAAGAAAAGAAGAGAAAAACCTCCAGGTAGTATTTCCCAGGCAGAGGTGAGGCTCTGATTGGTCAGATAATTGTCATTCCAATTGAGCTTAAACCACTTAGAAGGAAAAAAAAAACAAAAAGAGCAGAGGGAATCAAAAAGGAAAAGGATTGGAATCACACCCCTGGTGAGCCAGGAATCTTGGTAAAGAAAAACGCTCTATGGAAAGCCTTCTAATAGCAGCTCTTCAGCCCCCAGGGTCTGGTTATAGGGTAGGGAAGAGGGGTGTGTTTCATAAATAATCACCACATTTCCTTTCTTTGTTCTCTGTTTTCTATTCCAAACTGAGCTATAGTCACCTCCTTGGTGTCATACTTAGAACACTTATTCACTGTCCTGCTGATGGCCAGGTATCCTACCATTTCCAACAATTGTTGTCAGAGCTCACACCAGCAGCTGCTTCCAGGTCATCATCTTGGCTCTGCCCCACATGTATATTATTTCTTTTGAAGTCATCCCATAGGTATCTCTTATTCTCTTTTGAGAGATTGTTATTCTCTTTTGAAGTCATCCCATAGGTCTCTCTTATTCTCTTTTTGAGATCTCTTACTTCTTTTTTGGTTGTCTCTAATTGGTCCTCAATTTTGCTAATTCTATCTCAGCCTCATTCATTCTATTCTCTCTCCCCTCTAGTGTTTTCTGGAGTTCATCTCTTTTGTTTCCCTGTTCTGATATTGTTTTAGCTTGTTCAGCTAGTTGTGTTCCTAGCTCAGCTATTTCACCTTTAAGCTCTCTAATAACCTTGAGATAATTAGTGTTTTCTTTCAGGGTCTCATTTGCTGTTTCTGCATTTCTGATGACAATTATTTCAAACTCTTCCTTACTTCTGTGATTATTTTCTTAACTAGTGTTTGGATGTTGACCTCATTATTTTGTGCTTCACCCTTTGGGGGGCTTTTAGTTGGACTCTTGTCCTGGTTCATTTCTCCAATATTTCTTCTTATTGGTTTAACCATTTTATATAGTATGTATGAGGTCCCTCTCTCAGTAGTTTTCAAATTACTGATCACTATTGCCTGGATTGACTTGTGTCTAAGTAAGGTAATTAAAGGGTTCACAGTTGTGAAAATTGACAGTTGTTTCAATAGTATTTTAATCCCTGAGTTGGAGCATAATTGTTTAAAAGCCTCCTTTGTTCTTTTTCTTCCCTGTAGGCTATGGGAGCCTGAGGGCTTTTAAACTATAAGTAGGCTTTTTAGCTTAATCCCTGACTCCTCACCAAGAGATAAATGAGGGTGGGGCAGAGATAATCCAGTGGTTATGCACAGAGACATTCTCAGCCCCAGCACTAAGCCAAGGAGGTATAGACATTCACCTATGTTTCCTTGTTAGTTCTCTGTCCCCTGGTGTCAGCCCAGGGCCTCCCTGTCACTGCTCCCAGATTCTGAGGGCAGTAGCAATGGAGACTCACAGTTGCATTTGGTTAGTCTCAGGGGAATCTTCTCCTCCCTTCAGCTATCCCCTTGTTGGTGAAACAGACTGGAGGTGGTATCTCAACTGGTAAATTGCTGGACTGTTAGTGGAATATCTCACCTATCCCTGTTTTCTCTTTGTAGATTGTGCACAGCTTTCTTGAATTTCTATGCCAACACCTTAAGGCATGCCATGTGTTGCTCTGAATTTTATTACCATTATAATTAATCTTAAACTAGTGTATAGGACACTCTAAATTATAAGGCACCTTTATGTGATAATGGAAAACAAATCAGTAATGCTAATATTATTGCAATTGAAGAAGTCCATGATTACAAATGCATAAAAACCTGGCACTAGTGTAAAAGTGAAATAAGGTTGAAAGCTTTTCACTGTTGGTTGTCAAAACATTTTTTTTTTTTAATTCTCAGCCTAGAGAATTAGCTTACTGTCATCACAGCAGTCTTTTTCCATGAGAGCCATTATTTTAATTTCTTGCTGCTATTTCTGTTGAGAAGTCAGGTTCTGCAACCTCTTGTTTCATATAAGCCAAATATGAGTATAGACATGGTTTGTCAGGGAGTGTATAGTTTTGCTCTTGGTTGAGTGCATGTGTTACAATGTGAAAGGACCCAAGTTTGAGCCCCTGGTCCCCACCTGCAGGGGGAAAGCTTTGCGAGTGGTAAAGCAGCACTGCAGGTGTCTTTTTGTAACCCTAACTCCCACTTCCCTCTCAATTTCTGAGTGTCTATATCCAATAAATAAATAATTATAATAAAAAAGATATGGTATGTCTTCATATGACAGCAATAACTGGTATCAGAAACAGGAAATGAAACATATTTCTTTGGACAATTAGCCATCCCTGTATCCAAATAACCTAAAGTGTAATTGTTTTCTAATTATTTCATGTTTCCACAGTCCCTTAGATGGACTAATATAACACACATATTATTTAAGAAACATAGATCTTATATTTATTTTTCAGTGACTAATGTTGAAGTGGTTCAAATAATCACAATAAGTATAGAGAATCTATGTTAAGGAGATTTTACTGTTTTCACTCAATAGCAAATTATTTTACAATGTGAGTAATTTTACCTTAAATCTATAATAGTTGGTTTCTTTGGTGTGAAACTTGACAGATAGCAGCACTTTGAAAGTCACTGCTTATAACGTTGACAATATTATTGTGCAACTTACATCAGCTTCAATGTTTTCTTGAAGTTATTCATCCATGCCTTCAAAGAAGTGCTTGGTGATGATTGTATAATAAATAGGTCAGTCTTCAATTCCTTCAAGTGGAGACTCATGACTGTCTTTCTTTTTAATTCCAGAGATATATGTTCAATGTTTAAAGTTCATCAACCAACAATGAAAATAGACCAATAATTATTTATTTTTGAAAAAAATTTTACTCAGACAATGTATATATAAATCTTTATGTCAATGCTTTACAAAAAACATTGGTCATTGGTAGAAATTACTATTCTCTTAAGCTTCACCATCATCTTCCTTGGTACTTTTTAAAGCTTTCTGGTAGAATATACATTACATGGGATTGTTTAGTCATGATTTTCTTGGTGTTTGACACTGTGAAGAGGAATAAACTGTAGGCCAAAGTATATGATTTTATTATAGACCTTAGTTTATGCAGAATCATATGGTCTTATACTTTAATGTTGCTCTGAATCCAAAGTCATTAAGACTAGTATTTTAAAGTATCAGTTAATAATTTGCAGTGGGGATAAAAAGAATGAGCTCTACTAACCAACTTCTTTTGAACTTGTTCTTTAATGAAATCTACTTTTGAATAAGCTGGTTGTCATTCCACCTTTTCCAGAAAAATTATAGACAAGTATTCACCTTTCTGAAGAGGATATAGATTTAAATCATGAAGTGCAGCTCTTAATAAATGACCTTGCTTTCTAATAATCCTTAGAACATTTACAGATCAATTGTTCTAAAAATAAGGTCATTATTTGGTAAACATTTTCTGTCTTCTAATTGACATATGGCTGGCAGTTCCAAACCACAATTATTTTGAATGAGCCTGAAAACATTTGGGCTACAAAACATTATAATATCAATCAAAGGAAGTAAAATATTTTTAGTTTCTATTTTAGGGATAAATATTCATAGCCTAATTTGAAAGTCTTACTTTCAGTCTTCAGTTAAAATTCTGTCTGCTAGGGAGTCGGGCTGTAGCGCAGCGGGTTAAGCGCAGGTGGCGCAAAGCACAAGGACGGGCATAAGGATCCCGGTTCGAACCCCGGCTCCCCACCTGCAGGGGAGTCACTTCACAGGCGGTGAAGCGGGTCTGCAGGTGTCTATCTTTCTCTCCTCCTCTCTGTCTTCCCCTCCTCTCTCCATTTCTCTCTGTCCTATCCAACAACGACAACAACAATAATAACTACAACAATAAAACAAGGGCAACAAAAGGGAATAAATAAATAAAATAAATTTTTAAAAAATTCTGTCTGCTATTATCTTCAAACAATTTCAAAATCCTAGTATTAAACACATCAGTACTGAACTGGTCAATTGAGGGATCTGCTTTAAATATAGTAACAAATAATTAACTCTCTTCTATGAAACACATTGAAATAATTTTTCTTTTACTATAGGGACATCTCAATTTTGCCTGAGAGACAAAAATAATTACTTCTATTTTATGAAAAATGGAAGTTAAAAGATTCTCTGATACTATTCAGTAATTAATAACAGTTCCTAAACACTGCATATGAATCCTAAATTTTACATTTGTTGTTACACACATCTTATATTCTATGAATTTTTACCATAGTTCATTGAGTATTTTTACTTTGGGAAATCAAACAATACTGTATCTTGTTTTACATAAGTCAAATATAATTATAAAACAATAGAAGTGACCGATGTCAGAAGCAAAAGTGGTTAACATGTTTTTTATAAATAGTTCTCCTGCACTTGTTTTTTAAAAACACTATTGTTTCTATTTTATTTTTCTGTAGTTGTAAGGCATACATTACAAGTTAGGATATAATATGGTAGTAGCATGATAGCTTATATTCTACAAAGTAAGAGAAGCTGTGTTAGTCAAAATATGTCTGAAAGAAATGCTACCTTATTTTAGAGTTAACATGTGAAAATCCTTTACACGTTAGAATCAGTTAATTACATCTATATAAATCCTGTTTTCTAAAACTCTTGTCATGCATTTTATGTAATCAAAGTTTTTAATTGATGGGTATTTGATTCACTTCCATATTTTAATCTTTTGGTTTCTTCTAAATATTTTATTATTATTTCATTTGTATCTTTCTTATACTTAATTGGACAGAAAGAAATTGAGAGGGATGAAGATAAAGAAGGGAGGAAGAGATACAACTACAACATTGCTTCATCACTAATGAACCAGGGGCTTGAACCTGGATCCTTGCACATGATAATATGTGTGCTTAAACAAGTGTTCCAGCACCAGGCCCTCTTTTGAATATTTTGGCAGTTCAAGTGCACTAAGGATTTTCTTGATAACAAATAGAAGATGACTAAACAACACTAAAAATAAAGTTAATAGTTTTGTGGGGGGGGCAGAAAAAGGGACTGGGGTAAGAGCAAAATACTACTCTACGATTTTATGCAGTACTGGAGATAATATTTCAGACCTATGACATGTAACATCTGACCTCTAACTCTGATCTACCTTCTCATTTCCCAAAACAAGGGATATAATATCTTCTTTTGGGGGGTTAATTTCTCACAGAGACTTGAAAAGTTTGCTATTTTAGAAGTCACTCTGATAAGCTAATTTCTAATGAATATGCTATTCTTGTTAATTCCAATTTTTCTTAAGTTCTTACTACTGAAATGTAATACTAAAAAATATATGTCCACAGAGTTTAGATTTTGATACAATGTTATAGAATAAGCCTTAAAAATGTGAATTTTAAAGTGAAAATCATTTTAAAATTGAAATAGTAAATACTGGACTCTAAGTTGTCGTTTTCGCTGGGCTGGCTTCACGGGCAGGAAACAGATGACCAGAAACTCGTGGCTGAGCTGAGAACGCAGTTTAATCTTTATTCACGAGCAAACAGTTCAAAAACTAACCTAAACTAGTCACCACACAGATCTGTCTTGCATCTTTCTCCTCCAGCTGCAGAGTCAGGAACTCAGGAAGTAGGTAGGGTAGGGGGCGGGGCGGGGAGAAGAAGTGCGAAACTAGCAAGGGCTAAACCAAATCTCCTGGAGATGGGGGTTGTGAGACCAAACCAATGTAACAGAAAAGATCATGTAAATAGACCACAATGTCAAGCAATGTAACAGAAGCAGAACTAGATCCCAGAAGCAGAACTAGAAGCATACCAACATAAGTCACTGTTATCTGAGGTGTAGATAATCCATTCTAGTCAGAAATGTGGTTTTGAACTGTCTTTGAATTCCCAAGTATGACAACTAAACAATTTCTTATATAGTCTTCTATCTATTGTCCTTCATTCTCTGAATGTGTTGGTATAGCCTGTCCTGTGATAAAAGGAGATCTAAATAATAGACTATTTCATCAATCATTTTTAATTTGGACATTTTTTTAGATTACATTTTATTTTTGAAGTAGAAGGTCAGTAGCTTACATTAAAAAATATAATGTGTCTGCCCTTGAAGTATTAGACTTTGCTGGGTTATTTCCCCTGTTTCACACTTTGTGTGGTAGATGGCAAAAAAAGAGTTCATTCTATTCTCCATCTAAGTTTGAAAGATATTTAAAAATATTCAACCTCCTTTGTATAATGCCCAGGTATCATAATATGTTTTTGAGGCAGAGATTAAAACACTTTTATAAATTTTCTTTTGTTCTAATTTTTTTTTTACGACATAAGTTTCTTTAATAATGAATAACACCTGTATCACTTGTGGGGAATTGTGGAAAGTAGAATGAACCCTCACCTGAAATCGAAAACTTTACTTTAGTCTTGAATATTTGACCTACTACTAGTTCTTACCATGTAAAAACTACTTAATAAATATTCATATAGGGAGTCGGGTGGTAGCACAGTGGGTTAAGCGCACATGGCGCATAGCACAAAGACAGGTCAGGATCCCGGTTCAAGCCCGGGCTCCCCACCTGCAGGGGAGTCGCTTCACAGGTGGTGAAGCAGGTCTGCAGGTGTCTCTCTGTCTCCCTTCCTCTCTATCTCCTCCTTCTCTCTCAATTTCTGTCTCTATCCAATAACAAATAAATAAAGTTTAAAAAAAATAAATACTCATATAGTGCATGAATTAATTGCTAATACAACAGTGAATGGTTGATGTTTTATCTTTGTGCATTTCTAAATGTACTTGGAGAAGCAGATTGCTACAATATAAAGTAATAGAATTATACTGAAAATATAGATGCGATGATCACTGAAAACATTGCAAAGGGAGGATGCAAAGGTATATTTACTAAGCATATCTAAAAATATGTGAATTATGTACTTGAATAATCAGATAAAGGTAGCCTCTTAAACTACTCTGCCTTAGTCAGTCATTCTTTTTTTTTTTTTGAGAAAGTAGTAATATAGCCATTTAAATTATATTAATTTTCCCAGTCCATGAGCACAGTATCTTTTCATTTTTCTGCCTATTTTTTAAATTTTTTTGGGGGGGCATATTTTTTTTTTGTCAAAGTCATTCATTAATGTGATATAGATAACTTAGAAGCCAGTTCTGGTAATGTTTAAATTCCAGAATTCTGAATTGGAATGAATGAATTACTAGTGTTCCAATATTTCCATCACTTTTATGGCCTTGATATATTTGGAAGATATCCCATGTCTGTTTGTGGCACTTTAATATTACCAGTTAGCCAGATCTTGGCCTGTTGGGTTGTGCTTCACTGGAGAAAGAAGAGACCAAGCACTCATGTTAGAGCGGGAACACAAATCTTTTTTTTTTTTTTTTAATTTTTTATTTAAGAAAGGATTAATGAACAAAAACATAAGGTAGGAGGGGTACAACTCCACACAATTCCCACCACCCAATCTCCATAACCCACCCCCTCCCATGATAGCTTTCCCATTCTCTAGCCCTCTTGGAGCATGGACCCAGGGTCATTCAGGGTTGCAGAAGGTAGAAGGTCTGGCTTCTGTAATTGCTTCCCCGCTGAACATGGGGTTGGTGTGGGCACAGTGGGTTTAGGCCACATGGAGCTAGCAAAAAGGCTGCCTCTCGCTATGTTCACCAGCCCTTCTCCAGGTCCGCATGCGGAAGTGAAAGAGGGAGGAAACATGGAGCAGCAGAGGGATTTATAGGGTAAAAACTGGAAGTGGCAAGTCGGGAATGGGATTGGCTAGGAAAGGGGGTGGAGAAAATAAGGCACTCTGGTAAAGTAGAAAGCTTCTGTAGCAATGGTTGCTAGGGTTTTAGCTAGTGGAAGGGCGATACCCTGAGGGGGTAATATGGTGGCTGAGGAGTTATTTTAGAACAAGGCAGAAGATTGATATGTAAATAATAATACTCGCATGGAAATATGGTGGTTTGTGGGTCCTGCCTAACTCAACCACATCTGTACAATATCCCAACATTGGCCGATCAATTCACTAAAGCTGAACTATTTTTACATTTTTTTTACCTTCCATATGTAATGCCAGTTTATCAGTCTGTTGTCACAGGTGTACATTTTCATGTCTCCCCATGACATATACATACACCACACCCTCCACCAACTTGTTCTGTTCCTTCACCATAAGAAAGATTTTAAAACTCATTTACATGATCTTTTAAAACTCCATTCCTCTAATCCCCATTACTTTACCTCCCCCAAATTGTATTTGTTATTATATAACTAGAAGTCATGGTATAGCTAATATATTCAAGCTCATGCTAGCTGCTTTGTCTGTCTTTATTTTCAGGCACTCAGTCTTGAGTACATGAAATTTATTGTAATTTAATTATAATATTTTTATTTTATTGTAATTTAAATTATATTGTATTGTAATTTTATTGTAATTTAAATACAGTAATACAATACATTTTAAATTAAAAAAATTGAAAACTAAATACATTATATATTGT
This sequence comes from Erinaceus europaeus, assembly GCF_950295315.1. NCBI lineage: Eukaryota > Metazoa > Chordata > Mammalia > Eulipotyphla > Erinaceidae > Erinaceus > Erinaceus europaeus. The sequence goes on along the minus strand of NC_080171.1, from coordinate 44,610,743 downwards.
ATTACTACAGATTTCATTTTGCATTATTTAATACTGAAAATAGTCTAAAGAGAATTATCTATAAATGAGAAAATCTAACAAGAGTGAATTAATATTTTATTTTACTTTATTTTTATTGCTGCCAAGGTTATTGCTGAGACTTGGTCTGGGCACTACGAATCCACCAATCACAATGGCATTTTTTCCTTTAATTATTTTTCCTCTTTTCCTTTCTAATTTTTACTAGATGGGATAGGGAGAAACTGAGGGAGGCTGGGGAGATTGAAAGAAGGAGAGAAAATGGACACCTGCAGACCTGCTTCACCATTTGTGAAACAGACCTCCTGCAGGTGGGGTGGGGAAAGGCGTTCCAACCTTTATCCTCAGCTTAGTAATGTGTGCTCTTAACCAGATGCACCACCACTCAGTCCCATGAATGATTACCTCTACTAAGTGCCACAAATGTTTGATTAGTCTCTTTACTACATAAGCTTATTTGTTCAATAATACCGCTTTTATTTTCCCTCTCTGAAAATGAAATTGACCTCGAGTTACCTATTTTATATATAACTGTGAAAGAACCAAATAAACCCTCATTTTCTCCATCTTTAAATTGGAAGAGTGTATAGCTTGATTTTCTAGTATAGTGACTTCATATCTTTTGTCATGTTGTCTGATACTAAGTAAGAGAATATGTATATGAAGTCCATAAACAAGATGGTTTCTAAGTATTTTAGAATTCTATTAGAAGATATGAATTTCTTATATGAGAGCTGGAGATTCAACTTTTATTTCCTTTTGAAAATCTGTTCAGTACTATATTAAAGTAGAGATGAAATAGGCATACTGGTACAGTGCACTTTTGTAAGAATAAGGTTCATTTGGTGGATTTCATAAGAATGAGATATTTTAGAGAATGCTTCTATACCAAAAAAGCATTGTAAAAAGCTAATTTGAAAATACTTTTTCCGACAAGTTTTACTTAATGACTATTAGTTGAATAAGTAAAGTCATAAATTGTGTGTGTGTGTGTGTGTGTGTGTTGGTAATTTCCTGAACTATCTTAAATAATTCATCCTAAAGTTATGAAAACTTTTCTTATGGGTTATCCTTGAAATAGATATCTTATTGGAGCTTGGTAAGAATTTATACTTTACTAAAAGGCATAGAGCATATTTGCAATCTGAAAAAAGATAATTACATGAGATATTATTATATGGAACTCTCAAATTCATAAACTTTTCCCTCAAGTTGTACACTCTAGATAAAGAGACCATAATATTTCCTGTTTTTCTTCACAATAAATGCTTATTTGTTTATCCATTGGTGCCAAGTGCTTATCTCATAATAATTGTTGCAGTGCTAAGCAGTCATTTTCCACTAGTACATTCAGTTATAAAATATTGAATCACCCATTTCTACCTACAAAGCAAGATGAGCAGTTAATTTCCTCTGGGTGTTCTGTGGAGGGATATTTTGGAGAGTTTTCGTGGCTCTCCAGATGATCAGTTATTATGATATTAGTCTCTCAGTATTGCTAGAATTCATCCTGCTCTATTCTCTACCCAACAACTTTCTTCCCATGTTTTGATAAAAGCCTGTAGTTATATTGACATAACAAAAAAGCTATGCATTAAAGGATCAATATTAGAAACAAAATTTGTACCATCTTCAATAGATGCTGTAAAAATACTTAGCATAATTTGAGCATCAAGTAATAATACTTGTAGGCATTCCTTTTATGTAAGTTCAAAATTACAGAGTCTTAAAAAACAGTCCTAGTGCCACAAAGGAAGACGAACACTTCCACTTAGGAGCAGTATTTAAACATAAAATGAATGTAATGTATATACATGTGTATGTATAAAGTTTACTTTTTAAAAATTATAACTTTGGTAACTCCTTATCATACTTATTTCCTTCTAGTTTCTAAAAAGAAATAATTCCAGAATGTTTTTCAGAAAAACAAACTTTGCATATATTTCGTTGTTCATTGTTTTGTTTTTTTTCTTAAACATGTATTATGTAGGGCCTATGGGATAGATAATCTGGACAATGTCACTGATTTTTTATGGAAATGTTCCAGGTTCTAGCCCTACCCCCCATTACACTTTATGAAACTTTGGTGCTATGGTATCTCTCTCTTTCTCCCCCTCTTCCTCTCGCTCTCCCTCTCCCTTCTCCCTCCTCCCTCCTCCCTCTCCCTCTCCCTCTCTCTCTTTTTCTATCACCTAGAAATGACCATCTAGAGTTATGTAGTCCCAGCAAAAAGAAAATAAATGTGTAGATTTTTCAAATAACTATAAACGAACTACAGCAGATTATTTCACAGTACTTCTGAATTATAAATCATGTTTAAGACTTTTTGAATGACAAAAGATGACAATACTACCTGTTCCTAAAAAATAGGAGCTGCTATAAGCTTTTTATGTGTATTAAATAATTTAATTCCTCATACATCCTATTTTATAGACAAATGAAACTATACATAGAAAATCAGTGATCCCCTCCAGAAGAACCTGGGTTCAAGCACCCACTCCCCACCTTCAGCAGGCAGCGAGGTCTCTTCATGATCAGTGAAGCAGGTCTGCAGGTGTCTTTTCACTCCCTATCTATCTCTCTGTCCCCTCTCAATTTCTCTCTGTCCTATCAAATAAAATGGGGGGGGTGTTTGAAAAAAGAAAAAGAAAAACTATTTAAATTACAAATGTTTGGTTCATGCAGGTTGACCAGGGAGATATTACCCCAGTAGAGCACAGAACCTGGGCCCAGTTTTGATTCTTGGCACAGCACATACCTAAGTAGTGTTACTATATCTCTCATTTTCTTTCTCTCATAAAAATTAGTAAATGCATCTTTAAAATTAAAGAGTTAATTCAAAGGTTGGCACTCAGACAACCTCTGAAATGGAAAATATATGTTCAAAGGAACAATTGCAACAAAGTTGCGTTTTTATTTTTACTTTATCCACCCTAAATAAAATACAATAAAGATAGACTAGGAAGGTTAAGTGCTCCACACTTTGCCATACAGAAAGTTGTAGGTTGGATCGTTAGCATTGCATGGGAACATTGAGGTACTGAAAGATTGTGAAGTGATGCTACTCTCTTTTTTTTTTTCTTCCTTCCTTTGTTTGTTCCTTCCTTTCTTTGTTTCTTTCTTTCTGTCCTTTTCCTCCTCCTGCTTGTCCCCCTCCTCCTCCTCTCTCTCAAGAAATTTAAAAACAAGAGACTAGGAAGTTCTTTAAAACTCTGTAGTTGATGCCTTTAACATAGTATGTATTGGACATAGGATCTGTGAACTTAATAAAATCTAATTTACCTTCCCATTCATTAAAATACTATTTGATCACCCAAAATGCGCATTTTGCAAGCTTTGTCTTTGAAAAAGGGTAGAAAAGTAGAGCCAAACATAGATTTGTCTGATCTGAAGTGATTATACTTTGTACTCCCCAACATTAAGACAAGCAGCAGCTTGAACTAACCCACTTCATGGACTAAGAACAAGCTTATAAAATCTTAAAATTATCATAAGAGTGATTGAAATGCATAGGATAATCAGATAGTCTTGCTGCAGACAACTTCTAAGATACTATAGGAAACAAACTCCCAGATGGTATAGTACATCGGTATATCAATTATGGAAAATAGGAAATGAGGTTATTGCAAATAAGTTCTGATACTTTAAGTATTAAGCTTCTCATTTGCTCCTCTGAAATTCATCAATTTTAAATGCCATCAGTCTGAAAAGCCCTTTACCAGCTAAACATCTGGAGTCAAATTATTTTAATTTATTTTAAATGATTATCACAACTGATAACTATACAAAACTGTACTCAGTTTTTTCTGTTATGTAGGCCTCAAATTAAATCTTTCTTTCTCCCTCTTTGCCTTTCTTTTGGTCTGTAAATGTCATCCAAGAGTGCTGAAGCTCAAATACTGACCCAAGATAAATAAATAGATATAATTCAATAATTCCTATAATAGTTACAAAGCATTCTGTCAATTGTCAAATATTCATTAGCTCCTTTATTTAGTTGTACTGCTAGGCATCATCTTTTACCATTTAATCCTGTGAACTCTCAGGTAGTCAGATTTATACAACTAATGTTGACCCCCAACTTCCCTCTTACTTATTAATAGCAGATTTAGTTTTTAAATTTCTTTACTGGGGGGTTAATGGTTTACAGTCAACAGTAAAATACAATAGCTTGTACATGTGTAACATTTCCACATAACAATACAACCCCCACTATATTCTCCTCTACCATCATTTTCCAGGACCTGAATCCTCTCCACACCCTAGAGTCTTTTACTTTGAATAGTAGATTTCAACTTGACAGAATTATATGCTACCACAATCTTGTAGTTTCAGAATTCAATAGAACCACACTATGCAACATAATTGGTGTATGCAATTTGTCAACTTGCAGTAGCAGCTCAAGCATCAGATCATTTTCCTATTATAAGTTGTATCCAGATTACCTGTGAGCTGCCCTCAAGCCACAGGTGAAAAACATATCTGTCTGTTAAATAAATATGAAAAATGGTGTATTGCATTAAAGTAAAAGTCTTTGTGGTGGGAGTTAGAGTTCAGCTCCTGGAACATGATGGCATAAGAGGGCCTAATAGGGGTTGAATAGAAATGTGGAAAACTGAGAAATGTTACTTACTTATGTACAAACTATTGTATTTTACTGTTGACCATAAGCCATTAATCCTCCAATAAAGAAATTTAAAAAATATAAAGAAGAAGCAAGTTTAAACCTTATTTGATAAATTAAATACAGTGTCTATATTCTCTAGGATATTACTCGTATTTAAGTAATTGACTTTGGGAAAATGAATCGATAAAAATATGGTAGATTATCAATGCAATAATTGAGTACTGAATAACAGAGAAGAGCTTGTTTTATATGGAGTCAATGCACTTGTGACTGTCAAACCAAATCTGCCACCTTGAAATGTTGTTAGTATTTCAAGGAGATATACTGCTTATAATCTGGTCAATTAAGGTTAAATGTTAAGCCTTGCTTTACTAAATCTAAATTAGATTTGTGACCTAAATCTATTTTTCAAGTTATTATGATGAGAGGTTTGATTAATTAGTAAGCTGTTAGCCATTTCAAGACTAAGGAAAAGCCTAAAGATAGCTGATTCAGAAACTCTATACAAAACTTCATAAAAAGCTATACGAGTAATTACATGGGGTTACAGAACAGTATTTAGCAACTAAAAATAAAATATTCAGTCAATACCATTTGCAGTATTTATATAATACTCTAAGAATCCAATTTTCCTTTCCCTTAAAAGTGGCTTAAAACTTTAAAGGAAAACCATCAAAATATAGGGATAAATGTATTTATTGATGTGCATTCTTTCTTTGACATATACACTACAGTAGTATTTAAAAAGCTATTGACATTGACACTTAAAACTTATCCAGAAATATAAGAATTAATATTTTACAAGAATGTCCATATAGCATGTATTTTAATTTATTTAAATTTATTTTTACTTTTTTATTAGATAGAACAAAGAGAAATTGAGAGGATAGGGGAAGGTAGAGAAGACAATCTGTTCATTTATATTCACTTAATTTAACTAGGAAATAAATAGCAACTTAAAAAGTTATAGAGTCAAAAAGGTTAAGTAACTATTTCATATACTATTCAATGTTCCAATTTAAGAAGTACTGTTATTTATTTAAATGATATGAGTATGGCTAGATAAATAGTTTACCAGGTAGAGGCATGCATTGCCAAATGTGTACCCTAGTCTCACACCTTGATATCACATGTGAGGCACCATGGCACCTGGGAAAGCAGTGCTGTGGTGTCTCTGTAACTCTCTTTATCTGAAATTTTAAAAAGGAATTGGAACAATAAAATGGCACGTATATGAGGTTTCTTCTTTTCTAAAGAAATGCAAAGGGGCCAACGGTGGTGTACCTACTTAAGTGTACACACTGCAGTGTGCAAGGACCCAGGTTCAAGCCCCTGGTCCCCACCTGCAGGGCTGCATGTGTCTCTCTGTCTCTTTCCCTATCTATCCCCTTCCCTCTGAGTTTCTCTCTGTCTCTATCCAATAGTAAAAATAATTAAAATTAAAATAATAAAAAGAAATGCTAATTTCTATTTTTAACTTAATATGTTACATTTTCTTGTTTTCCATAGTCATCTTTTTTAATTACTATTTATTTATAAAAAAGGAAACACAAAACCATAGGATAAGAGGAGTACAACTCCACACAATTCCCACCACCAGAACTCCATATCCTATCCCCTCTCTTGATAGCTTTCCTATTCTTTAACCCTCTGGAGTATGAACCCAAGGTCATTATGAGGTGCAGAAGATGTAAGGTATGACTTCTGTAACTGCTTCCCCGCTGAACATGGGCCTTGACAGGTAGATCCATACTCCCAGCCTGCCTCTCTTTTTCCTAGTGGGCCAGGTTTCTGGGGAATCAGAGCTCCAGGACACATTGGTGGGGTCATCTGTCCAGGGAAGTCTGGTAGGCATCATGCTAGCATCTGGAACCTGGTGGCTGAAAAGTGTTAACATATAAATCCAAACAAGTTGTTGGTTAATTGTGGGACTATGTGAAAGCTTGGTAGAGTTTAGGGAAAACTCCCCCCATCCTTGGATGGAGGTCTGGAAAGACATCCCCTTGTTAGCCTCTCTCACAGAGATGAGCAAAGAGGAAAAATGTCTCTCAGACTCAGTTTCCCCTTATCAGACTCTCAAGCCCATAGAGATCTCACAGTTTCTCCCCTAGCTGCAGGCCACATGGCTGCCTGCTTTAAGGTTCATTTACTCAAAGTTCACCTCACCTTCTGATCAGGAAGGAGAACACACCTTATCACACACTCCTAACAGTGCCCTTTGATGTCCTCAAATTTACATCAAACCTTGCTTATCTTCTCTCTATCTCACCTTAACTGGTTTAACCCCTATTCTCCTCTCAAACGCCTTTGGGTAATTAAATGCCTGCATCAGGAGACTAAATATCTTGACCTTTATGTATCTGCATGAATTCTTGTCATACCAGCCCCTTACCATAGGGGCAAACTGACCTTTAAGAAACCTGTAATTTCTGACATATTTGAAAAATGTTCTTTGTTTGAATCCCTATATAAACCAAAGCCCACCCCCAAATAAATTAGAGTGTTCCAATTCTCCCTGGTGTCTCTTGTCTTATCTCTGAGTCCTCAAGCTAGCAAGGGAGAACTGGTAGCTTACCTTCGTGGCTGAGAGTCACCCCACGTGAGCCCCAGCAGTTAATCATGAATCTAAAAGCTGGATTAGTGCAGATGAAGACCTGGGGGGGGGGGGGGAGTGGGTCTCCGTTCTGTAGATAGCTAGTAGGCCTATTTTAGTTATATTCCAAAGAGCCTGTGGCTATACGTTTTTTTTTTTTCCTGACCCTGAAATCTGATATGCAGGTGGACCCTAGTTATTGTCTGAGGAGATGATGTCAGAGTTGGAAAAAAGACCAGAAAGCTGGGTCAGGGAAGAGAGTAGCTCCCAAATATGGGAAAGATGTATAAATATTGTTGACTGCAAACCCCATCAATTTGATCTGATCTGGGGCCCATATTCAGTTTAGGCGCCTATATGACCTCTGCATCCCTCTAAATCCGACCTCACATTCTGTGGTCATCAGAAGGAACATTCCAAGCTGCCCCAATATCAGGATCCATCTTCCTCATGTATGGCATAGAGTATGTTGTCCATCCTCTCTTCAGAGGATGGAGCATTCTCTACCGTTGTTGATCCAAGTTGAGGGAAAGGTCCTATGGAGATCCACAAAAGGGCCTGTTTTGTTGTTCCTGATATAGATGACCAGTAACATTGGAGAGAGGAATTTATTTGAAGTCTAGGCCCATCATGTCTGTTTGGGAATCTCAGGACTCCCTGAATAGGGTCCTGGCTGATGCAGTGACCTGATAGTGACTAAAGAATCATCATTAAAGTATGCCAGTCTCTTGCCCTTATTCAGCTTTTACAGTACTTGCTTTGATAAGAATAGATTGGAAGTGAGTGAGGGAAGTATAATAGGAAATAGTTGAGGAGGGTATCTAAGTCTAAGTAGGCACTATTTCATTATGAACTTCATAATGACTCACTGTAGACTATTGAGTACTTTTGTTTTCAGGTATATATGTTGCCGAATTTATGGATACATTTGAACATATGCACTATCTCATGGGACCTGGTCTATATCTACGTCTTGAGACTTTTGGGAAGTGAACTACCTGGAATGGAATTAGAGAATCCTATGAAAGGGAAGGTCTCACCCAAGTAATGAGGCTAAAGGACTGACATTCCACAACCGACATCTTTGGACACAGTCTGAAGTGAATCATACTGAGGTGGTACTTGTTGCATTGATTAGGTTGGGATTAGCAGATGCAATATCATTTGGTATGAATTGAGAGAAGCACGCAGGAAAGTGAGCCCCACTCTATAGGTTCCAGGACTAGGGAAATATAGGCTGTATAGAGGAAGCGGGAAATTCCTGCTATTTTAGGGTTTAAGAAGGCAACAAATGGTTATTGCTATAATTTGGTAATTGGGTTAACTTTGAAAAATATCTTTGTTAGGATTTGATGTATTATACACATCACCATAATTTATGTCCATTGATATTAATTGTATATAGCTGTGGCACGAGTTGTTTCTGTTCTCCCTGGTCTAAGCTTTTTTTTTTTTTTTTTGAAAGGTTTATTTTTTTATTTTATTTTTTTATTTTTTATTTAAGAAAGGATTAATTGACAAAACCATAGGGTAGGAGGGGTAAAACGCCACACAATTCCCACCACCCACTCTCCATATCCCTCCCCCGATAACTTTCCCATTCTCTATCCCTCTGGGAGCATGGACCCAGGGTCATTGTGGGTTGCAGAAGGTAGAAGGTCTGGCTTCTGTAATTGCTTCCCCGCTGAACATGGGCGTTGAATGGTTGGTCCATACTCCCAGTCTGCCTCTCTCTTTCCCTAGTAGGGTGGGTCTCTGGGGAAGGTGAGCTCCAGGACACATTGGTGGGGTCTTCAGTCCAGGGAAGCCTGGCCGGCATCCTGATGACATCTGGAACCTGGTGACTGAAAAGAGAGTTAACATACGAAGCCAAACTAATTGTTGAGCAATCATGGACCCAAAGCTTGGAATAGTGGAGAGGAAGTGTTAGAGGGGTACTCACGGCAAACTCTAGGGTACTTCTGCTTTTGGTATATATTTTGCAGTAGTTTAGGGATACGTGTGAACATATGCTCTCTCTCACAGAAACTGGTGTATATCTAGGTTTTGGGACTTTGTTAGAAAGTGAACCACCTGAGATGGAATTAGAGTATACTATGAAAGGAAAGGTCTCACCCGAGTAATGAAGCCGAAGGGTTGTCATTCCACACGTGAAGTCTCTGGACAAAGTCTGAAGTGAAGCATGTTGAGGTGGCAATCGTTGTGTTGGTTAGGTTGTGATCGTCAGATGCAATATTATTTGATATGGATTGGGAGAGGCATAAGGGAAAGTGGGCCCTATCATATGGTTCCAACTGGGGAAATAGAGGCTCTACAGTGGAGATGTGAGGTTCCTGCTGTCTTAGGGTTCAAAAAGACAATGGATAGTTAATGTTATCATCACATTATTTGGTAATTGGGTTAACTTTGAAAAGTCCTTTTGTTAGGGTTTGCTGTACAGTACCCAGTATCTTGTATATAGCTGTGCTATTGGTTGCTTCTGATATACTTGGTCTAGGCTTTTGAGAGAGTCTGCATATCAAATACACAGCCTATATATTAAAAAGATTCAGTTTGTGTTTTGAAAAACTGCGAGACATACAATTAATTCCCCCCCTCGTATTAATTAACTATTGATTTATATGAATACATTTTACTACGAGTGTACATAAACACCATTCCCACCATCAAAAGACTGTGACCCATCCCTCCCACCAACTCCCACCCCCCACTGGCCCAAGAAGATGCATGTCTACCCCTCACCACAGGGTTTTTACTTTGGTGCCCTACTTACAATTTGGTCAGGTCCTGCTTTTAGTTTCCCTTTCAGATCTTCTTAGTCAACTTCGATTGATGAGTGGGATCATCCCATACTCATCTTTATCTTTCTGACTTAGCTCACTTAACATAATTCCTTCTAGCTCTATCCAAGATGGGTCAGTGAAGGTGGGTTCATTGTTCTTGATAGCTGCATACTATTCCATTGTATATAAATACCACAGCTTTCTCAGCAACTCATCTGTTGTTGGCCACCTGGGTTGCTTCCAGGTTTTAGCTATTATGAATTGAGCTGCTATGAACATAGGAATGAGTACACACCTCTTTTTGGTTGGGTATTATGGAGTCCTTGGGGTATAACCCCAGGAGAGGAATTACTGGATCATATGGAAGGTTCATGTCTAGCCTTCTGAGAGTTTTCCAGACTGCTCTCCACAGAGGCTGACCAACTTACATTCCCACCAGCAATGTAAAAGGGTTCCTCTGTCCCCAAACCTCTCCAGCATTTGTTGCTGCTGTCCTTTTTGATGTATGCCATTCTTACAGGAGTGAGGTGGCATCTTAGTATTGTCTTAATTTGCATTTCTCTGACAATCAGTGACCTAGAGCAGTTTTTCATATGTTTGCTAGCCTTTTGGATCTCCTCTGTAGTGAATTTTTTGTTCATATCCTCTGCCCATTTTTGGATGGGGTCATTTGCTTTTTTTGGTGCTAAGTTTGCTGAGCTCTTTGTATATTTTGGTGATTAGTTTCTTGTCTGATGTATGGCATGTGAAGGTCTTCTCCCATTCTGTGAGGGGTCTCTCTGTTTGTTTGATAGTTTCTTTGGATGTGCAGAAGCTTTTCAATTTGATGTAGTCCCATTGGTTTGTTTCTGCTTTAGTCTTCCTTGCAATTGGGTTTGATTCATCAAAGGTGTCCTTGAGGTGTAGGTGGGAAAGTGTTTAACCAATGTTTTCCTCTAGGTATTTGATTGTTTCTGGTCTGACATCTAGGTCTTTGATCCACTTGGAGTTGATTTTAGTTTCTGGTGAGATAAACTGGTTCAATTTCATTCTTCTGTATGTTACAACCCAGTTTTCCCAGCACCATTTATTGAAGAGAGCCTCCTTTTTCCATTTAATCCTTTGGGCCCCCTTATCAAAGATTAGATGTCCATAGGTGCGGAGATTTATTTCTGGGCTTTCAATTTTGTTCCACTGGTCTGTGTGCCTATTTTTGTTCCAGTACCATGCTGTTTTGATGATGATGGCTTTATAATATAGTTTAAGGTCTGAGCGTGTGATGCCTTCATTTCTGTTTCTTTTCCTCAAGATGGTTTTGGCAATTCTGGTGTTTTCATGTTCTAGATAAATGACTGTGTTTGTTCTATTCTTAAAGAAGCTTGGTGGAACTTTGATGGGTATTGCATTAAATTTGTATATGTCTCTGGGGAGAATATTCACTTTGATGACATTTATTTTCTAATCCATGAGCACGGGATATCTTTCCATTTCTTGGTATCTGTTTCTATTTCCTTGAGTAGCGACTCATAGTTTTCAGCATACAAGTCTTTCACTTCTTTGGTCAACTTTATTCCTAGGTATTTGATTGATTTTGCTCAAACAGTAAATGGGAGTGATTTCTTGATGTCTTCTTCTTCAGATTTAGTGTTTGCATAAAGAAATGCCACTGATTTTTGTACATTGATTTTGTAGCCTGATACCTTGCATATTTCCTAATAACTTCCAGTAATTTTCTGCTGGATTCTTTATGTCTTTCTATGTATACTATCATATCATCTGCAAATAGTGAGAGCTTAACTTCTTCCCTTCCAATCTGTATTCCTTTTATTTCTTTCTCTTGCCTGATTACTATGGCAAGAACTTCCAGTACTATGTTGAAGAGTAACAGTGACAGTGGACAGCCCTGTCTAGTCCCTGAATGCGTTCAGCTTCTGTCCATTGAGTATGATGTTGGCTGTAGGTTTGCTATATATAGACTCTACTATCTTGAGGAATTTCCCATCTATTCCCATTTTTTGTAGAGTTTTGAGCATGAATGGGTGTTGGATTTTGTCAAAGGCTTTCTCTGCATCTATTGAGATAATCATGTGGTTTTTGGCTTTGCTTTATTGATGTGGTGAATGATATTGATTGACTTACGGATGTTGAACCAGCCTTGCATTCCTGGGATGAATCCCACTTGGTCGTGATGAACAATCTTTTTGATATCTTTCTGTATCCGGTTGGCCAAGATCTTGTTTAATATTTTGGCATCTATGTTCATCAGAGATATTGGTCTGTAGTTTTCCTTTTTTGTTCTGTCCCTATCAGCTTTTGATATCAGGGTGATGTTGGCTTCATAGAAGGTGGAAGGGAGTATTCCTGTTTCTTCAATCTTATGGAAAAGATTAAGAAGTTTAGGTACTAACTGTTTCCTGAAAGTTTTGTAGAATTCGTTTGTGAAGCCATCTGGTCCAGGACTTTTGTTGTTGGGGAGATTCTTAATAACGGTTTCAATTTCTTTGTATGTGATTTGTGCATTTAGATTTTGTAGTTCTTCTTGCTTCAGTTTTGGAAGGGCATATGCTTCTAGGAACTGTTCCATTTCTTCCAGATTCTCTAGCTTGGTGGCGTATAGTTCTTTATAGAATTTTCGCAGGATTCTCTGGATTTTTGTGGTGTCAGTTGTGATATCTCCTCCATCATTTACAATTCTATTAATTTGAGTCTTCTCTCTTTTGTTTGGTGAGTCTGGCTAGGGGTTTGTCAATTTTGTTTAATCTTTCAAAAAACCAACATTTGGCTTCATTGATCTTTTGTATGGTTCTTTTATTTTCTATGTTGTTTATTTCTGCTCTAACTTTAGTGATTTCTGTCCTTCTGGTTGCTTTGGTCTAAGCTTTTAAAAGAGTCAACATATCAAAGACTCAGCCTATGGTTTGTGCATTAAAAAGTTTGAGATATTCAATCAAATTTTCCCTTCTCATATTTATTAAATAGTGATTTATATGACTACAGATTAATAAGAGTATACATAAACACCATTCCCACTACCAAAAGACTCTGTCCCATCCACTCTCCTGCCCCGTGAAGCTGAGCATACACCCTTACCCTTAACTTGGCTTTTTATTTGGTACACTACTCCAAATTCAGTCAAATCCTGCTTTGAGTTTCCTCTCTCTCTGTTCTTCTCTCTAAACTTCTGTTCATGAGTGAGATCATCCCATACTCTTCTTTAGCTTTCTGATTTAGCTCACTTAACATAATCTCTTCTATCTCCATCCAAAATGGATCAGAGAAGGTGGATTCATTGTTCTTCATAGTTGTGTAGTACTTCATTGTATATATATATACCTATACCACAGCTTTCTCAGCTACTCATCTCTTGTTGGGCACCTGGGTTGCTTCCAAGTTTTAGCTATTACAAAGTGTGTTGCTATGAACATATGTGTACACATATCTTTTTGGTTGTGTGTTATGGAGTCCTGGGTGTATATCCCTAGGAGAGGAATTACTTGGTCATATGGAAAGTCCATGTCTAGCCTGGTGAGAGTTCTCCAGACTGCTCTCCACAGAGGTTGGGCCAATTTACATTCCCAACAGCAGTGTAAAAGAGGTTCTTTGTCCCCTCAGCCTCTCCAGCATTTGTTGCTGCTGTCCTTTTTGATGTGTGCCATTCTCACAGGGGTGAGGTGGTATCTCAGTGTTGTCTTTATTTGCATTTCTCTGATAATCAGTGACCTGGAGCAATTTTTCATGTGTTTATTACCCTATGGCATCTCTTCTGTAGTGAATGTGTTCATATCCTCTGCCCATTTTTGGATGGGGTCATTTTCTTTTTTGTTGCTATTTGCTGCACTCTTTGTATATTTTGGTGGTTAGTCTCTTGTCTGATGTATGGCATGTAAAGATCTTCTCGCATTCTGTGAGGGGTCTCTTTTTTGTGTGTGATATTTTCTTTGGCTATGAAAAATCTTTTCAATTTGATATAGTTCCATTAATTTGTTTTTGTTTTAGTTTTCCTTGCAGTTGGGTTTGTATCATCAAAGATGTCCTTGAGATAGATGTAGTGTTCCACCAATCTTTTCCTCTAAGTATTCGATAGTTTCTGGTCTAACATCCAGGTCTCTGGAGTTAATTTTTATTTCTGGTGAGATAAAGTGGTTCAGTTTCATTCTTCTGCATGTTTCAACCCTGTTTTCCCAGCACCGTTTATTGAAGAGAGTCCCTAAACCCCCACACCTACAGATATCTAATCTTTGATAAAGGGGCCCAAAATATGTTATATTTTCTTACAATAAATTTTCCAGTATTGATTTTTAGAATACACAGACCTATACCTGTGTCTAATCCATAAGGTAATTAATTTTCATAACAGTTTTAGAATTGTTTAAAGCATAAAATGGTAATTTGATCTTTTCTCTCTGCCTCCCTAGTTTAGGAATAAGAACCCCTGTAAAGAAATTGATTCACCTGTCATTTTATATTGAGTTAAAGCAAAGTCTTATACTATGACTTTCTGTTATTTGTATGTAAAACATGTTTCTTTGATATCTTCAGACAGGTACATAGTCATATCTTTGTAGATGGAAGGGTTAAGATTTTAAGCAGTTTAAGCTTGTCTCCTTTTCATTCCCTATACTTTCTATTTCCTATAATTCATTCCTAAATTTTCTTCTTTTTTCCCCTTGTGCGTGATTAGATTAAAATGTGAGTACGACAAGTGATTTGAATACTAACACTTCCTTACTGCCTCTACTTTGCATATAGTGTTAACATTCAAGTTTTGTCTAATAAAATAGATATAACATTTTGTCCTCTGGTAAAATTGTCATTATTTCTGTTCTGGGTTTTCCAGCTCATGCCTTATTTGCCTTTACTGTGAACTGTTGGTTGCTTTGTGCTACCAGCGATGATAGTGATGGCTTATAACTAGCTTCTTTCAGGAAAAGATAAGCTGTCAAGCAGTTGAAGAAAGCTTCCTTAAATAATCATTTCAATGTGTTCTGTTCCCTTTGTATTTAGGTTTTTTTATATCATTAATGGCATCCCCCCTTCTTCTGTATTTGTGTTTGTTGTCTCCTAAGTACTGCTCTTTTCTGTCACAGATTCCTTATTTGTTCTGCCCACACATTTGACAGTGTCATCTATCAGGATGAGATTATGCATGCCAAGCAAAGGAAGGAAAAAAAAATGGGTTGAATTACCTTGCCTACCATGAAATGCATTTATATATTCCCTGAGAGATATTCATAGTAAACTGCTTATACTACAAATCCTTTGGAAGTCATTGCAAATGCACCCATTTAGCAGCTGGTTTTACAATGATTTTTCATTTGCTGAATACACATCCCTGAGTATGAGGGAAAAAAAATTTACTTAATCATAGCCAATTTACAAAATGATTAAAATAGGCACTGAGATTTATAGCTGGGAGTGATCCTCAAGTTTGACAAATATAGCACTTGAGGATATGTGAGAGTACAGTTGGTGAAAGGAAACTCTATTTAACTCAAGATCACATAGTATAAGACCTGAATTAAAAGTCAAATTTCTATCCTTGACATATATAGTCAGATTAGTGTACTATCGTGGCAGTGTGGGATAACGTGAGGTAAATACAATATGTCTTGATTCTTGTTTATACCAGAATCCTGTCTGGATACTCTGAAAAAGATAAATGAAAAAAAAAAGTGGCCTCAGGATTTCTTTTCTGCCAATGAAAGTTTTTATTTGAGAGACGATTTGTCAAGTATGATCATGGCTTTTAATTCAGCACCGGTGTAAAAGGCAAATAGTTAATTCACCATTTGGAAAAGTTAAGGGCCTAAATACAGTTGCAGTGGCATGTCTACCTAGATCAAACCAATCCATATAAGATAGATCAAACTTAAGCTAGGAACTAACTTTAGAAATTTGCCAGTACCGTTTTTTCCTTTCCAGAGCTAGCATTTGGAGTTAGCTTGCAGAAAATGGTAGCTATTCAATAGGTTGGTGTCTAAAGAGAACATTTGGTGTTTTAAACATAGATAAGCCCAGATACAAAGGACAAAGATCTGAGTCTTTCCTGAATATATATGAATTTCAACAATAAACCATTTATACTAGCTCTTGGAAGTAGATTTAATCTGAAAAATGTCCAAGTAGAAAAAGATCAGTAAAAAGCAGCCAGATAATGAGGTGTCTGGAAACATATATTTTGTGTTGTTAGAAGGAGAAATATAGTGAACAAGACTGAACCAATCTAAATTACTTCAAAAACATCAATTGGAATAGAAGTTGTACAGAATAAAGAATGAAAAGCAATAGCTATGAATTCCACAGAAGACATATGTTGACAAACTAATCAGAAAAGATCTTCCTATACATTTTTTTTGGTAAAATAGAAAACATTCTTCTTAACTTCCTGTGCTCTGTTCACATTGCTTCACACAGTTGTATTAATTGATAATCTATTAGAACTCTGTTACAAAGATTTTCAATTATGACTTCAATATCTCCTTTTCAGTCATTTTAGCTATTCTGTCTTCATATTTTTATTGGCAACAGAACAACAGTGAGTGAAAAAGAGAGGGAGAGATACCACAGGACTCATAAAATGAAAATGAATGAATATAAAATAGATTCATTAGCTGTGTGGGATTTCTCTTAACTTTCTGGGGAAAATAAAAGTATTTCATTAAGTAGTTAGGGAAAACAATGTTCAGATTACTTCTAAAGGTTGTAAATTGTGGCTATATTACAACCTTTCAGATGGTTCAGGTAAATTTATATACATTTGTCTATATTATACATGTCTATACCTATATATACCTGTGTATCTATATATCTATAGATATAAATAGGTGATAGATACTTATCTTTGTACCACTTATCATATTATTTATTCACACTTTTCTATTTCAAAATGTAAACTTTCCATAAGCAAAATGCATAGGGAATGTAAGGAATTCACAGGAACCCATGCTTTCCTCTAAACCAGATCCAGAATTCAATGACTTCCATAAAACACAAAGAATGGCAACTTTATCTAGATACCCATAGCTTTAATAGGGTCAAAAAAAAAAAAAACATGCAATGAAATGTAGATGTAGTGTATCCCTGCATTAGTTCTTTTTTCCTGAAAAGATCATGCATAGTTACTCAGATTTTCAGGAGCTATTACAATTTTAAAAAGCTGAAAACATCACTCCCCTGTCAATATTAGAAGTTCCAGAGATTCAAACTAAGCCATTCTTATATTTTTATTTTATTTTAAATATTTTATTTGATGTGGCATTGGATTAAGATTTGGATTGAAAAGCTATAAGTTATTTTGCTTACTGTAAGCATTACTTTTACCTAAATGCTCTCAAGCACCAATGGAACCTGTAGATATGAGGAAGAAGTCAACTGGCCCATGGTATTAAATGGAGCATAATCTAGCTAGGGAGAGGAGCCAGATACTTCCTGATGCCATATTCATCTAGTAAGCAGAAGACAGAATTGAGTAGGTCATTTTATTACCTATAACCATGGTGGATATATAATACTTGTAGAGTGGTCTGGTATCAGATTTTATAGGGGATCTGAAAAATTCTGTTTTATTATTATTTATTTCCCCTTTTGTTACCCTTGCTTTTTTATTATTTATTGTTGTAGTTATTATTGTCGTTGTTGTTGATGTCATCGTTGTTGGGGGAGTCAGGCAATAGCGCAGTGGGTTAAGCGCCATGACACAAAGCACAAAGACCTACTTGAGGTACTGGGTTCCTGTGCCCCGCCCACATTTAGGAGAGTCACTTCAAGAGTGGTGAAGCAGGTCTGCAGGTTATCTTTCTCTGCCCTTCTCTGTCTTCCTCTCCTCTCTCCATTTCTCTTTGTCCTATCCAACAATGACGACATCAGTAACAACAATAACTACAACAACAATAAAACAACAGGGCAACAAAAAGGAAATAAATATTTTCAAAAATCCTTAAAAAAAAAGATGTATAATGGAAGAGCTTTGGGCTCAAATTGAGAGAAACTGGTTGTCCAACAGTGTATTGCCACTTTCCGATTTTGAGATTTTTAGAAATTGTATTGCTTAAATTTTATTTTGTTGTACTTGTGAACTAAAATGTATTCTTACTTTAAAATCTCCAATTTTTCCTAAATGCTATATTTTTGTCCAATGATCCTATCCAGGATACATTTGTTTGCCATGTATCATAGATTTCCCTTGGCTGTCTTCAGACATTTCTTTTTTTCTTTTTTTTAAATTTTTTATTTAAGAAAGGATTAATGAACAAAAACATAAGGTAGGAGGGGTACAACTCCACACAATTCTCACCACCCAATCTCCATAACCACCCCCCTCCCATGATAGCTTTCCCATTCTCTAGCCCTCTGGGAGCATGGACCCAGGGTCATTGAAGGTTGCAGAAGGTAGTAGGTCTGTCTTCTGTAATTGCTTCCCCACTGAACATGGGCGTTGACTGGTCGGTCCATACTACCAGTCTGCCTCTCTCTTTCCCTAGTAAGGTGTGTCTCTGGGGAAGCTGAGCTCCAGGACACATTGGTGGGGTCTTCAATCCAGGGAAGCCTGGCCAGCATCCTGGTGGCATCTGGAATCTGGTGATTGAAAAGAGAGTTAACATATGAAGCCAAACAATTTGTTGAGCAATCATGGATCCCAAGCTTGGAATAGTGGAGAGGAAGTGTTAGGGAGGTACTCACTGCAAACTCTAATGTACTTCTGCTTTCTGGTATATATTTTTCAGTAGTTTATGGATACGTTCCATTTTTAAGATTAAAGAATTCCATTGTAAAACTATATATTTTCTTCATTCACCTATTCAAGGGCATCTTGTTTGCTTCTCTTCTGAATAAGACAGCTATAAATATTTTATACAGTTTTCTATGTAGCAATATGTTTTCAAATCATCTCACTAAATATCTGAAATATGATAAACAAATTATATGCAACTAGTTTAGCTCTATAAAAACAATTGCCAAATGGACTTCTATAGTAAATAATATTTTATTTTGAATTCCCACCAGTATTGAATAAGAGTTCTTATTGCTAGCAATTGACTGTTTTTTTTTTTCATTTTAGCCACTTTAATAGGTGTGTAAAACTACCTCATTGCTGTTTTATTTTTTTAATTTATTTTTAATAGAGACAAAGAGATAGAGAATATGGTGAATAAATAAACCACTACACCATAGCTTCCTTCAATGCCAGAGGGCCTCGTTCGGACCTGGGTCATGTACATGGCAAAGAAGTATATTATCCAAGTGAGCTAGTTCTCCTGTCCAACTCAATATTGCTTTCATTTTCATCCCACTAGTGGGAAATAAAAAGAATGTTTTTATATGCAGTTTTTATGTATATGTATTTTTGCTTTTTTGTTTTGCATTTATTGTTTGCTTTCATATTGTTGAATTTTAATATTTTGTATGCTTTAATACAAATATGAAAATAATAATTTAGTTTTAATAAAGCATAAATTGTCATTTTTCTATTACCATTCTTTCAGTGTTGCATTAATCTGAAAACTCATCACAAATTTGACATTCATGATAATTTTCCCCTGGAAGTTTTACAATTATATATGACGAAAATTCATTTTCTGTGTTGTTTGTTTTTCCATGTTTTGAGGCTTTGTATAGAATATTTATTATTTTGCATGTGGGAATAGAATTGTTCTGGACTCATTTGTTAAAAGCACAATATTTTATTCATTAAATTACCTTTATTTCTTTTTTAAATGTCAGGTATCTATTCTTTTGCTAGTATTCTTCTGTCTTCCTATTATGGCTTGTAAGTACATACTGAATTTGTGTAGAATGAATTAACAAACTTTGATCTTCATTAATATTGTATTGGTTATTCAATCCCCTTATGTTTACTTGTTTGTTTTCTATATAAATTTTAAAATCAAGTTGTCAATATTGGCAAAATGCACTTTATCTAGATTTTAATCATAATCATATTTTTCTATAGATAATATTTATCATATTTAGACTATATGAAATTTTAGTTATGATGATATTTCTAGTCTATGAGGAACATCTGTACAGTTAAAGTTTATTAGCTTTTCCTTTGAATTTTCTAATTTGCAACATACAGGTTATGTGTATATTTTCTTTGATTTATGAACATGCATATTTTGTGTGCTATTGTAAATGCTACTTTTTAATTAATTTTTGATATTTTAATTGTCATTGATGGATCATGTGAGAGAGTAACTGATTACTACATATTGGCAGTGTTTCTTTTTTTAAATATTTATTTCCTTTTTGTTGCCCTTGTTTTTATTGTTGTTGTAGTTATTATTGTTGATGTCGACAATGTTGGATAGGACAGAGAGTGCATACATGTGTGGCTGGTGGACAGAGAGGAGCTTTAGGGAGAGATTAAGTGGCTGGTAACAGTCCAGCAGTTTATCAGTTGAGACACTATCTCCAGTCTGTTCCACCAACAAGGGAAGGGCTGAAGGAAGGAGAGGACTCCCCTGAGACTCACAAAGTGCAACTTTGAGTCTCCATTGCTACTGCCCTCAGAAGTGGGAACAGGAACAGCAAGGCCCTGGGCTGACACCAGGGGACAGAGAACAAACAAGGAAACTCAGGAGAACCTATAGTTTGGTGGCATAGTGGTGGGGCTGTGAAAGTCTGTTTGCATAACCAATAGATTATCTCTGCCACACCCTGCTTTATCTCTTGGTCAGGAGTCAGTGATTAAGCTAAGAAGCCTACTTATGGTTTAAAATCCCTCAGGCTCCCATAGCCTACAGGGAAGAAAAAGCACAAAAGAGGCCTTTAAGCCACTGAACTCCAAATCAGGGATTAAAATACTGTTGAAACAACTGTTAACTTCCACAACTGTGAACCATTTAATTACCCTTTTTAGACACAAGTCAATCCAGGCAATAGTGATCAGTAATTTGAAAACTACTGAGAGAGGGAATTCAACATAATATATAAAATGGTTAAACCAACAAGAAGAAATATTGGAGAAATGAACCAGGACAAGAGCCCAGCTAAAAGCCCCCCAGAGGGTGAAGCCCAAAATAATGAAGTCAACATCCAAACACTAGTTAAGAAAATAATCACAGGAGTGAGTACAGAGTTTGAAAGAATTGTCATCAGAAATACAGAAACAACAAATGAGACTCTGGAAGAAAACACTAATTATCTCAAGGTTGTTAGAGAGCTGAAAGGTGAAATAGCTGAGCTAAGAACACAACTAGTTGAACAAGCTAAAACAATAACAGAACAGGGGAACAAAATTGATGAACTCCAGAAAACAGTATAGGAGAGAGAGAATAGAATCAATGAGGCTAACGACTGAATTAGCAAGACCAAGGATGAATTAGAGACAACTAAAAAAGAAGTAAGAGATCTCAAAAGAGATTAAGAGATACTTAAAACAACAACAGAGACCTCTGGGACAACTTCAAAAGAAACAATATATGCATTATTGGCTTACCAAAGGAAGAAAGAGAGGGAGAGGAAGAAAGCATTCTTCAGGACATACTAGCTGAAAACTTCTCTAGTCTAGACAACATCGAAAACATAAAGGTTCAAAAAACCCAGAGGATCCCAAACAGAATTAACCCAGGATTAAAGACACCAAGACACATCATATTTAGAATAGAAAGGAATAAGGATAAAGAAAGCATCCTGAAGGCTGCAAGAGAAAAACAAAGAGTCACGTACAGAGGAAATCCCATAAGATTAGCAACAGACTTCTCCACACAAACACTACAGGCCAGAAGAGAATGGCAAGTTATCTATCGAGTGCTCAATGAGAAAGGCTTTCAACCAAGACTACTGTATCCTGCTAAAATTTCATTAAGACTAGATGGTGGCATAAAAACCTTCTCAGGCAAGCAACAGTTGAAAGAATCAACTATCACCAAGCCTGCTCTTAAAGAAGTTCTGAAAGGTCTCCTATAAACAGTCAGACCATTATAAATAGGACATATATCAGAACGCTCTAAAACTCTACAAGAATGGAGTTAAAATATCTTCAATATTTGATATAAATAAATGTCAATGGCCTGAATCCACCCATTAAAAGACACAGAATAGGAAGATGGATCAGAAAACACAACCCAACAATATGCTGTCTACAGGAAACCCATCTAACACAACAAGACAAACACAGACTCAAAGTGAAAGGATGGAAAACTATCATATAGGCCAATGGCCCACAAAATAGGGCAGGAATAGCTATTCTCATATCTGACATGATAGACTTTAAAATAGATAAGATTAAAAAAGATAGGAATGGACACTACTTAATGCTCAGAGGATCAGTCAATCAAGAGGACTTAACAATTATTAACATCTGTGCATCCAATGAGAAGCCATATAAAGACATCAAATGTCTACTGAAATAGCTACAGCAATATATTAACAACAACACAGTCATAGTAGGGGTCTTCAACACCCCACTCTCTCAACTTGACAGATCATCCAGGCAGGAAATCAATAAAGATATAGGGGAGCTAAATGAGGAAATAGTAAACTAGAACTATTGGACATTTTCATAGTCATTCAAACCAAGAAACTTGAATAAACATTTAACTCAAGCCCATATATGTCATTCTCAAGGATAAACCATATCTTAGGCCACAAAGACAGCATCAGCAAATTCAAGAGCATTGAAATCATCCCAATCATCTTCTCAGATCACAGTGGAATTGAACTAACACTTAACAATCAACTAAAGATTAGTACTAGTAAAAGAATGTGGAAGTTCACAGGACACTCCTTAACAACTACTGGGTTAAAGTGGAAATAAAGGAAGAAATCAAAATGTTTTGAGAGTTCAATGAAAATGAAGACACAAGTTATCAAAATATTTAGGACACAGCTAAGGTAGTACTGAGAGGAAAGTTCATAGCCATACAAACACACATTAGGAAACAAGGAAAAGCACACACACAGAAAAAAAAACAGCCCAATTGCACATCGTAAGGACCTAGAATAAGAACAAAGGAACCCTAAAGCAACCAGAAGGACAGAAATCACTAAAGTTAGGGCAGAAATAAATAACATTGAGAATAATAAAACCATACAAAAGATCAACGAAAGTAAATGTTGGTTCTTCAAAAGAGTGAACAAAATTGACAAACCTTTAGCCAGACACACACACAAAAAAAGGGAGAAGACCAAAATAAATCAGATAATAAATGAAAGAGAAAATATCACAAGAGACACTGCAGAAATTCAACATATCTTGTGAGGTTTCTATGAACAACTATATGCAATGAAGCTAGAGAACCTGGAAGAAATGGACAATTTCCTAGATACCTACCAACTTCCAAAACTAAGTAAAGAGGAAGTAGAGAACATGAACAGGCCCATCAAAGTTAATGAAATTAAGACAGTTATCAAAATCTTTGCCGAAAAAAAAAGTCCTGGACCAGATGGTTATACAAATGAATTCTACAAAACCTTCAAAGAAGAGCTAATACCTCTACTTTTAAAAGTCTTCCAGGGGAGTCGGGCTGTAGCGCAGCGGGTTAAGCGCAGGTGGCACAAAGCACAAGGACCGGCATAAGGATCCCGGTTCGAACCCCGGCTCCCCACCTGCAGGGGAGTCGCTTCACAGGCGGTGAAGCAGGTCTGCAGGTGTCTATCTTTCTCTCCTCCTCTCTGTCTTCCCCTCCTCTCTCCATTTCTCTCTGTCCTATCCAACAATGACAACAACAATAATAACTACAACAATAAAACAAGGGCAACAAAAGGGAATAAATAAATAAAATAAATATTAAAAAAAAAAGTCTTCCAGAAGATTTCCCTTCCAGCTTCTAGGAAGCCAACATCACTTTGATACCTAAACAGACAGGGATACAACCAAAAAAGAAAACTACTGACCAATATCTCTGATGAACATAGATGCTAAAATACTGAAAAAAATTCTAGTCAGCCGGATACAGCAGTATACTGAAAAGATTGTTCATCATGACCAAGTGGGGTTTATCCCAGGCATGCAAGGTTGGTTTAATATATGTAAATCAATCAATGTGATCCACCACATCAACAAAAGCAAGACCAAAAACCACACAGTCCTATCAATAGATGCAGAGAAAGCCTTTGACAAAATACAACATCCCTTTATGTTCAAAACACTACAAAAAATGGGAATAGATGGAAAATTCCTGAAGATATTGGAGTATACATATCACAAACCTATAGCCAACATGATACTCAATGGTGAAAAACTGGAAGCATTTCCACTCAGATCAGGTACTAGACAGGGCTGTCCACTATCAACATTATTATTCAACATAGTGTTGGAAGTTCTTGCCATAGCAATCAGGCAGGAGCAAGAAATTAAAGGCATACAGATTGGAAGAGAAGAAGTCAAACTCTCCCTATTTGTAGATGACATGATAATACACATAGAAAAACCTAAGGAATCCAGCAAGAAACTTTCAGATATCATCAGGCAATACAGTAAGGTGTCAGGCTACAAAATTAACATTCAAAAGTCAGTGGCATTCCTCTATGCAAACACTAAATTAGAAGAAGTTGAAATCCATACATCAATTCCTTTTACTATAAAAACAAAAACAATAAAATATCTAGGAGTAAACCTAACCAAAGAAGTAAAAAACTTGTATACTGATAATTATGAGTCACTACTCAAGGAAATTTAAAAAGACACAAAGAAGTGGAAAGATATTCCATGTTCATGGGTTGGAAGAATTAACATCATCAAAATGAATATACTACCCAGAGCCATATACAAATTTAATGCTATCCCATCAAGATCCCAACCACATCTTTTAGGAGAATAGAATAAATGCTACAAATGTTTATCTGAAAGACCTATAATTGCCAAAACAATCTTGAGAAGAAAGAACAGAACTGGAGGCATCACACTCCCAGACCTAAAATTGTATTATAGGGCCATTGTCATCAAAACTGCTTGGTACTGGAACATGAATAGACACACTGACCAGTGCAATAGAATTGAGAGCCCAGAAATGAGGCCCCACACGTATGGACATCTAATCTTTGACAAAGGGGCCCAGACTATTAAATGGGGAAAGCAGAGTCTCTTCAACAAATGGTGTTGGAAACAATGGGTTGAAACATGCAGAAGAATGAAGCTGAACCACTGTATTTCACCAAATACAAAAGTAAATTCTAGGTGGATCAAGGACTTGGATGTTAGACCACAAACCATCAGATAAGTAGAGGAAAATATTGGCAGAACATTTTTCTGCATAAATTTTAAAGACATCTTCAATGAAATGAATCCAACTACAAAGAAGACGAAGGCAAGCATAAATCTTTGGGACTAAATCAAAATAAATAGCTTCTGCACTGCTAAAGAAACTACTTCCCAAACCACGAGACCCCTCAGAGAATGGAAGAAGATCTTTACATGGCATACATCAGACAAGAGGCTAATAACCAGAATATATAAAGAACTTCCAAATCTCAACAACAAGACAACAAATAACCCCATCCAAAAATGGGGGGAGGACATGGACAGAATATTTACCACAGAAGAAATCCAAAAGACAGAGAAACACATGAAAAAATGCTCCAAGTCTCTGATTGTCAGAGAAATGCAAATAAAGACAACAATGAGATACCACTTCACTCCTGTGACAATGCCATACATCACAAAAGGTAACAGCAGCAAATCCTGGAGAGGTTGTGGGGGTCAAAGAAATCCTCCTACATTGCTGGTGGGAATGTGAATTGGTCCAACCTCTGTGGAGAACTGTCTGGACAACTCTCAGAAGTCTAGAAATGGACCTACCATATGATCCTGCAACTCCTCTCCTGGGGATATATTCTAAGGAACCCAACACACCCATCCAAAAATATCTGTGTACAAATATGTTCTTGGCAGCACAATTTGTAATAGCCAAAACATGGAAGCAACCCAGATGTCCAAAAACAGATGAGTGACTGAGCAAGTTGTGGTATATATATACAATGGGATACTACTCATCCATAAGAAATGGTGACTTCATTGTTTTCAGTAGATCTTGGATAGACTTTGAAAAATTTATGATAAGTGAAATAAGTCAGAAACAGAAGGATGAATATGGGATGATCTCACTCACAGGCAGAAGTTGAAAAACAAGATCAGAAAATAAAACACAAGTAAAACCTGAACTGGAATTGGCATATTGCACCAAGTAGAAGACGCTGGGGTGAGTGGGTGGGGAGAATACATATCCAAGAAGGATGACAGAGGATCTAGTGAGGGCTTTATTTTTATATGGAAAACTGGGAATTTTTATGCATGTACAAACTATTATATTTACTTTTGAATATAAAACATAATTCCCCAATAAAGAAATTAAAAGAAATCCTATTAAAGACTGACATTCATGACATGATTTCTTTAGGTGCTCATACAGTCCAGGAATTATCATGAGTAACACAAAGGAATGTCTTCTTGCTCATACCCTTCTGGTGATAAGCCTCCTTGACTTTCCCACTGCATTACCATCTCCACTTTGTCTGTATGCAAATGGTGAATTGCATAGTCTTTTTTTTAAAAAGTATTTTATTTATTTTATTTTTTAGAGAGATGTAGAGAGAGAAAGACAGAGAAATACCAGAGCACTGCTCAGCTCTGGCTTATGGTGGTGTGGGGGATTGAACCTGGGACTTCAGAGCCTCAGGCATGACAGACTCTTTGCATAACTACTATGCTATCTACCCCCTGCATAGTCTTTTATCCTTGCTCTGCCAAATAGATAGAAGTCATGAGTTAGATAAAACTATAAGAGTTGTTTTATGAAGTGATGAAGGGTCTGTATTTGGAATGATAAGACAAAACCAAGCTGACAAATCTAAATGACTGAATATGAACTGGCAGCTAAAGCAGGACCAAAAACAAAAAATGCTGATGAGCAAAGATTATACTGACACAAAAATTGGTATATGTAGTGAAAATATGATGAACCTGAAACAAGTTGGAAAGCAGATACAAATGCATAGAATGCCTTTGATTTCCATTGCCTCTTCTTTTTAAAGAATACACTAGGTGAATTTTAAGGGATCCAAAATAAAAAAGAAGCATCTATGTTAAACAAAGTACTATAAGGGGAAAATATGTCTTTGTGCTCATTCCTCTTGACATTTCATGCTGTTTTCACTGTTAGTTCCCATTTCTGCTGCTTCATATTGGTTAATAGAAACGCTTGTTCAATTTTAGTAGAGTTAATAGGCACAAGGTTAGATGGCTGGGTCCTTGTACATTTTAATATATGCACTCAACCAGATTTGCCACGATTCAGCCCCTAAAGATTTACTTATTTACTCATTACTTATTAGTGGGAAAACAAAAGACAGGACCTGAACATTATTCTGGCATATAAAATGCAGTGGGTGGAACTTGGTACACCATCTAAGCAAGAGTATCTTTTTACCTGCTGCACCATCTCCCAGGATGAAGGATAGATTATCTTTCATATTATGCAGGTAGTTAAAATATCTCCCTTATCATGGTGATAAAGATAATGTTCCAAAAGGTCTTTATTTGCCCTCATCTTCTTCAATTCAATCTACCAAAGAATGGCAAGTTAGGAGCTAAAGTGAATGTCAGTTCTTAGTCCTGTCTAGTAATTCCTTGTCTATATCTGATTGCCTCTTTCATATAGTAGAAATAGTTCTATAAATTTATAGTGATCATGGAAAGTTGCTAATTTCATTGAAGCAAAGCTAATTAAATGAAGTGGTCATGTTTAGTATAACTGGAAGACTGAAAGCCAAGGAGTCTGAGATCATATCAGAAATGTAAAAGGGGGAAGTTTGAATTGTGATCCAGTGTTCAGTATCTATTCACAACTCCATGTTCAGCAGTTTGAAAAAAAATACTGGGCATATTTCCATCAAATAATAGGATAAAATGTGTATATAAATATTTTTAATTTTAAATATAAATGAATAATATTTAATAGCTGTTGGAGACTTGAGGATATGAAAAATAAACAATAGAGAAGTGTGGTCTTTGGAGTAAAAAGGACAATGATTCAAATTCTAACTATACCATTAGATTGTAGAGTGGCTTTGGCCAAATTGTTTATCCTTTCACAATCTCTATTCATTCCTATATGTAAACTGGTAATAATCTGCTTGCAAAGTTTTAGGATCAATGGTCATGTGTGTAAGTGCTAACATAGACAAATTTTAGGTGTCATTAAGATAATTATTAGAGAAGTTTCTACATGAGTGAAGTTAAAATTATGTTAAAGTTCTGTGGAAGATGTATATGTATGACACTAGAAAAAAACATTGATATAAGAATGGATAAAATGATAAAATTTTGAGGCTCTATAGAAAGAGGTGCCATTTTAATTCTAGCTATTTACTGATACTACAAAATGCAACAGAATATAAAATCCAGCTAAGAGAAAGCTACTTTTGCCAAATTGAAGAAACAGGAGGTAAATGGTGCTGCTCTCCTCAAAAAGATCTGTGAATTTATAAATTGGTTGGAAGCATAGGGTTTGGGTTATTATGTTTCATATGAAACACAGTGCCAAACCCTGCAGTTATAATTTTATCCTGGGGTATCTATTCAATACTTGCTTGGAGAGAACAGTGCCAGCAACTGTGTCTTCTTAAGAACAGCCAAATATCCAAGCTTCTTTTTTTTTGGAGAGGAATATACTCTAAAAAGCATTGTGAAGCCTAAACTTCGATTTTTTTCCCCCAGGGTGGAGGAGGGGTGACAACCCATCTCTTGAATCAATGTTAAAGGTTAGATCAGGAATAAGATTTCTATAAGGAGTATTTTACTACAACATTCATGGACTCAAGGAATATGAGACAGGCAGTACAAATATTATTAAATCTTCAAAAATAAGAAGTAGTAAATTTAGGAATGGTGAAAGCAACAATAATCCTGAAACAGTATATATACCAAAACAGGACCATTAAAACCTTTGTTTGTCTGATGGAAATGTCAAAACTTGACTACTTTAGGTGCTTCTTAGACTCAGAGAAATATGATGTCTTTTTGGTTCCTTGAGCAAATTGTTCCAATAGAGTATGCATTGCAGTATATGGTATACCATACATAAAAATAGTCCGTCAGAAGGAATGCCTCTACACAGACATGATTTCATGTTGAAAATAAGTTTTTGTACCACCCCATATTCTAGCTGAAAAGACTCATTAAATATCAAGCAGGTGAAAGTGAATCATATATATGATTATATGTAAATATTTAAAATCTATTAATAAAAATGTTAGTCATGACTTTGATTAGTATGGTAAATTGATTAGTATGCTTGAAAAATGACATATAGAGTGATGACTGTGGATCAGGAAGCTATCGATATGAATACTAAGTTAGTCACTGTTTCTTCATGTCTAAGTAGATTAATATATATACACTATAGGCTTAGCTATGAAATGTGGGGCTACATTGGTAACACAGTGTGCTTCTTGTTTCCCTTTTAAAGTGCTATATCCAGATCAGCACTTGATTGACATTCAGCAGGAAAATTATCCTTCAGAATTTAATAAAAGTCCAACAACCTAGACTATTCATATTACTGTGAACAAGTATTTCATTTTCATGTTTCAAGAGAAACTATACTTTGATAGGAGGTCTTAGCATCAGTAAACTCAGTGTTTTGTTTGAGAAACCTTGTGTGTAGTCCACAAAATTATTTATAGAAATTGTGTGTCCACATCATTTGCTTTGTGAGACCAGTGACATGAAAGACTGCTAATAAATAAGAAACAGATCTGAAATAGCTGGTCTTCCCTAATACCTTTATAATTGGGTCCCCCCTACTGTCCCCCACTATTACTCTTTCATTGCCTGGCAAATGCTTTCTGTACTAGTTTTTTCGGTGAAAATATTTAAGAAAACATCAAAGGGTCACTTTGCTTTGTATCTTGGTTGAATGTTGCAGTCCTTCTACCTGAAACTTCTAGCCTTTCAATATATTGGCAGATATTTGAAATTTTCTTTCACAACTATAGTAATCCTCAAATTCCTTAAAATGAAATTTCCTCTTAGGCCCCAGGGGATTCATATGTATCAGACCAAAATTTTGATTTTATTTGTAGTTAAAATAACAAAGCACTGTAACAAAAAAATCAAGTGGTCTACTGGTGCAAGCAAATAAAATAGGCCTTTCCCAGCAAAAGAAGTTTAATGGAGTTCTTGCTTCAAGCATGAAAAGTATAGTTATCTGACCATGATAAGGCTGCATGGTATTTTGTTTTTTTATTTTTGTTAAAAAAAAAAAATCTTACTTTTATAGGGCAGGTAGCCAATGGAAAAAAAAAAACAGCTATGGATTCATTGACTAACACTATGCAATGCTACACCAGTTACTTTGGATTAGAGTTATGTTTTCAGTCAATAAATATGTGAAAAAATGGAAATGATGAGTTTCTGGATCCCCACAAAACATCCTCTACCTTTTCTTTTTAATTCAAATCACAACAGAATATTAGGCAGAAGAATTCAATTGAAAATTTATAGAGACAGGACAGCATTCTAGGGATGTCACATTGTTTTGCATATTTAGAAACATAATTTTATAACTAATTGGAATTCTTTGGTTCTTAATTAAATATTGCAGTTAGTAAGCTGCTGAATGCAGTAACTCTAAGTATAAGGGAAGTATTTGTGGAGCTATAATTTCAGCTAAGTATTCTGCTTTAATATGTAGGGTATTGGTCTAGGTCATGAAATACCAATCTTAAGGTTTTATCTCATAGTATTTGTACACTAGCTACTAAATGTCTTTAAAATTCTTTCCTTCTTTTATAAGAGGAAAGATGTTTTGGGAAACTAAACAAAATCTTCTCTGAACTTCTTATACAATTTATAATGATAGTTTTATTGACAAAAAATGTATAATAAACAACCGTCTGATTGAAATAGTTTGAATTCATTGAAAAAATATAGATACATATGTGATATTGAGAGACATAAGAAAACAAGTATCATATATTTATATATTTAATTTACTTTTTTAATTAAAATTTATTTTTTATTTAAGAAAGCATAAATTAATAAAACCATAGGTTAGGAGGGGTACAACTCCACACAATTCCCACCACCCAATCTCCATATCCCACCCCCTCCTCTGATAGCTTTCCCATTCTCTATCCCTCTGGGAGCATAGACCCAGGGTCACTGTGGGTTGCAGAAGGTGGAAGGGCTGGCTTCTGTAATTGTTTCCCAGCTGAACATGGACGTTGACTGGTCGGTCCATACTCCCAGTCTGCCTCTCTCTTTCTCTAGTAGGGTGGGTCTCTGGGGAAGTGGAGCTCCAGGACACATTGGTGGGGTCTGCAGTCCAGGGAAGCCTGGCCGGCATCCTGATGGCATCTGGAACCTGGTGGATGAAAAGAGAGTTAATATACAAAGCCAAACAAATTGTTGAGCAATCATGGACCCAAAGGTTGGAATAGTGAGAGGAGGTGTTGGGGGGGAACTCACTGCAAACTCTAGTGTACTTCTGATTTCAGGTATATATTTTGCACTTGTTTATGGATACGTGTGAACATATGCTATCTCTCACAGAACCTGGTCTATATCTAGATTTTGGGAATTTCTTAGAAAGTGAACCACCTCAGATGGAATTAGAGAATACTATGAAAGGATAGGTCTTACCCGAGTAATGAAGCTGAAGGGTTGCCATTCCACACATAAAGTCTCTGGACACAGTCTGAGCTAAAGCATGTTGAGGTGGCAATCGTTGCATTGATTAGGTTGCAATCAGCAGATGCAGCATTATTTGATATGGATTGGGAGAGGCATGCAGGAAAGTGGGCCCTATCCTAAGGTTCCAGGACAGGGGGAAATATAGGCTCTGTAGTGGAGATGTGAGGTTCCTGCTGACTTAGAGTTCAAAAAGAAAATGGATAGTTAATGTTATCATCACATTATTTGGTAATTAGGTTAACTTTGAAAAGTCCACTTGTTAGGGTTTGCTGTATAGTACCCAGTATCTTGTATATAGCTGTGGCATTGGTTGCTTCTGATCTACTTGGTCTAGGCTTTTGAGAGAGTCCTTATATCAAATACACAGCCTATATATTAAAAAGACTAAGTCTGTGTTTTAAAAACTTCGAGACATACAATTAATTTCCCCCCTCTCATATTAATTAACTGGTGATTTATATGACTACACTTTACTAGGAGTGTACATAAACACCATTCCCACCACCAAAAGAATGTGTCCCATACCACCCACCCACCCCCAATCCCACTGGCCCAGGAAGCAGCATGTCTACCACTCACCACAGGGTTTTTACTTTGGTGCACTACTTTCAATTTAGTCAGATCCTGCTTTTAGTTTCCTTTTCAGATCTTCTTTCTCAACTTCTGTTGATGAGTGGGATCATCCCATACTCATCTTTATCTTTCTGACTTAGCTCACTTAACATAATTCCTTCTAGCTCTGTCCAAGATGAGTCAGAGAAGGTGGGTTCATTTTTCATGATAGCTGCATAGTATTCCATTGTGTATATATACCACAGCTTTCTCAGCCACTCATCTGTTGTTGGGCACCTGGGTCGCTTCCAGGTTTTAGCTATTATGAATTGTGCTGCTATGAACATAGGAGTACATACCTCTTTTTGGTTGGGTGTTATGAGTCCTTGGGGTATAACCCCAGGAGAGGAATTACTGGATCATATGGAAGGTCCATGTCTAGCCTTCTGAGAGTTTTCCAGACTGCTCTCCACAGAGCCTGGACCAATTTACATTCCCACCAGCAATGTAAAAGGGTTCCTCTGTCCCCACAACCTCTCCAGCATTTGTTGCTGCTGTCCGTTTTGATGTATGCCATTCTTACAGGAGTGAAGTAGCATCTTAGTGTTGTCTTAATTTGCATTTCTCTGATAATCAGTGACCTAGAGCCATTTTTCATATGTTTCTTAGCCTTTTGGATCTCCTCTGGAGTGAATGTTTTGTTCATATCCTCTGCCCAATTTTGGATGGGGTCATTTGCTTTTTTGGTGCTAAGTTTGCTGAGCTCTTTATATATTTTGGTGATTAGTTTCTTGTCTGATGTCTGGCATGTGAAGATCTTCTCCCATTCTATTAGGGGTCTCTTTGTTTGTTTAATAGTTTCTTTGGATGTGCAGAAGCTTTTCAATTTGATGTAGTCCCATTGGTTTGTTTCTGCTTTAGTCTTCCTTGCAATTGGGTTTGATTCATCAAAGATGTCCTTGAGGTGTAGGTGGGAAAGTGTTTTAACAATGTTTTCCCCTAAGTATTTGATTGTTTCTGGTCTAACATCCAGGCTTGTGATCCATCTGGAGTTGATTTTTGTTTCTGGTGAGATAAAGTGGTTCAATTTCATTCTTCTGCATGTTCCAACCCAGTTTTCCTAGCACCATTTATTGAAGAGAGCTTCCTTCTACCATTTAAAGCTTTGGGCCTCCTTATCAAAGATTAGATGTCCATAGGTGTGGGGATTTATTTCTGGGCTTTCAATTCTGTTCCACTGGTCTGTGTGCCTATTTTTGTTCCAGTACCATGCTGTTTTGATGATGATGACTTTATAGTATAGTTTGAGATCTGGGATTGTGTTGCCTCCCTTTCTGTTTCTTTTCCTCAAGATGGTTTTGGCAATTCTAGGTGTTTTCAGGTTCCAGATAAATGATTGTAGTGTTTGTTCTATTCTCTTAAAGAAGCTTAGTGGAACTTTGATGGGTATTGCATTAAATTTGTATATGGCTTTGGGGAGAATATTCATTTTGATCATATTTATTCTTCCAGTCCATGAGCATGGAATATCTTTCCATTTCTTGGTATCAGTTTCTGTTTCCTCGAGTAGCGACTCATAGTTTTCACTATACAAATCTTTCACTTCTTTGGTCAACTTTATTCCTAGTTATTTGATTGATTTTGCCAAAACAGTAAAGGGGAGTGAATTCTGGATGTCTTCTTCTTCAGATTTAGTGTTTGCATAAATAAATGCCAATGATTTCTGTACATTGATTATGTAGCCTGATACCTTGCTATATTTCCTAATAACTTACAGTAGTTTTCTGCTGGATTCTTTAGGTCTTTCTATGTATACTATTATTATCATATGCAAATAGTGAGAGCTTGCCTTCTTCCTTCCAATCTGTATTCCTTTGATTCCTTTCTCTTGCCTGATTGCTATGGGAAGAACTTCCAATACTATGTTGAAGAGTAATGGTGACAGTGGTCATCCCTGTCTAGTCCCTGATCTGTGGGGAATGTTTTCAGTTTCTGTCTGTTGAGTATGATGTTGGCTGTAGGTTTGCTATATATGGATTCCACTTTCTTGAGGAGTTTCCTATCTATTCCCATTTTTTATAGAGTTTTGAGCATGAATGGGTGTTGGATTTTGTCAAAGGCTTTCTCTGCATCTATTGAGATAATCATGTGGTTTTTGGCTTTGCTTTTATTGATGTGGTGAATGACATTGATTGACTTAAGGATGTTGAACCAGCCTTGCATTCCTGGAATGAAACCCACTTGGTCATGATGAACAATCTTTTCCATGTGCTGCTGCTGTATACGGTTGACCAAATCTTGTTTAATATTTTGGCATCTAAGTTCATCAGAGATATTGGTCTGTAGTTTTCCTTTTGGCTTCATAGAAGGTGCAAGGGAGTATTCCTGTTTCTTCAGTCTTATGGAAAAGCTTAAGAAGTATGGGTACTAACTGTTTCCTGAAAGTTTTGTAGAATTCATTTGTGAAGCCATCTGGTCCAGGACTTTT
The DNA here is from genome assembly GCF_950295315.1 of Erinaceus europaeus. Classification (NCBI taxonomy): domain Eukaryota; kingdom Metazoa; phylum Chordata; class Mammalia; order Eulipotyphla; family Erinaceidae; genus Erinaceus; species Erinaceus europaeus. The sequence goes on along the minus strand of NC_080171.1, from coordinate 44,576,069 downwards.
GTTGTTGGGGAGATTCTGAATAACGGTTTCAATATCTTTGTCTGTGATTGGTGCATTTAGGTTTTGTAGTTCTTATTGGTTCAGTTTTGGAAGGGCATATGCTTCTAGGAATTGTTCCATTTCTTCCAGATTCTCTAGCTTGGTGGCGTATAGTTCTTCATAGAAGTTTCGCATGATTCCATGGATTTCTTTGGTGTCAGTTGTGATATTTCCTCCATCGTTTACAATTCTGTTAATTTGAGTCTTCTCTCTTTTTTGTTTGGTGAGTCTGGATAGGGGTTTGTCAATTTTGTTTAATCTTTCAAAGAATCAACATTTGGCTTCATTGATCTTTTGTATGGTTCTCTTATTTTCGATGTTGTTTATTTCTACTCTAATTTTAATGATTTCTGTCCTTCTGGTTCCTTTAGGGTTCCTTTGTTCCTCTTCCTCTAAGTCCTTGAGGTGTGCAGTAAGGTCATTCATTTGAGCTTTTTCTTGGTGTTTAATATGTGATTGTATGGCTATATGTTTCCCTCTCAGTACTGCTTTAGCTGTGTCCCAAATATTTTGATAGGTTGTATCTTCATTTTCATTAGTTTCCAGGAACATTTGAATTTCCTGCTTGAGTGACTCTCTGACCCACTGGTTCTTAAGGAGTATGTTGTTTAGTTTTCAAATTTTGTGACTTTGAATAATTTTCTATTTGTTGTTAAATGTTATTTTACTCCACTGTGGTCTGAGAAGATACTTGGGATGATTTCGATACTCTTGAATTTATTGATGCTGTCTTTGTGACCTAACATGTAGTCCCTCCTTGAGTATGTGTTATGTGGATTTGAAAAGAAGGTGTATTCCAGTTTTTTTGGGGTGAAGGACTCTGAAAATGTCCAAGAGGTCTAGTCTGTCAATCTCTTCATTCAATTCTTGTGTATCGTTCTTGATTCTCTGCTTTGTTGATCTGCCTAAGTGTGAGAGTGGGGTATTGAAGTCTCCCACTATTATTGTATTACTATTGATGTATCTTTGAAATTCTTTCAGTAAGTGCTTGACGAATTTAGATGGTCCCTCATTGGAGGCATAGATGTTAATAATTGTTAAATCTTCTTGGCTGATTGATCCTCTCATAATTATGTAATGTCCTTGCCTTGTTTTTATTTATTTAATTTATAATCTTGTGTCTGAGATGAGAATGGCTGTACCTGCCCTTTTTTTTGGTCTGTTAGCCTGTATGATAGTTTTCCATCCTTTCACTTTAAGTCTGTGTTTATCTTGTTGTGCCAGATGGGATTCATGCAAGCAGCATATGGTTAGATTATGTTTTCTGATCCATCCCCCCACTCTGTGCCTTTTGATGGGTGAGTTTAAGCCATTGACATTTATTGATATTATGGATTTAATATATTCTATTGCCATTGTTCAACAAATATTTGTTTGTGCTGATATATTGCAAGTATTGTAGTGATGTTCTTGTTTATAAGAGGCATTTTAGAACCTCTTTCAGGCCTGGTTTGGTGAGGTTTACCTCCTTTAAGTTTTGTTTGTCTAAGAAGGTTTTGATCCCTCCATCTAGTTTGAATGAAAGTCTAGCAGGATATATTTTCCTTGGTTGAAACCCTTTTTCATTCAGGGCTCAATAGATATCTTGCCATTCTCTCTGGCTTTTGGAGTTTGAGTGAAAAAGTCTACTGATAGTCTTATGGGTTTTCCCCTGTATGTGACTTTTTGTTTCTCTCTTTCAGCCTTTAGGATCCTTTCTTTATCTTTACTTCTTCTCATTGTGACTATGTGTCTTGGTGTCTTCAAGTCTGGGTTGATTCTGTTTGGAACTCTCTGGGTCTCTTGAATCATGATGTCCTTTCTGTTATTCAGGTCTGGGAAGTTTCTTCTATAATGTCCTTTAGAATGTTTCCTTCCCCTTCCTCTCTTTCTTCCTCTGGCAGGCCAATTATACGAATGTTACTTCTTTTGAGATCATCCCATATGTCTCTGTTGTTGTTTTCAGTGTCTCTCAATCTCTTTTTGAGCTCTTTCACCTCTTTCTTAGTTTTCTCTAACTCATCCTCTGTCTGACTAATTCTTTTTTTTTTTACATTTTTTAAATTTTTTATTTAAGAAAGGATTAATTAAAAAAAAACATAGGATAGGAGGGGTACAACTCCACACAATTCCCACCACCCAATCTCCATATCCCACCCCATCCCCTGATAGCTTTCCCATTCTCTATCCCTCTGGGAGCATGGACCCAGGGTCATTGTGGGTTGCAGAAGGTAGAAGGGCTGGCTTCTGTAATTGCTTCCCCGCTGAACATGGGCATTGATTGGTCAGTCCATACTCCCAGTCTGCGTCTCTCTTTCCCTAGTAGGGTGTGTCTCTGGGGAAGCGGAGCTCCAGGACACATTGGTGGGGTCTTTAGTCTAGGGAAGCCTGGCTGGCATCCTGATGACATCTGGAACCTGGTGACTGAAAAGAGAGTTAACATATGAAGCCAAACAAATTGTTGAGCAATCATGGATCCAAAGCTTGGAATAGTGGAGAGGAAGTGTTAGGGGGGTACTATGATGTGTCTTGGTGTCTTCGGGTCTGGGTTGATTCTGTTTGGAACTCTCTGGGCCTCTTGAATCTTGATGTCCTTTCTGTTATTCAGGTCTGCGAAGTTTTTTTCTATTATTTCCTCTAGAGTGTTTGCTTCCCCTTCCTCTCTTTCTCTGGCAGGCCAATTATATGAATGTTACTTCTTTTGAGATCATCCCATATGTTCTGTTATTGTTTTCAGTGTCTCTCAATCTCTTTTTGAGCTCTTTCACCTCTTTCGTCATTTTCTCTAACTCATCCTTTGTCTGACTAATTCTATTTTCTGCTTCTGTTAGTCTGATTTCCCTTTCCTCAGCTTCTTTCTTCATTACAGTTATTTCAGCTTTCAGTTCTCTAATTGCCTCAAGATAATCAGTATTTTCCTTGGGGGTCTCAACTGTTGTTTCCCTAATACTGCCATTCCTTTCCTCCAATGTTGTTTTCATTTCTGTGATTAATAAGTTTATTATTGCTTGCATGCTTTTCTTATCTATGGTTACCTCTGGCTGATTTGTAGTTTCTTCTGGGCTCTTGTCTTCATTTATTGGAGTAGCAGTTTTATTTGTTTTTATCAACCCATTTTTTTGATTTATGTGTTTCTTATTTTTATGTTCTGTTGTTCCTCAGTTGTGTTTTGAGTACAATCAACACTGTACTAAATACCTTTATGACAAGTGCAATCACCAACCTCAGGAATTACAATAGCAAGTGAAGCAAGTATTGAAGCAGTTTAATCACTACCAGTTAGCCAAACAATTTTTCCAGTCTTTGAAAAAATAGCAACCAAGTCCAAGTGAAAAAGAGAAAGGAAAGAAGGGATCACAAGAATAGACAATTGTGCAAATCTACTATCCACTGTATATTCTAGGGGTAGCAAGAGGAGAAAGGGAAGTAGAGTAGAGATACACACATAGAGAGTCCACTCTGAGTCAGATTTATTCCCCAAAATAATTCACAAATGAATATCAGTGAATTCAGAAATACAAATAAGAAGGAAGGAAGAAATGGAAGACAAGATTTAAAAAAAGATAAATGAGAGAGAAAAGAAAAAAGATAAGAAAAAGAGCTGTAATAAAAGAGCAGTGAATGGAGAGTTTTTTAATTGATTAATTTATTTTTATTTTTTTATTTTTTTAATTAGCTTGAAGGAGGGAGAAGGGGAGAGTCTGTAGAGGAGGTAGGAGTAGTGAGACAAGTCCCTCTCCCAATGGATAAGATGCCCAGTCCCCTATCACTGAAAAGATACCCTAAGAGTTAATTCTGGTCAACCTAAAGGAGGGGGAAAAAGATATAACTTTATATAATATTAATAATAAAATAGAGCAGGGTAAAAAAAACCTGTCCCAGTTTGCCTGAAGCCTCCTCAGCAGAGGCAGCTGATTTTTAAGAAAGAAAGGAAAAAAAAAAAAAAAAACCTCAGGACTAGACAAGAGTAGCAGGAATAGACAGTTATGCAAATCTATTATCCACTGTATATTTTAGGGGCAGCTAAAGGAGAAAGGGAAGTAGAGCAGAGATACACACAGAGAGAGTCCACTCTGAGTCAGATTTCTTCCCCAAAATAATTCCCAAATGTGTATCAGTGAATTCAGAAAGCTGAAGGAGAAAGGAAGAAAGGATGACAAGAATGAGAAAAAGAAGAAAAAAGTAAAATGAAAAATATAAGAAAAAGAAAAGTAATAAAAGAGCAGTGAAAGGAGAGAGTTTTTTATTTATTTATTTATTTATTATTATTTTATTAGCTATGCAAGGGGGAGGGAGAGAATGGGTAGGTGTGGTAGGAAAAGGAAACAAGTTATTTTAGCAGTGAATAAGACACCCAGTCCCCTAGCAATGCAAAATACACTAAGAGTTAATTCTGGTCAACCTGAAGGAGAGGGGGAAAGGGGTATGCATTTATCTTGTATTGATAATAAAATAGAACAGAGTAAAAAAAAAAACCTATCCTGTCTTCTGCTTGGATGGCTCCAGATTGCCTCAGGCCCCCTAAGCAGAGGCAGCTGGTTGGCTACTTAGAAATAAAAAAGGCTAAAGGTTTCAAAAGGGAATAGAATTAGAATGAATGACACCCCATGGTGGGACAGGAATCTTGTTAAAGAAAGAAGCTCAGCAGGGGAGCCTGCTAGGAACAGATCTCTGGTCCCCAGGGACTGGTTATGGGGGGGATGGGTGAGGGGTGCACTTTGGGAATAATAATTTAAAAGAAAAATTTTTCCCTTTTCTTTTTACTCTATTTTCTTTTCTTTTCTTTTCTTTTCTTTCTTTCTTTCTTTCTTTCTTTTTTTTTTTTTTTTTACCATTGCACTGATCAGCTCTGGTTTATGGTGGTGCAGGGGATTGAACCTGGGACTTTGGAGCCTCAGGCATGAAAGTCTCTTTGCATAACCATTATGCTATCTACCCCTGCCCATTTTTTTTACTCTAGTTTCTAACCCAAACTGAGTTATAGTCATCTCCTTGGTGTTACCGCTAGGACCCCTTATTGACTGGCCTACTAAAGGCAAAAAATCCTACCATTTCCAGTAGATGTGATTGGAGCTCAAGCTACTAGCAGCTTCTCATTCCGCCATCTTTCGGAATCCCTTTAATTTACTTTTTAAGTGGTACCAGGGTTAATGCTGGGGCTGGTACCTGCATGATGAATACACCATTTCTAGTGGCCATTTTATTCCCTTTTTTCTGTTCTTTTACTTAATAGGATAGAAAGAAATTGAGAGGGGAGTGGAGGGGAGATATTACTTGCCTCTTTGAAATCATCAGGGTTTTCAATTATTTGATAATCAGACTCAGTAAACATTTATCATACAACTAATTATGGTTCAAGTCCTTTGTTGGGTGCAGAGGTGATAAGTTAAGACAGCATGGACTCTCCTCTCAAAAGACTCAGCAGAGTCAGTAATAAATATTTAAGCAGTTCACTGCTCTACAAAGCATAATTAAGAAAAACTACTTGAAGTTTAAAGAATGCTTAACAGAAATAGAAAAAGAAATAATTCTGCTGAGAGTGAACACTAGACTAAGAAAAGTTCTAAAAACACCTTTTAATTTACACACTGAAGACTGAAAGGATTTTAGTGAGTGAAATATTGGAAGGACAATATGAGAAACATCTAGTGTCCAGGTTTAGAGAACATACGTGGTGAGTTTTTATTATTGCCTTTATTAACAGCCATGAAGGGATGTATTAGCCATAAGACAGGCTAACAGTAAATCGAAGGGAACTAGACACTAGATATGAAACCAATGAAATAAACAAAACAATCAAATGCCTGTCACACCAGTGTCACAATAGTCTTGCATGAAGGAGAGCTGTATTTAACTGTGCAGTTCAAGTCTGGAGTTTATTCACTCATATCTAGTCCCTCTCCAGGAAGGAGTTAGGAAAGATGAGAAGCCAGGAATAGGATCTTTCTGCCTCTCAAAACTCCTCCTTCCTACCAAAAGAACTGTGGCCCATCCCCCTAGATCAAAGTCCCAGAGGCTTTAGATAGTAACAAAAAGTTGAAGAGGGGAGTGTGAATGTTTCAGGCTTGGTTTTAGCATGCAAACTACAAGAATTAAATTTGATCTCTAGCCCTCCTTTCCTATGTAAAGCTATATCAGACAGACCAAACCCAGACAATTTAGGAATCAATCCCAGAAACTACAGATTCTAAGTTTCTTCATAGTATTATTTATTACTCATGATAAATTTAACTGACTGTCCACTTTTCTCTAAACTAGATGGTATTGCTAGATTGAAAATCATATGTGATAATTTCCAGCCACCTTCATACCTCACATTCAATATCTGTAAGCTATAGCACTTCCGAACCATAATTTTCAAAGCCTAATATATTTATAATAAAATGTGATGGAGGTTGGGCTTCCTACTTCAGAGTAGGATACTTTGAGATATAAGGTATTTTGAACTAAACAAATTTGGAAAATGACAATTGCAAGAACTGTGATCTCCCACATATAAGACATTGTAGGAAGTTCCCCCTTATGCCTGGAGGAAAGGAATTTTCTTATCTCTTTATTTTTATTATTTTATTATGTTTATTTATTTATTGAATAGAAACAGCTAGAAATTGAGAGGAAAGATGAGAGAGAGAGACACAGAGAGAGAGAGAGAGAGAGAGACCTATAGAACTGCTTCACCACTTGTGAAACTTGCCTCCTGCAGATGGGGACCAGGTACTTGATCCTGGGTCCTTGGGCATCATGTGCTCAGCGAGGTACACCACCAATTGACCCCTGAACTTTCTTATCTCTAAAGAGAAGGATGCCATTAAAAATCTAAATAGGGAATCGGACGGTAGTGCAGTAGGTTAAGCACACATGGCGCAAAGCACAAGGATCCTGATTCAAGCCCCTAGCTCCCCACCTGCAGGGGAGTCACTTCACAGGTAGTGAAGCAGGTCTTCAGGTGTCTATCTTTCTCTCTTCCTCTCTGTCTTCCCCTCCTCTCTTCATTTCTTTCTGTCCTATCCAACAGCGACATCAATAACAACAATAATAACTACAACAGTAAAACAACAAGGGCAACAAAAGGGAATAAAATAAATTTTAAAAACTAAATAAATGGGATTTAGTAAGTTTCCACCAATTAGCTACCCTTATCTCATTCTTACTATATTTTCTATACCTTGTCATGCTAAGCATGAAAGTGTTTAGATTTAGTGTCTCCTTACGTCTTTGTTTCTTTATGAAGGTCCATCTGCCATACAACTTAAATTAAATTGGCAAGTTCTCTTGTTAATCTGTCTTCTGATTTATGGAGCCTTGGCTGGAGAACATACAAGTGTAGTAGGAAAAATGATGTGTTTGCTTTCCTACAAGTGCCTATGATGTTTACTTGTTTGGTATTAGAACTTATCATAGTCTAACTAAGTATGCAATATTTAACATATAATAGAGGTCACCTCAGTTCAAAAATATGAAAACTATGAAACCGAGGGAAGTAAATGACTTTTAAACTTTCACTAGTTACTACTAAATGTAGATTTAGGTTTCAACTCTTCTGAAAAACATAGAAAATTTTCTCTCTGTGCTTCTGAGTAATGTATGTCCTGGTCAAATAATAATAATAGTGTTAGAAAAAATAATAATAGAAAAAAATAAGTTTCATATGTAAAGATGAGGGGGGTCAAAGAAAGGAGAGACAAAATTGGTTTTTTAAGACATCTAAGAAATGGGATAGGCATCTATGACTTCAAAGAGTAAGGAATAGAAATTCACATGACAAAAAGCAGATGTTCCAAAATGACATGTTTTCAGTGTCCTATAGAAGGACTATTCAGATACTAAAGTTATTTTCTTAAAGTTCTTGATTTTTTGTAAGACTCCTATTTAGTTTTTTTCTGAGAAGGGCATGAGAAAAATTCCCGTTGAACCTGAAGAACCCCAACTGATTTCAACTTGAAGTAATCAATTAACAACAAAAAGATACATCTTGGGGAAGTCTGTTATGAGTAGCTTAGGCCTATTCTGAACACTTTCAATGCAAACTCCCTATTTTGTTTTTCAGAATTCCTTTGGCTACTATACTGCATATTAATACTCTTTTCTGTTCACTAGATGCTTTAAATACATAGTGAAGTCCAACTTGGTATAGAAAACTAAAATAAAATAGAACAAATTTCTTAAGGAAAGGACTGAGATATATGTTTTTTTCTCTACTGTTGACAGATTCAGTTTTATAACTTGAGAACTTATGAATTGGTTAAAACTTTGACAAAAGTGGAACAGTTGAACTTTGCTGATTTTTACATAATTCTTCTTTTCAGACAGTGAACTTACTACAAACAATACCATATTAGAATATTGCTTTATTTAGCACTACTAATAGCATTTTCAAGGTGGACACTACTATTTATTTAGAAGGCCTTTAGATCTTTAATGAAAATCTTAAAATTACATTCCAAAAATATTTATTTTAGTAAAATATTATAATATTGCAGGGGGTTCTGTTAATACTATCACTGCACTTTTAAAGTAATTTATTTATTGGAGGGGATGGCAATGTTTTATAAGACTTGTTATCACAAAGTATAATTTCATTTCTCTGCAAAGTAGGTGTCAGAGCACCTCACCTATCAATTTTAATCTTAACCATAAGAAATTTGGTTATCAACCTTTCTGAACCTCCCTCCTTTTTTTCTTTCCCATTTGAATTTCTAAATTCCCTGTAAAAGACTAGTTTATTGATGCTTCATTCCACCTGTTATTTTTATTTTATTAAGATATATAGGCAGAAAGAGTAAATGAGATTGAAGTACCAAGGATTCCTCTGATGCAGTGGAGACCTGGCTCAAACCTGAGTCATACACATGGCAAAACTATGTACTATCCAAGTGAGCTATAGTTATGGGTACACCTGAATTGTTCCTTAAATCTCATGCATAATTGAAATCAAGAGTAGTTATTCTTTTTCTCCTAGTTTATTTCACTTAACATGAATTCTTCTAGTTCCATATACATTATATAAAAGATAGAAACACATCTTTTCTTACAGCAGAGTAGTAGGAATATATCACAGCTTCTTATCTGTTGTTGGTTCCTTATGTGGTTTCCAAATCTTGGCCATCACATGTAGTGCTGCAGTAAGCAAAGACATACATAACTCTCTTTGCATAAGTGTTTTTAAGTTCTTTGTATAGATTCCTCAAAAAGGAATTATCAGATAACATGACAAATCTACTTTTGATATTTTTAGAAGTCTCCATACTGCTGTTCATAGGACCAAGTACAATTTACATACCCAAAGCAATGTCACAATAAGGTCTTTTTCTTTTGTTAATCTCTTTTTGAGAAGTCTTACTTCTTTCTTAGTTTTCTCTAATTCATCCTCAGTATTACTAATTTTGCCTTCTGCTTCACTTATTCTGTCTGCTCTTCTCTCTGTTGGTTTCTGTAGCTCAACTATTTTGTTGCTCTGTTCTGATACTGCATTAGCTTGTTCAGCTTCCTGTGCTCTTAGCTCAGCTATTTCAGCTTTCAGCTCTCTGATTACCTCCAGTAATTACCTTCTTTCAGAGCCTCATTTGTTGTTTCCCCATTTCTTTTTTTTTATTTTCTTTTTTTTTAATTGGGGAATTAATGTTTTACATTCAACAGTAAGTACAATAGTTTGTACATGTATAATATTCTCCAGTTTCCCATATAATAATACAACCCCCACTAGGTCCTCTGAATCCTTCTTGGACCTGTATTCTCCCCACCCACCCACCCCATTTCTGATGACATTACTTTAAAAAGCTTTCCTCACTGCTATAACTATTGCATCAATTAGTGTTTGGATATTGTCTTCATTCTTATGTACTTCTATCTTTTGGAGGTTTTTATCTGGACTGTTGTCCTGGTTTATTTCTCCAATGTTTCTTCTTGGTTTAACCATTGTACTTCATATGATATGAGGTCCATCTCTTGGTATTTTTCAATCCACTAATCTCACTTTCCTGGACTGACTTGTGTCTAAGTTAGGTAGTAAGAGTTCACAGTTTTGGAAATTAACAGTTGTTTTAATGCTATTTCAATCCCTACAGTGAAGCACAATGGCTGTCTAGTCCTCTTATCTTCTTTATCTTCCCTGCAGGGTATGGGAGCCTGGGCCTTCTTGACTATAAGTAGATTTTTTATCTTAATACCTTTCTCATAACCAAGAGATAAAACAGGATGGGGGATAGATATCACAGTGGGTATGCAAAGTGACTCCTGTGCCCCAAGGGTCCAAACTCCTGAACCTAATCCTGTTCTAACCCACAGATGGAGCCTGAGCCAAGCTGAAATCTGTATCCCTGTGTTTCCTGATTTCTGAGGGAATTAATCACCATTTTTCCTAATTTATCACAAGGCTCCTACTATATAGCCACACCTCCTAACCTCAGGGGAGTATAGATTTTCTCATGAGCCACTGGGCCAGCACTTCCTTGCTGCTGTTCCATCCCCTGAGGGGCAACAGCAGTAGATACCCACAATTATAAATTGGTAAGGCTTAAGTTTTGCTCCATTCAGCAGTCTTTGTTCATAAAACTCAGACCAGAGGTGGTGTTTCAACTGACAGATTGTCGGACTGGTACTAGTCACTCCCGAGTAGGTACCGACTTTTAGGCACAGGAATCTCTCCTTAAGTCCACTGTCCATGAACCACACATGTTTGCACTCACCTATGGTTTGGTGGGTTACTGGAGTGATCCTAGTCTTATCTTGTTGCATTGCATTCTCAGGTGATTCTCTTTCACAGATGGTAAAAATACAATGTATAGTTCCATATCAGCTTACCACCAAAGTTTTATATCCCTACCTCCCAACCTCCCAGAAATAACCATTATAGTTCTCACAAGTCTTACAAACAGTTTGCTTGTTTCTGTTTTGTTTGGATTTTTTTTTTTTTTTGGCAAGTTCATATAAATCAGATCTCCAGATTCCACATATGAGTGAAACCATTTCGTAGTTGTCTTTCATATTTTTACTTATTTTACTAAGTATGATAACCTCCAGTTCTATCCATTTTGTCCCAGAGGACACAATACCAACCTTTTGAATTACAGAGTAATATTCCATGGAATATATACCCCATACTACTTTATCTAGTCGTCTGTTGATGGGCATTTAGGCTGCTTCCACTCTTTGGCCATTGTGAATATAATGCAGCTATAAACACATACTACTTTATCTAGTCGTCTGTTGATGGGCATTTAGGCTGCTTCCACTCTTTGGCCATTGTGAATATAATGCAGCTATAAACACATACTACTTTATCTAGTCATCTGTTGATGGGCATTTAGGCTGCTTCCACTCTTTTGGACATTGTGAATATAATGTTTCTTCTAATTAGTGTTTGAGTGTCCACTGGATAAATGCCTAAGAGTGGCATTGCTGGATAATAAGGTAATTCCACTTTTATTTTATACAGCCTTCCAATTTTTGTACCAGTTCGCATTGCCACCAGCAATGTAGCAGAGTTCCTGTTCTCCACAACCTCTCAAATACCTGTCATTTTCCTAGATTGTTGATGTAAACCATCCTTTCAGGTATGAGATGGTATCTCAGTGTAGTTTTTTTTTTTTTTTGTCTTCTTCTTCTTTTCCTTCAGGGTTATCACTGCAACTTAGTGCCTGCACTATGAATCCACTGTTCTTGGAGGCTATTTTTCCCCTTTTTTAAAAAAACATTTTATTTACTTATTCCTTTTTTATTGCTATTGTTTTTATTGTTGTATTTATTATTGTTGTCATCATTGTTGGATAGGAAAGAGAGAAAATGGAGAGAGGAGGGGAAGACAGAGAGGGAGAGAGAAAGATAGACACCTGAAGACCCTTTTTTGCCCTTGTTGTTTTTTGTTGTTATTGTTGTTTTTGGAAAGGACAGAGAGAAATCAAGAGAGGAGTGGAAGATAGAGAGGGGATGAGATAGAAACCTGCAGACCTGCTTCACCATTTGTGAAGTGACCCTCCTGCAGGTGGGGATTTAGGGCCTTGAACCAGTATACCTACACCAGTCCTTGCACTTTGAGCTATGTGCACTTAGCCCACTGTGCTACCCACCCCCCACCCCCAGTCCCTTCTCAATGTAGTTTTAATTTGTATTTCTCTCATAAGTGAAGTGGAACATTTCTTCATGTGTATGTGGGCCCTGTGTATCACTTCTTTCGAAACCTGTTTAGTTCTTTTACCCACTTTTTTTTATTGGGTTATTTTTGCTTCTTTTATGGAGCTGTATCAATTCTGTACAGATGTTTTACATCAGCCACTTTTCTGATGTGTGATATGCAAATATCTTCTCCCATTTACTGAGTTGCCTGATTATCCTTGGGTAATTTTTTTTTTATGTGTTTTGATGTGCATTTTAGTTTCACGTCATCCCGTTTATTTACTCTTGTTTTCATTTCCCATGTCTAGGGCATTGAGTGTCCACATACATCTTTGATGTGAAGGTCCTGCAAAGCTTCACCAACATTTTCTTCTCTAGGTTTTAGTTTCTGGTCTAATATCTAGATCTTTATACATTTTGATTTGGCTTTGGTATATGGTGTTAGGTAGTGGTCTAGTTTCAGTTTTCTACATGTAACTGTCCAATTTTTCCCAGCACCATCTGCTGAAGAGATGGCCTTTTTATCATATATTCGGTGGTTATATATGTATGGGCTCATTTCTGGACTCTAAATTCTTCTCCATTGATACAAGTGTCCATTTTTATTCCAGTACCATGCTGTTTTGATTACTATTGCTTTGTAGCATAAACTAATGTTAAAAAGCATAATGCCTTCATATTTTTTTTTCTTTTTCCTCAGAAGTGGTTTGTCAGTTTGTGGCCTTTTGTGGTTCCAGGCAAATTTTTTAACAAGTTGTTCAGTTTGCTTGAAAAATGTTATTGGAATTTTGATAGGGATTGGACTGAATTTGAAGATTCCTTTTTTTGGTATGACCATTTTAATAATGTTTATTCTTTCAATCTACAGGAAATAGTATTATTACACTTCTGTGTGCCCTTCTCTATTTCTTTTAACAATGTCCTATAGATTTTGTTGTAAAGGCCATTCACCTCCTTTGTGAGATTCACCCCAAAATATTTTATCTCTTTGGGTTCAATTGTAAATGGGATTGAATGTTTTATTTCCTTTTACTCTGACTTCTAGTTTTTACACAGAAATGCTGCCACAGATTTATGTGTATTTACTTTTTTTCTTCTACTCTCCTGATCTTATTAATTACTTACAGTTTTGGGGTGTGGTCTTTGGGGTTCTCTAGGTATAATATGTCACCAGCAAATACTGATGATTCAATTTCTTCTTTTCCAATTTGTATGCCTTTGATATCTCTTTCTTTTCTGATTGCAATGGCTAGAACCTCAAGAACTAAGTTGATTAACAATGGAGATAATGGACATCTTTGTCTGGTGCCCCACTGAGAATGATGTTAGTTATGGGTTTATCATAAATGGTCTTTATTGTGTTGAGTGGTCCTTCTATTCCCCATTTTTTGGAGGACCTTTATCATAATTGGGTATTGGATATTGTCAATTACCTTTTTAGTATCAACTGATATGAGTCTATATTTTGTTTTGTTTTTTAATTATCTCTCCCTCTCTCTCTCTCTCTCTCTCTCTCTCTCTATATATATATATATATATATATATATATATATATATATATATAGGATAGAGACAACCAGAAATTGAGAGGGTAGGGGGTGGTAGAAAGGGATAGAGTTGGGGGGCTTGGCAGTAGCACAACAGGTTAAGCACACATGGCACAAAGCACAAGGTCCAGTGTAAGAATCCCAGTTTGAGACCCCCAGCTCCCCACCTGCAGAGGGTTTGCTTCACAAACAATGAAACAGGTCTGCAGGTGTCTGTATTTCTCTCTTCCTCTCTGCCTTTCCTCCTCTCTCGATTTCTCTTTGTCCTATTCAACAACAACAGCTATAACAACCACAAGGGCAACAACAAGGGCAACAAAATGGTAAGAATAGCCTCCAGGAGCAGTAGATTCTTAGTGCTGGCACCAGGCACCAGTGGTAACCCTGGAGGCAAAAGAAAAAAAAAGTTTAATTTATAAAAAAAAAAAAAAGAAAGAAAGGGAGAGATGGAGAGAGTTGGAGAGACACTGGCAGCGCTGCTTTACCACTTGCAAAACTTTCCCTCTGCAGGTGGGGACTGGGGGCTCAAACCTGCCTCCTTCTGTATTGTAGCATGTACATTCAACCAGATGTGTCACCACCCAGCTCCTGACTTTATGTTTTTAAGCTTTCTTTTTGTTGGTGTGATGAATTACATTGATTGATTTGTGGATATTGAGTCATCCTGGTTTCCCAGTGATGAATTCTACTTGGTCTTGGTGAGTTATTCTCTTGATATATTGTTGGACTCAAATTACCAAGATCTTGTTCAGGATTTGCATCTTTTCTCAAGGGTTCCAGTAACTCTGATGTTAATTTTTTTGGTGGAGTCTACTATTTTATGGAGAAGTGCTTCATTTTTCCTTTCCTCTCCAAGTATTTTAAATTCTAGGAGTGTGATGGTTGTGTCTACTAGCATTGAAATTTTCTCCTCCACCTGATTAACTCTACTTCTGAGACCTCTCAACCAGAACTGCATTTAAAGTGTCCTTGATGTCCTGCAGTTTTGTTTGAATTTTTTTTCTATTCTTTGTAATTCTTTGGTAAAATGAGCACCAAGTTCTTGAATCTTAAGTTTAACTCATTGAATTGATTTCATAATGACTTTTCTGAATTTTAGCTTTATCATTTTTCTAAATCTGTGCCTGTCTGGTCATTTGGGGGTTTCTATCATTGCTGTCTGTGTGTTTCTCATTTTTTGCACGTGGTATGACTTTCGTTGTTGTGGCAGCAGGAGACACTGTGTCTAAGGTGTTTCCCTGTTTATGTATCTTGGTGGGGAAGGGAAGATTGATCCTGAGTCCCCTGGCCTCGGTGGGTCTCCCTTCTGCTGTTTCATTCTCTGTGAGGCAACAGCATTGGAAAGTTAAGAAGTCACAGCTATAAATTGGTGTTTTTAAGTGATTTGACTTTTTTTCTTTTTGACATTGTTTTCTTGGACCCAGAAATAGTATGCCTCAGCTACCAGAATTCCCATTTGGTGCCAGCCATCCCAGAACACTGCTTTTTAGTGCTGGGAATTGTTCCCTCAACCCCTTTCTGTTCACAAGCCACAAGTGTCTGTACCTGTGGCTTAGGTGATTTTATCTCTTTATTTCTTTCTTTCTCTCTTTATTCCTTTCTCCCTTTAATAGTTGTATCTTTATCTCAGACCTAACAGTAGTACACCTCAGCTACTAAATTCCCAGTCTAGCCAGAATAAGGCCTTTTAGTCCTGAGAATCTCTCCCTCATCTCTTTTCTGTCCAAAGATCGCCTGTGTCTGCACTCACCTGTGGTTTGGGGAGTTTCTTAAGGAATCCTGGTCTTATTTTGTTGAGTCTTCAGGTGATTTTCCTAATTGATGGTGGGGAAGTGGAAGGAGGCAAAGCCGCTGTTATTCCATAACCGTGCCTCTGGAAGTCTCCCACAATCAGTTCTTGATATACTCATCCTTAAGTTCATAAAATAATCATAAAATACTTACAAAAACACATCATTTCACCTAATCCTCTTGTTTTCTCATAATTAACTGATTAACTCAAGTCAGTAGAGAAAAGATCTGAGACATGGGCAGGCATAAAATGTACATTTTTTATATCATTCAGATATAGTTTTATCAATAGACATGTTGTGTGTGTGTGGTTTCTCTTTCAGAGTAAAAGATGAAAATCTCCTTATCATATGAAGTCTCCCATTCTTCTTTCCTTAATGTCCCATGTTTCTGTTGGGGATAAAAGGAATCATCATCCTTCATACTTTTTAGGTTCTTCATGGCAGGAAAAATAGTCAAAAGAAGAACAACAGCAATAGTAAATAGAAAATTATCAACATTATCTGTACTCCTCCTATATGTAGAAGTCCCATAGATACAGAGGAAAATTTATCCACATGGTCCCAGACACCAAGATTTTAATGCAGAGGATTTGGAGGAAGGACTAGGAAGACAGAGTAACAAGTTCTCCCTTTTCCAGATACAGACAGGTACAGGTCAACTAGGGCAATATGGGGCCGTGATTTTGTCTCTATTAAGTTATGAAATCTGTGCCAAGCAGCTCAGGAAGGTAACTCTAAAAAGCTTTGATATTGAGCCCTATTTACAGACCAGATTCTCTCTAAAACTATGTTTCAAACTGAATATACATTATTCCTTCAGGAGTTCTTCTCATGAGATCAATCTCTTTGCCAAAAACATACTCTGCAGTGGCAGATTTTGCTCTTAACACTGAATAAATATCACTGGTTCACCCTATTTTACTTAGAATTTACAGCTATGTAGATATTCCATACATATGGCATAAAATTGAATTTTCCTTTCCTAAACCATCTTATTCTGTTTTGATTTCTTCTTTAGTCCTAGAAGAACCCCGAGGGGACAGGGGAATTTTCCTCTGTGTCCCAACATTCATTGACAATCACTTTAGTATATATGTATTCCCTTATAGTCATTTGTATTTTTTATTGAACAGGCTACATCATCTTACCACTTTCATCATTAATGAATTAAATAAATTGACCCATGATTATTTAAAACTGTATGAGAGCCATGACTTTACCTTTTAAGGAAATATCTTAAATTAGTGGCTAAAAAATCTAGTGTGTATTATAATTCCCTGGGGGAATTGTTAAGACACAGAACACTGGGCCCTGTTTCCAGAGTTTTTTCTTCAGTATTCTTGGGTGAGACCTAAGAATTTACATTTCTCTTTCTTTCTTCTTTTTTTTCTGTTTTTTTTTTTGCCTTTTTAAGAACTGACATTTCTAGCAAGTATTAAAGTGATAGTACTATTCTAGTCCAGAGACTATACTGTCAGAACCACTCTTAAAAACCATAATCTCCCACACTGATAACTACACCCCCCAAAAATAAAAACTTTCATTTTATACAAGAAGAAAATATTCATTCTGAAACCTAATATAAGTCACTAAACTACTTCAGGCTCCTGTGTGAAAAGAATGTTTCTACTCCTTTCATTTTTTTTTTTCCTCCTTGGGCTAGATAAATCAGCCTCTTAAATCTCCTGATTTGAGCATTAGAAATAGTGGCAGTTTCTATTAAGTGATGTGATGGTGAATAGGAAGGTATCATAGAAGACAATATAAGATTCACTCTAGGCCAATTATGTAGTTAATTACTCTAGCGTGTGAACTTAGCCTTCTAAGCAATCTCATTCAGGCTAGGAAATAGCTAGTATAGGCAATTATGGGATGTATGTGATGTTAGAAAGGGGAAGACAGAGCTATTGTTGGAAGAACAGTGTAAATGCTGAGCAGTATAATCTGAAATAAACATAAATGGAACTGTTTTCCCTGAGCTATAGTCATCACTGCATAATGGGTTCTATCCATTCTAATATCTTTGATTCATTCACTCTGTGGAACAAGTTATATATTTTTTTCTTTCTTTCCCTTTCCTTTTACAGGATATGTATTTTTCCCTGATGGTAGCTCTTGAATCCAGTATATATTCTCACTGTCAGACAGTGATGCTTAATTTAAATAAGCAAAACAGCTTCATACTTAAATAAAAAATAAAACTTGATAATAATTGATGTACAGTAAATACTCCACCTAAAGATGTGACCACTATTTCTCTTTAGTATATTTACATTTATAAAAAAGAAAAGTGAAAAGAAGTCCTGTCATTGGTATGCTGATAATGGAAAAAACACAGGCACAATTTTCATATACTTGGGCCTAGCTTTTTGAACCTATAAAACATAAGGTAAATTAAATCTAATTTTCAAGCAATTAGTCATGTGTTTAGAGGTTAGTGGCAATTAAGAAATACAATTTGGTGTTTAGCTTTGTATTTCTCTTACACACATTTAAATAAAAAACATCAACACATTTCTATTAGTTGTGAAATTACAATGGTGCACTCTAGTGGACAAACTGAAAACTAGATATTCTGCATTAGGTTTCTGTAAGATTTGCAAAGCTATATATCCATGAATCAGCCTGTAGTTAGCTCAGATAAAAACTAGGTGATCACAATGAATAGATAGTAGATGATATACCCTTGAAAGGAATTTGTATATGAAATACCTAGATAAAAATTTCAAGGTTCTCTAATTTATAAAATTTTAAGACAAGATTGTCTCTAATATACTTCGTCAGTGCACTAAATAATACTCAGTGACTTGAAAGAGTATATTCAGCTTGCAAAAGAACTTAATTTATTCCCAGGACATAGGCTATATACAGGGAGAATATGGCTTATTAAATTCCATTCAAAGACTCCCGATAGAGAAGTGTGTTTTTGGATCAATAATATGTTCCTGTGGACTTAACTGAATCGAAATTACTCTTGGGAGGAAGCTAGCTTCTCCTTCTGGGTGTGGAGCTCTTTTTCAAAAATGAATGTTGTACTCATAAACAGATACAGTTCTGTGGGAAAAGGTATTATTTAAAAATAGACTGAGAACCAGATAGTCCTTTATTCTTTTTGTTTCTTTTTTTCAATAAGTAATAAAAGAGGTTACCATTTTGTAAGTGTTTTTACTCTGTTGATGCACTTTGCATCTACAGATTTCAGCTAGTTGGATTCTTTAGTAGAAACACTATATATTGAGACTCAGAGGTACTTCTCAGGGATCAGTTACTGTAACATAATAACAAGCATATTTCATTAGGTGCTTCTTTTAAGATGTAACACATACATTTATTTATACATATGTTTATGCACATACACAAAATGTCAAAATATCTGATTAATATGATGGCACAATTTGAATTTGTGTAAAAACTGGATAATATCTCAGAAAAAACATAATTTTGTCATATAACATTGTGAGATGATTAAGAATGAGAATCCTGAAGCTTCCATCAGCACCTGAAGAGAAAGGAGGAAAAGGAGAGTGATATATGGAGGTAGTAATATTGTCATGAGTGGCTTGGAGGGGAAGAGAGGATTGGATCAAGAAGAAAAAGGGGGCAGTTATGTATATATGTAGAAAGATAGTTGCAGAGATGATGGTTGGCCCATGGGGATCTTAGGGGAGCTGTGGTGGCTTGCAGTTGGGAGACTGATGATTCAGAACCATAGCAGTGGGAATAGAGTGGATTTATACCCTTGTTGACATGTAATTTTGTAAATCAATATTAAATCATTAGTAAAATTAAAGAGAGAGAGCAAGCCCTGGAACTGGTCTTCTGCATTAAAATCCTGACACCATCAAGTTAAAAAGGTTTATGATGTTAGGCATACTATTGAAATATGAATTATTTTTATATATGCTATATATATGTTATATATATATATATATATATATATATACACTAAGGTAAAATAGTATCTCCTTCATTAGGATGTAAACAAGAGGATGGAATGAAATAAAAATATATGGGAAATATCTGGCTTCATCAGTTGTCCAATGATTATTTTTTCCTTATTATTACATATAATAAGGATAGTTATAATTATAACTGGGTAATTGCCAACAGTGTAGATGGTAAATTATTAAAATAAAATATTAACATAGCAGTCCTGTCTTTGAAAGAAAAGATTGCATCTTACTATTTTTGCACCATAACAACAGTTTGGTCAAAAATAGATAATATATGTGACAATGGTGACTGTCTACATCTTAAGCATGTGAGGGGTCAGCATTGTGATATGGAAAGAAACCATCCCATAAAGTGGGGGATTATTCAGAAGTTAAAAATAATCAAACATGCAGGAGGTCAACTGATATGAGGACAGGGAAGAGGAAATTGATTGATAGGTATATCACCTATGCACAAGGGAAAGACCTAGAAATTCCAAGCATCATACTTCATGCTTATCCTTCCATACATGGTCTTAATTCATTTAATAACACTTTGGGAAGAAGAAATAAAGATCAGGAAGTATACCAAAGTGTGTAATCTTAAATGCCACATTTTCCCATGGACTTTTCTCTAGAAGATGCTTTAGCTCTTTCTACCTTCAAGGCCTATCCTATGAAATTAACCTTTTGCCAATGACATTATTTTGAGGGTGGCATATTTTGCTCCCCTACAATATTACCTGTTTGTGTATTTATATTTTATAATCTACCCAGTGAGAAACTTACCTCACATGTTTCTCAGATTGTATCCCCATTGTTAAGCATTTTATGATTTGAGTCAAGTTTTATTTTATCAGTTGCTAAATTCACATTATCAAAGATACATAAAATGTTTCTGGGCTGTTGTACACTCAATTTAGTACACACACACATACACACACACACACACACACACACACACACATACACACTATCCAGTAATCAGGTACAAGGACCTGGTTCAAGCTTTGGCCCCCACCTGTATGGGGGAAGGTTAATGAGTGGTGAAATAATACTGCAGGTATCTGGTGTCTCTTTTTCTCTCTCCCTCACTATCTTCCCTCCCCCTCTCAATTCCTCTATATCTTATCAAATAAAACAAACAGGATTTTTTTCTGTCAGAATCTGGTGACCATTCAAATTATGGAGATTGCAATTATTACCTATGGATTATGAAGCAGTGTCATTTGTGTGATTACTATGTATCAATCATTTCTTCCCTCTCACTTATAATAGCTGCTGGAGAATTTAGGCTATAGTTTTCCTGACCATTTTAAATGGAGTAGACTGGGTACAGACTTTTACCTTTAAAAAATTTAATAAAACTAGAAAATAGGCTAATTTAAATTATTTTTCTGGGTGGAAGAGATAACAATGGTTATGCAAAAAGGCTTCCTTGAAGGTTACATCTCCAGTACCACCATAAACCAGAGCTTATGTATGGAATGTATCCTATGGCTTGCATAAAGTCAGAAATAATGCCACATAATGTTATGTGTTCTGAGCCTCCTACTAAGTTTGTAAATTACAGTACAGTATATTATATTACTAAAAGATATGATATTATCTAAAATTTCTGTGAACTGTTACAAAAAAAGATGTGTTATGCTCATTTGTCATTCATTTAAAGGCTCATTAGTCTTTTTTTCCTTCTGGGAAAGAATAAATTATATATGCAGAGTCCACAACCATAGTTTTTAACTATTTTCATCCATGGAAATTATAGATGATCATATTTTTTTCTGTGATTACAATGGGTCACACATACCATAAAATATTCAAATGCCTTACCAAAACTTCATTTCTTTCCTCTTACTTCTGACAGTTACTAATAGACTATAAGAGACAAAAAAAAATAGAAAAAGACTACTAAAACTAATGGAAATATGCATGCAGAAGTAAGATCTTGAACTACCTTTTAACTTCTATCTTCCCCTCCTCCTGCCACCAGGGTTATTATCACAGAGGTTTGGTACAAGTCGACCATCCCCAGTGGCCATTTTTCTGTTTATTTACCTTTTTTTTTTTAATTTTACAAAGTTAAATTCCAAAAAATAAAATGAACCAAACAATTCCTGCCTTATCTATGTTCCTTTTGAAAAAACATCTGTTAGTATACTATATGCTGTCACTCATATACATTTTATGTTGATGTAATATTTAGAAAACTATCAGTTAAACATTGATAAAATATAAAATGAAAACCACATTGTTTTCTTGGCTAGTATAATTAATTATTATTTTTGATGTTTTACATATTAATAAGTTTATATTAAATACTGACTATTTTGTTATAGGAAGGAGTGATAGGAGAGTGAGGGATGAGTAAATGGTTGGATGGATGGCAAGAAAAGCATTTATAAGGAAAGAAATATGGTATTTGAATGGGAAAAGTAGATTCTGAGAAATATTTGCATTTAATTTGGATCTTTTTAGTTGTGTGACCTTAATTTCAATTTTCACACCTGTACAAAAAAAAAACGAACACATACACACATATCTCATGTGCTTTAGGAATTAAATCAGATTATTTGTGGAAAAAATGCCCATTTACCCAACACCTGAAGTATAATAGGTACCTCATAAATGTCATTTTCTTCTGTTTAGCATAGCTTGGCCTGATTTTACCTTAAAGGCAGGTTTTTCAGTATTTTCAAGTTACAGTTGAACAGATGACTTGAAGGTGGAGAATGACACTGTTCCAACTCTTAGCACATCTCCCTCCTGTGTGTCTTCTTTTGGGAGTTTGCCACTAAGCGGGTGCCTTTTTTTAACCTCATCTGTTTGAATGAGCTCATCTTTAGAGAAAGTTTCCTTCATCTTGTACTCCACTTTATCCCATCAATAGTGGCTATTGATTTCTAAGGCCAGGTGCTATCTGAAGATTGCATTGCAATATAAGTAAAGAGAGAAGTCTAAATAATTAACCAAATAAAATGCATGGGTATAAGACATATCTTTAAGTTGTATGTGAATTAAAAAAAATGAAGCTGTTAGATTTATTTACTTGAATAAAAAGGGAATGAAAGCTCAACTGTATTTGGAAGAGAAGGAATTTAAATGTATCCATCAGTAAGAAAAACTTTTTTTTTTTTGTCTAGAGAAAAGGAATATATTGTGCATGAAGAATAAGAAAAACTATGTCCTTTGACATAAAAAAAATGTTGTGATATCACTAATACTATAGAGGAAAAAGTACATTGTGATGAAAAACAGACAAAAATGAATTAAAATTCATTAGTCTGGAGAGAGGGCTCACTGCTGTGAAGATGGATAGATATGGGTCTCCCTCCCTTCCTTCCTTCCTTCCTTCCTTCCTTCCTTCCTTCCTTCCTTCCTTCCTTCCTTTCCCCTTTCTTTTCCAATAAAGCTGGGGGTGGGGTGAATACCTGAAACACTGCTACACTGCTCTTGATGTTTCCCTACCTCAGGTATGCAGTGGGGGCTGAACCTGGGCTCTCATCATAGTAATGCATTCACTCTAGCTAGTACTCCACGGTCTGACCTCCCTGATTCATGTTTATAATACTTTAAGGGGTATGAGAACAATGATTATCACATTATAAAGAATCCATGTTTAACTAGAATGGAATTCTTTTCTTTAAAATTATGGACATTATTCTCTTTCCTTTTTCAAACACACAAAATGAGCTCTTCATTTAAAAATAAAAATGACTTCATTCCATGCTTGTAGGAAAAAATATACTAGGTGCTCAGTATTTGGTGGTTTCAATACTTTTTTCTTTTTTATGTGGGTGTCAAATCTGTTCTGTGAGTACAGCATTTCTTTCTCCCTTCCTTCCTCCCTTTTTTTTTTTTCTTACTTTCTTGCTTTCTGATTTACTTAAGGTGCAGTTAGCAGGCCTTGGGACAGAATATAATTTACATTGCTTTAGGAAATGTCAATACTTATGAAAAATAATAATAACATAGGCTTATCCTTTTTGTTAAATAGAATGAACTAGCATTTGACTTTATGTAATTTTCCAAGAAAACGGGTAGAATATTTTTCAGATCAGAATGCATAAGGAACAATAATATATAAAATATTGATGGAGAATTTAAGTTTAAGAGTAAAAGACAGAAATACAAAATGAAATGTAAAACTTGAAATAAAATAAAAGCAGTCAAGGACATGCATTTGAAAAGATTTCATGGAGACTTGGTTGTTGGCTTATTATGTAACTAATTCTGTAAAAACATATTTAAACTATTTAGAGCATGTTTTTCAGGTTTTACCAAGTAAAGTTAATTTTTACATTGACATAGAGTGATAATTCTTTTTTTAAAATACTGTCTATTTATTATAGGATAGAGACAGAGAGAAATTGACATAGGAGGGGAAGATAGAGAGGGAAAGAGACATAGATACCTGCAGTTCTGTTTCATCAGTCCTGAAGCTTTCCCCCTGCAAGTGGGGACCAGGGGCTTGAACCTGGGTCCTTGTGCACTCTAATGTCTATGCTTAACCGTGTGTGCTACCGCCTGCCCCCCAGAGTGATAATTCTTATACATTGCAAAGTCCATAAGTGTGGTCAAGAACATCCCCATATTTAATGTTTCAGCATTTCAGTCTTGTTTACTTCTGTCTTCACTCCAACCTATCTTTTAGTGATCCAGCTCAGACCTCATGCTAACTCATGCTAGAACTCCCCTTGAATTGTTATTGATTTTCTAATTCAATGGATTTGAAATGTATGATCCTTGACATTTGGCAAAAGAAATATACTTAACAGATAAGATCTCAGCCTCACAGAACCTAAATAGTGATTTAAAAAAGTGAATGAATATATAAAAAGAGTTTGGGAGAAATAACTCACTTAGATAGTGTGTGCTGATTTTTGCCATGACTATTACTCAGGTGCATTGGTGGTATGGTCTCTCTCCATATATATATATAGAACCTGCTTCTTTAAAAAAATAGTTTATATTATGTAATAGGATCACATTGTGATAAGTGCCAGAGTAATTTACTAGACTTTAAGATAGATCATGTTACCATAAAATGAGTCTTGACTAATTGGTTCACTTAAAAGTCTTTGTCAGGTGAAAGCATTTTGCTACTTTAGATAAATGTGTTGACTCAGCTTATGAGCCAAGCCAATCTACTCTTCTATAATGAAGTTGGCACTGGAATACTTAGAATTCCTATTTTTATAAACACTTTATAAGAATATTTCCAATAAAATCTACCTTACTTGTATATTTGTTAAAAGTAGTTGGGCTATCTATGTATTAAGATTTGGACATATCTTTTGAACATCCTCACATAGAAGAGTTAACTGACTTTACCTTTATAAATTTCTCTCATAACTCTATTAATAGTGACCCAAAAGCTTTGGTAGCATTACATCACTTGGTATAAAAAGAAGAAACTGATTTAAAGTGGAAAAAGGAACAGATGGCTAAGTGTGTTCTACACACACATATAGGTTTCTTACTAGGGAAGCTGCTTCTCCTTTTAATCCAGTTCGATATGTTCTAAGGCAGCTACTATTTCTGAAAGCATTGAACATGCAGGGCCAAAGTTTCTAAGTATGGATCCCAGGAGACAGGAAGGAAGTAATATATGTTAGACATCCTGGGAAAATGAGGAGGCTGAAGAAGAGGGTTGTAAGATCCTTTCCAATTCCAACCTGGTGTCTGTCTTCATTCTATCTGAGATGGTACCAGTCCTGATTAGTTCCAAGTTAACATCATGGCTTTCCATTCTAGTACTTTGCCTTTCTCATTTGTTTTTTGTCACAATTTATGGTTTTGAATCTTTTCAACCTTATCTGTGTCCTATACAAGAGCTAAAACTGCCTCCCAGTCTTAAAGTAACCTAATTAAATACCTTCTCCCTAATAATTCAAATAGCTTTTAGTTCAAGCATCCCAATATTTGGAAGTCATCTGGAAAATAGCCTTTTCTTTTTTCTGCCTACTGAAATGGACTCTGTTGCAATTTGTATGTACAAGGCCTATAAAGTAGCTCACTTGGAATGTGTGGTGATATGCCATGAGCACAACCCAAGTTTGAGCCTGCCCCCAGTCATATGAAAAGGCAGCTTGGGTGCTACCGTCCCTTTCTCTACCTAAAGCAATACAATTTTTATTTATTTTGAAGACTTAATAGTTAAGTTAATATGTATTTATAGTGCTTTGTAGAAGTGTTGGTATGTTTCATATTGGTTTGTTCCCCTTCCCCCCAACTCTGAGAGAATTGGTTTGGCCCTTGCTAGTTTTGCGCCCCTCTTTCTCCCCTCCCCGTATGCTAAGGACGTCCAGAGTCCCAGCAGCAGCCACGGAGGAAGAATGATTGGGAAGCACATGGTGTGGTAATTTTCCTGCTCGTGAATAAAGACTAAACTGCAGCTTCTCAGCCCAGCCATGTGTCCTCAAGTCTCTGGTCATCTCTGTCTACCACCGCGAAGCTAGCCCGGCCTGCTGAAGCCAGTCTGAACTTTAACAACAAATGGAGCCCACGTGGACCTGACCTGCACATCTCTCAGATAAGTGAAGACAATTTGGCTACCTATGTACTATGGCCTTCTCTTCTGCTTGTGAAGAGATCTCCAAAGGCCTCTGCCCTTTCTTCATGAGACTGTTTTACTGTTTCTGGAACATTTATCACTGGACCACTCTGTGGTTTCTGCCCAACGCCAGCCCGCATGAGCTGGCTTTCTGCCGCGTGGTGCGAGGCATTGGGCTCCGGCTCCCTCCACGCTGCTCGGCCGACATGGCAGGGCCATGGCGTAGGGCCGCTGCGGCCTATCCTGGCCACCACCACGTGGCACCTCGGCCCATGCCTTCTGCATGGTTGGCCCGCCCACCCTCCTGCTATGAAATCTGGGCAGATCCTGGACCACCTGGAGACCGTGGGCTCCCTTCCGAAACTGGGCCCCTGGCCGAGATCTCCAGCTCGGGTCTGAAGGCAGACAAGCTATAATATGCAGAGATTTGTGCAGAGATCGCAACCTAAAATTCCTAGAAGTGAAGTTGCCCAAGAGGCCACCGCTAGACAACACACTCCCCGAACAGCTAAGACAGTACAGATCTGAATTCGTGTTTGAAATGACATGTCTTCGTAACAAAAGTTTCTCTCCTTGTGTATTGAAGACCATGTGTATGTGTGTGTTTAAAGTTTGGTAACACTAACTTTAAGGTTAAAAATGTAACTTTAAGGCTAAATTCTTACTAGGCAAAGTTAAATGAAAAAGGTTTTCAACATAATTCTCATAAAGATAAAATTAACTTGCATTTAAAGTTTGAGGTAAAAATTAGTTAATCAATATATTTTAACTAAG
This sequence comes from Erinaceus europaeus, assembly GCF_950295315.1. Taxonomy (NCBI): domain Eukaryota; kingdom Metazoa; phylum Chordata; class Mammalia; order Eulipotyphla; family Erinaceidae; genus Erinaceus; species Erinaceus europaeus. Next base: position 44,549,338 of record NC_080171.1, on the reverse strand, counting down.
TTGGTCTAAAAAAAAACCTGCGCACACCTAGGGTGTGTCTCCATCTTGAATGGGTGTAACAAAAGGTTAAAAAGACATTGTTGATATGTAAAACTCTCAAATTCCTTCTCAATTAGAAACATTAGATTGCGCTATGGTTATGCTAATAATTCTCATGCCTGAGGCCTTTTTCTTTCTATGGTTCTTGTTTGCCTTTCCACATTTTATTGTTTGAACTTTAAATAGCCTTGAAATCATGCTAGAAGAGACTTCCAATTGTGATAGAGTTATCAGTTGTGGTAAACTTCTAACCTGCTACAAGTTTTGTTTCATAAGTAAGTGAATTGCAGCTGTCAAGTTCTCTACAGAAAAGCAGAATTCTGATGGCTGACATTCCCCATCGAAACAGACGTACAATTCACCCCTTGGCAATTCTTCAGTGGACATCTGCTTTAGACACTTCTATCAGACTCACTGGTACACCTCGGACACTTTGCACAAAACTAGCAGCTTCCTCTTATACTGCTGGGTTTCTCAAAGATTGACTGCAGCCATGCCTTGGGACTCTAGGCCACACCCTTCCCCCATGCTAAAAAATTCCCGTTGAGGCAAGTACGCCCCCCAGAGACAGGAAATTTTTTTTTTAAGCTGATAAAGTTCTGCCCACAGAGGCAAAAAATGGCCCCCTCAGGCCTTCCCTTGGCAGCACACTGGTTCTTGTTACTCACTTCCATGTATCTCCATGTTTGTGCCAGTTTCTTTTTTGAAAATGCCTGTACGATATAGGTTTCTGTTCACCCCACACCCCTGATACTGTGGTCATTTAGTTAAAAACAGAAGAGGGAATTGTTGGTATGTTTCATATCGGTTTGTCCCCCTTCCCCCCAACTCTGAGAGAATTGGTTTGGCCCTTGCTAGTTTCGCACCCCTCTTTCTCCCCACCCCGTATGCTAAGGACGTCCAGAGTCCCAGCAGCAGCCGTGAAGGAAGAATGACTGGGAAGCACATGGTGTGGTGATTTGCCTGCTCGTGAATAAAGACTAAACTGCAGCTTCTCAGCCCAGCCATGTGTCCCTGTCTCTGTCTACCGTTGCGATGCTAGCCCAGCCTGCTGGAGCTCCGAACTTTAACAACATAGAAGTAAAATGAATCAGAAGAAGAAAGATAATAAAACTTTCTGGATAATCTTATGTGTGATACTCTTATGTGTGATATAAAGAAACAAAGCCAAGTGGAAAGCTTATGAGCAGTGAAGCAGGGATGCTGGTGTCTCTCTCTCTTTTTTTCTTCTCTGTCTCCCTATACCCTCTCAATTTCTTTCTGTTTATTCAATAATAAATAAATAAAATTTCTTTTTTTTTGTTTGTTTGTTTAATTCTGTCAGTTTCCTTGCTTTGTTTCTTAAAAAAAACAAAACAAACAAACAAAAAACTATGCTGGAAGGGTATTCTCACTTGGTGGTGGGCATGGTGTGACAATGTATTTTTTAATTGAAGTTACACTGTTTTACAAAACTGTTGTGTTTAAGGACGCATGTTGTACCTCTTCAAAATATGTATTGACTAAGGAGAGAACTCATTTAGTAGAGTATGTGCTAACTCCAAGATTCATGCCCTAGCACCACATGGGGATATGGCTGGAAGAGCATAACTCAATGGATGGTGGATCAGTGCTCTGGTGTTTCTCTTTGGCCTCTTTATCTTTCATTTTATTGCTCAATTCCAATCTCTCTAAAATAGAAAATTAAAAAATTGGCCTGTATGTGTGTTTTCATACCACACTCACCACCAAAATGCCAATATCACTTCATCACATACCTTTGGCATTTCCAATTTGGCAACCTCAGCTCTGCAGATATAAAGTAGGCTTTTATTTATCTATTTATTTACTTATTTATTTCCAAACTTTTTTATTGATTTAATAAAGATTGATAAGAATGTAGGATAAAAGAGTTACAATATCACATAATTCCTACTATCAGAGTTCTGTATCCCATACCCTTCATTGGAAGCTTTCCTATTGTTTATCCCTCTGGGAGTATGGATCCAGAATCATGATAGGGTGCAGAAGGTGGAAGATCTGGCTTCTGTACTTGCTTCTCTGCAGGAACTGGGTGTTGGCAGGTCAATCCATATTCCTAGGTTGTCTGTGTCTTTCCCTGGGGTAGGGCTCTGAGGAGATGGGGTTCCAGGACACATCGGCGAGGTTGTCTGCCAAGGGACATTAGGTTGGTAACATCTGCAACTTGGTTGCTAAAAAGCATTAAGATATAAAGCAGAACAAATTGTTTAGTAATCAGGAATGTAAAGGTAAGAATAGAGCAAATGACATTTGGGACCTCTATTTTGGAAAAAGCTAGGAAATCTGTTTTAAATATTTTCAAGGGGCTCATGACTTTCCAGGACCCTCGTCAGGGAACCCTGGAATTCCCACATAGATATGATAGGCATAGGCCTCTAACAAATCCCTCTTTCCACCGTCACTGGTCCTCTCCATCAGAAACCACATCATAAGCCCTCTAGTGGGCCTTTAAGGAGCTTGCCCTCAATGTAGAACAACAATGGACTGCCCCACTCTCCAAAGGAGGCTGTGTCAAAGTACTCTGCCACTCAAGGAAGACTGGTCCTGAAATGACTGCAACCTAGAATGTTCCTAGCTATGTCCATGGAATGTGAGCTCAGACCTACAGGGATGCAGAGGTTACACAGGCTCCTGTCCTGAGTGTGAATAGACAAGGGCCCCAGATCAAATTGGTGGGACCTATAGTTAATATACTTTCCCTGTATTTGGGAGCTACTCTCTGCCTTGATTCATATTCTAATCCTGCTTCTAACTCTGACACCATCTCTCCAGACAATAACTTTAGCCCACCAGCATGTTAGCTGTTGGTCTCAGGAAAAAATTAATAAAATCATAGGCCTCTTGAATTGTTTATGTATTTATTTATTTTTACTTTGCCACTTCCTTTACTTTGTTTCTTTAGCTCTTTCATACAAGTGAGTCCATCTGGTAGATAACTATCTTCCTCCTGCTGGTGTATATTTTGAAGAGGCAAAAATTTGTGTCACTAAAACACAGGCTTGTAAACTATTACATCAGTTACAAAAATAGAGTAAGAACAAGAAGTCAGGACTCGGGCCACCAAGAATAATAGATAAAGAATCAATAAACAGACAGTGGTTATAAAAGACTGGAGAATCTGAAACACTTGTTGAACAGGAAAAAAAAGAAAAGGAGATTATAATAGTTTAAGAAGAGAAGGGCAGCAAGTCAGGACAAAGAGCACACAGGAAATAAGGGCTGGGGTTAAGAAAAGCAGCACAACAAAGGAAAAGATCAGGAAAATTGTGGGGTTTCACTGTTACAAAACATAGCAATGGAAATATACAGACAACACACACACACACACACACACACACACACACACACACACACACACACCCTTTATATGTTTCCTACTTCCAACAAGAAGGCAGACAGCTAGTTTCAAGATGGAGGCAACTGGTGCTAGAGGTAGGAAACACGGAAGCTCACTTGGCTGCAAGGAAAAGCATCAGAAATGAGGATTACTTGGGAATTCTGCTGGAAAGATTTAAAAATATCCGTAAATAGGATAAGGAAGATAGTGAAAAGATGCTAAATATTCTATCACAAGTTGATTCTGTGACTGTGATTGTGACAGGCTTGTGGAATTGATAGTAACTTGCTACAGGAAATAACAATATCTAAGTAAATTTAAATATTTTGCTTATGGTCAGCCAGCTAGCTGATCTGTTAGAATTAGGTATATGTAATGGCAATGTAAGGATAAAAGCCACTTTCTACTGTGATTGTAGTTATGATTGTGTGGCACATTAAAAATGAAAGTTCAACATATTCATACATTTGGAGTCAAAACAAGATTTTGACAAAAGTGTAATTATGGTAGTGGAATTAGCTGGGAGAAATCAGATGGACAGTGGTAAAACAGAGTCCAGTGATACTAAGTTGTAAAGATAAGAAGGATTTCCCTTGGCTAGATTCTTTTTTTGGACCCCCATTTATTCTAAAGTATTATATTCCCTCAATCTAATAAAATTGCTATGGCATTATTCTCCCTGATAATTAAAACATTCTGTTACACACACACACACACACACACACATTTGATTACTAATCGTCCTTAGCAACAAAATTAATGATATTTAAATTTGATTTGAGAATCATCATGTACATTTGATCTACTTACTACGTTTAACATATTTTTAAAATTTTTTATTTATAAAAAGGAAACACTGACAAAACCATAGCATAAGAGGGGTACAAGTCCACACAATTGCCACCACTAAAACTCCTTATCCCATCCCTTCCCCTGATAGTTTTCCTATTCTTTATTCTTCTAAGAGTATAAACCCAGGGTCAATATGGGGTACAGAAGGTGGAAGATCTGACTTCTCTAATTGCTTCTCCACTGAACATGGACATTGGCAGGTCGAACCATACTCCCAGCCTCTCTCTTTCCCTAACTTATTCTTTAAATTAATTATTTAATTTGATAAAGACAAGGAGATAGAGAAAGACACTTGTAGCACTGCTACTTTACCTGTAGTGGAGCTTCCTCCTGCAGGTGGGGATGGTAGATTTAAACCTGGTCCTGCACACGGTATTATGCACACATAATCCTGTGCACCACCATCTGCTACCTCTTAACATATTATAGTTTAGATGTCTGTAGTTGCTTCTCACTGAATATCCAAAATAAATGCCTATAAAATAGATACTTAGTGGTGCTTTGGGACTAGTGCAGTTCCTTCTGATATTCCCATATTTAAACAAAGTTAAGTGTTTAGTTAGACTATTTTTCTTTCACTATAGAAATATTATCCTAAATACCCACATATACTTGTCCATCTTTGTTAATTGAGTGTGGAATGTTAATTGTTCTTTAACTTTAATCATACATCAGTCTTTTTTCAGATAAATGGTACATGTTTAAATGAATATACTTTTCTTTTAAATAAACTATAGCTCTATTACAAGTAAATAAGTTATTAAGATATAGTTGTGCATTGTTTTCTGAGAAACAGTAAAGTATACTGAGACAACTTCTTTTTTTAATTTTTTTTATTTAAGAAAGGATTAATTAACAAAACCATAGGGTAGGAGGGGTACAACTCCACACAATTCCCACCACCCAATCTCCATATCCCATCCCCTCCCCTGATAGTTTTCCCATTCTCTATCCCTCTGGGAGCATGGATCCAGGGTCATTGAGGGTTGCAGAAGGTGGAAGGGCTGGCTTCTGTAATTGCTTCCCCACTGAACATGGGCATTGAATGGTCAGTCTATACTCCCAGTCTGCCTCTCTCTTTCCCTAGTAGGGTGTGTCTCTGGGGAAGCTGAGCTCCAGGACACATTGGTGGGGTCTTCAATCCAGGCAAGCCTGGCTAGCATCCTGATGGCATCTGGAACCTGGTGATTGAAAAGAGAGTTAACATGCGAAGCCAAACAAATTGTTGAGCAATCATGGACCCAAAGCTTGGAATAGTGGAGGGAAGTGTTACGGAGGTACTCACTGCAAACTCTAGTGTACTTCTGCTTTCAGGTATATATTTTGCAGTAGTTTATGGATACATGTGAACGTATGCTCTCTCTCACAGAAACTGGTGTATATCTAGGTTTTGGGACTTTGTTAAAAAGTGAACCACCTGAGATGAAATTAGAGTGTACTATAAAAGGAAGGTCTCACCCGAGTAATGAAGCTGAAGGGTTGTCATTCCACACATGAAGTCTCTGGACACAGTCTGAGGTGAAGCATGTTGAGGTGGCAATCATTGTGACTGAGACAACTTCTAATATACTTTCATATTTTCACATTCTGACTTTCAGTCTGTCATGTACATGGAAAAATCAATTTAGACCATTTTGAAGCAGCATTTTGTAAAAGCGAAGAGTTTGCAATCTTGCTTTTAGTTTAAAATGTCAATTTTTCCAAATCCTGAAAGAATTTTGAGTGCTGAGGTTATAATTTAATAATTCTTGATATTTCTCAGTGAAGCATAAGACAGTTGGTGAAGATAAAAGGTTAATCCCATTCAAAGAAGCAATTGTGTTCTACTGAGAAAACTGAATAAACAACAGCACAGTGTATAGTACAGAAATTATCACATGTATGTGTTTTAGCATATTTATATGAAATTATTAATTAATTAATTATCCAGAAAAGCCATTTATAAAGTATTTTAGTAATATATTCAAATTATTTATCATTAGTTAATGCACCTGCTAGAATAGTATGTAATAAATCAGACTATAGGAAAGTATGATAGTTAAATATCCACATACTTTATAAAGAATCAATATCACAGAACTACTAAAATTTCCAATATTTAAGTAAAATGGGAGCTATTAATGCATTTGTATTATTTTAATGTTTTAGAGTATTTACTTGCTGTATAGTACATTACAGATAGTTGCAAATGCAAAATAAATGGAGCTATTGCAGTTTAGAATTTAAAGATCATTTCTTGTGTAATAGCACAGACTAGTGGCCATTTTCCACAATAAATATTTGCTTTATTCTTGAACATGTTATCTGAAGTAGTAACATGTTTATATTATGAAATCTCAGATACATTACATATTTAAGTAGAGATTACAATACATTATATATTTTATGAACACTATGAGTAACTCAACTAGTTCTGGAATCTTGAGACTAATTGCCAATCTCTGAACTTCAATATTCTAATCAATAAATTGAGTTTAATATTAATGTTTAATATTAATTGAGTTTAATATTAATTGAGTTTAATATTAATGATGTAATAGGGAAAAGGCCAAATGTGATATTATAAATATGGAGAAATGCAAAACAATAGCCAGTCACTTAGGTATTTAATACCAGAGTCTGATTTTGTACTTGTGACTGTGTTATTTAAATGTTTATTCGCCTACTTTTTATGTGGAAAGATGATAAGATCAACCAATCTTGATTCCAATTTTGCACCCCAAAACATATTTTTTTAAATTTGGAGACAATGTAAAAGTTTATATAAAATAATTATGATATATTGTTCATTTACTTTAGTGGAACCTGACCTTGAAATGTGAGATTTAACACTCCAATACCCTTTCTTTCTTCCTTCCTTTCTCTCTTTCATTCATTCATTCATTCTTTCTTTCTTAGAAAGTAGAGAGGGGGGGGTCAGTCTACCTTTGCTTACCACAGTCCCCTGTGGTATTGGGGCTTGAGCCTGGGCCATGGAAAGACATTTACTCTACCCAGTGAACTCTTTGTCCTTATAACACATGTATTAAATATAAAGAGAAAAGTTTAGTATTTTAGTTTACTATCTTCTATACTTTGATGATCTATTATGTCTTTTTTTTGTGACTCAAGTGCAAATGAATATTATAAGAAAAAATCTCTTAGATACTATTCTGTTACTCCTGTGAGCATACAAAATCAATTATAAGGGAACTCTGTTTCCTTTAGTTTCATAATTGTAATGCATTATAGCTTTCTTCAAAAGTAAATAATAGTGAAACAAGAAAGAATATGCCCTGTTGCAATGGTAATGCAAGATATTCCTCAACCTGCTTGCTTCTATGTCAAGGCCTTTTTCTGGGACCAAAGAAATAGTTTGTGAATTGGACATGATTTTGAGATGTGGGTTCCCCAGATTTAATCCCCATCACCATGTAGGAAGTGCTATGACACAGAAGGAAACTCCAATTCTGTGTTATATCACCTTTTCCATTTTTCATCCTGTTTCCCCCATATGAATAGAAATAGAGGCTGGGAATGATTAAGGTAATCATGTATGAGGCCATAGTTTACAGGGAAAAAAATAAAAATTCATTCTCAGTGGAGGATGGGGCTTTAAATACTTGCTACAGATTCTGATTTTATATCAGTATGTTACAAAGCATAAAAAAATAGGCAGTACTCAAAAAAGAAGAATTAATTTAACTCATATTGTTAGTTTATTATCAGGATATTTGTTCTGGAACCGCAATTTATTATGCATGATTACTCATTTAGATATATACCTTACTAAAGAATATCCATCCATAGAATTTTAGATGTGGGTGGACAGGCCTTATATTCCTTATTTAGACTGTCTTTTTAAAAACATATTTGGCATTGTCTTTTTGTGTCATATTCATCTTGAATTAAGAACCATCAGTTCCCCATTTGGGTTGCATAATAAATCACTTTGAATTATAGGTGTAAGCTACAAAACACATCAGAAAAATACATAAAACTTTATGTATTTTCATAAAGTGCATAAAATTTAATTATTTTATTTATATTTCATTTTATTTTTATTTATGTATTTTATTTTATGTACATAAAAAAATTTTAAATTTTAGAAAGCCTATAGGAATTCCAAAGGTAACTTTCAAACTCCCATAGGAGTTCTTTGAGATTAATGTTCCAATCCACATAGCTGATTATCTGTTTTGTTTTGTTTTATTTTGTTTGCATTATTCACCACAGATAAATGTAGACTTTGCAAGATAATTTTGTGGTTGGTGTCTAGCCTTTGCCTAAAAATAACCCTGATCTTTAAATCAAACAGTTTGTTACCTTTCAAACCCAGTGTTTTGAGTCATTTTTGCTTTGTGAATATTAGTACACTAATTTGACATATTAATTATAGGTTATCATGCAAAACTAATATGACATCAACTTTAGTAGAGAAACAATAGCAAAATTCATATTTTCTTTAATCATCAATCAGAATATATTTTATTTTGTGTGGTTTTGTATTCTTTGAGCTCTGTGCTACCCCTGAAATAATCTGTCCTTCCAGTGTTATGCATAGATAATTGAAGCTCAGAAATATTCAGTAAGTGCTAACATTTGGTACATGCCATAAATGGAATTAGTATTCAAGAATTCTCAGTGCAACTTTGCTTTAACCTTTCGTCACTCTTCAACTATTCAGTGGTACTCATATTAAGGAATTAAAAGATATTTGCAGGAAAATACAAGGAAAAGCAAAGAACTCAGAATTTTATGCTGTTTGTAATAAAATATTGTCAAAATTGTAAGTGTGGTGGGTGGAAGTCTGTCATTTAGACTGACTTGAATAGAATTGGAGAGAAAAACTATATTTATTTCAGAGTTGATACCAAGTTGAGGATACCAAAGTGACCCTTAGTCTTTTTTAAATTCTCCTTCATCTGGGTTATTTTCTTTTTTTAAAAAAAATAATGATTTATAAAATGACAAGATAACAGGGGTGCAGCAACTCCACACTGTTCTTACACCCAGAATTCTGAATCCCCATTCCCTCCATGTAAGCTACAGTTAATGTTATCATCACATTATTTGGTAATTGGGTTAACTTTGAAAAGTCCTTTTGTTAGGGTTTGCTGTACAGTACCCAGTATCTTGTATATAGCTGTGCTATTGGTTGCTTCTCATCTACTTGGTCTAGGCTTTTGAGAGAGTCTGCATATCAATTACTCAGCCTATATATTGAAAAGATTCAGTTTGTGTTTTGAAAAACTTCGAGACATACAATTAATTTTCCCCCTCTCGTATTAATTAACTAGTGATTTATATGACTACATTTTACTAGGAGTGTACATAAACACCATTGACAGCTGATTTCTATGTTTCTCTAGTGGGGCAGGGCAGATGTGAGGTTTCAGGACATATTGGTTAGTTAATCTGCTCTGGGTTGTTTTCTACTGGTTCTCAGTTCTCTACATTTACTTTCTGCAAACAACTCCATTTCTTTCAGTCTTTTTATCAGTATTACCATATTAAAAGTCCTACTTAAAAGTGCCTGCATGTTTGTAAGAATGAGAACATAATATATCAGGGGAAAGTGCTGAAGAAGAAATTCCAACCTAGAGCAAGAATAATGATGTTCTGGCTTGTCATGCGGAGGATATGGATACATAGCTTCCTTTTTTGCAGCTGTATTGGGCTATTTTAGCTAAATTGGCAATCTATAGTATTTTAACAGCTTTCATTTAATAGGTTAATCGACTTTGAGGATAAATCACTGTGTCTTCTCTTTCTCCATGCATCTTTATACTGATTCCTCACAACTGCACAACATTGGAAAAGAAATTGGATAATCTTTAAATTACTCACAGAGAAATAACCCCTGTGACAGCTGAGTAGGTGAAAAGAGGGTTAAATTCACTCTTATCCTTTATATGCCTACGGGGCCTTATTTGCTGGTGTTTAAATCTCTGGAAAAAAGCAGTAGGAAGTTTAAAGTATTTTGCTTCCTCGGCTTCTATGTTCCCATGGGGGCACTGCCCTATTTCTTACCATTATTCATTGTCGTTCTGCTTCTAAATAGCAATACTTCTGAGGATGATTGTGCAATACTGCGGATGTTGCTTTATTTAAGCTAGGAAACATTCCAGAAATGCTGTCACTGAAGATGTGCTTCTAAGAAGGATGCTATTTTTCCATGAGCAGATGAGATCATACATTATATTTAGGATTTGTTGGGAAGGCAACTGTTAATAGATTATAGTCTGGAGCTAAACTTTGTATTTAAGTTACACTAACTTTGAGAAATAACAACTTTTTTTTTTAGGTGACAGTATTTCTTTAAATGCTTAATCATTTAATACTGTAGATGTCTCAAAAATAAGTATAATATTTGCTAAAATTAAAACCATTAGGAAAATATTTGTAATTGTGACACAGACTGCTTAGATTTTTAAAGTTGTTTCTTGCTCTTATTAAATCTGAGATGAAGTCCTGTCGAGCTTCAGTTGCAACAAAATAGTCAGGATAATTTTTTCTCTATTTCCACCTTTAAGTTTGTACATTTAAATGAATGACTTTAAATCACTTTTTCCAAAATATGAAAAGCTTATTTTAGTAGGCCGGTTCCTTAAAAGGTGGGTAGTTGATGTACTAAGGAAACTATTTTCTATAACTATGATCGAAAAAAGTTTCTTTTGTCTACAGTCCCTAAAACTTAATATCATATATATATATATATTTATAAAATATATATATGTATATATGTGTATATATATATATATATATTTTACTTCAGACTATTCAAAGTTCATGTTGAAAACTCTACCGTTATCATCACAGTCTTTCATGTAGCTTTATACTGTTAAAAAACAGACCTATATATTTCTCAGGGTATACTTTTTGTGTGTGGGTTTGAAAAAATAAAGTAACATTTAAATAGTTACTTTTAAAATCAATTTTCTTTCACTAGTTGCATAATGTGTTTTTGTGATTTGCTTTTTATGGAACTACCATACTTTTTAATTCTTGCTTTTCAAAACATTAGAATGCATTTACTTTAGAGAAATGAAAAACATCTTAAAATGTATCACTCTTCAAATCAACAAATAGAAATTGTGAAAGAAAAACAATCTCACCCGCATTACAGCAAATTTGGTGAGCAATAAGGTGGGGTTTTACAGTAATAGCTTTTTAGAAAATCATCTAATTTTCAAATAGTGTTTACCACACTTTTGCGAAACTGAGATGGGAGAATAAATCTCAGTTTGCTCAAATGCCTTTAAAAGTGCGGTCTATTGGGATTCGGGGGGAGGGGAGGCAGCACAGCGTTTAAGCACATATGGCGCAAAGCTCAGGGACCTGTGTAAGGATACTGGTTCGAGCCCCCGGCTCCCCACTTGCAAGGGAGTTGCTTCACATCCTCACTTGCAGGGGAGTTGCTTCACAATCAGTGAAGCAGGTCTGCAGGTATCTATCTTTCTCTCCCCCTCTCTGTCTCCCCTCCTCCATTTCTCTCTGTCCTATCCAACTATGACGACATCAACAACAACAATAATAATGAAATAAACAGTGAAATAACAAGGGCAACAAAAGGGAATAAATAAATATTTTTTAAAAAGTGTGGTCTATTAGTGCTCAGTTTATTTTTGCATTTAGTAGCCTTTTGATACATTATTTACCCTATCTTTTTCTTATTTCATCTTTTTAAGATCTTATTTAAAAGTCTTGATTGGGAGGAAAAAATTTTTAAGTCATCATAATTTAACTACACTGATTCAGAAAGACTTTAAATATGTGTTTCCCACAGATAAGTCTGTTAAAACCAATTTGTAACCTCTGGTTGCTTAGGAGGTTCTCCCAACAACTAATAAATCTAGGCAGTAATTGGATTCCACATTCAGGGTAGTGATGAGGGAGTAATGATTTGACTGCTTGTCTAATTGGAATGCCCTATTAGGTATATCTAAAATGTTTTGGTCAATTCTTGAAAGCTAGTTATTAAAATTTATGTCCAGCATACATAAAAAAAGAAGTGAATGTTTTTAATTCAGTACAACAGATTTGCAACAAAACGAGATGGCTTTGGATTTTCTGATAAATAGCATTACATTGGTGCATTCATTTTTTATTGGTCCTTAGGAAAGATAAAAGCTTAATTATCTGATATTTTCCTCCAGTTTGAGCTCATCTTCCTGGTGATCACAAAAATCAGCCAACCAGCCAACCAACCAAACAAACAAACAAAAACAAAATAGCTGCTCCCCCCTCTTTCTTTTCTATTTCAGATATATCAGTATGGCATGTGAAGATCTCGCATTCTGTGAGGGGTCTCTTTTGTTTGTGTGATAGATTCTTTGGCTATGCAGAAGCTTTTCAATTAGATATAGTACCATTGATTTGTTTTTGTTTTAGTTTTCCTTGCAATTGGGTTTGTATCACCAAAGATGTCTTTGAGATGTAGGTGGGAAAGTGTTCCACCAATCTTTTCTTCTAAGTATTTGATAGTTTCTGGTCTGACATCTAGGTCCTTGATTCATTTGAAGTTGGCTTTTGTTTCTGGTGAGATAAAGTGGTTCAGTTTCATTCATCTGCTTGTTTCAACCCAATTTTCTCAGCACCATTAATTGAAGAGAGCCTCCTTCCTCCATTTAATACTTTGGGCCCCCTTATCAAAGATTAGATGTCCATAGGTGTGGGGGTTTAGTTCTGGGCTTTCAGTTCCGTTTCACTGGTCTGTGTGCCTATTTTTGTTCCAGTACCAGGCTGTCTTGATGATGATGGCCTTATAATATAGTTTGAGATCTGGGAGTGTTGTGCCTCCATTTCTGTTTCTTTTCCTTAAGATAGTTTTGGTGATTCTAGGTGTCTTAAGTTCCAAATAAATGATTGTAATTTTTGTTCTATTCTCTTAAATAAGCTTGGTGGAACTTTTAAAGGTATTACATTAAATTTGTATATGGCTCTGGGAAGAATATTAATTTTGATGATATTAATTCTTCCTATCCATGAGTATAGGATGTTTTTCCGTTTCTTAGTATCATTTTCTATTTCCTTGAATAGTGACTCATAGTTTTCAGTATACAAGTCTTCCACTTCTTTGGTCAGCTTTATTCTTAGGTATTTTACTGATTTTGCTAAAACGGTGAATGGGAGTGACTTCTAGACGTCCTCTTCTTCAGATTTAGTGTTTGCATAAAGAAATGCCACTGATTTCTGTATATTGATTTTGTAGCCTGACACCTTGCTATATTGCCTAATAACTTCCAGTAGTTTTCTGCTGGATTCTTTAGGTTTTTCCATATGTACTATTGTATCATCTGCAAATAGTGAGAGCTTCACTTCTTCCCTTCCAATCTGTATTCCCTTGATTTATTTCTGTTGCCTGATTGCTATCGCAAGAAATTCCAATACTATGTTGAAAAGTAATGGTGACAATGGACAGCCCAGTCTAGTCCCTGATCTGAAGAGGAATGCTTTCAACTTCTGTCCATTGAGTATGATGTTGGCTGTAGGTTTGCTATATATGGACTCCAATATCTTGAGGAGTTTCCTGTCTATTCCCATTTTTTGCAGTGTTTTGAGCATGAATGGATGTTGGATTTTGTCAAAGGCATCTATTGAGATAATCATGTGGTTTTTGGTTTTGCTTTTATTGATGTGGTGAATGACATTGATTGACTTACGTATGTTGAACCAGACTTGAATTCCTGGGATAAATCCCACTTGGTCATGATAAACAATCTATTTGATATACTGCTGTATCCTGTTGGCCAGGATCTTGTTCAATATTTTGGCATCTATGATTATGTTTCTCAGAGACATTGGTATGGCATAAATTTTTAGTTCTGCTTTTATCAGATGTTGCTTTACTCTCTAAAATGTGCATATGTTAGAAAAAAAAGGTTTATCAGGAAATGTACAGTTTTTTTCATTAAAAAATCAAAATGATGTTTACTTGTTAAAGATCTGATTTTGCTAGTAATAATATAAAACTTTTTGCAGTGTTCAAGAACAGAATGATGACAATATAGACCACATTTTAAAACTTTTAAAATTTCACTTAATATTAAATAATGCAATGTAAAATCTAAGTAATGTTTAAAAAAGTATTTAACAGTGTTTAATACTATATGAATATATAGAAAGAAATGCACTATGAATCTGCTGCTCCTAGAAGCCATTTTTCCCATTTTGTTGCCCTTTTTGTTGCCCTTGCTGTTGTTATTATTGCCATCACTTTTGTTGTTGTTGTACAGGACAGAGAAAAATTGAGAGATAAGGGGAAGACAGAGAAGGGGAGAGAAAGATGGACACCTGCAGATCTGCTTCACCTCTTGTGAAGAGACCCCTCTGCAGGAATCAGGGGCTCTAAGTGGGATCCTTGTGTGGGTCCTTGCTATTGGTGCCATGAGTGCCTAACCCATGGCACTACCACCTGGCCCCCAGTAGGGAAGTTTTGAATGGAGGGGATGGGAACCAGAACTCTGGTGGAGGTAATTGTATGGAATTATACACCTATTATCTTACAATCTTGTAAATCAATATTAAATCACTAATAAAAATTGTGATATGTATACATGATAGAGTACTGCTCAGCTGTTACAAATGATGTCTTCACCTTTGAGTCATCTTGAATGGAACTAGAAAATAACATATTAATTGAGATAAGCCAAAAAAAAGAAGGACCGATACCAAGTGAAGGAAGAAGGAAGAAAGGAGGGGGAAGGAGGGGTATAAGAGAATTTTGAGGTTCTATGCATAATTAAATTATACTCATATCAATGATTGCACTGTCAAACATTAACTCAGGTATGCAGACTCAGGTATGCAGGTTCAAGACTCTACCAGTTGAACTATTGTCTTTCCCAAGCCTTAAATAATACATTTTAATGAATAAAATTGTGACTTAAGAACAGAAGTTGTGAGGGCAGAAGGAAGGAGGGGGAGAGAGGGGTGTGAGAGAATTTTGGGGTTCTATGCATAATGATATTGTACTCATATCAATGATTGTACTGTCAAGCATTAAGTCCCTCAATAAAAAATTGTTGGTGTATATGGAAAGAACATTTTGATCAGATTTATGAATCATGATGATTCATATAGGGGAGGGGGCTTCACCTGAGACAGAGGGAGAGCTAGAGGGCAAGAGACAAACCAGAGCACCACTCTGCACATTTGCTGGGAATCAATCAGGGAGACTCAGGTATGCAGGTTCAAGACTCTACCAGTTGAACTATTGTCTTTCCCAAGCCTTAAATAGTATGTTTTAATGAATAAAATTGTGCTTTAAGATAAGAAATTGGGAGGGCAGAGGAAAGAGCATAATGATTATGCAAGTAGGATTTCATCTCTGAGGTTCTGAGGGCTCAGGTTTAATTCCCAGCATTACTGCAAGCCAGAGCTGAGCAGTGCTCTGGTGTCTCTGTCTCTCTATCTCTCATTAAAATAAATAAATAAAATGTTAAAAAAGGAAAAGAAGATAGCTTTGTAGTTAGCTGATAAATCAATGTCTAAAGCATGATTCTTTAATTGACAAAAAAAATTTAAGGACTACATTTGCAAGTTATAATACATTGCATTGAGATATATCACTTTTTTTTTCTAATTTTTATTTATAAAATGGAAACTCTGACAAAAACCATAGGATAAGAGGGGTACAACTCTACACATTTCTCACCACCAGAACTCTGTATCCCATCCCTTCCCCTGATAGCTTTCCTATTCTTTATCCCTCTGGGAGTGTGGACCCAGGGTCATTATGAGGTACAGAAGGTGGAAGGTCTGGCTTCTGTAATTGCTTCCCCGCTGAACATGGGCATTGGCAGGTTGATCCATACTCCCAGCCTGTCTCTCTATTTCCCTAGTGGGGAAGGGCTCTGGGGAAGTGGGGCTCCAGGACACATTGATGGGGTCACCTGCCCAAGGAAGCTGGAATCAAACACTTTTTGATGCCATTATTTCTAAACATTAAGTGGTTGATTTCATCAAACTAATGGTGTCAATTTTTATTGATTTTTTTCCCCTTAGAAACTGACCTAGACTTATTATCATGTAGCTGCAAGAAAATGTGAACAAAATGTTTCTAATTTTTCCTTTCAGGGAAACCTTGAGGAGTTTGACACTTTTTATCCTCCAGCCATTGACTGTTTTGTGAAGCAAGGCTATACATAGAGGATATACATACGTAAGTTCCTTTCATTCTGTTTGTTCTTTTTTAAGTTCAGTTTGAGCATTTATTTAAAAAAAAAAGTGGTAGTGGGAGGGAAAGGTAAAGTCAGTGAGTTTTATCTTTCAAATTTTTGTGGCCAAGATCTCTTATTTCTATAGTTTATATCCCTTACCAATGACAAGCACTTCTCTGAAAGGCAACTACTGGCTGGTTTCACTTATATATGCCATATAAAAAACTAACACACTTGAACTTGAAAAAAAAAAGTAGTCAAATTTTTCTCTAAGATTTTGTGAAAACTATGCTAATTATCATGGGGGAGTGTGCGTAGTTTTGAACTATACCCCTGTAACCTTATGAGCTTATAAATCATTATTAGGTCACTTAAAAATAAGGAAAGTTCATTTTGATAGAGTCTATGATTTGATTGTAACATTGAAGAATGAAGATTGAAGATATGTCAACATTATTGCTTGACTAGAGAATGTCTTTTTGATCAAATGAACATCATAAATAACATCAAACTTTTGCTTTTGTCTTAATTACTCTGGTAATAGAACTGTTATTAAAACCTGTTGATATAATTAAAATTATATGTAGGATAAACAGAACAGTTAAAAGGTTTAAAATTTTGGTGAAATGACTGATAGCTTGTTTTTAAGATGTTTTGTTCATTATGACCATGGTCAATAAACAGCAGTTAAATGTTGATTCATGAAGAGGCTTTAGGCTGAAATTAAATGCAAATAAATCCTGTCAATTTGGATAATACAAAACAATTGTTTTGCATATTGAAACTCAATTTTAAGTTAACTAGTTTTAGCAAGTTTATGTTATGAAACCTAGAAATTCTAATAATAATTCTAATAATATTTCTAATCTATATCATTTTGCTTTAGTGTATTTTCTGTTTTCTAGAAAAATTCTTAATTTGTTCTGGCATCATCTTTCAAAATAATCCTCCACTCAGCTCTCTCTCACATATACATATAAGAACACATACACATATATATGGGGGTACATACACACACACACACACACATCAGCATGACTTTTCACTCCTTAACATGTGTCACAAATACATCACCAATAATTAACTTAAACTTTCTCAATTCTTCAAAACTGCAGTTTCTAGGATACTCCTCAGGTTTTCAGGTATGATAGAACTATGATTGCCCAAAGCTTTGATAAGATATTCTTTCATTTAAATGTGAATATTTATGCCCACATATTCTTTAGCGAGGATATAAAATGATCACTTTCTTTATTGATAGAGGCAAATGATAGTAATATTTAAAATTCACCAAAAATTTAAAACAGCATAATCATATACATGTAGAAATTTCAGTGGAACTTTTGGAAATTTGAGTTCTTTATATCCTACATCCTCTTAGTATTATAGTAAAAACTCAGAAACAAAACTTACTTTAAACACTAGTTTCAATAATTACTCATGTTTCAAGATGGTGAATATGTTTTTACACACACATACACACACACACACACACACACACGTGTGTGTGTGTGTGTGTGTGTGTGTGTATGTGTGTGTTTGATTATGTAGGGTTTGCTGGATAAAGAATTTGAAATAGGTCTGAGTCACACTTGGTGATCTTCTCTGAATACTGCCCTTTCTGTAAAGTTCAGGGAGCAAAAGATTTTTTTTCAGAGCCTTAAAAAGAAAACCAACTAGAAAGGTTAATTTGTGTCCCATGGAAGACCTCAAAATAGATTTTAGTAAGTTAACATCTTGGCAAAAGTAGACTCACATCACTTATGGCCACTGTATGATAGAATTCCTTATTCATGCATAAGCTTGCTATTTTTTTTCTCAGTTAAGTAGAGTTGTGGGGCACTAGATGTTACACTCTGAGGAAAGGAACAGGTTAAATGGTTTTAATAAGAAATCATTCAACCCAATTCTTTCCTGCATATATGATTCAGAAATTCAGTAAGATTTGCTTTTCCACATTTTATCAGATATCTTCTTTTAACTATTGAGTGTAAGTCAAGAGTTCTCCACCCCTATTTCCTATAATTAGTGTTCACATTTAATTGGAGTCAAGATTCAGATCAAATCTGAAACCAGCCAGTGTGGTAGATAATAAGATGCTTAATGGCATATTGAGGACTTTCCAGACAAGCTGACTGACATTCATTAAATTGTCAATATAAAATATTTTGTAATCATTGATTCTACTTATTTGAACCCACATCTCACTGCTGAAGCAGTTAGAAATTCATTAAAAACACCCTGCTATTCAGGAACCGATTCTTCACCCTTAAATATCTCAAGTAAAATACTTATTAAAATGCAGATGTACTACATCTAAACCACTTTTATGTTGCTAGTATTATAAACTCTATCAAAAGTTTTATTTGAGGTGCTGGTAAAATAGCTCATGTGTGTAGTTAAGTATATTGATTTGACATGTAAACAACTCAGCTTCAAATTTGCCCCTACTGCATTGATCAAAGCTTTGGTGCTGTAGTCTATTTCACATTCTTTATGCCTTTCTTTCTGAAAATAATAAATTAAAAACTGTTTTGTGGACTTATCTAGCAAAATTCATTGAATTTATAGCCCACTCAGCTAGTAGAAATGTCATTTATATTTAAACATATTGTAGATCAGTTTCTAAATATTCACCAACTTATAGCACATGCGACCTAGAATGCCCTAGAAAGCAAATGAACAAAAAATTACTATTATCTGGTGGCACTGGGTGGTTTGCTCATGGGGAAGGGTTTGTGCCTTGTTACAGATGCAGCTGAAGTTTGAGTTCTGATAGTATATGGGAGAGCCAAGATACAGGGAGAAGTTCCATTGTTGTGGTATATCTCTCCCTTATCTCTGTCTCTTACTTTATCTATATGAAGTAAAAAGAATAAAAATATCAATTATAGAGCAATGATATCACACATGTGCAAGATCCTCAGTAGCCTTGGAATTGTTGATTTTTTTTTCTAGGTAAGAAAAAGACAAAATAAATATATGTGATTACATGAAACTAAAAATCTTTTACACATCAAAAGCAAACTACACTAGAATAGCCAAGAAACATAGTAAATCGGAGAAGATATTTACATATAACACATCATACAAATGACTGATATAAAACATCTATACAGAATTAATGCTATACTAAAGAAGCAAAAATAGCCCAATAAAAAGTAGGCCAAAAAACTAAACAGTTTTCTAAAGAAAAGAAACACATAGTCCATAGACACATGAGGAAATGCTCCATTTCACTTATCATTAAAGAAATGGAAATTAAAACTACAAAGAGTAACCATCTCATACCTGAGAGAATGGCTGACATCAACAAACCAGGAAATGACAGATGTTGGAGGGACTGTGGAGAAAAGGAACCCTGCTACATTTCTGGTTGGTATGAAAAATGGTAGAGCCCTTTTGGAAGACTATATGGAGTCCTTAAATAAATCAAAATGGAATTACCTTATGATCTGGCAATACTACTTTTTGGCTTTTTTTTTTCAAAAATTAAAATTAAAATCCACCACTCCTGTGGTCTGGAAGGTGGCACAGAGATAAAGCTTTGAACTCTCAAGCATGAGGCCCTGAATTCAATCCCCGGCAGCATATATGCCAGAGTGATATCTGGTTCTTTCTCTCTCCTCCTATCTTTCTCATAAATAAATAAATAAATAAATAAATAAATAAATAAATAAATAAAATCTGCCACTCCTGGTAGCCATTATTTCCCTTTTTTTCTTTCTATTTTTATAAGATAAGGCAGAGAGAAAGTGAGAGAAGGGGGATATTTAGAAAGAGAGAGGAAGACAAACACCTGCAGACTTTCACTGCCTGTGAAGCATACTCCCTGAAGGCAGGGAGTATGGGCTTAAGCTTGGGTCCTTATACTTATTGTATACTTAACTGAGTGCACTACTGCCTGGCCTCTACACTCTTAGACATTTATTCAATGGACACTCAGCACTAATTCAAAGGAACATATGTACCTTTGTTTGTAGCTACATTATTTACAATAGCTAAGCAGTGAAAGCAACCTAAATGCCCATCAACAGATGACTGGCTAAATAAATTATTGGATATTTCATGGACTATTACTTTGCAGTCAATAAAGATGGCATTGTGTCCTTTGGGACAACAATAAATGGAACTGTAGATGATTACGGTTAGTAAAATAAAGAGATGAAAGACAACTAACTGCCAGATGATTTTACTCATATGTGGAATCTAGAGGTATGATTTACATGAACTTGTCAAAACAAAATTGCAAACAAGCAAGCAAACTGTTAAGACTTGTAAGAACTATGGTGTCTATCTTTGGGAGGTTAGAAGGTGGGTATACTGAACTTTGGTGGTGGGTGGTGTGGTGTGGACCTATACATTGTAAACTTATAATCTTGTAACAAATTATTAGTAACAAAAATTATTTTAAAAAAGGACACGGGAGAGTTAATTTGTAATTACTTCCTTCTGGAATATCTACTGTGAAACCTTCAGAAACTATAGAATTTAGCCTTTAAAACCCTTGAGCAGCATTAAAATAGAAGCTGTACTTCTGATTCCTTAGCAATACCAGAAAGAGCAAAATCTAAACACAGAGAGTGGTGTTAGATAAAAGGGACTGGCCAACTGTTCAGTGACTCTTCATTCAAGGAAGACAGTTATTTATAATGGGCCATGTTAATACTCACAAGATTAGGAAAAACACACACACAGACTCACTCACACACCCCCATAGAGGTTAGATGAAATTTATCAGGAATAGGTAGGTGTATTTCAAATAGAAATTTGGTATTTGCCTAATCAAATGGAAATATTTATCTATTGTAAATCATATTTAAAAAGTTAAAAGCATTAATCCTTTCTTAAATAAAAAATAAATAAATAAGTTAAAAGCAACGCTTTTGAATAAAAGTGTATGGAATCTGCTTTCCACAACTTGAAACAAATTAAAGCTCTTTGATTTGAAGTTAATAAATATTAATAGGGGTTCCTTTTTTTGAGCTCAGACATAGACATAAAAAAAACAAAAGAACTAAGTACATTAGGAATCTTCCTGAGAAAAAAGCTCAAATACGCAGATTTTCCTAATTTCCTGCAGCTAAGGGCTCTATTTACTTTAGTGCCTACAATTACTAGTAGGAAAAAGTGAGGACAAGCCAGCAGTTTAAAGTTTTCATATTATTATATCCCAACTTCCATTTAGTTAAAGTGGCCTCCCTTTCCCATATGTAACATTTTCAGGAATCTAACTGTGCTTACCTATCAAAGGCCTAAATGAGGGGGATTAATAGAAAGTTTACCCCTTTTTACTTATTCTACTAAAGTCAAGTCTCTAGAGTAATGATTTATCCTTGCAGACAGTACATTTTCTGGTTTGCTGGCTGACCTTAGTGGGATATTAAAATTGATGGAGTAATTTCTCTGTCACCTGAGAAACATTGTAGGTTTTGTGGTATGTGGAGATTTTAAATCCTCCCCACATTTTATTTATTTATTTATTTATTTATTTATTTATTTATTTATTTTTACATCATCAAGCCAAATGTTTTCCTTGCTTGTAAGACCGCAGCTTCCTTTTTCTGAGGAAACAGTTCTTGTAAACGTGTGCTATACCTGGAATCCAGGCAGACCTATTGTGATGGTTGCATCAGAGCTATTACAGATGATACTGTCTGCATATAGAGCTGCCTTGAAAATGCGAGGAAGCTGTCTGCTTGAATGTTTGAAATTAATGAAAGTACTGTTGTAGTAAGGCAACAGTGGCCCCTTGTACAAGTCAATCTTATTATGAATACTTTTCCAGTATTAAACACTTCGTAAGTACAGATTGCGAGATAAATTAAAAGAATCTGTATTTCTATCCACTTTTTGTTCATGTTAATCACTGTCCAAGTAATTATTCCTCTGTCCCTTGAGAAACTCAGGCAAGCATCATAACTTCTCTGCTAAGTTCATGACAATAAAGACTGTCCACAATTCACAGTCACTTCAAAACTTTAATCAAAGTAAGTTAACTCATGTGCACATTCCTGAATTCATGCTGATCCTATCCTTCTTGCCAAATTGGGCCATTTGTTGTGTAGTAGTTCCAGAGAATGAAGTTATCAGCTTCTTGTCTTTTCTCATATCAAACCGTGTACAATTTCTGTTCTTGTCGTTAAAATTCAGGGGCGCCAGCAGGCCGGGCTAGCTTTGTAGCGGTGAACAGAGACTTGGGGACACATGGCTGGGCAGGGAAGCTGTATTTCTTTATTTACGAACACAGATTCATAAACTAACCCAAACTAATCACCACACAGATCTCTCCTGCATCCTTCTCTTCATGAGGCCATGCCAAGAACTCTGGAACTCTGTAGGGGTTCCGGGGTGGGGAGAAGGGCTCCCAGGAAACTAGCAAGGGACAAACCACAATCTCCTAGAGGTGGGGGGAAGAGGACCAAACCAATATGAAGAATACCAACATGTTCCCCAGCTTGACTAAGATATCAGTAGTTTCACAGTACATACTTGTAAGATATGCTGAAAGAATAGCTATTCTGGGTATCAGTAGATTTCTTGAACGTCATTGACCTGGACTAGGAAGTATACAAAGCTGATTTTTCTCATCAGTACATCTATGGTTTCTTTAAGCCCTCTGCCATCTCTAAGACATTGTATAGCAATTTCTTTTTTATAATGATAAGTGCTCCTGAGACTCACTACATAAACCTTCCTTAGTAAACTTAAGGATCCGATATTTCTTTTTTTTTTTCTCCATGTAATCTACCCATGTCCTTCCTGTTGGCTCCCTTTCTGTTAGAATCCTTATGTTATTATCTATATTTCTCAAGTGGAAAGTTGAAATGCCCTGAAAAATGTAGCAAATGTATGATCCTATAAATTCACACTATCTTGATTTGAAATCATTAGCTTTACTACAAATTTCTGAAAAGCCAGTGGGGTAGCTATGTTACCGTAGCTCTCTCTAAGGAAATACTATTCTTTCAGTGTTTGTAAAGGATTTAGAAGTTACCCAAAACTCATCTAAGATTTGGACCTACTTTGAAATTTGCTTAGCCAAGTATCTATTATAATTCTCTTTTAAATGCACAAAGAAATTTTGAAATAAATATGAATTGGCTTGTAATCAGTACTGACCTTTGAGATAATATAATAAGTATATTTAAATTTGGTTATCAAATAGTTTGTGTTACCATTAAATTTAAATAAAAATATTTTCATATACACCATTCTTGGATAAAATTGCTTAATAATCATAGACTTTTAAACAATTATAAAGAATTAGATAAACACTTGGACCTAGTTTTCTGGGACATTTTTGTTGTATTGCTACCTATAATGTAATATTTTATCTTTTAAGTTTTGACCAAAAGAGAATTTATAATGTATACTATAAGATGGTTGTGAATTTGTAGTCATAAAAGCTTTATATTCTAAGGAATTTATTTTCTCTTTACAAAAACTCTTCAAGTTATAAGGGGTAAAGGCATGCAAAATTTTTCAACCTATAAAGGGGTTTTCTATAAAAATGCATATTATTTTAATTTTACTGCCTTTTATTTTTGAGTAAAGACTATAAACACTTTGTACAACATATTTCTGAGGCAAAACACAATTTCATCTAAAGACAGCTTTATATAAAGACAGTATCAGATTTTTGGAAGGCATAAAAAATACTGAAGCATAAAACATGTTAAAAGAACAACCTAATTAGAACCATGTAATTCAATGGGCTTTCTGCTCTATAATAGTGAATTATGGATAATAAGAAAACAATTAATGGAAGAAATCATTTCTAAAATGGGAATCTGGCATTTGGCTCTAGTTTATAGCATTTTATTCATTCTAGTGCCTAAAATAAAACTTAGTCAATATAAATCTTAACTGCTGTTCAATTTACATAAATGACAATAAATTACTTTAATACTTCTATCATTAGTTTAAAATAAAATGCCCAGTGTATAAAAATGTCTACAGGGTAGTTTTAATGTGTGAAAAACAAGTGCCTTTGACCTTATTTCCTTTCCAATTATTTACTGAAGTCAGTCACAATATTCTTGTCAGGCAGGATCTGGATGTAAAAGCATCCACTGCTTTCATTCAACAAACATTTATTCATTGTCTACTGCACCTGCCAATAAATTAGAATGCTATGCATGAGAACTGCAGATCAGAAACAAGTGTGAGCTTTGAGAACAAAATTGCCTTCAACATTGGAGGTTTATCATCAAGCTTAGCAATGAGCATGCAGCTACATATTCAAGGTTTGGTTAATTCTTTGACACACATGTCATGAAAAATCCCATCTTGTACTTCTGCTTTCTTGAGTACATGGACTTTAATTCTCAATTGTATTTCTTCGAAGTCATCTGATGATTTAATAGTGAACGTTTGCTTTCTGATGACTGAACTGTGTTACAAACCTCCAGTGAAAACTTTTCAAGTGCCAGTGAGCTGGAAATCAGTGTTAGAAAATTTACTATCTCACATTTTTATATTACATAATGGAGAGTGAATGTATCAAAACATACCTGCATACATACATACATATATATATATATATATATATATATATATATATACCAGTTAGATGAATGGAGTGATGCCCTGAAATTGTGTTTTTTGTCTTTCAATTTTTTTGTCTCTCTCTCAAGTCTATTTTTATCTCATAAAAATAAAATTAATAATTTTATGAAATATAGTTTTCAGATGAAGCCAATGATTTATTCATTAATTAATGGAGATGACAAAAATAGTGTGTTCCAATTACATTGCTATAAAATGATTAACATGTATTTTGCAGAATATTCTTATGGCATAATAAATGTAAAATGTGGGTCAGGAGATATGTCATCCTGTAGAGTATATACTTTGTAATGCAAGGGGACTCAGATTTGAGCATCTACTTCATGGGAACACCATACAAAGGGACACTGACAAAATTAAGATGATTTATTCCAGTGAAACAAAATTTAATCAATCAAAATTGAAATTATTGTATCATTGCTATAAGTCTTTATACTGAAAATATTTATATTTTATACTGAAAATTATTTGAGTCATCTCATGAAGATACTAAGAGAAGCTACTATTGTTTTTCCCATTCTAAAGGTTGGACAGTGGAATGCCAGGCCATAATATATAAGAAGTGGCATTTCCTTTTTTAACTTAAATTTACTAATTTTTTAGTGACTGATGGAGGTGATCATCCCAGTGCTTTATGCCAGTGAAGCAGATTATTTTGTAGAGAGGGATGCACTAGTCCAGTTCCAGCCCACTAGGAACTAGAGAGAGAGCTACATGGAATTCCTTTCAAATGGAATCTTGAAAACAGTACAACAGAATTTCTAAATTCTCCCAGGAACAACGTCAAGATGAGTATTTTCTAAATAATGTTTACATTATAAAAATGTTCAGTCATTAAAGCCCACCAGCAGAGATAAACTTTTGAGTTTCTGTGATAATAGAACAACAGCAGATCACCAATATATCAACTCCTCCACCACATCCAAAGCTTGCTTGTTTTTCTTCCTTCTTGTTTTATAATTTTACTACTGAAATAGTACTTCCATCGTTTGCCCAATATATATCACTTAGTGTTTTAGATAGTTCACCATGTACATCTATTTAAAATTTTGTTTAATGCTTACAATAATCCTTTGATACTCGTTATTTTTGTCATCATATTTTACAGATAATTGAAATTTAAACAAATGTAAATAACTTTGCTGATTTCTGAATACGATATAACCTATCATTAATTTATTCCACTTTAATAGCTTCAAAATTTTGTCTTCTCCTAAATCAGATTTAAGATATTCTGCTTGGTTTTTCAAGTTATTTTTATCTACTGAGCTTGTCTTATGTCTCCATCTTTATCTTCTTCCTGTGTCTTCCTACTAATGTACATAGTTTAATTCTCAATCTCTCATACAGTTATTCATCATCCAGATCCCCCCCCACCTCCAGGGTTGTCACTGGGCTCTGTACCGGCACTATAAATCCGCTGTTCCTGGTTGCCCTTTTTTTCTTTTCTTTTTTAAATAATATTTATTTATTTATTTATTTATTATCAGATAGAGACAGAGAAATTGAGAGAGGAGAGGGAGGTAGAGAGGGGTAGAGACGGAGGGACACCTGAAGACCTGCTTTACCACTTGTGAAGCTTTCTCCCTGCAGGTGGGGAGCAGGGACTTGAACCTAGGTCCTTGAGCACTGTAATGTATGTGCTTAACTAAGTGTGCAATCACCTGACTCCCCATTTTTTCCCCATTTTATTGGATATAACAGAGAGAAATTGAGAGAGGAGGGGGAAGATAGAGATGGAGAGAAAGGGTAGACACCTGTAGACCTAACTTCATTGCTTGTGAAGAATCCCCCCACCCCTACAGGTATGAAGCTGGAAGCTTGAACCCAGATCCTTGTAGGACTCCTTGTACTAGATACCATGTGCTATCAGGTGTGTCACCTTCCAGGCCCCTCCTCCATGCTTTTCTTTACCATATATTCTTCTGTGTTTAGAACACTGTTCATTTCTGTATCATCATATTCAAATGATATGATTTCTTTAGATCACGCTTTTTACTACTTCCTCTTCCTTCCAGGAAGTTCCTTCTTATGAAAACACACATCACTTTATGTTAACTAAAAAAGGAAAAACGTTAAGGTTATAGAGTATTTGTTACTTTCAAGTGTGATGAGTACAGCCTAGAATGTTCTTAAGTTATGATCATGGAGTGCAAGTTCAGACTGATAGGGATGCAATGGTTACACAAACATGGGCCCTAGGTCAGATGGGTGGGGGTTATAGTTAGTAGTATTTATATATTCTCCCCATATTTGGTGGCTACTCTCTGATCTAATCCAGCTTTCTAATTTTATTCCCAACTCTGACACCATCTTCCCAGACAATACCGTTAGCCCACATGCATGTTAGCTGTCAGGCTCAAGCAAAAATTAGTAAAGTCCTGGGCCTTTAGAACTACCTTAAATATACTTCCATATACTTCCTATCTTCTTCCAAATGAAGACCCCAAATCTCACCTGTTATATTCTTACCTTTAGTTTTCTGATTATAAAGCAGTTTGTTCTGCTTTATATATTAATGCTTTCCAGCCACTAAGTTGTAGATGCTGCCGTAACACCAACCTGACTTCTCTAGAAAGACAACCTCATCAATGTGTTCTGAAACCCTACCTGTCGTATGCTTTACATTGGTTTGTTCTAGCCCTCCCCCACCAAGAGAATTAGATCAGTCCAGTTAGTTTTCGTGGGCCCGCTTGGCCCCGCCCCTAGGAACCCTGCCAGAGTTCCAGGGTTCCTGAGTTCCAGATTTTGAGAGTTACAGAGTAAGAGAGAGTTCCACAGTTGAAGAATTTCAGAGTTCCAGAGTTGAAGAGTTCCTGAGTTCTAGAGAGAGAGTGAGAGAGTTAGACAGTTGGAGAGTTCGAGAGTTGGAGAGAGTGCTTGCGAGAGGGTTCCTGAGTTCCAGAGTTCCTGAGTTGCAGAGTAAGAGAGAGTGCTTGCACTGCCGCAGAGAGACAGAGTTCTGTTTGGTGATTAGTTTGTCTTAGTTTATAAATCGTTATTCCTGAATAAAGAAATACAGCTGCCCTGCCCAGCCGTTGTCTCCACGTTTCTGTTATCCGCCCGTGAAGCTAGCCCGCCCAGCAAGAGCCTCCGAAAATTTTAACAACAAATGGCGCCCACGTGGACCTGACCTGCGCATCTCTCAGAAAAGTAAAGACAATTTGGCTACCTATGCACTATGGCCTTCTCTTCTGCTTGTGAAGAGATCTCCAAAGGCCTCTGCTCTTTCTTCACGAGACTGTTTTGCTGTTTCTGGAACATTTATCTCTGGACCACTCTGTGGTTTCCACTCGCTCGGGCAAACTCAGAACAGCCAGCGGGAATAGCCAGCGGGCGGGAGGCGAGGCGCGGAGCTGCTGTTTCCACCTGGTTAAACAGCCAGCCAGCCGGCTGCGCCCAGACAACCCCACGCACCGCGCCCGCAGCCCCACAGCCCCGCAGCCCCGCAGCCCGCAGGAGGCCGACGCCAGAACACAAGAGCCCCAAGAGCCCCGCAGCCGCAGGAGGCTGACGCCAACATGCTGGAGCCTGATGCCAACACACTGGAGCCCGATGCCAACACGCAAGAGCCCAAGGCCAGCCCACAGGAGCTGGCTCTCCACCGCGTGGCGCAGGGCACTGGATGCGTGATCCCTCCACACTGCTTGGCCACTGTGAACAGGGCAGCAGACATGTCAGGGCTATGGGGCAGGGCCACGGCGGCCTATCATGGCCGCCACCCCTGGGCACCTAGGCCCACACCTTCTACAAGCCTGGCCTGCCTGCCCTCTTGCTATGAATTCTGGAATGATCCTGGGCCTCCCGGACCCCCGGGCTCCCTGCCGAAACTGGGCACACGAGATCTCCGGTCCGGTCTGAAGGCAGACAAGCTGGAGTACACAGAGATTTGTGCAGAGATCGCAACCTGCAATTCCTAGAAGTGAAGCTGCGCGGGAAGCCACCTCCAGATGGTGAACCCCCCCCCCCCAACAACTAAGACAGTACAGATTTAAATTCGTGTTTAAAATGACATGTCTTCGTAACAAAGGTTTCTCTCCTTGTGTATTAATGACCATGTTTATGTGCATGTTTAAAGTTTGGTAAACAGTAACTTTAAGTCTAAATTCTTACTAGTCAAAGTTAAATAAAAAAGTTTTTCAAAGTAATTCTCATAAAGATAAAATTAACTTACATTTAAAGTCTGAGGTAAAAATTAGTTAACAATCAATATATTTTAACTAAGTTAGGCTAAACAAAAGGTTAAATAGACTTGTTGATATGTAAAACTCTCCATTACCTTCTCTATTAGAAATGGTAGATCGCACAATGGCTATGCTAATTATTCTCATGCCTGAGGTTTCCTTTCCTGACTCCATCTTGAATGGGTGTAACAAAAGGTTAAAAAGACGTTGTTGATATGTAAAAGTCTCAAGTTCCTTCTCTTTTAGAAATATGCTAATAACAAGTTTTGTTTCATAGTAAGTAAATTGCAGCCAGCTGCCTTTGGGACTCTAGGCCGTTCCCCACCCCCATACAAATGTCCGTCGAGACAGGTACCCCCCCAGAGGCAAGAAATGTTTTTTTTTAAGCTGATAAAGTTTAGCCCACAGAGGCAGATATGGCCCCCTCAGACCTTCACTTAGCAGCAAGCTGGTTCTTGTTACTTGCTTACATATTTCTCCATTTTGTGCCAGTTTCTTTTTTAAAAATGCCTGTATGATATATGTTTCTGTTCACCCCACACCCTTGATACTATAGTCATTTAGTTAAAAAGAAAAGGGGGAATTGTCATATGCTTTACATTGGTTTGTTCTAGCCCTCCTCCACCAAGAGAATTAGATCAGTCCAGTTAGTTTTCACGGGACCATTTGGCCCCGCCCCTAGGAACCCCGCCAGAGTTCCAGGGTTCCTGAGTTCCAGATTTTGAGAATTACAGAGTAAGAGAGAGTTCCACAGTTGAAGAGTTTCAGAGTTCCAGAGTTGAAGAGTTCCTGAGTTCTAGAGAGAGAGTGAGAGAGTTAGACAGTTGGAGAGTTCGAGAGTTGGAGAGAGTGCTTGCGAGAGGGTTCCTGAGTTCCAGAGTTCCTGAGTTGCAGAGTAAGAGAGAGTGCTTGCGCTGCCGCAAAGAGACAGCAGAGTTCTGTTTGGTGATTAGTTTGTCTTAGTTTATAAATCGTTGTTCCTGAATAAAGAAATACAGCTTCCCTGCCCAGCCGTTGTCTCCGCGTCTCTGTTACCCGCCCGTGAAGCTAGCCCAGCCCGGCTAGAGCCTCCGAAAATTTTAACAACACCTACCTCCCCAGAACCCTACCTTACTAGGGAAAGATAGTAATAGGCTGTGAGTATGGATCAACCTGTCAACACTCATGCCCAGTGGAGAAACAATTACAGAAGCCAGACTTTCCACCTTCTGCATCCCATACAGATCTTTTGGTCCATACTCCCAGAGGGATAAAAAATAGGGAAGCTATTGGGATAAGATGGAGGGTATGGGATAAGAAACTCTGGTGGTGAGAATCATATGAAATTGTACCCCTCTTATTCCAAATCGTATTAATCACTAAATAAAATATCTGACCCCTAATTCAGATCCGTGAGTCAAAACTAACAGGACTGACAGGTCAGTATGAGAGAATAACACTAATATGCTTAAGACTTTGTGGGTCTTGAATTCAATTTCTGTGACCAGCATATGCCAATGATAAGTCATGCTCTATTCTTTCTTTCATTTCTAACTCTGTCTTAAAAATAAATAATCTTGAGACTGTGTGGTGTGTAACTCATAAAGTATATATTTCATACCTGAAAACCCAGGTTCAAGCTCAGCTCCCTATCTGAAAGGGAAAGATTCACAAGCAGAAGAACAGTACTGCAGGTGTCCCCTTTCTCTCTCTCCTTCTTTCTCCCTCTCCCTATTTCTCTGTTTAGATCATAATTAATAATAATTTAAAAGTAATATAAAAATAAAAGATAATCTTTAATTTTTTATTTTTTAAATTATTTTCCCTTTATTAGAGAGGATTAATGGTTTATAGTCAACTGTAAAATATAGTAATTTGTACATGTATAATGTTTATCAGTTTTCCACATAATAGTCTAACCCTTCACCTACATCCTTCTTCTCCACCATCATTTTCCAGGAGCTGAACTCTCTCCACCCCCCACTCCCACCCCAGAGTCTTTTACCAACTTCAGTCCAAGTTCTGCTTTGTTCTTACTTTTCTTCTTCTGTTCTTATTTTTCAACTTTTGTCCATTAGTGGGTCATCCCATATTCATTCTTCTCTTTCT
This sequence comes from Erinaceus europaeus, assembly GCF_950295315.1. Taxonomy (NCBI): domain Eukaryota; kingdom Metazoa; phylum Chordata; class Mammalia; order Eulipotyphla; family Erinaceidae; genus Erinaceus; species Erinaceus europaeus. The sequence continues at coordinate 44,518,103 of NC_080171.1, read as the reverse complement.
TATACCACTTAACATGATTCCTTAAATACCTATCCAAGATGAGGTGAAGAGGGTGAATTCACCATTTTTAATAGGTCAGTAATATTCCATTGTGTTTATATACCACAATATACTCAGCCACTTATCTGTTGTTGGACACTTGGTTTGCTTCCAGGTTTTGGCTATTACAAATTGTGCTGCTATTTATATGGGTGTGTAAAAACCTAAAAAACTTTCTTCTATTCCTGGGTGTGAACTCAAAAAAATTTAAAACTTTCTATCACAATTTATCTTCTGTGAAATGGACTAAGTAACACATACTTTATAGAATTTTGTATTAACATATATGTAAAATACCTGATGTTTATTAAATGCTTTGCATGTACAGCAATTAAATTTCACAATTAACTTCCTCTTAGAAGTGAGACTTTTGTTGACATTTTCTTCTTTAGTAACCATATAAAATATTTATTGTCTTTATACTGTTTCACTTATCTGAGAAAGAAGACAAAAAAGAAAGGACACTGGAAGTAATAATAGGTTTAGGTATGACTTAGAAAGAAAGTGAAAGCAGGACCACAGGAAAAAAATGAACAAAAATTATAGATATTGATATATGTAGATAGATAATAGATATAATGTCAACCCTTATCTGTGACCTTGAGAGAATTATTGAAGTTTCTGCTAGAGTGGAATGGGGACACTGAACTATGGTGATGGAAGTGAAGTGGAACTATACTCCTATTATCTTATAATTTTATAACTATTAAATTACTAATGAAATTAATTTCCTTTATATTTATATTATGCCATATGATACCCTCAGAGCTGGATTGTTAGTTGATTGCAATTTCATTTTTAATAGTCTGTCCAACAGGATTTCTTTCACCAGAAAAATAATTGATTTGAATGTGAAATATTTTCACACAGAGATATTGACATTATGTTACTGTTAATTTATTTTAATACCATGGTTTCATTTTAACTACTTAAATATTTATCTAATATAATAACAATAGTTATATACTGTAATCATTAGCTGTTAGTGCACGTAGTTTGGTTGCTGACAAATTCAATTAAAAACATTGCTAAAAAGCAAGTAACTCTGAAAGGTCAGTTCTGAATTATTGCTACCCATGACTGTTTACCAAACCATTAAACCTATGAAGACCAACTGAAACAGGAAGCCATATTGTGAATTACATAAATGCTGTTCATGTCGGTAGTGAGGTTTCTGCACATGTATAGAAGAGATCTGTCTACAAAAATTACATCAACCGGGTTATGTATGATAGAACTACTCTAGTGAATGTTATGTGACCATTACCATTTACAGACCCTGTATCTCAAAGATATTTGAATTAATCACCCCCAGAAAAGTCAAATGAGTTGAAGTAGTAATTAAAGCAATTTTCAAATGCACCCATAAAATGAGAATAGCAAACCTTTTGTATAAAAAGGAGGTAGGAAATAAAGTTATAAATGTAAAATAACTGCCTCTTCTTACAGTAGAGTCTAATTTGAAAATTTGTCTATTGATATCATATAATCATTGTCTAAGACACAATAATATATGTATTCCAAATCAGTTTCACCAGTATTTGTTAGCTTATTTTCTGTCTCATTGCTCATCCAACAATCCAAGTTATTTTTGTCACTTATGACATCTGAAACTTTCCTTTTTCAGAAAAAAAAAAGGAAAAAATATACTGAAATATGATATATGAATAAAATTTGATATTTCAATACACTGTATTATTTTGGAGGGGATATTTGTGTGCTACAAAGTCTTTACTCAGACAGTAAAATTCTAAATGTATCACTAACTTTCAAACAAAAACGTACATAGAAGGAAATATGACTGTTGTGTTTAGTATATGCAATTAACAGTTTGTGTCATAAAGCATAGAAGCTGAATGTATAAATCCTTCTTGAAAGATAATGAAGGGGCCAGCTGGTGGCGCACCTGGTTACGTGTATATGTTACAATGCACAAGGACCTGGGTTAGAGCCCCTGGTCTCCATCTGCATGGGTAAAACTTCATGAATGTTGAAGCAGTGCTGCAGGTGTCTCTCTGACTCTCTCCCTCTCTATCTCCCTTGCCCCTCTTGATTTTTGGCTCTATCTATCCAGCAAATAAAAAGATAATTAAAAAATAAAGTTCCCCACCTGCAGGGGAGTCGCTTCACAGGCGGTGAAGCAGGTCTGCAGGTGTCTATCTTTCTCTCCTCCTCTCTGACTTCCCCTCCTCTCTCCATTTCTCTCTGTCCTGTCCAACAACGACAACAACAATAATAACTACAACAATAAAACAACAAGGGCAACAAAAGGGAATAAAAAAATAAAATAAATATTTAAAAAATTTAAAAAAATAAAGTAAAAAAGAAAGCTAATGAAAATAAGAAAATAAAACAATATTTATATGAAAGTAATCAATTTGTGAAAGTAAAAATGGGAAATAAAAAAAATAAACAAATTAGAGACCTCGTCTGGAATTTAGGCTTTTCTGTTGCTAGCTTGACCTATGACCTTGAATAATCTGTATATTGACCTCACATGATCAGATTTTCTCACATAGAAATATTAAACTGAAATTCATTATCACCGAAGTTATATTCAGCATGGAAATGCTACATAACTTTTACAAAGTTATTTTTGTTTCCCTTACATTTGTTTTAACATTTTTACTGGGGGGGGGAGTCCCCTCTGAAAATTGTCTCAGAACACTCTCATCCACAAAATAGGTCCTTTTCCATTATAAGATTAGATTTGGGAGAATAACTGGAGAAAATAATTATAGAAAATATCTGAACTAATTTTTCATTTCCTTTAAACTGTTGCACAAGAAGTTTCAATGCAGAGAGATTTATAGGTATTTCATTTTTGTAGCTTTTTTCAAGCAATATTTTGGGGGAGTAAGTTTTTGAAGTTATTCACTTGTGTGTTAACTAATGATTTAATGGGCCTAAGTCACCTCATTAACTGTTAAATGTAAAAAATAACTATTAATATCCTCATTTAGTATTGATAAAGGTAAAATAAATATATTTAAAACCTCTAAGATCGTTTGGGAACATATTAGGTCATAGTAAACCATACATGAATAAGTTTCCCTTTCTCTTGCACTATTCATTTATCTCTCTGAGAAGTCAAACATAGATATTTATTTGTGAATTATGTACTTAAATTTCCAACCATAGATTAAAAAATACATATTGCACATTAACACAATTTGTAGCATAAATTCTACCTGAGCATATTTACTTTTAGGTTCACCCACTATGCATATATAAATTAAATTTATAAATTCAATAATCTGTTACTAAGCAAGTTTAAACACAACTATTTAGTATTTCCTGTGACACCACTGAGCTCAATGTGGTCTTCATAAAAAATTTTAGTAGTAATTTTATGTCTTGAAGAAGTAGCAACCATAGGTAGTATTTAAAAAAATAAATCAGTGGTCCAGGAAGTGGTGCAGTGAATCAAATGTTTGACTTTGAAGCATGAGGTTCCTAGTTCAATACCCGACAGCACATGTGCCAGAATGATGTCTGGTTCTTTCTCTCTCTTCCTATCCCTCTCATTAATAAATAAAATATTTTTTAAAAAATTTAAAAAAAGATAAATAAGAAGTATTAACAAATGGACATGCTGCTATTGTCACAACCCCACACTGTCTTTAATATAAGATTGTGATTTTAGCATGATGAGAACAACATTTGAATTATGAGGTGTTTCATTTGAGTGTAATATGAGATGCAGTTGAATGTTTAAAGTATCAGAATAAGAAGCTCTCTGGTGATTCACAGCTACTATTACCTTGGAACTAGCTAATTCGTATAAAAGCAACTCATAAAAAATTCTCTGAGATTATGTAGTTCACCTGATAAGGTGCCTATTTTATCCATGATTCCAGTCTCTGGCCCACCACATGGGAGTACTACAACCCCGAGGAAAGATTGGTTCTATTGTGTCTTTTCTTTTCTTTTTCCTTCTTTTTATCTGTAAAAGTTAGTCTGAAGTGGTACAACCCCAACAGTATAAAATAAATTAATTGTTAATTAATATCAATTACTATTAGTTAACAAAACACTAATATCTGTATTTTTTAAATACAAAAAACAAATGGAGAAATGAAATTTATTATGTGTGCTAGTGTGGGTCACAGTCTCATTGTCTACTTTTTGATATAGCTGCTAGATAGACAATACCAACTGCATCTTATACAACAAATATTTGAGAACACTGATTTTTTGCTTAGGTTGAAATTTCTGTGGCATTCGTTGTCCATATGATTTATTAAGTATAAAATTTAATGAACTATGTTATATACTAGGTAAATAAAATTAGGTAACTGCTATATTCTAGATGTTGGCAGTACTAAGATACAAGTACCCAAACTTTTCCCTTTGTGATTTCAAAAATCTAATGGTCAACTGGTAAAGTTATTGAAAATGCAGCACCTTTAGTACATATAAGGAAAGGCAAGATTTCTTTAAAGAAGAATTTATTCTTTAATGAAAAAGTACTATAAACTCAGAATATACAACAGAAAGTTTTAAAACATAAGATTGGGCATATAAATAAAAGATCTTTGTTTAATGAGACTTAGCTTTGTACCTCTAAAATGAATAGCATAATGTACATAATACACACTAAATAATTACATGTTTGTTGTTTGCTGTTATTGTATTGGCTTGTATTCTTATATTTGTGACTAAATTGCTATGTATCTTTGAGCAAGCAGTTCCAGTTTTTTATATATAATTTATTTGGCAACTTAAAATGAAAGATGAAAGAGGTGACTTATATAAAGATTTATTTATTCAAATTGAATAGATCAGAGATAATTTTAGACTAGAGAATAAAAAACCCACTTGGTTTGAGTTACATTTATCTTTTCTTCTTTTCTCCATGCTATTAAGCAGGAAGTTACCAAATCTAACGTTCAAAAGCCTTACTCAAAGGAATAAGCAAACAACCAAAATAAAAACTAGGAGATGTCTAATGAAGATTTGCTTAAAATATCAGCTTATAAACAAGCACAATATAAGACAGAATATTAAATGACTAGCAGAACTTTAAACTACAAAAAGTTGCATGCATCTTCAAATGAAATAGAATTCTGAAATTAAATTTCAATAATTCTGTATTTTTAATTTTTGATTTTTTAAATATTTATATTCCCTTTTGCTGCACTTGTTTTTTATTGCTATTGTAGTTATTATTGTTGTTGTTATTGATGTCGTTGTTGTTAGGTAGGACAGAGAGAAATGGAGAGAGGAGGGGGAGACAGAGAGGGGGAGAGAAAGACACCTGCAAACCTGCTTCACCACTTATGAAGCGACTCCCCTGCAGGAAATGGAATCCTTAAGCTGATCCTTGTGCTTTGCACCACGGCTGCTTAACCTGCTGCACTACCTCCCGACTCCCAATACTGTTTTTATTAGTAATACAATTTATATGTTAGTCTTTGTATTTAAACGTATGTTGGTAATTGACATCAGTTACGTATAACTGTGGCTTAAATTTTTCAAGTACTCTAGTTTACCTGAAAAAAGTGAAGGGTTTTCTGCGACCTGTACAGACTTCACCTCTAAGTTTAGTTGGCTAGAAATTTCCAAGATGGATTACTATGTCCTATCCTTTGAGTATTAAAAGGATCTAACTGTATTGTTCTAATGGAATTAAAAACAAAAACAGAGCCAAGGAGTGGTGTACCCAGTTGATGAGCACATATGTTACTATGGTGAAAGACCCAGATACAAGCCCCAGTCTGCACTTGCAGGGGTCAGTGGGGGTTGAGGGGGTGAATGGTTCCTGAGCCATGAAGCAAAGCTACAGGTGTCTCCCTTCCCCAACTCTTGTTTTCCCCTCCCCTCTCAATTTTTCTCTATCTCATAAAATAAAATTAAATAAAAATAAATAGATCTTGGAAAAAAACAAAACCAATAGCCCAAGACACTATGGTCTAAACTGGGATTAAGAATTTATCTTTTCCAGGCTCCAATTACAACCTTGAAAAAATCAGTGAAACACTTCTTCATCTTTGTGTTCATCAAATAGTTACAATAAAGACTTATTTTCAGATATAGTATCAGTATGATATGATTAAGATAATCAGTTGCTAGTTTATATTACAATGCTCAAATTATTTTTTGTCACTTACCTTTTTGTTAATAAAACACACACACACACACACACACACACACACACACACACACACACATACACACACACACACACACACACTAACAAAACCATAGCATAAGAGGGCTACAATCCCCACCACCGAAACTCCATATCCCATTGCCTCCCCTGATAGCTTCACTATTCTTTATCCCTTTGGGTGTATGGACCCAAGGTAGTTATGGGGTGCAGAAGGTAGAAGGTCTGGCTTCTGTAATTGCTTCTCCGCTGAACATAGGCATTGACAGGCCGATCCATACTCCCAGCCTGTCTCTCTTTTTCCCTAGTTGGGTGGGGCTCTGGGGAATCAGGGCTCCAGGACACATTGGTGGGATTGTCTGTCTAGGGAAGTCAGATTGGCATCATGCTAGCATCTGGAACCTGGTGGCAGAAGAGAGTTAACATATAAAGCCAAACAAATTGTTGACTAATCATGAACCTAAAGGCTGGAATAGTGCAGATGAAGAGTTGGGGGTGTCTCTGTTTTGTAGAGAGCTAGTAGGCCTATTTTAGGTATATTACAAAGGGCCTGCGACTATACTAGTTTTTTTTTGGGGGGGGGATAAGGCATATGTTCACATGTAGCCATAAATTAGGGCAAAATATATAACTGAAAGCAAAAGTACACAGTAGCCTGCAATGATTCAGTATAAAGTTCCTAATGAAATAATGTCTACTTAGACTTAAATACTCTCCTCACCTAATTCCTATTCTACTTCCCTCACTCAGTCTAAAGCTAACCTTATCAAAGCAAGGACTGCAAAAGCTGAATAAGAGCAAGAGACTGGCATACTTTAATGATGACTCTTTAGTCACTATCAGGCCACCCAATCAGCTGGGGCCCTAGTTGGGGAGTCCTGAGATTCCCAGACAGACATGATGGGCCTAGACTTTAAATAAATTCCTCTCCCCAATGTTACCAGTCATCTCTATTAAGAACAACACAATAGACCCCTTTGTGGGCCCCTATAGGACCTTGCCGTCAACGTGGATCACCGTTGGTAGAGGGTAGAGAATGTCCCATCCTCTGAAGGGAGGCTGGACAACATACTCTATGCTCCACCTGAGGAAGATGGGTCCTGAAATTGGGGCAGCTTGGAAAGTTCCTACTCATGTCCACAGAATGTGAGCTCAGGTCTACAGGGATGCAGAGGTCACATAGGTTCCTAAACTGAAGATGGGCTCCAGATCAGATCAAATTGATGGAGTTTACAACCAATAATATTTATACACCTTTCCCATATTTGGGAGCTACATGGATATACGTCCCTAGATAAATATAAATATATATATATATATATATATATATATATATATATATATATATATAATTGCTAAAGTTTGTTTTATTTATGTAATTGTGTTCTTCCCCATATTTGGGAAGACCCTGATCCAGCTTTCTGGTCCTTTTTCCAGCCATGACATCATCTTTCTAGATAATAACTTGGATCCACCTACATATCAGGTTTCAGGCTCAGGGGAAAAAAAAAGAACCAAAACTAGTCACTTACCATTTTATGTGTTTGGGGAGAATACTTCAGATCAGTGAATTTTGATATCCACTGATAACAGAATGATAATAAAGACAGGATAGTTGAAGACTAAAAAAATATGTTTTGACATGGATATACTTCCCTAGATAAATATAAATATATATATATATTATTGCTAAAGTTTGTTTTATTTATGTAATTGTGTTCTTTAAAATTATTAAATCATTGTCAGGTAATAATTTAATCTCATAAAATAATAATTTAATATAATTACTAATTGACTGTATATCCCTATGACTCTTAAATTATTTAATGGAAGGTAAAAAGAGAAAAGGGAGAGAGAGATATTGACAGAGATTGTTATAGAGAGACACCAAAACATTGATAAGTTTTGACTAATAGTGGTACTGGGGATTGAACCTGGAACCTCAGAGCCTCAGGCATGAAAATCTTTTGCATAAACATGCTGCCTCTGGCTGGGAGTATAGATTAACCTGTCAATGCCCAGGTTCAGCGGGGAAGCAATTACAGAAGCCAGACCTACCCTATCTTTCTTGTTACTTAAGTTCTATCTGTAAGCAAGATCATTCAATATTTGTCTTTCTCTTTTGGATTATCTAAATAAACATAATTCCTTCAAGTCCATCCATGGTAGGGCAAAGGAGATGATGTCATCATTTTTAACAGATGAATAGCCAACGATTCATCAGTTTTTGAGCCTCTGGCTGCTTCCAATTTGAGGCTATTACAAATTGTACTGAACAGAGGTGTGCATAGATCTCTTTGGATATGTTTTTGTTGTTGTTGTTTCCTTTTAATAAATCCCCAGGAGAGAAACTGCTATGGAGAAATTGAAGCTCTGTGAGGTTGAATAATTATTCTGAAATTGACCAGTTTGTTGTATAGAGCTCAGTCTCTGTCCATAGAGGTCATACTGTCTCAATTCATCTTTTTGTACTTTTTTTCCTTCAGTATATATTACTTCTATTTCTGGTTATAAGGTTTCAAATTGACATAGGATATAACTACTAGCTAGAATAATTCTTCTTATGTAGTTCCGTGATTCATTTATTGCTATTAAATCCAAAAGGCAATAATTTAGCAATAATAATAATAATTTAGGCAATAATATAACTCTAGGGTGACTGAAAAGAGGTGATCTTGATGTATGGGAAGTAGACCACGGACTGTATGTACATTTACCTTTATGGTGTAGTTAGTAGTGAAAAAAAATTGATCAGATTTTCAGATTTTATCTGTAAGTCCCTAAACAGACATGAATCTTTCCTTTTAGCTTTGTTGATGATGAATTATCATTTGCATGATCTAGGAAGTGACACTATACTAAAAGCACTTGACTTTTCTGCATGAAATCCTCAGTTTGATTCCTGCATCACATATGCCGCAGTGAGGCTCTGATTCTTTTTTCTCTCTCATAGATAGATAGGCAGACAGACAGACAGACAGATAGGTAGGTAGATAGATAGATACAACCTCAAAAATATTCCCCCTCTTGTCTTTGCTAGGGATTCACTACTCTTTGACATTCATTTTTTCCAGATAGATAGAAGGGAGAGTGACAGAGACAGATAAAAGTGCCACAGCACAGAAGATTTCTCCAGTGCCATGGGGACCAGTCTGAACCTATTTTGTGCATGGCAAAGCAAATGCACTAAGTGAAGTATTTTACTGGTTCTCACCTTCATTTTTTATGTGAAAGATCATTTTATATAGCTCATGGCCACTAAAAAGAAATAAATGGGAAAGAGTTCAGGTCCTGGAACAGGATGGCAGAGGACCTAGTGGTGGTTGTATTGTTGTGTGGAAAACTGAGAAATGTTATGCATGTACAAACTATTATATTTACTGTTGACTGTAAAACATTAATTCCCCCAATAAAGAAATTAAATAAAAAGAAACATTCTCCCTTTTACATCTGAAAAAATAAATCTGTGTATATTAGAAACTTTTATTTTTTTCCTTAAAAGCATTTTAAATATGCACTTTTTAGTTTTCATAGTCTGAACTCTACTGTTTCTGGATAAAGAAATTATACTTCCTCTTATAAAAATCACTCTGGCATTTTTAATAAGAGAAAAAAAATCTGACAATCGTAGAACCGTAGGGAAAGAGAAATAAACATGTGTCAAGAAAGTGACATAAATGTAATAGTATACTTTTGATTAAGAGATTTTAATTAGGTACTTCATCATTAAAATTTATGATCTGGGGGCCAGGCTGTGGCACAACTGGTTGAGTGTATACATTACAGTGTTCAAGGACCCAGGTTCAAGCCCCTGGCCCCCAGCTATAGAGAGAAAACTTACTGAGCAGTGAAGCAGGGCTGCAGGTGTCTGTCTCTCTCCCTTTCTGTCTCCCTCTCCCCTCTCAATTTCTCTCTGTCTCTATCTAATAATAAAAATAAATAAAAACTATTTGAAATTATGTTCTATATTCCCTAGTAATATAATCTTAAGTTAAGATATTATATATAATATAAGTGAAAAATATCTCCCGTTGCCTTCAGGGGATTAGTTTGACTTATATGTTGAAGACCAGAGAACTTTTGAAGTAGTCAAATTAAAAAAGCCTACAAATTTTGAATTCATAATGTATAGCTGATAGGTTTTAGCTTCTGAAAGAGAAAGTAAATATATATATATGTATATATAAATTTAAAGACAACATAATTTCACAACGTGCACTTTTCAGGACTACTTGATATATATGTACAATAGAGTCAAATCACTTTGGCTTTTTCACATTGATGCTCAGTGTTAATTATGTCTCTTTTCTAGGAGAATTTGATGATCACATTTGCATAATCAACAAAGATAGTTTACTTCAAAGTATAATTAGTGATATGTTTAGTTATGAAACACTCCAAAATGAATATTCTTTTATATTAAGAAATCTGTTGTAAAAGCAGATGATTGTCTGCATGTCTTGTTATTGACAGCTTGTAGAAGAAATGTGTTAACATGATTATAATAAAACTGCTTTAACTGCAAATCTGTCAGTTTAATGCTACTCTAGAGCTTCCTTGTAGGATTTCATTGCCAATTACAGTAAATCACATTTCTCCTGTGACCATATGAACATCTTTTTTGTTCCAGTATGCAATTCATCATAGTGAGAGAAAAAAAAAAACTACTTGAAAGGTAAAATTTGATCCATACATTATTGTATGAACCAGGCAAGATGAGAATGAAAAGTACTATCCCATGAGCTATGTACAATCCCAAATTCCTGATCCCTCTCCAATGCAGCAGCCTAGGTTGGCTCCAGTCGAGTTCTCTCCAACCCAGAAAGCACGTGTTCGGGAATTAGCACCCTCAGACTATCCCAGCACCCTATGGTCCTGCCTTCTTTTCTAAGTCATGCTTACACCTGTTACTACTTCTGGATGTCCTTTTGTCCTCTTCTCTCTATGGGTCCTGATGGAATTGGAGTTCAGAGCCAATTCTTCTAACATTTATATGGTCATTTTCTAACATCCCCTCCGGGAGTATGGACCTGGGTTCTTTCTGGGGTTCAGAAGGTGGGAGTTCTGGCTTCCATAATTGCTTTTCTGCTGGACATGGGCATGTCAATCCATACCCCATCCTCTTTCTATCTTTCTGTAGTAGGGTAGGGCTTTGGAGAAGTGAGATTCTGGGACACACTGAGGTTGTTTATTTAGGGAGTTCAGGATAGAATCATAGCAGCTGCAAATTGGTGACATAAAGGCAGTAAGATATAGAGCAGGACAAAGTGTTTAATAAACAGGAGCCAAGAGGTCAAAAATAGAGAGATGAAATTAGAGGTAAAGGGGTGGAAAGAAGCTAGGGAATCTATTTCAAGTATGTTCCAAGGGGCCCATGACTTTGGTAATTTTTGCATAGGCTTGATAGTTAACATGCAGCATGGTAGACTAAAAATATTGTCTGGAAAGATGTTGACAGAGTTGAGAATGGAACTAGAAAGCTGGATTTGGGCAGAGAGTAGCTCCCAAACTTGAAGAAATTATATAAATATAATTAACTGTTTACCTCATCATTCTGACCCAGGGCCCATATATATATATTCACCTTTAGCATAAGAGACCATGTAACCCTGAGTCCCTGTCAGTTTTAGCTCACAGCCCATGGCCAGAGATGAGAATATTCTAGTGCACTCATTTCAGGGCCAGTCTTCCTCAAGTGGTAAAGTAGAATGACCCAGCCTCCCTTCAGAGAGTCAGAAAGTCCAGACCATTGCTAGTTTATAGTAAGGGCAAGGTCCTTGAGAGGACCACCAGAGGTCTCATGATGATGTTCCTGATGGAAGTGACCAGTGATTACAGAGAGGGGGATCTATTAGAGGTCTTGGTCCATACTTTCCATTGGGGAATCCAAGGATTCCTAGACTAAGGCCCCAGATGATGAGCTGACCTGGTATTGACCAAAAAGGCCATCGTTAAGTGAGCCACTCTCTTGCCCTTATTCCGCTTTTGTAGTACTTTCTTTAACTGACAAGCTTAGACTTTCTCCCAGGTAAAGCATTGAGTGTTATTTGTTGTATCTAAACTGTGATTAGGTTTATGGGGACTCACCTCAATTTAAGGAGGAAATAGACCTAGGGTTTTAGTGTGATCCAAATTAACCTTAAGTTTTACTGCATTTACTTGTTTGATGATTCTAACAAAAGTTGTTATAGGGACAATGATTTTCCTTTAATATATATATATATATATATATGTTTATTCCAGTGTATCTCTTGTCCAATTGTACAGTGTTTCTTCTAAAGATTATCAAGGGGTAAAAATAATGCTAATGCTGTCAGAGGAGATTAGGAGATATGTCTTACTTTTGTGTAGTTGGTTGAGTAGATAAAGTGTTTGAGGAAAGTGAATTAGCAAGTAGGAGAGATGGGTGTCTAGGTCTAAGTAGTATATATTTGATTAGACAATTTATGGTGTCTTCTATAGGCCTTTCTTCTTACTTGATGAGCTGATTTGGTCTAAGTCTAATCACAGAGGACTATTAATTACTTTTACTTTGAGGTATATAGTTGCCCCTAACTTATGGATATGTGTATACATGTACCCAGTCTCCTGGGCCCTAGCCTATATCTAGACTCTCTAACAAAGTTAGAGAGTGCACTATTTGTAATGGAACACTAGGTAGTTCCTTGTGTTAGGAAAGGTCTTACCAGATTATTGAATTTGGAAGGTTGACAACTTTCTTAACCACTTACCTGTTCTAGGACACTCGAATTGATCCCAAATTTTAGCTACTAAAATAATTCTGTGATAGCCATAAGCTTGCATAGATCTGTCTGCATAGGTGCTCTGCTGTTATTTGGATAAATACCAAGAAGAGCAATTACAGGTTATATGGTAGGTCTATTTTTATTTTTCAAGCACTCTCTAGACTTTCCACTGAGACTAGAAAAACACATTTCTACAAACTGTGTAAAAGTGTTTTTCTGTTACCACACCTTCACAAACACTTTTTTGTTTCTGTACTTTTTGATGTACAGCATTTTCACAGGTGTGAGGTGGTGTCACAGGTTGTTTTGCATTTTTCTGATAATAAATATGAGTTTTTTTTTCTCTCTCTCTCCAGGGTAATCTAGGGCTTCTTATTGGCACTACAAACCCTCTACCCCAGGTGGCCATTTTCTTTTCATTTTTATTGAATAGGACAGAGAAATTGAGAAAGGAGGGGGAGATAGAGAGAGTAAGAAAGGCAGACACCTATAGGCCTGGTCAGTTCTTTAGGAACCTTCCTCCTGCAGGTCGGGAGCAGGGGCTCAAACCTCATCCTTGCACAGGTCCTTGTAAATAGTACTATGTGTATTTAACCGGATATGTCACTTCCCGGCTCCCAGTGTGAGATATTTAAAAGCAATTCTCTTAAATTTCTTTTCTTATAGTTTACAGGCCAGAGAGAAATTGAAGGTAGAGTAGAGATGAGATGGAGAGAAAAAGGGAGGACACCTGCACCATTGCTAATGAAACTTACCCCCCACAGGTGGAAACTAAGGGCTTCAACGTGGGTCCATGCTCATGGCAACATATGTGCTCAACCACCCAACCCCAACTGCAAGACTTTTTTTTATATGCTCCTTGGCCATCTGAGTTTCTTCTTTGTTGAAGGGTTTGTTCAAATCTTTTGGTGGGATGAATTTTTGTTGTTGCTGCTGCTGAGTTTCATGAATTCTTTGTACATTTTCATTATTAGTCTTTTGTGTGATTAGAAAATGTTCTAATTAATTGGTAAAGATAATTTTAGTAGTCTAGGGAGACAGGATAATAGTTACAACAAAGGACTTTTTTGCCTGAAGTTCTGAGGTCCTGGATTCAATCCTCCATAAGTCAGGGCTGAGCAGTGCTCTGGCATCCATCTCTCTCTCTCTCTCCTTCTCCCTTTCCCTCTCCCTCCCCCTCTCCTCTTTGTATCATTTTTATTACAACAAACAACAAATGAATTTTTAAAAAAGATAGCCCTGATTGCCAACCAATCACCAAATCAAGTTTTCTGTCAGAAATAACAACTTTCAATTTTAAATTTAAATCGGTTTAGTAATATCCATCGCATATTCAAATATCTATATGTCTATGTGTAAACATTTCTAAAACATGTGATTGGAGGTATAACTGAAGAACATGGTTCCCAGTCTTAGCACTAGTTTATCACTTAGAAAAATACATGAAAAGTACATACTTATTTGATTGTTTGGATTCAGTTCCAAAGAAAGTTTACCAGAGTACAATTTAACATGATTAGAAGTTTTAGGTGGAACTTTGTAAGATGCAAGTTGAGAGAGGAAAAGTAGCACAAAGCTAGATATTACTGCAGGGAAAAATAATTTTAGATAAAATATAAAAGGATGCAGAAGTTCTAAAACCTGTTTAGGTTAAGCCTAAGGGTTTTGCTGTTCCATCTGGCAAGTCTTCATATTATCCTGAGTTTGTGTATAACAATTGAAGACCACTTAGTTTATTTTAAAGCTGATAATGACCTGAATTGCCTTACATCTGTTTTTAGATCTGATTTAATTAACTAAAACAACATTCACTATCTTTACTTAGGGGTTTCTGTGTACCATATGATATTATATGGATCAAAAGAATTTATGGATTTTGTATTATCACTGTCCCCTTTTTAGTCTAGTTAACTGGAGCTTAGACATAATAACTAGAGTGTTAATAGTACCATACAATGAAACACTTGGAAATATCAAAAGTAAAGGCACTGAATCATCAAAATAATTAGTAAAAGTTCATTATGCATATATCCAAAATAAATTGTAAGCCAGGAGATTTTCAGCTAGACATAAAAAGTGTCATATTGTTATAAAGCAGTTTCTGTATGTCCTGAGGAAATTTTGATTGTTCTTCACCATTGTTGGCTATAACATAATTTTATTTTCAACTTCAGTATCATTTCATTGAAGTAATTTTGATTTAGAGAATCACTGTCACCCAAGATAGGTGTTAGTACCACTCACCCTTCACCAAATCATCATCCTATTCTATCATCGGGCCTTAGATCCCCAACTTTTCTTCTAGTGCTCGTATCTTTCCCCCTTCTGAGTCCCCACTCTGTAACAGTAGATTAAAATCCATTGAAATTTTACTGTGTATGGTCCTTAAGTGAAAGGGAGATGGTTGAGAGCCAGGTGGTGGTGCACCTGGTTGAGTGCACACCTGCACAAGGACCTGGGTTCGAGCCCCCAGTCCCCACCTGCAGGGGGAAGCTTCATGAGTGGAGAAGCAGGGCTGCAGGTTTCTATCTTTCACACTCTCTATTCCTCCCTTCCCTCTGGATTTCTGACTGTCTCTATCCAATAAATAAATAAAGATAAAAAATAAAATGAAGATCTTATTATAAAAAAGAAAGGGAGATGGTTAGTGGTTATTTCATATCAATTAGGAGGTAATAACTTAATTTTGTTTATAAATTTCAGAGGCATAAGTAAGAAAGGACCCAAGTCAATTTTGTCTTGCTTATTTCACACAAAAAAATAATAATAAATAT
Organism: Erinaceus europaeus; assembly: GCF_950295315.1. Classification (NCBI taxonomy): domain Eukaryota; kingdom Metazoa; phylum Chordata; class Mammalia; order Eulipotyphla; family Erinaceidae; genus Erinaceus; species Erinaceus europaeus. Next base: position 44,502,432 of record NC_080171.1, on the reverse strand, counting down.
AAACTCTTCTTTTATGGATAAGCTGTGTTTGTCTTACTAGTGCTCTATTTTGTGACTGATTTTGAGAGCATATAGTAAGTGTTGGCATTCAGACAATTTGATTGCCAAACACAGGTGCCGTCATGATATTATACCTCCTTCAAGATCCTTTCCTGATTTTGTAACATAATTTCTTCCCTTACTTTGTTTTTTTAGTAGCCTGAGATAATATATAGTAGTACAGTTCAAACATCAATACATATGAGAATCACATGAAGTTTTTTAAATGTAGATTCTGTTTTATTAATGGTTTATATAATATATACAGTTGTTGATACATGTGTAAAATTTCTCAGTTTTCTCTTTTTTATTTTTTTTACAATCTTTATTGATTTTGAATAGAGACAGAGAGAAATTGTGAGGGGAGGGAGAATAGTGCAGAAGAGAGGCAGAGAGAAACCTGCAAACCTGCTTCACCACTCATGAAGCTTTCCCCCTGCAGGTGGGGACCAGGGACTTGAACCTGGACCCTTGCACACCGTAATACGTGCACTTAGCCAGATGTGCCACTGCCTGTCCCCCAATTTCTCAGTTTTCTACAGAACACTCTCAGTACCAGCCTAGATCCTCTTCTACCATCATGGACCAAGTCCTGCAGCACACACCTTTCCTCTCCCCCCCACCCAGAGTACTTTATTTTGGTGCAATGCACCAGATCAGTCCAAGTTCTACTTTGTGTTTCCACTTTCTGTTCTTGTTTTTGTCAGCTTCCGCCCATGAATGATTTCATTCCATATTCATTCTTCTCTTTCTGACTTATCTCACTTGACAGTGTTCTTTCCAGCTTCATCCAAATGAGGTGAAGAAAGTAACTTTATATATCACAACTTTCTTTTTTTTATTTAAGAAAGTATTAATTAACAAAACCATAGGGTAGGAGGGGTACTATTCCACACAATACCCACCACCCATTATCCATATCCCACTCCCTCCCCTGATAGCTTTCCCATTCTCTATCCCTCTGGGAGCATGGACCCAGGGTCATTGTGGGTTGCAGAAGGTAGAAGGTCTGGCTTCTGTAATTGCTTCCCCGCTGAACATGGGCGTTGAATGGTGGTTCCATACTCCAAGTCTGCCTCTCTCTTTCCTTAGTAGGGTGTGTCTCTGGGGAAGCTGAGCTCCAGGACACATTGGTGGTGTCCTCAGTCCAGGGAAGCCTGGCCAGCATCCTGATGACATCTGGAACCTGGTGGCTGAAAAGAGAGTTAACATACGAAGCCAAACTAATTGTTGAGCAATCATGGACCCAAAGCTTGGAATAGTGGAGAGGAAGTGTTAGGTACTCACTGCAAACTCTAGTGTACTTCTGCTTTCAGGTATATATTTTGCAGTAGTTTACGGATACGTGTGAACATATGCTCTCTCTCACAGAAACTTGTGTATATCTAGGTTTTGGGACTTTGTTAGAAAGTGAACCACCTGAGATTGAATTAGAGTATACTATGAAAGGAAAGGTCTCACCCGAGTAATGAAGCTGAAGGGTTGTCATTACACACATGTAGTCTCTGGACACAGTCTGAAGTGAAGCATGTTGAGGTGGCAATCGTTGTGTTGGTTAGGTTGTGATCATCAGATGCAATATTATTTGATATGGATTGGGAGAGGCATACGGGAAAGTGGGCCCTATCCAATGGCTCCAGGACTGGGGGAAGTAGAGGCTCTATAGTGGAGATGTGAGGTTCCTGCTGTCTTAGGGTTCAAAAAGACAATCGATAGTTAATGTTATCATCACATTATTTGGTAATTGGGTTAACTTTGAAAAGTCCTTTTGTTAGGGTTTGCTGTACAGTACCCAGTATCTTGTATATAGCTGTGCTATTGGATGCTTCTAATCTACTTGGTCTAGGCTTTTGAGAGAGTCTGCTTATCAATTACACAGCCTATATATTGAAAGGATTCAGTTTGTGTTTTGAAAAACCTCGAGACATACAATTAACTTTCCCCCTCTCGTATTAATTAACTAGTTATTTATATGACTACATTTTACTAGGAGTGTACATAAACACCATTCCCACCACCAAAGACTGTGACCCAACCCTCCCACCCACTCCCACCCCCCACTGGCCCAGGAAGCTGCATGTCTACCCCTCACCTCAGGGTTATTACTTTGGTGCCCTACTTACAATTTGGTCAGGTCCTGCTTTTAGTTTCCCTGTCAGATCTTCTTACTCAACTTCTTTGGATGAGCGGGATCATCCCATACTCATCTTTATCTTTCTGACTTAGCTCACTTAACATAATACCTTCTAGCTCCGTCCAGAAGGGTCAGAGAAGGTGGGTTCATTGTTCTTGATAGCTGCATAGTATTCCATTGTGTATATATGCCACAGCTTTCTCAGCCACTCATCTGTTGTTGGGCACCTGGGTTGCTTCCAGGTTTTAGCTATTATGAATTGTGCTGCTATGAACATAGGAGTACACACCTCTTTTTGGTTGGGTGTTATGGAGTCCTTGGGGTATAACCCCAGGAGAGGAATTACTGGATCATATGGAAGGTCCATGTCTAGCCTTCTGAGAGTTTTCCAGACTGCTCTCCACAGAGGCTATACCAATTTACATTCCCACCAGCAATGTAAAAGGGTTCCTCTGTCCCCACAACCTCTCCAGCATTTATTGCTGCTGTCCTTTTTGATGTATGCCATTCTTACAGGAGTGAGGTGGTATCTCAATGTTGTCTTAATTTGCATTTCTCTGACAATCAGTGACCTAGAACAGTTTTTCATATGTTTGTTAGCCTTTTGGATCTCCTCTGTAGTGAATGTTTTGTTCATATCCTCTGCCCATTTTTGGATGGGGTCATTTGCTTTTTTGGTGCTAAGTTTGCTGAGCTCTTTATATATTTTGGTGATTAGTTTCTTGTCTGATGCATGGCATGTGAAGATCTTCTCCCATTCTATTAGGGGTCTCTCTCTTTGTTTAATAGTTTCTTTGGATGTGCAGAAGCTTTTCAATTTGATGTAGTCCCATTGGTTTGTTTCTACTTTAGTCTTCCTTGCAATTGGGTTTGATTCATCAAAGATGTCCTTGAGGTATAGGTGGGAAACTGTTTTACCAATGTTTTCCTCTAAGTATTTGATTGTTTCTGGTCTGACATCTAGGTCTTTGATCCATTTGGAGTTGATTTTTGTTTCTGGTGAGATAAAGTGGTTCAATTTCATTCTTCTGCATGTTTCAACCCAGTTTTCCCAGCACCATTTATTGAAGATAGCCTCCTTCTTCGATTTAATTCTTTGGGCCCCCTTATCAAAGATTAGATGTCCATAGGTCTGGGGATTTATTTCTGGGCTTTCAATTTTGTTCCACTGGTCTGTGTGCCTATTTTTGTTCCAGTACCATGCTATTTTGATGATGATGGCTTTATAATATAGTTTAAGGTCTGGGAGTGTGATTCCTCCATTTCTGTTTCTTTTCCTCAAGATGGTTTTGGCAATTCTAGGTGTTTTCAGGTTCCAGATAAATGATTCTAGTGTTTCTTCTATTCTCTTAAAGAAGCTTGGTGGAACTTTGATGGGTATTGCATTAAATTTGTATATGGCTCTGGGGAGAATATTCATTTTGATGATATTTATTCTTCCAATCAATGAGTATGGGATATCTTTCCATTTCTTGGTATCAGTTTCTATTTCCTTGAGTAGCGACTCATAGTTTTCAGTAGATAAGTTTTTCACTTCTTTGGTCAGCTTTATTCCTATGTATTTGATTGATTTTGCTGAAACAGTAAAGGGGAGTGATTTCTGGATGTCTTCTTCTTCAGATTTAGTGTTTGCATAAAGAAATGCCACTGATTTTTGTACATTGATTTTTTAGCCTGATACCTTGCTATATTGCCTAATAACTTCCAGTAGTTTTCTGCTGGATTCTTTAGGTTTTTCTATGTATACTATCATATCATCTGCAAATAGTGAGAGCTTGACTTCTTCCCTTCCAATCTGTATTCCTTTGATTTCTTTCTCTTGCCTGATTGCTATGGCAAGAACTTCCAATACTATGTTGAAGAGTAACGGTGACAGTGGACAGCCCTGTCTAGTCCCCGATCTGAGGGGGAATGCTTTCATCTTCTGTCCATTGAGTATGATGTTGGCTGTAGGTTTGCTATATATAAACTCCACTATCTTGAGGAATTTCCCATCTATTCCCATTTTTTGTAGAGTTTTGAGCATGAATGGGTGTTGGATTTTGTCAAAGGTTTTTCTGCATCTATTAAGATAATCATGTGGTTTTTGGCTTTGCTTTTATTGATGTGGTGAATGACATTGATTGACTTACGGATGTTGAACCAGCCTTGCATTCCTGGGATGAATTCCACTTGGTCGTGATGAACAATCTTTTTGATATGTTGCTGTATCCGGTTGGCCAAGATCTTGTTTAATATTTTGGCATCTATGTTCATCAGAGATATTGGTCCCTAGTTTTCCTTTTTTGTTCTGTCCCTATCAGCTTTTGGTATCAGAGTGATGTTGGCTTCATAGAAGGTGGAAGGGAGTATTCCTGTTTCTTCAATCTTATGGAAAATCTTCAGAAGTATGGGTGCTGTTTCCTGAAAGTTTTGTAGAATTCGTTTGTGAAGCCATCTGGTCCAGGACTTTTGTTGTTGGGGAGGTTCTTAATAACGGTTTCAATTTCTTTGTCTGTGATTGGTGCATTTAGATTTTGTAGTTCTTCTTGGTTCAGTTTTGGAAGGGCATATGCTTCTAGGAATTGTTCCATTTCTTCCAGATTCTCTAGCTTGGTGGCGTATAGTTCTTTATAGAAGTTTCGCAGGATTCTCTGGATTTCTGTGGTGTCAGTTGTGATATCTCCTCCATTGTTTACAATTCTATTAATTTGAGTCTTCTCTCTTTTTTGTTTGGTGAGTCTGGCTAGGGGTTTGTCAATTTTGTTTAATCTTTCAAAGAACCAACATTTGGCTTCATTGATCTTTTGTATGGTTCTTTTATTTTCCATGTTGTTTATTTCTGCTTTAACTTTAGTGATTTCTGTCCTTCTGGATGCTTTAGGGTTCCTTTGTTTCTCTTCCTCTAAGTCCTTGAGGTGTTCAGTAAGGTCGTTCTTTTGCGCTTCTTCTTGGTGTTTAATATGTAATTGTATGGCTATAAGTTTCCCTCTCAGTACTGCTTTAGCTGTGTCCAAAGATTTGATAGGTTGTGTCTTCATTTTCATTTGTTTCCAAGAACATTTGAATTTCCTGCTTGTGTGAATCTCTGACCCAGTGGTTCTTAAGGAGTATGTTGTTTAGTTTCCAAATTCTGTGTTTTTAATAATTGTCTGTTTGTTGTTAAGTGTTAGTTTTACTCCACTGTGGTCTGAGAAGATACTTGGGATGATTTCAATGTTCTTGAATTTATTTATGCTGTCTTTGTGGCCTAACATATGGTTTATCCTTGAGTATGTGTTATGTGGATTTGAAAAGAAGGTGTATTCCAGTTTTTTTTGGGGTGAAGGACTCTGAAAATGTCCAAGAGGTCTAGTCTGTCAATCTCTTCATTCAATTCTCTTGTATCTTTGTTGGTTCTCTGCTTTGTTGATCTGTCTAAGTGTTGAGAGTGGGGTATTGAAGTCTCCCACTATTATTGTATTACTATTGATGTATTTTTGAAATTCTTTCAGTAAGTGCTTGACATATTTTGATGGTCCCTCATTGGGTGCATAGATGTTAATTATTGTTAAGTCTTCTTGGCTGATTGATCCTCTAATCATTATGTAATGTCCTTGCCTATCTTTTATTACTTTATTTAATTTAAAATCTATCATGTCTGAGATGAGAATGGCTGTTCCTGCCCTTTTTTGTGGTCCGTTAGCCTGTATGATAGTTTTCCATCCTTTCACTTTAAGTCTGTGTTTATCTTGTTGTGACAGATGGGATTCTTGCAAGCAGCATGTGGTTGGGTTATGTTTTCTGATCCATCCCCCAACTCTGTGCCTTTTGATGGGTAGTTTAAGCCACTGACATTTATTGATATTATGGATTTAATGTATTATAGTGCCATTGTTCAAAAAAAACTTTTTTTTTTGCTCTGATATATTGCCAGTATTGTAGTGATGTTCTTGTTTATAAGATGTATTTAAAACCTCTTTCAGGGCCGGTTTGGTGATGGTTGCCTCCTTTAACTGTTGTCTATCTAAGAAGGTTTTGATCCCTCCATCTAGTTTGAATGAAAGTCTAGCAGGATATATTATTCTTGGTTGAAACCCTTTTTCATTCAGGGCTCGATAGATATCTTGCCATTCTCTTCTGGCTTTTAGAGTTTGAGATGTCACAACTTTCTTAGCCACTCATCTGTTGTTGGACACCTTGGTTGTTATAAGTTTTGGTTATTACAAATTGTGCCGATATGAACAAAGAAATATTTTAGGATGACTGTATTTGGTTCCTTAGGATAGATCCCAGGAAAGGAATTGCTGGGTCATAAGGTAGGTCTATTTTGAACCTTCTGAGAGTTCTCTAGACTGTTCTTATCATGGGTTAGACCTATTTACATTCCCACTAGCAGTGCAGAAGGGTTTGGTTTCTGCATATCTAAGGAATTTTAGATGCAGTGGGATCCAGGTCCCTCCTCTGAGTGGCTCAGTCATTATCAATTTTTTTTTGCATTGCAAACTCACCTAATATTTGGTTCACTATTTAAGTGTGGGGTCAGAGGAAATGCAGCTTAACTACATGAATTATGTAAACTCTCATAGGTTTTTCTTTTAAAATATTTTTATTATCTTTATTGGATAGAGATAAGCAGAATTTAAAAGTAAGGGGAGACAGAGAGGGAGAGATACAGAAAATCACCTGCAGCACTACTTCACCACTTGTGAAGCCTTCCCCCTGCAGGTGGAACTGGGGGCTTGTGCCTTGTAACATGTGCTCTCAACCAGGTGTGCTACCACCCGGCCCCTCACATATTTTTCTATACACCACCAGAGTGAGGAATACGTTTTTATGTCTAAACCTTCTTATCCCTCATTTTAATCGCTACAGGTATTGGGATACCCCAAATTTAAATATAAAATAAGGGACTTATCAGAGGAATTTAATTATAGGATTTTTCTTTAAATATATTTGTGGAATTCAAAAAAAGAAACTGGAATTGAGAAAGATGATAATACTGTAGTCCACCTTGTCAAACAACATTCTGACTGCCAAGGAGGTTCAGCTCTCAGTTATGAACATAATGGTGCATTCTGCAGATAGGAGTGCATATAGAAAGTGATGCAGATAAAATATATATCAGTGAGAGAGCTTATACTGTTTGAAAAATAATGTATCAGGCTTGTGTTCTAAAATGCTCTGAGAATCACAGGTGTAGTACCTGTATCATGATTGCGTCTGTGATTAATATTGGACTTGTCCTCAATTTTTTTTCTAGATAAACTATAATTGATGCCAGGCACACATATTACAGTGTGCACAGACCCAGGTTTAAGCCCCTGGTCCCCACCTGCAGGGGGAAAGCTTTATAAGTGGTAAAGCAGAGCTGCTGGTATCTCTCTGTCTCTTTCCCTGTTTACCCTTCCCTCGGTATTTCTCTGTCTCTATCCAATAATAAGCTAAAAAATATTTTTAAAAAGGATAAATCATCAGAAAAAAGACTTGTGAAAGCCTCTCAAATCTTCTGGTGAAACAAAAATATTCAGCAAAATCTAAATCAAGATTATTAGTTTAATAGATATTTACTGTCACCAAATAATGTGTAGGTCACAAAGACTCCTATAAATGTAAAGGCATAATGCCCAGTCTCTATCCTCAAAGAGTTAAGTCTAGTTAGAGGACAGAGGAATGTGTGTGTATACATGACCTAATTATGTAGAGTAATGTATAAGGAGGTTTTGACACATGAGCTTGCAAAACAAACAAAAAAGGAGTAAACAAACTGGTAACTAAGAATTTTTGAGAACTATGGCAGTTATGGTTGGGAGAGTGGGGTTATCAAACTTTGTTAGGGGTCCATGCCCTATTATCTTATAATCTTATAAACTTCTATTAATCAGAAGTTAAATCTGATTTGTAACAATAAATCATTTTTACTAGTATGAAAAAAATGTATAAAGAGGTTTTGAAAGAATATCAGATATGGGACCAGGCGGTGGGGTACTTGGTTAAGTGCTCACATTACAATGCACAAGGACCCAGGTTCCAGCCCCTGGTCCCCACCTGCAGAAGGAAAACTTCAGAAGTGCTGAAGCAGGGCTGCAGGTGTCTCTCTGTCTCTCTCCCTCTCTCCCTCTCTATTTCCCTCCTCAAGTCTCTCTGTCTCTATACCATAATAAATAAATGAAAATATTAAAAAAGAAAGAAAGAATATCAGAGACTCCAGAGAAAGGCATCTAGCCTAGGAAATTTATTCTAGTTTAGGTAGACTAAGTCTAGGTTCAGCTGTTACCAGCCCATCTTCATATTTTAACTTATTTAATGTTAAACAATTAACCTTGTAATTGTGTATTCTTTTCTACTGGCAAGTCCCCTATACAGCAGGTTTGCTTTTTTATTTGAAGGGTGCAAACATCAAGTTCTGAGTCCCAGCACTACAAAGCTACTTCTCCAGGTGGTCATCTTTCTTTCTTTCCTTTTTTTTTTTTTCAGAGAAAAATTGAAGGGTGCGGGTTAAAGAGACACCTGTAGAATTGCTTGAACTGTTGAAGCTTCTCCGTGCACCTGGGTCCCCATGAACATGGGAACTTGTGTGCTTTGCCAGGTGATCCACCCCTGGGCTGTCTTACTGGAATTTTTCTAAATTTACTCTCCTATAAGTTGTGAATGGATCTACTTTCACTTTTTAGACTAAGTTGTGTTCCATTCCTCCCTTTCTCAAATGTCATATCCTAATTCTAAACACTTTTGGATTTGTTAGTGTACTTGGCAAAAGGACCTTGCAGGTATTATTGATTAGAGAACTAATGATGAGGCAGGCCTCCTAAAGTATCCAGGTGGGCCTAAATTGGGTTGGAAAAACATCTAACTCACAGCCTGTATACAGGCTACAGCATAATTTGGTCTGGTCCTGCCCAGGTGACCACAAGTGGGACTTGAAAATCAATAACTCTAGGAGCTTCTTCATAGCCACATTGAGCTGATCTTAAAGCCGATAGTTTTATATGTCTCATGAATTATGTTATAAATATCAAAATGGACATTGGAAAAAAAAGTTCCTCAGCTCAGCAAAGTAATCACGAGTCTCCTTTCACGAGGGAAGTGTTAAACGTTAACAGTTGGAGAGAAAAGAAAGACCTGTAAGACCTGCAAGGAAGGCGCCATGAGACAAGGAACACCAACAGTCTGTCAGAGCTGAAAAGGGCAAGAAAATGGACTGTTCCTTGAAGCCTCCAGAAGGAAACAGTCCTGCTGCTAATTTGACTTTAACAAGGCAAGATTTAATTTTCTATTCCTTAGCTCCAACTGCTTGGTTGTGAAATTGCTCTTCTAACTACAAATTTAACTTGTTGCAGCAGTAGTGGGAAATTATTACAAACTGGACTTTATGCAGTTACTCAAATGTGTAATTGATGAAGTTAAAGAATGTACATTCAAATTATTTCAAATAATTTGGTAAATGCAGTAAGTTTCACCACAGACTAACTGTAACTGTTACAACAATTTTTGAAACTTACGGAAATATCCAAAGGGAATCAAAACTTCTCATGAACTTTTAAGTTAATTCCTCTTGAGAGGAGTTAAAATCGAAACACTATCTCACTCTTCAAGAGAAAGGTAAGGAAGAGAAGGGCAAGGAAGGACACATGAGAAAGGTAAGGAAGGATACATGTTAAACACTGAATATTCAGTGTACCACAAAGATTGGGAATGCTGCTGAAAATGCCAGTGTATGCTTAACCACTTTTCTGTGATTAAGATCAGAACTGAAAGTCATGTCAATGGGTGATAAATTCGATATAACCAGAAGATGTATAGTGTGATTCTATTTATTTGTAAATATGACTTGTCTTGCATGGAAGAAATAGTAGCTCACTCAGCCATTTAATACTTTAAAAATTTATATTGTTGTATTAGTCAGTTGTGTTTTTTTTTTTTTCTCCAGGGTTATTGCTGGGCTCTGTGCCTGCACCATGAATCCACCGCTCCCGGAGGCCATTTTTTCCCCCTTTTGTTGCCCTTGTTGTTGTAGCCTCATTGTGGTTATTATTATTGCCATTGTTGATGTTGTTCGTTGTTGGATAACACAGAGAGAAATGGAGAGAGGAGGGGAAGACAGAGGGGGAGAGAAAGACAGACACCTGCAGACTTTCTTCACTGTGAAGTGACTCCGCTGCAGGTGAGGAGCCAGGGGCTCGAACCGGGATCCTTAGGCGGGTCCTTGCATGGGTCCTTGTGCTTTGTGCCACATGCGCTTAACCCACTGCGCCACCGCCTGACCCCCTAGTCAATTGGCTTTTTAAAAAGCTAACTTTCTAGTGTAAATTACAAGCATCACTTCTAAAGGTTGTTTGCTTATGAAATACTAGCTGCTTTTGTTAAATATTAACTATTAACTAATTTGCAACCCATCCGGATTTACGAATATTTATGCAATTTAAAATTTAAGCACACGAGGGAATATGGGACAAAATTTACAGAGATGTTAACAAAGGAGAGTAAGTATTCTTGTCATACATGTTGAGGTCTTTTCTTGTATGTATACAAAAATAGTTTCTCTTATGTTTTTATAGGATCTGATAGACATTAAAAATTATAACACTATAGTTTCCAAATCATAAATCATCAGAATTAGGAAGTTTTTTGTCATCTTGTTTTAAATTTGTTTCATGGAAAAATTCAAAGCCTAAAAAGACTTAGTACTATGATATAGCGATGTCCTCACAGAAACAACTATAAGCCAATTACCTGATTTCTTGACTAATCCCTTCTCTTATACCCATCCCATATCCATTCAGCCTCACTGAAGTTATAGTATACTTATTGCAAAGATCCTTGGTAAGCCTTCAGAATTATTCTTTTAGGGAAACTAAGTCTTTTTATAGGTTTATTTATTTATTTATTTACCTATTTTGCTGCTAATCATATTGTTGTTCTCCATATTTTCACTTAGTGCTTTCTTTCTTTTTTTATTTATTTAAAAAAGGAGATTAACAAAACCATAGGATAAGAGGGGTACAACTCCACACAGTTCTTACCACCAGATCTCGGTTTCCCATCCCCTCCCTTGATAGCTTTCCTATTCTTTATCCGTCTGGGAATGGGATGCAGTAGGTGGAAGGTCTGGCTTCTGTAATTGCTTCCCCGCTGAACATGGGTGTTGGCGGCTTTAGCCATACTCCTAGCCTGCCTCTCTCTTTCCCTAGTAGGTTGGGGCTCTGGGGAAGCGGAGCTCCAGGACACATTGGTGGGGTCGTCTGTCCAGGGAAGTCTGGTCAGCATCATGCTAGCATCTGGGACCTGGTGGCTGAAAAGAGAGTTCACATACAAAGCTAAACAAATTGTTGACCTAAAGGCTGGAATAGTGCAGATGAAGAGTTGAGGGGTCCTCCATTTTTTAGATAGCTAGTAGGCATATTTCAATTATATTTCAAAGGGCCTGTAGCTATACTATTTTTTTTCCTCTGAACCTGAAATCTGATATGCAGGTAGAAGCAAGTTATTGTCTGGGAAGGTGCTGTCATGGCTGGAAAAGGGACAGAAAGCTGGATCAGGGAAGTGAGTAACTCCCTAATATGGGGAAGGGGTATAAATATTGTTGACTGTAAATCCCATTGATTTGATTTGGTCTGGGGTCCATATTCAGCTTAGGAGCCTATGTGACTTCTGCATCCCTGTAGATCTGAACTCACATTCTGTTGTTATGGATAGGAGCATTCCAAGCTGACCCACTATCGACCCATCTTCCTCAGGTGTAGCATAGAGTATGTTGTCCATCCTCCCTTTGGAAGATGGAACATTCTCTACCCTTGTTGATCCAAGTTGAAGGCAAGGTACTATGGGGGGGCACAAAGGGGTCTTTTTTGTTGTTCCTGATAGAGATGACCTGTAACAATGGAGAGAGAGATTTATTTGAGGTCTAGGCCCATCATGTCTGCTTGGGAATCTCAGGACTGCCCAACTAGGGCCCCAGCTGATAGGGTGGCCTGATAGTAACTAAAGAGTCATTATTAAAGTATGCCAGTTTCTTGCTCTTATTTAGCTTTTGCAGTCCTTAGTTTGATAAGGTTAGCTTTAGACTGAGTGAGGAAAGTGTAATAGGAAGTAGGTGAGGAGGGTATCTAAGTCTAATTAGATACTATTTCATTAGGAACTTTATACTGCCTCACTGCAGACTGTTGTGTACTTTTGCTTTCAGGTACATATTTTGCCCTAGTTTATGGATACGTGTGAACATATGCTCTATCTCATGGGACCTGGTGTATATCTAGGTTTGGGGACTTTGTTCGGAATTGAACCGTTTGAAATGTAATTAGAGAATACTATGAAAGGAAAGGTTTCACCCAAGTAATGAAGCTGAAGGGTTGTCATTCCACATGTGAAATCTCTGGACACAGTCTGACGTGAAGCATGCTGAGGTGGTACTCATTGCATTGATTAGGTTGGGATTGGCAGATGCAATATTATTTGGTATGAATTGAGAGAAGCATGCAGGAAAGTGCGCCCCACCCTAAGGTTCCAGGACTGTGGAAATATAGGTTCTATAGTGGAAATGTGAGGTTCCTTCTGTCTTAGAGTTCAAAAAGACAAAAGATAGTTATTGTTATAATCACATTATTTGATAATTGGGTTAACTTTGAAAAATCCCTCTGTTAGGATTTGCTGTATAATACCCAACATCACCATAATTTATGTCCTTTGACTTTATTTGTATGTAGCTATGCCAGTGTTTTCTTTCTTATATAATTTATTAGAAATCCTCTAGAGAAGTTGATTTATATCCTATTATCAATTTCCTGTTGTATAGATTGGCAGGTTAGGAAAATCTCTTGAATTCTATGAATATTAATATTTTCAACTGAATAATGAAAATGACTTTTTATGATTACTGTAAGCTTAGGTAATGAAACATGAAATGTTTCAAGACACACTTTCTAGTATGTGATTGTGTCAGAAATGTTTACTTTCTTTTCTCTGAACCTCTGTGTGCTATCTTCAGCATCTTAGTATGACATCAGTAATAAACAAAGGATAGGCATATAGATGAGTTTTCTTTAATGGTTAGAAATGACTTAGATATTGTCCTTTTAAAAATATTTATTTATTTATTTTTATAGGATAGAGACAGAGAGAGAAACTGAGAGGGAAGGGGGAGATAGAAATAAAGAGAGACAGAAAGATACCTGCAGCCCTGCTTCACCACTCATAAAGCTTCCCCCCAGCAGGTGGGGACCAGGGGCTTGAACCCAGGTCCTTGAGCACTGTAATGTGTGTGTTAACCAGGTGTACCACTTCCTGGCCCCAAGATTGTTCTTTATTTTATTCTGTGAATAACTTCAAATCAGCATATATTCAAATTATTGAAGTCTCTTGTGGTCTTACTGCTCTATTACTGTTAATGTTGATGGCAGTGATAAGTTTATTAATACTCCATGCAGTGCTTGCAATCTTCAAAACTTTGAGAAATTCTCAAGTAACATCAACAGTTGACAGATGAGTTAAAGCATGATGAAAACATACAAGACTGTTACCATAATATTGTGGACTCCAGGCAGTTTAACTACCAAATGTAACTCTCCATTTTTCTCTCTATACAGTACCATATAGGGTCTGTATTTTTATCTCTCTACTCAGTACAGCACAAGGTCTGTCATAATACATAGCTGTTGGTGTCTGGGGTTGAATCCTGATGTTACCATGTTCTACTGGATGCTGAATCTCTAAGTTCCTCTGCAGTTTAGCTTAACACATTCTAAAATGAGAATTTATAAGAAATTATTATGACAATATATGAATGCTTTGCTGAGTATGTGACAAATATAAATAAGAAATATGTTATTTAGTTCTGTTAATGGTTAGAAGAACTCATTGCTTTTTTCTTTTCCATTCTTCTTCTTGTCTTTCCTTTTGTCTTTCTTCTTCTTCCTCCTCCCCTTCCTCCTCCTCCTTCTCCAACTTCTTTATCTCTTTCTTACCCTTACTCTTTCATCATTTCAGTGATTCACTGCACCAGGCTGACTTTTTCAGATATAGACAGTGAGAAATACAAAGAAAGAACTCACAGCAACGAAGCTTCCTTCAATACAATGTAGGTCTGATTTAAATCTGGTTCACACACATGGCAAGGCGGTGCTCTATCTAAATGAATTATTTTTCCAACACCCTTCTTGTGTATAAGATCTTCCTGAAACAGTGGCACAGTTTTTTTCAAGAAAAATTATACTTTTTCATTTATTTAACACTAACCAAAGAATCACGCACCCAAATCATCATTATTTCAATACTAAATTTCTTCCAGGAACCCCTAATCTCATCCACAGTGCATAAAACCCTAATCATACTACAATATACTGAAATAAGATAATTAACAGGGTACATCATTTGGTAGATAATTTATTATCCTCTGTGGATTCCATTATTAACAGCTCTGTCTTATATGGAGAATTATTTATGGACTAGGGAGATAATGGTTATGCAAAGAACCATCCATGCCTGAGTTTCCAAAGTCCCAGGTTTAATCCCCAGCACCACCTTAAACCAGAGCTAAGCAGAGCTCTGGTGAAAACTAATATATATAATATTTAAAGCACCTTAGTTCTACATTGGAAGTGAGATCTATTCCTTAGGTTCTTCTTTGATGACATAGCACAGGATTAGAAAAAGGATTTAGTAAAGTTTGCATTAGAAGGAATAGAAAGCAGGGACTGCTTGATACACCTAGCAAAATTGGTTAAGTACATTTACTGAACAGAATGAGAAGTGCAAAAGGAGGCAAAGTCACTAGATCTAAAAGACCTGGAAAGTTTGAAAAAGAATCACTGTATTATGAATTGAATAAATGTGGCTGGCTATGTGAACTTGGTTGGATATATAGAATATATATTTTCTTGATAATGTGAGAGCTGGGAACAAATCTTTCCTGTATTACAGAAAATAGTCGTAGGTACTACATTTTTCTCTGAGCTTACACATAGAAAACTGTTAATATAAGATGGTCTCCTTTTATCTTTCAGGAGCACAACCCCAAAACCATTAGGAGCAATTACACATATTCTTTCTGTGCAAGTTCGATATAAGAAAATAGCATGGGCATATGTAGACCCAAGGTTTACTTCAAATAAATTATGTTAAGCTGATATTCAGTGCATTATTCTAGTACTTTGCTAAAAAAAATAACAAATTCACAAATGCAATTGTCAGAGTTATATAATACTCTCACTAAGACTGCTATCTAGGACAAGCTAATACTTTTTAAAAATTTTTTTTATTTATTTTATTTATTTATTCCCTTTTGTTGCCCTTGTTGTTTTATTGTTGTAGTTATTATTGTTGTTGTCGTTGTTGGATAGGACAGAGAGAAATGGAGACAGGAGGGGAAGACAGAGAGGAGGAGAGAAAGATAGACACCTGCAGACCTGCTTCACCGCCTGTGAAGCGACTCCCCTGCAGGTGGGGAGCCGGGGTTCGAACAGGGATCCTTATGCCAGTCCTTGTGCTTTGTGCCACCTGCGCTTAACCCACTGCACTACAGTCCGACTCCCAAGCTAATACTTTTAAACAGACTCAGTTCACTATACACATCATTTGCCCACCTGTGCTAAATAGCTCTTCAAATACTATACATTTAATCCCATATAAATAAATATATTTTTTAATATATTTCCTGGTAGGTAATATGCAATTTAAAAGAAGATAAATCAGAACTTTGGAGGGACTTACCAGTGAACCCAAATCTGAAACCAGGTTTCTGACTCATCAGTGCATGAGCAGAGAGGTTAAATAAATTCTTTAAGTTGTGGAAACGGGTGTGAGGACCATGGAAACTAGAGTAAGGTCAATGTAGGAAAAGTGGAGTTGGTAATAAAGCTGCACAATGTTGCTTCTCCATGATGTTAGAATCATAGTATATGGCCAGTCACCATACAAAAATGTTAATGACATTTAGAGCTAATGTTAAACTAATTTAATGTAATATGTAAATACATTAAATGCAATAGCTGACAAATTCATGATGATTGAAGCTACCTGATACAATTTAACATCTGTCTTGTACATATGAAATTCATTGGTAATTATATCAATAAAAAGTAGTTGTATTAAAGTACATGTATATTAAAAATGCAGTACAAAAAAAGCACCATATATAGTTCACAGCATAGCTTATGAGAACTTTCAAAATTGACTTGTAGTCTCCATAGTCAGTCTCAGTGCCTAACATTATCTCCTGTCCATAACACACAATCTAAACTCATATGGAGCTTCTTTCTTTCCTGCCAGTGAATATCATTATACCTCTCTCAATAATCCTTTCCTCCTTGAAAGTCTTCTCATGCAAAACCCAACTCAAATGCAATTTCTTTTTAGAAGTCTCTCATGTTTCCTCTCTTAAAATGCATCTACTCAAATAATCCAAAAATAATTACTTGCTCCTGCACTATTCTGCAGTCCCACAACACTTTATTCTCCAAGATTGTTTTTCTAATTCTAGTATGTGCAGAACACTTATTCTGTAAAGAACAATTCCCCAAGGTATAGTAGGATCTAGGAGAATATTATTACTTGCATTTCACCCGTGTGTGTATATACACACATAACTGCAAGATCTGTTGCAAATCAGAGAGCTTTTCATTATTGAAATAATTCATTAAGTCCATTACTGATTTAGACCAAAACATAACTACAAAGTTTGATTTTTACTAGTATTCTATTACATTTTTACTTTTAAATAACAAATAGTAGTGGGTAAATAAAAATAATGTATAAATGTATATATTAATATATATAAATAATATATAACTAAATAAAATAAAACATTTTATCCCTTATATTTTAAATGAAAAGTAAATTCTGTTACCCAAATCTTGGTGTATATATTGTGTTTTCTGGTTTAAATGCAATGCACACAATTCTGATAAGTGCTTTACAAACTAAACCTTTATTTATCTCTTGTTCTTGTTTCACTTTTGATACATTAAATTATAAACAAGAGATAAAATATTGATATTTTTCTTTAAGAAATGTAAATAACATTTTATACCATTGGAATATACTTAAGAGTTTAAAAATAATACCTTTAAAGATCAAGTATGTTTCACATTCCACTGGAAACCTAGACATCACTCACTCTAAGCCCTCTTAAGAGAATTTCTGAAACATCCATTATGAATTATGACTGGGGTTTAATTTTCACTTTTCCTGTTCAGAACATGATAGGAGTGATGATAGTTTTCTGAAATTTAATTTTACATCTTAAATAGTGAGCAGAATTATTCATAAAGAATATTTTCTCATTAAAAACTTCATTTATGACTGCATATTCTTGTTGCTATTGTATTGCATGTCAGTTAATTCTATAATGGTGAATATTCCACCATCTGATGCTGCCACTCTACTATTGTGATTTATTTTAGTTAGTGATATTAACCTCAGGTTTCTATCACAGTCCAATTATTCTCACTAAGGAATTACAATGTCAAACATAAGAAATTAGATGGAAGACAGAGGTTAATTATAACAGAAAACTGTTTACACACAGTTATTTTTCTTTTTCTCAGTGCTTGTAGAATTCCTATTATTGTTAACGAGAATTTCAGAGACCTATTGAGTAGTAAATAGACTTAGCACATTAAATCTTGCTAATCAACACTAATGGGAAGTGAATTTAGATGTATAGTATTCGATTTAATAGAGTCTATGTTCTTTTATTTTTTTCAAATTTGTCTGAATTGAATAAGGATTGTTTAAATCTCAGTATTGCACTAAAAGTTTATGTAGTCATTAAAAACAACACTTTAATATTCCTGATTTACTTCTCTGCTAACTTGCTTTCTAAATTTCATTGTTCTTGGTTCAGTAAAGGATAGGATATCGGTATCTCTTTTACTTCCCTAGCACTGTCAGGTCTCATTGAATACTGCAGTATTGTCTTAATGGTCATCATAGATGCTTGTAACTTTTCTAGTGTTTATGTATCCTCAATCAGTGAGCTTACTTAAGTATGGTGCATTGCATTTTGAGAAAAAAATGTTCTGCTATATTTTCATTAACCTGAGGAGTATTTATATTAGGATTTTGTTTCTGCTAAGAGTTTTAGTATAAGATGAAATGAAATTAGGAAATATGTTTAATTCATAGTTGGGGATCTGTTAGAAGTTCATCTTTACTTGTGGTTATTAAACATTGCTAAGGAAAACATCTAGAGCCCAAGATAACCTATTCATGTGGAATGATTCATATAGAAAGGTGGATCAGAGAGAGTTTATTCTAGGAATAGCAAGTCAGAACAACTGAGTCCTCCCCCACAATTCAACACTTATTAGAAGGCATATATTAGTAGTTTTTAATACATTTGTGAGTCAGTATGACCAAGATCAAATTCATTGATTACCCCCTATACATTTTTCCCCTTTCAGTCATCCTTCATACTTTAAATATCCCTGTTGAATGTCATAATATATGAAATTCTAGTTGAATGATTCTGTTACCTAACTAATCACCTTCATCTTTGATTATAGTGACTGATTTACACAGATCTGTTAGTATAAACTCTGAGGATAAAAAGATCAACATGGGTGTCCACAAGCTCTTTAGAGCTTACTAACTAGTGTGCTTTGGTTAAAAATACCAAATGTATTTAGGATGAGGTAAGTCATTTTCTGCACCAGGTTTCCTGAGGCTGAGAACACCGGAGGCTGAGAGAAATTAGGACTTAGTTTAGTGGTATCTACACATATTTTTCCTGATGCTATTTTATACACATGTGAATAGAGTAGATATCCTTTAATGTATTAATTGCATCAAATAGACTGCCATATGAAGTAAACATATCAGATACTTTTGATGTATATCACTTCCAGTTTTATAGCCATATACCAGATAATTGTTCTTTACACCTCCAAAGTAGGAAGTGCAATCTTTTGTGATTAAGTGATCACAAAATATGACAAAAGTCAGAGATATTTAGTGAAAAACATTAGTTACTGTCATAATTGCATTAAAAACTAGATCCACAATACAGAATCTAGAATATCTAAATAGAATGAAAAGTCAGAGTTTCTACACTATTTTTAAATCATATTTATTTGTGTTCATAATTTATCAATAGCTAAAATAATATTATCATATTAATGTATTTTTGTGTTTGTTTTTCTCAGTATAACCAGGGCCTTATACATACAGTTCCGCTATTGCTGAGATGAGTTTTTCTTTTTTTTTTTTTATTTTCACCAGCATTATCTCTGGGGCTCAGTGCTGGTACTATGATTCCTCTGCTCCTGGCTACCTTTTTTTTTTTTTCAACTCTTTTTTTGTTTGACAGGACAGAGAGAAATTGAGTGGGGAGGGGAGGCAGATAGGTAGAGAAAGATAGATACCAGCAGACCTGCTTCACTGCTCATGAAGCATCCTCCCTGCAGGTGGGGAGCTGGGACTCAAACCTAGATATTTGCACATGGTGATTTGTGTGCTTGATTAAACATGCAACCGCAGCCCCCCAGCTTTTCATTATTTTTAATTTTGATAGAGAGAGGGAGAGACACAGGGAAAGAGAGACAGCGATGATGGCTAGATACCACACTGTTGTACTGTTCAATTGACGTTCCCCTGGTGCCATCTATGGTGCTCCCAAGTAGTGCTGAGGTTCAATATAGATTCTTTTTTTTTTATTTTTTTTATTTATTCCCTTTTGTTGCCCTTGTTGTTTTATTGTTGTAGTTATTATTGTTGTTGTCGTTGGATAGGACAGAGAGAAATGGAGAGAGGAGGGGAAGACAGAGAGGAGGAGAGAAAGATAGACACCTGCAGACCTGCTTCACCGCCTGTGAAGCGACTCCCCAGCAGGTGGGGAGCCGGGGTTCGAACCGGGATCCTTATGCCGGTCCTTGTGCTTTGCGCCACCTGTGCTTAACCCGCTGCGCTACAGCCCGACTCCCTCAACATAGATTCTAAGTAAACTTAGAAGTGTACTCTAGGGGGTCGGGCGGTGGCGTAGCAGGTTAAGCGCATATGGCACCAAGCGCAAGGACCCGCGTAAGGATCCCGGTTTGAGCCCCCGGATACCCACCTGCAGGGGAGTCGCTTCACAGGCGGTGAAGCAAGTCTGCAGGTGTCTGACTTTCTCTCCCCCTCTCTGTCTTCCCCTCCTCTCTCCATTTCTCTCTGTCCTATCCAACAACATCAACAATGGCAATAATAATAACCACAACTAGGCTACAACAACAAGGGCAACAAAAGGGGGAAAAAATGGCCTCCAGGAGCGGTGGATTCATGGTGCAGGCACCAAGCCCAGCAATAACCCTGGAGGAAAAAAAAAAAAAGAAATGTACTCTAATGGGTGAACTATCATCCAGTCCTTATGAAAGGTAATTTTATTTTAAAAAATAAATAAATAAAACTGTAGTTTAATGTTTAACTGGATTGTAATATTTGTAACTATTTCTGTTTTTTCATCACCTTCTCCAAATCTTTTGTATATATTATTTTTAAGAGTCATTTATTTATTTTACAAGAAAGAGACATATCAAGGCCAGAGGATCACCATGCAGTCCTGACATGATGATGCCAGATTGAATCCAGAACTCTTGGACCTTAGATGTGCAAATTCTGTGCTCTAACACAATCAGCATCCTCTCGGTTGGTCTTTTTGAATGGCAAGACATGAATTTCTGTCAGGAGTGCCTTGCTTCCTCAAATGAATTAATCACAGTCACAAATTCCAGACACATTATTTCTCTTCCTCTTCAGTTCTTCATTGTTCTTCTTATAATTATGGAAAGCTTAGTGATTTTTTAATGAGTAGCTTTTTAAAATATAATTTCTACTATCAAGTGAAATTTTTAGAATGTTTTGCATGCTAGGTTTGGAACAAAGTACATCTAAGAAAGTGTTTTCTTCTCCCTAAGTCTAAAACATTGTCTTTCGAATTATTTTTAAAAGCGTTGGAGAAAACCTAGCAGTTAGGCAATGGGGGGTATGTAATATCTGTTTTGAAATTTTCAATGAGTTTGAGTTCTAAATTTCATTATGACTAATTGTCTTCTTACAATTTAGATCTGACTTTCCAAGCATTTGCCTTAGTTTACCATTTTATTTGATGTTCATATTAAAAGAACATTGATTTGTCCTTGAGTGTGCCTACCCCCTGCTTCCCATGTACTCTACTCTAGCTTTTAAACCCTCTTTTCTTTGATAGTAGTCTTCAGAGCTAAAAAACAAAAACAAAAACACTTAATTCAGGCTTTAGATTAAAACATGGTAACTGTGCCTGTTATATAGCATGCTACTTGAATGTCAACCAGAAAGTGAACCCATCAGCTTCATCACTCTGGTGAGACCTTTCCTAGCTCATATGACTCCTTAATTTCAAGTAACTTATTACCACAATAAGAAAATCCAAATATTCCTTAACAAATATCAGAATGAAACAAATACCAGAATGAAAATCTAACTTGGCCTGTTATTACCTTTTATAGTTATAGTGTGTTGTTATCTCTAGGTCATGTGAAATATAAGTAGCAATGGAAATGACACTTAAATTGTATAATCATATTATAAGGTACCTTGTTTAAATTAATGAGTTATTTGTATAAATGAGCACAATTCACGATAGTTAACAAGCTTTACTG
This sequence comes from Erinaceus europaeus, assembly GCF_950295315.1. NCBI lineage: Eukaryota > Metazoa > Chordata > Mammalia > Eulipotyphla > Erinaceidae > Erinaceus > Erinaceus europaeus. The sequence continues at coordinate 44,480,694 of NC_080171.1, read as the reverse complement.
TATGCAAAAATAAATGATAAAAGAGCATGTCAATTTTTTAAGTAACCAAGTTATTTCTATTTTTTTTTTTTTTGGATAGGACAGAGAGAAATGGAGAGAGGAGGGGAAGACAGAGAGAGAGAGAGAGAAAGACAGACACCTGCAGACCTGCTTCACCACCTGTCAAGCAACTCCCCTGCAGGTGGGGAGCCAGGGTCTGAACCAGGATCCTTAAGCTGGTCCTTATGCTTTGCACCACATGTGCTTAACCCGCTGCACTACCACCCAACTCCCCTAATGGTTTTTTAAATTATCTTTCTTTATTTATTGCACAGAGACAGCCAGAAGTTGAGAAGAAAGAGGAGATAGAGAGGGAGACGGAGAGACATCTGCCGTACTGCTTCACCACTTGTGAAGATGAGGACTGGCGGCTTGAACCCTGGTCCTTGCACATTGTAATATATCCACACAATAAGGTGTGCCACCTCCTGGCCGTTTTTTATTTTTTAGATATTTAATTTATTTATTTGCTTAGAGACAGAAAGAAATTGTGAGGGGAGTGGAGGGATAGTGAGAGAGAGAGAGAGACACCTGCAGCACTGCTTCACCACATATGAAGCTTTCCTCCTGCAGGTGTTGGTCGGGGACTTGAATCTGGGTCCTTGTGCATTGTAGCATGTGCACTCAACAAGGTGCACCATCACCTACCCCCCAAGTTATTTTTATTTAAAAATTTTGTGGGACTTTTTGGGGGCTCTTTGGTTAAATCTCTCTCTCTCTCTCTCTCTCTCTCTCCATTCTCCAGTTTTCACAAGGGAATGGAACTTTATGCATTGTTTTCAAAATCAGGATTTTAATATATAATCTTTATTTACTCTGTCATTTTAAATTATAAAATGACAATGAATCAACACATATTCATACTTCTGCTTCACAGCATGTTTTGCTTCAGTTGGAATATATTTTAACTTGCAATGGGAATTGTATTACTGTTCTCTTGCAATTTTATTGTAAAATTTTCTTTGTGATCTTCCAAGCATAGGTTAAGGAAGGAATCATCAGTGCTTTTAGAAGCTTTATGTCTGCTATTTCATTAGGGGCTTTGTGTATTTATAAGAACATTTATTTAGGGGACTGTGTGGTAGCGCAGCAGGTTAAGTGCACATGGCGCAAAGCGTAAGGACTGCCATAAGGATCAAGCCTCCAGCTCCCCACCTGCAGGAGGTTGTTTCACAAACAGTGAAGCAGGTCTTCAAGTATCTTTCTCTCCACCTCTCTGTCTTCCCTTCCTCTCTTGATTTCTCTCTATCCTATCCAATAACAATAGCTATAACAACACTAACAATAATAACCACAACAAGGAGGACATCAAGGACAACAAAAATAGCCTCCAGGAGCAGTGGATTCATAGTGCTGACACCAAGCCTCAGCGATGACACTGGAGGCAAAATAAAATAAAATAACATTTATTTATTTATTTTTCCCTCCAGGGTTATTTCTGGGGCTCGGTGCCCGCACTTTGAGTCCACTACTCCTGACAGCTTTTTTTTTTTTCTTGTTTTTACTGGATATAATGGAAAGAAATTGAGAGGGGAGGGGATGAGAGAGAGGGGGAGATAAAGACACCTGAAGACCTCTTACTACCGGTGAAATGACCCCTCTGCAGATGGCAAGCTGGGAGCTCGACCTGGAATCCTTGCAGGGGTCCTTCCACTTTGTACTGTGTGTATTTAACCCAGTGCCCTCTTTACAAGAACTTTTCCAGCCTACCCACTATTAAGATTCCTCTTCAAAAAGCCAGTATCTATGTTAGATTTCTGTTGGTGCAGTAGCTTGGGCACCACAATAGGGGGAAGAAAGTTTGTTTACATTTTCAAGTAATTTGACTTTGGCCCGCAAATAAAAACTAACATGGATCCTGATGTTGGCCATGTGTGCAACTCAGGTTCAAGCTCAGCTCCACCACTTTGAAGGAAGCTTCACCGCTGTGGTCTCTTTTATTCTCTGATTCTCTGTCTCTATATGGATTAAAAAAAAAGTCAGTGTGATACATTAGGGCCAAAAGGTAAGTGCCTGCCTCAGTAGTGTACCTCCTTTGGGAAACTAACAATTACTGAACCCTGTGCTCTTTGTATATTTTCATATTTATTTTACAGTTATAGTTTGAAGAGTGATTTAAAGAAATTAATTACACATAACTTAACTGGTGTTTTATATGCCACTCCATAAACTTGTCTTTTTGTTTAATTATTTCAGCCATGCAAACCAGTTTTATAGTCCTCAATCAAACTTATCAAGTTGTAACATAGTAAATTGTCCACAAATAGATCTGCACATTCATTAAACAAGCATCCATAGAGTACCACCCTCTTAGCGAAGTCCATAAGAATATGAATATGAGTCAGTACTTGTCTTTAAAAGGCCCGCAGTTTAAAGAGAAATATAAGCACCTAGACAAATTATCTTTGAAACAGGGCACACACTGATGTGACAAATGTAATTACTTTTCTAGAAGCAGTATTCAGCTTGTGAAAGTAGTACATAGAAAACAGGGTATGTTACAAAACTTGTCAAGGTTAAGTAAATGGTAATTTTGTTGTTACCCTATTTATTAAATTGATATTTCTTTTGCTATTTAGAAGTATATTTTTCATCAAAATGTGTATAGGCTATCATTTTTACGCTATCAGTTTGTTACTGATTTTCAACTTATTTCTATTATAGTGAGAGAACATGGTCTACAGTATTTCAGTCTTTGAAATTTATTAAGGTTGACTTTTGTACATACTTCAGTTCCATTTTAAATTTTGCATTAAAATAGCCCATGTATATTCTCCATTGTCTGCTTTTCCAAAATTCTATTGATTCTTGTATATTTCTCTTTGTCTGTCTTTTTCTTTTATTCTTAGGGAGCACTACTGAGCTTTGGTTTAAGGTGGTGCAAGGATTGAACTTAGAACTTTGAGGACATTGGAGTCTCAGGCATGAAAGTCTTTTTGCATAAACCTTATGCTACTCCTCCATCCCCTCCTCTATTTTGCTATGACACATTTTGTCAGTCACACACGACCTCCATATTGCACATGCAATGCATGATCCTCACTTTTCATCTTGGGTGATTTACTACAAGAATTGACACAGGTACATATTCTTTCCTCTTGAGACCAGTGTCTCCACTTCCTTTTCAGAACCCCACATATTTACTAACCTAACCCCACATATTTACTAACCCCACATATTTACTAACCTAACCCCACATATTTACTAACCCCACATATTTACTAACTTAACCCCACATATTTACTAACCTAAAAGCCACATTAGCTTCATTCCTGTCCCACATCTTGGAATCTGAGTCTATGCCCAAAGTTTGGCGTCCTGCGAAGATTATAGCGGTTTTGAAACCTAAGACCCAACACTGGCCGCCAGCTATAGACCAATTTCTCTCCTCTCCATGTGTTACAAACTCCTTGAGAGGCTGCTTCTGTCATGTATTGTTCATCTTACAGAGAAATTCCTATCACCTGCCCAAGCTGGTTTCCGCCCAGGAAGATCTACCTGCGAACAAGCCCTGGCCCTCTCAACTTACATTGAAAATGGATTCCAGAAGAATTTAAAGACGGGTGCTGTCTTTGTTGTTCTCACAGCAGCCTATGACATGGTCTGGCACCGTGGTCTCCTAGTCAAGATCTCAAGATGCCTGCCTCCATGGGTGGCCAACACTATATCGTTTCTTCTCCAAAACAGAAGATTCCGGGTGCATCTGGGTGACAAGTCTAGCAGATGGAGACTTGTCTCAAGTGGCCTCCCCCAGGACTCTGTTCTGGCTCCTACGCTATTTAATATTTACATCAATGACCTCCCAGAAACTTCTTCAAGGAAGTTCATCTATACCGATGACATCTGCTGTGCAACTCAGGCATCCAAGTTCGACATCCTTGAGGAAACACTCACGAAAGACATGTCTCTGATATCTGATTACTGTAAAAAATGGCGACTAATCCCTAGCACTGCAAAAAACGGTATCATCTGTTTTCCATCTATACCATGCCTCGGCCTCGCGTGAGCTTAATGTGCAGCTTGGCGATACGAGAATCTGGCATGAAGCCCAGCCAGTCTATCTTGGCGTTACTCTCGATCGCACTCTGTCATTTCACAAACATCTCATAAAAACTGCAGCAAAGGTGGGCGCAAGCAATAACATCATTGCAAGACTGGCCAGCTCCTCCTGGGGCGCGAGCGCTTCCACACTACGATCATCCTCTCTGGCATTATGCTATTCCACTGCAGAATACTGTGCCCCAGTATGGTTCCGTAGCCCCCATGTCCACTTGGTCGATTCCAAATTATATTCCTCCATGAGGATAATTTCTGGAACCATCCGTTCCACCCCGGTTCCATGGCTGCCAGTTCTTAGCAACATCGCCCCGCCAGATATTCATTGGGATGTGGCATCATCTAAGTTCATTTCCCATGTCTACGCTCGACCGGACCTGCCAATATACGCAGATATCTTCGCCCACCCTGCCCAACGCTTGACGTCTCGTCACCCAATCTGGTCCCCTATGCCTACACTGAACTTCTCTGTTCCAGACTCTTGGAAACAGAGTTGGCAGTCAGCTGAGGTAAAGAACAAACACCTCATCACAGACCCCTGCAAGCGTCAACCCGGCTTTGACCTAGCACGTTATGATTGGGCCCTCCTCAATGGCTATCAAACAGGCTATGGCCGGTGCGCTGCTATGCTCCATCGCTGGGGAGCCAGAGATGACCCGAACTGCCCCTGCGTCTACAGATAGACTATGACCCACATAGTCAATGACTGCCACCTCTCCAGATTCAAAGGAGGTCAGAAACTTTATATCAGGCTCAGCCTGATGCTGTTGACTGGCTATGGAAGAAGGGCAAATGCTAGAAGAAGAAGCAATTTTTTTCATTCAGTTTTTGTTTAGGTTTTATTTTGCCCATCCTTAAGTACCCAAGGCTTGAGTGCTTGACCTATCTAAACAAATTCACCTTTGATTATCTCATCTGGTCTCAATATTATTTTTTATTGATTTAATAATGATCAACAAGACCATAGGATAAGAGAGATACAGTTCTCACCACAAGAGTTGCATATCCCATCCTCTCCATTGGAAATTTTTCTATTCTTTATCCCTCTGGAAATATAAACTGAGGGTCATTATGGGGTGCAGAAGGTGGAAGGTCTGGCTTTTGTAATTGCTTCTCTACTGGACCTGGGTTTTGACAGGTCAATCCATACTTACAGCCTGTTTCTATCTTTCTCTAGTGGGGTAGGACTCTGGAGAAGTGGGTTTCCAGGATACACTAGTGAAGTTATCTGCCTAAGGAAGTCAGATTGGTGTCGTGGTAACATTTGCAACTTGGTGGCTGAAAGACATTAAGATATAAAGCAGAACAAAATGTTTAATAATCAGGAACCTAAAGGAAAGAGTATAGCAGATGAGATTTGGGGTCTCCATGTTGGAAAAATCTAGTAAGTTGATTTTGGGTGTATTCCAAGGGGCCCATGACTTTATTAATTTTGGCCTGAACCCAACAGCTAACATGCAGGGGGCTAAAGGTATTGTCTGGGGAGATGGTGTCAGAGTTGGGAAAAGGACTAGAAATCTGGATCAGGACAGGAGGTATCTTTCAAATATGAGGAGAATGTATCAGTACTATTAACTGTAGACCCCATAGATCTTATCTGGGGCCCATGTCTATTCATATTCAGCACAGGAGCCTGGGCAAGTTTTGCATCACTGTAGGTCTGAGCTCGCATTCCATGATCATAGCTAGGAACATTCTAGGTTGCCCTCATTTCAGGACTCCTCTTCCTGGAGTGACAGGATATGTTGATTTTTTAACACTGATGTTGTAGTGATACCAACTTCCAAACACATTTTCCCCTGAGCTTCTAATATTCAGCTCCCTACTTGATATCTTCATTTGGATATCTTGAAAGTAATATCTCCACATTGGACCTATTGATAATCCCTTCTAATTCTATGTTGTTCTATCTAGTATTTTTTGCAAAGCCAGACCAACTGCAAGCCATTTTTTTTTTCCTTACCCAGAGAGACAGAAAAGCAGAGAAAGTAACACCATAACACTGGTGCTTATTCCCAGTGCCATCATGGCAGTTCACATATTGTGCTGGGGTTCAGACTTGGGAGAGGAAGTGTGTCAAGGTAGGCATCATACTTGGTGAGCTAACTTATAATATCTCTCTGACCTAATAGACTTCTTTATTTATTTTTTGTGTGTGTGTGTGTGTGTCTGGACAACTTTTACTGTTGTTCACATCTAAAAATATGAAGTTGTTCTTTGTCTTTCAAACATCCCACACTAAATCTGCTTGAAAATCAAACATTATTATTTGCCATCTTCAGGCATATCCATAGTTTTGTTTTGTTTGCTTATTTTTTTCTCATTGGTGTGAGTTAACTTTTTACAAAGAAAGGAAGAGACAGAGGGAGAGAGGGAAAGGCATCATAGCACTAAAGTTTCCTTTAATATGATGAAGTTCAAGTTCAAACCTTGCTTGTATATATATATGACAAAGTAGGAAACTATTCAGGTGAGCTAGCTTGCTGAACCTAACATATTCATATTCTGTTTCTGGCTACCTCCATGGAGTCTGCTCTAGCTCTTGCTGTACTATTCTTTTGTAGTTCTGTTTTTATCTTACATTATCACCTCAACTCTCAGTCAGTGATCCTAACAATTTTCTTTTTCATTTTACTTCAAGGTCTCCTCCTACCTTTTCTTCAAAATCCTCCTTCAGATTTTTGCTTCATTTGGAGTAAAACCAGTGTCTCTGCAGCCTACAAAAGTCCACTCAATTTTAGATGACTTATCTCTTTAAAATTCTGATTTTCCCTCATAGTTCTCTCTCATTCAATTTACTCCAAACAAACAGGATCTCTGGTTGTTTTCTAAACAATCTTGCAAAACTGTCTTTATGTTGCTTCTGCCCTGGTCTAGGAGATGGTGCTTTATCCAATGGATAAAGCATTGGATTATCAAGTATGAGGTCCTGAGTTCGATCCCCAGCAGCACATGTACCAGAGTGATGTCTGGTTCTTTCTCTCTCTTCTGTCTTTGTCATTAATAAATAAATTAAAACTTTAAAAAAAGAAATGCTTCTGTCCACTGATATATAAGACTGAATCTTTCATTTTCTTCAGCTATATACTTAACTGCTGTCTTAGTGAGGATTCACCTCTCTCACAGATCAAACCCTTACATTTTTCTCACATTGTTTGTACTCTTTTATGTCTTTGACTTATTCCTGCATAGTACTCATTGTTATGTTATATGGTATCTTTTTTTTAATATTTATTTTATTTATTTATTCCTTTTGTTGCCCTTGTTGCTTTGTTGTAGTAGTTATTATTGATGTCATTGTTGTTGGATAGGACAGAGAGAAATGGAGAGAGGAGGGGAAGACAGAGAGGGGGAGAGAAAGACAGACACCTGCAGACCTGCTTCACCGCCTGTGAAGCGACTCCCCTGCAGGTGGGGAGTATGGTATCTTTTATTAATATCTAAGTTTTCTTTTTTCCTAATATAGTTTAATCCCCATATAAGTGAATAATTTCTTTTTCTGTAGTTGTATTCTAGAAAAAATGGAAATTCCTTAAATGGGGTCCAAATTCTTAGTGATAAAATTGTTTGTATTAGATAAAAAAAAACTTTGGGTGGGCCAAACACAATATTCAGAAACCTGTTATTTGAAAAATCAGCAGAAGAACTATCATTTTAATGACAGGTACAAATTATTATATTTTTTCCATGGTAGTTATGTATATTGAGAATGATATTAATATTATTAATAATAATATTAATTAATATTAATAACATTAATATTAATTAACACTTAATTGATATTAATTAACATTAATATTAATTAACACTTTTTATTGAATATTAACTATACCTTCCTATTTTCTTCCCAGAAATGGTCTCAATTTGTACTCTTTTTTGTGGCCTCTTCTATATTCACACCTAAAACTGTGTACCCTGTATTACAATAATTAAATCCCAGATAGGTACTGTATGCCTCTTATTTTTGTTCTTTCATTTTAGATGCTCAATTTTAAGTACCAAAGTAATGGTAGTATGTAGCAAGCATTCGATAAATGTTGTGGAAAAAAAAAAATGAATGAATGGCTTTTATCGAGTTGTTAGCTTTTTACTGCACAAGTTTCTTACACAAGCAGACTTGATGCATAGATTAGCCTTCAGGAAGTTTATTAAAAAAGTTGGTTTTTTTTTTTTTGCTTAGGACAGAGAGAAATCGAGAGGGGAGGGGAAGACAGAGATGGGGAGAAAAAGATAGACACCTGCAGACCTGCAGACCTGCTTCACTGCCTGTGAATCGACTCCCCTGTGTGTGGGCAGCCTGGGGCTCCAACCAGGATCCTTACTCTGGTCCTTGTGCTTTGAGCCACATGCGCTTAACCCGCTGCACTACTGCCAGATTCCCAAAAAAGTATTTTCAAATCAACATTCATATAAAGTGGACAAAAAAGAAAAAAGATAACAATGCAACATTAGCAAAGGCCTCAGTAACACAGGAAGCTGCACTGTGATTCTACAGGTCCATCCCTTCAACACTCCATTCACAGACACATTGCAGAAAACCTTATGTGAGGCCTTGACTGGGCAGCAGGACTAGCACAGGAAAATTTCTGGAGTGGAAGGAGAACTGAGTAAAAGTATCTTACAGACATTTTATCACATCTGCTATGGCTTTCAGACTGTCACCACTTCCTAGAAGGCTTTTCCTGCTAGTAACCACATGGTCCTCATGATTTCTTCAAATCGTATTTATTTTCCCTTTTGTTGCCCTTTTTTTTTTATTGTTGTTGTAGTTACTATTGTTGTTGTAGATGTCGTTGTTGTTAGATAGGAAAGAGAGAAATGGAGAGAGGAGGGGAATACAGAGAGGGGGAGAGAAAGACACCTGCAGACCTGCTTCACTTCCTGTGAAGTGACTCCCCTGCAGGTGGGGAGCTGAGGGCTTGAACCCGGGTCTTGATGCTGGTCCTTGTGTTTCTTGCCACACATGCTTAACCCGCTGCAGGACCTCCTGACTCCTGATTTCTTCAAATCTTTACCAGAATGACACCTCCTCAAAGAGGTCTTCTCTTTCTCAATTTTAAATATTGGGTTATTGGAAGATTCATGACGTAATTTTCTGTGCAATAGGCATGTATTCAAAAATGAATGTTTACTCACATGTGCATTCATGTTACCAACATGTACACACATATACTAACAAAACTCATGCCTCCTAATAGAACTCATTAATTCCTTAATTATACATTTACTATTTGTTCTATGTTCCTTTCAGCTAGAATCAGCAATAAAATATTTTGTCTACCATGTTCATCAAGAGCTCATGATCATCCAGAACATTGCACATTATAGTCCTCATACTTGTGGAATTAGTGAATTTGAGCTTTCTGACTGAGTTGTCTTTGTGATGTGTTGGGACTCTAAAGAGTGATAATAACACTTTGGATTTTACAGATGTACAAGAAAAGGAGAAACAAAGACTGACTGCCTGGCACAAGAATATACTATTTTGGGAAGTAAAACACAAGCACATACACCCCCATATTTACACACAAACAGAGACAGAAACAGAGAGAGACTTAGTCCATCATCATATCGGCATTAAACTGGTGGTTTGAGTGATATATTATTCTAATGTCTCTTAATTTCAGCACTCATCTGTAAATTTCATGCTGGTTAGGTATTAGGAAATGGGCTGGGTTTAAAGGCTAAGGGGCATTCTATTAAGCAGCAGAGATGCAGTGAAACAGGTGGCCACTAGAGGACACTGTGGGACCTCTGTGATACTTGCCTTTCTATTGATAGTTTTAAGATTGCAAGAAGCTTAGAGATAAAAAAAGAATTTTAAACTAAACACAGAAGATTACTTTGCTATTGTCGTTAATGTTTTTGCTTCATTAGTAAAATACACAGTATAGGAAACAATGTTTTCAATTTCAGTTGAATTTAAAAAGTGGCAAAAGATATTAACAGAAAATCCACTCAAAGATGCACACTATCTCCAGTAGAAGATATTTAATCTACCTTATAACTTAAAAGTTATTCTAAGATAAATATTTTTCTTGTGTAAGTATAAGTTTGTGTGAATCCTAAGTAGGGATCTTGGCAATTTATTTGAAAGTTATAAACACTTTACACATTGGTCTTCCTCTGCCCACAATAGGAATTTATCCTTCAAAGATACTTCTTAGACCAAAATTTGCATTTGTAAATTTTAGTCTAATATTTACAATAATATCAAAATATTTGGAAAATACTACTTAAGAGACATCTTGTTAGATAACTAAATTATGGAACAGTAGAAAGACATGAAGCCAAATAAATTGAAGTTTTATTCACTGACATAACAAATTCTTTAAGTGACTTCTAGGCCCGGTGATTGTGGATAAAGCATGTAGTTATCCCATCCAAGAATAAAAGTATTTATTCATATATACTTCTTTACAATGCCAATAAGTATGGTTTGATGCCTGGATTTTTCTTTTGGGAACTTCTTCAGAGTTTGCTTAACTTTCTATAATAGTCTTATTCTATTCACTATATAGTATTTGTCTCTGATTATATGTATCATTTGTCTCTGATTGATCTGCCCTTTAGGCAGAGAAAATATAAACTACTGAACATGTATAGTAATCCATGTTCAACTGTTTAATGTTTATTGAACATTCATTAAGAAGTCAACAATAAAGACCCTTTTGAGGATACAACTCTGTTGAAAATTGTCTTTCCCCTTTCTTCAAGGAGCTCAGCATTAAATAGGAGGCTACATTGTTTAGTTGTTTTACAGAATGTTCTGTGCCATAGAAAAACAAGCTGGGATTAAGCACATTTTCCTGAGAAAAACTAAAAGAAAACTTCAGATTATCTCCTGACTTGTGAAATCTGAGTAAGAGTTCTTCAAACAAACAGAAGTTGGAAAGGGGGAGGAAGAATGTTCTTAGCCTTGGGGTCTGGGGAGATAGCTTAATTTTTATCCAAAAAGACTTTCATGCAAGTATAGAGATTGAAAGCAGATGATCTATTGATCTATTAAAACAAATACTGATGAGTTCAGTATGAGATTTATTTGATTAAGTTTAGTATTTGGAAGAAATTATTACACTTAATTATTATACTTGAATGTGTGCTGTGTAGATACAATATATTATTTAATCTTAACAAAGAACTTACATACATTTCATTAATTGTATCATTTATAGGATGGTGGCAAACATTAAAGAAGTCAACTTGTCCAGATCTTCATATATAGGTAGAAACCAGACTCAAACCACATCTGATTCCAAATTTCATGCTCTATGTTTGGAGCTCTCCACTTTTCTTGCAGATTCACTTCTGTCTCTTCATTTTATATGCTCTTAATACTCTAGGGTGCATAGATGGGGGTAGGCAGAAAACCAAAAGAAGGAAGATTAGAGTGTTATATTCTAGGGGTCTTGTCTATCCTATCATGTGTTAATTAACTATCAAAGAACTCTGCTGTATTCTGGGATATCCACTTTTATCTCACTCTAGATAACAGTAACTTTTCCTTGCCCTCAATCCTTCAATCCTGGGAGTGTTAACTCTACCACACCTTCTCTCTGTGGTTTCTCCACATACAACCCACAGTTTTGTAAATTGGTCCTTTATTAAACTCTCCTCAAATTATTCTAATTGGAATGTGCCATCTGTTCTCATTTGGCATGAGATCAACATTTACGATGTTATTGTTAATATCTAAGTAAGAGCTAATGGAAGTCTGTTGTGGCATCAGCAGAAGAAATGAAGGGAATAAAATGGATGATGTGGGAGAAATATGAATTTTGAAAAGAGAACAATATGAAAAGAACAATATAAATTCTTATGGTTTGAATTATAGGAATCCAAGTGGACTATTCTTGTATGCTTCAAAAGAAAATAAAACACGATTAAATTATTAGTGGCAAGTGTAAATTGATACAGGATTAGGGTTTGGAAACATTTGGCCATCACATATACTGAGATATATTAAGTCACATTTTTCATTCAGAAAGGTCAGTGTCATATACTTGGTGGTGATTCAAAGAAATAATGTAACAATCCAATATCACAAGGTGGGAGAGTACCTTAGCAGGTAAATCAGGAACTAAATTCTACTGACCTGTTCAATTCTGCTTCTGAGATTTCACATAGCAAACGAGTATCAGGGGTGATGCTAGCAAAATACAGGTCCCCATCAGGAGTTTCAATTCAGTGTCAAACTCAAAATACTGGGGAAAAGTACAAAAGGCAAAAACATGTGCTGGCTAGAAAAATAAATAAATAAATAACAAAAAGTGATTTACTGCTACAATTTTCATATGTTTTCTTAAAACCAAACTGTGCAGCAAAACAGAGCAACACTGAGAGGGCTGAAGGTCAAGTGGCTCCAATTTAGGAGTGAAAAGTCCTAACGTGTTCCATTCAGACAACCCAACACTGAGGTTTTTTTGTTTTTCCTTCTCATTCTCCTTCTCCTCCTCCTCCTCCTCCTCCTCCTCCTCCTCCTTCTTCTCCTTCTTTTTTTGCTAACACTGTGATTTCATCAAGTGTTGAAAATACCTATTTTCACATTTTGTTCTATAAGAGCAACACTTTGGTACATTTGAAGAAGCATCAGTATTCTTTATCTGTGTCTTACAAGTTGAATAATATAATAAAATAGAGCAGACATAAAACTAAATGAATTGCATTATTACATATTGTTTGCCACTGCGACTTCTTTTCATAGAAAAGGGGTAAGAATAGAAGGTAAAAGTAAAAAATAAAGCAATTGAGAAAAATGAATGTTTTCAGTGGTAACTTCTTGCCAGGGTTTAAAATGTGTTTTGATTACAATCTCTAAGGAAACTATATAGAGAATGGTTTTCTAAATTAACACATCAATTACTAAAAGCAAATAGATAGGAATGATTGCACTAAAAAACTTCTTTAAGGAACATTTTATAAAAGATAAAATACAGATGGTACCTTTGGCTTTTATAGGTGGTTCATTAATCAATTGTAAATTATAGAAGTGAAGAGTTTATATCAATAACTCTTTACTTTGTGTTGAACATTCTGATAAATGAGTATCTAATGTAACAGGTAAATATAATGAATATCATATTATGCTTGAAGGAAAAAAGATGAAAAAAAATGACTGACAATATATTTTGTTCCAGGTATGAATAAAAAGTAAGCAGTTCCTGGCCTATGCTATTTCAGTTAAAGGTGTCTGACTGACAGCATGTTGGCACCAGCATTGAAGGAAATGATGAGCTTCAGCTCCAGGTAAGTTCAGTTCTCCAAGATACAATGTGTCTTGCCTCTTTCTAATATATATAACAGAGTTCACAAACCAACTTTTTTAAAATGTCTTTTTATAATTCTTTTTTAAAACTTTATTTTTATTATTGAATAGAGACAGAGAGAAATTGAGGGAAAGGGAAGATAGGGAGGGAGAGAGACAGAGAGACACTTGCAGTCCTGCTTCACCACAGCAGTTAGGGACCAGGGGCTTGAACCTGGGTCCTTGCACACAGTAATGTGTACACTTAACCACGTATACCACCGGCTGGCCCCCACAAACCGTTCCCTCTCAATTTCTGGCTGTTTCTATCCAATAAATCAATAAAGATAATAAAAAAGTTTTTAATAATTTAAGGAAATGTAAGTGATATAGAAGTTATGAGATAACAAGACTAACTTAAAAATGAAACTGACTCTCAGAATGATCTAAGGCAGTTGTTATACATTGCATCTCAATATATTTAGGGTATATAAATATCAATTTCTGACATCAAGTAGTCATTGTTCACCACTGGGGACATGCTACACAGATATACTATTTTGTATATTATTATGCCAACACATAAAAGTAATATTTATATGTCATGTACACACACACATATATATACATATATATATGTATATATATGCTAGTAGTGGTATATGTCCAAAGATAGTCATTAAGTACAAGTTGTAAAAAAGGCAACCATTAGCTGTGCTGAAGCAACTGAGAATGTTCTTTCAAGGCGTTTGAATTTGATACATATTAAACAGGAATTATATATACACTGAAGTGGCTTTGTAGGTAAATGTGGCAATATGTCCACAGACAATGACTTCAAATACAAAGAATATAAATGAAAAAAAAAGCCACCATTTCTTGTTTTAATAAAAAGTAATTATAGTCAGAAGAGTAAAATGGAAAGTTATCAATCTGGAATATTAGCTCCAGAATTTGGTTCATTATGCTCCTCCTTCAATGACCTGTGGACTTTAATTTGTGTTGAGCCCCAAAACATCACAAGCATAAATGTGTTAGTACTATCTATATTTTAGTATAGAAATATTTAATATTTTACACTGGTGAAGTATCTAATAGTTACTGCCACACTTAGGTTCACAGCAACTCTTAAAAATTAGTTACTAAAAAAATAATTACTAAAAATTTGTTACTGGGAGTCGGGCAGTAGTGCAGCGGGTTAAGCGCACGTGGCGCAAAGTGCAAGGACTGGCATAAGGATCCTGGTTCAAGCCCCTGGCTCCCCATCTGCAGTGGAGTCACTTCACAGGCGGTGAAGCAGGTCTACAGGTGTCTATCTTTCTCTACTTCTTTCTGTCTTCCCTTCCTTTCTCCATTTCTCTCTGTCCTATCCAACAACAACATCAACAACAATAATAATAACTACAACAACAAAACAAAAGGAAAAAATATAAAAAAAATTTGTTACTAAGTAAAGTAAATCTTCAAGGCATCTGCAATATAAAGCTTAAATAACTAATATTAGATTTCATCACACAAGAAACCATTGAACATTAGAATGGAATGAATGAAGATAAAAGCAATAGAAAATAAATTCCTAAAAAAGAATTGGGTAATTGGATATTAGAAACCAAGAGGATTAGGGGCCAGGTGGTGGCATACCAGTTAAGTGCACACACTAACTACAGTGTGCAAGGATCTGGGTTCAAGCCCCTGGTCCCCACCTGCAGGGGAAACACTTCACAAGTGGTGAAGCAGGGCTGCAGGTGTCTCTCTATCTCTTTCCCTCTCTACCTTCCCCTCCCCTCTCAATTTCTCTCTGTCTCTATCCAATAATAAATAAATAAATGATTAAAAAAGAAACTAAGATGATTAAGATGGTTAAAATAATGGATATTGTGGCCTGGAAAAGGTGACACAGTGGTAAAAGCCAGATAGCTGGCATGAGATCCAGAGTTTGATCCCTGGCATTACATGTTTCAGCATGATGTGCAGGTTATCTCTCTCTCCCCCTCGTCTTTCATAAATAAGTAAAAAAAGAAATCTAATGTGCATATAAGTATGTGTGTATATACATATATATGTGTGTGAGAGAGAGAGAGTGTGTATATAAAAGAGAAGGAATAATAGCTTATAAGGAAAAGAAAAAGGATATTGTTGTTCTTTAACTTAAAAAGGAGTTTGTGGAGGCTGCTATGGCATATAAAAGTATTCACAACGGGGAGCTGGGAACTGGTTTAAACAATAAAAGGTTTATTAAAGTGAAAAAGTTAGAAGGCAAAATAAGCACGTATCATCAAGGGTTAAGAGTATGCTAGGTCCATAAATTCTGAACATAGTTATCAAAAGTTTAGTCCCATAAAATAAACAATTATCAGCTCTGGTAAAGGTTACTCATGGTTGTAGAGAGGTCTAAAAGTTTACCAGCTAGCAAAGTCACATGTGTTAAGTTCCCAGGAGAAGTATTTATGGCGGATACGTGGTGCACCTCCATCGAGGTGCTTCTGACCAGGAGGAGCAGAGCTGCCAAAAAAAGTAACTTCTGGCTGGCTGTACTTCTTTTTTTTTTTTTTTTCCTCCAGGGTTATTGCTGGGCTCTGTGCCTGCACCATGAATCCACTGCTCCTGGAGGCCATTTTTCCCCCTTTTTGTTGCCCTAGTTGTTGCAGCCTCGTTGCGGTTATTATTGCCATTGTTGACGTTGCTTTGTTGTTGGGTAGGACACAGAGAAATGGAGAGAGGAGGGGAAAACAGAGAGAGGGGAGAGAAAGATAGACACCTGCAGACCTGCTTCACCGCACGTGAAGCGACTCCCCTGCAGGTGGGGAGCCGGGGATCGAACCGGGATCCTTAGGCCGGTCCCTGCGCTTAGCGCCACGTGCGCTTAACCCACTGTGCCACCGCCCGACTCCCGGCTGTACTTCTTTTAAAAAAAATTTATTTGTTAGAAAGTGAACCACCTGAGATGAAATTAGAGTGTACTATAAAAGGAAAGATCTCACCCGAGTAATGAAGCTGAAGGGTTGTCATTCCACACGTGAAGTCTCTGGACACAGTCTGAGGTGAAGCATGTTGAGGTGGCAATCCTTGCGTTGATTAGGTTGTGATTGGTGGATGCAATATTGTTTGGTATGGATTGGGAGAGGCATACGGGAAAGTGGGCCCTATCCAAGGGTTCCAGGTCTGGGGGAAGTAGGGGCTCTATAGTGGAGATGTGAGGTTCCTGCTGTCTTAGGGTTCAAAAAGACAATCGATAGTTAATGTTATCATCACATTATTTGGTAATTGGGTTAACTTTGAAAAGTCCTTTTGTTATGGTTTGCTGTACAGTACCCAGTATCTTGTGCTATTGGATGCTTCTAATCTACTTGGTCTAGGCTTTTGAGAGAGTCCGCATATCAAATACATAGCCTATATATTAAAAAGATTCAGTTTGTGTTTTGAGAAACTTTGATACATACAACTGATTTTCCCCCTCTCATATTAATTAACTACTGATTTATATGTCCACATTTTGCTAGGAATGTACATAAACACCATTCCCACCACCAAAAGACTGTGACCCATCCCTCCCACAACCTAGATATACACTAGTTTCTGTGAATGAGAGCTTATGTTCACACGTATCCATAAACTACTGCAAAATATATACCTGAAAGCAGAAGTACACTAGAGTTTGCAGTGAGTACCCCCCTAACACTTCCTCTCCACTATTCCAAGCTTGGGATCCATGATTGCTCAACAATTTTTTGGCTTCGTATGTTAACTCTCTTCAATCACCAGGTTCCAGATGCCACCAGGATACTGGCCAGGCTTCCCTGGATTGAAGACCCCACCAATGTGTCCTGGAGCTCAGCTTCCCCAGAGACACACATTACTAGGGAAAGAGAGAGGCAGACTGGGAGTATGGATCGACCAGTCAATGCCCATGTTCAGCAGGGAAGCAATTACAGAAGCCAGACCTTCTACCTTCTGCAACCCTCAATGACCCTGGGTCCATGCTCCCAGAGGGATAGAGAATGGGAAAGCTATCAGGGGAGGGGGTGGGTTATGGAGATTGGGTGGTGGGAATTGTGTGGAGTTGTACCCCTCCTACCTTATGGTTTTGTTCATTAATCCTTTCTTAAATAAAAAATTTAAAAAAATATTTATAAAAATGAAACATTGACTAAACCATAGGATAAAAGGGGTACAACTCCACACAATTTCCACCACCAGAACTCTGTATCCCATCCCCTCCCCTGACAGCTTTCCTATTCTTTAACCCTCTGGGAGTATGGACCCAAGGTCCTTGTGGGATGCAGAAGGTGGAAGGTCTGGCTTCTGTAATTGCTTCCCTGCTGAACATGGGTGTTGACAGGTCAATCCATACTCCCAGCCTGGCTCTCTCTTTCCCTAGTGGGGAAGGGATCTGGGGAAGCGGAGCTCCAGAACACATTGGTGAGGTTGTCTGTCCAGGGATGTATGGTTGGCATCATGCTATTGTCTGGAACCTGGTGGTTGACAAGAGAGTTAACATAAAAAGCCAAACAAATTGTTAACCAATCATGAACCTAAAGGCTGGAATAGTGCAGATGAAGAGTTGGGGGTTCTCCATTTTGTAGATAGCTAGTAGGCATATTTTAGTTATATTTCAAAGGGCCTGTGGCTATACTAATGTTTTTTGTTTGTTTGTTTGTTTTCTTTTTTGCCTGATCCTGAAATCTGATATGCAGGTAGATCCTAATTATTGTCTGGGGAGATGTTGTCATGGCTGGAAGAAGGACCAGAAAGCTGGATCAGGGAAGAGAGTAGCTCCCAAGTATGAGAAAGGTGTCTAAATATTGTTGATTGTAAACCCCATTGATTTGATGTGATCTGGGGCCTATATTCAGCTTAGGAGCCTATATAACTTCTGCATCCCTGTAGAGCTGAGCTCACATCTGTGGTCATAAGTAGGAACATTTCAAGCTATACTTTTAAGTCTATTCAGTCCACCCACAATGTTTTATACACCAGTACAGTTGGATCCACACACAATCCACCATGTGCCTGTGCAGATCAAGGCGGACATCAGCACTGTGCCGGGACTTACATCCATGGTTGCCAGTATACTGCGTCACCACAGGGTATATGGGAAGAGTTTGTGAAAATATAGTCAGCATGATCTTTCCTGACTATTGCAATAAAGAAAGAATTAATTAATACTCAGTATTCCTTGCATGTACAAACTATTTTATTTTACTGTCAACTATAAACCAGTAATTCCCAAATGAAATAAAAAAAAAACACTCAGTATTTCTACTTAATAATAAAACTGAAAAAAAAAACTTTAAATAACATTGTGAGGATAAAAGGAAGTTTCTGGCTGTCTAAAGTGAAAAACATCCTTTAGGATCATATCTATTATATCAGACCTCCTTAAATATTTGCTATAAAAATCACACCTCAAATATAAAAACTTCAGAATAGCTACTATCATCGTTTCCTCTAGATCTATGAAAACCTTTGAAAAGAGTAGATAGTAAATGAACACATTCTACTATGGAATTCAAAATGCAAATTCCAACTGTACAAAGTGGTGTTTATTTTTATTCTACAAATGAGAAAAATTTCCATTTTCTTTAGTGCTGAACCTAGAGCTCTGGCGCTCCCATGTGATATTAGGGTTTGAATCCAGTCCCCTAGCATGATAAGGAAAGTATCTTACCTGTTGAGCTCTCTTGGTCCCAACCTAACATTTTAAAAAAATCATTGTTGTTTTTCACTAGTAGAGTGAGTGATCAATGCCACCATAATTTACTGATATTTTAGGTAGAGATAATAGTTACTTGTACTTGTTGCATTTCTCCATAACAGATATATGACACAATCTGTAACAGACCTGTATATACCAGTTGCTAAAGTAAAAAATATTGCTACACTCAATACTGGCAACATAGAAATTACAATAAACATATTCTATGTGTGGAAGAGATATATTTTTTATGTATTATATCTCTTAAGTAAAAATGTTTAACATCTACTCCAGAAAGGAGTTGAAAGCAAGAAAAGAATGTACCTTATTTTCAAACATTTTTTAATAATGAAAAAAATAATTTTACAAAAGTTTGGGAGATATGAAATATTTCTTTCCTTGTACTGAAACCTACAATATAGTTTTTACCAGAGTACGATTCAGCTTTGGCTTATGGTGATATGGGGGATTGATCCTGGAACTTTGCAGCCTCAGGCATGAGAGTCTCTGCATAACCATTATGTTACCTATCCCTGCCCTACAAAGAGAAAATCATAGTGTTTTTGAAGTGGTGATCTTTTTTTTTTTGTGTGTGTGTTTTTATGCAGTGCTGGTGCTCTACTGCTCTTTGTTGTTGGATAGGACAGAGAGAAATGGAGAGAGGAGGGGAAGACAGAGAGAGAGGGGAGAGAAAGATAGACACCTGCAGACCTGCTTCACCGCCTGTGAAGCGACTCCCCTGCAGGTGGGGAGCCGGGGGCTCGAACCGGGATCCTTACGCCGGTCCCTGCGCTTTGCGCCACATGCGCATAACCCACTGCGCCACCGCCCGACTCCCTATGGTGATCTTTTTTGTTTTTTCCACCTGAGGCTCAAGGCCTGCATGACAACTCCAACACTCTCAGAGGCAATTTTCCCCCTTTATTTTATGATAGAAACAGCTAGAAATAGAGGGAAAGTAAGCTACCCCACTGGTCCACCTCTTATGAAGTTTCCCTCTGCTAGTGGGGACAGGGACTTTAACCTGGGTGCTCATGCACAGTAATGTGCAAGTTCTACTAGGTGCATCACCACCTGGTCCTAACCAATTGCTTTTAAAGCTGGGAGAACAGCAAGAAATGTTGGCAGTATCTTTTGAAATTTATCCTAGTAGTAGATGGTCTTCCTTTTATAAATGAGTCATATAATATTATAATATGTCATGTAATATAAAATTTTAGGAGATTCTACACTTGGAAAAAAAACTCAAGATGGGAATTCTTTGTGTAACAATTAGTGTATTTTATTGCTGAAATGACAAGTGGTATGAACCACTAAGAATTGCTGTAATCTCTAAAAATACTTTTATCCTAATAAATAAAACAGAAACTCGCAATCTAATAGTTAACAACAACAGGATTAAAGGGGCTTTCTCCTCACCTGGCTTTGGTTGTCACATTCCTTTCTGTTTGTTTTATTCTATTTTTATTAGTTATTAAAATGGTTTACAAGATTATAAGAAAATACTCCATACCCATCACCAATGTTTTCTACTCCTCTACCCCTTCAACCTCCATAGTTTTACACAGTTCTCACAAAGACTTAAGAGACATTTTGGCTACTGTTTTGTTGTTGTTGTTGTTGTTTGTTTGGCAAGCTCCTGTGTATGGCAATAGTTTCTTAAAGGATGAACATAACCATTCTTATATATTTCTAGTAAAAAGAAAAATCACAAGTCCACTGCCACAAATTGCAATGCATGAGGACCCAGGTTCAAACACTTGGCCCCCACCAGCAGGGAGAAGCTTAATAAGCAATGAAGCAGTGTTGCAGGTATCTGTCTCCCCCTCTCTCTACACTTGCCTCTTAGTTTCTTTCTCTGGCTTTATCCAGAAGAAACAAACAAACAAATTAATTAACATTTTAAAAGTAAGATGCAGTTCAACAAAGAACAAAATTCATCTCTCTGTTCATTTGGGATTATTATTTTTTACTTTGAATATTTTTATCTTCATTTGTTAGCTTTAAATATTGGACATGAGTCATCTATTGTGATACATTTAAACAATTTAGGACAGACACATTAAACCTAGGACTTCTTTCCCACTATACTATTGCTGTGTGGGACCAGATTGGTTTGATAGTGTCTGTATTCATTGTTTAAATGGTTATGACTAAGTAAATGCTATTTCCAAGTTGGTAATTTTTTAAGCATTAACCTTTGCTTTTACTCATGTTTAGTAGATGGCAAATGTTCACTTAGATCTGTAGAAAACTGATACACATAAACTTGGAAAAAATACAGAAGCAAACTGTGTTTAAGACTTTGTGAGAACTATGGTGGTTGCCTTTGGGAAGTGGGAGGGTGGCAGAACTCTGATAGTGGGTGTAGTGTGGAACTGTATCCTATATATAATCTTGCATCTTGTAACCCACCATTAATCACCCAGAACCACAGGGTTTTTTTTCATAGAGGAGAAAAGTAGGGAGGTAGAGACAACACAACAGTAGTTCTCTTTGACGTTTCCTATATGGTTCTGTGTAGTAGCACGCTAACAAGTGACATAACTATATTGCCTCCACTCAATATGCTAAACTGCACTCTTCTAGTTTTCATTCTCCTGTCCCCCATTCAGCTAGTTTTATTCTGTCTTTTCTCATCTTTGGTTTTCTTGTTTCTGGTTTGCACTTCCTTCTCTTTGATTTTATTATTTTCCACATAAACACAGTTCAAAATAGCTCCCTAGAATGGTGTAGAATGGGTTAGGGTACATAGCATAATGATTATGCAAAGAAACTCTCCTGCCTGAGGCTACAAAGTCCCAAATTCAATGGCCCTCTGCACCACTATAAATTAGAGCTGAGAAGTGTTCCTGTAAAAAATAATAATAATACATTTGGATTCCCTGATTTTTTAAAAAGAATTTATTTATTTATTCATGAGAAAGATAGGAGGAAAAAAAGAACTAGATATCACTCTGGTACATGTGCTGCCAGGAACTGAACTCGGGACCTCATGGTTGAGAATCCAGTGCTTTATCCACTGCACCACATCCTAAAGCATGGATTCCCTGCTTATTTTCATATGTTTTCCACCCTTCCAATATTTTGATGTTTGTTCACATACATATTTTATAGGTAGAAACTAATTCTCCCTCATAATTATGAAAACATAATACTAATACCAGTTTGTTTAACTTTTCATTTGTGATTGATAATAATTTTTTTTTTTTTTTTTTTTTTGCTTTCTCCTTTACAAATATTCACTGGGATTTTTGAAATGTGTGAAGATGTATTTTAGTATGGAACTAATTTCAGTTTAAAGGTTGATGTTTTTGTGTTGGTTTTGTCATGTATAATTTTTTGATACTTAAATTTTATCAAGTGCCACAGTCTTCTCTTACTCCTAGTCAATCATTGGACACTATGTATTAATTTTCCTTTAATGGCTTTCATCTTTTTCTATGTTTTATTTTTGGAGAAGACTTATTTGACTATCTTCTACCTTTCTGCTGATTTTTTAAAAAGTGTTTTATTTGGAAGAATTAAAATATAAGCTGTGAAAAGTATGAGAAACACTTGTGTACTTTTTACTCCAATTACTTGTGACATTTATTCCATTTGCTTTACTTTTCTTTATTCACAAACACACATTATCTATGCTTTGTTTGTTGTTTTTGTTTCAGATAGGGACAAAGAGGGAGAGAGAAAGAGATACCAAATACACAATACCAAAGCTTCCTTCAATGTTTTGGGGGCTAGGCTCAAAAGAGGGTGGCACTCATGGCAAAGAAACACACTATCCAAGTGAGATATTTCTTTGGCTTTGTTTTTCTTTATCATTTAAAAATAAGTTGCAAATATTATTGGCCTTTCCTACAAAATACTTCAGTGTAGGAATCCAAAAGACAAAGATGTTATTTTACACAATTATTGTAGGCTAATCAACTACTATAGCTATAACACTGATAAAACACATTGATATAATCTATTATTGATATTCTAATTATATTATTAGAGTAAATGCTTTATATTATGTTCTTGTTGTAATGTGGACTCTAGACAATAGCCATGCATTGCATTTGGTAATTTTAAATATAACTTAGAACATATTTTTAAAATTGAGAATTTATTTGAATAAAAGCCTCTTTTAGTAGGACAGCACCAGATCAGTTATTAGGAGCATTTCACTAACAGATCCTGACAAGATAACTGTATACAGGGAAAAAAAGTGGGGCTGGGTGGTGGCACACCTGGCTAAGCACACATGTTACAATGCACAGGGACCCGGGTTCGAGCCCCCGGTCCCCACCTGCAGGAGGAAAGCTTTGCGAGTGGTGAAGCAATGCTGCAGGTGTCTCTCTGTCTCTCCCTATCACCCACTTCTGGGTGTCTCTATCAAATAAAATAAAGATAGTTAAAAAAATTAGAAAGAGATAAAAAAATGTAAGCAAAGGAAATCATTAACTAGCTATGGCTTACAGTCTACTTGACTGTTTATGTTTGGTTGTCCTTAGGTTTCAATTTTTTAACCTTGAGATATTTAATGACTTAGCTGGTTTGGTTATGTAGGGCATCATGACATTAGATCCACCTCAGCTTAATGGCTTTTTCCTTTAATTAATAGTTGTCATGTCTCCTCAGGTTTATTCATTCTGAAACATTTTCTCAGTCCTGTCTTTCATGACAGCACCATATTTATTTATATAAACAATGGCTTTCCAAAAACTCTTTTATCATCACAGTTCTTTTTTGTTTTATCATGTATATACTCTTCTCGTTTCAATATTGATTACTGTAATTTTATGTTCTCTGCCTTCTGTACTTTTTTACTCAGTCCATTTTGGTTGTTGTGGATCTTGATTCTAGTCTCAGCCATGTTGCAATTTCCCTAAAATATTTAATGGTTATTTTCATAGAGACAAAGAGGGAGGAGTCAGAGAAAGAGAGAGAGACAGAGAGAGAGAGAGAGTGAGAATGAGGGAGAAGGAGAGGGAAAGGGAGGAGAGGAGAGAGAGAGAAGGAGAAAAAAATCACAGCACCAGAGTTTTAGAGTGAGAAGTGGGTAATATAAGTTGATTACTAGCATTATGGAACAAGCAGGGGTAAATGTTCCTTCACTAATACATTTACTTCAAATAATAGTTCTGTCTAAAATATACCACACTCATTTTCTTCAGAGAAAGAAACAGAAGTCAGGACTTCAAGGTTAGGTAAGTGATGTACAGGGCGTCGAGCGATAGAGCAGCGGGTTAAGCACACATGGTGTAAAACTCAAGGACCAGCATAAGGACCCAGGTTCGAGCCCCCAGCTCCCCACCTACAGGGGGGTCCCTTCAAAGCAGTGAAGCAGGTCTGCAGGTGTCTATTTCTTTCTTTCCATCTCTGTCTTCCCCTCCTTTCTCCATTTCTCTTTGTCCTATCCAGCAACAACAGCAATAATAATAACCACAACAATGATAAAAACAGCAAGGGCAACAAAAAAGGAAACTAAATCAATAAAATATTTTTTAAAAAAGGTTTATGGAGTAGCTGCAATTGGACCTTCACTCTCCCTGATACAACTATTAAACACAACAAGAGACAGAACTGGACACATAATTTATAGCTGAAAAAAAAATCCACAGACTCAAATGGCTGCCAGCGCATGGTTGGAGAAACAGTGGGTTGGAAGACATGGTCTATCGAAATGAGAGCTCTGGGCTGATGGCTGGGCACTGACCCACACCATCTTGGACAGAAATGCTGCAGACTCCCCTGAAGAAAAGAAACTGAAATTTAAAACCTTACAATCTTTGACTCAGGTTCTGTTCGCTTTTGTTTTTTTCTCAGTCTGAGTTTAAGACAAAGACAAAACTCAGCCCACAAGGTAGCTCAAAACACCCCTCACCCCCCACCCACTGCCACAGATTCAAAAAAGTGGAAAGCAAAGACCACAACAGCACCACCTGCTGGCCAACATAACCATCACCATACATATGAAAGCAGAGGCAGAAAGTTAGATAGCATGTCACATCAAACAGAGAAAAGTAAATCAGATGAAATACAAGAAATTCCAGATACAGAAAGTCTATCAGAGACAAACTATAGGAATATTATGAGAACTTTAAAAGAATATAAGCAAGAGTTGAAAGAGAATTTTTCTTTGGAATTTGATAAGCTGCAAAGTGTGAAAGAAGAACTCAAAGCAGAGCTCACTAAGCAGTTAAGCAGCATGGAGGAAAAATTTCAAACAGAACTGCAAGGACTGAAAGACATCTTTAGTGCAGTTCAATCTTAGGTAGAAAGCTTAGGTAATAGACTCACACATGCTGAAGGGAGAATTTCCAATCTAGAAGATACAATTATCCCACTCTTCCAATTCAAAGATGAGGGAGAGGAAAGGTTTAGAAAGAATGAAGCTAGTCTCTGTCAAATTGCAGACTCCATATAAAGATCGAATATATGAGTTGTAGGGATACCTGAGGAAGTAGACTGGGTCAAAGGTCCAGAGGTAATTTTCAGAGAAATTTTAGATGAAAATTTCCCTCACATAGGCAATCCTCAGAATATACCTATTTTAGAGGCAGATCAGTCACCCAGGTTCACAAATCCAAAACGACCAACACCAAGGCACATTCTTATAAAATTATTAAAACTCAACAACAAGGAGAAAAATTTGCAGGCTGTTAGGGAAAGAAAAGAAGTTATATATAAAGGGAGAAATATAAGACTTTCATCAAACTTTTCTTTACAAACCCTAGAGGCAAGGAGAGAGTGGAATGATATGTTCAAGTCACTAAATGGGGGGGGGGGGCATAGACTTTCAGTGTCAGGGGTCAGGGAAGATGTGAAATTCTAGTCTTATCAGTGTTTAGTCCTATCAATAGCAATGGGACATGTGGAAGGGGTAGATAGATTTAATATCTCAAGTTCCCCAACTACCTAGACTATAGCCCTAAACACAGATACTAGCTCTTAATAATATTTATCTTAGATTTGCAAAATGATCATACTCTGATAAGGGGATTAATTGTTTATGGATCTTTAAAAATGTATCAGAAAATAAAGCTCTGCAAACATCTAAATCAATTGCAGCTTTAGGCCAGATAGGTCATGACCTTTTGACCTTGTAAGTATTTAAAATACAAGGATGTTCAGATACCACTAGAAGCGTTCAGATCATAGTGAAGTTAAGTATAATAACACAGACTCTTAGCCCCCCAACTAACCTGGCTATAATAATTAATTATTGATATTTTAACTTTCTCTAAGACTATAAGAAACCCCTTGCATCCTCTTTAAGACCTGCATTTCTCCTAGTCCTGCTACCTCTAGGATATGCCCATACTTCTTGAAATTCCTTTTCTATGATTCCTTACTACCATACCAACCCTGTCAACTTTAATCAAATCACTACTGGTGCTTCTGTCCCACATTATGCTACTATTGAAATCCTACTATGGACTGTAACCTTAGATACCAGCCTGAGAAGTCAACCTGGAAACTCTTTAAATCTGGTGCTCCATCCACTCTGACACCATTCTCTCAGACATTCTCATCCAACCTCAGGTTAGTTACCAAACTCAAGCAAAACTATTACAGTTGTATGCCTCCAAGAACATGCCTAAAATGGTTTCCCTAGCTTTCTTCTACCCTAAAATCCCTAATCTCATCTGCTCTGATCCTACTTTCTGGTTCCTGTTCCATTTTGTCTCAACTTAGGTCATGCCACATTCCAGATACCAGGTTGCAGATGCTGCCATGACTCCACTCCAACTTCTCTGGGCAGATGATTTCACTAATGTATCCTGGACCCTCACATCTCCAGTGCTCTGGTCCACTAGGGAAAGATAGAAACAGGCTAGGGGTATGTATCAACCTGTCAATGCCCATGCTCAGAGGAGAAGCAGCTACAGAAGCCAGAACTCCTACCTTTGCCTCCCCATAAACAACCTTGATCCATACTCCTAGCAGGGGAGAAGTGATAGGATGAAGATAAAGGGATTCTGCACTCCAACTCCATCAGCACCCAGACAGAGAGAAGGAAAAGGAGAGGGACATATGGATGTAGCTTTGATGTCATGAGTGGTTTAGAGGAGAGGATTGAATCAGGAAAATAAGGGGTAACTTTTATAAATGTGGACAGATAGTTGTAGAGAAGATGGTCGGCCCATGTCTGCAACTTTAGGGGAACTGTGGTGGATTGCAGTGGGAAGAGTGAAGATTCAGAACTCTAGTGGTGGGAATGGTGTGGATTCAAACCCCTGTCAACATGTAATTCCGTAATTTGAAACTATAAAAAAAATATAAAAAAAGAAAAATGATGTACAATGGAGAGGTAATTGCCAGTTGGGGGATTAAAGAAAAAGCTGCTTTATTTTGAATTTTATGAATTTTTCTGTTTTCAGAATAGAATCTCACCCCTCTCTGAGACATTTTTTTTTCCTTCCAAATCATGAGTTATAGGAAAATTTTTGTGGGTCTTTCACACTGTTGAAGCATAGGCAGCACTTTCTTTTTTTCTTTTTTTTTTTTAATTGGAGGATTAATGGTTTACAGTCAACAATAAAATGCAGTAACAAAAATAAAATACAGTTCTTTGTACATGTGTAACATTTCTCAGTTTTCTACATAACAATTCAACCCCCTCTGGGTCCTCTGACATATATCAGGAACTGAACCCCCCACCCCCACCCCAGAGTACACCAAACCCAGTCCAATTTCTGCTTTGTGTGTTTTTTATTTTTCAACATCTTCTTATTGTTATTACTATTAGTGATTTAAGAATGATCAACAAGATTGTGGGATAAGAAGTTTATAGTTCATACAATTCCCACAACCAGCATACCATGTCCCATCCCTTCCATTGGAAGGTTACCTATTCTTTATCCCTCTAAGAATATGGACCAAAGATCTCTAAGGGGCACAAAAGGTCATAGGTCTGGTTTCTGTAATTGTTTCTCTGCTGAACAAGGGCATAGGCAGGTCGATCCATACCCTCTGCCACAGGCAGCACTTTCTTAATCCTGGTTCACCAGTCATCCTTTCTCTGTTTACTAACTTTCACAATTTATTGGAATACAACTTGATGATTAGGAGCATGACTCTGAAACTGGACTATGTATACCCAAATTCTCACATTATTACTTACTGAATAATTGGTGATCAACAGATTTCCCTATGTTTTTGCACTTTAATTTCCTTATCTGAAAAGTAGAAGTATGGGAGCCAGATGGAGATGCACCTGGTTAAGTGCAAGTTCAAGCCCCTGGTCCCCATCTGCAGGGGGAAAGTGTCATGAGTGGTGAAGCAGTGCTGAAGATGTTTCTCTTTCTCCCTATCCCTCTTGCTCAATTTCTCTCTTTGATGTTCTATCAAATAAAGTGAAGTTTAAAAATTTTTAAAAAGTAAAATAGAGATAGTAATAGGAATGATATAGGCAATCAGCTATTATACCAGTGTCTGTCACATAGTTCCAACTGTTAACATCTTTTTCCCAGTAGTACCCCTAACTTGTCTTCTGACCTGTATGTTATGTTCTACTGTTACTTGTGAAAGTTTTGGGGAAGAATATCTTAGTATCTGTACTAAATTTATTAGCATTTGCCATAATTTTTTAATATTAAATCTTTAAAAAGAATTAAAGTTTTTACTTTTAGTCTCTTACTTGCTATGCCAATTTCCTCTGAGCAATAAAATACACATATTGCTAATAATTCTGTTATCATATTCCTTCATTTCACCTGATGTACAATAATGATTACTTCAGAAAAGAAACTGGTTTATTTTGTATTATATTTATCTGTGTGAAAAATGTTTATTCCATATTCTATAAGATTTATTTTATAATAATGTGTATATAATTTTATTTCTTAAGTCATATATTAATTTGAAGTATTATTTAACCAATAAATTATATACAGGAAGATTTAAGTGTACTGTCCCAATTAGTACTATAAGATAAAATTTATTTAAAAGGTTTTTATATTACTATGTGTGACCCACTAAACGCAATAGAATTTCTGTCTTCTATGCCCAGATAGTTATGATATAGAAATTCAGTTATTTAAATATTTATAAAATGAGAGTTGAGTGCAGCACTTTTGAAAAGCAGTTAATAATGAACAGACATCAAGGGAGCTATCATTATAACTGCAAAGTGCTTTGCAACTCCAATAACTTCAGTAGTACAGAAGCAGGCCATCAAATTTAATTAAAAGCAGTCAAAAATAAACTGAGAAATTGAACTGTAAAAGGCTGTCCTTTGCCAGGAGCTAAAGGCAAAAAGAAAGCAAGGGGAAAACCTTGAACATAGTAATGAATTGATAAGCCTTACTGCCTCCAACTTGTAATGTGCTCTGTCAGATTTTAGTATCAGTTAAGCTAGATTAATAGAGCAATCACTGATTCTCTATCTTAAATCCTTCTTTGTCGTCTTCCTATTATAGGCTCCTGTGATAGATGGAATCCTGAGTGGATCAAAATTTCAATTCATTTCTCTGCTCAATCAATTTCTAAATAATGTCAGCATCTATATTTGCTAGACACAAGAAGGCCCCTTGGTATTTTAAAAACAGAAGTAAATTTAGTTGTTGACAGTCTGTATCTCTCATTCGTAGAAAGCCTGAATTCCCTTTTATTCTGCAGAGGAAGAAATCCCCTGTAATGTGAATGACTGGCATTCCTTTCTGCCACTAGGGGCTACCATGGTGAAGTGAATGATAAAGAGATGATTACTAATTTATTGTTGCTTTAAATGCTCAGATTAATGTGAATCTGCAGAAACAGTGCCACAAGGACAAAAACAATTTGCCCTCCATCATTTTATTTTTATAATAATGTTCTTTAATGAAGCTAAAGCTCCCCCACTGTGACCTTATTATGTTTTTCAACATCAGTGAGAAATAGATTCCTTCGAATTGTAAGAGAACTCATGAAACAGCAGGGTTATTGAAAGAGAGGATCAATTATTTTTGCAGTAATTTTAAACTTGAAATGACTATAACACAGTTCATGTAGACAGGAAGACAATCCAGCTTATTGAGTAGCAGTATACAAATCATAGAGATTACAAAAAGCTGAGGTAAACAAACTGTTACGTTTTCCAATATCTTTCAACATGAGTGCACTTTATACCTTTAAAGCTCAAGATGCTGTTGTGGAAGCAGACAAAAACTGGAAATAGAAATTGAGCTTCACTAATGGAAATGTAAAATTGTAAAACATTTAAGGACTTCATAAAATTGATAACACTACCTCTTATAACTTAAGTCTTACACATTGTCACCTAAAGGAAAGATTCACTATGCTGGAATTTATGAATATAAAAGATTATTATTGAATTTATAAAACTCTTTAATTGGTAAGCAATTTTCATATGCATTATGTCATTCAACTCTGGCAACAATCCTAATAAGATATGAGCTCCAACAGACATTGATAAACATATGCCACAGTAAAGAACACTGAGGCTCAGGTAGGCTTACTGGTTGACAGCTGTCCTAACAGCTACTTTAGTTGTAGCCAGCCCCTAGACTTAAGTAATAATCTCCCTGTATTTTTTCTATGGCTTTTGTATTTTCAGGAATTCACAAATTCACAACTTTCAAAATGCAAATCATTTAGCTATAATAAAGTCAGTGCTACCAGAGTATATAATTTCCATTTCCATCTGCTGCATTCAGGCAGGAACTTCTCATTTGTGCAGATATGGGAGTCACATGGATCACTGGGCCTTTAGAGAATGGAAATTCATAGGTCTACTTAATTTGAATAATTATCCTGCAGCACATGCAGAACTCCACAGATATCTAAAGCTGAGGTAGCTGGGGGGAGAGGCTGCCTGAGACACATTTATAGAAAAGGCTACTTGTTGAAGTCATATTCTTTCCTGTGCAAGGATTATCTGTCTTGAAGGAGTATTGGGATGAGGATTGGGCAAGACCATCAGTCATCTTGATCAATGAGATTGACTAAAAGAGAGAGAGAGAGATTGCAATGCATCAAGGTGATAGAGTTCTAAAAGTAGTTCAAAGGATGAGAAATGGACTTTCAAAACTAGAATCACAAGAAAATGGAATATGTGGAATTAAAGGAAGTGGAATCAAAAAGATATTAGGATATCAGTGGGAAGAGCAAAGTTTGAAGAAATTAGAAGCAAAATATAGCTACAATTCGGATGGTAATAAATTTGTTAATATTTATATAAATCAAATACTGACATTGATTACAATATGTCTGCTTTTAAAAGGCTATTTTTAACTCCTTTATGAGGCAATGAAAGACTGCCAGACACCTTTGTACATCCTCAATATCATGATTATTACCAACAAATAACAGGAAATAGGGCCAGGTTGGAGCACACCCTGTTGAGCTCACTTATTACCATGCACAAGGTTCCAGGTACAAGCTCCTGGTCCCACATGTAGGCAGAAGCTTTACAAGTAGTGAAGAAGTGTTGCAGTTGTCTCTCTTTATCTCTTCCTCTTTACCCACTGCTCTCAATTTCTCTCTGTCATAACACATAGAAAATGATGGGCATAGTCATCTGCTTGCATTATATTTCTTAAACATCAAGAATGTATAATGCTTGGGACTAGAGACACGAAAAATGATTAAACAAAAATGATTAGATACAGTGATACCATAGAGAGATTATAATCTCTTGCAATGTAAAAGAAACTATACAAAGCACTGATTTGTAGTGCACATTGTATATTATATGTCAAAAGAAAATTTAGTTAAAAAAACTGGGAGGACTTTTCTGAAAGTAAAGGGAGACATTGGCATTTCATTATCATAGTTTAAAAATTTGTAAGTGAATTCAGTGAACTATGATGATTGTGATGACATGGGGGAAAGTGGAGAAGGATTGAACTTTATGCAGTTTTTTTTATGAAAGTATATAAACTACAAATATCCAACTGGCTGGTTTCCGTAATGTAGTGATTAGCACGTTCACCTGACAGAAATCCAGCTGCAGCTCATGTAGTCTGTTCTTTGCAAATCACCACAGTGTACTTACAAATAAAACTTACTACTGTTTTTCCAAAATATTTTCTTTAGAAGGATGCATATTTTATCATTTACACTTATTAAGTTCATTAAAACATATGCATATGCCCTTTTTAATAAAATAGGGTATAAAGGAATTAATAAAATATGAAATTATTTTCAGTATTAAGATAACCATGGGCAATGCTGAGTAGTCATGTGTGTATGTATTGGTACATGTACTTACATCTATCTATATGTATTGACCTATGCAAGTTTATGTAAAAATGTGTGATTGCTTCATCCTTATCAGTGCTAATTTTTATGTAGTAACTTACTTATTTTTTCACTTATTTGTTCAATGACTTCTACTTATTTCTTTTTAAATGTGTTTTATTAGTTTTATATTAATGAGATAGGAAGAGATAGAAATGGAGAGGTAGAGAGAGGGTAGGGAAGGCCAGAGCACTTTTCATCTCCAGCTTACAGAGTTGTGGTGGATTGAACCTGGAATTTTGGACCCTCAGAGATGAAAGTCTTTTTGCATAACTATCATGCTATCTCCTTATCATAATACAACACAGGTTGTTGTAACTGTTTTTGTAAAATGCTTATTTTTTCCCATGAAGTCATAACTTCACACATGCATAATTTCACCACTCCTGAGTCAGATTTTTCATTCATGTTATAATGAGTAAGGACCCCATTCAAGTGCCCAGTCCCCAGCTGCAAGGAGGGAAGCTTTGTGAGTGGTGAAGCAGTGCTGCTATCTCTCTTCCTATCTCCCTCTATCCTCTCAATATCTGGCTGTCTCTAAATAAAGGTGAGAGAGAGAGAGAGAGAGAGATCATTCCATATGGTTCCAGGCTTCAAGCCTCAGATGTTTGCATGACAAAATCCTTGCTCTACTTAGTGAGATATCTTTTAACTCCAGCTTGTGCTTTTCATTAACACTTTTCTATAAACATATATTTAACTCTATTATGGCATGTAAATTCTATTGTTTACCAAAATTCACTTCAGGGATCCATAGACAATCTTAGCTTTCCTCTGTCACTAAGTATTTTGTTTGTTTCTATTTTTCCTTTAATAGAAATGAGGTTTATAGGTGGAAGGATATCTCACTTGGTAGAATTCCTAGAATCCATATATTAAGCCCTGAAAGCGAACCCCATTATCACTTGGGAGCACCATGGATAGCACAGTGGGGGAGGCAGTAAGGGAGTGGGCTTTATTGATGGCAAGGTACTATAGTATCTCATCTCTCTGTCTCTTCTATATCCCCTCTTATTTCTTCTATAAGAAACAAAGTAAAAATTCAGGTCAGCAACACTGTCATGCATGTATTAGATTCTGGATTCATTCCCTGACACTACATTAAAAATGTAAACAGTATATAAATAAGCTTGAAAATATCCTTGTTAATTTGGCCTTTTATTTGATCAGTATTGACTCCTAGAAGTAGAATTGGAATTTCTGGGTGCACTTATCCTGTCAAAATACTCTTCAGGCAAGCTGTTTTGCTTGTATTCCCACTAAAGTTCTATCAAAATGTCCCTGTCCTCACACTACTGTAAGATCAAATTATGAGGCTTTCTTTTAGTCTCTAGTATATATAATTTTTAATTTATAAAGAAATAATAAATCTATGTTTACATTAAAAGTCTAAACACTTTCCAAGAAATTATGCGGGGTGATGGAGGATTTCCAGCAAGTAGCATTTCAGAATGAGGTTTTCCATTTATTAGATCAATTTTGTTTAGACCAACACTGCAATAAATCCAAACATTATAAAATAAACTATTTTTATTTCATCAGTTGCTAGTCTATATTTAAAAAAGAGTTCAGCTCTTTTGATTTATTCAATAAATTTTCATTCTCGTAATGTTAGCAAAGATGAAATGATTCTAGTAAAAGGAATTATTCATCATTCATGATTTATCATCTCACAAAATTTCCTTTTAACTTTTTATTTAGATTTTATTTTGATTTATATTTCCTATCAAATGCCAGAATGCAGAAGGGAATATTCAAAATATATAGAAAGGACTTTTGATTCTAAAATGCATACAGTTGTTCTAGTAAACTTCTAAATCTGAAAGTCAGAGCACAGAAGAGAATTAATGAACTGGTTAGTTTGTCTGGAAGAGCTGGGTCAACTTTGGCTACCAATAAATATTTATTTATATGAGAGAAAAAATACAAAAAGAACTGCTTTTGCTGTTCACATCGTACTAACAATCTTAATGTCTCCTGCTATCACTACTATGATCTGTTCCTGCTCATCTGAGTTGTAACATTAGTCAAATGCTTCTTTTATTACTTGGATTAGATTATTGATATTCTGCTCATACAAAGCTCACAATTACCTTTAAGTGCCTATCAGGCAGAGAAAACTACAGACTTTACAGAGAAGGTGAACTGACAATTGACCCAACCAGCAGGCTGTCTTAGAAGTATGCATTAATTGAGTACCTTTCCAAATCCTTCTTAAAAGTTCTATGAGAAAGAAAATATAAGTGAAGAAATACTACACAAAATTGTCTCATCAGTTCCCCTAGATTATCTATATTTTTTGTATTGGATTGAAAAATATAAATGAGATGACGTAACTTACTTTTCAACTGGAAAAGATATTTAGAAACTTCCATATAGACCTGCTGCACATACTTCCATATCCTTACATCCCAACATTATAATTTGCATCTTCACTGGCTAATCTAGCCTTTGTCATTACCTTTCATTTTGTGGATTTGGTTTGAATAATTACCTCTTGTTAAGTAGAGATGGAATATTTTTTACCTGGAATTATAATAGTTGAGATCAGGTGACACCATGGAAATGGCTAATGAGGTCAAAAAGTTTAAATTTCTTCAGTTGTAATTCTGAAAAAACATACATTATGTGTTCTTTCTATTAGTATACTTTATTATGCACAGCTTTTACTCTAATTCCTGTCTTCAAAATACATAATAATCACACTTAAGAGAGAGCGTAAAGTTAAGCAGTTAACTTTCCATAATTTGAAATTTCAAAGTTACTAGATAATGGTATACTTTCCTATTTTGCTTTATTTGTTTCTCCCTGTATAAGTTCTTTGCTATGCAAAATCAAGAACCTTACTACTGAATCCTGAATGAATTTGCTCCCTCCAATGGTGCCTTCTTAAAAAAAAAAAGCTATTCATCATTAAAAAGTAAATTAATAAAGTTCCACAGTGACCTTAATTAACTCTTTAGTTCTTGTTAAATCTTTCTACTCAACATCTACCTTTTATTGTGAAAAAAAAAAAGTGTTTTTATTCTTCATGCTGTCCCAGCTATTTCAGTTATCAAAGTTATTATGCCAGCAAGGGCTAAGATATAGAGCAAAACGATAGCAATAAAATGTAGGGGTATGGAGGCTACTAACCAAATTATATAAAGAGCTCACTAAATTCAGCAACAAGGAAAAAAAACTCTGTAGTCCTTGTTAAAATATTTCTACTCAACATCTCCCTTTTATTGTGAAAAAAAAAGTGATTTATTCTTCATGCTGTCCCAGCTATTCCAGTTATCAAAGTTATTATGCCAGCAAGGGCTAAGATATAGAGCAAAACGATAGCAATAAAATGTAGGGGTATGGAGTCTAATAACCAAATTATATAAAGAGCTCACTAAATTCAGCAACAAGAAAACAAATGACCCCATTTAAAAGTGGGGCTAGGATATGAACAGAATATTCACAACAGAAGAGATCCAAAAGGCCAACAAACATATAAAAAAATACTCCAAGTCATTGATTGTCAGAGAAATGCAAATAAAGACAACAGGAAATACCACTTCACTCCTGTGAGAATGTAAATTGGTCCAACCCCTGTGGAGAGCAGTCTGGAGAACTCTCAGAAGGCTAGAAATGGACCTACCCTATGACCTTGCCATCCCTCTACTGGAGATATATCCTAAGGAACCAAACATGCCCATCCAAAAAGATTTTTGTATAACTATTTCATAGTAGCACAATTTGTAATAGCCAAAACCTGGAAGCAACGCAGGTGTCCAACAACAGATGAGTGGCTTGAGTAAGTTGTGGTGTATATATACACAATGGAATAGTACTCAGGTACTAAAAATGGTGATTTCACCTTTTTCAGTCCATCTTGGATGAAACTTGAAGGAATTATGTTAAGTGAGATTAGCCTGAAAGAGAAGGATAAATATGGGATGATCTCACTCATAGACAGAAGTTGGAAAACAAGATCAGAAGGGAAAACACTAAGCAGAACTTGGACTGGAGTTGGTGTATTGCACCAAAGTAAAGACTCTGGGCTGGAGGGAGAGTTCAGGTCCTGGAACATGATAGCAGAGAAGGACTTAGTGGGGGTTGTATTGTTATGTAGAAATGTTATGCATGTACAAACTATTGTATTTTACTGTTGCTTATAAACTATTAATCCCCTAATAATTTTTTTAATGTTCTGGAGTAATATGGCTTAATAATTAGGAGCTTATCTTGTAGAGTTTTCTAGACACCTTCTAGAAAACCTAGAAAAAGCCCCTTTTAGAGGTTTGCAATATACATTGATTTGGTAATGACTCTGAGATCCCAAGGTAACAGATCATTTGTAACATTTTACCCTAACATAATTTTAGTGTGGTCTTAAATAGCTTATTTCTGCCTGCTATAGTGCTTATATTTTTTAAAATTAATCTATTGTTTCTTTTTTCCTTTGGGAATAAGTGAATAAGATTAATTACTGCTCTTGAATAAAAACGATACTTCTTACAAATTTTTTAATTCATTGAAATTTTATTCAGGTTTACTCTATAATCAACCACATCAGCATTCAAATTTATGCATTAAAACTTGTTTTTTCATGAAGATTTTGGGTAACCCTAAAATTGAGCAACTATTTTTCCACTGCAACATTACTGTTACCTCTTGTAATGTTTATCCATAATACTTGTAATTGATCACACATTGGACACATCATGCAAGCTAAAGCAGGGAGCTTATTAAAATTTTTTTTTTCTTAGGGGATGATAACTAGAGGGCTCTGGAGCTAGTGAGAGAAAAGGAGAAAAAAGAAAAAGACCTTCTGAAGTAGTAATAGATGTACATATGATTTAGAAAAGAAGAGAAAGCAAGACCATAGAGGGAAAAATGGGCAAAAATACAGATAGATGATAGATAGATAGATAGATAGATAGATAGATAATAGAAATAATAGTCAGCATATATCTGTGACCCTGAGAGAACCACTGCAGTTCCAATGGAGTGGGGACACAGAACTCTGGTGTTGCCAGTGGTAACGGAATTGTATCCCTGTTATCTTGTAATTTTGTAAATCAATATTAAATCAATAATAAAAAAATAAAATCTTTCTTTACAATTATTTTTTCCTTTATTGGGGCATTAATGTTTTACATTTGACAGTAAATACAGTAGTTTATACGTGTATAACATTTCTCAGTTTTCCACATAATAATAAACACCCACTGGGTCCTCTGTCATCCTTTTCTGTGACCTGCATCACCCTCACCCCCACACCACACACACACCTCAGTCTTTTCCTTTGGTGCAATACACCAACTCCAGTCCAGGTTCTGCTTATTGTTTTTTCTTCTGGTTTTGTTTTCCAACTTCTGCTTGTGAATGAAATCATCCCATATTCATCCTCTGTTTCTGACTTATTTCACTTAACATGATTTCTACACAAAATATTTCCTACTTTTATAAGAAGACTAAAAATATGTCAGTGGGGCAGGGCCATGAAGTACTTGTTTGTACACACACTTTACCATGCACGAGAACCAAGTCTTGATTCAAGCTTTAGTTCTCACATCCAGAGAGTAATCTTTACCAGCAATGAAGCTGTGCTTTCTCTGGTCCCCTCTCAATTTCTCTCTGACCTATCAAACATAAGAAAATTAAAAAAAAAAAAGAAAGCAATTTTTTTCATGTATCAACACTTAAGATATTGTCAATGTCCTTGTAGTATCTTTAGTATACTTCATGCTATGAAAAGCTAGAATAGTAGCAACATTTAAAAAATTTTGCAGTATTTTGAGTTACACAGACTTACATTATAATAATAATAGTAATAATAATAAATCTTTGTCTGAAAGTCTATGGGAACATGATTTTATTCTCAGTCTGCCATAATTGGCTTCTTGCCTCATTTTATTAGTCCATTCATCTAAATTCAAATACCTCCCTACTTTCTGGTTTAGTTTGCTATTGAAGAAAGATGAAAACTGACATGTAGTGCCCCAGCACTCTAGGAACTTTTATTGTCAAATTATTTGTAGATATTGATGAAGTGAAGAATTTTATGTTAGGGAAAGTTATTGTGATTTTGAGCTTAAACTCATATGACGAGAAGAACATTATTTTATGCAGTGTTTTTTTTATAACCCTATAGGATCAGTGGTATTTAAAGTATAATCAGAATTGATATTAGACAAAGTAGACCGGTACCCACAATAAAATAGTTGACTATAAATTTTAGACAAATGTCCTTTTTAAACACTGTATTGGCATCCTTTAACTTAGTGAACACTTACATGTATTTTTTCCATTTAAGTGGTTATTTTTTTTTCTATTTAAGAATGGCACTGACATGCTAAATTATAAATTACAAGAAAATTATTGGTATCTGGTAGTTTTCACTCTCACTCGAAATTTTACATGATGTGTAGTTAGTGAGTTTAGGCTATCCTTTTAACTTTTTTCTTCTGTTGTGTAATGTATATAGAAGATATATTAGCAAGACTGGAGACTATTCATTTTTTCTATTCCTTTAGTCTGACATACTTAAACACATAAAAGAGCATTTTGATATTTTATGCTTATGTCTAGTGAATTATGAAAGTATATAATAACTTCATAAAGTTGATAAGAAAAAACAGAGAATCTATTGTATGGCATAGTCATTTTTGAAGATTTAGCTTTCCAAATGTGCCTTTATTAAATACTAACTCCACAGGAGCATTTTAAAAGTGGTTTCATTTATTAACGCTTTCTTTTATTTATTACCCTAGAAAATTTACTTAACAGTAGAACTATATTGCTTCCTGTATCCCACTGTTACTTAGCCCAGTTATTTGACATTTTGAATAATACAAAGTTTGTCTAACTGGAAATATGAAGCCAGTGCTTTTTATTTTTTCCTCCACCTCCAGTATCACTTTATTTAGGAAATGTTGCTTTAGAGTATTGTTGCCATGTCTGTGAATCATTATATAAGGAAAATAAATTTGTGTTTATTTCTTTCAGAGTTTAACTTCATTGTATTTATTGTAAATACCTATGCTGCATTTTTATTTTTACACTGTAATTAGTCTGGAGCATGGAGTTTTTGTGGTATGGGATTCAACTTTGACTTGAGAATTTTGTACATTTCTGTTTTTAAATATCGTATACATTTTCTTATATGTGATTAGTACTCATTTTCATAAATATTTATTTTTAAGCATGTTTGAAAATGACCTACTTAAATATGATCAAATATAGAGGCTGTGTTTTTGAGCAAGAGATCTCACATTCAATCTTTTTAAATTTTTTTTAAAAATTATTTATTTATTTTCCCTTTTGTTGCCCTTGTTTTTTTATTGTTGTTGTAGTTATTATTGTTGTTGTTATTGGTGTCATCATTGTTAGATAGGACAGAGAGAAATGGAGAGAAGAGGGAAGACAGAGGGGGAAACAAAGACACCTGCAGACCTGCTTCACCACTTATCAAGCTATTCCCCTGCAGGTGGGGAGCCAGG
This sequence comes from Erinaceus europaeus, assembly GCF_950295315.1. Classification (NCBI taxonomy): domain Eukaryota; kingdom Metazoa; phylum Chordata; class Mammalia; order Eulipotyphla; family Erinaceidae; genus Erinaceus; species Erinaceus europaeus. Next base: position 44,440,955 of record NC_080171.1, on the reverse strand, counting down.
GGCCGTACATTCAATATTTTCAATATCCCAATGCAATATTTTATTAGACCAGCAGTTTATATAACATTGAAATTCATTTTCCCTTTACATTTAAGTATTTTATTTGAAAAATAATGGTTTATAAGACAGTTGTCACATGGGTACAATTTCTCATCTTTCATGGCACACCAACCCTGCCAATTTAAGCACTCTTCCACTATTGTGCATTGGGTCATCAGTGACTTCTCAGCTCGCTCCTCTGAGTCCTCATATACTTGGCTTTGCCACAACAGGCTAGATCTAGTCCAGTTTTCACCCTATGCTTGCCTTTTCCTCCTTGCTTCTTAGATTTCACCTATAAGAGAGATCATCTGGTATTCATCTTTTTCTAACTGATCTCATTTAAGATTATTCCATCAAGTTACATCTAAGGCAAAGGAGATGATTTTTAAAAAATTTTTAATATTCCATTATGTATATATACCACAACTTTCTTAACCACTCCTCTTTCGTTGGGCATTTGTCTTGTTTCCATGTTTAGGCTATTACAGATAGTGCTGCTATGAACTCAGGGGTATGTGGATCTCTAACTAGGTAACTAAAAGTTTAAAGAGAAACAATTACACTTGTAGGCAAAATGTATAGTCAATCTAGATAATATTGAATATCATTGAGTGGTGTTGGTAAAGGCTTACATTTGTCCATATTTGTTAACAGTCAAATTTGTAATTAGTTTATTTAAGCATAAATGAACTATGAAGAAAAGAAAATGTAGCAATATCAAGTTGAGCAATTATATAATTATACATTTGGGTATGCCCGTGACTAATAATTTTTTTTTTTTGCATTTTATACAGGATTTTACCTGGTGCAGGATCTTGGTGGTGCAAGTGTTAAATACAAATAATTAACATAATGAATTGATAGTTCATTTGGAGAAGTTAGGATTTATATTTAATTTAAGACTAACCTATTTTTAGTGGCATTACATTGCTGTTTTTAATAAACTGGCATTTATACGTAAGTATTTTTGAGACCCTACCAATTATTCCCTCCCAGCCCCCAGAAATTTTCAAGTTAAATTAGTAAGAAAAGCACTAAACATAGCACATATTAAAAACTGAATGTAAAATCTCACTCATCAGCATGTTATTCATCCATAGCAACACCACAGAAGAGGAAACAAAAACTACACAATAAGCACACACTTGATAAATATGCCATTTCAGGTGTAAATGTGCTGCTTCGTTTATTTTTTGATGAACAAAATATATGTATCAGCAATCAAAAAATCATTACATTCATCCAGTCTTCCAGAGCAGAAAAGGAAAACATGGTCTTTGCAGTTTGCCTTTCCTTTATATTCCAAGAGATTACAATATGTGTAATCTAAGTGGAATGTGTAAACTAATACCTAATTCAACTTAGTGATATTAAGAAAATATATTAACATGATAGTCAATTTTTAAATAATTTGTTAAGCAATCATTTTATTTATGCTGATGGACAAACTCAATCTCCTGCACGACCACAAGCCAGAGCTGAACAGTGCTCTGGTAAAAAACAAAAACAAAAACAAAAAAACAAACAAAAAAGCTACCTGGGGGCTGGGCTATGCAGCAGGTTAAGCATACATGGAGCAAAGCTCAAGGACCTGAGTAAGCATACCAACTGGAGCCCCCGGCTCCCCACCTATAGGGAGTCGCTTCTCAAGCAATGAAGTAGGTCTGCAGGTGTCTGTCTTTCCTCCTCTCTGTCTTCCCCTCCTCTTTCAATTTCTCTATGTCCTATCCAACAGCAGCAACAACAGCTATGAAAATAATAACAATAGCAACTACAACAAGTGCTACAAGGGCAATAAATTGGGGAAAATGGCCTTCAGGAGCAGTGGGTTCTTAGTGCAGGCACAGCCAGTGATAACCCTGGAGGCAAAAAGTAAAATAAAATAAAATAAAATAAAACTTCAAAAAAAAATGATAGGAGTTGGGCAGTAGTGAAGCAGGATAAGCACAGGTGGTGCAAAGCACAAGGACCGGCATAAGGATCCCAGTTCAAGCCCTGGGCTCCCTACCTGCAGGGGAGTCGCTTCACAAGCAATGAAGCAGGTCTGCAGGTGTCTATCTTTCTCTCTCCCTCTCTATATTCCCCTCCTCTCTCCATTTCTCTTTATCCTGTCCGACAACAATGACATCAACAACAACAACAATAACTACAAAAATGAAAAAAACAAGGGCAACAAAAGGGAATAAATAAATAAATAAATAAATAAACTTAAAAAAACACTACCAGTCTGATGGACGAGCTTTATGTTCTCCTCATAGGATATTTTAGCTTAGCTGTCTGCAAAGGTCAAAGACATAAGTTATTGTTGACATTGATATCAGTGATATGTAATAATAATTATCTGTGACTTGGCTTTTGTTTTGGCACTTATTTACATGAATTTACCAAAGGCAGGTTTTGTAGATTTATATAAAGTAGTAGGCTTTCCTTAGCCATTGAGGATAAGATAGATAGATAGATTTCACAAAGCCTCAGTGACAGTTTGACTACTTTGTTTTGCTGTTGTTTTAATAAGTACTTGAATTCCAGTTCATTTTTTTTTTGCACATATGAGCAAAACCGTCTGGTAGCTGTTCAGAGGAATGCAAGTCTTTGATAACAGATATAAACTATAGCAGCAAGAGTCCTTAAACACAAAAAACAAATTAAAAATTGTTCTTATGCCATCATTCCCTGAGCACTGCATATTATCATTTGATATTTGAGACTAGAATGCATTTGATTTGTCCTTCATGCCATATAACTGCTTCCAATTTTTCCAGTTCCCTATCAAGTAACACTTTGAAGTCATATATTTCTTTCTTTCTTATTTATTTGTTATTTTATTTATAAAAAGGAAACACTGACAAAACCATAGGATAAGAGAGGTACAACTCCATACAATTCCACCATACAACTCCATACATACCACCAGAACTCTGTATCCTATCCCCTTCTCTGAATGCTCTCCTATTCTCTAACCCTCTGGGAGTATGCAGCCAAGGTCATTCATTATGGCATGTAGAAGGTGGAAGGTCTGGCTTCTGTAATTGCTTCCCCACTAAACATGGTTGTTGACAGGTTTATCGATACTCCCAGCCTGCCATTCTTTCCCTAGTGGGGCGGGGTTCTGGGGAATCAGAGCTCTAGGACACATTGGTTGGGTTGTCTGTTTAGAGAAGTCTGGTTGGCATCATGCTAGCGTGGTGGCTGAAAAGACAGTTAACAAGTAATGCCAAATAAATTGTTGACTAATCATGAACCTAAAGGCTGGAATAGTGCAGATGAAAAGTTGGGGTGGGGTTCCTCTATTTTGTAGATAGCTGTAGGTCTATTTTAGTTATATTTCAAAGGGCTATACTAGTTTTATTTATTTTTTTCTCCTGAGCCTGAAATCTGATACGCAGGTGGGTCTAAGTTACTGTCTGGGGGGATGATGTCATGGCTGGAAAAAGGACCAGAAAGTTGGATCAGGGATGAGAGTAGCTCCCAAATATGGGAAAGGTGTATTAATATTGGTGACTGTACACCCCATTGATTTGATGTGATCTGGGACCCATATTCAGCTTAGGAACCTATGTGACCTTTTCATCCCTGTAGATCTGAGCTCACATTCTGTGGTCATGAGTAGGAACGTTCCAAGCTGCCCCAATATCAGGGCCCATCTTCCTCAGGTATAGCATAGTGAATGTTGTCCAACCTCCCTTCAGAGGATGGAACATTCTCTACTGTTGTTGATTCAAGTTGAGGGCAAGGCTCTATGGGGGCCCACAAAGGGGTCTATTCTGTGCTTCCTGATAGAGATGACCATTAACATTAGAGAGAAGGGTTTATTCGAGGTCTAGCCCATCATGTCTGTTTGGGAATCTCAGGACTCCCCAACTAGGGCCCCAGCTGATGGGGTGGCCTGATAGTAACTAAAGAGTCATTGTTAAAGTATGCCAGTCTCTTTGTCTCATTCAGCTTTTGCAGTTCTCACTTTGATAAGGTTAGCTTTGGGAGTGAGTGAGGAAGTAGGTGAGGAGGGCATCTAAGTCTAAGTAGACACTATTTCATTATGAACTTTATACTGACGCATTGCAGACTATTGTGTACTTTTGCTTTCAGATACATGTTTTGCCCTAATTTATGGATATATGTGAACATCTGCTCTATCTCAGGAGACTAGGTCTATATTTAGGTTTTGGGAGTTTGTTAGGAAGTGAACCACCTGGAATGGTATTAGAGAGTCCTGTGAAAGGAAAGGTCTCACCCAAGTAATGAGGTTGAAGGGTTGACATTCCGTGCCTGACTTCGCTGGACACAGTCTGAAGTGAAGCATGCTGAGGTGGTTCTCATTGTGTTGAAGAGGTTGGGATCGGTGGGTGAAATATCATTTAGTATTAATTGAGAGAAGCATGCAGGAAAGTGAGCCACACCCTAGAGATTGCAGGACTGGGAGAAATATAGGCTCTATAGAGGAAGCGGAGGTTCCTGCAGTCTTAGGGCTTAAGAAGGCAATAAGGGAGTCGGGCTGTAGCGCAGCGGGTTAAACGCAGGTGGTGCAAAACACAAGGACCGGCATAAGGATATCGGTTCTAACCGCGGCTCCCCACCTGCAGGGGAGTCGCTTCACAGGCGGTGAAGCAGGTCTGCAGGTGTCTATCTTTCTCTCCTCCTCTCTGTCTTCCCCTCCTCTCTCCATTACTCTCTGTCCTATCCAACAACGACTACAACAATAAAACAACAAGGGCAACAAAAGGGAATAAATAAATAAAATAAATATTTTTTAAAAAATTTTTTATTTAAGAAAGGATTAGTGAACAAAAGCATAAGGTAGGAGGGGTACAACTCCACACAATTCCCACCACCCAATCCCCATAACCCACCCCCTCCCATGGTAGCTTTCCCATTCTCTATCCCTCTGGGAGCATGGACCCAGGGTCGTTGAGGGTTGCAGAAGGTAGAAGGTCTGGCTTCTGTAGTTGCTTCCCCGCTGAACATGGGCGTTGACTGGTCGGTCCATACCCCCAGTCTGCCTCTCTCTTTCCCTAGTAGGGTGTGTCTCTGGGGAAGCTGAGCTCCAGGACACATTGGTGGGGTCTTCAATCCAGGGAAGCCTAGCCAGCATCCTGGTGGCATCTGGAACCTGGTGATTGAAAAGAGAGTTAACATATGAAGCCAAACAATTTGTTGAGCAATCATGGATCCCAAGCTTGGAATAGTGGAGAGGAAGTGTTAGGGAGGTACTCACTGCAAACTCTAGTGTAATCCTGCTTTCAGGTATATATTTTGCAGTAGTTTATGGATACGTGTGCACATAAGCTCTCTCTCACAGAAACTGGTGTATATCTAGGTTATGGGACTTTGTTAGAAAGTGAACTACCTGAGATGAAATTAGAGTGTACTATGAAAGGAAAGGTCTCACCCAAGTAATGAAGCTGAAGGGTTGTCATTCCACACGTGAAGTCTCTGGATACAGTCTGAGGTGAAGCATGTTGAGATGACAATCGTTGCTTTGGTTAGGTTGTGATCGGCGGATGCAATATTATTTGGTTTGGATTGGGAGATGTATACGGGAAAGTGGGCCCTATACAAGGGTTCCAGGACTGGGGGAAGTAGGGGCTCTATAGTGAAGATGTGAGGTTCCTGCTGTCTTAGGGTTCAAAAAGACTTAACTTAATATTAACTTAACTTAATAAGACTTAACTTAATATTAACTTAATATTATCATCACATTATTTGATAATTGGGTTAACTTTGAAAAGTCCCTTTGTTATAGTTTGCTGTACAGTACCCAGTATCTTGTATATAGCTGTGCTATTGGAAGCTTCTAATCTACTTGGTCTAGGCTTTTGAGAGAGTCCGTATATCAAATACATAGCCTATATATTTAAAAGATTCAGTTTGTGTTTTGAGAAACTTTGAGACATACAATTGATTTCCCCCTCTCATATTAATTAACTACTGATTTATATGTCTACATTTTGCTAGGACTGTACATAAACACCATTCCCACCACCAAAGGACTGTGACCCATCCCTCCCGCCCACTCCCACCCCCCACTGGTCCAGGAAGCTACATGTCTACCCCTCACCACTGGGTTTTTACTTTGGTGCCCTACTTACAATTTGATCAGGTCCTGCTTTTAGTTTCCTTTTCAGATCTTCTAAGTCAGTTTCTGTTGATGAGTGGGATCATCCCATACTCATCTTTATCTTTCTGACTTAGTTCACTTAACATAATTCCTTCTAGCTCTGTCCAAGATGGGTCAGAGAAGGTGGGTTCATTGTTCTTGACAGCTGCATAGTATTCCATTGTGTATATATACCACAGCTTTCTCAGCCACTCATCTGGTGTTGGGCACCTGGGTTGCTTCCAGGTTTTAGCTATTATGAATTGTGCTGCTATGAACATAGGAGTACACACCTCTTTTTGGTTGGGTGTTATGGAGTCCTTGGGGTATAACCCCAGGAGAGGAATTATTGGGTCATATGGAAGGTCCATGTCTAGCCTTCTGAGAGTTTTCCAGACTGCTCTCCACAGAGGCTGTACCAATTTACATTCCCACCAGCAATGTAAAAGGGTTCCTCTGTCCCCACATCCTCTCCAGCATTTGTTGCTGCTGTCCTTTTTGATGTATGCCATTCTTACAGGAGTGAGGTGGTATCTTAGTGTTGTCTTAATTTGCATTTCTCTGACAATCAGTGACCTAGAGCAGTTTTTCATATGTTTGTTAGCCTTTTGGATCTCCTCTGTGGTGAATGTTTTGTTCATTTCCTCTGCCCATTTTTGGATGGGGTCATTTGCTTTTTTGGTGCTAAGTTTGCTGAGCTCTTTATATATTTTGGTGATTAGTTTCTTGTCTGATGTCTGGCATGTGAAGATCTTCTCCCATTCTGTGAGGGGTCTCTCTGTTTGTTTAATAGTTTCTTTTGATGTGCAGAAGCTTTTCAATTTGATGTAGTCCCATTGGTTTGTTTCTGCTTTGGTCTTCCTTGCAATTGGGTTTGATTCATCAAAGATGTCCTTGAGGTGTATGTGGGAAAGTGTTTTACCAATGTTTTCCTCTAAGTATTTGATTGTTTCTGGTCTGACATCTAGGTCTTTGATCCATTTGGAGTTGATTTTTGTTTCTGGTGAGATAAAGTGGTTCAATTTCATTCTTCTGCATGTTTCAACCCAGTTTTCCCAGCACCATTTATTGAAGAGAGCCTCCTTTTTCCATTTAATACTTTGGGCCCCCTTATCAAAGATTAGATGCCCATAGGTGTTGGGATTTACTTCTGGGCTTTCAATTCTGTTCCACTGGTCTGTGTGCCTATTTTTGTTCCAGTACCATGCTGTTTTGATGATGATGGCTTTATAATATAGTTTAAGGTCTGGGAGTGTGATGCCTCCATTTCTGTTTCTTTTCCTTAAGATGGTTTTGGCAATTCTAGGTGTTTTCAGGTTCCAGATAAATGATTCTAGTGTTTGTTCTATTCTCTTAAAGTAGCCTGGTGGAACTTTGATGGGTATTGCATTAAATTTGTATATGGCTCTGGGGAGAATATTCATTTTGATGATATTTATTCTTCCAATCCATGAGCATGGGATATCTTTCCATTTCTTGGTATCAATTTCTATCTCCTTGAGTAGCGACTCATAGTTTTCAGTATACAAGTCTTTCACTTCTTTGGTCAACTTTATTCCTAGGTATTTGATTGATTTTGCTGAAACAGTAATTGGGAGTGATTTCTGGATGTCTTCTTCTTCAGATTTAGTGTTTGCATAAAGAAATGCCATTGATTTTTGTACATTGATTTTGTAGCCTGATACCTTGCTATATTGCCTAATAACTTCCAGTAATTTTCTACTGGATTCTTTAGGTCTTTCTATGTATACTATCATATCATCTGCAAAGAGTGAGAGCTTGACTTCTTCCCTTCCAATCTGTATCCCTTTGATTTTTTCTCTTGCCTGATTGCTATGGCAAGAACTTCCAATACTATGTTGAAGAGTAACGGAGACAGTGGACAGCCCTGTCTAGTCCCCGATCTGAGGGGGAATGCTTTCAGCTTCTGTCCATTGAGTATGATGTTGGCTGTAGGTTTGCTATATATAGACTCCACTATCTTGAGGAATTTCCCATCTATTCCCATTTTTTGTAGTGTTTTGAGCATGAATGGGTGTTGGATTTTGTCAAAGGCTTTCTCTGCATCTATTGAGATAATCATGTGGTTTTTGGCTTTGCTTTTATTGATGTGATGAATGACATTGATTGATTTACGGATGTTGAACCAGCCTTGCATTCCTGGGATGAATCCCACTTGGTCATGATGAACAATCTTTTTGATGTGTTGCTGTATCCGGTTGGCCAAGATCTTGTTTAATATTTTGGCATCTATGTTCATCAGAGATATTGGTCTGTAGTTTTCCTTTTTTGTTCTGTCCCTATCAGCTTTTTGTATCAGAGTGATGTTGGCTTCATAAAAGGTGGAAGGGAGTATTCCTGTTTCTTCAATCTTATGGAATAGCTTAACAAGTATGGGTATTAACTGTTTCCTGAAAGTTTTGTAGAATTCGTTTGTGAAGCCATCTGGTCCAGTACTTTTGTTGTTGGGGAGATTGTTAATAACGGTTTCAATTTCTTTGTCTGTGATTGGTGCATTTAGATTTTGTAGTTCTTCTTGGTTCAGTTTTGGAAGCGCATAGGTTTCTAGGAATTGTTCCATTTCTTCCAGATTCTCTAGCTTGGTGGCGTATAGTTCTTTATAGAAGTTTCGCAGAATTATCTGGATTTCTGTGGTGTCAGTTGTGATATCTCCTGCATTGTTTACAATTCTACTAATTTGAGTCTTCTCTCTTTTTTGTTTGGTGAGTCTGGCTAGGGGTTTGTCAATTTTGTTTAATCTTTCAAAGAACCAACATTTGGCTTCATTGATCTTTTGTATGGTTCTTTCATTTTCGATGTTGTTTATTTCTGCTCTAACTTTAGTGATTTCTGTCCTTTTGGTTGCTTTAGGGTTCCTTTGTTCCTCTTCCTCTAAGTCCTTGAGGTGTGTAGTAAGGTCGTTCATTTGGGCTTCTTCTTGGTGTTTAATATGTGATTGTATGGCTATAAGTTTCCCTCTCAGTACTGCTTTTGCTGTGTCCCAAATATTTTGATAGGTTGTGTCTTCATTTTCATTAGTTTCCAGGAACATTTGAATTTCCTGTTTGAGTGAGTCTCTGACCCAGTGGTTCTTAAGGAGCATGTTGTTTAGTTTCCAAATTCTATGTCTTTTAATAATTTTCCGTTTGTTGTTAAAAGTTAGTTTTACTCCACTGTGGTCTGAGAAGATACTTAGGATGATTTCAGTGCTCTTGAATTTATTGATGCTGTCTTTGTGGCCTAACATGTGGTCTATCCTTGAGTATGTGTTATGTGGATTTGAAAAGAAGGTGTATTCCAGTTTTTTGGGGTGGAGGAGTCTGAAAATGTCCAAGAGGTCTAATCTGTCAATCTCTTCATTCAATTCTCTTGTATCTTTATTGGTTCTCTGCTTTGTTGATCTGTCTAAGTGTGAGAGTGGGGTATTGAATTCTCCCACTATTATTGTATTAGTATTGATGTATTTTTGAAATTCTTTCAGTAGATGCTTAATGTATTTAGATGGTCCCTCGTTGGGTGCATAGATGTTAATAATTGTTAAGTCTTCTTGGTTGATTGATCCTCTAATCATTATGTAATGTCCTTGCCTATCTTTTATTACTTTATTTAATTTAAAATCTATCGTGTCTGAGATGAGAACGGCTGTTCCTGCCCTTTTTTGTGGACCGTTAGCCTGTATGATAGTTTTCCATCCTTTCACTTTAAGTCTATGTTTATCTTGTTGTGACAGATGGGATTCTTGCAAGCAGCATATGGTTGGGTTATGTTTTCTGATCCATCCCCCCACCCTGTGCCTTTTGATGGGTGAGTTTAAGCCATTGACATTTATTGATATTATGGATTTAATGTATTGTAGTGTCATTGTTCTAAAAAACAATTTGTTTACTCTGACATATTGCAAGTATTATAGTGATGTTCTTGTTTATAAGAGGTCTTTTAGTACCTCTTTCAGGGCCGGCTTGGTGATAGTTGCCTCCTTTAACTGTTGTTTGTCTAAGAAGGTTTTGATCCCTCCATTTAGTTTGAATGAAAGTCTAGCAGGATATATTATCCTTGGTTGAAACCATTTTTCATTCAGGGCTCGAAAGATATCTTGCCACTCCCTTCTGGCTTTTAGAGTTTGAGTTGAGAAATCTGCAGAAAGTCTTATGGGTTTTCCCCTGTATGTGACTTTTTGTTTCTCTCTTGCAGCCTTTAGGATCCTTTCTTTATCCTTACTTCTTCTCATTGTGACTATGATGTGTCTTGGTGTTTTCAGGTCTGGGTTGATTCTGTTTGGTACTCTCTGGGCCTCTTGCACCTTGATATCCTTTCTGTTATTCAGGTCTGGGAAGTTTTCTTGTATTATTTCCTCTAGAATGTTTGCTTCCCCTTCCTCTCTTTCTTCCTCTGGCAGGCCAATTATACGAATGTTACTTCTTTTGAGATCATCCCATATGTCTCTGTTGTTGTTTTCAGTGTCTCTCAATCTCTTTTTAAGCTCTTTCACCTCTTTCTTAGTTTTCTCTAACTCATCCTCTGTCTGACTAATTCTGTTTTCTGCTTCTGTTAGTCTGCTTTCCCTTGCCTCAGCTTCTTTCTTCATTACAGCTATTTCAGCTTTCAGTTCTCTAATTGTCTCAAGATAATCAGTATTTTCCTTGGGGGTCTCAGATGTTGTTTCCCTAATACTGCCATTCCTTTCCTCCAATGTTGTTTTCATTTCTGTGATTAATAAGTTTATTATTGCTTGCATACTTTTCTTATCTATGGTTACTTCTGACTGATTTGTGGTTTCTTCTGGGCTCTTGTCTTCATTCATTGGGGTAGCAGTTTTATTTGTTTTTAATCTACCCATTTTTTTTTTATTTATGTGTTTCTCTCTCTTTTTTTTATGCTCTGTTGTTCCTAAGTTGTTGTGTTTTGAGCACAAGTAACACTGTACTAAATACCTTTATGACAATTGCACTCACCAACCTCCGGAATTACAGTAGCAACTGAAGTAAGTATTGAAGGAGTTTAATCGTTACCAGTTAGCCAAACAATTTCTCCAGTCCGTGACAAATAGTAACCAAATCCCAGTGAAGAAAGAGAAAAGAAAGAGAGGATAGCAAGAATAGACAGTTATGCAAATCTACTATCCAGTGTATATTCTAGGGGTAACAAGAGTGTAAAGGGAACTAGAGCAGAGATACACACATAGAGAGTCCACTCTGGGTCAGATTTCTTCCCCAAAGTAGTTCACAAATTCAGAAAGGCAAAGAAGAAGTGTATGACAAGATAAAAAAAAAAATAGAGATAGAGAGAGATAAGAGAGAGAAAAGGGAGAAGATAAGAAGTAGGGTTGTAATTAAAGAGCAGTGCGAGGAACTTCCCAAATGTGTATCAGTGAGTTTAAAAAAAAAAAAAAAAAACCCTGTTTGGTGGTATGGGGTATCCTGCTAGTAGCTGGTCCCAGGCACTGCTTATGGGGGGGGGGGGGAGCGGCGGGAAGGATGTATGCTTGAAAATTAAAAGGAAGAAAAAAGAATTTTTTTCCCCTATTCTAATTCTTAACCCACATTAAGTTATAGACACCTCCTTGGTATGACCGCTATGGCCCCTTATTGGCTGGCCTGCTAATGGCAGAAAATCCTATTGTTTACACGAGATGTGTCTGGAGCTCAAAGGCTAGCCACTTCTCCGTCCGCCATCTTCCGGGAGACCCCCCCCCCCAGACTTTTTAAGAGGATTTCTCAAAAATGAAAACTAGCTCCAAGTCCTTTGATCCAATGAGAGCTATACTCAAGAAGTCTTTAGATCCACCCACAGGGTCGCGGTGGACCCTGGATTCTCCCAAGAGGAAGCCCCCGAGCTAAAGTGCTCTCTCCGGGTCCTCTGCCTGCCGCGCTCTGCAACCGGCGGAGGAGCCTCGGAGGACAATGCCCGGCGCACTCACCTTGCTCGGTGCCGCTGGGGAATTCTGGAGCCCCGCTAGTCCGTGTCACCTTTACTCTAATTCTTAACCCAAATTAAACTGTAATCACTTCTTTGGTGCCCCCCCTTATTGACTGGCCTGCTAAGGGCAGAAAATCCTACCGTTGCCGATGATGCGATCAGAGCACTCGCTGTCAGCGACTTCTCAGGCCGCCATCTTCCTAACTCCCCCCTAAAATAAATATTTTAAAAAAAGAAGGCAATAGATAGTTATTGCTATAATCATATTATTTGGCAATTGGGTTCACTTTGAAATGTCCCTTTGTTAGGATTTACTGTATCATACAACATTACCATAATTTATGTCCTTTGACATTATTTATATATAGCTATGCCACCAGTTGCTTCTATTCTCCCTGGTCTAAGCTTTTAAGAGAGTCAACATATCAAAGACTCAGCCTATGGTCTGTGCATTAAAAAGTTTGAGAAATTCAATCAATTTTTCCCATCTCATATTAATAAAATAGTGATTTATATGACTAAAAATTAATAGGAGTGTACATAAACACCCTTCCTACCACCAATAGACTGTGTCCCATCCCTCCCCCCACCCCGTGAAGCTGAACATCCACCCTCACCCTCCGACCCAGGATTTTTATTTTGGTGCCCTACTCTAAATTCAGTCAAATCCTACTTTGAGTATACCTTTCTATTCTTCTTTCTCAACTTCTGTTTATGATTGGGATCATCCCATTCTTGTCTTTGTCTTTCTGACTTAGCTCACTTAACATAATTCTGTATCTTTCTCTCATTAAAAATAAAATAAGGGAGTCAGGCTGTAGCGCAGCGGGTTAAGCGCAGGTGGCACTAAGCTCAACGACCTGCATCAGGATCCCGGTTCGAGCCCCCGGCTCCCCACCTGCAGGCAGGTCTCTTCACAGGCAGTGAAGGAGGTCTGCAGGTGTCTGTCTTTCTCTCCCCCTCTCTGCCTTCCCCTCCTCTCTTCATTTCTCTCTGTCCTATCCCACAACAATGACATCAATAATAACTACAACAATAAAACAAGGGCAACAAAAAGGAATGAATAAATTAAAAAATTAAAAAAAAATAAAATAAATAAATAAAATAAAATAAAATAAAATATAACATCATCAAAATGATTATTCTGCCCAGATCTAGATACAAATTTAATGCAATCCTCAAGGTCCTATAAACTTTTTAAGAGAATAGAACAAAAGCTACAAAAGTTTATCGGGGACCAAATAATAACTAGAATCACCAAAGTAATCTTGAGGAAAAAAACACAGCTTAAGTCATCAACCCCCCCCCCCCAGTCTCAAACTATAGTATAGGGACATTGTAATCAAAACTGCTTTGTACTGGAACAAAATTAGACAGAAACACTAACCAGTGGAATAGAATTGAGAGCCTAGAAATAAATTCCCACACCTAGGGGCAACTAAGTTTTGACAAAGGGGCCCAAAATAATAAATGGAAAAAGGAGAGTCTCTTCAACAAGTGGTGTTGGGAAAATTGGGTTGAAACATGCACAATAATGACATCGAAGCACATTTCACCATACACAAACATAAATTTCAAGTGGATAAAAGACTAGGATGTTAAACCAGAAACCATGAAATACTTAGAGGACAGTATAGGAAGAACTCGTTTCTTTTTATTTGCCCCAGGTGTACCACTACCCAGCTACTTAACTTTATTTTTTGCCACCAAGGGTCATTGCCTGCCCTACCTACCATGCACAGTGATAATTTTTTTCTTTTTTGTTCTATTTTGATGGAGGGTGAGAGACAAAAAGAAAGAGAGAATGAGAGAGAGGAAGACCTGCAGCACTCCTCCTTTACTTATGAAGCAGCCCCTGTAGGCAGGAACCTGCGTCTCAAACCTGGGTTTCTATTAACAGATGAGTGGCAAAGGAAGTTGTGATATATATATATATATATATATAGATATATAGATATATATAGATATATATATCTATATATCTATATATATATATATATGTACTCAGCTATTAAAAATGGTGGATTTACCTTCTTCACCTCATTTTGAATGGAGCTTGAAGGAATCATGTTAAGTGAGAAAAGCCAGAGAAAGAAAGATAAATATAAAATGATCTCACTCATGGACAGAAGTTGAGAGATAAAAATAAAAAAAGAAACACAAAATAGAACTTGGACTGAGCTAATCAGGTGCCTTGCCATGTGTGAAGCTCAGTTTTGATTTTTGATACTACATTTGAGTGCCAGAGTAGTAGGGAAAGTTCTAGTGCTGTTCTCTGTGTGTGTGTCGTCTCTTCCTCTTTCTAACCGAAAATAAAAGCAACCTGGTTGAAAGAAGTCATGCATGTACCAAGGTCTCAGTTCCACACAGAAGAGAGGCAGAAAGAAGCTAAACACCTATGGAAAAAACACAGAACTCTTACCTAGAAAATGCCAGCTGAATATTACCCTTTTTTAAAAAAAAAAAAGAAAGAAAAGAAAAAGCTATATAATGACTCTGTGTGTCTGTCTGTGTTTGAAAGAATTAAAAAAAATAAAATACTGAATTAAAAAAATATTGTCATACTAAATTCATATTTAAGGCTGTTTGCCTAAATGTCTTGCATATTGATCTGACTCTTGAGATGTGTACTATTTCTCTTATCTTAGCATAGTTGAAGTTTCAGAGGACCACAAATGCAGGGAGCCCATGCATGGTGTATTGCACTAAAGCAAAGGACTCAGGGAGGGAAGGGGAAGGAGGAAAGGAGAAAACTTTGGGGGTCTGGAAATTGTATGCATATGTAATAAATCCACCATAAAGCATAACCCCCTCAATTAAAAAAAAAAAACGAGGTCCGGGCAGTAGGACAAACCTCATTAAGAGCGCATGGAGTGAAGCTCAAGGACCTGCAGAAGGATCCTGGTTCCAGTCCCCAGCTCCCCACCTGCAGGGAGGCTGTTTCACAGGCAATGAAGCAGGTCTGCAGGTGTCTATCTTTATTTTATTTTTATTTTTTAAAATTTATTTTATATATTTTGCACTAGTTTATGGATAAGTGTGAACATATGCTCTCTCTCACAGAACCTGGTCTATATCTAGGTTTTGGGACTTTGTTAGAAAGTAAACCACTTGGGATGGAATTAGAGAATACTATGAAAGGAAAGGTCTCACCCGAGTAATGAAGCTGAAGGGTTGTCATTCCACACGTGAAGTCTCTGGACACAGTCTGAGCTGAAGCATGTTGAGGTGGCAATCATTGCTTTGATTAGGTTGCGATTGGCGTGTCTATCTTTCTTTCCCCTTCTCTGTCTTCCCCTCCTCTCTAGGTTTCTCTCTGTCCTATCCAACAACAACAACAACAGGGAGTCGGGCTGTAGCGCAGCGGGTTAAGCACAGGTGGCGCAAAGCACAAGGACCGGCATAAGGATCCCGGTTCGAGTCCTGGCTCCCCACCTGCAGGGGAGTCACTTCACAAGTGGTGAAACAAGTATGCAAGTGTCTATCTTTCTCTCCCCCTCTCTGTCTTCCCCCTTCTCTCTCCATTTCTCTCTGTCCTATCCAACAACAATGACAACAGTAATAACTGCAATAATAAAACAACAAGGGCAATAAAAGGGAATAAATAAAATAAATATTAAAAAAACGGTAATAATGAAAATAACAACAACAGAATGGTGAAATGGCTCCAGAAGCAGTGAATTTGTAGTGCAGGCACCCAGCCCCAATGATAACCTTGGAGGATAATAATAATAATAATAATAATAATAATAACTCCATGAATCAGCTCCCACACTGATCAAGCAAATTAGTGATCTAGAAAAATGTGATATTTTCCTTTAAGTAAGTGAGAGAGAAGAAATTCAACGAATTTTTAAATGAACAAAAATGTGGTAATAGCACATGTCAGCAAAAGGTCATTCACATTCTCTTGAAAAAATGGGGTTCAGTTTGATTTGACATAATGGCTTTCTTTGGCTCGTGAGTTGTTTAGAGAAGTTGTACTCCAGCTCCTTACTGCATGGTGTGTGAATTGAAACATAATAAATTACTTCTGTGTAGAAGTAAGTGTACCATTTGACTAAGATATGTCACAGAAATTTCTGTGACTTGACTTACTTGCTAAGCTTTTATTTAGCATGAACAATGCAACCACAATCATTATTACATAATTTAAAATAAGTCAGCTTCTTCTTGTAAATACTGATAGTATAGGTGGTAAACTCATGTGAATAAGTAAGAGATAAGATAAAAACAATGAGAGCCAGGTGGTGGCTTACCTTGTTAAATGCACATATTACAGTGGTCCCTACCTGCAGTCTCTGCCTCTCGATTTTTCTATCTCTGTCCAATAAATAAATATACTTTTTAAAAAAGATAAAACAATGGTTAATTGTATAGCTTACTCTGTATAAAATAAATTGATATCAAATAAGTGTAAAGTGCAGTTGAATTTTCAAAGGAATCAAGAGCTATATTTAACTATTACATCCGACACGTTCATCATAATTAAGATTAAAAGTCTTAAATAAATCTTTTCACACTTCTACTTTTTTTCTTTTGGTTGACCTTTGTGATTTATTTTCATTGGATGAAAATTACAAAGAAAAAGAAAAATCTCAATTTTTCTCACAATACTCTTTTTTTTTTTTATAAAAAGCATAGTATTTACTCAAGAAAGGTTTTCAGAATAAATTCAATTATGAAGTCCAACATTATGTATGTTATCATAGTCCATGTAAAGCCAGAGTGTACACTTTATGGTTTATATTTCATTTGGAAAGCAATCAAGATAGAAAGTAAATGGTCTATCTATGCTTATCCCAGTGTGCATGTATATAAAAACAAATGTCCACCTTCTAAAATATTTATTTACTTCATAAGGTTTAGGGAGCCTGAGACGGCAGAGCACTGCTCCAGCAAATGCAGCTTGGGAATTAAACCTGAGATTCATATGTGCAAGTTCTGCTCTCTGCCAGTACAGTCACTTCTGTACATATTTTCATATTTTACAGTGTATTTTATAAGTTTTTCATGATATTGTTTGTACTATACAAATATTTCCTTTCTATCTTTTCTTTCTCTTAATACTTGAACACAAATTTAGTTTACCTTACCACATCCTGAATTTTCTATGTCTTAAAGCATTACATAAAGTTTATTTTACCTTATTGAACAAATACATATTTCCTGTCAATATTTTACTTATTATAAATAACTAACATATAAACACATAATATTAAAATGTTATATGCAATATTATATTACATTATATTATATTATATTATATTATATTATATTATATTATAAAATGGTGATTTATATGAGTGCACAGTTATTTAAAAATTTATCTTTAGAAATGTTCTTGATAGCGCTTTGTTAATTTGTCACTAGTAACAATTAAAAAACTAATGAAATATAATTCTGAGTGAAACTAAATGGACTTGGATTTCAGTAATCAAACTGTTGGATGAGTATATGTATGTAGGTGAGATATTGATAATAAGTAGCTAAAATCATATATATATACTGTTCATGTATGGATTAACATTCTATCAAGTTTAGCCATGAGAAGGTGAGATATTCAGATGATATGCTCTCATTAGAAACAAAACTACTGAGTAGATCGCAATGAATATTAACGACAACACTGATAATGTATGCCTACCTGATTGGCATCTTTAGTAAGGTGATTGAAACACACTAAAATCCATGTTTATGCATGTTCTTTAATGAACTGAATAAAAATATGTGAGATTAAAAGCACTTTCAGCATGATAATTTAAAACTTCACTTTGTTATTTCACCAAAGTTTATAATTTTCCACATCTAAGTTTCCATTCCTCTATGTCAGTTTGATGTTAGATGAAACTAGAGGTTTACAGTTCTGAAATTCTTTTGTATTTCTATTCACCAAATAATTTTTTTTAATTAAAAATGACTGGGAAAGGGACTAGGGAGACAGCATATGGGTGATGCAAAAAACTTTCATACCTGAGGCTCCAAAGTCTCAGGTACAATCCCAAGCACCACATTAAAGACATAGCTGAGCAGTGCTTTGGTAAAGATAAATAAAATAAATAAATAAATAAATGGCTGTTCTAATTTGTTAGTTTTTTATAGATGTACCATAACTTGTGTTTGCCTACTGATTTACCTATTCCAGAGCATTTTTGTTCATTATTGCCTTTGTTCTCTTTGCTATAATTAATAGTAATAGATTGCTCTTTCACCCAAGTATTGACCTGGCTGAACCCTGCTTAGTTTAATAGATTAAGATGGCTGTAGACCCAGTAATAGATGATTCATTTTGTATGTGTAGGAATTGTGACTCAGGGAAGAAACTAAACTACTAATTCTTCACTATACATAGAAGTACAAATTAGAGCACAATGTTTAGAATATGATTCCTGTCTTTGAGTCTATCACAATCTTTTATCTCCAAGTGTTTAGTTAATTGTATTTTTTGTTGTTATTGTCATCGGAGGTTCACATCGGAGGATAACATTTCCAGACAGAAATAGTGACAGAGAGACAGGGGAAGAGGAAAAGCCACCATAGCACTAAAGTTTCCCCTAGTGCAGTGGACACCTGACTCAAACTGGCTTTGCATACATAACAAAGTTGACACCTTGCCTGGTGAGCCATTTTTCAGCCCAATTATTACATTCTTATTGAGGATTCAGAATAATGACTAAATTGTGGGTTGGGTTAATTTAAAATCATTGATATAATACCACAAATATTGGCTTGTTGGAAAAGTAATGGCACATTTTTGCACAGAAAAATTGTTATGCCTTTTCCAACAACCCAATATTTCAGTTAAAAAGTGAATGTAGAATTAGTTACTTGTACCACAATTTTCGGAATCTTAGAGTCCCATCCCCTGCTTCTCCATAACTCTTATCTCATGTACCAATTTGAAAGTTTTGGCCTAATACATTCAAGATTTAATAAAACAAACAGATTTCAAGCTTTAAACCCCCACACATCTTTTTTGACACAGAACAATTCTTTTTTAAAAATTTATTTTCCCTTTTTATTGCCCTTGTTTTTCATTGTTGTAGTTATTGTTGTTGATGTTGTCATTGCTAGGACAACAAGAAATGGAGAGAGAAGAGGAAGACAGAGAGGGGGAAGGAAAGATAGACACCTGCAGACCTGCTTTACCGCCTGTGACTTCCCTGAAGGTGGGGAGCCAGGGGCTCGAACCGGATCATTACACTGGTCCTTGTGCTTTTGCGCCACATATGCTTAACCCACTGTGGTACCACCTGACTCCCAACACAGAACAATTCTTAGTCAACAGAAAAAGTGATATGAAAAAGAATATTATCAGGAATCTGTCTTTCACTTTAATTAGTGCACCTGCAGGAATGAACTCCCCCCCCCCCCCAGTTTGCTGATGATCCTAAAAGCAAACACATGGATCTAGATCTAAGATAAAGGTTACCTGACCCTCTTCTGTCAAACAGTTTTTAAAAAGTGAGTTTATTGTTATGACCAAATGAAAATTAGAACACAATTATTCTGACACACATTTAATGAGATGCAGACTCACAGGGTGTTTCATGGTAATCAGAAAGACTTACAGAGGTGAGAAGAGCTGATGTGAAAAAATGTAAGAACTTTAGATATTTCTGGTATCTCTGAGCACAGGGTGAGATGGAGAAGGTGTGTGGGGGGGAGAAGAATATAAAATCTAGATGCCCAAAGAGTTTAACCATATTTATTTGTTTAATCACACCTTATCTTTCTTTCATTCTAACTATACTAATTATAGTTAACTTTTTCAAAAATGTGTCATGCATTATTTCTACATTACATATGTAGGGTAAATAAGACAAATTTCATTCTGTGTGTCATAAGAGAAATATTTATTGTGTCTGATGTGTACTGAGTAATATTCTAAGTGTCTTACAAATATTTTCTCATGAGCTCAAGGAGCTATTTCTATAATAATTGCAATTCCTATGTGACAACAGAGGCACAAAGAACTAAGGTAGAATCTAAAGACATGCTATTTGTTACATGTCTTTGTGGTGGAAGAGTCTACCAAACTTTCTCATAGAATATGGGTATTTGATGAATAACAACCTAATAATAATCATTAGATGAAATGTTTAGTTTTATAATTATATATGGGCAGGTCCAGGTGGTGGTGCAACCAGTAGCATACATACATTACCATGGGCAAGGACTAAGATTCAAGTACACAGCCTCCATCTACAGGGTGAAGTTTGACAAGCAGCGGTGAAGTGCAGGTGTTTTTCC
This sequence comes from Erinaceus europaeus, assembly GCF_950295315.1. NCBI lineage: Eukaryota > Metazoa > Chordata > Mammalia > Eulipotyphla > Erinaceidae > Erinaceus > Erinaceus europaeus. The sequence continues at coordinate 44,420,650 of NC_080171.1, read as the reverse complement.
TTATCTATCTGCAATCTATCTATCTGTCTGTCTGTCTGTCTGTCTGTCTATCTATCTACCTATCTATCATTTTACTCTATCTCACCTTTTATCAAAAAGAAAAATGGAAAAAAAAAACTTTCCAGGAATGGTGAAATCTCTGTGTAGGTGTGGAGCTTCAACAGTAACCCTGGTGGCAAGCAAAACAAAACAAGTGTAGATTGAACACTTCATTTACTTTTTAAATTTTTAGTCATTTTGTTGGGGCAAATAATGACTTAATGGACACTTGTTGACACATGAGTATTCAGAACCTCTCATCTCATGGTAAGTGCCTACCATGATGAATAGAGTTCAGTTAGAATTACTTGACTTTGTTTCCTTGCAAACTCAACAAATTATTAATAAGGATATATTACCTACAGTGTTGTATAATGAATGACAAAAAGTGTTATCAACAATGTTGTCAGTGTAGACAATACAGTTGTTATAGAGCTTCAATGTGTAGTAATTACTTTATTATTAAATTCATAATGCATTTTTTATTAAATTTGATGGAATCTAGGGTCAGACCCTAGACCAGCTGTGGTGCTTGCAAATGCATTTTGTTCATTTCCTTATAAGTTTCATCATATTTTTACTATATGGAACTATTCAGATTATATGTAGTCATTTTTCATCTGCAACCCTCTATCCTCCCAAATTATATAATGTTGATTAATTGAAATCTACTTACCTAAAACTTACATATGAGTCTGGAAACCATCTTTTCACATTTTGTGTTGTTGCTATTTCTTTTCTCCCCCAAGATATCTTGTTAATATATAATATATATTTTGCACTAGTCTCATTCTTGGTTCTATTTTGTAATCCTAATTTGTGGGGGGATGAGGGGAATATATATATTAACCCCCTCTCAACTAATGATAATTTATGATTATGTTATTGTGTTTTAATTCTGTATTTTTGTAAGTTTAGTGTGTGTGTGTGTGTGTGTGTGTGTGTGTATTGTTATTGGAGCTATCACTACTGTACTGTATCTGCAAGACTTCACTGTTTCTGGAGGTCATTTTTTTTTCTTTTTCTTTCTTTTTGGTAAAAGATAAAAAATACAGAGAGAGAAAGTAGTAGTACCTACAGCATTGTCCTACCTCTCATGAAACTTCCTCCCCACAGAAGAGGACCCAAAGGTTGGAAAGCTAATCCTCTGGCTAGAGAGACTGCATAATGAGTGTGCAAAAGATCTTAATGCCTGAGGCTCTGAGGTCCCATATTCAATCCCCAGCAACACTATAATCCAAAATTGAGTAGTAAGCAGCACTGTGGTATTGGTCTCGGTCTCTCTCTCTCTCTCTCTCTTTCTCTCTCTTTCTTTCATTAAGATAAATTAAATAAAAAATAAAGAAAACTAGTCCTCACACTACCAGATGAGCCATTACTCAGCCCCTTAAATCTATTCTGGAACAAAAGTTCAGATATAAGTAAGGTTAATGCCATTGGCATTTCTTTGATTTCTTAGATTGTTTGTCTTTATAGCAAGTGTGTGTGTGTGTGTGTTTCATTGAAAACTATTAAACTATAAAAAAGGAATTGATTTCAATTTCCATATAAATATTTTTAAGGGAGTTATAACTAAGTTAAGTAAAATTCAAAGCTTTTAGGTAGTGGGTGGTAGTGCACTTGGTACAGTAAACAAGATAATTTGAGCAATAAACCTGGTTAAATCCTGCAGGCGGCAAGTTCCATGAGTGAAGTAGCCTCCAGGTTTGTCTGTCTCTGTCTCTGTCTCTCTCTTTTTTTCTATAAAAGAAAGAGAAATAGAGAAAGGAGGGGAGGGGAGAAGAGGGGAGGGAAGGAGAGAGCCAGAGGGGAGGGGAGGGGAGAGGAGGGGGGAAGGGGGAAAAGAGAAATGGCCACCAGGAGCAATGGAGTCATCATTCAAATACTAAGTCTCAGAAATAACCCTGATTGGGGAGGAAAAATGATCTAGGTCTTTACAAATGTATATATGTGTTTGAGCTCACATATATACACACAGTTATTTAACCTTTTGTGGTATAAAATAGGTAATCAAATGGATAAGAAGCAACTGATTAGTTGCATCAAATAATTTTCTTCCAATAATTACATGTCTTACATAGTCCAAAGATTGCATGCATATGAATGAATGCATATGACTCACTTCATATTACCTCATAATTTAAATCCTGATGATTTCCCACATTTCTATTTGTATATTTTTAAATTTTCTAATATTTCATGTGATGACAAAAACTATAAGTTCTTACTCTAGATGTAATGGTAAGACCATTATCCTCTAGCAAAAATTATGGCCATATTTATTTAGTAGACACAGTGCTACAATTCAAAGCTCTATATTATTACAAATATGTAGAAAGTGTGCCTATTTTGAATGATGTTGAATATAGTCATCATAATACTGATATAATTGTGATTTAATATTAAATCATCTTTAGACATATAGCATTTTAAATGATTTTCATAACCTAACAATTGAACCAGTTGCTGGATTTTCCTGGTGTTTCATTGTTGTGTTGAAATTCCATCAAATATATTTTAACTTTTAATTTACGTAAATGGTTATTTATCATAAATCATAAATACCTGATGTATCAGTTCATAACACTGAATCTCCTTGGTTAAAATTATATGAATTTGATAAAGCACAGAAATGGTTTAAAACCAACTGTGCTTTGTTTGCCTAGAGGCTCACTTCTCTAACTCTGTACTATGAAGCAATATTATAAAGGAAGTGGGTTTTAGCATCACCTACCCACACTGACATTCAGAAATGAGAAAAATAGGTAGATATTCTATTTTAATGATGAGGAAGTGTTTAATGTCCAGGAAGTCTTATAAGATAATTAGTCCTAAACAAGGAAAAAGAATTCTGCCCCCAATACCATCAGTGTTCCCTTTAGAAACACTGTAATTTCAAAGATTGCTTATGAGAAAATTTAGAAGCTGGTGAGATTGCAAGCATAAATTTGCTGATGTTCACTAATAAAATTTTATTGCCATTTAGTATATGGATCTCCCATTAATAGTTTTTTGAATATGCTAATACACATGTTTCTCATTATAATACAAGTAGATAGTAACTGATATCAACATTGTATTATGTTTATATTTGGAATTGTACACAATTGTGATAATATTTTTGATTGATGCCCCAAAGCAACTACAGTTTCTGATGTATCATTTAAAATATTATTTTATGGGTCCAGAAAATGGCATACTTGGTTGAGTTAACATGTTACAATGCTCCAGAATCCAAGTTCAAGCCCTTGCAGGGGAAAAGCTTCTCAAAGGATGAAGCAGAACTCAGATGTGTCTGTTTCTCCTTCTCAAATTTCCCCCTTCCTCCTAATTTCTGTCTCTATTCCAATAGTTAAAATATTTTAAAAATAAAATAAAATAATATATATTTTTTTGTAATTCACAAATCAGTTCCTTGGGCTGATCTTCTTCAGAATAAATTTCTTATCTAGTTCTTAAGAAAATTTTCTGCAGAACTATAAATGTTTTTATAATTTTATATAGTTCTGTTACCAGGCATTATACATATTCAATTTCTCTTTTGAAAAAAAGTGTTTAACAATCTAAATGTACAAGATTATATTCCCAATAGGTATAATACAATTCAAAACTCCATCTAAAAGTAAACATGCTCCAGTTTTAGCTGCTTAAATATTGTGCTGAAGACATTTTAACCTGAAATAAACATTTTAAGCTGGAAAACAATTTTTTTCAATAGGCTTTACTTTCTGAATCTTAATCTTTGCATGCATTTATTCCTTCTTTGTATTTACATCTTCCCAAAATATTTATTTTTTTTAACAAAGTAATTGATACCATGTAAATGCTCATGTTCTATATGTGGAGTGTGTGTGTGTGTGTGTGTGTGTGTGTGTGTGTATCTGTATGTGTATGTGTGTTTGAGAGTGAAGTCCATATTGTGAGTGTGTGGATTTGTTTACAGAATTGTGTCTTTTACAGAATACTTCAGTCCCCCTTCATTATAAACTAAGAATCTAAAGAGAAAATGAAGAAAAATTTAATCTGTCTCTGTAAATAAATGGTTGGGCCCTAAGCTTTGTAGTCATTTAGTTGGCAGTAGATGTACTATGACAAACAGGCCCTTTAGCCACACATCATTCATATTGTGAGTAGTGTGAGCTTCTACCTTTGTGCCATATAACCTGAAGAAAGACAAGCTTTCTATTATAAATGAAAAATAGCCTTAGTCTTCACCATAGTGATACATTTTTTTTTATTTAAGAAAGGAGACATTAACAAAACTATAGAATAAGAGGGGTACAATTCCGCACAATTCCCATAATCCAATCTCCACATCCCATCCCCTCCCTTGATATCCTTCCCATTCTCTATCTCTCTGGGAGTATGGATCCAGGGTCGTTGTGGGTTGCAGAGGGTGGAAGGTCTGGCTTCTGTAATTGCTTCCCCGCTGAACGTGGGCATTGGCAGGTTGATCCATACTCCCAGCCTGCCTCTCTCTTCCCCTAGTAGGGTGGGGCTCTGAGGAAGTGGAGCTCCAGTACATACTGATGGGGTCATCTGTCCAGGGAAGTCTGATCAGCATCTTGCTGGCATCTGGAACCTGGTGGCTGAAAAGAGAGTTAATATACAAAGCCAAACAAATTGTTGAACAATCATGGACCTAAAGACTGGGATGGTGCAGATGAAGTGTTGGGGGGGTATTCCCTGCATGCTCTTGTATACTTCTGCTTTCAGGTATATATTTTTCCCCTAGTTTATGGGCACAGGTGAACCTATGCTCTATCTCAGGGGACCTGGACTATATCTAGGTTTGGGAACTTTATTGGGGAGTGGAACACCTGGAATGGAATTGGAGAATACTATGAAAGGAAAGGTCTCACCTGAGTGATGAAGCTGAAGGGTTGTCATTCCACACCTGAAGTCTCTGGTCACAGTCTGAAGTGAAGCATGCTGGGGTGGCACTCATTGCGTTGATTAGGTTGCGATCCACGGATACAATATTATTTGATTTGAATTGAGAGCAGCATGCAGAAAAGTGGGCCCCACCCTAAGGTTCCAGGACTGGGGGAAATATAGGCTCTATAGTGGAAATGTGAGGTTCCTGTTGTCTTAGGGTTCAAGAAGACAAGGGATAGTTATTGTTATCGTCACATTATTTGGTGATAGGGTTAACTTTGGAAAGTCCCTTTGATAGGGTTTGGGGTATAATACCCAGCATCTTGTATATCTGTGATACCGGTTGCTTCTGTTCTCCCTGGTCTAGGCTTTTGGGAGAGACAATATATCAAAGACAGCCTATGTATTAAAAAGACTCAGTCTGTGTTTTAAGTTCTAGACGTATCATCAGTTTTTTGCCTCTCATATTAATTAAATAGTGGTTTATATGTTTACACTTTAATAGGATAAACACCATTCTCACCACCAAAAGACTGTGTCCCATCCCCACCACCCATCCCCGCTCCCCCACCCCACGCCGTGCCGGGAAACCCAATGGCTACCGTTGCCCTTCACCACAGGGTTTAAACATTGGTGCCCTGCTCTCGATTTAAATACAAAGAAATGAGTTTGAAGTGAAGTAGTAAAGACATAAAATTAAGGAATCTGTGAAGAATATTGGATTATTGATTGTGTGATAGATAAAGCGTGGACCTCAAGTATGAATTTCCAACTATGAACCTTATCATCAACATCCTAGTCACCAATTATACTATTATGTGTTTTCTCTCTTTCTCTCTTTTGATATGTGTGTGTAAATATTTTTTAATTTTTTATTTATTATTATCTTTATTTATTGGATAGAGACAGCCAGAAATCAAGAGGGAGGAGGCTGATAAAGAGGAAGAGAGACATAGAGACACCTGCAGCCCTACTTCACCACTCATAAAGCTTTCCCTTGCAGGTGGGGACCAGGGTCTCGAACCCAGGTCCTTGCACATTGTAATACATGTGCTCAACCAGGTGCGCCACCACCCAGCCACGTGTGTAAATATTTTATAAAGAATATTCAACTAATTAAATGTGCATATGAATAAGAAGCAACAGAGCCATACAAAGGATTTCAATGTGAAGAGTTAATGTAATCAAAGTTACTCTTCTAAAAAATTGAGAGAAAGTAGAGAACATATTTGAGGGAGTCTTTATAGAAGAGGTAAATAAACCATCCAGGAGGCCATTCCAGGAGTGTGGAGAAGAATTCATAGATATTAACTTGGAGGTGAGAGATGTGGTGAGTTACGTCAAATATATATTTTTAAAGGAACAGGCTAAAAATAAAACAAGGTAGAAGATGTAGGAGGAAGTTCTACAGAATAACTGAAATTTATTGTTTCTAATGTAAGAATATTGGGCATGCTTAAAGTCACAAAGAAATATACAACTGAGAAAGTGGTGTTAAAAATATCAGAAAATATATTTTATAATTCTGAGGAAAGTCAAAGGTATAAGATGAGATCAGAGGAAACAACAGGGCTAACATGACATACTATCTTTCACTTCTGTTTCTATCTTGCTCGACTCACAGCATTTAGGAACTATGATTCATTCAAAGATGGGAGAAGTTATTGAAACTGATGTTTGGACATATAGAGGAAGACTATAATTCTAGAATTAAGGTTGGTTTTGTGTTTGCTTTATTGAGATATATACAAAATGCATCACTTTGTGAAAAACTTTGTTTCATATAGTAAATTGCATTAGTGGTATGCTGCAATATTTCAAAAAATATTTTCGGTTAAGTGCTCTATATTGAGCTCCTATTTTTCTCTACCAGAAGTCTTGGATTTAGGAAAAATCCAACTCATGAAAAACAATAGATTTTAGCTCATTGCTCAGTAGGCTTAGCTTTCTTATAAGATTTGAAGCCACATAGTAATAAAGCACCAGTTTTTTTTTTTTTTTCTTTTTTTTTTACCTCCAAATTTCCAGTTAACTTGCACTTTGCACTTAAGGTGTATATGGTTGGAATCTGAGTGGTATTGCACCAGATAGAACACAACACACATAAATACCTAGTTTTAAGCCCCTGGCCCCCCACCATCTCTTTCTCTATCTCCCTCTCCATTTAGTTTTTGTCTCTGTCAGAAAAGAAAATGAAAAAAAAAATTGGCCGTGATGAAGGGTGGAGTGGCAGAAAGAGAGAAGTGTATCCTCACAAGAACTTCTCTGAGTGTGAGCAGACAGCTTCAGTTTAGAGAAACTTCCAGGAATGTAATCAGATAGTCAGTTAACCCTTCAGGTATCATAACTGTATTTTTGAGATAGCTGCATCTCATTAAGATCTGTAATTTGTGACATTATTATAGTTCTTTGGTCTAAACTATTATTACTGCTTAGATTCTTATCTCAAATCTGATAAAAATAATTATTTGAGATAATGTTGAAGGAGTAGACACCATGATTCATATCCTCTGATATCCCTGAAACTATGACTGAACACTCTTTTACCGCCATTTATAACAATATATTTCATTTATTTTTATTTATTTTGGATAGAGACAGAGAAATTGAGGGAAGGGACATATAGAAAGGGAGAGAGACAGAGACATCTGCATCACTGTTTTACCACTTATGAAGCTTCCTTCTGCAAGTGGGGATCAAAGGCTTAAATTCAGATTCTTAAACACTGTAATGTGTGTGCTCAAGCAGGTGCACCACCACCCAACCCCCAGTATTATTCTTTTCTGCCATTTTTAACATTATTAACTTATTGCTCATATGACTGACTTTCTGCTTTACAAAATTGTTTGTTGGAGGTAATGCAAAACTACCATAAAAGGCTATCCAGTTTTTCCACTTGTGTTGGATAATTGGATAACAGCTAACTTTAGGAGAAATTGGTAAACAAGTAAATTGGTTATATAAATTCTTCTCCTCCACCTCTCCCTCCTCCTTTTTTTTCTTCTTTTTACTATATTAGAAGGTTAATAGATTATAGCACAGTCATTGACACATGAGTATAATTTCTCACCTCTCTATGATAGTTGCATGCAGATTCATATATTCTTAGATATAGATATTTAAGAACTTGACATATCTTATTACTAAGAGCAAAACTACTCTTACATATTGGAAATAATTAAAATAATTTTCCAGACATTAAAATAACATTAAAGTTTTGAGATATTCTTTCATTGGCAAGTATTCACTAATTTATTTGTTCATTTATCAGATCACTACCCCCAAACAATTCTTAAAGAGCTGCTATATATTATTGATAAGGCTAGACAACAATGACATGAATTCTCAAGAAGATTTAATCTAGGGGATATAAATAATCATGAAAAATAGCCTTTGCTTATAATTATTATTTTTGTAAAATGGAAAAATTGACAAGACCATAGGATAAGAGGGGGCATTTCTGTTGGGCATTACACTGGCTCTTGCTGCTCTCTGATATGTCCCTCCCTGTCTTGTGCCAGTTCTTTTTAAAAAAACACCTGCATGATATCATTTAGGTTTCTGATCAACAGGTTTCTGTTCACCCCTACACTGCTATTCCCCTGACAGAAATGGAGTCTTTTACATACCTTGACCCATTTATATACGGCCATTTAGAAAGAGGGAGATGTCAGGAAATTGTGAGGATGTGGTTGAGCTTGGCGGGGCTTGAACCTGAGGGGTGCATCCAATCCTATTAGTCTCTCTCTCTACCGAGAGTTTGAGCAAGAAGGGACAGTAGTAACCCCAAAGGTGTGCCTCCTCCTATCAGACTCCCTGCCTCACAAAGTGCCCCGCATTCCTGATATTATGGCCATTAGATGAAAAGAAAGGGGGAGATTTTGGGCATTAAACCAGCTCCCCCCTGCTCCATGCTGCATTGCTAATAGTGTGCTCTATTTACATAATCATTGTTTTGCCTAAGACCTTCTCTGCCTGCAGGGTATTGGTTAATCCCATTGGTTAGAACCTTCACAGCGGCTGCTATGGAAGCTTTCTACCTTCAAGCTCTTTTCTCTACCCCCTCTCCTAGCCATTTCCTTTTCTGATTTGCCACTTTCGGTTTCTAAGATATAAAGGTGCTGTCTCTGATCAATAAAGGCATTGCATTGTGTTCCCGCTCCGCCATGAGTTCCTGGTCTCTCTCCTGCATCACTGAGTAAGCAGAAGCCCAGGTTGGCTCCGGTCGAGTTCTCTCCAACCCAGAGAGCATGTGCCCAGGAAGAAACACCCTCATGCTAGCCCGGCACATTTCCACACAATTCCCACCACCAGATCTCTGTATCCCATACCCTTGCTTGCTAGCTTTTCCATTCTTTATCCCTCTGGGAATATGGATGCAGAATCATTATGGGGTACAGAAGGTGGAAAGTCTGGTTTCTGTAATTGCTTCCCCACTGAACATGGGCATGGGCAAGTCAATCCATACTCCCAGCCTGTCTCTATATTTTCCAGGCAGGACAGGGATCTGGGGAGGTGAGGCTCTGGGACACACTGGTAAGGTTGTCTGCTCAGGGAAGTCAGATTTGCATCATGGTATCATCTGAAACTTGGTGTCTGAAAAAGAGTTAAGAAATAAAGCAGACTAGCTATCTACAAAATGGAGGACCCCACAACACTTCATCTGCACTATTCCAGCATTTAGGTCCATGATTGCTCAACAATTTGTTTGGCTTTGTATGCTAACTCTCTTTTCAGCCACCAGGTTCCAGATGCTAACATGATACCAACCAGACTTTACTGCACAGATGACCCCACCAATGTGTGCTGGAGCTCGGCTTCCCCAGAGCCCAACCCTACTAGGGAAAGAGAGAGGCAGGCTGGGAGTATGGATAGACCCGTCAACTCCCATGATTAGCAGGGGAAACAATTACAGGAGCCAGACCCTCCACCTTCTGCATCCCACAATGACCTTGGATCCATACTCCCAGAGAAAAATAAAGAATAGAAAAGCTATCAGGGAAGGGAATGGGATACAGAGATCTGGTGGTGGGAATTGTGTGGAGTTGTACTCCTCTTATCCTATGGTTTTGTTAATGTCTCCTTTTTTAAATAAAATTAAAAAATTAAAAAAGAAATAAAGCAGAACAAATTGTTGACTAATCATGAACCTAAAGGCAAGAATATTGCAGATGAAGACTTGAGGGTCTCCATTTTGGAAAAGGCTAATAGGTCTATTTTCAGTATATTCCAAGGGCGCCATGACTTTAATAGTTTTCTTTTACAGAGCTTGGTACTCTTTTTTCTTTTCACATATTATGCCAGCTAAGAATATGAAACTACTCTTAGTAAACTACAGTGAATCTTGTGTGATCAGCAAATTACACAAGTCTCCCCCAAATGCCACCTCCTCAGTACACACACACACACACACACACACACACACACACACACACACACACACACACCCTGAAAATAAGTAACCCTGGATTGATATAGCATAACACCATCCAATACCAAATTTTCTGCACTGTTGTTCAACTATCTGTTTTTTTTTTTAATTTTTTTTAAATTTTATGTTTTGTAGTTTGTCATCTTATTTCTTACTTCTTAGTTGTTAGATGGTTGCCACACCCACAGCTTACATCTTCATTACACACACACACACACACACACACACACACAAATGAACAAAAAGCAAAATGTATAAAGGCATAATAAGCTAACTTCGTTTTTCCAGAGTCTTTATTAATACAGGGATTTTCTCATTGAACAATTTCTACTTACATTCATTGACTATAACTACACCAATTGGTAGCATCTGTTCTGATATTTTTAAAAGGAAGAGAGGAGTGTAAGGACACTGGCAAGGCAATTCTAAGTGATAATTATGTTTTATGTTATGTATTTCATCATATTTATTTCTAAATGTAGAATACTTAGGATTCTTGTTTGTTAAGAAAGAAACTAAATTGCTTAATGTATGTGTCAATGCCAATTGATGTATTCAAATGTATGAACCAGAGAAAATTAGAAATCACTTTATGATGAAAAAAAACTCGACTTTATATTTTCATTATGCACAATTTAGAAGTCTAAACTATTTTGTAACTTCTTCCTTTTTTATTCAGTTTTTTTTTTAAAGGTTTAACTCATGAATTAAATTTGCATTTAATTTCATAAGTACTTTCATTACAAGGGCATATGCACAATTCTGTTTATACATATACCAGACATAAGTGATACAGAAATATAAATCAACTTTCATTGTTGTCACCAGTGCTTTATAATCTGAACAAGCTCTAGAAAAGATCTGATATTGTGCACTACAATTAGCTTGGGTGTGCTTTAAATTTCCTTTTACTGTACATTTTGAAAAATGCTGCCTATATACTGTGATCTATACCTAGATTACTGATAATGAAGTAATAGGCATTTTTTTTTTCAAATTGTCTATGGTCAAATATAGGGAAATAAGAAGGAAACAGGGAAATAGCATGCTAACATTTACTAATATTGGAGCAAATGTTGATGAATTGAGATAGCAAAAGGCAAGACGATGGACAATTTTTAAACTGAAATACAGCTGACCTTACAGCCACATAGGAGATAACATTCAGTGTATTCACAGTAATGATTGCCGTTTATCTACATTGCGTGGAAGAGTAGATTTTAACTCCAGGTACAATTTGAACTGAATATTGTATCTTCCCATTTGTCAACTGTGTGACTAAAAGCTATGTAACTTAGCCTCAGTTTCATTGTAAAGTAGAATGAAGGTTAAGGCGAAAGGAACTAACAAAACAACTGAAACATAATAGATATGATTAGCTCTATCTATAATAACTCATATAACCTCAGTTATAAAGTATACATGTTGTTCTTTCCAGTTACATCTAAAATAAAACTCTCTCCTAATCTTTACATTCATCTCCAAATGCTGATATATTCAACCTACATACTTGTATGTCAAGTGTTTCAAATTTATTATGTTCAAAACTGAATTTCTGATCTAAACAATCATTTAGTCTTCCCAATATAGGCAATGAGAATCTCTTCTATTTATTGAGTCTGTCAAAAAATGTAAAAAGGAAGTTATTTGGAATTCTTTTGCTTTTATATCATCTCAAAAACTGATATTTGATTAAGTGTCATCTCCTTCAAATTATATCCTATCAGTTTTGCAATGTCTCTGTTGCTATTTTCAGGCACAAACTACTCTTGTCTTCAGTCTGATTGTGATAGTCTACTAATGAATGTACCTCCTCCCCAGTTCCTGCCTGCCCCACTCCTCAAAATCTGTGTTTGACCTGAAAAACGATGGAATCATCTCACAACTCTGCAATGATCAAAAATCTCATCTTTTCTTTTCTACTATTTTATTTAGTGGTCATTTATTGGATAGAAATAAAGAGTCAAGTGGAAAGGGGGAGATAGAGGAGAAGGAGAGAGAGAGAGAGAGAGAAGGAGAGAGAGAGATACTGCAGGTGGAGACTAGGGGCTTGAACCTGGGTCCTTACACTTTATAATATGTGCAATCAACCAGATGCACCACTGCCTGGCCCCCAATTCATCTTTTCATCTCTCTCAGAAAAAAAAGTCTACATCCCTAGAAGCCATTATTAGTTCCTATAGTGTTCTTGATAATTTCACTTCTATGTTAGATCTTTGATTTCTCTACTTCTATCTTAACTCTAGTTTACTATACTCCATACTTGTTATTTGTTTAGCAGAGCAAGTACACATGGACATGAAGAATTATTCAGTTGTAGGAGAGGAGTGAATAGAAAACTTTTGTATTTACTATTGACCAACACACTCTACCCTGCACATTAGTTCTCATTCTTTCAGCAGCCTTCCCTCCCCCTTCCACAATTTATTTTTTTAATTTAAGTCTTTAAAAATAGTCTGTTTAAATATTCATTCCTCATCTCCATCTTCATCTCTCAGGATAAAGTTAGAATAACAAGAAAGAAACCTATCTGAAAGAACTCTTTCCTTGGCACCAGGCTTGATTAAGCACCTCAGGTCATGATTAACTGAATAGGGGTGAATTTGTTGAACTTCTATATTAACATGACTTGTTAATGAATTGCCCTTTGGAATTTTTGGGGGAAATGCTCACAGCATCTGTATTCATGTGTGGCTGGCTACAGTCAAGGCAGAAGCTGTACATTCCTCAGGAACCTGCCACTGTAGAGAACTCTTGTAATTTGGGGGAATGTAGAGAGCACTCTGCTTCTACCTTTAGCTTCTTGCAACTTCTATTGACAAAGCAAAACAGCATGCTCTTTAGCAACAGGAAAATGTTCTCACTGAAAACTCTGTTCTTACTGAATGACTGAGAGGCAGTAAATCACTAGCACATATTTACATCATAATTCTGACTAAATCACCAACTCAGTATTGACTTCAGTGATTCTCTAGGATGTTAATATTCTTCCACTCAAATAGGTGTTACAAATCCTTTTGCAATACTCTCAATTCAGCAATGAGTTCTCTTGTTATTGAGAACTTCTGTATCTGTTCATGTTATAAATTGAATTGTTTCTCTTTTGTAAAATTATCTACCTACATTTTTTTATTATCATATTTCTTTTTTTTTTTTTCCTCCAGAATTATTCCCAGGGCTCAGTGCCTGCACCAGGAATCCATTGCTCATGGAGACCATTTTTTTCCCCTTTTGTTGCCCTTGTTGTTGTTGTTATTATTATTGTTGTTGCTGTTGTTGGATAGGACAGAGAGAAGTGGAGAGAGGAGGGGAAGAGATGGGGAGAGAAAGAGACACCTGCAGACCTGCTTCACCACCTGAGAAGTTACTCCCCTGCAGGTGGAGAGCTGGGGGCTCAAACCGGTATCCTTTGGGGTGTCCTTGCACTTTGTGCCAAATTTGTTTGGTTTAGCAGAACACTGCTCAACTCTGGTTTACAGTGGTGCTGTTATGAATTGAACCTGGGAGTTCATAGCCTCAGGAGTGAAATATATTTGCATAACCATTATGCTGTCTCCTAACAATATAGGTCTTTAAAAAGCATCCATTAACTCTGAATGTGACCTTTTGTGTTAAATCTTAAAGGTAATTAAGACAAAGCCACTAGCAAGGAGCCCTCAACCAATAGCATGTGTAAAATTTCCTTTAAAAAGGGAAATTTAGAAATGACATACAGAAAACAGAATATGTGACTAGTCATAGAAAACGACCCCCTACAAGGTGGAAAAGATAGCATAATGGTTATGTGAAAAAGTCTTGTATGGTTGAGGCTCTGAAGTTCTAGGTTCTATCCCCAATGCCAACATAGGTCAAAGGTGAGCTGTGCTCTGGTTTCTCTCTTTTCCCCTGCATTTCCTTCATTAAAATAAAGATATATATATAACTTATGTCATTGCCTTTTTCACAAGTTTCTATTTTCTAGATTTTCCCATTTGTTACTCTTGATTTTATTATTGTGTTCCTCTATTAGAATTAAATATTTTTTAAAAAGAATTAAATATCGGGGCTGGGCAGTAGTGAACTGGATTAAGCGCACATAGTGCTAAGGAAGTTTAAAGACCTGCACAAGGGTCAGGATTCAAGTCCCCAGCTCCAGACCTTCAGGGTGATCACTTTGCAAGCAATGAAGCAGGTCTGTTGGTGACTTTCTCTTCCCCTCTGTCTTCCCCTGCTCTTTTAATTTCTCTCTGTCTTATCCAACAACAGTGGGGAGGAAAATGATGACCAACAGGAGCAATGAATTCATAGCATAGGCACTGAGCCCCAACAATAACCTAGAAGGCAAAAATAAATAAATAAATATGAATTCTGGGATATCTGCTTATTTGTTCTTAACCTTCCTCAGACAATGGAGTAGGTATCTCATAAATATTTATTGAGTGAATGCTTGTATTTAAGGAGATTTCAAAAGTATAACCCTCTCTACATGCCCTGTTAGTTAAACCTTCTAATGCAGAGTATTTGCCATCTCTAATTTTCCCACTTACCAGTGGATATTTTTAGAATGATAGAAGCCATCTCTTTACCTGGAACCTATTTTAGTATGATCCCAGATGGCACCATCTGGATCTTAAGATTTGACTGAGCACATATTTATTTATTTGTTTGTTTATTATTTACCAGAACACTGCTCAGCTCTGACTTATGGAGGTGTGGGGGATTTAATCTGGGACATTGGATTCTCAGGCATGGGCATTGGATCCAGGCCACATATGACAACCATTATGCCCTACTTAGTGAACTATCTACTAACCCTTCATTCAGGATCTTAACTTGTTCCAACAAGAAGCTTAACTTCTAACTTTGTTCTTTCCCTTGGCTAGGGCATTTTTCACAAGACAAGCTTTTTGACCTCTTTAAAATGTGTAGTCATATATATGTATTAAACCTCATCAGTTTTTAAATATGATTTTCAATCAGAACCTGCTTAATAGTCTTATAATAAAGACACATTTCCATTCTGTGGAACTAAAGATTATAGTAAAGTATAACAATATAAACAATACCCTATTATTTGTGCTATAAGGTTATGAGATTTTTTTAATGTATAAATCCCCCCCAATATTTTTATTAACAAAAATCTTGCAAGCAAATGCTACTCATTATTAATTCAGTAGATTTATAGTTAGCACCCATCATGTCTATCCCTTATGTTTTTCACCATAGAAATGCACTTGAATGACTCAGTCGTTTCTCTTTAGGATTTCATGTTTAGTTGGAAGATTGAGAAGTATATAAATAATAAATATACAGTAAAGAAAGACTATCTAAAGGAAAAGGTTTTTATCTTTTCCTGGCCTTGAATAAGTGAGAGCAGGCAAAATATCTGACCTGGTTACTGTGCTGCTTTGTAAAGTACTTATTTCAGATTCTATCCTGGCCTCTTCTTAATTGAAGAAAATTTCAATGTTAGGATTTATTTTTTCTTTCTTTTTCTTTTTTTATTATTTATTTTCCCTTTTGTTACCCTTGTTTTATTGTTGTTGTAGTTGTTACTGTTGGATAGGACAGAGAGAAATGGAAAGAGGAAGGGAAGACAGAAGGGGAGAGAAAGATAGACACCCGCACACCTGCTTCACCACCTGTGTAAAATTTATTATTTAAACCAGGCCTGCAAAGGAATAAAGCATGTTAACTCTTAAACTCTAATTCCTTGCATATTATACTTCTTCATGGAACATTTGTGAATTAAAGAGACATACAATTGGGACCTGGGAGATGATTAAGTGGTAGAACACATGATTCCATGCCTGTGCTTTTGGGTTCAGTTCTTGGCATTATATGAAATCATGAGTAGAGACTGGTGGAGCTTCATGAATGGCAGAACAGTACAATGACAGTGTTTCTAAAAATATTGAATAAGTTGGTCTGGGATGACACTCAGTAGCATCACACAGCCCAGGATGGCTTCGTGCTTCAACAATGCATAAAAAATTTCTCTAAAGAAAGACACAATAGAGACAGAGAATCAGAAAGAATTAAAGAAACAAAAGCACCAAACTTCCCTCAGTGTGGTGGTAGCCAATCTTGAATCAGGGCCAGTCAAATGGCAAAGCAGTACGGTATATAATTGACCTATTTCACTGACCCACAGTCTCCATTTTATGGATATTAAGGGTCCTGACTTCCAGTTATGTCCCTGTGAATTTGTCTATTACAGCTTAATCTTGCTCTCTGGAGTTATCTTAGGAATGTATTGATCAGTTCTACATCCTTCTTTTTCTATTAACTGACTGGTATATGTAAGTAAGAAATGTTTTTCCCTGTTTCTTGTTCAGAAGTCTAAAAGCCTCTCTTCATTATTTTTACTTTATCCATTTCAAATCAGCATATTTTCTTTTTTCTAAAATATGAATTTCTATAGTATAGTAATTGTAACCTACTATATTAGACAAAATTCACACCTACAAATCATGCTGATGTGGGTCCTTCTCTATTTTGGGTCCTGTAGTAGTTAAAACAAATTAGTTCCAAACTTAATGACTTAAAATAAGTTTAAAATGCATTGACAAGGCTAAGCTCCTTCTGAATTTTCTAATCAGTTCTTACCCTTTTTATTACTTAAATTTTATTTATTTATTAATGAGAAAGATAGGAGGAGAGAAGGAGTACCTGGTTTGGTGGTGGAAAATATTTGTAAATCAGGGAAGTAAATAGTGAACTCTACTATAATATTCAGAAAATATTTATAGAAAAAAATGCCTGAGATGCATACTGAAGTTGAAATAATTGAGATTACTGTTTTCTCATTTTGAGAGTGAGAGGAGAAATACATTTTTTTAAATTCTGTAATTCTAGAAAAATTTTAAGGCGTGAAAGGGAAATCTGAAATATCTTATCCCTCATTCAGTTCTCCACAATGTAAATTGTAGAATGCTGAACAATGTCCACAGTTAGTGTTTAGACAGTAATGGAGAGACTGAGAGGATCCTAAATAAACCTCATTAAAGATGTAGTTTCATGGAGAATCAGTCATATATTTATCTGTGTAGTTTTTTTAGGGACACTGTGTAACACCTTTTGTTAAGGAATCTGTAATTATGATAGAGTTGGTGGTGGGGCAATGATTGCTATATGGAACTCAAAAAAAAAAAAGAAAGAAAGAAAAAAGAAAGAAAGAAAAAGAAAATACTTGTATGACTTGACTAGTTTCAGGATTTTTTTTGCATTTATATGGCCAGCTAGATCAGACATGTAACTCTGCAAAGTGCAACACTGTGAAAGCCTGCAAACACCGATTTTCAGATGTGGTTCTCGTCTCCACTTTCACATTTTTACTAGCACTCTATTCACTAAAACACATTAGGTAGTCCTTCTGAAAGTCTGGTTGGAGAACTCTGTGCTATAACAAAGAGAGGAAGAGAAGGGGCAAAGAAACCTTGGCTTCAGTGCAACCTATCTGCCACATGTGGTTACATAGATCTTTTCAGTTCATTTTTCAGTTGTCCCTAAATTAGGATCCAAAAATTTCAAGCATCATAAAAGTTGCTATATAAACAGCCACCCTATTTTATTTAGATAGATATTTTCTGTTTATGACAGCTATAGAATCTGAGACAACAGATATTATGTATGACCTCTGTGACCTTGAACCAAACTCCAGTCAGTATTATCAAAGTTCTTAACTTTTTTTTTTGTTTATTTGTTTTTTTAAAAAAGTATAGGAGTGTCAGGCAGTGGTGCACCTGGTTGACTGTATAAGTGACCAAGCACAAGAACCCTAGTTTAAGTCTTTGGTCCCTTCAGGGGGGAAGATTCAGGAGCAGTGATGCATTGTTGCAAATGTCTTCTTTCCTCTCTCCTTTCTGTCCCCCTTTCCTTTCTGTCTTATTAAAAGAAGAACAAGAATGGAGGAGGGGGAGCAGGAAGGGGAGGTGGAGGGACCTCACCTTGTAGAGCAAACAAGACACTTTACCATAAAAGTAAGGATCCAGTTTCTAGTTCTTGAACACTACATGATGAGAGCACCACATAATAGTACCACACAATATGGAATCTTCATGAAAGTGAAGTAATGCTATGGTATTTCTGCCACCCCTCCCACTCCCTTCATCTTCTCACTCTCCCCTACCCTGCCCCCCATCTTTCATTTTGTTTTTATTTTTTAATATTTTATTTATTTACTTATTTGACAGAAACAGAGAAATCAAGAGGGAAGGGAAAGATAGGGAGAGAGAAGAAGAAACACCTGCAATACTGTTTTGATGCTTGCAAAGCTTTCCTTCTGCAAGTAAACAAGGTATGCCACCACCCAGGCCCCAGTTTTTCACTTTATATGATAGAAGAAAAAAATATCCATGCAGGCACTAAAAAGAAAACGGCATAATGGGAACTATTCATAATTAGAGACAGGCATACCAGGAATTACAGAAATATCTATGGGAAAAAGTTGATAGCAGAGCTTAGTATTAAAATGACTTGATCATTTGTAATCTGCGAGGTGGTAAGAGGCAGCATGTCAGATTTGCTCATTTGGGTTTTAATTCAGGTCCAGCATATGTCAGAGTAGAGCCTTGGTCTCTTGCAAAAATAAATCTTTTAATAAATTAAATTGCTGGATTTTAAGACCTATTGTATTGGTGAATCCAAAAGATGACTATCTCAAAGTCACTTGTTTTAACTTATCTAACTGTAAATGTTTAAAATCTGCAGTGTTATTCACATTTTAATTCCTGGTTTTATGTCTATAAAGAATTAACTGACATAAAAACACTGTAGGGAGTCGGGCGGTAGTGCAGCGGGTTAAGCGCATGTGGTGCAAACTGCAAGGACCTGCATAAGGATCCCAGTTCGAGTCCCCCGCTCCCCACCTGCAAGGGAGTCTCTTCACAGGTGGTGAAGCAGGTCTGCAGGTGTCTAGCTTTCTCTCCCCCTCTCTGTCTTCCCCTTCTCTCTTCATTTCTCTCTGTCCTATCCGGCAACGATGACATCAATAATAGCTACAACAATAAAAGAAAAAAACAAGGGCAACAAAAGGAAATAAAAGAAAAAACACACACACTGTAGGTAAAATTACATTTCACTACTTAGAGACTTCTACTTACCATTCTATAAAAACTAATGAGAATTTTGCTTACCATGTTCATTTTTTTAAACTAGAAATATCTTTCAGTATATGATAAATATCATTCAGTATATTCTCCAAATAGAATTATGGAAAATAACCTTATATTTGCACAAAGATGCTCAGGGAATGAGGATTGTTGTTCACTGGAACTATTTAGAACATAAATCAGTGCCTGATTATTTTATAAAATAAAACAGAATAATCATTCAGGATAAGAGAAAAATAAAGCTGAACACCTAAGGCTGAAACAATATCAATCTAAGGTATTTGGGAGTTAATAAATCAGTAGAAATACATATTTAACTGTGTTTCATAGTACTAGCACTAAATAGAACCTGCTTAAAAAGATTTACTATAATTTAACAAAAATGCTAATAATCAGTGCTTGCTGTATATAAAACATTACATGTATACACACACACACACATATACACACACACCCCTACATACAAAATTCCAAAGTATCATGTACTATACAATATTGAAGATAAGAAAAACTTAAGACTCATACCTGATAGAAAGAACACATAAATATTAAAAGAGTTTATAGTGTGTGTTGAGTATATATACACAAGCTATATTCAATGGAAAAGGTAAGACAATTTTAATTGGCACCAAGATTATCTCTGGGGCTCGGTGGTATCTGCACTATGAGTCCACTGCTCCAGCTAACCATTCTCCCCCCCCCCCCATTTTTTTTTTCTATTTTGTGTGATAGGGCAGAGAGAAATTGAGATAGGAATTATATAGAGAGAGGAGGAAAGACACCTGCAGTCATGCTCATGAAGCATCACCCATGCAGGTGGGAAGAAGGGCTCCAATTGAGGTCCTTGTGCATGGCAAAAAGTGCACTCAACTGGGTATGCCACCACCCAGCCCCCACATCAGTTCTTAAAAATTCTGGACAGTAAGGCAAGTCAAATCTGAGGAGAACATGACATTTTCACTTAAGTACTGCTATTTGCCTTATAGTCATCTTTTAGTCACCCTAGATAAGAAACTCCAGTATTTTTTCTCTTTTACTTCTAGCATAAAATATAGATAGCTTCAGGTTTCCAATATAATTTTATTGTCACCAACACTCAGTGATGATTCTTGATCTCCAGGTTGTCTTAAATAAGATAAACTAGAAAGGCAAGCTGTTTTTCAGTATTAACCTGACCTGAGTAAATCAAGAGGCAAGAACTTTTCAGTACTGCTCAGCTCTGGCTTATAGTGGTGTTAGGGATTGAACCTGAGGCCTCAGAGCCTCAGGCATAAACATTAAGCTATCTCTCCAACGCCCTACTTAATTTTAATTAATACTGTTAATTTTATATCAAGGAACTGCTCAGCTCTGGTTTACAGTGGTGATGAAGATTAAATTAGGGACTGTTAGTACCTCAGACATGAAATACATATATGCACTATGCAATCTCCCCAGTCCTCTCTATAAATTATCTCCATCAGAGATATCTTATTCTCAATACTTACTTTCTAAATAAATAAAAAGGAACATTTTTTACTTAGTAGTCCCACAAACTCAGTCAATATACTCCTCTTTTGATAGATGGGGTAGAGATTTGGCTACACTGAAGAAAGTTTGTTACTGTTGCATATCAAATACCTGTAAGTTTTTTTGTTGTTCACTCTTCAACCTCAGGATTTACTTCCTCTTCAATTCTGTTAAAATTGCTAACTTCCTCTATGAAGAAAGTTCTTTGAAATGAATGTCTACAGAATAATTCAATTACTTATAAGGGAGGATTATTTTCCTCTAAGATATACTTTGCTAAATCTAAAGTCTTTTTCCTTGTTTATAGTTAGAAATGAGGTGATACCAGGCATTTTGTAGAGTTCAAGGCTTATGCACTATGATAAACAGAAATGCCTTTCTCTAGCAGAGAATTACGTGACCTACTTATTAATATTCAGAAACTGAGAAATGCAGATATAAACTTGTAAAAGCCAAAATTAACCAGAATACATTTAGAAATTTTATTGACTTTATTAAAGAGTACCTGAACAGGGCAGTATCCTATCTAATGAGTAGGAAGACTCTACTAGTGACTTGCACAGATGGAAGGTTTTATAGCTATAAAAATGGTGGGACAGAACAGCTAGCAAAAAAAGGGATTATTTCAGCACTGGTGCTGAATAGGAAACTCCAGATTAAATTGTTTTGAATTCAATTTTTTGGAGAGGCCAAAACTCTAATTGGGAGTAATTAGAGTTATTTCTTTTTCTTTTTTTTTTTAATTTAAGAAAGGAGACATTAACAAAACTATAGAATAAGAATTGTACAGTTCCGCACAATTCCCATAACCCGATCTCCACATCCCACCCCCTCCCCTGATAGCCTTCCCATTCTCTATCTCTCTGGGAGGATGGATCCAGGGTCGTTGTGGGTTGCAGAGGGTGGAAGGTCTGGCTTCTGTAATTGCTTCCCTGCTGAACGTGGGCATTGGCAGGTCAATCCATACTCCCAGTTTGTCTCTCTCTTTCCCTAGTAGGGTGGGGCTCTGAGGAAGTGGAGC
Source organism: Erinaceus europaeus (assembly GCF_950295315.1). Lineage (NCBI taxonomy): Eukaryota > Metazoa > Chordata > Mammalia > Eulipotyphla > Erinaceidae > Erinaceus > Erinaceus europaeus. Next base: position 44,398,680 of record NC_080171.1, on the reverse strand, counting down.
TCCAGTACATACTGATGGGGTCCGTCTGTCCAGGGAAGTCTGGTCAGCATCTCGCTGGCATCTGGAACCTGGTGGTTGAAAAGAGAGTTAACATACAAAGCCAAACAAATTGTTGAACAATCATGGACCTAAAGATTGTAATAGTGCAGATAAAGTGTTAGGGGTATTCCCTGCATGCTCTTGTGTACTTCTGCTTTCAGGTTTATATTTTTCCCCTAGTTTATGGGCACAGGTGAACCTATGCTCTATCTCAGGGGATCTGGACTATATCTAGGTTTTGGGGACTTTACTGGGGAGTGGAACACCTGGAATGGAATTGGAGAATACTATGAAAGGAAAGGTCTCACCCGAGTGATGAAGATGAAGGGTTGTCATTCCACACCTGAAGTCTCTGGTCACAGTCTGAAGTGAAGCATGCTGGGGTGGCACTCATGTTGATTAGGTTGCGATCCACGGATGCAATATTATTTGATTTGAATTGAGAGCAGCATGCAGAAAAGTGGGCCCCACCCTAAGGTTCCAGGACTGGGGAAAATATAGGCTCTATAGTAGAAATGTGAGGTTCCTGTTATGTCAAGAACTTCTTAAAACACAGACTGAGTCTTTTTAATACATAGGCTGTCTTTGATATGTTCTCTCTTTTCTTTTTCTACTTCTGTTCTTTCTGATCAAACCTGGGTTGTACACCTAGCAAAGCAGGTATCTTCCCAAGTGAGTTATCTGCCTGTTATTTCTGTTTTAGGAAAAAAAGGAAAAAAAAAAAAAGGCCAAAAAGGCAGATGTCACTGACCTCCATCTTTCTAATCACGTATGCTTTGTTCTTAGAGAAAATAGAACCTAAAGCTAACTCGCAGATTTACACTGAGAAAAGTTAAAATATTTAGTAATAATTACGAAAGTACAACACATAGAAAATGCAGACTAGAAAAAGTCTTGGCGGGAGTGTCTAATATAATTCATTTGAGAAAGGGTAGACTTAAAAAAAATCAAATTCATCCATTCATTTCAAACCTACCACAGTTTGGAGTATACAACAGGGTCCAGAGTGATGGGATAGGTATGGTGACTGAAGGGAGGATGTATGGATAGAGAGATGAAGAGAAAAGAAAAAAATAAAATCCTTCCTCTTCTCTTTGTTTGCCTGGTTGTTGAGATTCTGATAATAAATATGATAAAACTATAAAGACAGGAATGCTTATTCTTAAAATACAGACAAATCTAGCAATGGTGGCAAACCTCCATGTAATGTCAAATAATGCTAGATTACATGTTATGTCAAATTACTCTAATTCATCCAGAGATGTAGGCAGGATATAGATGGATGAATTATGGTTGAAAGGTTTTGTCTTTTCTCTAATTTCAAGTTTAACTAGTGTCTTCTATTCTGGTTATTTGTGTTAGTATACTTCCTTTCACCTTTTCCTCCTTTGACTATGTTGTGCATATATAAGTTCTTCTAAATCCCTTCTGAATTTTTTAGAGACTGAACACATAAACAACTATGGGGCTGATTATCTGTATGTATGGGAAAGACCTAGGAAAGCTGAATGAATATTATCACTTAATCTTAGACACCAATTTAAACAGGTTAACAAATGCAGAGGACACTTGGATGGAAATAAAAATATCAGTTAAAAGTTGGCTTTACAAAATACACAGTAAAGCAAAAGCCTATAGATTTATGTTCTGTTGTCTTCATTGATTAGGTGTTCCCTAGGAGACACCCTTATCTTTCTTTCAAAGACAGCCTCCATTGTTCCTTTAGGAGTCAACTTATGAAATTACCTTTTTGTCAAAGATATATTTGAAAGCAGTGGTATATTGTTGCTCCTCTGTACCTGATTATGCCTCTTCACTTTTCATGTCCACACTTAGATGATTTTTCCCCCTGTAAGCCTTCTGTTGAACTCCCCATCCTTTTATAACCACCAAACTATACGGCTTTGTTTTATATCGGCTTGTATCTTCTCACTTTCTACTCAAACCTAACTTCTTGGACTCTCTTTTTACTTTAAATCTCAATAACTACCATAGAACATAGAATGTACTATGTACTGATAATTTATTAATCTACTATTTATTTATTATTCTTTAATTTTTATTTATAAAAAGAAAACACTGACAAAAACCATAGGATAAGAGGGGTACAGCTCCTCACAATTCCCACCCTCAGAAATCTGTATCCGATCCCCTCCCTTGATAGCTTTCCTATTCTATATCTATCTGAGAGTACATACAGACCCAGGGTCATTAGGGGTGCAGACGCTGGAAGGCCTGGTTTCTATAATTGCTTCCCAGCTGAACATGGGTATTGACAGGTGGATCCAGAGTATTGCTGAGCTCTGATTTATGTTGTGGTAATGCTGGGAACTGAATCTGGCACCTTAAAGTCTTAGGCATGAGAGTCTTTAACAGACACTATACTATCTCCCCAGCCTTACACTGCTATTCTGTGTATGAGATATTCTCAGATATTTTGAAAAGGATATATATTTCATTAAAATATACTTCTAAAAATCATTCCTGCTCCTAAGTAGGGTGTCATAGAAAGGATGAATAGATACTTTCTATAGAGACCTTATTTTTAATTTCTTTCATTTCTTTATTTATTTATTATAAAAAGGAAACATTGATAAAACCATAGGATAAGAGGGGTACAACTCCATGCAGTTCCCACCATGAGAACTCCTTATCCCATCCCCTCCCCTGATAGTTTTCCTATTCTTTAACCCTCTGGGAGTATGGACCCAGGATCTTTATGGGGTGCAGAAGGTGGAAGGTCTGGCTTCTGTAATTGCTTCCCTGCTGTACATGGGCATTGACAGGTTGATCTATATTCCCAGCCTGACTCTCTTTTTCCCTAGTGGGGCAGGGCTCTGGGGAAGAAGGGCTCCAGGACACACTGGCTTGTACCTTCTCACTTTCTACTCAAACCTAACTTCTTGGACTCTCTTTTTACATTACGGGTTTTTCTCTGTATGTGACTTTTTGTTTTTCTCTTGAAGCCTTTAGGATCCTTTCTTTATCCTTATTTCTTTTCATTGTAACTACCCTGTGTCTTGGTGTCTTCAGGTCTGGGTTGATTCTGTTTGGGACTCTCTGGGTCTCTTGAATCTTAGTGTCCTTTCTGTTGTTCAGGTCTGGGAATTTTCTTCTATTATTTCCTCTAGAATGTTTGCTTCCCCTTCCTCTCTTTCTTCCTCTGGCAGGCCAATTATATGAATGTTACTTCTTTTGAGATCATCCCATATGTCTCTGTTGTTGTTTTCAGTGTCTCTCAATCTCTTTTTGAGCTCTTTTACCTCTTTCTTAGTTTTCTCTAGCTCATCCTCTGTCTGGCTAATTTCGTTTTTTGCTTCTGTTAGTCTGCTTTCCCTTCCCTCAGCTTCTTTCTTCAGTCAGCTATTTCAGCTTTCAGTTCTCCAATTACCTCGAAGTAGCTAGTATTTTCTTTGAGGGTCTCATCTGTTGTTTCCCTAATTCTGCTAGCCCTTTCCTCCATAGTTGTCTTCATTTCTGTGATTATTAAGTTTACTATTGCTCACATAGTTTTCTTATCTATGGTTACTTCTGACTGATATGTAGTTTCTTCTTGGCTCTTGTCTTCATTCATTATAGTAGCAATTTTATTTGCTCTGGGTTTAATCACTTTTTTTTATTTTTATGTTCTGTTTTTCCTCAGTTGTTGTGTTTTGAGTACAAGCCACACTATACTAAATACCTTTATGACAAATGCAGTCACCAACATTGGAAATTATAATAGTAACTGAAGCAAGGATTGAAGCAGTTTAACCAATACCAGTTAGCCAAACAATGCCTCCAGTCCAAGAAATAATAGCCACCAAATCCAAATGAAAATAAAAGAGAAAGGAAAAAAGGGGTAGCACTCAGGTATGGTGAGGCTCTGATTGGTCAGATATTTGTCCCTCCAATTGGGTTTGAGTGACTTAGAAGGAAAAAAAAAAAAGAGCAAAGGGAATCAGAAAGGAAAAGGATTGGAATGACACCCCTGGGGAGCTAGGAATCTTGGTAAAGAAAAAAGCTCAGTGGGGAGCCTGCTAGTAGCAGCTCTCCAGCCCCAGGGGTCTGATTATGGGCTGGGGGGGGGGCAGTTCAGAAATAATAAAAATATTTCCTTTCTTTTTTCTCTGTTTTCTAACACAAATTGAGCTGTAGCCACCTCCTTGGTGTGACACCTAGGACCCCTTATTCACCGTCCTGCTGAAAGCCGGGTATCCTACCGTTTCCAGCAATTTTTGTCAGAGCTCATGCCAGCAGCTGCTTCCAAGTTGTCATCTTGGCTCCGCCCCCTAAAATTTATTTTTTTCACCATAAATATTGGTGGATTTCAGTTCCTGTGCAATGCCTTTACTGTTACTGTTAGACTTTTTTCCCCCCATTTTTCCTTTCTTTTCTTAAAGAAACAGAGAGAAAGAGAGATGGAGAGGGTAAAAGGATATACCTGGCAGCACTTCTCAACCACTCTTGAGGCTTTCCCTTACAATTGCAGACCAGGGATTTAAATCCAGGTCCTTATACAGAGTATTGTAGGTGTTCTACAGAGTGAGGCACCACCTGGCCACAATCAATTCCTGATTAAAGCTTGCTACTACAATCTAAAAATTATCATGAGAAATTTCATATGATAGTATGTCTCTGTTTATTGTAATTTTATGTATTTGTGTCTGTTACTGTCCTTGAATTCTGAGAATTTTCTAAATGTAGACTAGAATACACTTTTAAAAAAATATCTTGACCAATGTAACTTTTAATTTGAACTTCTCCCAAGGAAATAACTCCCCAAGAGGTAAATGATTCACCTTTTATATGCATCCTTCCTCTTCCTGCATCTTAAAATTAGCATGCTTGAATGATGTTTTTAATATGCTACAGATGAGGAAAAAGCTTATAATTTGTTCTTTAAACTGACACTTTGACACAAAACCATGACTTATAGTTATCTGTAATGTGTGGTTTGTCACTTATTTTGAATTTCTTTAATTGATGCGTCACCACTATAACAAAACAGCATTGTTTGTACTATCATATAACTTTAATATAGAATTTACTATAAAGCAAATATGAAGAGCTCCCCAAATGGCATATATATATATATATATATATATATATTCAAGCAAACATTTTCTGAAAATAGTATCATGGTACTAATTCATATCTAATGAGCTTTGAGCCATGCAATGATCTCATATTTGTCTTATTGTTAAAACTGTGGAGGTGGATAACAAGTGTTTTTACATCATGTGTGCTTTGTTAAAACAGTTAAAACAGTTTTTTTTTTCTTAAGTGGCATAATTAAAATAGAATGCTAAGTGCCCTGGGGAGACATTCACAGCTCTGTTAAAATACATGTGAAATTTCACAGATGCTAAGCCAAAATTTATAAACTATGCTCCTGAAGTCCCACTGTAAAAAGATTTTAGAATCATTTCCAAATCATTTGCAAGAATTTTGTTTTATTTAATAATATCCATTAAAATGAAAATTTCAGTCAATTTAATAAAACAGGAAAAAATCTTCGGGCTGGGTGGTGGCACAGGTGGTTGAGCACACATGTTACAATGTGCAAGGCCCAGGGATTGAGCTCCAGATCCTCACCTGCAGGCAGAAAGCTTTGAGTGATCAAGAAGCACTGCAGGTATCTCTCTCTCACTCTTTACCTTCCCCTACCCTATTTCTGGCTGTCTCTATACAGTAAATAAAGACAGAAGAATTAAAAAAGAAAATTAAATTAAAAAAGAAAAATCTGTGCAAGATTACACATATTTATATTAACTGAGAATTATAATATCTTTTCCACTTATCTTAGGCCATCAGATGGCCAGAACTGTATTAATAGTAACCATTGATTTAAAACAGTCATTACTGGTCTGTGAACAACCAACCTTCCTCCTTCCTTCTCTCATTTCTTTTCTTCTTTTCTCCTTCTTCCCTTTCTTCTTTTTTTACTTCCTTCTGTGGTTCCTTATTTTATAATAATGAAGTAAGTATATAAAATGTAGAAAACAAACAATTCTGAGTATTTAGATGATTCTCTAATAAGTTATCTGTTTTCATTACCCCATCTCTATAACTTCATCCACTATCTGTATTCATTGTTACCCGAATTTTTAATGTAATTTTGTTCAAATTACTGTTGGCTACATTAAATTTAATTTGTTACATTTGACTCTATAATTTAAGGTTAGCTGATATTGTGGATTATTGTTTTAAACTTGGAAATTTAGGGACTGAAAGATAGCTCATCATGTAGGGGTACATGCCATGTTGTAGTCCTGGTACCATATGCTAGTGCAATGGCACTAGGAGAAGCTCTGCTACTGTGGTGTCTCTCTCTCTCTCTCTCTCTCTCTGTATAATAAATTGGGCCAGGGAAAGTGAAATCACACATACATAAGGCCCCAGTGTGATTAATGGAAAATTTAAACTAAACCTAGAGTTTTTTAGTTTTAAAGAATTAATATTCCAAACTTCTACTGTGAAGTTAGATTCTAAAGCATGTGTTGACAGAATCTACTTTACTACATGATCACTGGCTTTTAAGCTGACTTTCTGAATTCATGGGATGTTGTTCATCTGGAATAAAATCAATGACAAAGGATTAATTTCAGCATCCTGGGAGTAGAGCATGTGTAAAAACAAAGAAATCAGTCAAATAAATGATTTTAAAAATTTGAATTTTACCTAGGTTCTTAACAGATATTCAACATTAGTGAAATTAACCATTTTTATAAGTTAATTTTTCCTCAGGAATTTAAAATATAGTTATTTGTAAATGTCATTAAATGACAGAAATCATGGTAAGGTCTTGTATGGTACAGTAAATCCTAACCATGGTGTTTTTAAGGTAAACCAAGTTACCAAATAACTTGGTTATAATAATAATTATTGTATTCTTTTTTAAATATTTTATTTTATTTATTTATTCCCTTTTGTTGCCCTTATTGTTTTATTGTTGTAGTTAATATTGTTATTGTCGTCATTGTTGGATAGGACAGAGAGAAATGGAGAGAGGAGGGGAAGACAGAGAGGAGGAGAGAAAGATAGACACCTGCAGACCTGCTTCACCTGCAGGTGGGGAGCCGGGGTTCGAACCGGGATCCTTATGCCGGTCCTTGTGCTTTGCGCCACCTGCGCTTAACCCGCTGCGCTACAGCCCGACTCCCAATTATTGTATTCTTAAACTCTAAGACAGAAAGGGATCTTCCTCATTTTCAGTAAAATCTGTATTTCTACCACTCCTGGGAATCTGGGGCTTATGTTCCCAAAACATGAGGGAAGTATATAAATGCCATTAACTGTTAACCCCATCAGTTTTACCTGGGACCCGTATTTATTCTTATTTAGCACAGAAGCTTGTGTAACCTCTGCATCCCTGTTGATCTGAGTTCATGGTCACAGCTAGGAACATTTTAGGTTGCACTCATTTCATTTTTTTCTTTTTATCTGAAACTAGTTGACTCATTATGGTAAAGTCCCAATGATAATAACAACAACAAAAATCTTGGAATAATATTTTTTTGTATTTTCTGATTGTACTTCTCTTGGTCAACTTTTTTATTAAGTTTTTATTTATTTTGTTAATGAGAAAGATAGATGGAGAGAGAGAAAGAACCAGACACCACTATGGTACATGTGCTGCTGGGGACTAAACTCAGGACCTCATGCTTGAGAGTCTAGTTCCTTAGCCACTGATCCACCTTCTGGACCACTGTTGGTCAACTTTTTCATATAGAGACAAAAACAGAGAAATAGAGGTGGAGACCTAGACCTAGACACCCTCCTCACCTACTTCCTATTTCATTTCCCGTACTCACTCCAAAGCTAACCTTGTCAGACAAAGTAAGGACTACAAAAGCTGGATAAGGGCAAGAGACCAGCATACTTTAATGATGGCTCTTTAGTCACTACCAGGCCACCACATCACCTGGGACACTAGTCACAGAGTCATGGAATTCCCACACAGATACGATGGGCCTAGACCTCTAACAAATCACTTTCACCACTGTCACTGTTCATCTCCATCAGCAACAACATAATGGACTCCTTTGTGAGCCCCTACAGGACTTTGTCCTCAATGTGGATCAACAATGGTATAGACTGTTCCAACATATTCTACCACTTGAGGAAGATGAGTCCTGAAATTAGTGCATCCTGGAATGTTCCTAGTTGTAACCACAGAATGGGAGCTCAGACCTACAGGGATGCAGAAATTACATAGGCTCCTGTGATGAATATGGGCCTTAGATCAAATTGATGAGGTTTACCACATCATCTTTTTATTAAATTATATGAGGTATTTATTTTGTAGCTGACTGTGCTGTTTAGCCATCTTTTCTGATTTTGCCCATACTCCAGTCCTGGACAGACACTTTTTATTTTACTCTGTTTCTGTGAATTTTTTGTATTTTCTTTTACATTCCACATGTTAACTATACTATGCAGAATTTGTTTTCTTTTTTATTTTTCTTAGCAAAATGCTATCAACTTCCATCTGCATAGTTACAAATGACAGGATCCTTTCTTTCTTTCTTGAGGTTTAATAATATTCCATTTATATATATATAATATATACAAAAAACATACAATATTATACGTGTATGATTGTACATATTTTATATGTATGGTATATGCACATGCATATGCATAATCAATACTATCTTTATCTGTTCATATATTTAGATTTTTTTCATATCTTGGTGTTTTTAGTAATACTGAAATAAATAAGGGACTGCAGATAAGTCTTTAATATCTTGTTTTCAGTTCCTTTAAATACCCAGAAAAGAAATTGCCAGGTCATATGATAATTCTGTTTTTTATATTTATAAAAGACATTTAATTTCATATGAAATAAGGTTTCATATGAGAGAGGGGAAGAGAGATGTCGGGGTATCATTCCTATACAAGTAATGCCAGAGGTGGATCCAGGAACTTAGCACATGTGAGCCCTGTATTCTACTATCTGAATTAAAGCTACAGGTAGCGCTATTTTTAGTTTTTCCTTTTCATAGAGGATTCACTTTACTTCACTCTCACCAACATCTGTTATTTCTTTGTTTTTTTCTTTTTTTAATTAATTAGTTTATTTTTTATTTAAAAAAAATTAACACTGACAAAACCATAGGATAAGAGGGGTACAACTCCACACAGTTCCTACCATCAGAACTCCATATCCCATCCCCTCCCTTGACAGCCTTTCTATCCTTTAACCCTCTGGGAGTATGGACCCAAGGTCATTGTTGTCTACTGCTATACCAACCTGAACATGTCCAATCTCATCTATTTTTCTTTTTTTTTATTATCTTTATTTACTTATTAGATAGAGGCAGCCAGAAATTGAAAGGGAAGAGAGTGACAGAGAGGAGAGGGGCAGAGAGAACCTGCAGCACTGCTTCACCACTTGCAAAGCTTTCCCTTACAGGTGAGGACTGGATGCTTGAACCCAAGTCCTTGTGCATTGTACTATGTGCACTCAACCAGGTATGCCACCACCTGGCCCCTTTCTTTCATTATTTTCTCTTTCTTTCATTCTTTTTTTAAATTTTTTTTTTTTTTTTTTTTGGAATGCTGGTACTTAGTACCTCTAGGATTTCACCATTCCCAGATGTCTGGGTTGTTTTTTTTCTCTTTCTTTTTGATAGTATGTGGGATACAAATACAGTGAGAAAGACACACACACACACACACACACACAAACAGAGAGAGAGAGAGAGAGAAGGAAAGTCACCTACAGCAATGCATTGTTCTAATACTACCCCCTGAAAATGGAGACAAGGGCCTTGAACCCAGATCCTTGTGCATGGTAACATGTGAGCTCTATTGGATAAGCTACCACTGGCCCTGTCTCTTGTACTTTTGATGAAGCTATTCTAACAGATGTAAAGTGATACCTAATTGTGGTTTCGGTTTGTATTTTTTAGATAATAAAAAGATATTGAATAACTTTTCTTATGTTGTTAGTGGTCATTTCTATGTTTTTTTTAATATTGATTTAGCGCATCTGGTCATTTTAAATGGAATTGACCTTTTATTGTTTGGTTATATGAGTTATCTATATGTCTTAAATATTAACCTCCTTTCAAATAGATGTTTTGCAAATGTTTTTTCCATTGTTTTGACTGTCCTTTTACTTTGTTAATTAATGACTGATTTGTTCTGTAGAAACCTTTTAAAGTAATGTAAACCTATGTGTCTATTTCTGCCATTGCTTTTGGTGTTAATTAAGAAAAAAACTTTTTTGTAGTAATATTCATTGAGTTTTATGCCCCTTTTTTAAAACATAGCATGCACTGTTCAGCTCTGGCATATAGTGGTGTGAGGAATTGAACCTGAGACTTTGGAGCCTCAGGCATGAGAGTCTCTTTGTATAATCACCTTGCTATTCATCCCACCCTTGGTATTAAGTTTGTTTTAAAAAAATCATCATCAAGGTAACTGTGAAGGAGTTTATTTCCTGCTTTCTTTAAGAAGTTTTATAGTTTCAGATTTTATGTTCAACAGTTTTACCCATTTTGTCATTTTAATTTACTTCTGTTTGTGGTATAAGATACATTTGAATGCTATCTGACTTTCTTTTTCTTTTTCTCTTTTGCCACCAAGGTTACTGCTAAAACTTGGCGCCTACATGACAAATTCATTGCTTTTGGCCATTTTTTCTTCTTTTTTTTGGGATAGAGACAGAGAGAAGACACATTTGTAGGGTTGTCTGTCCAGGGAAGTCAGGTTGGAATCATGGTAGCATCTGGAACCTGGTGGCTAACAAGAGAGTTAACATACAAAGCCAAACAAATTGTTGAAAAATCATGGACCTAAAGGCTGTAATAGTGCAGATGGATAGTTGGGGGTCCTCCATTTTGTAGATAGCTAGTAGGCATATTTTAGTTATATTTCAAAGGGCCTGTAGCTATACTAGTGTTTTTTTTTGTTTGTTTGTTTTGTTTTGTTTTGTTTGCCTGAGCCTGAAATCTGATATGCAGGCAGATCCTAATTATTGTCTGGGGAGGTGATGTCATGGCTGGAAAAAGGACCAGAAAGCTGGATCAGGGAAGAGAGTAGCCACAGAATGTGAGCTCAGATCTAGAGTGATGCAGAGGTCATACAGGCTCCTAAACTAATTAAGGGCCCCAGATCATATCAAATTGATTGGGTTTACAGTCAACAATATTTATACCCCTTTCCCATACTAGGGAGCTACTCTCTTCCCTTATTTTCTTTCTTTTTAAAAATTTTTATTTATTTATTATTGGATATAGAAAGAAATTGAGATGGGAGAGAGAGATAGAGACAGAGAAACATATGCAGCCCTACTTCACCACTTGTGGAGCTTTCCCAGGTCCTGACCCAGGACCTGCTGTGATCTAAACATTTCACCAGGTATACCACCTGGCTCCCTGAATATTATATATATAATTTTGCTGTTGTTGTCGCTAAGACTTTATGCTCTGGGCTGACTTTTTCATATAGGGAGACACAAGAAAGACAGTGGGGAGATCACAGTACTGAAACTTCCTCCAATGAGGGGCCTGATTCCAACCTGAGCCATGCACAAGACAAAAATAAGTATACTAAACAGTGTGTGAGAAATTTTGTTGGCCCCATTATATGTCCTTTTAAAAAAATATTTATTTATTCATTTATTTATTTATTTATGAGAAAGATATGAAAGAGGGAAAGAACCAGACATCACTCTGGCACATGCACTGCTGGGGGTTCATCTCAGTACCTCATGCTTGAGAGTCCACTGTTTTATCCACCGTACCACCTCTCAGACCACAATATGTCTTTTAAATACAGGACCCATTTATTTTTATTTATTTAAATAAAGAAATATTTTGTGACTCAAGGGCTGGCACAGCAAATAGTGTTGGACCCAGTTCAAACCCCAGCATCACTTGTGCCAGAGTCATGGTTCTGGTTCTCTATCTCTCCATCCCCTCACTCTCATAAATAAATAAATCTGAAATAAAGAATAAGAGAGAGAAAGGGGGAGGGAAACCTGTCAATTTTATAAAGTTGCAGCATCTCCTTTTTAGTGGTCTGCGAAACTGAACCTGGGACTTTGGGGCTTTAGACACCAGGGTCTCTTTGCATAACCACTATGCTATCTATCCCTACCACACTATCTCCTTTTTATTATAGAGTAAATGGAGTAAACTGAGGGCAACTGATTTAACCAAGGGCACACAGCTACTTACGTGTTAGAACAGAAATTTAATTTACACTCTGGCTGTTTTCAGAACTTATACTCTTAATCATTATACTTAAAACGGACATTTTATTCATGGGAGCATGATGACTACTAGCTCAGATGATTAAGGGCAAGATGAGGAGTAATTATGTCTCCCATAATAATGAAGTGAAGCAGTAGTGATTCTGTCATGATACCACTGTAAAATCAGAAGATAATAGCAATTATTTCTAAATGTTGATGTGTGGTCAGCACTAAAGGAGATAAAACATAGAAGATATACATTTTGTATATAGGGTAATTACAAATGCCTAACATTTGTAAATTGTCACTAAACATCAACTTTTATGATTATTATTATTGCTCTGGAATGTTTGTGCTGTTATATTCCAATTGTTAAAAGAATGTTTAAGTTCAACTCACCTCCTATCCCCATAATCATTTACAGAGAAAGATAATTTTTTTTTCTTTTCTTATTTATTCCTTTCCAAATAATTTTATTAGGGAAATAATAATTTACAAGACAATTGTTGACACATAACTATAATTTGTTTTCCTCTCATAAGTGAACAAATATATATCTTGTAAAATGTTTTCTAGAATAGTGGATACAGTTTCATAGTTTCATTTTCACTTTACCTCCCCAAGGGACTAAATGAATGTACTTTTTAACTTGTAAAAAAGTAGTTTTATTTTCCACTATTCCATTTAATAGTTATTATTATGGCCAGTGCCTCACCACTTTGGGCTGATGTTTTTCAGATCTATCTAGAGAAACAAAAACACAAGGCAAGAAGGTGAGACACTCTTGCTACAAAGCCTTGCCCTTTGTAGGGGAGAACAGGTTTAAACCTGAGTCATGTACATGCTTCCCTGGTGAGCTATTGTGAGAGTGCCAATGCTATCTCTTAATTCTATTTATTTCTAACTTTACTATCATAAGCTATACATCTTTAGAAAAGGTTAAGGAATGGCATCCAGTTTCACCAGTTTTTATTATTGTGCTATATTTCAGTATCTCTTCATACTTATCTCTACTCTGCATGTGTGTATGAAATGTTTTGGATGAAATATTTAAATTGCAGAGATACCTAATATTACTTTTTTGCTTACATGAATAAATGTATATTCCAGTTGATTTTAAAAATCATAATCCAATGAAAACTCAAACATTTCATGAGCTTCTTTTTATCAATATTTTCCATATTATTTTCTTGTTGAAAACTAATATTGTGTTTGTTTGGCTTTTTTTTTTTTTTGCCTCCAGGGTTATCGCTGGGGCTAGGTGCCAGCACTTCAAATCCACTGCTCCTGGAGGCTGTTTTTCCCATTTTGTTGCCCTTGTTGTGGTTGTTATTGTTGCTATAGCTGTTGTTGTTGTTGTTGGACAGGACAAGGAGAATTGAGAGGGATGGGAAGACAAAGAGGTGGAGAGAAAGGTAGACATTTGCAGACCTGCTTCACCACTTATGAAGCGACCTCCCTGCAGGTGGGGAGCCTGGGGCTAGAACCGGGATTTTTCAACCTGCCCTTGCGCTTTGTGCCATGTGCACTTAATGTGCTGCCTACTACTCAGGCCCCAGTTTTTTGTTTTTTTGTATTTTTTTTGCTAATGTCCTATATTCTGAATTTACCTGAATATTATTCTTTAATGTTCAAACTGTTACTTATCTATCCAGACTTTTGGTTTACTGATAACTATATCTATAGGTTTAGTTAGATTTAGGTCCTCTCAAACTGTATATCGTGTTTCTATGTTTCATTAGAGGCAAGCGATATAATTTAGTGGTAGAGTGCCCACCTCTACATGTCTGAGATCATGATTTTAATTCTTAGAACTAAAATATAAGACTATTTCATTGAAGGATTGTGCATATGCTAGTGATAATTCAGTTATACCAAGAGACATGCCACATTCAGAGAAACTATGATCTTTATGCTCTGATACTAATTTGGAGAAATCTTTAAACATTTTATTTATTTATTTGCTTATTGGATAGAGAAAGAGACAAACTGGGGCCAGGAGGAGGCATAACTGGTTAAGTGCGTGTTACAATGTGCATGTGTCCTCTCAATTTCTGTCTCTATACAATAATAAATAAAATAAATAAAAGAGGAGAGAAACTGAGATCAAAGGGGGAAAACATACAGGAGAGAGGAGAGAGGGAGAGAGGGGTCGAGAGAGAGAGAGATATTGAGAGAGAGAGAGAACTGAAGCACGGCATCATCATGCCTGAATCTTCCCCCCTACAGGTGGGAGGCAGGGGCTTGAACTTGGTTCCTTACATGATATAATGTATGTGCTCAATCCAGTGTGCCACCACCCAGCCCTCTCAATAATTCTTTTTACATATCTCATCTGTTCATCTAATGAATTTAGAATTCGCTAATGGTCATTGCTTACTTTCATTATTTTACTAGAGCTTACACATACTTTTTTTTTTCACTAGGGTTACAGCTGGGCTTTGGTGCCAGCACTATGAATCTATCACTCCCAGTGGCATTCAAATTTTTATTACCTAGAACAGAGAGAAATTGAGAGCGGAGCAGGGAGATAGAGAGAGGGAGAGACAGACAGACATCTGCAGACCTGATTCATTGCCTGTGAAGTATCCCCACTTCATGTAGGGTCCTTGCACTTGGTAATATGTGTGCTTAACTGGGTGTACTACTGCCTGACTCCCTCAAAATAATTTTCTAAGTTTAACATTTCTTTATCTGCAAGATTTTATGAAGTATAGTTGCCTCTATTTGGTTGTACATATGTTTGAAGCCTGATTTGGTGTGTTCAGAAGTGGCAGAATCCTTGGCATTTTGAGCACATCATAAAGTGCTGTCCATGTGCTTGTCCTCACAGTATCTTGCTGTCTCAGTTATGTCCATGGGGCAAATGAGCAGAACAAAGTTCATGAGTTAGTCATCTAGCTTGTTCTCCTTGTTCTAGCTTGTGGAAAGTGCTATTGAAGCTTCATGCACAACCAGCTTGCCCAGGGCATACAATGCTGTCCATTGCCATCTGCCCAACACCAGTTGATGTGGCAGGGTCTTTTCTCACTGAGACAGGTGCTTCAGGAAAAGCCAGATGTGACTCTGGAAAGGCCACGTGTTGAACTTTATCTAGAGATCTAGCCAGAACTATTTTTTACCACAAAGTTAGTGGGGCATCCCCTGAGTTGTGTTGTAGGATCCTTTCTAAACAAGGATGGTCCATTGTGTAGGCCAGGCTCACCATCTGTTCAGGATCATGGTCAAAGAACACAGTCACTGGGCACTGGGCGCACCCTCTGGGGATGATAGGTGTAGCTTGCACAGGCAGGTGGTATTATTGAATCTAGATCTACATGTGGAAGTGCAGGCCTGCCATATCTTCTGACTTTTGTAATGGCAGTCCAGTTCCCATCTTGTCATGGAACACAGAAACCGAAAGGACACCAAGAGAGTCAAGCTGTCAACTCTGTGATTAGTAGTCCCTGATAGGCTGTTATTTTCTGGATGTAGCCCTGAAAATTGTGAACACGAGACAAGAAGCATTTCTGCATCTTGTCCAACTCTACCTGGTTTTTCAAGTACTGCACCAGCCAGCAAAAGCATATACTTTTTCCCCCTTGTTATAAATTCCCACATTTATTTATTTATATTTTTATAATTAGTCATATAATTGATATAATGATTGACAAGATTGTGGGATAAGAGGAGTACAATTCTACACAATTCAATTTTTCCCACCACCAGAATTCCAGACCCCCATACTCCCTTAGAATCTTCCCTATTCTTTATCTCTCTGGGAGTATGGACCAAAGATATTTATGGGAAACAGAAGGTGGAGGATCTGGCTTCTTAGCTGCTTCTCCACTGCACATGGGTGTTGACAGTTTGATCTATACCCCCAGAATATCCTAAAAGCAAATCCCTGGGTCTTAAACTGATAACCCCCACACCACCTTCAGCATAGCTAGAAGACAGGGACAGAGACCTCTGCCCTAGTTCCCAGTAAATTGTGAGTGCTAAAATGTGCTTTTCTGGTGGAAATATGTCAAGTACCAAACACAATGGCTTTTGAAGCCTTCAAATGCAGAAGTATGATTGTATTTAACATTGATTTTCTTGTATCAGGCTTAGTAGTAATTATTTTTTATTGTCTTTTATATCTCTATTTCACTATAGGTTTTTTTCTGATTACTTCTTTCTCTCTGGAGATACAGTTTTACATTTTTTTCTCTCCTTCATTATTTAATCATAGAGCAGTAAATAATTTACAGTAGTTTTGGGCACATGGATACAGGTTCTAATCTCCCTATTACTGGCATCTGAGAAACACTCTCCTCAACGTAGGTCTTTTGCACCATCATGTCATGCACTAGGGTTTTAAAGAGGCTTACGTAGATTTCAGATGTTTTGAATCTTGAACAGTAGCAGCATAGGATGACATTGTATATCTACATTTGTGGGATTATGTCATAATTCAAATTAATCCAAGATCATGTGTATCAGTTCTCCAGATCCCACATATGAGTAAAACCTCTGCCAGTTGTTTTTAATCTCTTATTGTGTTAAGCATTATCACCTCCAGTTCCATCCACAATATCATCTTCTTGATTGCAGGGTAGTATTCCATGGAGTACATATCTCATAAGCTAGTCATCTGTTGTTGTGCATTCTGGCTGTTCCCACACTTTCACTATTGTGAGCAGCTCTGAACGTAGATGATATTGTGGATGGAACTGGAGGTGATAATTCATGTAGGGGTACATATATCCCTTCAGATTAGAGTTTGAGTGTCCTCTGGATAAATGCCTAAAAGTAGTATTGCTGGACAATAAGGTAATTCTGTTTTTATTTTTTTAAAGACTCTATACAGTCTTCCTCAAGAGCTGCACCTTTTGCATTCCCATCAGCAGTGGAGCAGAGTCCCTTTTTCTCCACAACCTTGCCAACCCCTGTCATGTTCTGTTGTGTTTATGTTGGCTATTCTTGCAGATGTAAGATGGATACTCAATGTAGTTTTCTAACTTTTTAAAAATATTTCATTTATTGGATATAGGCAGAGAGAAATCAGGAGGAAATATGTGTACTCAATTGGGTGTATCACTTCCCAGCCTCTAATAAAATGTTTTTTGCTGTCCCATAGTTGTAATAAATATTCTAAATTGATTTTTAGTAAAGAAAGTAATTTTTAGAAGATAATTATAGAATGATGGCAAAAAATAATGGCATCGATAGTAATTACAACTTGCTCTTCAGTTATATAACTAACTTCATTTCTCAAATGTTGGTAGACATTGTTTCTGGATGCAGACCTATTCAAAATGGAAATATTTTTGTTCATTCAAAGTGATAATGAACTTTGTTTTTAAAATATTGATGTGACCTTTTATATACAATAGGAAAGAAGATGAATTATTTTAGGAAAAATCAAAATACAATAAAGTGCCACCCATATCAAAGAAACAAAAATGTTTTAATATGTATGTATCTATTATATATTACTATAATTTGCTTCCATCTAAAAGAGTCTTACCTATTATGTACCCTAATATAATCCACAAAATTAAGTAATATACCCTCATTTTTTCTTTTAAAATTATTTTTATTTGTCATTAATTATATGTTATAAGATTATAAGATTACAATGTATAGTTCCACACCACATCCACCACTAAAGCTGTGTATCCCCACCCTCCCACCTTCCAAAAATAACCACCATAATTCTCACCATTCTTGCAGATTGCTTGCTTCTGTTTATTTGTTGGCAAGTTCATGTGAATTTGATCTCTAGATTTCACATATGAGTGAAAGCATTTGTTCTTGAAACTCTTTATTTATTTCATTAAGCATAATAACCTCCAATTCCATCCATTTTATCCCAAAGGACCCAATATATATCCCATATCATCTTTAGTCAGTCATCTGTTGATGGGCATTTAGGCTACTTCCACTCTTTAGCTATTATGAATAATGCAGCTATGAATATTCTGGTACATATGTCCTTTCTAATTAGTGATGGAGTGTCCAAGTGGCTGTACCAGTTTGAATTCCCACCAGCAATTCTAACTAACCTAAACTTTATAAAACTTAATCTCCAGAAAAGTAAAGGATAAGCCAACATTTTAACTTAAAAATGACTCATGTATTATAAAATACATAGAAATTGTGTATATGTGTTTTTTATTATTTTATTTACTGATTTATTATTGGATAGAGACAAAGAGAAATTGAGATGTGTGAGAGAAAGACACTTGCAGCCCTGCTTCACCACTCATGAAGCTTTCCCCCTGCAGCTGGGGACCAGAGGCTTGAACCTGGGTCTTAGTGCACTGTAATATGCGTGCACAACTGGGTGTGCCACCACCTGGACCCCTATGTATTTGTGTTTTTCATACTAATTATGTTCATTCTGTACACTCTGTATCATATCTTTTTTGCATAACCGCTTTTGAAACAACTCCCCTGCAGGTGGGGAGCTGGGGGCTCAAACCAGGATCCCTACGCTGGTCCTTGTGCTTTGCGCCAAGTGCGCTTAACCTGCTGTGCTACCGCCTAACACCCCTGGATTACACTTTTAAGAAAGTCAACATATCAAAGATTCAGCCTTTGTATTAAAAAGACTCAGTCTGTGATTTAAAAAGTTTGAGATATTCAATCAAGTTTTCCCCTCTCATATTAGTTAAATAGTGATTTATCTGACTACAAATTGATAGGAGTGTACATAAACACCATTCCCACCACCAAAATGTGTCTGATCCCATACCTCCCCCCCCCCCCGCCCCGGTAGCTGAACATGCACCTTCATCCTCAAACCAGGGTTTTTACTTTGGTGCCCTACTCCAAATTCAGTCAAATCTTGCTTTCAGTTTCCCTTTTTGTTATTCTTTCTCAACTTTTTTTTTATGAATGGGATTATGCAATACTTATATTTATGTTTCTGACTTAGCTCACACCATAATTCCTTCTAATTCCAACCAAGATGTGTCTGAGAAGGTGGGTTCATTGTTCTTAATAGCTGCGTAGTATTCCTTTGTGTATATATACCACGGCTTTCTCTGCCACTCATGTGTTGTTGTTGGGCACCTGGTTTCCTTCCAGGTTTTAGCTATTATGAATTCTGCTGTTATGAACATAGGTGTACATACATCTTTTTGGTTGGGCATTATGAAGTCCTTGGGGTATATCCCTAGAAGAGGAATTAGTGGGTCATATGGAAGGAATATGTCTAGCCTTGTGAGAGTTCTCCAGACTGCTCTCCATAAAGGTAGGACTATTTTTCATTCCCACCAGCAGTATAGGAGGGTTCCTCTGTCCCCACAGCCTCTCCAGCATTTGTTGCTGCTGTCCTTTTCTATGAATGCCATTCTCACAGGGATAAGGTGGTATCTCAATGTTGTCTTTATTTGCATTTCTCTGGACATCAGCGACATGAAGCAATTTTTCATGTGTTTGTTAGCCTTTTGGATCTCCTCTATAGTGAATGTTGTGTTCATATCCTCTGCCCATTTTTAGATGGGGTCATTTGCTTTTTTGTTGCTAAGTTTTCTGAGCTCTTTCTATATTTTATTATTAGTCTCTTGGCTGATGCATGGCATGTGAAGATCCTCTCCCATTCTGTGAGGAGTCTGTTTGTGTGATGGCTTCTTTGACTGTGCAGAAGCTTTTCAATTTGATGTAGTCCCATTGTTTTTTTTCTGCTTTAGTCTGCCTTGCAACCAGGTTTGTTTCATGAAAGATTTCCTTGAGGTTTAGGTAGGAAAGTGTTCCACCAATGTTTTCCTCTAAGTATTTGATAGTTTCAGATTTAACATCCATGTCATTGATCCATTTGGAGTCGATTTTTGTTTCTGCTGAGATAAGGTGGTTCAGTTTCATTCTTCTGCATGTTTCGACCCAGTTTTCCTAGCACCATTTACTGAAGATAGCTTCCTTCTTCCATTTAATACTTTGGGCCCCCTTATCAAAGATTTGATGTCCATAGGTGTGGGGTTTTAGTTCTGGGCTTTCAATTCTGTTCCACTTGTCTGTATGCCTATTTTTGTTCCAGTACCAGGCTGTTTTGATGATGATGGCCTTATAATATAGTTTGAGATCTGGGAGTGTGATGCCTCCATTTCTGTTTACTTTCCTCAATATTTTTTTGACAATTCTAGATGTCTTCTGGTTCCAGATAAATGATTGTAGTTTTTGTTCTATTCTCTTAAAGAAGTTTGGTGATTCTTTGATGGGTATCGCATTAAATTTGTGTATGGCTCTGGGGAGAATATTCATTTTGATGATATTTATTCTTCCAATCCATGAGTATGGGATATCTTTCTATTTCTTGGTATCAGTTTCTATTTCCTTGAATAGTGACTCATAGTTTTCAGTATACAGATCTTTCACTTCTTTGGTCAACTTTATTCCTAGGTATTTTATTGATTTTGCTGCAACAGTGAATGGGAATGATTTCTGGATGTCTTCTTCATCTTTACATTTATAGTTTGCATAAAGAAATGCCACTGATTTTTGTACATTGATTTTGTAGCCTGACACCTTGCTATATTGCCTAATAACTTCCAGTAGTTTTCTGCTGGATTGTTTAGGTTTTTCTATGTATTCTATCATATCATCTGCAAAGAGTGAGAGCGTGACTTCTTCCCTTCCAAAATGTATTCCTTTGATTTCTTTCTCTTGTCTGATTGCTATGGCAAGTACTTCCAATATGATGTTGGAGAGTAATGGTGATAATGGACAGCCCTGTCTAGTACCGGATCTGAAGATGAATGCTTTCATCTTCTGTCCATTGAGTATGATGTTGGCTGTAGGTCTGATAAATATAGACTCCACTATCTTGAGGAATTTCCTATCTATTCCCATTTTTTTGTAGAGTTTTGAGCATGAATGGGTGTTGGATTTTGTCAAAGGCTTTCTCTGCATCTATTGAGATAATCATTTGGTTTTGGTTTTGCTTTTATTGATGTGGTGAATAGCATTGATTGACTTACCTATGCTGAGCCAGCCTTGCATGCCTGGGATGAATCCCACTTGGTTGTGATGAACAATCTTTTTGATATACTGTTGTATCTGGTTGGCCAGGATCTTTTTCAATATTTTGGCATCTATGTTCATCAGCGTTATTGGCCTATAGTTTTTCTTATTTTTTTTATGTCCCTGTCTCCTTTTGGTATCAGGGTGATGTTGGCTTTATAGTAGGTGGAACAGAGTGTTCCTGTTTCTTCGATCTTGTGGAAAAGCTTTAGAAGTATAGGTATTAACTGTTTCCTGAAGGTTTTGTAGAATTTGTTTGTGAAGCCATGTGGTCTAGGACTTTTCTTGTTGGACAGATCCTTAATAACTGTTTCAATTTCTTTGTCTGTGGTTCGTTTAGGTTTTGTCATTCTTCTTGGTTCAGTTTTGGAAGGGCATATGTTTCTAGGAATTTTTCCAGATTCTCTAGCTTGGTGGCATATAGTTCTTCATAGAATTTTTACATGACTTTCTGTATTTCTGTGGTGTCAGTTGTGATCACTCTTCTGTCATTTACAATTCTATTTATTTGAGTCTTCTCTCTCTCCTTTTTTTTTTTTTTTTTAGTGATTCTAGCTAGGGGTTTGTCAATCTTTTTTAATTTTTCAAAGAACCAACATTTGGCTTCATTGATCTTTTGTATGATTTTCTTATTTTCTATGTTGTTTATTTCTGCTATAGTTTTAGTGATTTCTGTCTTTCTGTTTGCTTTATGGTTTCTTTGTTCCTCTTCTCTAAGTCCTCAAAACATACAGTTAGGTCATTTATTTGAGCTTTTTCTTGTTCTCTAATTTGTGATTGTATGGCTTTTAGAGTTTCCCTCTCATTACTTCTCTAGCTGTGTTCCAAATATTTTGATAGTGTGTGTCCTTATTTTCATTTGTTTCCAGGAACATTTGAATTTCTTGCTTGAGTGTTTCTCTGATCCAGCATTTCTTAAGCAGCATGTCGTTGAGTTTCCAAATTCTGCGACTTTTAGTAATTTTCTGTTTGTTGTTAAATGTTAGCTTTACTCCACTGTGGTCTGAAAGGTACTTTGGATGATTTCAATGCTCTTGAATTTGTTGATACTGTCTTTGTGGCCTAACATGTGGTCTACTCTTGAGTATATGTTCTGTGGATTTGAAAATAATGTGTATTCCAGTTTTTTTGGGATGAAGAACTCTGGAAATGTCCAGGAGGTGTAGTCTATCTCTTCATTTAATTCTCTTGTTTCTTTGTTGATTCTCTGCTTTGTTGATCTAAGTGTGAGAGTGGGGTGTTAAAACCTCCCACTATTATTGTATTACTATTGATGTATTTTTGTAGTTCTTTCAGTAGGTGTTTGATGTATTTAGATGGTCCCTCATTGGGTGCATAGATGTTAATAATTGTTAAATCTTCTTGGTTGATTGATCCTCTAATCATTATGTAATGACCTTGCCTATCTTGGTAAAGAAAATAGCTCAGTGGGGACCCTGCTAGGAGCAGCTCTCCTGCCCCTGGTGGCTGGTATAAGAAAGAGATAAACTGAGAAGGGAAGGGTTGATATAAAAAGGAGAAAGAAATATAGATACCAGGCAGAGCCAAGATGGTGATTTGGAAGCAGCAGCTGGTGTAAGCTCCAACAAGCAGCAGCCTGTGACCTGGGATTCTCTGGATAGTGTAGCATATTGGGCCGTGGGCAGGAGGGTGAATAAGGAGTCCTAAGTGTGATACCACTCTTGGGTTAGAAAACAGAGGCCAGGAGGAAAAAGAAAGGAAATCTTTTGATTATTTCTGAAGCCACCCCTCCCCCCACATCCTACTACCAGCCTTCAAGGGCTGGACAACTGCTTCTAGCAGGCTTCCTGCTGAACTATTTTCTTTACCAAGATCCCTGGCTCATCATGTCATTCTAAGCCTTTTCCTTTCCTTCTGTCTCTCTTTTAAGTGGCTGGAGCTCTGTTTGAGTGACAAAATATCTGACCAATCAGAGCTTCACCCCTGCCTGGGAAAGACTACCTGGAGGTTTTTTTTGTTTGTTTTTTGTTTTGAATACTTCTTACAATTTGCTGTCTTTGCTCAGGCTGTCTGCAGCCAATCCATCCAGAGCAGTCCAAGCTGCAGACTGACTGTTACGGGTTACGTTTATTTTTTTTTTACTCTATTCTATTTTATTATTACTGTTATACACGTGTGTCCCTTTTGCCCCCTTCTTCTTCAGGTTGACCAAAATTAACTGTTGTTTTTTTCTATTGCTAGGTGACTGGGTGTCCTATCCAATGTGAGAGGAACTTGTTTCTACCTCTTCCCTCCACTTGCCTTTTTTCCACCTCCTAGCTAATTATTTAAAAAAAAAAAAAAACCTCTTTCCTTTCACTGCTCTTTTTTTTCCCTTTTTTTCCCTCTTATTTTCTTCCTTCCTCCTTCTTTTGCTTTCTGAATTCATTGATACTCATTTGTGAATTATTTTTGGGAAGAAATTTGACTCAGAATATACTGTGTGTGTGTCTCTCTACTTCCCTTTCTCCTCTTGCTATCCCTAGAATTTACAGTGGACAGTAAATTTGCATAATTGTCTATTCTTGCTTTCCCTTTTCTCCTTTCTCTTTCTTTTTCTTTTAGATTTGGTTGCTATTTTTTCTTGGATTGGAGGTGGTGTATGGCTAACTGGTATTGGTTGAACTGCATCAATCCTTGCTTCAGTTACGATTGTTGTAATTTTTGCTACTTGTTGGAGCTTACGCCAGCTGCTGCGTCCATATAGCCATCTTGGCTCTGCCCAGTATCTATATTTTTCTCTCCTTTTTTATCGCCCCTTCCCTTCTCAGTTTATCTCTTTCTTATTCAGTAAAAAACAAATTTTTTTTTAAAAAAGGAAAAAAAAAAGACCACTGGAATTGGTGGACTCATAGTGGCAGCTATGAGTCCTAGCAATAACCCTGATGGTGATAAAAATAAGTGGATAAATAAATATGATTTATTTAAAATGATGAAAATTATACTTGTTTTTATATGTACTGAAGGAAGGAGGTGAAAGACAACTACTGAATGGATGTATGAGGAATATAGAGAATTGAAGTATATGAACTTATATTAAAAAAAAGGCAACCAAACTTTCTGAGAACTCTGGTGACTATCACTGGGCTGGAATAGAATTTTAAGGGGAGGGCACAAAATTTTGATGGTGAGTGTGGTACAGAAGTACACCTCTGTAATATAATCCTGTAAACCATTATTAAGTCACTAATAATACTTTTTCAAAGTTACTTTTGAACATGACATCACTCCTTCAAATTTAGTTGCTTCACAATGGGAGTGAGATGAGGTATGCATTGATGAAGCGTATTCAATGCTTAAGATATCCTACTTACCTCTTAATGTGCTTTCTTTTATATTCTTGCTTTTCTGCTTATTAACATGATGGTGTATCAAGCTCAAAACCTTGAATTCATCCTTAAATCTTGATTTTACCTAAGATAGCATCTAATTATCTAGAATGCATTACAGGAACAAAGACTAATTCAATCTCCTCATACCTTTACCCAGTTTATTCTGTGTTTGTCTTGGTCGTTGGTACACTACTAATATGTTTTAGATGTTTTTGTTTATTTAAAGATGTATTTGATATATATATATATATATATATATATATATATATATATATATATTTAAGAGAGTGTGTGTGTATGGGTGGGAGGAGAGAAAAACCATTACATCACTGAAAAATGCAGTGCTTGCACTTATAAGTTCTGAACTCTACCACTGCTATCATCTCCCTGGTCAGTTTTAGATTTTTTTTTTTTTTAAGTATCTGAGGTTTATATATGTATGATTCCACTGACCCTCCTGATTTTTCATTCTCTCTACATTATATATACAGAGAAAGAGATGGGGTTCAGAAAAACAGAGACAGGAAGAGACAGAGAGATACTGTGGTATCTCTCTACCATCCATTCATTTCCCTTCAGTATCATAGTGCTCTCAAATGATGCTGTGACTTGAGCCTGTGGTCTTCTTATACATGGTAAAGTCTGCACTCTACTAGGTGAGCTTTCTCCTGGACCCTATTTTAGACTTTTGCATTGGATTTCAATCATCTCATCTATTCTGTGGACTGCTTTGACCTTCTTTTGTTATTAGTATTATTATTTTATTTTTATTATATTTATTTACTGGATAGAGACAGCCAGAAATTGAGAGGGAAGGGTGAGACAGAGAGGGAAAGAGACAAAGAGACACCTGTATCACTGTTTTACCACTCTCAAAGCTTTCCCCCTACAGGTGAGGACTGGGGGGCTTGAACCTGGGTCCTTGTGCATTATAACATGTGCACTCAACCAGGTGCACCACCACCTGGCCTTGTTTTGACCTTTTCTTAGAAGAGAGATCACCACTTCACAGCAAATGAATCTTCCCTCCTACAGGTGAGGTCTGGGGATTGCACCCAGGTCTTTCTGCATAGTAATATGAATTCAGTATAGGGTACACCACCACCAATCCTCAAGGTCCCCAAAATCTTGCATAACAAATTCTTTAACCAGAATATATGAAATATAATACATTGCAATCAAGACAAACCATTTAAATGTTATGTGTGTGAAAAATGAATGAATAAATAAATATTGTGTGTGTGTCTGTGTGTGTGTGTGTGTGTGTGTGTGTGTGTAGAGTAGTCTCTCAGTACACTTAAATAGTTGATGAAGCAGGTAGCTAGCCCCACCCACCACAGTGTGAATATCTAAAATAAGACTTCTTAAAAAGGCTCTAAGAAAACATTATTTCCTTCTTATTTTTTTCAAAGAAATAGATATTTTAAAAGTTGGACAGTCACACAATCAGGAATTTCCAACCATAGCAACTATTTCATTAACAGTCCTATTATTTTATGATAATCCAGTACTTATATATTTTAAATTTTTATGACTGATTTAATAATGATTAACAAGATTGCAAGATAACAGTGATACCATTCCATACAGTTCTCACAACCAGAGTTCCATGTTCCATCCCCATCCACTGGAAGCTTCCCTGTTCTTTATCCCTCTGGGTGTATGAACCAAAATTCCTTATGGGGTGCATAAAGTGGAACATCTGGCTTCTGTAACTGCTCTGTTGAACATGGAAGTTGGTAGGTTGATCCATAACCCCAGCCTGTGCCTATCTTTCCCTAGTGGGTAGGGCGCTGGAGAGGTGAGATTCTGAGACATATTGGTGAGGTCATCTGCTCAGGGAAGCCAGTATGGAATCCTGGTAGTGTCTGCAACTTGGTGGTTGAAAAGTGATAAAATATAAAGCAGGACAAATTGTTGAATAAACAGAAACCTAAAGGTAGGAATATAGCTTATGAAATTAGGGATCTTTGCGTGGGAAGAAGCTAGGAAGTATATTTTAGGTATGTTCCAAGTGGCCTTTGACTTTAGTAATTTTTGTCTGACACTGATAGCTAACATGCAGGTGGACTGAAAATACTGTCTAGCAAGATGATATCAGAGTTTAGAACAGGGCTAGAAAGCTGGATTAAGGCAGCGAGTATTTTCCAAACATGAGGAAAGCAGGTAAATATCTTTAACTGTTTACCCCATTGATCTAAGAACCACATATATTCATATTTATCACAGGAGCCTGTGTAACCTCTGAGTCCCTGTCAGTCTGATCTCATAGTCCATGGTCACAGCTGGGACTATTCTAGGAGGCATTCATTTCAGAAGCAGTATTTCTCAACTGGTAGAGCAGGCTGACTAAGCCTCCCTTTGGAGAGTGGGGTAGTCCCTACCATTGCTCCACAGTGAGTACAACGTCATGGAGAGGCCTACTAGAGGGCTAATGACAATGTTCCTGATGGAAGTGACCAGTGATGGATCTATAAGAAGTCTAGACACATCATATCTATGTGGGAATCTAAGAATTCTCTGGCTAGAGTCTCAGATGATAAGGTGGTTTGGTATTGACCAAGATAGCCATCATTAAATTGTGCCAGTCTCTCACCTTTATCGAGCTTTTCTAGTTCTTTCTTTACCTGACCAGTTTAGACTTTTTCCCAGTAATTAAATCATTGAGTGTCATTCATTGTATCCAAACCAGTAGTGGGTTTATAGGACCCACGTTAAAGTGGGAATAGACCTAAGATTTAAGTGGGATCTAAGTTAACCTGAAGTTTTACTGCACTTTACTTATTAATTATAATAGAAGTTGTCATAGGGGACAATAATTGTCTTTTAGTTGATATATATACCTTTTGCCAGTTTATCATTAAATGACATAAATTGATGAGGTCATGTATTGTACAGTAAATCCTCACCATGGTATTTTCAAAATGAGCTCCCAAATAACTTGGTTATAATAATGATTATCTATTTCCTTCTTAAACTCTAATATAGCAAGAAAGCTTTCCCAATATTTTTAAAATTTGTATTTCTCCCAGTCCTGTACTTGTATTTTCTGACACTTCTCCTCTGGTCCCCTACCCTGTGATACTGCCTCTGCGGACCTCAACTAAATTAATGTAGCCAATGCCACCATGCATTGTTTCACTTTGGACCTGTGTCCAGAGAAGCCAAGCCTGAGATGCCAACCTTCCAACTCCAATAATCTGGTGAGAACTTTTCTAACACATAGGACTACCTAGTTCCATTTCAAATTGTGCACTCCCTAACAAAGTTACAGAATCTAGGTAGACCAGGGTCTAAGGAACAGGGTACATGTATACATGTATCCATAAGTTAGGGAAAGCAATGTATATACCCCAAAGTATAGTCCTTGATAGTTTTCTGTGATTAAACTTAGACTTAGTAAGCTTAGCAGGTAGAAAAACCTAAAGAAGATACCATAATGTATATAATCAATTTTACTACTTGGGCCTAGATGCCCTTCTCTTATACCTTCTACTTTATTTCCCCCAATCACTACTCATTTAACTACACAGAAAAAAGTAAAAGATGTCCTCCCTAATTTCTTCTGACAGAAACAGCATTAATATCACCCCTTTGATAATTTTTAGAAGAAATGCTTTATCTAATACACATTTATGTCTTTTCCTCAATTCTACGTTTTCTTGAAAATAAATCGATTTTTCAGATCACATTATACATATAGTAATTTTGTGATGTTAGTTAAAGAAAGCTGCAACATAAGAATGGACTCTATTTTCTGCTATGGTGATAAAAGCTACAAAGAAATCTTTGACCAATGCAAATCACTGGAGACAAGGTTGTTGTAGTATCGATAAACAATTTCGAATTATTGCTAGTATCAGTTAGGAAGTTATACCAAAATTTTTTACAAAATGAGCTAGTTTAAGTGATACTTATATAGTCTCTCACATGTTTTTATTTCTTGTTTTTACCTGTTTTCCTCCAGGGTATGAAATGTGAGTGTGTTTGTCATAGTTAGATTGTATAATTGAAACCAAGGCATTAGGAAACCAATGGAAAATAGGATTACAGACAATTAAATGATTGTTCAGGAAAGAAAGAAAATCCCTTCAAGCTTATATAACAATGTCCTTTGGTTGAGTTTTCAAAAATAACAACAGTGTTAACTGATTGGGACAGATAGGATATTTGAAATCCCTTTCCTGCATCTAGTATGCCTTTAATAACTTCACAGAGGGATAGTAATAATGACATTCTTTAACAATAGGTCTTGTGGTAATTCATATACTATGTAACTCTTAGAATAATATGTTATTTTACATTATCAGTTAATTGACTGTTTCTGGTAGATACTTTTGCCGGGCATGCGCATTTTATGGTATGTAGTGATTTTATGTTACTGAGTTATTTTTAAACAATTTGGGAGGGTCAAATCTTATTTTAAATGTACCAGAGGAGTTTATTAATAGGGACCGTGTGATGAACACTCATTTAAAGTGAAATATCCTAGTTTATTTTCTAGTTGTGATTTTTCTATACTGTTACCTAAAATTAGGTGCAAATATACTGGCTGCAGTTTTGAAGAAAAGAATATGTGGCACATGAAGAAACAGACTTTTTATAAGGAGAAAACCACTTGATATTCCCCTCAATAGCCTCACATTGCCAAAGTGATGCTACCATATTCTGTTCTGACCTTGAAAATTGCAAGCTAAGAATTAAGTTTGCAAGAACTGTAAAACTAGATTTTAGAGGCTCTAACTAAACTTACAGAACGTCTGTTTTTAAATCAGAGAAACAGCTTGCTTAGAATAACTGAAAACTATTGCTTTCTGTGAACTAGAATAGCTAGCAAACATGACAAAAGCATTCTGTTTGCAAAGGCAGTGGCCCTTATTCAATCCAAATAATTATTACAAAGTTACTCTGATATGACTGTGTTCTGAATAAGAATATTAAATAAGATATAGCATACAGTACTTTTTCTTTTACTCATCATTTCCAAAACTAACAAAACTGCTAATTTATCAAGACACTCATTTTCACTATGCCCACATTCAACTTAGTAAATTTTCTCAACATAGTGGTCCATAAAGTCACTTCAGTTGGCTCAGTGACACAAAAGGTGATGTATTTTCTTTTACAATTTTATATTTATTATTATTATTATTATTATTGTTATTGTTATTATTACTCTGGTTATTGCTGGGGCTTGGTGTCCTCACAATGAAACCACTGCTCCTGGTGACATTTTTTTTTTATTTATTTAAGAAAGGAGACATTAACAAAAACAAAACCATAGGATAGGAGGGATGCAACTCCACACAGTTCCCACCACCAGATCTCTATATTCCATCCTCTCCCCTGATAGCTTTCCCATTTTCTAACCCTCTGGGAGTATGGACCCAGGGTCATTGTGGATTGCAGAAGGTAGAAGATCTGACTTCTGTAATTGCTTCCCCACTGAACATGGGCATTGACTGGTCAATCTATACTCCCAGCCTGTCTTTCTCTTTCCCTAGTAGGGTGGGTCTCTGGGGAAGCGGGGCTCCAGGACACATTGGTGGGGTCCTCTGTCCAGGGAAGTCTGGTCTGCATCATGCTAGCATCTGGAACCTGGTGGCTGAAAAGAGAATTATCTTACAAAGCCAAACTAATTGTTGAACAATCATGGATCTAAAGGCTGGAATAGTGCAGATGAAGTGTTGGGGGTACTCACTGCAGACTCTTGTGTACTTCTGCTTTCAGGTATATATTTTGCCCCAGTTTATAGACACGTGTGAACATATGCTCTGTCTCACGGGACCTGGTCTATATCTAGGTTTGGGGACTTTATTGGAGAGTGGACCACCTGGAATGGAATTAGAGAAAGAAACTTTTCCTATGAAAGGAAAGGTCTCACCAGAGTGATGAAGCTGAAGGGTTGTAGTTCCACACCTGAAGTCTCTGGACACAGTCTGAAGTGAAGCATGCTGGGGTGGCACTCAGTGCATTGATTAAGTTGCTATCGGCATATGCAATATTATTTGATTTGAATTGAGAGAAGCATGCAGGAAAGGGCACCCCACCCTAAGGTTCCAGGACTGGGGGAAAAATAGGCTCTATAGTGGAAATGTGAAGTTCCTCCTGTCTTAGGGTTCAAGAAGACATTGGATAGTTGTTGTTATCATCACATTATTTGGTAATTGGGTTAAGTTTGAAAAGTCTCTTTGTTAGGGTTTGCTGTATAATACTCAGCATCTTGTATATAGCTGTGCCACTGGTTGCTTCTATTCTACCTGGTTAGACTTTTGAGAGAGTCAACATATTAAAGACTCAGCCTATGTATTAAAAAGACTCAGTCTGTATTTTAAAAAGTTCTCGACATGTGATCAATTTTTCCCCTCTTATATTAATTAAATAGTGGTTTATATGATTACACTTTAATGGGAGTGTACATAAACACCATTCCCACCACCAAAAGACTTGTCCCATAGTCCCCCAGAGGGTGGATAGCATAATGGTTGTGCATAGAGACTCTCATGCCTAAGGCACCAAAATCCCAGTTTCAATCCCCTGTACCACCATAAATCAGAGATGAACAGTGCTCTGGTAAAAAGAAAGAAAGAAAGAAAGAAAGAAAGAAAGAAAGAAAGAAAGAAAGAAAGAAAGAAAGAGAAAGAAAGAGAGAAAAGAAAATATAAGCTAGAACTTTTATCTGTCTTTGATTAGCAATAAGAACTTTTATCTACCTTCAGATTACAAAAGTGTAGCAGAGGACAGGAACAGCTCACCCATCTAGCATGTCATTCATGTTGCAGAAGTCCAAGGTCTAAATCCCAGATACTTTGGTTAGCACTGGGAAAGGTCCATGGGTGGTGAAATTTATTTGTCTTTTTCTCCACATCTTTCCCATGATATCTAAAATAATTGAAAGTTTGTCCCAGTGAGCACATTCAGTGATGGTCTTTTTTTAAATTAATTTATTTATTTTAAAAAGGAGACATTAACAAAACCATAGGATAGGAGGGATACAACTCCACACAATTTCCACCACCAGATCGCCATACCCTGTCCCATCCCCTGATAGCTTTCCCATTCTTTATCCCTCTGGGAGTATGGACCCAAGGTCATTGTGTGTTGCAGAAGGTGGAAAGCCTGGCTTCTGTAATTGCTTCCCTGCTGAACATGGGTGTTGACTGGTCGATCCATACTCTCAGTCTGCCTCTCTCTTTCCCTAGTAGGGTGGGTCTCTCAGTGATGGTGTTATGGATATGGAAAACCCTATCATCAAAGAAAAATAAAAAAAAAAAAATGTAGGCCCAGATCAATACCTAGGCATTGCCTTGTGAATTGTTTCAAGTCATCTGAGACCAACTGTTTTAAGGGCAGAATGTGGCGTGTATATAGTTTATAAGAATTTTCCGTATTTAGTGTATAGATTAATTATTATCTCAGTACTTGTTTTCACTTGAGCAGTAGTTATCTGTCAAGTCTGAGGGCAGAGAAAACTAAAGTGAGTTGGAAGTTACATATACTATTTCTTAAAAAAATGTGAAATTAAGCATATTTCTATTCTTTTGTCTAATTTTTTTGTGTGTCATCATATTTGTTATCCATATGTATCTACTAGTGGACATCTTTTAGTTTTAGAGTGTTTAGAGAATTGTGAAATAGTCTGCATTTCACTGATAAAAAAGATGTCACATTACTAAAATATGTTCTTTTTTATGATCTAAGGCCTATAGCACTCCATTCTCTAAAACAACTGCACAGACTTTTGATGACAGATACCTGAGTATATGGTTAAGGGGTGGGTGTTGGAGACAAAAAGTTCTGACTGATGTTAAGGACTAAAGAGTGAGACTTTTGAAATAGATAAGGTTTCAGTGTAGAGTGATAGTTTGTCATTCAACACTTTCTTTTCGTTCACTTAAATTATTTCTTTCCATTTGAATTCTTTCATTCACTTTAAGGAGAATATTCAATAACTTACACTTTTTCTCTTTCTTTACCCAGACTTTCATTCTTATATGACAGATATTAAATGTGATAATAGCAAAAACAGTCATTATAACTTATTAACAAATGTCTGCATGGCACATGGGGGATATTTGTTCTGATATAGAACTTTCAGACATCTCTGCTAAAAAAGCAGCTGACTTCCATATGCTGCCTGACTGAGCTACAATTTACATTTCATATAATGCAGTCAGAAAGCAATTTTAATTTAATATATAAATGTAAAACTTCAACTCCCACTTGCTGTAATATGGAGTCCATGATTTTATTTATTTATTTTTTATCAGCAAGGCCTGCATTCTATGAGCTTCTGTGATGAAAATCCACTGTGTGCAAAGAGTGACTCTATTAGGCTTTGGGAAAGATGAAAATGGTTTGAGATAAATAAAAAAGCAATTACCCAGGGCTGGGAAAGAGATACTGCACATTTATTCCAGAAGCATTTAACTTACTCCTACTCCATTCCAATGAACTGTTGTTCCCTTTTTCTATTTTCCTATTATATGCCTAGTCTAATATCTGGAAAGAAACAGAATGATGCTTCACATCCTAGCAATAAAAAGTCTGAGACCTTGAGCAAACTATCATTAGAGGAAAACAAAAGTAAGAACACCCTCACACACTTTTTTATTTTTTGTGTTGGACACTGATGGCATATTACTTGAAATCTTAAATTAAAATAACCACTAGGAAAATGAGCTGGAGCTAAGAACAATTTTCACAAAACTAGTGATGAACATACTTCTGGTTATATTATGCAATTTAAGTCCCTAGGCTTCAAGCCAATGTTGAGGTCTATAAAGAGAGCAAGTAATTTATTAGTCCTTAAAAATCACTACTAGTTCTGCTTCTCATTCATTTTTAATTTTTTATTTATAAAAAGGAATCATAGATAAAACCATAGGATAAGAGGGTTACAATTCCACACAATTCCCACCATCAGAACTCCATATCCCATCCCCTCTCCTGCTGGTTTTATCCCTCTGGGAGTATGGACCCAACGTCATTGTTGGGTGCAGAAGGTGGAAGGTCTGGCTTCTGTAATTGATTCTCCTCTGAACGTGGGCATTGACACATCAATCCATACTCCCAGCCTGCCTAGTGGGACAGGGCTCTGGAGAAGAGGGGCTTCAGGACATATTGGTGGGGTTGTCTGTCCAGGGAAGTCTGGTTGGCATCATGGTAGCATCTGGAACATGGTGGCTGAAAGAAGAGTTAACATATAAAGCCAAAGAAGTCATTAACAAATCATGAACCTAAAGGCTGGAATAGTGCAGATAAAGATTCGGGGGGGTCTCCCTTTTGTAGATAGTTAGTAGGCCTATTTTAGTTATATTCCAAAGGCCTGTGACTATACTAGTTTTTTTTTTTCCTCTGAGCCTGATATGCAGGTGGATCCAAGTTATTGTCTGGGGAGATGATGTCATGGTTGGAAAAAGGACCAGAAAGCTGGATCAGGGAAGAGAGTAGTTCCCAAATATGGGAAAAGTATATAAATATTGTTGACTGTAAACCCTATCGATTTGATCTGATCTGGGATCACAGGCTTCCTATTACACTTTCCTCATTCACTCCAAAGATAACCTTATCAAAGCAAGGACTGCAAAAGCTGAATAAGGCCAAGGAGATTACCATACTTTAATGATGACTCTTTAGTCACTATCAGGCCACCCCATCATCTGGGGCTCTTAGTTAGGCAGTCCTGAGATTCCCAAGCAGACATAATAGGCCTAGACCTTGAATAAATTCCTCTCCCCAATGTAACCAGTCATTTCTATCAGGAACAACACAGTAGACTTCTTTGTGGGCCCCCATAGGACCTTGCCCTCAACTTGGATCAACAATGGTAGAAGGGAGGATGGACAACATACTCTGTGCTCCACCCAAGGAGGATGGGTCGTGAAACTGGGACAGCTTGGAACATTACTATTCATGACCACAGAATGTGAGCTCAGATCTACAGGGATGTTTCTCAATCTTGAGTGACCCATTTCTCATTTTATTCTAGCTTATTTTCCTTTATTCATATATTTCACTGTTAAAACATTGCTTTATTTTCCAAACCTCACTGATAAGAGACTTTACAGTTCTTAGGAATGTTTCTACAGAAGAGATGAAAAATTGAATGACTAGAGAGAAGCTCTATTTAGAAAACCTTTCTTATAGCAGTAGTTTCAATCAGAAAATTGGGAACACAACTACTTTCTTACCTTCTGAATTGTCACATGTGTATTCAGTCAGGTGTGCCACCACCTTGCCCCCTTTCCTACCATAAAATTTGAAAAAGCTTTCTTTTTCTTTACATTTTGTCTTCTTATAGCTTTTTGAATTCACAATTACTTGAAATTGCTGCTGATTCCATTTCATCCCTTCAAATCCACTGTTTTATATAGCCTTTTTTTAAAAAGCTGTCTTTTTGTTTTTAAATTAAAAGATATTAGGAATATTTTTGTAAGGAATGCCACTTATTTTCCTGTATTAATTTTTACTCTGAAACCTTACTATATTGTCTAATAACTCCAATTTTTTTATTAGTGATTCAATATTGATTTAAAAAATTGTAAGATAGTAGGGGTATAATTCCATACAGTTCCTACCAGCAGAATTCTGTTTCACATCCCCTCTATTGGAAACTGCAATAGTTCTTCTAAGGTCTCCCATATGGGCTGACTCTATAGCTAATATATATCTCCCATTTTCTCAAAAGTCCTGCTATCATTTCCTTTCTAAGTTATTACCACACCTATTACTACTTACAAGAGTCTTTTCTTCCCTTTTTGTCTTCTCTCAGATAATAGACATAGTACCTGGCTTCTTCTGGTATTTTCCAGCTTTACTTCTCTTTCAGTGATGGTATAAAAAACAAGCTTCCTGGTAACTGATACTTTGGGTTCTGGTGGAATGTTGGTATAGAGCTGCCTGGTTTTCTTCCTCTATCATTTAACCTTCTAGGTTTATGGACCAAAATTATTTGGTACAGACAATGGGAGTTCTGGCTTTCTGTAATTGCTTCTCTACTGGACCTGGACATTGGGAGGTCAATCCATATCCCCAGCCTGTTTCTTCTTCTTCTTTTTTCCAGCCTGTTTCTATTTTCCCTAGTGGGTTAGTTCTGGAGAGGTGAGGTTCCAAGACAAACTGGCAAAGTCATCTGCCCAGGGAGGTCAGGATGGAATTATAGTAGCATCTGCAACTTAATGGCTGAAAAGCAGTAAGATATAAAGCAGGACAAATTGTTTAATAAACAGGAACCAAAAAATAGGAATAGAGCAGATGAGAATAAGGACCTAAGGGTGGCAGGAATCTAGGAAGTCAGTTTTAGGTATGCTCTTAAGAGCCCATGTCTTACTAATCTCTACTTGAGCTTGATAGCTAACATGGGAATGGACTGGAAATATTGTCTAGGAAGATGGTATCATAAACAGGATTAGGGTAGAGAGTTTCTCACAAACTGGAAGAAAATATATAAATACAGGTAGCTGTTTGCAACATTGATCTAACACTGGAACCATATATATTAATATTTAGCACAGAAGCCTATACAACCTCCAAGCACCTCTCAGACTAAGCTCTCAGTTCATGGGCATAGCTGGGAACATTCTAGGCTATATTCACTTTAGGAACAGTCTTCCTAGCATGATTGAGTAGGATGAGCCAGCCTCCTTCTGGAGCCCTGAAGAAACCCCACTAAAGGGCTTATGATGGTGTTCCTGAATATAAACATGATGTTAGAGAGAGAGATCTATTAGGAATCCCTGTCTAGGAACCTAGGTGGTGGAGTAGCTTGAGACTGCACCCCCCCCCCAAAGGCCATCCTTAAGTGATCCATTTTTTTTAGTAGTAGTATTTCATTATATATATATATATATATATATTAGTTGTTTTTCCATCTCCTTCTTCTCCTTCTCCTCCTCCTCCTTCTCCTCCTCCTCCTTCTTCTTCTGTTATTTAATAATGATCAACAAGAATGTAGGACAAGAGGTATACAGTTATATGTAATTCCCAACACCAAAGTTCCATGTCCCATCCCCTCTACTGAAAGGTTTCTTATTCTTTGTCCCTATGGGAGTATGGACCAAAATTCTTTATGGGGTACAGAAGGTAGGTCTGGCTTCTGTAATTGCTTCTCCACTGGACATGGGTGTTGACAGGTGGATACATACCCCAGCCTGTTTCTGTTTTTCCTTAGTGGGATAGGGCTCTGGGGAAGGTGAGGTTCCAGGACATTGGCGAAGTGAGCCAATTTCTTGCCCTTATCCCTTCTTCATCTCATGAACATAGACTTTCTCTTAGTTGTTAAAGAACTGAGTGTCATTTGTTGTATCCAAACCAGTATTGGGTTTATGGGATCTAGCCTCAAATTAGAGAGGAAATAGATGCAGGATTTTAGGGTGGCCTTAGTTAGTTAACTTCAAGTGTTTTTACTTGTTTGAAGATTCTAATAAAACTTTTCATAGGGAGAATAATTGTCCTTTATTTGATATATAGTTTTTGCTAGTATATCTCTTAGCCAGTTGTATTGTTTCTTCTGATGGTTATCAAGGGGTGACAATAATGCTGATGCTTTGTCAGAAGTTAAATCAATTTCCTAACAATACTATGAGTCAGAATTGTTCTCTGTCTCTAGCATGAATCGTGGATTCCCAAGCCTCAAGATACATATTGCATTTATTTTACATAAACAGTAGCTAGAAATATCAAGGTTTGGGTTACTAAAAATAAGGTGGCTGAGATTAGTTATTAATATCCTTGAAGAATTAAATTGCATGCCCATGGTAATTTCATTATCCAGTATTTTATCTAAATCCTTTGTACTTTGAGACTGGGGTTTACAGGGTTGGAGTTTGCTAAGCTAGATTATCTGAGTAGTTTAGCTTGTTAGCAAGAGTTGACTGCATAGCATGCTCTGACTTGCAGATATTTCTGTGAATGTGGTTATTTTCTCTTTGTGGTGATTGATGCTTTTGAGTAGGAACTTAGTAGTACAGGCCATATTTTATTACTTACTGATACCATGTGGATCTTTGACTTTATTTCACAAGACTTTAAATGTAACTCTACTCAGTTTCAGTATATTATGGTGTTCAGAAAAGGTATTTGAAGACTTTTATTTAGTTATTAGAAGACTGATGATTTTGGATAGGAACCTTAACTAGATATAAAAGCCATCTCTTATATTAGCACATAGCTAGGATTTCTTTTACTGAAAAATCAACATAGTATCATGATTTAAATATTAAGATGTGAGTCAAGTGCTTAGAAGTCACATCTGAGACAAAAGTGCTTAAAATTTAGAATGATTCCTAGCACCATAGCCTATAAATTTATTTATTTTCCTGATTTATAATCATGTTCTTCAGTATTTAGGAGTTGCAATGGATATACTTTCATATTTAAATTTAAGCAATGGAAAATCTGGACTTCTTATTTAATTTAGCCAAATGAGTGTATGTGATATCAATATATAGTGTTGGTTAAAAACTTTGAAAGGTGAATTTTTTTCTTTTATTTAAGAAAGGATTAATTAACAAAACCATAGGGTAGGAGGGGTACAACTCCACACAATTCCCACCACCCAATCTCCATATCCCACCCCTCCCCTGATAGCTTTCCCACTCTCTATTCCTCTGGGAGCATGGACCCAGGGTCAAGGTGGGTTGTAGAGGTGGAAGGTCTGGCTTCTGTAATTGCTTCCCAGCTGAACATGGGCATTGACTGGTCAGTCCATACTCCCAGTCTGCCTCTTCTTTCCCTAGTAGGGTGGGTCTCTGGGGAATCGGAGCTCCAGGACACATTGGTGGGGTCTTCAGTCCAGGGAAGCCTGGCTGGCATCCTGATGGCATCTGGAACCTGGTGACTGAAAAGAGAGTTAACAGACAAAGCCAAACAAATTGTTGAGCAATCATGGACCCAAAACTTGGAATAGTAGAGAGGAAGTGTTAGGGGGATACTCACTGCATACTCTAGTGTACTTCTGCTTTCAGGTATATATTTTGCAGTAGTTTATGGATATGTGTGAACATGTGCTCTCTCTCACAAAAACTGGTCTATATCTAGGTTTTGGGACTTTGTTAGAAAGTGAACCACCTGGGATGGAATTAGAGTATACTATGAAAGGAAAGGTATCACCCGAGTAATGAAGCTGAAGGGTTGTCATTCCACACATGAAGTCTCTGGACACAGTCTGAAGTGAAGCATGTTGAGGTGGCAATCGTTGCGTTGGTTAGGTTGTGATTGGCGGATGCAATATTATTTGATATGGATTGGGAGATGCATACAGGAAAGTGGGCCCTATCCAAGGGTTCCAGGACTGGGGAAAGTAGGGGATCTATAGTGAAGATGTGAGGTTCCTGCTGTCTTAGGGTTCAAAAAGACAATGGATAGTTAATGTTATCATCACATTATTTGGTAATTGGGTTAACTTTGAAAAGTCCTTTTGTTAGGGTTTTCTGTACAGTACCAAATATCTTGTATATAGCTGTGCTATTGGATGCTTCTGATCTACTTGGTCTAGGCTTTTGAAAGAGTCCGTATATCAAATACACAGCCTATATATTATAAAAGATTCAGTTTGTGTTTTGAAAAACTTTGAGACATAAAATTGATTTTCCCCCTCTCATATTAATCAACTTCTGTTGATGAGTGGGATCATCCCATACTCATCTTTATCTTTCTGACTTAGCTCACTTAACATAATTCCTTCTAGCTCTGTCCAAGATGGGTCAGAGAAGGTGGGTTCATTGTTCTTGATAGCTGCATAGTATTCCATTGTGTATATATACCACAGCTTTCTCAGCCACTCATCTGTTGTTGGGCACCTGGATAACTTCCAGGTTTTAGCTATTATGAATTGTGCTGCTATGAACATAGGAGTACACACCTCTTTTTGGTTGGATGTTATGGAGTCCTTGGGGTATAACCCCAGGAGAGGAATTACTGGATCATATGGAAGGTCCATGTTTAGCCTTGTGAGAGATTTCCAGACTGCTCTCCACAGAGGCTGGACCAATTTACATTCCCACCAGCAATGTAAAAGGGTTCCTCTGTCCCCACAACTTTGCCAGCAATTGCTGCTGCTGTCCTTTTTGATGTATGCCATTCTTACAGGAGTGAGGTGGTATCTCAATGTTGTCTTAATTTGCATTTCTCTGACAATCAGTGACCTAGAGCAGTTTTTCTTATGTTTGTTAGACTTTTGGATCTCCTCTGTAGTGAATATTTTGTTCATATCCTCTGCCCATTTTTGGATGGGGTCATTTGCTTTTTTGGTGCTAAGTTTGCTGAGCTCTTTATATATTTTGGTGATTAGTTTCTTGTCTGATGTATGGCATGTGAAGATCTTCTCCCATTCTGTGAGTGGTCTCTTTGTTTGTTTAATAGTTTCTTTGAATGTGCAGAAATTTTTCAATTTGATGTAGTCCCATTGGTTTGTTTCTGCTTTATTCTTCTTTGCAATTGGGTTTGATTTATCAAAGATGTCCTTGAGGTGTAGGTGGGAAAGTGTTTTACCATTGTTTTCCTCTAAGTATTTGATTGTTACTAGGTCTGACATCTAGGTCTTTGATCCATTTGGAGTTGATTTTTGATTCTGGTGAGATAAAGTGGTTCAATTTCATTCTTCTGCATGTTACAACCCAGTTTTCCCAGCACCATTTATTGAAGAGAGCTTCCTTCTTCCATTTAATCCTTTCGGCCCTCTTATCAAAGTTATATGTCCATAGGTGTGGGGTATTAGTTCTGGACTTTCAATTCTGTTCCACTGGTCTGTGTCCCTATTTTTGTTCCAGTATCATGCTGTTTTGATGATGATGGCTTTATAATATAGTTTAAGGTCTGGGAGTATGATGCCTCCATTTCTGTTTCTTTTCCTCAAGAAGGTTTTGGCAATTCTAGGTGTTTTCAGGTTCCAGATAAATGATTATAGTTTTTGTTCTATTCTCTTAAAGAAGCTTGGTGGAACTTTGATGGGTATTGCATTAAATTTGTATATGGCTCTGGGGAGAATATTCATTTTGATGATATTTATTCTTCCAATCCATGAGCATGGGATATCTTTCCATTTCTTGGTATCAGTTTCTATTTCCTTGAGTATCGACTCATAGTTTTCAGTACACAAGTCTTTCACATCTTTGGTCAGCTTTATTCCTAGGTATTTGATTTTGCTGAAACAGTAAATGGGAGTGATTTCTGGATGTCTTCTTCTTCAGATTTAGTGTTTGCATAAAGAAATGCTACTCATTTTTGTACATTGATTTTGTAGCCTGATACCTTGCTATATTGCCTAATAACTTCCAGTAATTTTCTGCTGGATTCTTTAGGTCTTTCTATGTATACTATCATATCATCTGCAAATAGTGAGAGCTTGACTTCTTCCCTTCCAATCTGTATTCCTTTGATTTCTTTCTCTTGCCTGATTGCTATGGCAAGAACTTCCAATACTATGTTGAAGAGTAACGGTGACAGTGGACAGCCCTGTCTAGTCCCAGATCTGAGGGGGAATGCTTTCAGCTTCTGTCCATTGAGTATGATGTTGGCTGTAGGTTTGCTATATATAGACTCCACTGTCTTGAGGAACTTCCCATCTATTCCCATTTTTTGTAGAGTTTTGAGCATGAATGGGTGTTGGATTTTGTCAAAGGCTTTCTCTGCATCTTTTGAGATAATCATGTGGTTTTGGCTTTGCTTTTATTGATGTGGTGAATGACATTGATTGACTTACGGATGTTGAACCAGCCTTGCATTCCTGGGATGAATCCCACTTGGTCATGATGAACAATCTTTTTGATGTGTTGCTGTATCCGGTTGGCCAAGATCTTGTTTAATATTCTGGCATCTATGTTCATCAGAGATATTGGTCTGTAGTTTTCCTTTTTTGTTCTGTCCCTATCAGCTTTTGGTATCAGGGTGATGTTGGCTTCATAAAAGGTGGAAGGGAGCATTCCCGTTTCTTCAATCTTATGGAAAAGCTTAAGAAATATGGGTACTAACTCTTTCCTGAAAGTTTTGTAGAATTTGTTTGTGAAGCCATCTGGTCCAGTACTTTTGTTGTTGGGGAGATTCTTAATAATGGTTTCAATTTCTTTTTCTGTGATTGGTGCATTTAGATTTTGTAGTTCCTCTTGGTTCAGTTTTGGAAGTGCATATGCTCTAGGAATTGTTCCATTTCTGCCAGATTCTCTAGGTTGGTGGCATATAGTGCTTTATAGAAGTTTCGCAGGATTCTCTGGACTTCTGTGATGTCAGGTGTGATATCTCTTCCATCATTTACAATTCTATTAATTTGAGTCTTCTCTCTTTTTTGTTTGGTGAGTCTGGCTAGGGGTTTGTCAATTTTGTTTAATCTTTCAAAGAACCAACATTTGGCTTCATTGATCTTTTGTATGGTTCTTTTATTTTCCATGTTGTTTATTTCTCCTCTAATTTTAGTGATTTCTGTCCTTCTGGTTGCTTTAGTTCCTCTTCCTCTAAGTCCTTGAGGTGTTCAGTAAGGTCGTTCATTTGAGCTTCTTCTTGGTGTTTAATAAGTGATTGTATGGCTATAAGTTTCCCTCTCAGTACTGCTTTAGCTGTGTCCCAAATATTTTGATAGGTTGTTATTTGTTTCCAGGAACATTTGAATTTCCTGCTTGAGTGAGTCTCTGACCCAGTGGTTCTTAAGGTGTATGTTGTTTAGTTTCCAAATTCTGTGTCTTAATAATTGTCTGTTTTTAAATGTTAGTTTTACTCCACTGTTGTCTGAGAAGATACTTGGGATGATTTCAATGCTCTTGAATTTATTGATGCTGTCTTTGTGGCCTAACATGTGGTCTATCCTTCAGTATGTGTTATGTGGATTTGAAAAGAAGGTGTATTCCAGTTTTTGGGGGTGAAGGACTCTGAAAATGTTCAAGAGGTCTAGTCTGTCAATCTCTTCATTCAATTCTCTTGTATCTTTGTTGGTTCTCTGCTTTGTTGATCTTTCTAAGTGTGAGTGTGGGGTATTGAAGTCTCCCACTATTACTGTATTACTATTAATGTATTTTAGAAATTCTTTCAGTAAGTGCTTGACCTATTTAGATGGTCCTTCATTGGGTACATAGATGTTAATAATTATTAAGTCTTCTTCGCTGATTGATCCTCTAATCATTATGTAATGTCCTTGCTTATCTTTTATAACTTTATTTAATTTAAAATCTATTGTGTCTGAGATGAGAATGGCTGTACCTGCCCTTTTTTGTGGTCCGTTAGCCTATGTGATAGTTTTCCATCCTTTCACTTTAAGTCTTTGTTTATCTTGTTGTGACAGATGGGATTCTTGCAAGAAACATATGGTTGGGTTATGTTTTCTGATCCATCCCCCCACTCTGTGCCTTTTGATGGGTGAGTTTAAGCCATTGACATTTATTGATATTATGGATTTAATGTATTGTAGTGCCATAGTTCAAAAATATTTTTGTTTGCTCTGATATATAGCAAGTATTATAGTGATGTTCTTGTTTATAAGAGGTCTTTTAGAACCTCTTTCAGGGCCAGCTTAGTGATGGTTGCCTCCTTTAACTGTTGTTTGTCTAAGAATGTTTTGTTCCCTCCATTTAGTTTGAATGAAAGTCTAGCAGGATATATTATCCTTGGTTGAAACCATTTTTCATTCAGGGCTCGATAGATATCTTGCCACTCCCTTCTGTCTTTTAGAGTTTGAGTGGAGAAATCTGCAGATAATCTTATGGGTTTTCCCCTGTATGTGACTTTTTGTTTTTCTCTTGCAGCCTTTAGGATCCTTTCTTTATCCTTATTCCTTCTCATTGTGACTATGATGTGTCTTGGTGTCTTCAGGTCTGGGTTGATTCTGTTTGGTACTCTCTGGGCCTCTTGAATCTTGATGTCCTTGCTGTTATTCAGGTCTGGGAAGTTTTCTTGTATTATTTCCTCTAGAATTTTTGCTTCCCCTTCCTCTCTTTCTTCCTCTGGCAGGCCAATTATACGAATGTTACTTCTTTTGAGATCATCCCATTTGTGTCTGTTGTTGTTTTAAGTGTCTCTCAATCTCTTTTTGAGTTCTTTCACCTCTTTCTTAGTTTTCTCTAACT
This sequence comes from Erinaceus europaeus, assembly GCF_950295315.1. Classification (NCBI taxonomy): domain Eukaryota; kingdom Metazoa; phylum Chordata; class Mammalia; order Eulipotyphla; family Erinaceidae; genus Erinaceus; species Erinaceus europaeus. The sequence continues at coordinate 44,355,079 of NC_080171.1, read as the reverse complement.
CCTCCTCTGTCTGACTAATTCTGTTTTCTGCTTCTGTTAGTCGGCTTTCCCTTGCCTCAGCTTCTTTCTTCATTACAGCTATTTCAGCTTTCAGTTCTCTAATTGCCTCAAGATAATCAGTATTTTCCTTGGGGGTCTCAGATGTTGTTTCCCTAATACTGACATTCCTTTCTCCAATGTTGATTTCATTTCTGTGTTTAATAAGTTTATTATTTCTTGCATACTTTTCTTTCTTTTTTTTTAAATTTTTTATTTAAGAAAGGATTAATGAACAAAAACATAAGGTAGGAGGGGTACAACTCCACACAATTCCCACCACCCTATCCCCATAACCGACACCCTCCAATGGTAGCTTTCCCATTCTTTAGCCCTCTGGGAGCATGGACACAGGGTCATTGAGGGTTGCAGAAGGTAGAAGGTCTGGCTTCTGTAATTGCTTCCCCGCTGAACATGGGTGTTGACTAGTCGGTCCATACTCCGAGTCTGCCTCTCTCTTTCCCTAGTAAGGTGTGTCTCTGGGGAAGCTGAGCTCCAGGACACATTGGTGGGGTCTTCAATCCAGGGAAGCCTAGCCAGCATCCTGGTGGCATCTGGAACCTGGTGATTGAAAAGAGAGTTAACATATGAAGCCAAACAATTTGTTGAGTAATCATGGATCCCAAGATTGGAATAGTGGAGAGGAAGTGTTAGGGAGGTACTCCCTGCAAACTCTATTGTACTTCTGCTTTCAGGTATATATTTTGCAGTAGTTTATGGAAACGTGTGCACATAAGCGCTCATTCACAGAAACTGGTGTATATCTAGATTATGGGACTTTGTTAGAAAGTGAACTACCTGAGATGAAGTTAGAGTGTACTATAAAAGGAAAGGTCTCACCCCAGTAATGAAGTTGAAGGGTTGTCATTCCACACGTGAAGTCTCTGGATACAGTCTGAGGTGAAGCATGTTGAAGTGGCAATCGTTTCTTTGGTTAGGTTGTGGTTGGCGGATGCAATATTATTTGGTTTGGATTGGGTGATGCATACGGGAAAGTGGGCCCTATCCAAGGGTTCCAGGACTGGGGGAAGTAGGGGCTCTATAGTGAAGATGTGAGGTTCCTATTGTCTTAGGGTTCAAAAAGACAATCGATTGTTAATATTATCATCACATTATTTGTTAATTGGGTTAACTTTGAAAAGTCCCTTTGTTATGGTTTGCTGTACAGTACCCAGTATCTTGTATATAGCTGTGTTATTGGATGGTTCTAATCTACTTGGTCTAGGCTTTTGAGAGAGTCCACATATCAAATACATAGCCTATATATTAAAAAGATTCAGTTTGTCTTTTGAGAAACTTTGAGACATACAATTGATTTTCCCCCTCTCATATTAATTAACTACTGATTTATAGGTCTACATTTTGCTAGGAGTGTACATAAACATCATTCCCACCACCAAAGGACTGTGACCCATCCCTCCCACCCACTCCCACCCCCCACTGGTGCAGGAAACTGCATGTCTACCCCTCACCACTGGGTTTTTACTTTGGTGCCCTACTTACAATTTGATCAGGTCCTGCTTTTAGTTTCCCTTTCAGATTTTCTTAGTCAACATCTGTTGATGAGTGGGATCATCCCATACTCATCTTTATCTTTCTGACTTAGCTCACTTAACATAATTCCTTCTAGCTCTGTCCAAGATGGGTCAGAGAAGGTGGGTTCATTGTTCTTGATAGCTGCATAGTATTCCATTGTGTATATATACCACAGCTTTCTCAGCCACTCATCTTTGTTGGGCACCTGGGTTGCTTCCAGGTTTTAGCTATTATGAATTGTGCTGCTATGAACATAGGAGTACACACCTCTTTTTGGTTGAGTGTTATGGAGTCCTTGGGGTATAATCCCAGGAGAGGGATTACTGGGTCATATGGAAGGTCCATGTGTAGCCTTCTGAGAGTTTTCCAGACTGCTCTCCACAGAGGCTGTACCAATTTACATTCCCACCAGTAATGTAAAAGGGTTCCTCTGTCCCCACATCCTCTCCAGCATTTGTTGATGCTGTCCATTTTGATGTATGCCATTCTTACAGGAGTGAGGTGGTATCTTAGTGTTGTTTTAATTTGCATTTCTCTGACAATCAGTGACCTAGAGCAGTTTTTCATATGTTTGTTAGCCTTTAGGATCTCCTCTGTGGTGAATTTTTTGTTCATTTCCTCTGCCCATTTTTGGATGGGGACATTTGCTTTTTTGGTGCTAAGTTTGCTGAGCTCTTTATATATTTTGGTGATTAGTTTCTTGTCTGATGTCTGGCATGTGAAGATCTTCTCCCATTCTGTGAGGGATCTCTCTGTTTTTTTAGTAGTTTTTTTGGATGTGCAGAAGCTTTTCAATTTGATGTAGTCTCATTGGTTTGTTTCTGCTTTAGTCTTCCTTGCAATTGGGTTTGATTCATCAAAGATGTCTTTGAGGTGTATGTGGGAAAGTGTTTTACCAATGTTTTCCTCTAAGAATTTGATTGTTTCAGATCTGACATCTAGGTCTTTTATCCATTTGGAGTTGTTTTTTTGTTTCTGGTGAGATAAAGTCGTTCAATTTCATTCTTCTGCATGTTTCAACCCAGTTTTCCCAGCACCATTTATTGAAGAGAGCCTCCTTTTTCCATTTAATACTTTGGGCGCCCTTACCAAAGATTAGATGCCCATAGGTGTTGGGATTTTCTTCTGGGCTTTCAATTCTGTTCCACTGGTCTGTGTCCCTATTTTTGTTCCAGTACCTTGCTGTTTTGATGATGATGGCTTTATAATATTGTTTAATGTCTGGGAGTATGATGCCTCCATTTCTGTTTCTTTTCCTTAAGATGGTTTTGGAAATTCTACGTGTTTTCAGGTTCCAGATAAATGATTGTAGTGTTTGTTCTATTCTCTTAGAGAAGCTTGATGGAACTTTGATGGGTATTGCATTAAATTTGTATATGGCTCTGGGGAGAATATTCATTGTAATGATATTTATTCTTCCAATCCATGAGCATGGGATATCTTTCCATTTCTTGGTATCAGTTTCTATCTCTTTGAGTAGCAACTCATAGTTTTCAGTACACAAGTCTTTCACTTCTTTGGTCAACTTTATTCCTAGGTATTTGATTGATTTTGCTGAAACAGTAAATGGGCGTGATTTCTGCATGTCTTCTTCTTCAGATTTAATGTTTGCATAAAGAAATGCCACTGATTTTTGTACATTGATTTTTTAGCCTGATACCTTGCTATATTGCCTAATAACTTCCAGTAATTTTCTACTGGATTCTTTAGGTCTTTCTATGTATACTATCATATCATCTGCAAATAGTGAGAGCTTGACTTCTTCCCTTCCAATCTGTATTCCTTTGATTTCTTTCTCTTGCCTGATTGCTATGGCAAGAACTTCCAATACTATGTTGAAGAGTAACGGTGACAGTGGACAGCCCTGTCTAGTCCCGGATCTGAGGGGGAATGCTTTCAGCTTCTGTCCATTGAGTATGATGTTGGCTGTAGGTTTGCTATATATAGACTCCACTGTCTTGAGGAACTTCCCATCTATTCCCATTTTTTGTAGAGTTTTGAGCATGAATGGGTGTTGGATTTTGTCAAAGGCTTTCTCTGCATCTTTTGAGATAATCATGTGGTTTTGGCTTTGCTTTTATTGATGTGGTGAATGACATTGATTGACTTACGGATGTTGAACCAGCCTTGCATTCCTGGGATGAATCCCACTTGGTCATGATGAACAATCTTTTTGATGTGTTGCTGTATCCGGTTGGCCAAGATCTTGTTTAATATTCTGGCATCTATGTTCATCAGAGATATTGGTCTGTAGTTTTCCTTTTTTGTTCTGTCCCTATCAGCTTTTGGTATCAGGGTGATGTTGGCTTCATAATAGGTGGAAGGGAGTATTCCTGTTTCTTCAATCTTATGGAATAGCTTAAGAAGTATGGGTATTAACTGTTTCCTGAAAGTTTTGTAGAATTTGTTTGTGAAGCCATCTGTTCCAGGATTTTTGTTGTTGGGGAGATTCTTAATAATGGTTTCAATTTCTTTTTCTGTGATTGGTGCATTTAGATTTTGTAGTTCTTCTTGGTTCAGTTTTTGAAGTGTATATGCTCTAGGAATTGTTCCATTTCTGCCAGATTCTCTAGGTTGGTGGCATATAGTTCTTTATAGAAGTTTCACAGGATTCTCTGGATTTCTCTGGTGTCAGTTGTGATATCTCCTGCATCGTTTACAATTCTATTAATTTGAGTCTTCTCTCTTTTTTGTTTGGTGAGTCTGGCTAGGGGTTTGTCAATTTTATTTAATCTTTCAAAGAACCAACATTTGGCTTCATTGATCTTTTGTATGGTTCTTTTATTTTCAATGTTGTTTATTTCTGCTCTAACTTTAGTGATTTCTGTCCTTCTGGTTGCTTTAGGGTTCCTTTGTTCCTCTTCTTCTAAGTCCTTGAGGTGTGCAGTAAGGTCGTTCATTTGGGCTTCCACTCACCAACTTCCAGAATTACAGTAGCGACTGAAGCAAGTATTGAAGCAGTTTAATCACTACTAGTTAGCCAAACAATGTCTCCAGTCCGTGAAAAAAATAGTAAGCAAATCCCAGTGAAGAACCCGGCTTTGACCTAGCACATTATGATTGGGCTCTCCTCAATCGCTATCGAACAGGCCATGGCCAGTGCGCCGTTATGTTCCATTGCTGGGGAGCCAGAGACGACCCGAACTGCCCCTGCGGCTACAGACAGACTATGACCCACATAGTCAATGACTGCCACCTCTCCAGATTCAAAGGAGTTCCCGAAACTTTACATCAGGCTCAACCTGATGCTGTTGACTGGCTACGGAAGAAGGGCAAATGCTAGAGGAAGAAGAAGTGAAGAAGAAGGAGAAAAGAAAGAAGGGATCGCAAGAATAGACAGTTATGCAAATCTACTATCCACTATATATTCTAGGGGTAAGAAGAGGGGAATGGGAACTAGAGCAGAGATACACACATAGAGAGTCCACTCTGAGTCAGATTTCTTCCCCAAAATATTTCACAAATTCAGAAAGGCAAAGAAGAAGGAAGGACGAAGTGTATGACAAGATAAAAAAACAAAACAAACAGAAAAAAAGAGACAAGAGAGAGAAAAGAGAAAAGATAAGAAAAAGTGCTGTCATTAAAGAGCAGTGAAATGAAAGCTTGTTTTTTTTAATTACTTTATTTTTAATTTAATTTAATTTTAATTTTAATTTTTTAAGTAGCTAGGATGAGGAGGAACGGGAGAGTCTGTGGAGGAGGTAGGAGTAATGAGACAAGTTCTTCCCACAATAGATAAGATGCCCACTACCCTAGCAATGAAAGATACCCTAAGAGTTAATTCTGATCAACCTAAAGGTGGGGGAAGATATATGCCGTTATATAATATTAATAATAAAATAGAGCAGGGTAAAAAAAAAACCCTGTCCCAGATTAGCTCAAACCTCGTGATCAGAGGCAGCTGATTGTTAAGAAAGAAAAAATAATAATAAAAAAATTTAAAAAACCCTCAGGACTAGACAAGGATAGATGAAATAGACAGTTATGCAAATCTACTACACACTGTATATTCTAGGGGTAGCTAAAGGAGGAAGGGAAGTTGAGCAGAGATACTCACATTGAGAGTCCACTCTGAGTCAGAATTCTTCTCAAAATAATTCCCATCGTGTATCAGTGATTCTGTGAAATCACACTGTTTGGTGGTGTGGGGGATGGGGCCTGTGGCTTTGGAAGCTGTAGGATTAAGGAAGAAAGGATGACAAGAATGAGAAAAAGAAAAAAAAAAGAAAGAAAGTGAAAAAGAAAAAGATAAGAAAAAGAACAGTAATAAAAGAGTGGTGAAAGGAAGGACTTATTTATTTATTTATTTTTAATTATTTAATTAGCTATGTGGGGTGGGGTGGGGGGGTTGGCTACTTAGAAAGAAAAAAGGCCAGAGGTTTCAGAAGAGAAAGACTTAGAATGAATGATACTCCATGGTGGGACAGGAATCTTGGTAAAGAAAGAAGCTCAGCAGAGGAGCCTGCTAGGAGCTGGTCCCCAGGGACTGGTTATGGGGGGGGAGGGGAAGGAGGTGCCACTGCTTTGGGATTAATAATTTAAAAGAAAAAAAAATTCCCTTTTTTACTACTCTATTTTTTAACACAAATTAAGTTATAGTCACCTCCTTGGTGTAACCGCTAGGACCCCTTATTGACTGGCCTACTAAAGGCAAAAAATCCTACCGTTTCCAGAAGATGTGGTCAGAGCTCAAGCCACTAGCAGCTTCTCAGTCCGCTATCTTCTGGGAACCCCCCGAAAGGTGACATTTAAAATCATAATTCTTTCTATTTGTTTAATTTTAGTACTTCTCTTTCTTACCAGCTTTTTTTTTTTTTGAAGAGCCTCAGTATGTGTTTCATTCCTGATTCCCTCTTCTGAAATTAGCAGTGTATGTTTTCTGTATGAGTTAAAACTTTAGAAATTCATGGAAACTATTATGAATAAGTGGGTCAAAGAATCAGTTTTCTTATATAAATGTGGCTTCTCCCTCTCCACAAAATTCCCCACAGATTCATTCTCCTTCTTTGAGTCACTACCCTAAAAACACAGAAACATGTTCTGTTCTTAGTATCTGGATATTTCTATATTGTGACTTAAAAATAATATGAATTTAAATTATTGCTAAGAAGTTACTACATAGGTTATTAAAAAGACAGGCACAGAAAGTGAAAGCACAAGGTGAAGCATGGATTGAGTGGGGTATATTGCACCAAAATAAAAGACTCTGGAGAAGGAGTTAAGAGGTTGTAATGAATGTCTTGGCATGTTGTATGATGACACTAAAGACCCAAAGTTCAGGATGGTATTGTTCTGCATACAACAATCCCAAGAAGATGAGAAGCTATACCCATGTGTTAGCAACTGTACTGTATACCATTTATCCCCCAATGAAGTAAAAAAAAAAAAAAGAATTAAATTATCACGGTGTGCATTTATATTGATCTTCAGAGATATGTTTTAAAGTAACTTGTATGTTTTTTGTTATTTGAGAATTCTCAAGATAAATTATTTTTTTGTAGGCAAGGAAAATGTACATAAATTTTATCTACTTGAATATCATTTTGAAAAAGCTCTTATATAAAAATAGAAGGTAAAAATGAATATTTTTATATTGTTATGACATTTTTCTTCTTAATATTTTAAATATTTTTTATAAATATATATTTTTTGTTGTTGTCAATACACTTTCACTGCTGTAGGTCTACTTATTTAGATAAAGACAGAGAGAATGACACCACAGCACCAAATACAATGGGAGTCATGCTTAAATCTGGGGCATGTACATAACAAAGCAAGCACACTATCCAATCCTCTTTTCTAAAAAATTTTTAGTATTTATTTTTCCCTTTTGTTGCCCTTGTTTTTATTGTTGCTATAGTTATTATTGTTGTTATTGCTGTCATTATTGTTGGATAGGACAGAGAAATGGAGAGAAGAGGGGAAGACAGAGAGGGGGAGAGAAAGACAGACACCTGCAGACCTGCTTCATGGCTCCTGCAGGTGAGGAGCCTTACGCTGGTCCTTGCACTTTGCGCCACATGTGTTTAACCAGTGCTACCGCCTGACCCCCCAACCTCTTTTAATAACATCCCCATGTGTCTTATTCTGTACACATTGGGGCATTTACCGTGACATCTTAACTAATTTATATTATACTTTTGGAAATGCATTTCTTGACCCTCAAAGAGCATACAATCATATGTCATTTATAAACTAAGTTAGGACATATCATCCACAGATTACAGTTGCTAAATGAGTTGACATAAATGAAAATAATAGAAAAGGTGGGAGTTGAGCAGTAGCGCAGCGAGTTAAGTGCACTTGGTGGCAAGTGCAAGGACCTGCATAAGAAATCCAGTTCGAGTTCCCAGCTCCCCACCTGCAGGGGAGTAGCTTCACAGGAGGTGAAGCAGGTCTACAGGTGTCTATCTTTCTCTCCCCCTCATTGTCTTCCCTGCCTTTCTGCATTTCTCTCTGTCCTGTCTAACAATAACATCAATAACAACAACAATAATAACTACCACAATAAAAACAGCAAGGGCAACAAAAAGGGAAAAATAAATAAAATACATTTTAAAAAAAGACAAAAGGTATGGGTTAATATTTGGCCCTGCCTATTGCTTCTGGAAATTATAATGTAAAAATCCCTGAGTTAACACATTAGAGTATAGACTTAAAAAAAGAAGATTCTGATGTAGGGTATAGCTTATTAGAAGCCCCTTTAAAGTTTTCTTCCCCCCTTATACTGTTCTCAATTTGGCATCCCAGCTCATCTGACTTGTTCACAAGTCCTTCCTTATGAGAAAAGTCCTCAGTACTGATTGTGAATCACGTGGGCTGCTGCTACCCTTGTGTGAGTTTTATTTTCTGGCACTCTTGCTGGGGGCTGCTTTAGCAGGATGTAGCTTAATCACGTGGAGTTGCCTCTTTTAAAAAGTGTGATGTACATCACCTAGAGGCAGGTATGTCAGCTGGTTCAGTAAAAAGACAAAGCAGTTTCATTTCCAGGCCTGAGGCCTCAGCTCCACAGACAGCTCTATATGCTACACTTTTAATGCTCCAAGATAACCTCACAAGCACCAGATGGTACTGGTAAGTCTGCACTGTTTAAGAGACTTCCTATTCAAGAATAGTAGCATGCAAAGAGAATTTGGCCCTGCTTGGAGAGTAACTATGACAACAGAAAGAAGGAAATAATAGTGTTAACAGATTACCTAGCTGCTGTGTAAAGAATTTTAGCATCTATCTCTCTGTTTATGGTTAGTGAGAAATAGCCAAATACTTGTAGGGTGAAATCCTTTGAATGTCTGTGGGGTTTATTCTACTATAAAGTGGCAGGATTGGGGCACTGGTGAAAAAATAAAAAGTATTAATTGTCAAAATTGGGATCAGAGTTGAGTGAGATTTATTTTTGAAAATTAGTTTAAGTGAAACTAGTAAGAAATTTCCTAAAAAAAAAAAAAAAAGAAAAAAAAAGAAATTTCCTAATCATTTATTTCAACCATTCTCAAAAAAATATAGCATCAATTATATAAAATTCCCTGAAGCATCAAAATATTTTGCATGCTTGAAATCCTGCAGATGGTACTCAAAAGTAAAAAATACATAGTATTTATTTGCAAAATATCATAGCACACATTAGTAACTTGTAGTTGACATATGTGTCCATTGTAGTGAAAATGACAAAGTAATCACTTTTTGGGTAGAATCAAATGTGATTTGGTTGACTCGTTTATTTATTTTTAATCATGTATGGAGACAGAGAAAAATAGTGGCTAATTTTAAGTACTCTAGAGTACCTTAAGATTGCATTTGGATTTTGACTTAAAACCAATGTAAAGCAACATTTTATTGCAATTTAACATTTTAAAAACAAAATATTCAGATTACTTGAATATTTTTACTTGAATATTACTTGAATATTTTTCATAATACACCCAGGAAAGTTTATATTTCATAGCATGATGTTTGTTCTGCCTCTTTTCACATCTCAGCCTGTCACCACCAGTTTTGCCAGAGATAAAAGTTTTATCATAATCCCAACAATCTTTAATTCCTCTGAGATTAGAAAACATGGTTCACTTCAACAGTAAATTTGGCAGTTTTTCATCAATCAAAAGAAAGTTTTCCTCTTTCTGTTGTTCAGTATTCCATTTCTGCTGTCTAAACATTAAAACATTTCAGTTTCCTTTCAGTTTTTCTTTCATCTCTGCTTTACTAGGCATTAGGCAGGGTGATGATGTAGGTGACTTGTCTAAAAGTATTTCTAAGGTCTAATTTCAAGCTGCAAAATTAGAAACCCTTCATATGAGAACCATATATCTTACAAATTCAAATAGTTTTTCCCTCATGGATGAAATTACCTAAAATGAGTTGGTGTTTTTGAATTATGCGAAATGAGTTTTGTTTGTTTGTTCTTAGCCAGATTTGGTTTATGGTGGTGCCTAGATTGAACCTGAGGTTTCAGAGCCACAGGTAGGAAGGTCTTTTGCATAACCTTTATGCTGCTATCTCCTTGGCCCTCACCTGAAATGATGAATTTTTATGTGCAAGCTCTGTCAAAAGATTAAGGGCTTACTTTATATAAATCCTAAGAGAAAAATACTGTGTATTTTTTATAGTATATGCTTACTAAAGTTGCTAACTTTCTAAAGATTTAGTAGGTCTTGGAAAAGACACAGACAACAATTTGGGTTGTAAATGTTGCTGAATACCAAGGCTGAAAAACATTTTTGTGTCATAGCCTGGGGAAACAGTGTAATAGTTATGCAAATGACTTAAACATAGAGTCTCTGAGCTTCCAGGTTCAGTCTCAGCACCGCCACAAACCAGAAATGAGGGATGGTCTCCTAAACAGATACAAACCTTTATGTAATGCTTTACATGCATATGTGAAAAATGAGACAATCTGAGGATGACTTGGTGACAATAAGCACTTTTAAGTTAAAAACTCTCTTTCCTTGGTGATATATTATCATCTCTTTACTACCAAAATACTTTCCCAGTGTAAAAATAGAAGTATTCTGTGACTAGCTACATCATGTTTACATTACTGGGGACTGATCTTTTAAAATACAAGTGAGATTAACTTCTAGTCTTTATTTTCCCCATTCACTCATGCAGAATAATATTAACTTGTGGCTCTTGCCTTATCCTTTTCTTTCTTCTCTAAACAATTGAGATGTTCTCCCTCCATATAGGTGGAGTTGGAGTTATTTCTATGGCTTGTTTATCTATTTAATTTCATTCTTCCCTAACCATAGATTTGCAGAGCCAGCCCAACTCCAAAGATTGGCTTGATGACTTAAAATTCCTGGTCTTTGCTTAAGGGTCTAAATTTCATGTATTTGATTTATGATTTATTGTTATCTTGTTGAAGTTTTCTCTCTAAGCATGCATTCTGTCAAGTTTTGTTATTTGTTTGACTAAATCTAACATGTCACAGAAAATAGGATAAGATTTTGAGTATCAGCACCATAGGAAAACCCACTATTTAAATATTTCAACCAGGATGGGCTTTGGATTTTAAAATGAACTCAAGTATATCTTAAATTTACATACTTCATCCCACACACACATGTATTTTTTCCTGATGGAAACACTTTCTAGATCTGTGTTATACTATAGCAGTCCTTACACTGAGTACATATACAGAACTGAAGTTTTTTATGGAATGAAGTATTCAAGTAATGACAAATATGATTTTTTAAGTTTTTTTTAAAAAAATATTTATAAAATAAAAAGTACTGGCAAGACCATAGGATGAGAGAAGTACAGTTCCACACAGTTCCCATCACCAGAGTTCCGTATTCCCTCTCCTCCTTTGAAAGCTTTCCAGTCCTTGTCTCTCTGTGAGCATGGATCCAGGATCATTATGTGGTGCAGGAGGCTGAAGGTCTGTCTTCTGTAATTGCTTCCCCACTGAAAATCGGCATTGGCAGGTCGACCCAGACTCCCAGCCTGTCCCTATTTTTACCTAGTGGGGCAGGGCTCTGGAGGGGTGGAGTACAGGATACATTGGTGAGGTCTTCTGTTTGGGAATGTCAGGTTGGCATCATGGTAGCATCTGCAACTTGGAGGCTAAAAATCTATATCTCACACACTTTTTTCTTTGCTTTTTATTAATGCTGGCATATGTTTCTAAATAGAATTTCTGGGTTTATTAATTATAGCTATAGATAGGAAAAGATACAATATACTAATGGTTTAGATTTCATACCATGTATTTATCATAAACTTGGTCATCTAAGCTGTTTGCATCACAAATTTTCTATGCTAATGAGTATAGAATTTCTTTTGGTCTTTAATTTATAAATTAAGATATTCAAACATTTGATAGTATTTTTAATACTGAATATGGCACATACTCTGATCAAATAAGATTTTTGAATATTTTAAAGTATTGAATTTCCCCCAAGAATTTGTATTTTAAATACATTTTAGACATGAAATTTTAGACATTATAGTATATAACATATAAGATTGGAGATAAATTTGAAACAATGCTAACAGGAGGTAACAGTTCTAGTAATATGTAGAAGCTATTAGAAGTTCACTTTGTATATTTATATCCATTTGTTGAATATCACCATATAATGTTTTTTTAACTTTATATTCTATAATTTTTATAAAGAACCCAATATTTCTGGGAAATATTACAATATATTAGGATTAACAATATATATTTAACAATATATAATCTTAACAATATATTAGGATTATAAAAATCAAAATCCATGCTTCTTTTATTAGGATCACAAATACCAATGGCAAGCTCAAAATAGTTCATGAATTGAAGAACATAGCTAAAATTTTCAAATAGCTCAAAGGTTAATATTTGAAAACACAGGGGCTGGGTGGTAAGGCAGCAGGTTAAGTGAACATGGCACAAAGTGCAAGGATGGGAGTAAGGATCCTGTTTTGAGCTCCTGGGTCCCCACCTGCAGTGGGATCCCTTCATGCGCGGTGAAGCAGGTCTGCAGGTCTGTCATTCTCTCTCCCTCTCTGTCTTCCCCTCCTCTCTCCATTTCTATCCTATCCAACAACAACAACAATAATAACCACAACAATGATAAACAACAAGGGCAACAAAAGGGAAAAAAATAGCCTCCAAGAGCAGTGGATTCATGGTGCCCCAGCAATAACCCTGGAGGCAAAAAAAATTGAAAACACACAGCTCTATGGTTTTAAATTTTGCCACATTTTTACTTATATAGAGAGAAAGAGAATGAGCAGAGAAGGGGCCAGGCATTGGCAGACCTGGTTAAGCACTGACATTACAGTGCACAAGGACCCAGCTTTAAGCCCCTGGGCCCTGCCTGCAGGAGGAAAGCTTCATGATTGGTGAAGTAGGGCTATAGGTGTCTCTCTGTCTCTCCCCCTCTCTATCTCCTCCTCCCCTCTCAATTTCTCTCCATCTCTATCCAATAATAAATAAATAAATACAAATATTAAAAAATAAAAAAGAGAATGAGCAGGGAGAGTCCACATCACAGGGGCTGCTTTCTATGTCAAGGAATCTCCCATGTAGTGCCATGACTGGAATCCAAGCCACTCACATGGCAAGACTAATAAAATGTTGCTCCAGACTCTACAATAATCTACCCATATGCTGAGGCTATCTTCAGCTTGAATAGTGAGGTTACTTGTCAAAACATCAGGTAGAATTTATTGTTAACTAGCACAGATATAATAATAGTCATGATTTGCTTTTATCTTTTATTATATTCTCAGTTTAATGTTACTTCATTCATAACATATAAACATATTTACATTAAGTTCATTTATGTATTAATTTGAGACACACAATGCGTGTAAATATACACAGACATCAAAAGATCAGTAAATGTTCACCTTATTTAGGACATTGTAGAGATTAATCTATATAAGATATACTCTGTCAAAACATATGGGAAGAGAAGCAGTTATCATTAACCGAGCACTTATTTGCCAAAGTCTGAACACATGCAGACATAGTACTTACAGAAACAAATAAAATATCAAAGCACTTATTTTATTTATTTTTTAATTTATTTTACCAGAGCACTTCTCAACTCTGGTTGATGATAGAGTGGGGGATTAAAACTGGAACCTCAGAGTCTCAGGCATGAGAGTCTGCTTGCAGAAACATAATGCTATTTTCCCTTACCCTATTTTAATATATATATATATATATATATATATATCCAGCTTTTTAGAATGTAAGTAGTTCACTGAGGTCATTCACCTTCCTTACTAATGGAGAAATGACCTAATTTGAAGCAATAAATATAAAGTGTACTTAGCATTTAAAGTTTAAAAAAAGTGATACACTGGCACCTTCTTCTGTTAGCTGAGAAATTTTTTAAGGTGTAACAACTATTTATAAGCTCAAGAACCATGTCCCCAAGAGATACCGAGATCTTTGTCCACAGACAACTTTAACCTGAATTTCTTCCTTGATTATTTGAGAGGGAATAATAAAATTTTTGTGTAAATGGTCAGAGGATAAATGTTTTTGACTTTTAAAAACACAAGGATTTTATTTCAACAATGAAGCTATGTCATAGCTGTACAAAATTATTCATGATAATAGACAAATATGGCTATGCTTAATAAAATAAAAGTTTATTTAAAATATAACAGGTACTAGGCAACATCTGGGTTACTGGTCAAAGCCTGATACTCCCCTTTTGATATTTTAGACTAGTGAGTTCTGAACAACTTGTTCCTATATATTGTCATTTTAAAGCATGTGAACATTTTCCTCATATATGATTTTACTTATTTATAAGACTTAAGCACTATTGTTTTAATATATTTCACAAGAAACATACACATAAGTATAGAATGAATATCAAATAAAATGCATAATTAAAATTTAAATTTCCTTCTTATCTTGTGGCCTGTCCTACCTATCACCTGGTTTATGAAGCGGAGTACTGCACAATGTCCTAGATGCAGCTAATAAAACAATGATCTAGAAAAAAAAATTTTTTTAACAGTTGAATTGCTTTTAGTTGATATGTTACTGAAGACAGTCTTTGTCAGGCATTAAGCCAGCCCCTCCCCCCATCCTGCATTGCTGATATTATGGCCTATTTACATAATCATTGTTTTGCCTGAAAGATCCCCACCCATCCCATTGATCTCTACCTTGAGACCCGCCCTGCCTGCAGGATAACAATAATCCCACCTGTTAAAACCCTCACAACAGTTGTTAAGGAAGCTTCTACCTTCCCAGCCTGCTTTTGCCTTTCTCCACCCCCTTTCCTAGCTATTTCCAATTCTGACTTGCCACTTCCGGTTTTATCTTATAAAAGCATTGGCTCTCTGATCAATAGATTCTTTTGCATTACCACACTGCCATGAGTTCCTGAGTTATCTATCTCCCATGTCGCTGAGTGAGTAGCAGCCCAGGCTGAGTCCAGTCGAGGTCTCTCCAACCCAGAGAGCATGCTCCCAGATAGCGTGGGGAAGAGGCACCCCCACGCTATCCCAGCATTTGGCACCCAACTTGGGGCACCAAATGTCGGGCTGTCACAGGCAGGAGAGATGGCCCAGGAACCAAGCTCGTGATGATAGCAATACAAAATCTTTATTCATGTGGCTGCCCCAGAGTCGGGAGTGAGTGCAGCAGCTTAAGTCAAGTGGAGCCAACTGCCATGGCCTGGCTTCCACCTCCCAGTCTGCTTGCCTCACTCCTCTAGGTCTGGACACAGAAGAGAGAGAAACCAGAAATGGAAGTGACCTTTATAATACCATAAGTGGGAGGGGCTGGAAATGGTAGGGGCTTCCCTAGCAACTATTGCCAGGGAACATTGCAAAGTTGTTCCACCAGGTTAGCCCAACAAGTCTTGACTATAATATCAGATTATAATAACAGTCATATAAATAAACTATTTTTAAAAGGAGTTGGGTTGCGGAACACCTGGCTGATAACCTATGTAATAAGGAGCTAGGCTCAAGCCCCTGGTCCCCACCTGCAAGCAGAAAGCTTTCCAAGTGGTGAAACAGTATTTCAGGTGTCTCTTATCCTTTCTCTCGCTTTCTCTCCTTCTCCACCAGTCCCCCTCTCATCTTCCCCTTCCCTCTCGATTTCTCACTTTCTAATTAATTTATTAATTAATTACCATCCTATTTTTAGTATTAATACTAAAATCTGATGTTTGCTTTTGCTCTTAAGGCCAGCCTGCCTCTCATTAAAATTCGTTCGATTTAGTAGATATGATTAATAGCATTTCATATTACATTAAACTTAATTCTTCTTTTAACTTAGGAAGAATGAATGTAATAATTCTTTGGTGTTTTTACAAATCATCTTGCTATCTTTTAACTTCTTTGTTTCTGTACAAAGAAATCCTCAACTTTAGTTGCTTTAACTTAGAGAGTTTGTATTTTGCATTACTGACATTAAGAAACATGTAACTGGACTAGTGGAATAGTTCATTTGGATAGTGCGTTGCTTTGCCCTGTGCACTACATGGTGTGAGTCAGGCCACCACTACATTGAAGGACACTTTAAGAAAGAGATCATTTGGACAGTGTGCTGTTTTGCCAAGTACCCAGCTTAGGTTCAAGCCTGACTCTCACCACATTGAAGGAATCCTTGGTGCTGTGGTCTCTCTAGGTGTCTCCCCCCCAAACAAAACAAACAAAAATAGGGCCAACAAAATAGTTCACTTGGACAGTGTTCTGCTTTGCTGTGTGTGCAACCCACATTTGAACCTAACTCCCACTGCACTGAAAGAAGGAAGCTTTGTTGGTGTGATGCCCTTCACTCTCTCTGACTCTCTGTGTCTAAAAAAATTTTTAAAGAAGCAGACAGCCACAGTTGCTTTGGTTCCAAAAATTTTTGATTTTAGGAAAGCCCTCTAATTAAAATACTTAAGGACATATTATTTCTGTTAAGTTTGTTGTCACCACTTCTGACATGAATAATAATTGGGATTTTGGGGTAGTAAGTATTAATCTTTGAAAATATATCTAGGCCAAATTTCAGAAGAAAACACTAATATGAAATATGCAAAATACATTTGGGTGCACTTGAACAATTGACTTAGAGATCACTTTTGTGTATCTACTGTGGTAAGAATTTTTATTCACAAAAACTTCCTGCTGCAACAAAACATTTGAATCTAACTCTATGTATCTTTATTCACCACTCCTCATTTTTTGTTCTTATCTATCACAGAACAGTACAGTTCTCAGAACCCACTAAATATAAATATCTTCTTTGATTTCCTATAAGATCAAATTGAATAAAATATAAATTAAAAATATCTCTCATTATATTCTTCTTACTTCCAATTTATATACTTACTAGTACAGATATTTTGGAATATATAATAGTAAGAATGATCTCAAATAATAATAATAATAATTTGAAACTCACAATTTGATTACCACTCCAATTAATTTCACCTCTTATTTTTAATTTTGTATTATCTTTATTTATTGGACAGAGACAGCCATAAATTGAGAGAAGGAGGGGAGACAGAGAGGGAGAGAGACAGAGAGACACCCGCAAACCTGCCTCACTACTCGCAAAGCTTTCCCCCCACAGGTAGGGGCTGGGGGCTCAAACCCCAGTCCTTGTGCACTATAATATGTGTGCCCAACCAGGGCATCACCAGCCAGCCCCTAATTTCTCCTTTAAAATGTTGTGATTTGTTTAACTATATAGTAAACTGTAGACAACACTGAAAA
Source organism: Erinaceus europaeus (assembly GCF_950295315.1). Classification (NCBI taxonomy): domain Eukaryota; kingdom Metazoa; phylum Chordata; class Mammalia; order Eulipotyphla; family Erinaceidae; genus Erinaceus; species Erinaceus europaeus. The sequence goes on along the minus strand of NC_080171.1, from coordinate 44,337,838 downwards.
GTTAACCACAATCCACATACAAAATACACAAAATTGAGATAAAAACTTTGATAAAAGTAAAAACACACCTCAGTAACATTATAGACATAACACAGAACACTGTGAGGACAGCTACAATAGACCTTATTTTGCTATTGACCATAAAGAGATAGTCACTCACTCTTCTTCCAGGAGCCATTTATGCTTTCTGTACCACTACCACTATCTGTAACCAAGACTCTTAAACAAACTGGTATGTTCACATTTTCAAGTTAAAAGATGTATAAATCATTTGTCATGATTTTCAGTTAATATTTTTAATCTGTAGATATATGTTTGCACTTTTAGCAATACTTACAAGGCATTTACTATGTTAAGTCATTTTATCATTTATAGATGAGGAGATCTAGATTTAGGCTTATACAATTTTTACTTGACTTGCCCCAATTCATATAACTAGTAAATATTGGTACTGACCCACCCTGATATTCTGTACCATGTGAAAAATATAGAATGACCAGTTTTTGTTTGTTTGTTTTTCTCTTATTATTCTTTATACCATTAAGCACCACCAATGTTATTTGCCTGTGGCAGACTGAAACAACATATACCTGCAACTTTTCTTTCTGATTAAATGGCAAGAAGAGCCCAGATCATTGCTCTTTCATTTATTTTGTCCCCCTGGAATAAGCTGCTTAATACCCATTACTATCAAATTTGGCATTCATCAGTGGTAGTTAGTAGATGACGCTTGGTTAGAGAGGAAGTTCACATTTTTGTTGAGGGTCAGCTGCTGCTACTGGGGCTATATGATAATGAGTCCATTTAGCAAGCTCAACAAAGTACTGAAAAATGAAAACATAGGCCACAGGAATTGATAGTTCACAAGTTAGGACACTTCCTTTGCCATGCACATATCTAGGTTTGAGCCCTGGTGCCACATGCAAGTGCTACAGTGCTGGAAGAAGTTCTTGTACTGTGGCATCTGTTTGTCTCTTTCACTCTTTCTCTGTCTATTCATCTGAATGAGAAATGAACTATGAATGGTGAAATTGTGTATGTGCAACCCCTCCACCACACAACACACAAACTCACAGGAACAAGAATATACACCGTAAATATCATCTTTTTTTTTTTTTTTTGCCTCCAGGGTTATTGCTGGGGCTCCGTGCCAGCACTACAAACCCACTGCTCCTAGAGGCTATTTCCCCCATTTTGTTGCCCTTGTTCTGATTGTTATTGTTGTTATAGGTGTTGGATAGGACAGAGAGAAATAGAGAGAGGAGGGGAAGACAGAGAGGAGGAGAGAAAGATAGACACCTGCAGACCTGCTTCACTGCTTGTTAATCGACCCCCCCCCCCTGCAGGTGGGGAGCCAGGGGCACAAACTGGGATCCTTATGCCTATTTTTCGCCACTGCACTACCGCCCAGCCCCCATAAATACCATATTTTCTGCCCATTTATTAAATAATCAGAGATCATTGAAGAATAGTTAATCTGGCATATAGTAATCAAACTTCAACGTAGCTCCTTTTTTGTTGTGAAATTAAGAAGTGTATTTTATGCAAATCAAGCCAGACCTTCCACCTTCTGCAACCCACAAGGACCCTGGGTCCATGCTCCCAGAGGGATAGAGATTGGGAAAGCTATCAGGGGAGGGGATGGGATATGGAGATTGGGTGGTGGGAATTGTGTGGAGTTGTACCCCTCCTACCCTTTGGTTTTGTTAATTTACCCTTTCTTAAATAAAAAATAAATTTAAAAAGTGTATTTTAGAGTTTATTTTTCAAGTTAGTATACACAGAATTAATTTAAAATCTATTTTAGTATGTCTTATAGCCTTCATGATCCCTTTTTTTGAGTTGGCATTCAGGCTAATACTATGTTAGCTTACCTGTGAGGGATGTGTGTAGCTTGTCTGGAAAGGGTGTGTGTGCCTGTGTCTGTGCGTGTGCCTGGTGTAGCTCTTTAATTCCAATAGAAGTAATTTTTTTAACAGTTGATAAGTCGCTTATTTATAGCTTTCTAATTAGGTCTTCTAATGCAGCAGTTAGTCATATAAACTAATAATCTGCAGTTAAAAAATCTCTAATTCCTATTAGTTGTCCCACTGAGAGAAACCAAGCTTGACTTTTTTCTTTACTATTATAACTCTTCCTTCAACTTAAACATAATATTACTACCACACACACAAAATAATAGAAAACAATATTTTATTGTTATAGAATAACTTTCCTGTTCACTAACTTGTACTCTAAATATGTATCATATTTATTATTTTAGTAATAATTATCTGTTTACTAGCAATGTCTATTTATTTATTTATTCATTTTTTTATTGCCACCAGGGTTATGATTGGAGCTCAGTGCCTGCAGGACGAATTCACTGATCCCAGTGGACATTGTTTCCTCACCCCCAGCCCTTTCTTTTTTCTTTTTTAAAAATTTTTATTTATTTATTCCCTTTTGTTGCCCTTGTTTTTTATTGTTGTAGTTATTATTGTTGTTATTGATGTCATCGTTGTTGGCTAGGACAGAGAGAAATGGAGAGAGGAGGGGAAGACAGAGAGGGGGAGAGAAAGACACCTGCAGACCTGCTTCACTGCATGTGAAGTGACTCCCTTGCAAGTGGGGAGCCCCAGGCTCGAACCTGGTTCTTTTACACAGGTCTTTGCGCTTTGCGCCACATGCGCTTAAACATCTGCGCTACCGCACGACTCCCTTCTTTTATTCATATATATTTATTCCCTTTTGTTGCCCTTGTTGTTTTTTATTGTTGTAGTTATTGTTGTTGTTATTGATGTCATTGTTGTTAAGATAGGACAGAGAGAAATAGAGAGAGGAGTGGGGAAGACAGAGGGGGAGAGAAAGACACCTGCAGACCTGTCTCATGGCTTGTGAAAAGACTAGGGCGGGGAGCGGCTCTAAGGGGAATCTTTTGTGCTGGTCCTTGCGGTTTCGCACCACGTGTGCTTAACGTGCTGCGCTATTGCCAGACTCTCTTCTTTTTTCTTATTACATAGGACAGAGAGAAATTAAGAGGCAGGGAAACAGAGGAAGAGAGATACCTACAGATTTGATTCACCACTTGTGAAGTTTCTCACTGCAGTGAGAAGCCCAGGCTTAGACCTTAATCTTTGCTCGTGGTAAAGTGTGCTCTCCAGGGTACTCTACCACAGGGCCTCTCACCAGCACTGTCTGGTCAGGGGACATCCTTAAAAAAACAAAACAAAACAAACAAAAAAACCTAGCTAATGCATTTTAAATTATATAGTCTGTTTTCTTCTTTTAAGCTAATATGTCATGTTTGAGAAGATAGTGCTTAGATATGTTCACAGGAATATATTAGAGTTCAATGGTGAGATTTATATAAATGTATCAAAGCACTTTAGCAATTATGATGCATTAGGTAGCTCGTTTGCAATAAAACATGAAGTTGTTTATCAAGTATGTAAAGTGTTTGATTCAGATGAAGATTTTCCTAACACAAAATTTATTTTGTTTTAATGTGGCACTATCCATTAGCAAGTCTGTATGAAAACCAGTTTCCTAAATTTAAATATATTGATTTAGATTTCTTAACAGAAATGCTGTTTAGCATAAAACATGCCATACATATTCATATTCTACATGAAATTTATCAACTTCCCTCAGACTGGTCAAGGAGGCAAATATATATTTTTATTTTTTTTAATTTTTTTATAAAATAAAAAATACTGACAAGACCATAGGATGAGGGGTACAGTTCCATGCAGTTCCCACCACCAGAGTTCCATATCCCATCCCATTCCTATTCTTTGTCTCTCTGGGAGTATGGACCCAGGATTATTATGTGGTACAGAAGGGAAAAGTCTGGCTTCTGTAATTGCTTCCCCACTGAACATGGGCATTGGCAGGTTGATCCATACTTCCAGCCTGTTCTATCTTTCCCTAGTGGAACAGGGCTCTGGAGACGTGGGGCTCCAGAGTACGTTGTCAAGGTGGTCTGCTTGGGGAAGTCAGGTAGGCATCATAGTAGCATCTGCAACTTGGTGTCTGAAAAAGCATGATACAAAGCAGAACAAATTGTTTAATAATCAGGAACCTAAAGGCAAGAATGTAACAGTTGAGATATAGGGTCTCCATTTTGGAAAAAGCTAGGAAGTCTATTTTAGGTATATTCCAAGGGGCACATGACTTTGCTAATTTTTGACTGCTCCTGACAGCTAACATCATTTACTTTTTATAAACTATAACGATATCTCTTCAACAACTAAAATTATTTTAAATAAATTGTTTTAAATGTTAGAAGTGTTATCACAGTAGCATGATTCAAGTATATGTAAGTAAAGATAATCATTGTGTGTCACTACTCCTCCTTTCCTATTTGGCCCAAAGCTTATCTACTGTTTACCATGTTTAATTATAGGTAAACTATTTTGTATATATGGCTTTTAAGATACTACTATATTATATTATTGTCATGAGGAGAAACTAATAGAAAAATCAAGATATTAAAATACTTATGTGGTTTTCTTAAGGTTAAAACCTAACACATGAAAAATCCAATATTTTCAAATGAAAATCTGATCTTTCTGCACAATCCTGTAGTCCTTTCCAATTCAGTGTTCTATTGGGAAGATGGAAAAGCCATGATATGTTGTTGCAAAGAAAAACAGAAAAAAAAATACATCATAACTTTTCCAGGAGCCCAATAAATTATTCTAGTCTAAAGAAAGTATCTTTGAAGGCAGGATGGAAGATGGTGATAATAACAAAGTTATTATATATAAATCACACAATCAGAATTGTTTCACTCAAATCATGCATGCTAGGATTACATTAGTAAGTAACACTAGCTGGTTTCACTAGGAATTTGCATTTCCCTAGGTAAACATACAGACACTTATTAATTAATGTTCTGTCAATGCTGACAATTGTAAGCATGTGATGCCAGAGATATATTGGGCAAACTTTTTAAAACTACTATTTGAAGGACTAACAGAATCATAAGACAGATGGAAGTAAAAGTAGGACTCATTTTTTTAAACTATGATACCTTTGTTCTCAAGGTGGGTGTCCTTTAATGAGAAATCCCCAGTATGAAAAGCAACTTGTTACCTATGTTTTCCCATGTCTAAGGTATATACATAAACCTCCCTGTGCCATAGGTGGGGAATGCAATGTGGTATAATCATGCATTAAGCAACTTTGCACAATTACATAATCATCCTGTCCTAAAGTTGAAGTTTCTTTCAGTTAATATAGTACCATGTCAATGATGGAGAAGACTGTAGCGGTGGGGCCGGGTGATGGTGCACCCAGTTAAGTGCACATAATACTATGCTGAGCAGGGATCCATGTTCAAGGCCCTGCTCCTCAACTTGTAAGGGGGACACTTCATAAGCCTCAGAGCAGGTCTGCAGGAATATATTTTTCTCTTCTTCTTCCCTATCTCCCCTTCCTTTCTCAATTTCTCTCTGTTGTAACCAATAAAATGGAAAAACAGGCCATCAGGAACAGTGGATTCATAGTGGCAGCATGGAGTCAGAGAGAGAGAGAGAGAGAGAGAGAGAGAGAAGAGCCTATAGAGGGGTGGACCTGAACATAGATTATTGCTAAAATAAATAACTTTTTCTGTGCTTTGAAGTTGGTCAAAAGCTTTTGAATGTTTTCCAAATTAAACAAATAGTCTAGAATCAAGGGGATTTATATAATGGTTATGCAAAAAACTTTCTTGCCTGTGGCTACCAGGTCCTAGATTCTACCCTCCTCTTCACTACCACCATAAGCTAGAGAAACATTGTTCTAATTAAACTACTAGTAGTTTATGCTATATTTAGTAGTATATGCTATATTTTAACATTGGAAAGCAGCTGGTGTTTATGTGTAGCTAACCCTATTCTCATTGATTAGATAAAAGAAATAGTTAAGATTTGTGTCTGAGAATCTCTTATGAGATAGTGCAATATTTCATAAAATCTAGTATTCCATTAAAATTCTTCTATTGTACTATCTTAAATTTCCCTTTACTGACAGTCAATGGAAAAAAAAATCCACTTTTTTTATGTGGAAAATTTGTGTTCGCCCCTCCCAACACACACACACACACACACACATAGAGTTGTTATTGGTATGCTTGTAAAGCTCCTAGAAACTGAGAAGGCAAAAATTAGATTTATTTACTCAGTGACTAAAACAGTACTAACTTTATTGGTCAAGAAGTTTTATTTATATTGCAAGATCACTAAGAAGAATGAAAACTCTATTACTGTAATTGAAATGAACAAATAGGGACAATTACCACCAACTAATGTTAAAGATAAATGTCCTATTAAGAAAGGAAAGACAATTATTTGTGAATTGAACATATTAGAAAAGCAATGAAAAATAAATTTTTTCAGTTCTGCAATTATTTTGAGAGTGGTGAAAACTCTTCAATATTACAAGAGTTTAAGATTTTTTAATAAACAATGAATATTATAATTGAACATTTTACTGGTTTGCCTTATATATCAAAATGCTCTGCTAATCATTAATGCCCTTGCATAAAAAATATCAAAGAACTCACTTGAGGATGATAGTAATATGTTTTATGTCATTCCCTCTATACTCTTACAAAACTTCAAGTGATCTCTCTTTTCTACTTACATAATTCTTAACTGTTAGGCAACACATTTATGTAATGACAGTCTGAAATTTATAATAATCAGGTTGAAATGTTTATATAGCAACTGTGTTATAGAGACAGCTTTTCTTAGTTGTATTAAAATACTTTATAGAGCTAGATTTACTGAGTAAACACCATGATAAATTGATATTCAGTCATCTGATCACGTTGAAAGCAATTAAATGCAACTACAAACATTATAGTATTTGGCACACTTACAAATATCTAAAGTGTACTTCATGAAAAAGAATTTGTTTTGGTAGAGACTAATAAAGGTGAATTAATTCTATAGAACTGTTTTTAGGGGTGTGGCACTACTTGGGAATATGTACAAGTTGCATTAGGGGAGTGGTCCTTTATTGAGAATAACCTACAAGCCACAGTCTGTTCCCTGTTATAGATGTTGAGCATATGGAATTGAATAAAATGATTATTTTTTTAAATTTTTTTTATTTAAGAAAGGATTAATTAACAAAACCATAGGGTAGGAGGGGTACAACTCCACACAATTCCCACCACCCAATCTCCATATCCCACCCCCTCCCCCGATAGCCTTCCCATTCTCCATCCCTCTGGGAGCATGGACCCAGGGTCATTGAGGGTTGCAGAAGGTAGAAGGTCTGGCTTCTGTAATTGCTTCCCCGCTGAACATGGGCGTTGACTGGTCGGTCGATACTCCCAGTCTGCCTCTCTCTTTCCCTAGTAAGGTGTGTCTCTGGGGAAGCAGAGCTCCAGGACACATTGGTGGGGTCTTCAGTCTATGGAAGCCTGGCTGGCATCCTGATGACATCTGGAACCTGGTGGCTGAAAAGAGAGTTAACATACAAAGCCAAACAAATTGTTGAGCAATCATGGATCCCAAGCTTGGAATAGTGGAGAGGAAGTGTTAGGGAGGTACTCACTGCAAACTCTAGTGTACTTCTGCTTTCAGGTATATATTTTGCAGTAGTTTATGGATATGTGTGGACATATGCTCTCTCTCACAGAAACTGGTGTATATCTAGGTTATGGGACTGTTAGAAAGTGAACCACCTGAGATGAAATTAGAGTGTACTATAAAAGGAAAGGTCTCACCCAAGTAATGAAGCTGAAGGGTTATCATTCCACACATAAAGTCTCTGGACGCAGTCTGAGGTGGCAATCGTTGCGTTGATTAGGTTGTGATCGGCGGATGCAATATTATTTGGTATGCATTGGGAGAGGCATACGGGAAAGTGGGCCCTATCCAAGGGTTCCAGGACTGGGGGAAGTAGGGGCTCTATAGTGGAGATGTGAGGTTTCTGCTGTCTTAGGCTTCAAAAAGACAATCGATAGTTAATGTTATCATCACATTATTTGGTAATTGGGTTAACTTTGAAAAGTCCTTTTGTTAGGGTTTGCTGTACAGTACCCAGTATCTTGTATATAGCTGTGCTATTGGAAGCTTCTAATTTACTTGGTCTAGGCTTTTGAGAGAGTCCGCATATCAAATACACAGCCTATATATTAAAAAGATTCAGTTTGTGTTTTGAAAAACTTTGAGGCATACAATTGATTTTCCCCCTCTCATATTAATTAACTACTGATTTAGATGTCTACATTTTGCTAGAAGTGTACATAAACACTATTCCCACCACCAAAAGACTGTGACCCATCCCTCCCACCCACTCCCACCCCCCACTGGCCCAGGAAGCTGCATGTCTACTCCTCACCACAGGGTTTTTACATTGGTGCCCTACTTACAATTTGATCAGGTCCTGCTTTTAGTTTCCCTTTCAGATCTTCTTAGTCAACTTCTGTTGATGAGTGGGATCATCCCATACTCATCTTTATCTTTCTGACTTAGCTCACTTAACATAATTCCTTCTAGCTCTGTCCAAGATGGGTCAGAGAAGGTGGATTCATTGTTCTTGATAGCTGCATAGTATTCCATTGTGTATATATACCACAGCTTTCTCAGCCACTCATCTGTTGTTGGGCACCTGGATTGCTTCCAGGTTTTAGCTATTATGAATTGTGCTGCTATGAACATAGGAGTACACACCTCTTTTTGGTTGGGTGTTATGGAGTTCTTGGGGTATAACCCCAGGAGAGGAATTATTGGATCATATGGAAGGTCCATGTCTAGCTTTGTGAGAGTTTTCCATACTGCTTTCCACATAGGCTGTACCAATTTACATTCCCACCAGCAATGTAAAAGAGTTCCTCTGTCCCCACAACCTCTCCAGCTTTTGTTGCTGCTGTCCATTTTGATGTATGCCATTCTTACAGGAGTGAGGTGGTATCTCAATGTTGTCTTAATTTGCATTTCTCTGACAATCAGTGACCTAGAACATTTTTTCATATGTTTGTTAGCCTTTTGGATGTCCTCTATAGTGAATGTTTTGTTCATATCCTCTGCTCATTTTTGGATGGGGTCATTTGCTTTTTTGGTGCTAAGTTTGCTGAGCTCTTTATATATTTTGGTGATTAGTTTCTTGTCTGATGTATGGCATGTGAAGATCTTCTCCCATTCTGTGAGGGGTCTCTTTATTTGTTTAATAGTTTCTTTGGATGTGCAGAAGCTTTTTAATTTGATGTAGTCCCATTGGTTTGTTTCTGCTTTAGTCTTTCTTGCAATTGGGTTTATTTCATCAAAGAAGTCCTTGAGTTGTAGGTGGGAAAGTGTTTTATAAATGTTTTCCTATAAGTATTTGATTGTTTCTGGTCTAACATCCAGGTCTTTGATCCATTTGGAGTTGATTTTTGTTTCTGGTGAGATAAAGTGGTTCAATTTCATTATTCTGCATGTTTCAACCCAGTTTTCCCAGCACTATTTATTGAAGAGAGCCTCCTTCTTCCATTTAATGCTCTGAGCCTCCTTATCAAAGATTAGATGTCCATAGGTGTGGGGATTTATTTCTGGGCTTTCAATTCTGTTCCACTGGTCTGTGTGCCTATTTTTGTTCCAGTACCATGCTGTTTTGTTGATGATGGCTTTATAATATAGTTTAAGGTCTGGGAGTGTGATGCCTCCATTTCTGTTTCTTTTCCTCAAGATTCTTTTGGCAATTCTAGGTGTTTTCAGGTTCCAGATAAATGATTCTAGTGTTTGTTCTATTCTCTTAGAGAAGCTTGGTGGAAATTTGATGGGTATTGCATTAAATTTATATATGTCTCTGGGGAGAATATTCATTTTGATGATATTTATTCTTCCAATCCATGAGCATTGGCTATCTTTCCATTTCTTGGTATCAGTTTCTATTTCCTTGAGTAGCTATTCATAGTTTTCAGCATACAAGTCTTTCACATCTTTGGTCAACTTTATTCCTAGGTATTTGATTGATTTTGCTGAAACAGTAAATGGGAGTGATTTCTGGACATCTTCTTCTTCTTCAGATTTAGTGTTTTCATAAAGAAATGCCACTGATTTTTGTACATTGATTTGTAGCCTGATACCTTGCTATATTGCCTAATAACTTCCAGTAGTTTTCTGCTGGATTCTTTAGGTTTTTCTATGTATACTATCATATCATCTGCAAATAGTGAGAGCTTGACTTCTTCCCTTCCAATCTGTATTCCTTTCATTTCTTTCTCTTGCCTGATTGCTATGGCAAGAACTTCCAATACTATGTTGAAGAGTAAGATTGAAGAAACATAAGGTTGAAGAAACAGGAATACTCCCTTCCACCTTCTATGAAGCCAACATCACCCTGATACCAAAAGCTGATAGGGACAGAACAATAAAGGAAAACTACAGACCAATATCTCTGATGAACATAGATCCCAAAATATTAAACAAGATCTTGGCCAACCGGATCCAGCAACATATCAAAAAGATTGTTCATCACGACCAAGTGGGATTCATCCCAGGAATGCAAGGCTGGTTCAACATCCGTAAGTCAATCAATGTCATTCACCACATCAATAAAAGCAAAGCCAAAAACCACATGATTATCTCAAAAGATGCAGAGAAAGCCTTTGACAAGATCCAACACCCATTCATGCTCAAAACTCTACAAAAAATGGGAATAGATGGGAAATTCCTCAAGATAGTGGAGTCTATATATAGCAAACCTACAGCCAACATCATACTCAATGGACAGAAGCTGAAAGCATTCCCCCTCAGATCGGGGACTAAACAGGGCTGTCCACTGTCACCCTTACTCTTCATCATAAAATGATTAATTTTTAACCTCCTAGATTTAATGTTTAGTTGGGTTATTAATATATACTGTACATGGAGGCATACCAAAATCAAATCTCTAAATATAATGCTTGTTCTTGGCCATAGCACAGAGGTAAATATAATTAATGATTCAAATATCTGAACAGCAAGTTTTGATCTGGAACCTACATGTTATATTATGGCTAACTAAGGTGCAATTTATCTCACAATTATTCTCACTGCTTAGATAATAGAAACTACTTTAGCATTAAAGGAGGAAATAGACCATGTTACCCTTCAATATCCATCAGCATTTTGTTCTATATCCTTACACTTCGAATATTACTCAGATTGAATTCATTCTCATGTAAACTGAAACATAATCACTAAATCATTATTTTGCTTGCTTGATTGTGGGCATATTTACTTTATGATTTTTGTATCGCAATGTTATAAGATGGAAATGTCATTAAAAAATTTCAGGTTTTGAGCCAAGGAGAGGAGGTCCTGGTGCATGATGGTGGAGGAAGGTCAAAGGTAGGAATGAGTGATTTGAAGACACCCATAATGAGGAAATGAGAGACTATACCCATGTGTCAACAACTATACTGTAAACTACCAACTCTCCCAATAATATTATTTTAAAAAATCTAGTGTATACAAGATCATGGTCAGAACTTGGAGACATCATGTTTAATGAGTCAATCCAGAAAGAGAAAGACCAATATTGAATAATTTCAATCATAGTTGAAATTTAAGATCAAAGAACAGTAGGGGAAAATACAAGGTGTAACTTGGACTGTGTGTGGCATATTGCACCAAAGCAAAGGACTCTGTGGAAAGAGGGAAAGGGACAGGACATCAGAATCTTATTGTGCCTTCTAGCTACCAATCAAGGGGAGATGAGAGCTATGTACATGTGTTAAAGATAATTACTCCCCTCCCACTAAAAATAATAATAAAAAAATCCTGGATTATTAAGGAATGATATAACAGACCATGTATTGACCTGGTCAGTTTCTTGAGATGCAGTTAATTGATTTCTTTTTTGTTTATGTGTAACTTTTAACAAACAGTAGTAGTCTGATGTATCTCCTCTAACTAGTGAAAATGTAAAATCTTATAAACTTAAACTGCCTCTTGTTCAATATGTCAAGTAAAATGGACCTAAATCCTCAGAGTCCTAAACAGAACTCTTAATCTCATAAGAATTTTGTTTATTTGTTCTGAAAAGACCAAAATGATGTTTTTTGTTTTGTTTTGTTTTTTACTTCCAGAATGTTGTCTGTCTATAGATTATTTAAAAGTAATGACCAAAGGGAAGTAATAAGAACTACACTGAGAGTAGCATAATTTTAAAATTTGTATAGATTATAGGAGGCTAGCCAGCAGGCTGTCTCTCTGGGTCCCCCATCACCCTGGCCAGTGGAAGCAAGGGTCAGAGCGGCCTCCTGGGAGTCCTGGGGTGGCTCCGCATGGCTAGGACAAAGTGCTCAGAGAGACAAGCAGTTAGCTCTGGGAGAGCCTCAGTGGAACAACTCATTTATTGGGGGGAAAGGCAGGCAAATATACCCATTGTGGTGGCAGGGAGGGAGGTTGAGGTAATTATTAACCCAAACACAGAGCAACACAATATATAGTCACATTTTGACCTACAGACTATTTGATCACAAGTAAAAGGTTACCATACAAAATTTCATCACAAGCTTCACAATGTATATTTTTCCAGAGGTAGATTGCAGGTACTTTAAGGCAGGGGGGAAATGAGGCAGCTGAGCAATCAGGATGTTTGCTAGCAGTTTTCAAGTTAGCCATACATAATAATTTATGGCCTTTGTTTAAAAAGGGAAGAAGGGTGGCATGTGTAGAGAGACACCCATGTCGGGGGTCCAACTTATAAATTCCAAAGGTCAGGAGGGACCTGCCATATCTCAACCCACAGTGGGGAGGGTCTGGGGTCTATCCACTTAGACTCTCATGGAAACAATGGCCTGGACTTCCAGGGCAGTGGGGTCAGCCCCCAGCAGTAGCCTTTAACAAAAGGAATATCCTCTTGGAATTTAAGTACAGTACATTTTCATTCTTCTTCTTTTTTTTTTACATTTTTAAAAATATTTATTTATGCATTCCCTTTTGTTGCCCTTGTTGTTTTATTGTTGTTAATGATGTCATTGTTGGATAGGACAGAGAGAAATGGAGAGAGTAGGGGAAGACAGAAGGGAGAGAGAAAGATAGACACCTGCAGATCTGCTTCACCACTTGTGAAGTGACTCCCCTGGAGGTGGGGAGCTGAGTGCTGGAACCAGGATCCTTACGCAGGCCCTTGCGCTTCAAGCCACCTGCGCTTAGCCCACTGCGCTACCACCCGACTCCATTCTTCTTTTATATTTTAATAGTTTTTTTTTATCCTCTTTAACTTGCTTATACTTGATGCCTCATAAAGAAATCTGGTTCAAAGCTCTAGCCTAGATTCATCAAAGAAGACTTCGTATAATAGCATTTTTAGTTCTGTGAATAGATTCAGAAAACTTAATATTTTAGAAGTTTTATTTAGAGGCCTGGTGGTGGTGCACCAAGTTAAGAGCACATAGTAATAAGTGAGTGCAAGGATCCCAGTTCTCCACCTGCAAGGAGTCAAAGTGACTATGAAAGAAAGTTAAACTTTTTGAAAAGATGAGGAGACATGGATAGGAGAAAATATATGTGAAAGACATATAATAACTAATGTACAAAGTATACACTTTTTATAATTAACAATAGAAGAAAAATTTAAATGAATGAGAGATTTCTGATGTTGCATCTGTAAAGTGCTACAAATGACAAACCCATGAAAAGATGCATAACATAATATTTCACTAGAGTAAGACAAATTAAAACAACATTGAGATACCACTGCATGCCTGTTAGAAGACCTGTTAGAAGATTGTTGACAATAGATGTTAATGAAGATGTGAAGCAACAAAGAAGAAACAAATGAAGATGTGAAGCAACAATGAAGATGTGAAGCAACAAAGAAGAAAAAAAAAAGAAAGTAGAAAGTCATAAAAAAATACAGTAAGGACACTTAAATGTAAATTAGTGAATGAATTAAGTCAGAGAAGACTTTGACAGAAGGGTAAAGCAAAAGGAAAAAAAGAGAACCTAAAAGGTGTTGATCTATAAGAGCGACAGAATAAAAGTTTTGCTTTTGAAGTTTGATACTTCACAGAGGTAAAAGGGAAAAAAAGCTGACTTTTGAGATAACTTGGACTGAACCTGTTCTAAAGTATGAATAGAAATATACCACAGTATGCAAATGCTATATGAGCCCAACTATATGACTTTAAATAAAGACAAATACATTTTTTCTCTCAGGTAAGAAATGTTGCTAAGGCAGGGGTACACATGTGAAGGCTGAGGGCATAAGGACAATCTTTATTTTGAAAGGTTTATTTATTTATTTATCTAAGAGGAGGAGGGGGGTAGAATGAGAGCATTGTTCTGGCACATGTGATGCCAGGGATAGATTTCAGGGCCCTATGTTTAATGGTCCAAGGTTAGATTCACTGCACCACTCCTGTATTTTGCTATGGTAATTTTTAAAAAAACTCTCCTCTATTTTTCATACAGCACTAACATATATTTTATAATAGTCTTTACACAATTGATTATTTTCTATTTATTTCTTGATCATCAAATGTCATTTCAGCATTCCCCTCTATGTATCCTCCCAGATATGTTAGTGATCCCTCATGTATTACATATTGGAAATTTCCTATCTTCTGTGCGAATGTAGAATAATTTTCAGATTCAGTTATTTACTCAGAAACTTATGCTTCACAGCATGAGACTGACATTTTTGTCTCCTTCCTGGTAGATTACAGGGTACCGGGAAATATATTTCTTTCTTTTTCTTTTTTTATTTTATTCTTTTTTCCTTTGCTTAATCTTTATTAATTTGATAGAGACAGCAAGATATTCAGAGAGAAGGGAGAGAGATTGAGAGGAAGAGAGACAGACACCTGAAGGCCTGCTTTACCACTTGTGAAGCTTTCCCCCTACAGGTGGGGGCTGGAGGCTTGAACCCAGGTCCTTGTGCATTGTGAGATGTGCATTTAATAACATGCACCACCAGAGCTAGAAGGAATTATGTTAAGTGAGCAGTTAAATCTTTATTCACAAGCGGGGATGTAATCCAACAACCTAATCACAACACAATTCTCTCCTCCATTTCTCTCCTCTGGTGGAAGAGTCAGGAACCAAGGGAGAATACGTAGGATAGGGGGCGTGGAGAAGGGAAGAGCGTGAACCAGTGATGACTAAACCAAAATTTCCCAGAGGCAGGGGGAGCGAGAGCAAACCAATGTAACAGAATGACCATGTAAATAGACCACAACATCAAGCAATGTAACAGAAGGGGTCCCAGAAGCAGAACTAGAAGCACACCAACACTTCACAAGTGGTAAAGCACAGCTGCAGGTATCTTTCTGTCTCTCTCAATATCTTCCGCTTCCTCTCAACTTCTGGCTGTCTCTATCCAATAAATAAATATAATAAAAAAATTTAAAGGAGAAAGATACCTATAGACCTGTTTCACTACATGTGAAGCTTTCCTCTTTTCATTGAGACATTGGTCCATGTATTATGGATAAAGTATTAATATAATTTTGGTATTATCTTTAATACTACAATATTATTTGAAAGCAAATATTTAATTAGAATAAGAACAATAGTTACAAGTAATTGCACTTTTAAGAAGACTTTTCAATTCTTCAGAATTTATAAAAAATAATGTTTTCCATAATATTTTCTTTCTTTTGTCCTCATATGCATCAAATGCATTATAAAACCCTTTTAATATATATATTTTAAGAGAACAAAGTAGCAGGGTTGGTGGATCAACAGGGAGAATATATGCTTTCCTTGTGTCAGGCTTCAAGTTTGATGCTAAGCACTGCATATGGTCAAGTTCATGCTCTAGTTCTCAGTATTTCTCTTCTCTCTTCTCTTAGATTGTCTTTTCTTCATTGTTTTCTCCCACCTCTCGTAGAAACATAATTGCTTTTTCTCTAGTATGGTTGGATTATTTCTTGTATCAGTGACAATTTTACTTGCTCTTTCCACTTGAATCACTAGACATTGCCAGTAGATAATGTATCAGGTGAATTAAGATATGACCTGATACTATAGGAAGCATAAAATGTGACTTTTCACTTAAGCAGATATTCTACTTAAATAAAACTGTAGGTTTATACCATACAACACAGAAATACTAATCAAAACAAATAAATAATAATAATAAAGGGTGATTACATCTCTATAATTGTATACTTGGCTGTCAAATTCCTTACCTGATGATTTCGAACTCTTTTCAGACTTGCTTCTTTTTTGTTCCTATATACTTACTTCCACTTCTGAATTCCAATGCACCTTCTTCATATTGTAATCTGATATTGGGCCTGTAACTTTATATATCAAAACTAAGTGATTTAACACAAGGATAGTGAGGATATTCCTCATAATTTTCTTTCATTGCTATAGTTTTCCACAAATTATCCATGGAGACTATTTTAAACAGCATAAATAGTCCTCACTATTTCCCTGGTTAGATCTATCTCTTCAGCCATATTGACAAAAACTGAAGGACCTCTCTGATACTACAGGATAGGAACAAAAATGTTCTCACTTAGGATTGTCAGTAAAGTTATCTTTTAAAATATAGATTTGGTCCAAAGAGATAGCTCATTCTGTATGAAGCAGCAGCTTGCTTATCCAAGGTCTCAGAGGTTCCTAGTTCAATCTCTGGCACCACCATATGTCAAAACTGAATGGTGTTCAGTACTGTCTTTTCCATGTCTATATTCTCTCTCTTTCACAATAACTGAATAAATATTTAAAACACCAGTCTGGTCATGTTGATAGATTAGCAAAGTGGATAATTATGTGAGCTCTATGAAAAAACTAGGTTGCACCTGTTTGATTCTAAGAAAATATATTTATCTTCTGTAAACTTCAGTTTTATGTAAAATTGGATGATAGTACTTCCTCATTTTGTGTGATTCTATAAAGATCTGATTGGATCTCTCATGTAAAATAGCTAGTGAGTGCAATTTATTTCTATCAAAAGGGCACCTCTCTGCTTTAAAGTTTTGATTTTCATTGTCTGATTAGCTTAGCATACAGATCCTTCACTTATGTCTTTTTTAAAAAATTTTTTATTTAAGAAAGGATTAATGAACAAAAACATAAGGTAGGAGTGGTACAACTCCACACAATTCCCACCACCCAATCTCCATAACCCACCCCCTCCCATGATAGCTTTCCCATTCTCTAGCCCTCTAGGAGCATGGACCCAGGGTCATTGAGGGTTGCAGAAGGTAGAAGGTCTGGCTTTTGTAACTGCTTCCCCGCTGAACATGGGCATTGACTGGTCGGTCCATACTCCCAGTCTGCCTCTCTCTTTCCCTAGTAAGGTGTGTCTCTGGGGAAGCTGAGCTCCAGGACACATTGGTGGGGTCTTCAATCCAGAGAAGCCTGGCCAGCATCCTGGTGGCATCTGGAACCTGGTGATTGAAAAGAGAGTTAACATACAAAGCCAAACAATTTGTTGAGCAATCATGGATCCCAAGCTTGGAATAGTGGAGAGGAAGTGTTAGGGAGGTACTCCCTGCAAACTCTAGTGTACTTCTGCTTTCAGGTATATATTTTGCAGTACTTTATGGGTACGTGTGAACATAAGCTCTCTCTCACAGAAACTGGTGTATATCTAGGTTATGGGACTTTGTTAGAAAGTGAACTACCTGAGATGAAATTAGAGTGTACTATAAAAGGAAAGGTCTCACCCGAGTAATGAAGCTGAAGGGTTGTCATTCCACACGTGAAGTCTCTGGACACAGTCAGAGCTGAAGCATGTTGAGGTGGCAATCGTTGCGTTGGTTAGGTTGTGATCGGTGGATGCAATATTATTTGGTTAATATGAGAGGGGGAAAATCAATTGTATGTCTCAGAGTTTCTCAAAACACAAACTGAATCTTTTTAATATATAGGCTGTGTATTTGATATGCAGGCTCTCTCAAAAGCCTAGACCAAGCAGATTAGAAGCATCCAATAGCACAGCTATATACAAGATACTGGGTACTGTACAGCAAACCCTAACAAAAGGACTTTTCAAAGTTAACCCAATTACCAAATAATGTGATGATAACATTAACTATCGATTGTCTTTTTGAACCCTAAGACAGCAGGAACCTCACATCTCCACTATAGAGCCCCTACTTCCCCCAGTCCTGGAACCCTTGGATAGGGCCCACTTTCCTGTATGCATCTCCCAATCCAAATCACTTCTGTCTTTTATCTTCTATCATGTTCCATATACTTCTCCTCAATAGCCACATAGACATATTCACATACTCACATATTCAATTTCTTATCCACCAAGTATATCACCTTTAAAACATCCAAATCTTTATGCATTTCATTTTTTCAAATACACACACCTTTTTTTTTTCTTTTCTTTTTTGCTTCCGGAGTTATTGCTGGGGCTTGGTGCCTGCACCATGAATCCACTACTCCTGGAGGCCATTTTTTCCCATTTTGTTGCCCTTTGTTGTTATTGTTGCCATTGATGTTATTGTTGGACAGAGAGAAATCAAAAGAGGAGGTGAAGACAGAGAGGGGAAGAGAAAGATAGACAC
Organism: Erinaceus europaeus; assembly: GCF_950295315.1. Lineage (NCBI taxonomy): Eukaryota > Metazoa > Chordata > Mammalia > Eulipotyphla > Erinaceidae > Erinaceus > Erinaceus europaeus. The sequence goes on along the minus strand of NC_080171.1, from coordinate 44,319,411 downwards.
CTGCAGATCTTTTTCACCTCTTGTGAAGCGACCCCCCCTGCAGGTGGGGAGCTGGCTCCAACTGGATCCTGGCTCCTGTCTTTGTGCTTTGTGCCATGTGCACTTAACCCTTCGAGATACCACCCGACCCCCCAAATCCACACTCCTTTATCTGAAAAGAAAAGAAAACATGCTTTAACTCATAGTTCATAAGCCATTTCTTGGTCATGACAGGTGTACATTAGGAATCTCTAGCACACACTTTCAAGAATACCATATCTTTACATTCCTCAGATTGTTTTAATAGATTGTCACACGTCTATCTCTCTTCACTAACTATGAGCACTTTGAGTACATGAAATGTATTGGACACAGTTGTATTGTCAATCTAGCATTTATAGTGCCTGGCATAGAGCAGGAGATCAATGCATGTTGATTGAATTATATTTAATCCTGTTATTCCTTTACCCAACTGAATACTCATGTATATTAAGTAGGTTGCATATCATAAACTATGTCCAGTATTATGCAACTGTAAGTCTACTTTATACTCAAATTTATGATGAAATATATTATCTTACTATTTGTTTTATTTATTATATTATTTTAGTCATTGAAACTTGATTTTTAATATAATATAAAGTTTTTTTTTTTATTTACCAGAGTACTGCTCAGCTCTGTTTTATGGTGGTGCAGGGGATTCAACCTGGGACTCTAGAGTCTCAGGCATGAGAGTCTCTTTCCATAACCATTATGATATCTACCCCCACTCATATATACTTTTAATGAGAAGAAAGAACAGATAAGATGCTTTTGCTATTACATATTTTTACTTTAAAATTTTGTGTCTTGTACTAAAAAGTTAGCTGGGTACGGTGTGTGCCTATTCATGTATATGGCCTATATACAAGCTCTGAAAACACATGGTTCTAGACACTACAAAAAGTTCTGATGTTATGGTCTTCCCACCTCAATCAATTAATCTATCTATCTATCCATTCATATATCTAATTTTCAATTTCTTCCTCTTTCCAAGCTTTATCATTCTGCTCCCAATGAACTTTTTTTAAGATGGAAGGATAGAGAGAAAAAGACACACACACACACACACACACACACACACACACACAGAGAAAGGAGAGATACCACAACACCACTCTACTACTAATAAAGCTTTGCCTATACAAACAGTCCCATGTAGTAGCTGAGAGCTTGTATTTAGGTCCTTGTGTATGCACAGTAAAGTGTGTGTTTTGTTAGGTGAGCTACTTCCCTGACACACACACCCAACATATTTTTTAGTGAAGTAATAATGACAATTGTATCCATTTAATTTAAGATGTATAGACACGAAACTGGGAAAGAGTTCAATCAGTATACACACCTTTTATATAAAGACTCAGGTCACAGCCCTGGCACCATATAGGGAAGTGGAATGGTGGAGCAATGTTGTGGTGCCACAACCCCTGTATTTTTCTATAATGAAAAGCTTGAACCAAAAGCAGTGGAATTATGTGCTCCTTGTATCATGATGAAGGTAGGAAGGAAAGGAGAGAAAAAAAGAAGGTGAGTTGAATGGTGGTATAGTGGATAAACAGACTCTCATAGATGGGGTCTTGAGTTTGATTCTAAGCATCCCATGTGCCAAGGTGACACTCCTCCTTTCATAAATAAATGCTTTTTGTTTGTTCTATTAAGGCTTTTTTTACTGTTAAAGGAAGAAACAAATGTGTATTTATTTTATAAACAGATGTGTACTACATTACGTTTACCACAGTAAAGCTCTGGAATGGCAGTACAGACATTCGATTGAAACCTGCCTGTTAACCTGTGATAACAGTAATTTTAGTGAATATACAGTTCTTAAAAAAAAAACGTGTTATTGTGAATTAATGATAGGAAGTTGAAATTCTTACAGTTTAGTAAACATAATAGTTATGTTACTACATCCATCTGGTGTAGTATAATTCACATATTCATACACCACATCCAGCATTTACAAGGTCATTTCAAAGCCCACAATAAATGGGCTCGTTTTGCCAATTAAGCATAGCATATGCTCTAAGAGGTGTTGATTATTCAAAGTACCTGTTTGCCCAAGTCTATTAAGCTTAAAAACTACATTTTAATGGTCCCTTATATTTAAACCCTATTTAATATGGCAAAGGTCTGAAAGCTACTTACAAACACCATTAAATTTCATCACTAATTACTAATAACAGGGATGAAATTAGCACCTGCCTCAACTGATATAGATTTTGGATTACACTCAATAAACAGTTGAGAGAATTATCTGTTGCTAAACATTCATTGGATTTGCATCCTGATTTTTCAATGAGCTATTATGATTTATATTCTCATATGGTCCTCTAAAAATGAATGGGACTTGAATCTACTATTTCTTGTTTGGTAACAGGTAACATGTGCATTCAACCAGGTGTGCCATGGCCCACCCACCCTTGTTTGAATTTGAAGAAGTATCTAACATTTCAAAAGCAGTTTTCATAGTATATGACATTAATGTGTCACATATACATATATGAATACATATCTATGCATATATTATTCTATCTTTGAAAAGTTACTAAACTGAGAATGTTAGTGGGATGAATGGGTATTCTCACACACAAAAATAATCCTCTGAAAACCATTAAGCTAATATACAGAAGGAGGGTGGTAGAGATTTTAATGAGTCCTTAAAATACAATATCCCACTGAAGACTTGAAACCCATGTCACCTTTTAATTCTGTTTTGTTTGTTTATTTGTTTGTTTTGTTTTATTTGCTAGAAATGATGACAGAGTTCTCTGGTGAAAATTAACCAGTTAAATAGCAAAACAGCATAATTCTACCTGTAATACAATTGAATAATAAAATTGTTCACTAATACCAGAAGTTGTAAATTTAGGAATGTTTTATACTCATGAAAGAATGATGTCTAGCTTGTTGCTATACAAGTACAGGAATCCACATTCAATTCCCTGGACCCCATCTACAGGGGGAAGCTTCATAAGTGGTGACGTAGTGCTGCAGGACTCTCTATTCTTTTGTTTTTGTGTATATATATATATATATATATATAATTTATTATTGGACAGAGACAGAGAGAAATTGAGAGGGGGAGTAGGTAAAGAGGAAAAGAGACAGAGACCCCTGCAGCCCTGCTTTACCACTTATGAAGCTTCACCCTAGAAGTGGGTATCAGGAGACTGAACCTGGGTACTTGAGCACTGTAATGTTTATACTTAAAAAGATGTGCCACTTCTCTGTCCTCTCTCTCCTCTGCTCCTCCTTTCCCTCTCAATTTCTGCATGAAAGAGAGAAAAGGAAGGAAGAAGGCTGCTTAGAGCAGTGAATTCTTCATGCAGCCACCAAACCCAAGCAAGAACATGGAGAAGATAAAATTAAATGAATAAATACAAGTAATAGGGAAGCTTGAGAGGTGGCATAATGATGGATCAGAAAACATGTTTTCTGAGTTCCATCCTTAGCACCACTTGTGTCAGAGTAAGGCTTTTAGTCTCCTTCTTTCTTTCTTTCTCTCTCTCTCTCTTATTAATACATCAATCTTCAAATAATAAATCAAATAAATGTAATTAAACATGTTGTGAAACCTCACTTTTCTCCAGGAAGAATGATCATAAGATAAAATGGAATTATCTATTCAATTTTCATGGTTAAATGACTATTATTATTTTTATTATTTCAGGCCAACTGAACGATGAATATAGTAAAGATGCCATTCAAATTGTTGTCTTTGATTTAATACAGATTTCAAATATTTCCGTGTATGAAGAGGTATATTTAACACAACTGATACGCATACTTACATTCATATAAGATAACCAGCAGATGGCAGCATGGCAACTATTTAGACACAAGAGTTTGTAATTTCCATTAAACAAAGCAATTTTTAGATTTTTGTAAATAGTATCCAATTTACTATCACAAATTTTTATCAGTATAGGGGAAATAACTTAAAAAGACTTTTACAAAGTTCTAAATGATAGCTTGACCAAAACAGAATTACAAGGGAACAAATATGGTTTCTTCATTGCAAATAATGTAGAAGAAAGATCAAAGAGAAAGTAGAAAGAGAATGTCAAAGCTCTTAAAAATGTGCTTTTAGAACCTTTTAGATAAGTTTTGTAAAACCCATTATGGGGATGAAGAAAATCTTTTAAAATTCCTAATAAGATGAGCACTTGTATTGAAATAACCAATTAGTTCTGTCTTGGCCATTAGGAAAGAAGTAGAAGTCATTACTATAATTGCAAAGGTTCAAAACAAACTCCTTAAATTTATCATCTTTAAAGCCTGCTTCAGCTTTAAAAATGCACCTATAATTTTATGATCTTATGAATATTTTATTGTCCAAATATGTTCACAATTTACAAAGAGCTTCAGTACACCTTTTAATTTTTGAAAAAGAATATAATTCCATTATAACACATTTAACTGTGCACTGTTATATAACAGAAAGTTTTTGGTACCTCAGATAGAATCCACAGATTAATAGTAATGTACAAAATAATTAAATAACTGTTCAATAGTCTCTGGAAAAAATTAACAGCAAGAGTTTACTATAGTAGTTGAGAAGCTCACAACACATTTTACTGGTAGCTAAAAAATAAACGTAAGTATCTATTCCATTTTACTGTTAATTTTATGAATTTATGATACTAAATTCTCACAGTTCTTCCAAAATATTGTTGTATTGTCAAACATGTTAAAACAGAAGAGGTTGCCATGCCATGTTTCCTATGAGACTATGTATATGTGTATGTGTGTGTGTATATATATATATATATGTGTGTGTGTGTGTGTGTGTGTACATATTGTTTACATTTTTACTTATATTAGTATATTTTATGGATCTACTTATTCCAGATATACTGCTTATTATAATACGTGGTACTATTCTAGGAAAATGTCTATAAAACATTACAAGTTTTGCAGAAATACACTAAACTATACAAAATAATAGCAGAATATAAGAACTGAATGTAAACATCAAGTATATTTTAAGAATTAACAACTGTCATTATATTTAGCAAAAAATGTTAATATACATTGTCTTATATACATTTTTCTTTGTTTGACATTATAGATAAAATAATTAACCTAAATTATCTTTATAATGTTTAAGCAAATACAATATTTATAGGTGAAATATTTATAAACAAGATTCTTGAAATCAATGAAAACCAGCACAGACTAAACTTTCACTTGAGTTAAAACTATCAAAGAATCCTAGCAGAAGAAAGATAACTTCATCTTATTTTCTCCTGCAGTGGGCAGCAAAGTCATAGTTTGGTTTTAAGATTCCTAAAAGAAAAGTAAACAATAAAGAGTACAGTGAAATAGCTGTTGAAACTGAAGAGAGAATCATTTTCAACTAGGGCTCATTGAAAAGCAGTTTTTTGGGTGTAGGAAAGTAAATTTGATGATAGATCATAATAATAATTATGGTGACTTATGTCCAACAATGATTTATGACTATAAAGTATTTTATAAAACACTTATTTGGGGGCTGAGAAAACAACATAATGGTTATGCAAACACCTTTCATGACTGAGGCTTTGAAATCCCAGGTCTAACTAATCCCCAGCACCACTGTAAACCAGAGCTGAGCAGTACTCTGATATCTATCAATCTTTCTTTCAGTATCTCTCATTAAAATAAATAAATACAGTACTGTAATTTTAAATAAAATACTTTCATTATGTAATAAAATTGTGCAGTATAGTAAGCCATAAAAATGTCATATTTAGCAGGCCAGCAGGTGACTCACCAGATAAGAGTACATACATTCCCTTATACAAGGATCCAGGTTAGAGCACCAGGCCACAACATAGGAGTACCTGCTTAGGAGTGGTTGAGTAGTACTGTGCTCTCTCTATATTTCTTTCTTTCTTTCTTTCTTTCTTTCTTTCTTTCTTTCTTTCTTTCTTTCTTTCTTTCTTTCTTTCTTTTTTAATATTTATTTTATTTATTTATTCCCTTTTGTTGCCCTTGTTGTTTTATTGTTGTAGTTACTATTGTTGTTGTTGTTGGATAGGACAGAGAGAAATGGAGAGAGGAGGGGAAGACAGAGAGGAGGAGAGAAAGATAGACACCTGCAGACCTGCTTCACCGCCTGTGAAGGAGCCGGGGTTCGAACCAGGATCCTTATGCCGGTACTTGTGCTTTGTGCCACCTGCGCTTAACCCACTGCACTACAGCCCGACTCCCCTTTCTTTTTTTTTTTCAATTTATTTGTTGGATAGAGACAGCCAGAAATCAAGAGGGAAGAGGGTAATAGGGAGAGAGAAACACACACCTACAACACTGCTCCACCACTCGCAAAGCTTTTCTCCTGCATGTAGGGACTAGGGGCTTGAACCCGGGTCCTTGCACATTGTAACATGTGCACTCAACCAGGTGAGCCACCACCCAGCCACTCTCTCTGTTTTTCAATGAAGTGGTAAAGGCATGCTGACATTGAGCTCCAAAGATAACCCAGGTGAAGAAAACAAAAAGTCAACATTTGTCAGTTGAAGACTCCATTAATTCTATGGGCAGAGAACAATGGACAGTTGAGTCAGGATTTCAAATGAAATATCCATGACTCTCCACAAAAATGGAGGTAAATTGGACTAGATTAGATAGAAGGTATGGTATGCATGTACAGTCTTTGACCACTAATGTTATCAGATTCTCAGGCAGAGAGACAGGACACACTGAGGCTTAATGTAGGAAGCAGCATTTATTATGCCAGAAGACACAGCTGGACTCATGTCCACAAAAGACTGGTAGCTGAGCAGAATGGTGCTTGCCCTTTTATATAGTTATCCACTTTCCTTTAGTAACTCTTAACAAGCTTCAAAGATTAATTTTTCTTTTGTGTACACAGAACACAATCCACTGAGGTTTTGCCCTGTGCTAATCCTTGCTTTGTTTCTTGAATTCCGCATATGAGTGAGATTATGTGCTACTTTCGCTTCTCCTTCTGGTTTATTTAATTTGATGCCCTTCAATTTCAAACATGTTGTAGCAAAAGAAGTTTCATTTGTTGCAGTTGAATATCCTGCTATGCATATATACCACAGCTTCCTTACTCATTCTTCTGTTGTTGAACAATTGGTTCAAGTCTGTGTCTTGGTTATTATAAATAGAGCTTCCATGAACATAGGTGTGTGCAAATATCTTTGAATAAGATTTTTTGAGTTCTTTGGACTGATGTGTAGCAGAGGAATGTCACACTCTATGGTAGTGGTAGGTATATTTTTCATATTCTGAGGGATCTTCAAACTATTTTCCATAGGAATTAGCTGATTTGCAGCCCCATGGACAGTTTAAGAGAGTTCCTCTCAGTTCATGTCCTCGTCAAAATACATTTCTTTCATTCTTTTCAATGTAGGCCATTCTCTTTGTGGCAAACCCATATCTCATTGTAGTCTTGATTTGCATTTCCTTGAGCTTTTTTTCTTTATTTCTTCCTTTTTTTTTTTTTTTTTTTGATATGCCCGTTTATCCTCTGAGTATCTTCTTTGGTGAAATGTTTGTTCAAATCTTTCCCACTTATTTTAATAGGTTTTTATGATTTTTTTCAGCTAAATTTTGTGAGCTCTTTATATGTTTTGGTTATTTGTCCTTTGATATATGACTGGTAAATATTTTTTTTTCCCAGTCAATAGGCTGCCTTTTGTTTTAGGTTTGGCTTCTTTTGTTGTATAGAAGCCTTGCAGTTTGATGTTTTCCCATTGACTTAGTTTTGCTTTTTTTTTTTCCTTGTTGTTGGACTTGATGTTAAGGTTCTGAAGACATTTTCAGAGCAAATATCATTAACCTCAAGGGGTTTTTAAAGCATCCCTCTTATTGCCAATTACAGCCAGATATTCCCCACTATGCATCACTGCCTCCAACTGTCTATTGTACATATCACATTCTCTTCTCTAATTTTAATGTTCTTGTTTCAAATTTTTCATTACACGGTAATTTATTTTATTCCTTCTGCCTATAATAGCTCATGACATTATATCCAAATCTAATAATGATAAAACTTTTAGATTCTTGATCTTATCTTACTGGTTCTAATAATTTTCCAAAGAAGACTGTAACAATAAAAAGCATGGAAATCAATCAGTAGACTTCAAAATAATTTTAATATATAAGATAATGGATTAGAGTAGGTGAAGTTTAATTACATAAAGTTACTAGATCTTGTTAGTCTGGGCAGGTAGATCCATTGTAATCATCTTTTGTCTTTTTCAGTAATAGGGCATGTTATGGCAATCAATAAATACTTACTTTGATTTTGATCTAATATAATAGAGGAAATAAGATTTTGAGATAGATAAATGGAATGATGATAATAGAAAACATAGTTCTGATCTTAATGTTTACCAACAGTGTATGAAACAGTTCTATGCCATTGTATTTGTTAGATAAACAGCTGTGGCATTGAAATGAATAAAATAGAATTAATTCAAAATAAGAAGACATAATTTGAGCAATTGTCTTGTTTCATATTATTGATAATAAAATATGGAGGTGTAATAGCTTTACTAATTCATTTGGAGGAAAAAAGGACTAGGATCACAGATAAAAAAACATTACTAGAAAACAGTGATAATGTGATGTTTTTATTTTTACAGAGACACCTTTAAAGTACTTTGTTTCATTTATAACAGAATCTTAATGAAACTCTAGTGACATTAATATCACTTTGAAATAATTTAAGAGCAAAAAAAGTTACAGTAAATTTTCCAAAATTTATATATACAAAGTACACACACACACACATACACACACACACACACACACACACACACACACACACACACACACACACACACACACATTTCAGCCTTCCTTAACATTACACTGACACTGATAACAAAAAAATGCATAATGTATATTAAGACTACTCTAGTGTTAAGAAATCTGTAAACCCTACTGGAATACCATTCTTTTTCTACAGTTATATTTTTGCTATTTCAGGATCAGACTAGGAATCCAAACAATGTGTAGCACTGTGCTTGTTTGTTTGTTTGTTTACTATCTGATAAAGTGTGAGAGTTACTATCTTTCATGACCTTGAAATAACTGAGTATTGGTCATGTATTTTACCTTAGTTTTTTTGTTAATCATTAGATTAGGGTTAAACATTTTTGTGCCATAAAAGTAATGTTGTCTAGGGGCTAGATAGTGGCACACCTGGTTAAGTGCTCATGTTACAGTGTGCAAGGACCCAGGTTCAAGCCCCTGGTCCCCACCTACAAAGGGAAAGCTTCATGAGTGGTGAAGCAGGGCTGCAAATATATCTCTGTCTTTATCCCTCTCTATCTCCAAATCCCTCTCAGTTTCTTTATGTCTCTATCTAATAATAAATAAATAAATAAATAAATAAATAAGTAATGTCTTTCTCAGTATATCTTATCAGGGAATATATGATGTTGATATATATTTATTTCTCAGGATGTGATGCTAGGTTTGGATGATATATACTGGCTGTTTGTTGAATTACTGTTTTCCTTTCTTTTTAAAAAAAATTTAAATTATCTTTATTTGTTTTATGGGATAGAGACAGCCAGAAATTGAGAGGGAAGGAGGTGATAGAGAGGGAGATAGACACCTGCAGCCCTGCTTCACCATTTGTTAAACATCCCCCTGCTGGTGGGGACCAGGAGCACAAACCCAGGTGCTTGCGTATTATAACCTGTGCACTCAACCAGGTGCACCACCACCCGGCCCCTGTTTTCCTTTCTACAACTAACAAACATTACCAGGAGAGATTCTTTGGAGATTATAGATAGATGCTGTTTCACCAAACAATTTAGCAACTATAGGAGAATTTTGTCTATAGTATTTAGCACTGTGGTATGTTCCTAGTGTTAATTTTATGTTTTTCTATGTTTATAATTATATAATGTGTCTTTGGCTAGTAAATAATATTTTCTGTTACTATTAGAAGAAACAAAACTGTATTTCTCACTTTTATTATTATTTATGAGTCAGAATTTTTATGTTATTGCTTCCAAAGATTCTAGATAGACTGGACTAGAATCTTTTCTCTAAAACATAGTTTTACCAACAATTTTGCCAGTGAGAACAGTTAAATTTACCCAAACTCTGCCTACAAGAAAATCTGTTCATACCATTATAAACATTAAACATTTTCATGCTCACTACATACCAACATTGAAATTTACTTCAGATTTTAAACTGGCACAGTTTCATTTAAAAAAAAAAAATCACTGCCTTGCAATTTATTTGAGTGAGCCTGTCTAATCTGTTGTGCCACTGATCTGCTAATAAAAAAAAAATCATAAAATAAGTGATTCAATAGAATTTAGTAGATCTTCAGAGCCGTCTTAGAAAACTTGACCATAGTTTCAAAAAGGCACTTGTGAAACAGTCAGGAATAGAGCAAACTGTTCAGTGATGTGTACTTCTAGAATGTGAGATGAGCTTTTTAAAAGCATTTTTACCTAAATAAAAGTTGTGAATAATATGAAAACTCAATAACAGTGACAAAATCATGAAAAGTTTAAATGAAGATTATGCTACTAAGCTGCTCCTCAAGTTCAACTTAAAATTTTTCCACAGCACATTCTGTAAGCCCAAATAATTCTCTAATATGTGAGTCGAAGCTATATTCTAAATATTCTAGCTTCTTGCTCTGTAAAACTATTGATACCATATGATCCTAAAAATTAAGTGTTATGTGTCCAAGATTATTAAGAAATTTATCTCTTAGCTAGTCAACAGCAAATATGACTTTGGTTATCTTATTGGGAAACTTTGTACTTTTTTTATGTGAATCAGTCTGATAACATATTCGTGCAAATTATATTGTGCTATTGTGTTACTTCCATGTTTATTCAGGTTTCTGATAGACTCTCTAGAACCCCCTTCCCTCATACAAAATGGATTTGTAGCTAACCTCTGGATTCAGTTGTGGTTATTTCCTTTTTGTATCACTGGTGTCTGCACAGCGCTGATGAGCACTGAGGTTCATTTTACTCTTGAACAAACCAAGTTTATGAAAAAGGGGGGAGGCACAAAAAGATGAACTGTATTAACAATCAAGGGAAAAACCACCTGATTCCTTCCTAATTCTTGCCAAAATATCATAGTGAAATATATGGATTTGAAGAGGTGAATGGTGATAGGGAAGCCCCATAACAGAATGTCAGAGATAAAACAAGGGATACAGATAACTTTTTTTTCTTTTTGTTTTTTATTATTTCTTTGGGTTTCTTCAAAATATTTTATAACATGTAATTAGTGTGATAAAATTATTATTATGGATTCTTTCTCACATCAGTGGATATTCCTAAGTATTCCCAGTGTCACTGCTTCATATTGCACTTTAGTTTGTGGGTTCATCAGGAAAAACAGTGTACCCTAGCATATAAAATATTACTTGTCATGATTTAATAGGCTAGAAAAGTTTCTATTGCAAAGGGGGAACTTAACAAAAAAGAAAAGAAGCTTTAATAGCTAGATCAAATTATTAGCTCAGATATCCCATGCAAGATAGAAACTAGAAATTTATTTTCTCATTGCAGTACATAATATGCTTATTTTAAACACGTGCACACACACACACACACACACACACACACACACACACACAGAGAGAGAGAGAGAGAGAGAGAAAGAGAAAGAATGCCTATCTCCTACTGTGGGCAAGAAAAAAATCATGAGAGAATATTGTGTCTACAAAGCATTTACAAAAAATACACCATTAGAACTAACTGTTTTCAGTTACCATGTGTAGAATGATATTTTTAAATAATTCCTTTAAACATAATTATAGTCATCACATACTGGGAATAATATGAATATAAATATAGCTATAATATGGGTTGACTATATCTATCACAATGTATCTATATCTTTTTTTACCCATTTTTTTCTACAGTCCTGTCTTCACTTTCTTTCTCAGACACACCTACAATTACTATTACTTGCGAGCATCCTTCCTTTATCTCTTGTCTCATATAGGAGAAGTAGTGCCTGGCTTCATGTAGTATTTTCCAGATTCACCTTCCTTTCAGTGATGGTATCATACTGAAATTTCTGGTGACTGATGCTTTGGATCCTGGTGGGACTGGCATTCAGAGCCCTTTGGTTTTCATCCCCTATCACTCACCCTTCTCCCTTCTTCATATGGACCAAAATTCTTTTAGCTGGGACAGGAGGGGGAGGTGCAGGGGTGGGGGGTGGTCAGGCAGTAGGGCAGTAGAGCAGCAGGTTAAGTGCACATGGCAAGAAGCACAAGGACTGGCATAACAGGTCTGCAAGTGTCAATCATTTCTCTCCCTCTTTGTCTCCCTTGTCTGCCCTCCTTTCTCGATTTCTCTCTGTCCTATCCAACAAAGAGAACATCAAGGGCAATAAAAATGGAAACAAACAAACAAAAAGCCTCCAGAGCAGTGTATTCTTAGTGCAGGCACTGAGCCCCAGCAATAACGTTGAGGGCAAAAAAAGAAAATCTTTTTGCAGTGTAGACAGTGGGAGTTCTGGTTTCTGCCATTATTTCTCCACTGGACCTGGACATTGACAGATCTATCCATACACCTAGCTTGTTTCTATCTTTCCTTAGTGTTATTAGCCATTATATATTTTTTCTCCTTCCAAATAAGAATTATAAACTTACATTGGCTGGAAATATTTTTATCATTATCATTTTTAAAATATCTGAAATGCAAATATTACATCTCTTTGTGTACATTCAATTTCATTGCTATTATTAGTTGACTCAATTGCCAATTTGTATCAAACAGGAACCTGCATTTGTCAAGGTAGAATCTTCAGTGGTGTCCAGACTGTCTTCACATGCATGTTCAATTTTAAAAGCATTTTTAAAGGATGACTAGAAAATTGATTCTCTAAGAATATACCATTCCAACTCAGAGTACGGAAGAAAGTATCTACTGACTATTTGGGAAATGTGTGCATAAAATTAGTTGACTATTATCTAGTTAACGCATCAGCCCTGCTGTCTAGTGTGCTATGAAGTGGAAGTGAGCAGTTGTTGGAAAGAGGATATAAATGGTTCTTTACAAGATTATATTGATCTTTCTTTTTTTTTTTTTCAATTTTGGGTTTTATTTTCTTATTTTTTACTTAAAAAAAGGAAACAATGACAAAAACCATAGGGTAAGAGGGGTACAAATCCATATAATTCCCACCACCAGAACTCCATATCCCATCCCCTCCCCTGATAGCTTTCCTATTCTTTATCCCTTTGGGAGTATGGGCCCAGGGTCATTATGGGGCGCAGAAGGTGGAAACTATAGCTTCTGTAATTGCTTCCCTGATGAACACGGGCTTTGACAGGTCCATCCATACTCCAAGCCTCTCTCTCTCTTTCCCTATTGGGAAGGTCTCTGGAGAAGAGGGCCTCCAGGACACATTGGTGGAGTTGTCTGCCCAGGGAATTCCGGTTGGCATCAAGATATCATCTGGAACCTGGTGGCTGAAAGAAGAGTTAACATATAAAGCCAAACAAATTGTTGACCAATCATGAACCTAAAGGCTTGAATAGTGCAGATGAAGAGTTGGAGGTCTCTGTTTCACAGATAGTTAGTAGGCTTATTTTAGTTATAATCCAAAGGGCCCATGACTATACTAGTTTTTTTTTTTCTTTCTCTTTTTTTCTTCCTGAGGCTGACATCTGATATGCAGGTAGATACAAGTTATTGTCTGAGGAGATGATATTATAGCTGGAAAAAGAACCAGAAAGCTGGATCAGGGAAGAGAGTAGCTCCCTAATATGGGAAAGGGGTATAAATATTGTTGATTGTAAATCCCATCGATTTGATCTGATCTGGGGCCCATATTCAGCTTAGGAGCCTATGTGACCTCTACATCCCTGTAGATCTGAGCTCACATTCTAGGGTCATAAGTAGGAACATTCCAAACTGCCCCAATCTCACGACCCATCTTCTTCAGGTAGAAGATAGAATATGTTGTCTAGCCTCCTTTCGGAGGATGGAATATTCTCTACCGTTGTTGATCCATGTTGAGGGGCAAAGTCCTATGGAGACCTACTAAGGGGTCTCTTTTGTTGTTCCTGATAGAGTTGACTGGTAACAATGGAGACAGGGATCTAGAGGTGACTAGTCTAGTGAAGTTTTCCATCTCTAGTCTAATCTGTTATAACTGATTAGGTTATTAAGCTAGCATGTTTAGTCTTCTGTTTTAAGGTGAGAAGGAGAGCTTATTTTGGATATAACTTTTTGCACATACAAAAAGTCTAGTACATTATTTTATAATTCATATCTTTGATTATGCATTGATTCAACAAATAGGTTTGACATAGTTCAGAATATTAGAGACATAAAAGCAGAATCCTTTGATTTAGAAACTGATAAATGTAGGTCTGGTAGTGATACACAGAGTAAAGCACAATTTTACTAAATTCAAAGACCTAGGTTCAAGCCCCTGGTCTCTACCTGTTTAAGGCAAGTTTCATCAGCAATGAGCAGGGGTACAGGAGTCTGTCTCCCTCTCTATCTCCTTTCCTTCTCAATTTTTCTGTATTTATTTTTTTTAAAGAAAAAAATGGCTATGGGGAGTGGTGGATTCATCAGATAAGCACAGAGTCCCAGCAATAACCCCAGTGACAATTAAAGACCATAATAACAAACTGTGAAATGTTTCTGGAAGACAACCATCTTTAAAACAGTAATCATAGTGAATGTTACTAGAATGCAAGACATAGAAGAAATATACATTTCAGAGGCATGTAACTATGCCTAGGTAAAAGATGGAAAGGTATATAGTGAGCTTGCTTTCTCATAGGCATGAGCCAGATTCCAGCCTAGCCTCCACTACACTGAGGAAAGTTTCAATGCTGTGATGTCTTCTCTCTGTCTCTCTATCTGTGTCTTCAATTTCATATTTGAAAAAGCTAGTATGAAGTGGTGAAGCTTTGGTGAAAAACAAGCAGCCATCAAAACAGAAAGAAATCCTAGCTTTTAAATGCTATATGAGCTTCCTATCTGTTAACTTTCTCCAAAAGAAATTTTAGGTAAGGATCAACAGGGTTTATTTTTAATTTTAAAAATGTATTTTTTCATTTTGATGAGAGAGAAATATACAGAAGGAAAGATACAAAAAAAAAAAAAAAGAGAGAGAGAGAAAGAGAGAGAAACCTAAGAAGTGCTTACGTAAGTACTGAGGATTGAACCTAGGATCTTAGACCTGAAAGTCTTTTTGTATATCCATTATGCTGTCTCTCTAGTACCCCTTTTCACACTTAAAAAATAGTGATGCATTAAATCGCATTTTTTTTCATTTTATGATGAAGAAAATCAGGTCTAATAAGCTAAATGAGTAGTTCAAAGCCAGAGAGTTTCTAACAAAATTGTAATTAAAACTCTCCTGTCCTTTAGAAAAAAAAAAAGATTAAAATTCATAAGGAAGAATTATTTAAGCTACATCAAAATATTTTTAAGTATGAGGTGCTGTTGATGTGTCCATGTTAGTAAAACCATAAAACAAGTGACCTTCATGGGCAAAATTCTCTTTGGTTAAAATTTAAAAGACAATGGAAAATTATATCTGATTATTAATGTAATTAGCTTATGATCCAGTGGATTGATAGAACCAAAGATGTCAGTTATTGACTGATGGTAATAGAGCATTCAAATATCCAAGATGATATTTAACTCCAGCTCTCAAAAATAATGAGGTAACTGCTTCCTTCAGCCTGCTGCCTTGCAAAGTGCTAATGAAACCTAGGGATAATGATGTTTAAACCCAGAAAAATGGTAGTGTTTCTACTGCTCCACAATAACTCCTTTGTTATTATTTTTGATTGTTGCTATAGGTTCAGATGTTTTAAAAGATATTACATAAACTGGCATCAGCAATAGACAAGGAAAGACTATTGTGATTGAGCCTTTGGAATTGTCAGACTTTGCATTGTGTCTACTAAACTCAGTTAAAGGAAATAATACTATGGAGATATATCATTGTTGTATTTATGGAGTTTTTTTTTACTTTTCTTTGTGTGTGTGTAGTTTAACCCTTTTTTTGGTGGTACTTATGTTGACATTTTAAATTTTTATCAGAATGCCTAAATCACATTTGAAAGTGTAACTTGGCACATGGATTGTTACTCCTTCATACTCCCAGAGAGTTAAAGAACAGGAAAGCAGGGAGTCTGGTGGTAGCGCAGTGGGTTAAGCACAGGTGGTGCAAAGCGCAAGGACCAACATAAGAATCCCGGTTTGAGCCCCAGGCTCCCCACCTACAGAGGAGTCACTTTACAGGCAGTGAAGCAGGTCTGCAGGTGTCTATCTTTCTCTCCCCTCTCCTCTCCATTTCTCTCTGTCCTATCCAACAACAACAATAATAACTACAATAATAAAACAACAAGGGCAACAAAAGGGAAAAGGTAAATATTAAAAAAGAAGAATAGGAAAGCTGTCAGGGGAAGGAATGGGATACGGAGTTCTGGTGGTGGGAATTGTGTGGAGTTGTACCCCTCTTATCCTATAGTTTTGTCAGTGTTTCCTTTTTATTAACAAAAAAAAGGTACAAATTCCAGTACCTGATAAATAGAAATAGTGGCTCTTATATAGAGACACCATGTTACAGTTGCACGTATTTGGTTATTTTATTTGTTTTAGTTGACTATTTAACTTAACAATAGTTACTATGAAAGTTTTTGACCATTCATCATTTCAAGTGAAGATAAGTGATCCTCACAAAGCACAGGCTAATAAATGTTAGAAATGCCAGAAAAGGGGCCAGGCAGTGGTGCACCTGGCTAAGCATGAACATTACACTGTGAGAGGACCCAGGTTCAAGCCCCGGTCGCCATCCACAGGGGGAAAGCTTCATCGGTGGTGAAGCAGGACTCCAGGTGTCTGTCTGTCTCATTTCCTCTGTCTCCCCCTCCCCTCTCAGTTTCTGTCTCTATAAAAAAATGAAAGATATAACAGATAAATCTATGACTCCAACCCTAATTTATCACCATACCAACAAAAGGATTTATGCCTCGGCCAATGCACTATAGTCATATAGAAAAATAATTTTTAAAGTATTTTAGTTTTATGAAATCATCTATGTGTCAGTATTCTCCTAGCATCAAATATTTGAAATTTAGGAAAATTCAAGAGAAAAAGTTTTCAATGGAGATGATATGAAATCAGTCTTTAAGTGTCTTAGTGATGACAAAGTGCCAAGTAATGCAATGATTAACAATTTCTAGCTATGAAATCTCACAGGTCCTACTGGAGTCCTTGTCATGCAGGCTAGGATGCTATGAGTTCAAGTTATTCAAAACTGTGGTATAGCCATAACAGGATTCAGTGCATATGCAGAGTAGCTGCTTATCTAATGGTGCAACTGGAGCCTTATTTCTCCTGTTTGTAGATTAGCCTTTCTGGGGTAGAAGCGTTGATTCCACTTATAAAGAGTTAGAAAATAGAGAAAAGAATATAGGAAAAAATCACCACTCCCAGATAGCCACAAATAACATTATCATATGCAGTTTTCTATTATTTTCACTGAAAATAACTTGTAGTAGAACTTTGAATATGCCTATTAACAGTTTATAGAAAGAACTAGGTGATGGAATGTTCCAGGTACCTTCATGGCAGTTTCACCTTCTTCATTAGGATTCATTGACACACATGAATATGTACTATTTACAACACTCTTTGTTTGTAGAAATATAAATCCAGGGAGTCAGGCGGTAGCACAGTGGGTTAAGTATACATGACACAAAGCACAAGGACCAGCATAAGGATCCTGGTTCGAGCCCCCGGCTCCCCATATGCAGGGGAGTTGCTTCACAAGCGGTGAAGCAGGTCTACAGGTGTCCATCTTTCTCTCCACCTTGCTGTCTCCCCTCCTTCTCCATTTCTCTGTGTCCTATCCAACAATGACGACATCAAGAACAATAACAATAAGAACTACAACAATAAAACTATAAGGACAACAAAAGGGAATAAATAAATTTAAAAAATAAATATAAATTTGTACTTAATGTTCATTGTACCACAGACTTTATAATGTTCTACTCAGTAAATTGATGCATGTGTGTCATAACAAAGTGATAGAGAAAAGAATGGAATACTATTTTCACTGTCTTTATACCATCAGTTTCCATCAATTACTTTGTGATGCCTCTCTTAGGCAAAAAAGGAAGACACCCTCATAATTTTTCAAATGAAAAAGAAAAGTTGTAATAAGATATCAGTGTTTTGAATATAAGAGAAAATAATTTTATTATTATTTAAGAAAGGATAAATTAACAAACCCATAGGGTAGGAGGGGTACAACTCCACACAATTCCCACCACCAAATCTCCATATCCCACCCCCTCCCCTGATAGCTTTCCCATTCTCTATCCCTCTGGGAGCATGGACCCAGGGTCATTGTGGGTGGCAGAAGGTAGAAGGACTGGCTTCTGTAATTGCTTCCCCGCTGAACATGGGCATTGACTGGTCAATCCATACTCCCAGTTTGCCTCTCTCTTTCCCTAGTAGGGTGGGTCTCTGGGGAAGCGGAACTCCAGGACACATTGGTGGGGTCTTCAGTCCAGGGAAGCCTGGCCGGCATCCTGATGGCATCTGGAACCTGGTGACTGAAAAGAGAGTTAACATAGGAAGCCTAACAAATTTTTGAGCAATCATGGACCCAAAGGTTGGAATAGTGGAGAGGAAGTGTAGGGGGGTACTCACTGCAAACTCTAGTGTACTTCTGCCTTCAGGTATATATTTTGCACTAGTTTATGGATACGTGTGAACATATGCTCTCTATCACAGAAAGTGGTGTATATTCAGGATTTGGGACTTTGTTAGAAAGTGAACCACCTGGGATGGAATTAGAGAATACTATGAAAGGAAAGGTCTCACCCAAGTAATGAAGCTGAAGGGTTGTCATTCCACACATGACGTCTCTGGACACAGTCTGAGCTGAAGCATGTTGAGGTGGCAATCGTTGTGGTGATTAGGTTGCAATCGGCAGATGCAATATTATTTGACATGGATTGGGAGAGGCATATGGGAAAGTGGGCCCTATCCAAAGGTTCCAGGACTGGGGGAAGTAGAGGCTCTATAATGGAGCTGTGAGGTTCCTGCTGTTTTAGGGTTCAAAAAGACAATGAATTGTTAATGTTATCATCACATTATTTGGTAATTGGGTTAACTTTGAAGAGTCCTTTTGTTAGGGTTTGCTGTACAGTACCCAGTATCTTGTATATAGCTGTGCTATTGGTTGCTTCTGATCTATTTGGTCTAGGCTTTTAAGAGAGTCCGCATATCAAATACACAGCCTATATATTAAAAAGACTCAGTCTCTGTTTTAAAAACTTTGAGACATACAATTAATTTTCCCCATCTCATATTAATTAACTAGTGATATATATATGACTACACTTTACTAGGAGTGTACATAAACACCATTCCCACCACCAAAAGACTGTGACCCATCCCTCCCACCCACTCCCACACCCTACTGGCCCAGGAAGCTGCATGTCTACACCTCACCACAGGATTTTTAGTTTGGTGCCCTACTTACAAGTTAGTCAGGTCCTGCTTTTAGTTTCCCTTTCAGATCTTCTTAGTCAACTTCTTTGGATGAGCGGGATCATCCCATAGTCATCTTTATTTATTTTATTGACTTAGCTCACTTAACATAATTCCTTCTAGCTCTGTCCAAGATGGGTCAGCAAAGGTGGGTTCATTGTTCTTGATAGCTTCATAGTATTCCATTGTGTATATATACCACAGCTTTCTCAGCCACTCATCTGGTGTTGGGCACCTGGGTTGCTTCCAGGTTTTAGCTATTATGAATTGTGCTGCTATAAACATAGGAGTACACACCTCTTTTTGGTTGGATGCTATGGAGTCCTTGGGGTATAATCCCAGGAGAGGAATTACTGGATCATTTGGAAGGTCCATGTCTAGCCTTGTGAGATTATTCCAGACTGCTCTCCACAGAGGCTGTACCAATTTACATTCCCACCAGCAATGCAAAAGGGTTCTTCTGTCCCCACATCCTCTCCAGCATTTGTTGCTGCTGTCCTTTTTGATGTATGCCATTCTTACAGGAGTGAGGTGGTATCTTAGTGTTGTCTTGATTTGCATTTCTCTGACAATCAGTGACCTAGAGTAGTTTTTCATATGTTTGTTAGCCTTTTGGATCTCCTCTGTAGTGAATGTTTTGTTCATATCCTCTGCCCATTTTTGGATGGTGTTATTTACTTTTTTGGTGCTAAGTTTGCTGAGCTCTTTATATATTTTGGTGATTAGTTTCTTGTCTGATGTATGGCATGTGAAGATCTTCTCCCATTCTGTGAGGGCTCTCTTTGTATAATAGTTTCTTTGAATGTGCAGAAGCTTTTCAATTTGATGTAGTCCCATTGGTTTGTTTCTGCTTTAGTCTTTCTTGCAATTGGGTTTATTTCATCAAAGATTTCCTTGAGTTGTAAGTGGGAAAGTGTTTTACCAATGTTTTCCTCTAAGTATTTGATTGTTTCTGGTCTGACATCTAGGTCTTTGATCCATTTGGAGTTGATTTTTGTTTCTGGTGAGATAAAGTGGTTCAATTTCATTCTTCTACATGTTGCAACCCAGTTTTCCCAGCACCATTTATGGAAGAGAGCCTCCTTTTTCCATTTAATCCTTTGGGCCCCCTTATCAAAGATTAGATGTCCATAAGTGTGGGGTTTATTTCTGGGCTTTCAATTCTGTTCCACTGGTCTGTGTGCCTATTTTTGTTCCAGTACCATGCTGTTTTGATGATGATGGCTTTATAATATAGTTTAAGGTCTGGGAGTGTGATGCCTCCATTTCTGTTTCTTTTCCTTAAGATGGTCTTGGCAATTCTAGGTGTTTTCAGGTTCCAGATAAATGATTGTGTGTTTGTTCTATTCTCTTAAAGAAGCTTGGTGGAACTTTGATGGGTATTGCATTAAATTTGTATATGGCTCTGGGGAGAATATTCATTTTGATGATATTTATTCTTCGAATCCATGAGCATTGGCTATCTTTCCATTTCTTGGTATCAGTTTCTATTTCCTTGAGTAGCGATTCATAGTTTTCAGTATATGTCTTTCACTTCTTTGGTCAATTTTATTCCTAGGTATTTGATTGATTTTGCTGAAACAGTAAATGGGAGTGATTTCTGGATGTCTTCTTCTTCAGATTTAGGGTTTGCATAAAGAAATGCCACTGATTTTTGTACACTGATTTTGTATCATGATACCTTGCTATATTGCCTAATTACTTCTGGAAGTTTTCTGCTGGATTCTTTAGGTCTTTCTATGTATACTATCATATCATCTGCAAATAGTGAGAGCTTGACTTCTTCCTTCCAATCTGTATTCCTTTGATTTCTTTCTCTTGCCTGATTGCTATGGCCAGAACTTCCAATACTATGTTGAAGAGTAATGGTGACAGTGGACAGCCGTTTCTAGTCCCCGATCTGAGGGAAAATGCTTTCCGCTTCTGTCCATTGAGTATGATGTTGGCTGTAGGTTTGCTATATATAGACTCCACTATCTTGAGGAATTTCCCATCTATTCCCATTTTTTGTAGAGTTTTGAGCATGAATGGGTTTTGGTTTTTGTCAAAGGTATTTTCTGCATCTACTGAGATAATCATGTGGTTTTTGGCTTTGCTTTTATTGATGTGGTGAATGACATTGTTTGACTTACGGATGTTGAACCAGCCTTGCATTCCTGGGATGAATCCCAGTTGATCATGATGAACAATCTTTTTGATATGCAACTGTATCCGGTTGGCCAAGATCTTGTTTAATATTTTGGCATCTATGTTCATCAGAGATATTTGTCTGTAGTTTTCCTTTTTTGTTCTGTCCCTATCAGCTTTTGGTATCAGGGTGATGTTGGCTTCATAGAAGGTGGAAGGGAGTATTCCTGTTTCTTCAATCTTATGGAAAAGCTTAAGAAATATGGGTACTAACTGCTTCCTGAAAGTTTTGTAGAATTTATTTGTGAAGCCATCTGGTCCAGGACTTTTGTTGTTGGGGAGGTTCTTAATAACGGTTTCAATTTCTTTGTCTGTGATTGGTGAATTTAGATTTTGTAATTCTTCTTGGTTCAGTTTTGGAAGGGCACAGGCTTCTAGGAATTGTTCCATTTCTTCCAGATTCTCTAGCTTGGTGGCGTATAGTTCTTTATAGAAGTTTTGCAGGATTCTCTGGATTTCTGTGGAGTCAGTTTTGATATCTCCTGCATCGTTTACAATTCTATTGATTTGAGTCTCCTCTCTTTTTTTTGTTTGGTAAGTCTGGCTATGGGTTTGTCAGTTTTGTTTAATCTTTCAAGGAACCAACATTTGGCTTCATTGATCTTTTTTATGGTTCTTTTATTTTTGATGTTGTTTATTTCTGCTCTAACTTTAGTGATTTCTGTCCTTCTGGATGCTTTAGGGTTACTTTGTTCTTCTTCCTCTAAGTCCTTGAGTTGTGCCGTAAGGTCGTTCATTTGAGCTTTTCGTTGTTTAATATGTGCTTGTATGGTTATAAATTTCCCTCTCAGTACTGCTTTTGCTGTGTCCCAAATATTTTGATACGTTGTGTCTTCATTTTCATTTGTTTCCAAGAACATTTGAATTTCCTGCTTGAGTGAATCTCTGACCCAGTGGTTCTTAAGGAGTATGTTGTTTAGTTTCCAAATTCTGTGACTTTGAATAATTTTCTGTTTGTTGTTAAATGTTACTTTTACTCCACTGTGTTCTGAGAAGATACTTGGGATGATTTCAATGTTCTTGAATTTATTGATGTTGTCTTTGTGACCTAACATGTGGTCTATCCTTGAGTATGTGGTATGTCGATTTGAAAAGATGGTGTATTCCAGGTTTTTGGGGTGAAGGACTCTGAAAATGTCCAAGAGGTCTAGTCTGTCAATCTCTTCATTCAGTTCTCTTGTATCTTTGTTGGTTCTCTGCTTTGTTGATCTGTCTAAGTGTGAGTGTGGGTATTGAAGTCTCCCACTATTATTGTATTACTGTTGATGTATTTTTGAAATTCTTTCAGTACATGCTTGATATATTTCTATGGTCCCTCATTGGGTGCATAGATGTTAATGATTGTTAAGTCTTCTTGGCTGATTGATCCTCTAATCATTATGTAATGTCTTTGCCTATCTTTTATTACTTTATTTAATTTAAAGTCTATCGTGTCTGAGATGAGAATGGCTGTGCCTACCCTTTTTTATGGTCCATTAGCCTGTATGATAGTTTTCCATCCTTTCACTTTTAGTCTGTGTTTATCTTGTTGTGACAGATGGGATTCTTGCAAGCAGCATATGGTTGGATTATGTTTTCTGATCCATCCCCCAACTCTGTGCCTTTTGATGGGTGAGTTTAAGCCATTGACATTTATTGATATTATGGATTTAATGTATTGTAGTGCCATTGTTCAAAAAAAATTTTTTTTTGTTTGCTCTGATATATTGCCAGTATTATAGTGATGCTCTTGTTTATAAGAGGTCTTTTAGAGCCTCTTTCAGGGCCATTTTGGTGATGGTTGCCTCCTTTAACTGTTGTTTGTCTAAGAAGGTTTTGATCCCTCCATCTAGTTTGAATGAAAGTCTAGCAGGATATATTTTCCTTGGTTGAAACCCTTTTTCATTCAGGTCTCGATAGATATCTTGCCACTCTCTTCTAGCTTTTAGTGTTTGAGTGGAGAAATCTGCAGATAATCTTATGGGTTTTCCCTTGTATGTGACTTTTTGTTTCTCTCTTGTAGCCTTTAGGATTCTTTCTTTATCCTTACTTCTTCTCATTGTGACTATGATGTGTCTTGGTGTCTTCAGGTCTGGGTTGATTCTGTTTGGTATTCTCTGGGCCTCTTGAATCTTGATGTCCTTTCTGTTATTCAGGTATGGGAAGTTTTCTTCTATTATTTCCTCTAGAATGTTTGCTTCCCCTTCCTCTTTTTCTTCCTCTGGCGGGCCAATTATGTCAATGTTACTTCTTTTGAGATCATCCCATATGTCTCTGTTGTTGTTTTCAGTGTCTCTCAATCTTTTTTTAAACTCTTTCACCTCTTTCTTCGTTTTCTCTAACTCATCCTCTGTCTGACTAATTCTGTTTTCTGCTTCTGTTAGTCTGTTTTCCCTTGCCTCATCTCTTTCTTCATTACAGCTATTTCAGCTTTCAGTTCTCTAATTGCCTCAAGATAATCAATATTTTCCTTGGGGGTCTCAGATGTTGTTTCCCTAATACTGCCATTCCTTTCCTCCAATGTTGTTTTCATTTCTGTGATTAATAAGTTTATTATTGCTTGCATACTTTTCTTATCTATGTTTACTTCTGGCTGATTTGTAGTTTCTTCTGGCCTCTTGTCTTCATTCATTGGAGTAGCAGTTTTATTTGTTTTTGATATACCCATTTTTTTTTTATGTGTTTCTCTCTCTTTTTTTTATGCTCTGTTGTTCCTCAGTTGTTGTGTTTTGAGCACAAGCAACACTGTACTAAATACCTTTATGACAATTGCACTCACCAACCTCAGGAATTACAGTAGCAACTGAAGCAAGTATTGAAGCAGTTTAATCACTACCAGTTAGCCAAACAATTTCTGCAGTCCGTGAAAAAATAGTAACCACATCCCAGTGAAAAAGAAAGAGAAACGAATGAAGGGATAGCAAGAATAGACAGTTATGCAAATCTACTATCCACTGTATATTCTAGGGGTAAGAAGAGGGGATGGGGACTAGAGCAGAGATACACACATAGATACACACACTCTGTGTCAGATTTCTTCCCCAAAATAATTCACAAATTCGGGAAGGCAAAGAACAAGGAAGGAAGGAGTGTATGACAAGGTTAAAAAAAAAAGAAAAAAGAGACAAGTGATAGAAAAGGGAAAAGATAAGAAAAAGAGCTGTAATTAAAGAGCAGTGAAAAGAAAAAAACCCTCAGGACTAGATAAGGATGGCTGAAATAGACAGTTATGCAAATCTACTACACACTGTATATTCTAGGGGTGGCTAAAGGAGGAAGGGAAGTTGAGCAGAGACACTCACAGTGAGAGTCCACACTGAGTCAGAATTCTTCCCCAAAATATTTCCCAAATGTGTATCAGTGAATTCAAAAAAGCACACTGTTTGGTGGTGTGGGGGCTGGGGCCTGTGGCTTTGGAAGCTGTAGGATTAAGGAAGAAAGGATAACAAGAATGAGAAAAAGAAAAAAAAAAAGAAAGAGAGAAAAAAGAAAAAGATAAGAAATAGAACAGTCATAAAAAAGCAGTGAAGGGAAAGATTTTTTAAATTTATTTAACAGTCAAGTAGTCTTCGTTTAAGGCACTGTATATGCTATATTTTAATGTAAATATTCAATAGAAATGTACCTTCATTTTGCTTAACGTAACTTAGTTGTTATTTGGAAGCAACTAGAAAATAAGATGTTAATATTAAATTACCTTGTCACAAAGAGGATTTTGGTTATCTATTGAATGATTATGTAATACCAAATTTCTAATAATTTAAGGTAACAAGCTATTACTTAAACTAAATTATTTCAAATAGGATTGCATTTGACTTTGAATCTTGAACTTCTTGAAAAAAGTAATGCTAAAATGAGAAAAATCCATTAAATATATTCTAACACAGAAAAGCATATGCAAATAAGTTAATAGTTTCAGACTAGCATCCTGTGAAGTTTAGTGACTAATACCCACTCAAACTGTCTTTACCACATAAGTCCCATTGAAGTACTAGGTGGGAAATACTTATGTTGTTAATAATCAGAAGTATCCTAAATTAAGACTACTCAGTTTTCCCTGAGATATATTTACAGTATGTATATGTTATGAACTCAGTTTGAGAGGGACTGTGAAGAGCTGAGGCTGAAGAAGGTATCTATGTTTTCTGCTTAATCAGACAGTTTATCAACTTTGGCACATAGCTGATATTTGGATAGCATACATAGCTCTTTCTTGCTTGAGGCTCTTCTGTGCATTGTAGGCTATTTTGCAGTATCCCTGGTTTCTGCCTACTAGGTATCAGTAACATTTCTTTTGCTTCTAGTAATGGCAACCATAGATATCTTTAGAAATTTCTAAGCTCTCCTATTTGAGGAGACTATGGGAGAAAATTAACCATATTTAAAATCTGTGAGTTAGAATAATACTGATATGAATATATCATCATGTTTCTTTATACCACTACTTCTACCAGATCTTTAAATGTACAAAATAACTTATGTTCCTGGTGGGGTGAGGTGCATCAAGGTCTTCATTAATGATTTTTATAAATTGATTTAATAGTTTATAATAAAACATGTTCAAATTAAAATGCAATCTACCAAGTACCCATTTTTCAGGTTTGGCAATAGAATTTTCCTTTTTGACTCTGTTTTTTTCCCTGCACTTTTTTAGTTTTTCATTTTCTTATATTTTAAGTCATTTTTCTTCACATTTCTAACCAAAACTCAGTTAAATTAGACTCTTTGAAGAATAAATAGGTCATTGCTTTCCTTTACTCCTAAAACCAATCCCCTTGATATGTGTATATATGTTTCTAACAGAAAAATCAAAGCAAACAACTATACCTTTAATTTTTAGGTCTCACTACACCCAGTGGCTAGAATAACTGAAATATTAGAGGCTGCAAAATTGTTTCATCTGTTAAGTCCAGCTCTAGTTATGTGGATCTAAAATATAATTTTGTGATAACTTTATTCCAACTTGGCAGTGATGCTGAATACCCATACTTCCACTCCCATATATATTACATAATAGGATTTTAGGTTGGTTCAGTAGAAAATGTAAAGTACGTTCTTAGCACCAAAGATGAATAGTAAACTAGGAATATTAATTAAAATATGTTTAGAATATCCATATTCTGAATAATATTTTGAGGGACTATTCTTACTTTTAAAAGTTTTTTTTTGTTTTTATTTTTGTTTTTTAGCATTTGACACTTAATGACCATTTAATATGTTCCAAGAAGGGTTCTGAGCAATTCATTTGTATTCATTTAGTCTTTCCAATAACTTTATCCTAACTGAAAACTGAGTCTCAAAGAGGATTATGTAAATTATCTGAAGTCCTGGCTGGTAAGTAAATTAAGGAGCAAGATTCAAAACCAGAAAATGTGAAATTCTAGTTTTGTCTATAAAATAAAGAAGCTGTATGTGTACAAATTTTTATGTAGAAAATTCTGTCATTAAATATTTTAAATGTTTTTTAAATATTTATTTTATTTATTTATTCCCTTTTGTTGCCCTTGTTGTTTTACTGTTGTCGTTGTTGTTGGATAGGACAGAGAGAAATGGAGAGAGGAGGTGAAAACAGAGAGGGGGAGAGAAAGATAGACAGACACCTGTAGACCTGCTTCACCGCTGTGAAGTGACCCCCTTGCAGGTGGGGAGCCAGGGCTTGAACCGGGATCCTTGATCCGGTCCTTGTGCTTTGCACCACATGCGCTTATCCTGCTGTGCTACAGCCCAACTCCCCATTAAATATTTTTATACAAACTCTTTACATGCACATGTGTGTGCACGTAGTCTCTGTATATATACTTTTAAAGATTTATTTATTTTTTAATTTAATTTATTTATTATTGGGTAGAGACAGAGAGAAATTGAGAGAGGAGGGGGAGAAAGAGAAGGGAAAGTGACAGAAAGACACATGCAGCTCTGTTTCACCACTTGTGACCTGAGGTTTGAACCCAGATCCTTGTATTGTGGGTCTTAACCAGGTGCACCACCACCTGGCCCCTATACATGCTTTTTGTGATTGAATGATCACCACAGTAACATTCTAAGTTGACCAGTTTTGGTTATTTCCCATTTATGGTCACTCTGAGAAGTTTTTCTATTATAATACCGACAACCTCAAAACTAATAGATTTTATTAAATTCATTTTACTTAGCTATTCACTGCATGAGCCAAGGTTCTTTGAGTTTGTGAACTTTAATATTGAAGAAAACTGAATTTTATTTTTGCATTTTGGATGCTACTTATCATTCATGATGAAATTTATTCGAAATACTGCTAAAGATAGTAAAAGTGTTTATTTCATCTATTTTCCCCCAACATCTGGGAGTTTTAGGCATATAGGATATTAAAAAAATGAACAAGGTGTGTGCTTCTTTCATTCTACATTTAACCGAAGTTGTTTTCAGTAGTATCATATTTTCAATGAGAGTTCTTTGATTTAGTTTTGTGCTTTTATGTAGGTGGCTCTCTATATTTGGAAATTTGTCATTGAATCTAATAGAATAATGAAATGCAAAGAAATGATGAAAATATTGAGCTTTATTGTACCAATACATAATTCTATCTCCTCTTTTGATTTTAAAGTAATAAGGTTCCTTTGAACATATTTGAGTCTATTACCTGCACATACATTCTAATTCCACTTTATGAACAATTGAAACATTATCTCTGTGAAATTAATTCTCTAAACTTTAATTGGTGGTTTGCTTCTACTTTTTGATGAACAAACGTGGCTTTTATTATCATCATATCTATTACAACTGCTTCTTCCTCTTCCTATTTTGAACATAATATTTAATGTAACACTTCTAAAAGTGATTTCTCTGTTTTTCACTAAATTGACTTTTGTGTATCAGAAATTAAATGTCCCTGAATATTTTTTTCCATTCTGAAACAACTTTTTATTTAAAAAATAAAGAAACAGTTTATAGGAGAGTCAGAATAAAAGTGTTCTTGGAATATTTATATCCTGTCCATTTTTTTTAAATAAGCTTTAGCAAGTAAAACAAAAGATAGAACCTGTGTGCTGGCAAAATAGCTCAGTTGGATACTGTTCTTCTTTGCTATGTGCCTGTTCCAGGTTCAAGCTTATTCATTACCTCATTAAAGGAAGTTTTGATGCTATGATTTCTTTCATCCTTTTTCTACCTCTTTGAATCTATCTATCTATCTATCAAAATAAAAAAAGAAGCAAGGAAAGTAAGAAAAAAGCTTAAGGTAAAACTTCAAGGCAAAGATTTCTGGGGAAGTTGGGATAAGGGGGAGATGGTGGAGCTCTGGGGTTATGTTACATGATTGTGGGAAAATAACTAGGTTGGTTTGGCAGTTAAAAAATAGAAGAACTGGGTTGGGGGAGAAAGTGTCTTATAGACACCTATTGTGGGGAGATGAGAGGTTATACCTGTGTGTTAGCAATTGCACTATAAGTGATTAACCACCCCAATAAAATGGGGGAAAAAAGGGTAGAACTTTTTTTTTTTTTTTTTAACCAGAGCACTGTTCAGCTCTGGCTTATGGTGCTGCATGGGATTGAATCTGGGACTTTGGACACTCAGGCATGAGAGTCTGCATAACCATTATGCTATCTACCCTCCACCCTAGAACATGTTTTTACAGTTATCAGGTCAGATACATATTTTGAATAATGTTGAGTTTTAAACTGTTAGTTTTTTTTTCTTTCTTATTTATTTATTTATTTATTTTACAAGTCAGGGAATAACGTCAACATGATTCTGCCATTCTAGATGGACTCCTGTTATTTCTTTTTTAATTTAATATATAGAGATATATAAGGAGAGAGAATCAGAGAGAGGAAGAAGTAAAGAAGTGACATTATAACATCTGTCAATACAAATCCTGTAGGATATTCCTATGTGGTTGGGCCAGGGCACTATAACTCTATTTCTTGAACATGGTGAAGTATGTATTTTACAGTGTGAGCTATCTCCAGGCCCTAAATAAACTCTTCTTTTGTTTTAATTTTATATTGTGATATTTTTCCATCTGTTGTTTGTACTAAATATATTGATAAGCGTATGTATATTTTTTGCCTTAGGTTCCTGTCCTGAGACCACAGAAGGATGTGCCTTGGATTTAGGTATGAATATTTACGATATATTTCAAAAATTCTGCGTCAGTTATCTATAAAATGTTTAATGTCTGTGTTACAGTACTATTCCTACATTATGGGATCCTATTACATATTCATATATAAAGTTATACATTCTTTTATCTGGAAAATATTGTGCCAGTGAAAAAATATTTGAATTAGAAAAATCTGATTATTAAATACACAGCATTGCTTGGTCACAAGAAACCTTAATCCATACAACTGATAATGAAAGAAATGTTGGCCTTAATGCCCTTGCAAGTAAAACAATGTGACTAATCTAAGGTCACCAACAGTGTAACTATTTTAAGGTCACTGAGATGTATTTAATACAATATTCAATTGTACTATGACTTCAATATTGCAGTAGGATATATGTCACTTAAATTATCAGTCAAAAACTGCCTAAGCTTGGCAAGGTTTTGGTGGAAGGAGACCAATTAGTGAAATTAGTTCCAAATTGAAGGTCAATTTGAAAAGAAGAAACAAGCAGAAATTACACAACTCAGAATCATGTATTTGCACTGTATGAAAAACAATTAAATCAGGTTAGTATTAGACACCAATTATTTTAATGTTAAATGTTATTCTTTTTGAAGTACAAATAGCAGCTGAGGGAATATCTCAGCTAGTATAATACAAGACTTGCCTTCCTGAGGCTCCCAATTTATCTCAGACACCCATGTATCAGAATGTTTCTCTTTCCTTCTTTCCTTCCTCCTGTCCTTTCTCTCTCTTATTTTGGTCTTTTCTCTTTTATATGTAACCATGTTTTTATTTTTTATTTTTTACAATTTAAGTGATTTTTAAGTGTGGATAAAGATTAATAATTGTAGCATCCTTGAATCCTAACCAGGGGTTGAAAAGTAAATTAAAAGTACCTATCATACGGAGGTGTTAAACAATAAATCTCTATATAGAGTGCATACTTTGCCATGCGCTAGGGACACATGGAAGCATCTGTTTGGGGAAACATTGTGAACAGTAGAGCAGTGTCATGATGTCTCTCCTCTCTGTTTCTTCTCTCTCCTTTTCTTTCTCTAACCTTTTATAGAAATGAAAAGGGAGTCATCTGGGTGTGGTAGTATTGTGTAGGCATATAAGCCCAGTTATAGTCCAAGTGATAACAGAAAAATAAAAGTAGTGTGAACTTGATAGGAAAAGGCCAAAAAAAAAAGAGATTATTTTGGGGTGGGGGGGTTATTCAGGTGAGAACCTTCATGTACAATTACACCACTCTACAGCATTAACCCCCATCCAGATAGAGAATAACAGAGAGAGGGGAAAATAGGGACAGACATATTGATTAATAAAAAATGGATCTCAATATTAACTCTATTTAAACCAATTATTTTATGGAGAAAGTAGCAAGAATAAAATTGCTTAACTAGCATATAAAGAACTTAAGTGATCTTTAGAATAAAGTGTTTACATATTTATCATTTTAATCATGTTCAAAACGTGGTTTATAGTCTGCCACTTTACTCATATGAACAGTTGTTCTTTAAGCATATTTATATGCATAATGGATAATTATCTGAAATTAAAATTTGAAAACGCTCAGATTTTTTTCTTGATCATATTTTCAGGTATTTTTTCTCATACTTATTTTCAGTCCCAATTGAGAAACTGGTGTGATTTTAGAATATCCAAGGAAAATATCGCCAGCTGAAGTGCACAGCCAGATAGGGAATGAATGGCTCAAGGCACAACTCTCTGGTGTGTCAAGACTTTGGCATGACATTTGCCAGGGAACTAAATCAAACATAGCACAATGCAAATAATCTCAGTTTCCCATAGATGTGCAGTCTTAAACTCAAGCCTGATGTTAGCATTACTACTATCCCCCATATATTAAGAGGAGTGACATTTCTGGCTGTGAATTGAAAACCAGGTCATTTTCTAGGTGTTCGAGCAGTGTGAGGGAGTGGAAGGATCATGGCTTTGAAATCAGACTTTTTAGGGTGTGGAGTGCAACTCTAACATACTAGTTGTGGGATCCTGAAATAGCTCCAAGAGATACTATAACACAGGAATTTCCTCAAGTGGGGTCAGAAGTCAGGCTCATGTCTAGTTATATGGTTGGTAATTAAGCACACTCCCTGGGGGCTATCTTGTTGACCTCATTAATAATTTTTCACAGTGGTTTTTGTGGGCATTAAAATTATATAAATTCCCCAAAAGCATATCTTGCACAGTACATTTAATTAACAATAATTTCTGCCTTCCTTTTTCTGTAATGAACTGGTATATTAAACTTTTTAATAATCTTGATAGTTCTGTTAGTAAAAGAGGGGTCACTTTAATATACATTTGCAAGTTTAAGTTACATAAACACATACTGTGGGAAATGTTTGACTTTACCTTATATAAGAGTTTAGTTTTAAAATTTTTAGTTATTAAAAGTTTCATATGCTTCTATGTTCTGTGTGTTGTACAGGAGTTTTCTTTTGATATGTTTAATATAATGTCATATTATGCTTATGTGAGCAAAGAAAGCTATATTATAAAGTTCAGATACTTTATAAAAATTACACTTGTATAACATGCCCCAAGTACTTTAGTTCAGTTGTTGATTCAATCCCATTTTGACAAATTACTGTGTTGTATACTATATTAGGTGAAAAAATGGAAAAAGGTATGATTTTTGCCTTCAAAGTAATTATAATCATAGAGGTGAGGAAGCACATAAATATATAATTTTAACATTATTTTGTAATATATTAATTAGAGATATGCAAATGAAGGGGGTATATAGAAATGTCACTTTTATTATAAAAATCAATTTATGTAGTGCTGGGTTATAAACTCAAGTTTTCCCTCTACTAAGCATGATGGCACTAAGCAGTCTCACCACCCACGTTTATTCCATATTTCGAGAGAGATAGAGAGAGAGAGAGAAAGAGAGAGAGATAGAGACTATTCCACCATCCGTGTACTTTTGCCTGGTACTTTTCCTGGTACTACTGTATAGTTCTTAGGATCAAATCTAGGACTTGGCACATAGTAAAATATACAGCTTAACCACTGAGCCAACTCCTGAGCTAGAAAAGTAATCCTAACCAAATTGATCATCTAGAGCACTTGACTGATCAAGTATCATGATAGGTAATGATCAGTTGATCAGATATCACTCAATTATAAAGATTATGAGACTACACACATGTTAAGAAAAAAAAAAAAAACAAACAGAAAAATCTTCCCCTGGCAGAGGACTTCACCAATGTATCCTGGACCCCCACCTCTCCAGAGCCCTGCCCCACTAAGGTAAGATAGAAACAAACTGGGAGTATGGATCAATCTGTCAATGCCCATGTTCAGCAGAGAAGCAATTACAGAAGCCATACCTTCCACCTTCTACATCCCATAATAATCCTGGGTCCATACTCCCAGAGAGATAAAGAATAGGAAAGCTTGCATTGAAGGGGGTGGGATATGGAACCCTGGTGGCAGGAAATGTGTGAAATTTTACCCCTCTCGTCCTGTAGTTTTATTGATATTTTCTGTTCTTTATTTTATAAATAAATTAAATTTAAAAAGAGTTGCAAAAAAAAAACCAGGAAAATCATTTAGCAATCTATGAATCTGAACTAATGCAGCTATAGTAGTCAACAGGAAATTAATTTGAGATGGATGTGTAAAATCTTTCCCATTATTCTTAATACTAAAGATCTAATTATTTTTTAGTTTTAAAATATTTTTATTTATTTATTATTGGATAGAGACAGAGGGAAAGTGAAAGAGGATGGGGAGATAGAGAGAGAAAGAGACAGACACCTGCAGGCTTGCTTCACTACTTGTGAAGTTTTCTATCTTCAGGTGAGTACTAGGAACATCAACCCAGGTCCTTGCACATTGTAACATGTGCCCTTAACGAGGTGTACTACCACTTAGCTCTAATCTGATTTCTTCTTCTTCTAGCGTTTGCCCTTCTTCCGTAGCCAGTCAACAGCAAAGCTGTCAGGAGCTGCTTGTTGCTGGCTTTGAAAGTGACTGGAATCCATGTGGATTCAGAGGCTAGGAAGGATCTTCAGTTTCCCCAATGAATGGGTACTCACGGGATGCACCACGAGAAGGTCGATCCAATGCAAACCACTAATCTGATTATTTTTATGAAAGGCAGATATAAGGGGAGAGAGAGAGAGGTCAGTTCTGGCATATTATGATGTTGGGAATATAACCTTTGACCTTTGGGGCATCAGATGTAAAAGTCTGGGTCACTACTGCAGCAGTATATTCTTGATCCCCATTTTGTTATTAAAAGTATGAATTTTAATATAATTAGGTTTATGTGTAATATAATATCGTAGTTCTATATATTTGTGATGTTAAGAAAACAGATTATCTATTAAATAGTGCATAATCTGTTAAAATAACATTTAGAGTAAGATATTTTACTATGGTTGTACAATGGTAGAATACACATGCTACCATGTACAGGACCTAGATTTGCACCCCCACTTCCTACCTGAGGATGGCATAATTCACAAGTGGTGAGGCAAGTCTGCAGGTGTCTTTCTATCTCTCCCTCTATCTCCTCCCTTCTCAATGGCTCTCTACCCTATTAAATAAATTACAAAGTGAAAAAATGGCTACCTGGAGTGGTAGATTTGTAGTGCAGCACCAAGCCCCAGCAATAACCTTTGTAGTAATTTAAAAAGTAATAGTAATATTTAAGTGTAGAATTGTATTATGGTGCTACACTATAAAATTCAGTAAAAGAATCCATATACTATGCTTAGAATATTATAAATATTAAAAGTATGTTAAGTAGAATAATAAACTTACTTGACTCACTTTTTAATCCAAGTGTTATTAGTTCAAGAAAATACAATGAAATGCTGATCAGAGTCAACAGAATAGGAATAGGAGTAGGAGTAGGAATAGGAGTAGAAGTAGGAGTAGGAGTAGGAATAGGAGGAGGAAGAGGAAGAGGAAAAGGAAGAGGAATAGACTGAAGAAGACTTTAAAGACTTTGAGTTGCTTAGGTGTTAATATATCTTAAAGAACTCAGTGGTCCCAAATGACTAGTAAAACCCTTATTTATCTTTGTTTTTCCACATAGTGCCAATGGCTAAAATAATTTCCAATAAAAAGTTAGTACAGAAAGATTATACAAAGAAGGAAAATGTAGGAAAAAATTTCCTAATCTGAAAATATGCATTTAGTTACTATTATTATTATTATTTTAACCAGAGCACTGCTCAGGTCAGGTTTATAGTGGTACTAGTGACTGAACCTGTGACTTTGGAACCTCTTTGCATACCTACTATGCTATCTATATCCACCCAAGAATCGAGAAATTTATGAGGAAAAGGAAATAGTTTTCTTTAAGATATGAAGGAACAAAATGAAAGAACTGACAGCATTAGCCTAGGACTAATTATTTTCCAATTTACTGTTATAAGTAATCTTAATTATGTGATTTTTTAAAGTATCATTGGCATAGAAAAGGAAATTTATAAAACATGTGAAATGTTAAATTATGATAAGCATATATTTAATATGGAAATATATGTAAATTTAATTATAGGTATAAGTCTATATAAATGAATTCATATTCTACATTGGATATAACTGTGAAAGTATTTTCACCAAAATGAGAGCAGTAATTGCTACTCTTTATTGGAACTTATGATTTTTTTTTATTTGCCTCTGTATTCTTTTCTATAACTGTTAAGGTTTTCTACATGTGCTCTCTTACAGGAACAAAATTAAAACTGTATTTTTTTTAGTAACAATGGCACAGTGCAAATTACTGTTTGAAGCTTTTCCCATCTTTCCCTAATAGTTGCTGGAATGATGAACCCTTTAAAATTGTCAGAATTGGGGACTGGGAGATGTTTTACTCAGTGTTGCACACATCTTATCTTGCACCTAAGACCTGGGGCCAAGCCTCTGGTAACATGTGGGAACTTCATGAAGTGTGAAGTGATGCTGTTTCTTTTTTGTCTCTGTATCTATCGGATATTAAAAGAAAAAAGAGTGTGTCAGGTACAGTGTTCTTCTGCAGGTACAAAGTTCTTGCACCAAAATAAAAAAAAAATCAAAATTACTTTTAATCTATAGCAGTGACTTTGTTAGGGTTTCCAAAGAAGAAATAATAAAATAGTAGATATCATTATCTTCTAAAGCCATAAATAGGATTTATTATATATGCCTGGTAACACACAGTAAAATTATTGTCAATAGTTTCTGTTTATTTTAATATTTTTTTGCTTATTTATTTAATTTGATATAACAGAGAAATTAAGAGTGGTTGGAGAAATGGGGAGAGAGAGAGAGATAAAGAGGGGGGAAGGGAGAGGGAGAAGGAGAGGGAGAGGGAGAGGGAGAGAGAGAGAGAGAGAGAGAGAGAGAGAGAGAGAGAGAGA
Organism: Erinaceus europaeus; assembly: GCF_950295315.1. Lineage (NCBI taxonomy): Eukaryota > Metazoa > Chordata > Mammalia > Eulipotyphla > Erinaceidae > Erinaceus > Erinaceus europaeus. The sequence goes on along the minus strand of NC_080171.1, from coordinate 44,283,240 downwards.
ATGAGAATGAGACATCTGTAGCACTACTTCATAACTCATGAAGCTTCCTACCAGGAGTTGGGGCTGGGAGCTGTGGACTTGAACCAGATTCTTGAACCATATTCATGGTAACCTGTGTGTTCAAGCAGGTATGCCACCACCTGGCCCTATCAGTTTCTTTTTCTTTTACTCAATTTGTCAAGTTTCTAAAAATATTTTCCCATAAGACACAAGTAGACCAACTTCTAATTCTTCAGAAATTACACAAATAATAACATACTTATTTATCATAAATGAAGTGGCAAATTTTATACACTTTACTATAATTAAAATTCACTTTTTCTGTTTCTAATACTTTGTTGCTCATATGTCCTTCACTGGCCTTCTTAATTGAAGGATTATATCTCTTACAACTTCTGTTAAGATTCTGAAACATGAATGTCTTCATAGGAATCATCAGAAAATCTTGTGTAATATGTAGGTTCTTAGATCTCTTTCCAAGGTTTCTTATTAGTTAAGTCTAGAATGAGGTCTGGGCATTTTGAGGTATAATATTATAATTATATTGAGGCATATGATTCATGGATTTCACTTTGAAAAACACTAAAATCTTTATAGCTCCCAATGTTTAACCTGTTTGAAAACCTGTAATTAAGAAAAAATAATTTCTTCCAGTAATTTTATTTTAAAGCACCTGTAATTCTTTAAACTCCTCTCCTTGAAGATGTACTTAGTGACTCAGGTGGAAGATGACAGCTTATCCATCATAATAATCACATAAATTTTCCCCAAATCCAAATGTGGAAAAGACTGAGGGATCTGTTTTTCATTCCATTTATTAAATAGAATGAATATAATCCAACTGCTCAGAACAAATAGAAGGATCACATTTCTAATTAAGTTTTGTGATTATGCTAATTTGAGTTTACTGAAAGTTTTGTTAGCAATAAATTATTTTAAACACAGTATATTATCTTTATTATAATAAATATATAATAACACTTAATTTAAACTTATATGTACTCTTTTGTTTAAATTATCTCAGGGATTCTAACATACACCCCAAACATCTTTGTGAAAACTGACACAAGCTGCTGTTATGTGTCACTGTTTACATGAGATTGAGTCACTGAAATAAATGAGTTGAAGAGGGTCATAGAGTCAATGACTAAATTGGAACAAACACTGCATTTTTTAACTCCTTGGCCAGTAATATGTTAACAAATTCTGTTGTATCTCTTCCTAGAATAATCATTCAGTTTTTAAGAAAAATTTTCACTATGGGACATGCAAAAATTTATATCTTTTTTATCAGTGAAAACTGAAGTAGAAAATAAATATCAAGTTAATTCCTAGTTTTCAAAAATAATTGAATCATTCCTTCAATGTCTTTGTCACCACCACTATTTCAGAGAACACTTAATTCTGTTTATTTATGTATTTGTGAATTTTGTCATTGAGCCATGAATTCATTGATTTATTCATATATAATTTACTGAACTACTATGTATATTTTTTCTCTATTAATAACATATAATCTTTTTTCCTTGGTTTGTACTGTTTGATAAATACACAGACACAGAGAAAAATCTAATTATGTAATATTTTTGAAAGATTTATTTATGACAGAAACTAGGAAAAACAGTCATCAAAGTATTGCTCTGGTTCGGCATAAGGTGGTCGTAGGAATTCAACCTCTAGCTTCTGGTAGACTAGGTATATAAGTTCTGTCCTCTAGTAGACAGACTATCTCTTCAATGATAAAATATTATTTTGTCATCAAACTAAAAATTGCATGAAAATGGTGTATATATATAATCACTGAATCTGTTAGCACATATTTGGAAATTCTTCTAAAAAACTGGAAAGTTGAACTAGAGTTTGAAGAAAGGGCAAGGATTTACATGAATTCAAGATCAGGATAGGGACACACAAGGGGAAGACAAAGGAAAACCCTGAACATAGTATATTCGTATCCCATCCAGAAAATAATGGAAATGGAAATCTGTGGATTTAAATTTTAGGGAATCAGTGCATTTGTTAAGTTTTGAACAACATTTATACAGTATCCTTCCCTTTTGTTGTCCTGACATCCTTCAGTGAGACAGATGACATTCAGACCACACCATGAACTCACCTGATTAAAAGTATCATTATTCTGGAAATTCTATTGATTTAGAAAACTATAACTCTATTATACAATAATTACAAACAAGCACAAAAGAGAGCTGTTGTTTAGAAATTGTAAAAATAAACAAAGGGAATGATCACTTTCTAAGTTGGCTTTGTATGATTCAGCCTGAAGGGTATTTTTGCAACCAAGTAGTAAGCCCTCAAAATATAATGGAAACACTGACAGACACTTAACTATACCAGCTCTGGTGGGTGCAGCCATAACTCATTTCATAATACAAATTGATATGTTGTCCAGAGGGGTCTGTGCACTGGTGTTATTGAGTGTCTTTTGAAAACTTCTGGTTCTGGGCTATGAAGTTGCAAAATGAAACTGAATGATTCTCTCTGAAATAGATTCTGAACTGGGCCCCTCAATTACAGTAGCAATATCCTAAGGGCAGTTTACATGGAAATATCATATAAAGACTGGAAATACAAAACAATGTACCAAAGTGAAAAAAGCAAACAAAGTTTGTGTTTTATTAAAAGTTAATATTTCTTTTTACAAGGTCTATTTAAAAGCTGAGCAAACCAGAGATGAAAGAGGGCAACTTGCTTTAATTTAAGTGGGGTTAGTTGTTAAACAGGTTATGAGTACACTCTATATTTGCACAATCATGTGGCAGGCCAAAGTTCAGCTATCCCAGTAATCATGCTGCCAAAGTGCCCTACTTGTTTTATAATGTAATGCAAATGACTTCAGTCTGAGATAGCCATTTTCAAATAGCATTTAGGGCTTTAATGACTTGTCCTAGAAAGGTCCTGCCAGGCCACATTTAATGGATCATCTAAACAATGTAAAAAGATTTATTTAAATTTATTATACCGTTCATAATTTTGGTGTGACAATAATTGTCCTCTGTCCCCACTACTGTTCTCTTCTCTAAGTGGTAGATTTGAATTTTATTTATTGAAAATGCTATAATGTCAGCTTATCCTCTCTGGATATGAATTCCCCTCAAATTTGGTCTGATAATTCCATGTGCAGAAATCGGGTTCTGACAATTGTGAAAGATCTACAGAAACTGAAAATAGTGCTCACAAAATCTTAAAAGGCACACTCATTTTTCAACAGGAAATTAAAAGATAAGGATTTTCTAGTGTCAGCTTTTCTAATGTAGCTATGCAACCTTGAGTTCATTATAACCTCTAAACGCCTCAGTTTTCTCATCTCTAAAATGAAGGTCACGACTATATCTTACATCCTTTAATGTTGTTCTATGGCACCAGTTAAGCCAACTAATGAATTACTTACATACTAAACTCTACATTAAGCCTTATGGAAAAGCATAACTGGCAAGATTTTCCTCTCAATTACTTGTGCTAATAGGGGCCAAAATGGCATGGATACATTAAATTCACAGATAATCCCCAAACTTCAATTTAGCTAAATGTTCCAACCTCTTCTCCTGCCAAACCATTTACAAGGGATTCAAACAATTAGCACAAACTGGCATGCGATTTATCTTCTTTATAATTCCTGTCTTCCCTACAAGCTTATATTAGGATATTCAATATCTAAATTTCCAAAAATAGAAATGAATAGTGAATCCAGTACAGTAGTTGCATTTTCTACTAATTAGTTTTGTTTCAAAATATTTGAGAGCTTATTTTTATTAACAATAATTTATTAAGGGTTTATTCTTTATCAGTGTTTTTAATAAATCATTTTATTGAACCTTACAGTTATTGCTATGAAATGGTATGTTTATTTTTAGGGATAGTATGGCCTGGTACCACAAAACAAATGGGTTAAACATCAGATATGTGTTGTCTGAAGGTTGAAGGTCTGAAACCAAGGTGTCAGTAACACTAGTTCCTTCTGAAGGCTATGATAGAAATATACTGCATGATTCTCTCATAGATTCTGTTGGCATGGGGAAATCTGTGGCATTCTTCTGTCTTGTAAATGTTTCAATTCAGTATAAACCTTCATCTTCATAAGATGTTCTGTCTCTTTTTAAATTGGTATTTTAAAACTTTGTTTAGCATTGGTGTACAGTATCATAAGATTTTAGGAGTATCATTTCACAACCATACCCAAATGTTTGTATAACTCACTGTACCCACCAGCAAAGAACCCAATAACCATCACACTATATGGAACCTTTCTGTACTTCACTCCTTTCCACAAATTTTAGAGTTCATGAATAAGTTTGGTCATTATTGCTTTAGGATACTTGTTTTTTTTAGTTATTCATATTCTACATGTGAGTAAATATGAATAAAAAAAAAGATGGAACTGAAGGAGATTATGATAAGTGAAATAAAGACATGAAAGGCACCCATTTCTCTTTCTCTTTACATTTCTTTTTTTTAATTACCAACAAGGGTTATGGCTGGGGCTCAGTTCCTGCACAACAAATCAACTGCTTCTGGTAGCCATATATTTCTTTGATTTCTTATTTATGCATAGAGACAGAGAGAAATTGTTAAGGAAGGAGGAAGTAGAAAGGGAGAGGGTAGAGAGAGAGAAAGAGAGAAAGAGAGAGAGACCTGTAATACTGCTTCACTGCTTATGAAGCTTCCCCCGGGTTGGTATATATTCAAGGCTTGAACTCATATTCTTTTTTTTTATTCTTCTTTTTTTTTCATTCTTCTTTTTTTTTCAGAATTTCATTTTACCATCTTGTTTAATGATTAGATACTATTAAATTTAATATGTATTTTGTAGCTTTCCTGTCCATTCATCTGCTGATGGGTTGATTTCATATTTTGTCCATTGTGAACAGGAGCACATATATACTTTTGAATTAGTATTTTTAACCTTATAATATATACCTGAAAATGATATTTTAGGAAGTTAAGTTATTTCCATTTCTCCAAGAAAGCTTTGTACTATTTTTCATAGTAGTTGTACCAATTTTCATTTCCACTCAGTGTACCTTTTTGTCTACCTCACTAGAAAGCTCTCCTGTTAGTATTTTTGATATAATTGATTCTCACCAGAATGAGATGGTATACTGATCTGGTTTTATTCCTCACATAAGTAATACGCAATATTATTTAAGACTGTGGGATATACTTAAGTTTGCTTTGGATATGTGTTTAATCATAAATTGAGGAGAGGGCACAGAGAGGGAGAGGGGAGGGCTACAATACTTGCTGCTTTGCCACTAGAAGCATTCCACCTGCAGGTGGGGAGCAGTGGTTTGAAACTCAGGTTCTTGCACATGCTAATGTGTGCACTTAACCAAATGCACCATTGTTAGGTCCCCAAGATTCTCAATACTTTGCCAAATTACTTCTTTTTAAGTAATAATGTTGTAGAAACCTGGATATGACTCTGTGAATAGGTCTAAGGGCCATTCCCTTGAAGTCTGGTCTACCGAATAAAATCACCTTGGAAAAACCAGGGAAATTCCATTGATCAGGCAAGCAAACTTTACTTGAAGGAAAGATAGATTGCATGCTTACACACTTTATTCAGTGAAAAGCAACTAAGTAAATGCAACCTGTTGATTTAAGTTGGCCTTTTTATATTCCCATATGTCTTTCCCTGGAATGAACTTTTCTTTAAAAAATTGTTATCTTACTTATTGGATAGAGACAGCCAGAAATTGAGACGGAAGGAGATATGGAGGGAGAGAGACAGAGAGACACCTGCAACACTGCTTCACCACTCACAAAACTTTCCCTCTGCAGGTGGGGACTGGGGGCTTGAACCTGGGTCCTTGTTCATTGTAATACGTGCACTTAACCAGGTGCACCACCACTGGGCCCCAGGAATGAACTTTTTAATTGATCATTTAAATCACTTTGCTCTTTTCTATTGGACATCTCTTCTTCAGGTGCTTGCTACTTTCTGCAGCCCTGCTTACTCTTTTTCCCATCCTAGGGTTTTTGTAGAGAAAGACAAGGGTCTTGTAAGTAATTCTATAATGTCTATGCATTACCCTAAATTTTTCTATAACAATACTAATATATTACAAATTATTATAATTTTAAGAATTACTTAATAAACATGAGGGTGTTAAAATGAAATCTCTTTGGGAAATTAAGGAGAATTAGCTTTTCACAATTTGATGTGACTCCATTATGATCCCACTTTTCTTTAAAGAACACACTATGAAATTTGTTACAGTGAAAAAAATAGCAGTTTTGATGTAGAACTGCATAAAATAAGTAATTTACATATGTGTTTACTCAAAAAAGAGAAATTATGATAAAGACATCTTGGTTTGTTCTGTCTAAATTAAAAAAATCTGATTACTTTTTATTGTCAACCATATGGTTAATTTCTGTAATTCTAGACTTGTTTTTGGTTTTCTTTGTAATTGGAAAAGGTGAAGCCATACAGTGGCACACTGAGGAGCAAGTATATGTTACCATGTACTTGGTAATCTGGCAAGGACCTAGGCTTAAGCCATTAGTTAGCACCAGGAGTGAGGAAGAGTTATGAATGGTGAAGCAGTGATACCTGTCTCTTTCTTTCTTCCCCTTCCCCCTCAATTTCTCTAGTTATATCAACAAAAATAATTGGAATAAAAAGTACTGCTGGGAGTAGATGATTCATTTTGCAGGTACCAAGCACCAGTGATAATCCTGGTGATAATAATAAATGAAATATATAGGGCTGAGCAATGGTGCACCTGCTAAGTGAAAATGTTACAATGCATAAGGAAGGACCCAGATTCAAGACCCTGGTCCCCATCTGCAGGGGAAAGCTTCTCAAGCAGCAAAGCAGTGTTGCAGCTCTCCCGCCTCTTATTTTCCTCCCAATTTCTCCCTGTCACTAGTAAATAATAAATGCGATAAAACTTAAAATATAAAATGAAAAAAGTCAATTTTCACTCTCTTAAAGTGAAGTTAATTTTATTTTCAAGAACTTAGGGAGTACATTTTAAAAAGTACATAATAGGGAGTCTGGCAGAAGGACCAGCTTAAGGATCCCAGCTGTCAGACTCAATATAAATCTCTTAGAATTTCTTTCCTTATATATTGGGGGCCAGGTGGTGGCATACCTGGTTGAGCATACTTGTTATGGGTTTGAGGCCCCGTCCCCACCTACAGGGAGAAAGCTTCACAAGTGGTGAAGCAGTGTTGCAGGTGTCTCTCTGTCTCCTTTCTCTATCTCCCTCTTCCTCTCAATTTCTGGCTATCTCTATCAAATAAAGATAAAAAAATTAGAACACACAAAAATGTTTACCATTAAAAAGGCATATCTCCTCCATAAACCCTTGGGTATATATACATTCTGAATTTTATATAGAATATTGTCTTTTTATGGAACTCTTAAAATAACTAAAGCTGCTTAGTAGTGATTGTGTTGATAATAATAAACATCTGATAATGCCATCAAGTGTTTCATTCTATTCACTTCTGTTAGAGATTATCAATCAGTAAGTAATACCCTGTTCTCCTGTGCTTGAAATCAATTCAGAATTGAGATATAGCTGACAGACAAATGGGGGTCAAATAGCCAGTTTTAGTATAAAGATGACTGAAAAATATGTTTTTATATGTGTATGCACATAGGTTTAAAATCACACCACTGAAGTAAACACACTATCAAACTTAGTTTCTGACACTACTGAAGGTCTCCCCAATAAGGCCAAATTGGCCCCTGTAAGCATGTCACAGTATATCATGTGCATCAGAAAAATTGACCGAGATGTGAGCACCAGCCAACATTGAGATAGACCAGAGCCCAGACAACTCCAAATGAAATATACTTGGTGCCTCTGTCAAAAATGAGATCTAAAGAGGAAAGGTAGGTGTATTGCTTTATTAAATACTTTCATGAAAACAAGTGTCCTCCCTTTAGATATTCTCATAACCTATTATGCTTCTCAGAAGTGCAGGAACTCATAAGAGTTATATGTCTCAAATTATTACCAGTCATATTGTCAATTACAGATTAAAATATTATGTGATAGATGAATGCCAGCTTACAGGAAATAATAAAGTATCTCTGGTTTCAAAAGCGTAAACATGGGGAGTCGGGCGGTAGCGCAGTGGGTTAAGCACACGTGGCACAAAGCACAAGGACCGGCATAAGGATCCGGTTCCAGCCCACGGATCCCCACCTGCAAGGGTGTCGCTTCACAAGTGGTGAAGCAGGTCTGCAGGTGTCTATCTTTCTCTCCCCCTCTCTGCCTTCCCCTCATCTCTCCATTTCTCTCTGCCCTATGCAACAACAACAACATCAATAACAACAATAATAACAACGATAAACAACAAGGGCAACAAAAAAGAATAAATAAATATTTTTAAAAAGCGTAAACATGGAGATGATGATTATTTTATTAAAAAAGTTCCAAGAAATTATGCAGGTGCAATTCCTCTGATTCTGAGTACTAACCATTTAGCATCTCTCATTTACTAAAATTGTTTGTAGTAATTTTGTACAATTTACTCTACATTCAAGTAACTTCCCTTTTGATTTTCTCTGTAGTTCTTATTACATCAATATATAGCTATTAAAACAGAATATTTAGGGTGGGACAGCTTGTGGGATGCCCGGTAGAGTGCTAGCATCAAAGCAAGGTACTTTGGGGAAGAAGGGAGAGGGAAGGATGAAAGAGAGCTTTGAGGACCTGGTACATAATAAAATTAGACCCATGTACAGTGACTGCATTATAAAACATTAGCCCCCTTAGTAAAAAAAATAATTTAAAATTTTAGAAATGGAATACATATGACTACAAATTAATAGAAGTGTGCATAAACACCATTCACACCACGAAAAGACTGAGTCGCATCCCACCCACCTACCCCTGCCCCCCGCCACCCCGAGAAGCTGAATGTTCATGATCCCCCTCACTACAGGGTTTTTACTTTGGTGCCCTACTCTCAATTTAGTCAGATCCTACTTTTAGTTTCCCTTTCTGTTCTTCTTTCTCAACTTCTGTTGATGAGTGGGATCATCCCATATTCATCTTTATCTTTCTGACTTAGCTGACTTAACATAATTCCTTCTAGCTCTGACCCAAGATGGGTCAGAGAAGGTGGGTTCATTGTTCTTAATAGCTGCATAGTATCCATTGTGTATATATACCACAGTTTTCTCAGCCACTCATCTGTTGTTGGGCACCTGGGTTGCTTCCAGGTTTTAGCTATTATTAATTGTGCTGCTATGAACATAGGTGTACACATATCTTTTTGGTTGGGCATTACGGAATCCTTGGGGTATATCCTCAGGAGAGGAATTACATGATCATGGAAGGTCCATGTCTAGCCTTGTGAGAGTATTCCAGACTGCTCTCCACAGAGGCTGGAGCAATTTGCATTCCCACCAGCAGTGCAGAAGTGTTCCTCTGTCCCCACAGCCTCTCCAGCATTTGTTGCTTTTGTCCTTTTTGATGTATGCCATTCTCACAGGAGTGAGGTGGTATCTCAATGTTGTCTTTATTTGCATTTCTTTGAAAATCCGCAACCTGGAGCAATTTTTCATATGGTTTTTACCTTTTGGATCTCCTCTGAGGTGAATGTTTTCTTCATATACTCTGCCCATTTTTGGATGGGGTCATTTGCTTTTTTGTTGCTAAGTTTGCTGAGCTCTTTGTATATTTTGGTGATTAGTCTCTTGTCTGATGTATGGCATGTGAAGATCCTCTCCCATCTGTGAGGGGTCTCTTTGTGTGATGGCTTCTTTGTGCAGAAGCTTTTCAATTTGATGTAGTCCCATTGGTTTATTTCTGCTTTAGTCTTCCTTGCAATTGGGTTTGTTTCATGAAAGATTTCCTTGAGATTTAGGTGGGAAAGTGTTCCACCAATGTTTTCCTCTAAGTATTTGATAGTTTCTGGTCTAACATCCATGTCCTTGATCCATTTGGAGTTGATTTTTGATTCTGGTGAGATAAGGTGGTTCAGTTTCATTCTTCTACATGTTTTGGCCCAGCACCATTTTCCCAGCACCATTTATTGAAGAGAGCCTCCTTCCTTCATTTAATACTTTGGGCCCCCTTATCAAATATTAGATATCCATAGGTGTGGGCTTTAGTTCTGGGATTTCAATTCTGTTCCACTGGTCTGTGTGCCTATTTTTGTTCCAGTACCATGCTGTTTTCATGATGATGGCCTTATAATATAATTTGAGATCTGGGAGTGTGATGCCTCCATTTCTGTTTCTTTTCCTCAAGATTCTTTGGCAATTCTAGGTGTTCTGGTTCTAGATAAATGATTGTAGTTTTTGTTCTATTCTCTTATAGAAGCTTGGTGGAACTTTGATGGGTATCATGTTAAATTTGTGTATGGCTCTGGGGAGAATATTCATTTTGATATTTATTCTTCTAATACATGAATATGGGATGTCTTTCCATTTCTTGGTATCATTTTCTATTTCCTTGAATAGTGGCTCATAGTTTTTAGTATACAAGTCTTTCACTTCTTTGGTCAGCTTTATTTCTAGGTATTTTATTGATTTTGCTGCAACAGTGAATGGGAGGGATTTATGGATGTCTTCTTCAGATTTATTATTTGTAAAAAGAAATGCCAGTGATTTCTTTACATTGATTTTGTAGCCTGACACCTCACTATATTGCCTAATAACTTCCAGTAGTTTTCTGCTGGATTCTTTAGTTTTTTCTGTGTATACTATCATATCATCTGCAAATAATGAGAGTTTGATTTCTTTCCTTCCAATCTGTATTCCTTTTATTTATTTATTTCTTTTTTTTTTCTTTATGCTAGTCTCTTGGTCTCATTCAGCTTTTGCAGTCCTTGCTTTGCTAAGGTTAGCTTTGGGGTGAGTGAGAGAACTGTAATAGGAAGTAGGTGAGGAGGGTATTTTAGTGTAAGTAGACACTATTTCATTATGAACTGGATACTGACTCACTACAGACTATTGTGTATTTTTGCTTTCAGGTATATATTTTGCCCTAATTTATGGATACATGTGAATATATGCTCTATCTTATGGGACCTTGTCTATATCTAGGTTTGGGGACTTTGTTAGGATGTGAACCTCCTGGAATAGAATTAGAGAATACCATGAAAGAAAGGTTTCACCTGAGTGATTTCTCTTTCATGATTGCTATGGCAAAAACTTACAATATTATGTAGAACAGTAATGGTGATAGTGGACAGCCCTGTCTAGTTAAGTAATATGAAAGAGGAAAAACTGAATGTCTCAAGCTTATTAAAGCACAGACTGAGTCTTTTCAATACATAGGCTGAGTCTTTGATATGTTGACTCTCTTAAAAGTTTAGTCCAGGGAGAATAGAAGCAACCAGTGGTATAGCTATACACATATAATATCAAAGGATATAAAATATGGTGATGGTGTGTGTGATACAGCAAATCCTAACAGGGATTTTTCAAACTTAACTCAATTGCCAAATAATGTGATTATAGCAATAACTATCTATTGCCTTCCTAAACCCTAAGACAGAAGGAAACTCCCTCTACCACTATAGAGCCTATATTTCCTCCAGTCCTGGAACCTCTACGGTGGAGCTCACTTTCCTGCATGTTTCTCTCAATTCATACCAAATGATATTGCATCCACCCACTGATCCCAGCCTAATCAAAACAACTAGTTCCACCTTAGCATGCTTCACTTCAGACTGTGTACAGAGACGACAGGCATATAATGCCAACCCTTCACACTCATTACTCAGGTGAAACCTTTCTTTCATGGTATTCTCTAATTCTATTGCAGGAGGTTCACATCCTAACAAAGTCCCCAAACCTAGATATAGACAAGGTCCCATAAGATAGAGCATATATTCACATGTATCCATAAATTAGGGCAAAATATATACCTGAAAGCAAAAATACACAATAGTCTGTAGTGAGTCAGTATCCAGTTCATAATGAAATAGTGTCTACTTACACTAAAATACCCTCCTCACCTACTTCCTATTACAGTTCTCTCACTCACCCCAAAGCTAACCTTAGCAAAGCAAGGACTGCAAAAGCTGAATGAGACCAAGAGACTAGTATACTTTAACAATGACTTTTTAGTCACTATCAGAGCACCCCATCAGCTGGGGCCCTAATCTGGGAGTCCAGAGATTCTCAAACAGACATGATGGACCTAGACCTCGAATAACCCCCTCTCTCCATTGTTACTGGTCATTTCTATCAGGAACAACAAAATAGACCCTTTTGTGGGCCCCCTTAGGACCTTGCCCTCAAACTAGAGCAACAAGGGTAGAGAATGTTCCCTCCTCCAGAGGGAGGATGGACAACATACTCTATGCTACACCTGAGGAAGATGAGTAGATATTGGGGCAGCACGGAATGTTCCTACTCATGACTACAGAATGTGAGCTCAGATCTAGATAAGCAGAGGTCACATAGGCTCCTAAACTAATTATGGGCCCCAGATCCCATCAAATATATGGGGTTTACAGTCAACAATATTTATACCCCTTTCCCATATTACTGAGCCACTCTCTTCCCTGATCTAGCTTTTTGGTCCTTCTGCCAGCCGTGACATCATCTCCCCAGACAATAACTTGGAACCACCTGCATATCAGATTTCAGGCTCAGGGGAAAAAGAAAAAGTAAAAAAAAAAAAAAAAAAAGTAGTATAGCCACCAGCCCTTTGGAATTTAACTAAAATATGCCTACTAGTTATCTACAAAATTGGGAGTCGGGCAGTAGCGCAGTGGGTTAAGTGCATGTGGCGCAAAGCGCAAGGAACCAGCATAAGGATTCAGGTTTGAGCCCCCAGTTCCCCACCTGCAGGGGGGTCACATCACAGGTGGTGAAGCAGGTCTGCGGGTATCTGTCTTTTTCTCCCCCTCTTTGTCTTCCCCCTCCTCTCTCCATTTCTCTCTGTCCTATCCAATAATGATGACATCAATATAATAATAACTACAACAACAATGAAAAACAACAAGGGCCACAAAAGGGAAAATAAATAAATTAATTAAAAAAATTTTTTTAAGTTACCTACAAAATGGAGGACCCCCCCCCCCAACTCTTCATCTGCACTATTCCAGCCTTTAGGTCTATGACTGGTCAACAATTTGTTTGGCTTTGTATGTTGACTTTCTTGTCAACCACCATGTTCTAGATGCTAGCATGATGCCAACTAGACTTCTCTGGACAGACAACCCCATCAATGTATCCTGGAGCTATGCTTCCCAGAGCCCTTCCCCAAAATCTTTTAAGCGCCATTGTTCACTTGAACTCCTAGTTCTTAGAACTTTGGTGCTATAGTATTTTTTTTTAAAGATACAGCTTACATATGATCTGACCTTAAGTTCTGTCTTACTAGAATTTCTATCACTAGTCAATATATAGAATTTTTTATATTTATTTATTTTCCCTTTGTTGCCCTTGTTTTTTATTGTTGTTGTAGTTATTACTGTTGTTATTGATGTTGTGTTTTTTAGATAGGATAGAGAGAAACGGAGACAGGAGATGAAGACAGAGAGTAAAGCAAAAGACACCTGCAGACTTGCTTCACCACCTGTGAAGTGACTCCCCTGCAGGTGGGGATCCAGGGGCTCAAACCAGGGTCCTTACACTGGTTTTCGTGCTTTGCACCACATGTGCTTAACCCACTGTGTACCACTCGACTCCCAGTATATAAAATAATTTTAAAATTAGGAAACGTAGTTTCTTAGGAGGTGGAATCTCCTAAGAAACTAATCTTTCATACCTGGAAGATTAAACTTGTCCAAATACTATTAATAGTCCTCAGACAAGTGTCTCTAGATGCACACATGAAGCCCAATACCACATCCAAAAATTATTTTCCCAGAATATTTTCTCCCTTTTCAAAGGGCTGAAAAGTGTTTATCCCTATAGCAGCATATGAAACTTCTATGTTTCTTACAGAAATGGAGATGTTGCTTGTTTTCAGTTTCCTGCTGTTGTTCTCTTGTAGGTTTTTTAGGATGTTCAGCTGAGTGTTCAACTTGGGACACCTTTTCTAACACATGTAGGACTTGCATTATTTGCAGGTTCAGAATGTTCTGTTACTTTTTCATTCCACTTTGCTTTCTGGTTCAGACATTTGTTTTGGCTGTATACTTCACTGTATTTTGTCTTATGACAGTTAAAAATAAGTGAGTACTAAAATCTGTCAAAAGAAAGTTGCTTTCAAACACATCTTGTCTAATATCAATTTCTGAAGTTGAAGAATCCTGCTCTATATGTACACTCTTAACAGTATATTTATTTCCAGCTTGAACTCATTATCTATTGCATACTGGCTTCTCATATACTATTTTTCATCTTTGCTGTGTCCTTTCTATCTAATTTCTCACCTATAATGACTAAGCAGTAGTTGCTTCTCAGATTACTAGTGATTATGTTTTAGTGAATGCCAACTTTAGAAAACCCACATTATAAATGTTAAGAGTTCAGCACTGATCTTGCTGCTTCTCTGTTTTCTAGATAGGAATATCTACCTTTTTTTCCATATTCCCAGTTTGATGATCAGGTGAAAAAATGTTTTTTAGAAAGGCATTGCAGAGCTTCTCCTAGGTTTTCCTAAACAAATATAGTTTCTCATATAGGTTATTCAAAAAAAAAATGAGACTAATAGCAGGCACACTGGTGTTTGCAAGATAAAATAAACTTTATTGCATTATGTAATGCAAAGGTGGACAGTAATAAAAATATTCAGACCTACTGGCTTAAGCCTCTGTTTTAGGGAATATTTATATGGGTGTAAAATGGGCTTGAAATTTCTATATTGTTTCTTTAAAAAGAGGATGTGGGTTGCAGGATAAGCAGAACCCCATCCCCTCCCCTGATAGCTTTCCCATTCTCTATCCCTCTGGGAGTATGGACCCAGGGTTGTTGTGGGTTGCAGAAGGTGGAAGGTCTGGCTTCTGTAATTGCTTCCCCGCTGAACATGGGCGTTGACTGGTCGATCCATACTCCCAGTTGCCTCTCTCTTTCCCTACTAGGGTGGGTCTCTGGGGAAGCGGAACTCCAGGACACATTGGTGGGGTCTTCACTCCAGGGAAGCCTGGCTGGCATCCTGATGGAATCTGGCACCTGGTGGCTGAAAAGAGAGTTAACATAGAAAGACAAACAAATTGTTGAGAAATCATGGACCCAAAGCTTGAAATAGTGGAGAGGAAGTATTGGGGGTTACTCACTGCAAACTCTAGTGTACTTCTGCTTTCAGGTATATATATTTGCACTTGTTTATGGATACGTGTGAACATATGCTCTCTCTCACAGAACCTGGTGTATATCTAGGTTTTGGGACTTTGTTAGAAAGTGATCCACCTGAGATGGAATTAGAGAATTCTATGAAAGGAAAGGTCTCACCTGAGTAATGAAGCTGAAGGGTTGTCATTCCACACCTGAAGTCTCTGGACACAGTCTGAGCTGAAGCATGTTGAGATGGCAGTTGTTGTGTTGATTAGGTTGCGATTGGCTGATGCAATATTATTTGATATGGATTGGGAGAGGCATGCTGGAAAATGGGCCCTATCCTAAGGTTTCAGGACTGGGAGAAATATAGGCTCTATTGTGGAGATGTGAGGTTCCTGCTGTCTTAGGGTTCAAAAAGACAATGAATAGTTAATGTTATCATCACATTATTTGGTAATTGGGTTAACTTTGAAAAGTCCTTTTGTTAGGGTTTGCTGTATAGTACCCAGTATCTTGTAAATAGCTGTGCCACTGGTGGCCTCTAATCTACTTGGTCTAGGCTTTTGAGAGAGTCCACATATCAAATACACAGCCTATATATTAAGAAGACTCAGTCTGTGTTTTAAAACCTTCGAGACATACAATTAATTTTTCCCTTCTCATATTAATTAACTAGTGATTTATATGACTACACTTTGCTAGAAAGTGTACATAAACACATTCCCACCACCAAAAGACTGTGTCCCATCCCACCAACCTACCCGTACCCCTCACCAGCCCAGGAAGCCACATGTCTATCCCTCACCACAGGGTTTTTACTTTGGTGCACTACTTTCAATTTAGTCAGATCCTTCTTTTAGTTTCCCATTAAGATCTTTTTTCTCAACTTCTGTTGATGAGTGGGATCATCCCATACTCATCTTTATCTTTCTGACTTAACTCACTTAAACTAATTCCTTCTAGTTCTGGCCAAGATGGGTCAGAGAAGGTGGGTTCATTGTTCTTGATAGCTGTATAGTATTTCATTGTGTATATATACCACAGCTTTCTCAGCCACTCATCTGTTGTTTGGTACCTGGGTTCCTTCCAGGTTTTAGCTATTATGAATTGTGCTCCTATGAACATATGAGTACACACCTCTTGTTGGTTGGGTGTTATGGAGTCCTTGGGGTATAACCCCAGGAGAGGAATTACTGCATCATATAGAAGGTCCATGTCTAGCCTTGTGAGAGTTTTCTAGACTGCTCTCCACAGAGGCTGTACCAATTTACATTCCCACCAGCAATGCAAAAGGGTTCCTCTGTCCCCAAAGCCTCTCCAGAATTTGTTGCTCCTGTCCTTTTTGATGTATGCCATTCTTACAGGCGTGAGGTGGTATCTTAGTGTTGTCTTAATTTGCATTTCTCTGACAATCATTGACCTAGAGCATTTTTTCATATGTTTGTTAGCCTTTTGGATCTCCTCTGTAGTGAATGTTTTGTTCATATCTGCCCATTTTTTGATGGGGTCATTTGCTTTTTTGGTGCTAAGTTTGCTGAGCTCTTTATATATTTTGGTGATTAGTTTCTTGTCTGATGTATGGCATGTGAAGATCTTCTCCCATTCTGTGAGGGGTCTCTTTGTTTTTTTAATAGTTTCTTTGGATGTGCAGAAGCTTTTTAATTTGATGTAGTCCCATTGGTTTGTTTCTGCTTTAGTCTTCCTTGCAATTGGGTTTATTTCATCAAAGAAGTCCTTGAGGTGTAGGTGGGAAAGTGTTTTATAAATGTTTTCCTCTAAATATTTGATTGTTTCTGGTCTAACATCTAGGTCTTTGATCCATTTGGAGTTGATTTTTGTTTCTGGTGAGATAAAGTGGTTCAATTTCATTCTTCTGCATGTTTCAACCCAGTTTTCCCAGCACTATTTATTGAAGAGAGCCTCCTTCTTCCATTTAATGCTCTGAGCCTCCTTATCAAAGATTAGATGTCCATAGGTGTGGGGATTTATTTCTGGGCTTTCAATTCTGTTCCACTGGTCTGTGTGCCTATTTTTGTTTTGATGATGATGGCTTTATAATATAGTTTGAGATCTGGGATTATGGTGCCTCTATTTCTGTTTCTTTTCCTCAAGATAGTTTTGGCAATTCTAGGTGTTATCAGGTTCCAGATAAATGATTCTAGTGTTTCTTCTATTCTTTTAAAAAAGCTTGGTGGAACTTTGATGGGTATTGCATTAATTTGTATATGGCTCTGGGCAGAATATTCATTTTGATGATATTTATTCTTCCAATCCATGAGCATGGGATACTTTCCATTTCTTGGTATCAGTTTCTATTTCCTTGTGTAGTGACTCATAGTTTTCAGTATACAAATCTTTCACTACTTTGGTCAACTTTATTCCTAGGTTTTTTATTGATTTTGCTGAAACAGAAAATGGGAGTGATTTCTGGATGTCTTCTTCTTCAGATTTAGTGTTTGCATAAAGAAATGCCACTGATTTTTTTTCCATTGATTTTGTAACCTTACACCTTGCTATATTTCCTAATATCTTCCAGTAGTTTTCTGCTAGATTCTGTAGGTTTTTCTATGTATACTATTATATCATCTGCAAATAGTGAGAGCTTGACTTCTTCCCTTCCAATATGTATTCCTTTGATTTATTTCTCTTGCCTGATTGCTATGGCAAGAACTTCCAATACTATATTGAAGAATAATGGTGACAGTGGACAGCCTTGTCTTGTCCCTGATCTGAGGGGGAATGTTTTCAGCTTCTGTCCATTCAGTATGACATTGGCTGTAGGTTTGCTATATATAGATTCCACTATTTTGAGGAATTTCCCGACTATTCCCATTTTTTTGTAGACTTTTGAGCATGAATGGGTGTTTGATTTTGTCAAAGGCTTTCTCTGCATCTATTGAGATAATCATGTGGTTTTGGGCTTTGCTTTTATTGATGTGGTGAATGACATTGATTGACTACAGATGTTAAACCAGCCTTGCATTCCTGGAATGAATCCCACTTGGTCGTGATGAACAATCTTTTTGATGTGCTGTTGTATCTGCTTGGCCAAGATCTTGTTTAATATTTTGGCATCTATGTGCATCAGAGATATTGGTCTGTCGTTTTACTTTTTTCTTGTGTCCCTATCTGCTTTTGATATCAGGGTGATGTTGGCTTCATCAAAGGTGGAAGGGAGTATTCATGTTTCTTCTATCTTATGGTTTTGAAAGTACAGGTACTAACTGTTTCCTGAAGGTTTTGTAGAATTCATTTGTGAAGCCATGTGGTCCAGGACGTTTGTTGTTGGGGAGATTCCTAATAACAGTTTCAATTTCTTTGTCTGTGATTGGTGTATTTTGGTTTTGTAGTTTTCCTTGGTTCAATTTTGGAAGGGCATATGTTTCTAGGAATTGTTCCATTTCTTCCAAAATTCTCTAGCTTTGTGGCGTATAGTTCTTCATAGAAGTTTCGCATGATTTTCTGGATTTCTGTGGTGTCAGTTGTGATATCTCCTCCATCGTTTACAATTCTATTAATTTGAGTCTTCTCTCTTTTTTGTTTGGTGAGTCTGGCTAGAGGTTTGTCAATTTTGTTTAATCTTTCAAAGAACCAACATTTGGCTTCATTGATCTTCTGTATGTTTCTCTTATTTTCGATGTTGTTTATTTCTGCTCTAATTTTAGTGATTTCTGTCCTTCTGGTTGCTTTAGGGTTCCTTTGTTCCTCTTCCTCTAAGTCCTTGAGGTGTGCAGTAAGGTCGTTCATTTAAGCTTTTTCTTGTTGTTTAATATGTGATTGTATGGCTATAAGTTTCCCTCTTAATACTGCTTTAGCTGTGTCGCAAATATTTTGATAGGTTGTGTCTTCATTTTAATTTGTTTCCAACAACAATTAAATTTCCTGCTTGAGTGAATCTCTGACCCAGTGGTTCTTAAGGAGTATGTTGTTTAGTTTCCAAATTCTGTGACTTTGAATAATTTTCTGTTTGTTGTTAAATGTTACTTTTACTCCACTGTGTTCTGAGAAGATACTTGGGATGATTTCAATGCCCTTGAATTTATTGATGCTGTCTTTGTGGCCTAACATGTGGTCTATCCTTGAATATGTGTTATGTCGATTTGAAAAGAATGTGTATTCCAGTGTTTTGAGGTGAAGGACTCTGAAAATGTCCAAGAGTTCTAGTCTGGCAGTCACTTCATTTAATTCTCTTGTATCTTTGTTGATTCTTTGCTTTGTTCATCTAAGTGAGAGTGTGGTATTAAAGTTTCCCACTATTATTGTATTATTATTGATGTATTTTTGAAATTCTTTAAGTAGGTGCTTGATGTATTTAGATGGTGCCTCACTGGTTGCATAGATGTTAATAATTGTTAAGTCTTTTTGGATGATTGATCCTCTAATCATTATGTAATGTACTTGCCTATCTTTTATTATTTTATATAATTTAAAATCTATTGTGTTAGAGATGAGAATGGCTGTTCCAGATTTTTTTTTTTTGTGGTCCATTAGTTTGTATGATAGTTTTCCATCCTTTCACTTTAAGTCTGTGTTTATCTTGTTGTGTCAGATGGGATTCTTGAAAGCAGCATATGGTTGGGTTATGTTTTTTGATCCATCCCCCCACTCTGTGCCTTTTGATGGGTGAGTTTAAGCCATTGACATTTATTGATATTATGGATTTAATATATTGTAGTGCCATTGTTCAAAAAATTTTTTTTGCTCTGATATATTGCAAGTATTATAGTGATGTTCTTGTTTATAGGAGGTCTTTTAGAACCTCTTTCAGGGCCAGTTTGGTGATGGTTGCCTCCTTTAACTGTTGTTTGTCTAAGAAGGTTTTGATGACTCCATCTAGTTTGAATGAAAGTCTACCAGGATATATTGTCTTTGGTTGAAAACCTTTTTCATTCAGGGCTCAATAGATATCTTGCCATTCTCTTCTGGCTTTTAGAGATTGAGTGGAGAAGTTTGCTGATAGTTTTATGGGTTTTCCCCTGCATGTGACTTTTTGTTTCTTTCTTACAGCCTTTAGGATCCTTTCTTTATCCTTACTTCTTCTCATTGTGACTATGATTTGTCTTGGTGTCTTCAGGTCTGGGTTGATTCTGTTTGGAACTCTCTGGGCCTCTTGAATCTTGATGTCCTTTCCGTTATTCAGGTCTGGGAAGTTTTCTTCTATTATTTCCTCTAGAATGTTTGCTTCCCCTTCCTCTCTTTCTTCCTCTGGCAGGCCAATTATATGAATGTTACTTCTTTTGAGATCATCCTATATGTCTCTGTTGTTGTTTTCAGTGTCTCTCAATCTCTTTTTGAGCACTTTCACCTCTTTCTTTGTTTTCTCTAACTCATCCTCTGTCTAATTCTGTTTTCTGCTTATGTTAGTCTGCTTTCCCTTCCCTCAGCTTCTTTTCTCAGTTCAGCTATTTCAGCTTTCAGTTCTCTAGTTGCCTCAAGGTAATCAGTATTTTCCTTGGGGAGTCTTAACTGTTGTTTCCCTAATACTGCCATTCCTTTCCTCCAATGTTGTTTTCATTTCTATGATTAATAAGTTTATTATTTCTTGCATACTTTTCTTATCTATGGTTACTTCTGGCTTATTTGTAGTTTCTTCTGGGCTCTTGTCTTCATTTATTGTAGTCCCAGTTTTATTTGCTCTTGATCTACCCATTTTTTTATTTATGTGTTTCTTATTTTTATGTTCTGTTGTTCCTCAGTTATTTATTGTGTTTTGAGTACAAGCAACACTGTACTAAATACGTTTATCACAAATGCAGTCACCAACCTCAGAAATTACAATAGCAACTGAAGCAAGGATTGAAGCAGTTTAACCACTACCAGTTAGCCAAACAATGTCTCCAGTCCATGAAAAAATAGCAACCTAGTCCACGTGAAGAAGAAAGAGAAAGGAAATAAGGGATAGCAAGAATAGACAATTATGCAAATCTACTATCCACTGTATATTCTAGGGGTAGCTAGAGGAGAAAGGGAAGTGGAGCAGAGATACACACATAGAGAGTCCATTCTGAGTCAGGTTTCTTCCCCAAAATAATTTACAAATGAATATCTGTGAATTCAGAAAGACAAAGAACAAGGAAGGAAGAAATGGAAGACAAGATAAAAATGAGAAACAAGAGAGAGAAAAGAAAAAGATAAGAAAAATAGCTGTAATAAAGGAGCAGTGAAAGTAAAGTTTTTTAGTTGATTAATTGATTAATTTATTTTTATTTTATTTTCTTTTTTTAATTAGCTAGGAGCAGGGAGAAGGGGAGAGTCTGTAGAGGAGGTAGGAGTAGTGAAACAAGTTCCTCTCGCAATGGATAAGATGTTTGGTCCCCTAGCAATGAAAGATACCATTAGAGTTAATTCTGGTCAACCTAAAGGAGGAGGGGAAAGAGATACACCTTTATATAATATTAATAATAAAATAGAGCAGGGTAAAAAACCTGTTCCATATTGCCTCAAGCCTCCTGAGCAGAGGCAGCTGATTGTAAAGAAAGTAAAAAAAAAAAAAATTCAGGACGAGATAAGAATAGCAGGAATAGAACAGTTATGCAGATATACTCCACTGTATATTCTAGGGGTAGCTAAAGGATAAAGGGAAGTTGAGCAGAGATACACGCAGAAAGAGTCCACTCTGAGTCAGATACCTTTCCCAAAATAATTCCCAAACTTGTATCAGTGAATTCAGAAAGCTGAAGGAGGAAGGAAGAAAGCATGACAAGAATGAGAAAAAGAAGAAAAAAAAGAGAGAAAAAAGGAAAAAGATAAGAAAAAGAACAGTAATAAAAGAGCAGTGAAAGGAAAGAGTTTTTCATTAATTAATTTATTTTTTATTATTTAATTTATTTTTTAATTTAATTTATTTTTAATTTATTTAATTTATTTTTTTATTATTTAATTTATTTTTTATTATTTAATTAGCTATGGGGAGGGAGAGAATGGGTAGGGGTGGTAGCAAGAGTGAAAACAACTTATTTTAGCAGTGAATAATACACCCCGTCCCCTAGCAATGGAAAATACACTAAGAGTTAATTCTGGTCAACCTGAAGGAGAGGGGGAAAGGGATACATGTTTATCTTGTATTGATAATAAAATAGAACAGAGTAAAAAACCTGTCCTGTCTTCTGCTTGGATGGCTCCAGATTGCCTCAGGCCCCCTGAGAAGAGGAAGCTGATTGGCTACTTAGAAAGAAAAAAGGCCAAAGTTTTCAGAAGGGAATATAATTAGAATGAATGACACTCCCTCATGGGACAGGAATCTTGGTAAAGAACCTCAGCAGGGGAGCCTGCTAGGAGCAGATCTCTGGCCCCCAGGGACTGGTTATGGGGGGGATGGGGTGCACTTCGGGAATAATAATTAAAAAACATTTTTTCCCATTCTTTTTACTCTATTTTCTAACCCAAATTGAGTTATAGTCACCTCCTTGGTGTCACCACTAGGACCCCTTATTGGCTGTCCTACTAAAGGCAAAAATCCTACCATTTCCAGTAGATGTAGTCGGAGCTCAGGACACTAGCAGCTTCTCATTCCGCCATCTTCCCCCCTCCTCCCCTCATACCTTTTAATTTCCTGAATAGTTTCCCTGTGCATCTCTCTGCATCCTCTTCTAAAATGTAATGTGACAGATTTTGTGTTTTTTTTCTGGTTGTTTGGAAGGTAAAAGAAAAAGAAAATGGAGGCGGGGCTGCTGTCTGAAGTCATTATATATATGTTGTTCTTTCCTGCAAAAAACAGATGTAACATATTTACTGCTTCTACAAAGAATTTCCTTAAAAATCGAATAAGAAAGAATTATAACATCTATTTAAAACAATTTGATAGTGTCAGACAACCTTGGCCCTTTAGCTCCATGGTTTCAAATTCAAAGTTCACTATGTATTTTTTTCCATCTCTCAAAAATGTTGACATTTTCCTTTTTCACAAAGGGCTTCCACTCTGTTTTCTTTTCTTATTGTCTAATTAGGAAATATCATGTCATTTTTGTAGCCATGACTAAGTAGTGAGTGACAACTAAATTATAAAATTTGCAAAAAAGGGAGAAGACCCAAATAAATCGGATAGTAAATGAAAGAGGAGATATCACAACTGACACCGCAGAAATTCAACATATCATGCAAGGCTTCTATGAACAACTATATGCCACCAAGCTAGAGAACCTGGAAGAAATGGATGATTTCCTAGATACCTACCAACTCCCAAAACTAAGTAAAGAGGAAGTGGATAACATAAACAGGCACATCACAGCCAATGAAATTGAAACAGTTATCAAAAATGTCCCCCAAAATAAAAGTCCTGGACCAGATGGTTTTACAAATGAATTCTACAAAACCTTCAAAGAAGAACTAATACCTCTACTTTTAAAAATCTCCCAGAAGATTGAAGACATAGAATACTCCCTGCCAACTTCTATGAAGCTAACGTCACTCTGATACCAAAAGCAGACAGGGACACAACCCAAAAAGAAAACTACAGACCAATATCTCTGATGAACATAGATGCTAAAATACTGAAAAAAATTCTAGTCAACCGGATACAGCAGTATATTGAAAAGATTGTTCATCATGACCAAGTGGGGTTTATCCCAGGCATGCAAGGTTGGTTTAATATACATAAGTCAATCAATGTGATTCACCACATCAACAAAAGCAAGACCAAAACCCAGATGGTCATATCAATAGATGCAGAGAAAGCCTTTGACAAAATACAACATCCCTTTATGATCAAAACACTACAAAAAATAGGAATAGATGGCAAATTCCTGGAGATAGTGGAGTCTATATATAGCAAACCTATAGCTAACATATACTCAATGGTGAGAAACTGGAAGCATTCCTGTTCAGATCAGGTACTAGACAGGGATGCCCACTATCACCATTACTATTCAACATAGTATTGGAAGTTCTTGCCATAGCAATAAGGCAGGAGCAAGGAACTAAAGGCCTACAAACTGGAAGAGAAGAAGTCAAACTCTCCTTATTTGCAGATGACATGATAGTATACACAGAAAAACCTAAGGAATCCAGTAAGAAGCTTTTGTAAATCATCAGGCAATACAGTAAGGTGTCGGGCTAAAAAATTAACGTTCAAAAGTCAGTGGCATTCCTCTATGAAAACACTAAGCTAGAATAAATTGAAATCCAGAAATCAATTCCTTTTACTATAGCAACAAAAACAATAAAATATCTAGGATTAAACCTAACCAAAGAAGTGAAAGGCTTGTATACTGAAAATTATGAGTCACTACTCAAGAAAATTGAAAAAGAGACAAAGAAGTGGAAAGATATTCCATGTTCATGAGTTGGTAGAATTAACATCATCAAAATGAATATACTACCCAGAGCCATCTACAAATTTAATGCTATCCCCATCAATATCTCAACCACATTTTTTAGGAGAATAGAACAAATGCTACAAATGTTTATCTGGAACCAGAAAAGACCTAGAATTGCCAAAACAATCTTGAGAAAAAAGAACTGAACCAGAGGCATCACACTCCCAGATCTCAAATTGTATTATAGGGCCATTGTCATCAAAACTGCTTGGTACTGGAACATGAATAGACACACTGACCAGTGGAATAGAATTGAGAGCCCAGAAGTGAGCCCCCACACCTATGGACATCTAATCTTTGACAAAGGGGCTCAGACTATTAAATGGGGAAAGCAGAGTCTCTTCAACAAATGGTGTTGGAAACAGTTGGGTTGAAACATGCAGAAGAATGAAACTGAACCACTGTATTTCACCAGATACAAATGTAAATTCCAAATGGATCAAGGACTTGGATGTTAGACCACAAACTATCAGATACTTAGAGGAAAATATTGGCAGAACTCTTTTCTGCATAAATTTTAAAGACATCTTCAATGAAATGAATCCAATTACAAAGAAGACTAAGGCAAGTATAAACCTATGGGACTACATCAAATTCAAAAGCTTCTTCACAGCAAAAGAAACCACTACCCAAACCAAGAGACCCCTCACAGAATGGGAGAAGATCTTTACATGCCATACATCAGACAAGAGTTTAATAACCAACATATATAAAGAGCTTGCCAAACTCAACAACAAGACAACAAATAACCCCATCCAAAAATGGGGGGAGGACATGGACAGAATATTCACCACAGAAGAGATCCAGAAGGCCGAGAAACACATGAAAAAATGCCCCAAGTCTCTGATTGTCAGAGAAATGCAAATAAAGACAACAAGGAGATACCACTTCACTCCTGTGAGAATGTCATAAATCAGAAAAGTTAACAGCAGCAAATGCTGGAGAGGGTGTGGGGTCAAAGGAACCCTCCTACACTGCTAGTGGGAATGTCAATTGGTCCAACCACTGTGGAGAACAGTCTGGAGAACTCTCAGAAGGCTAGAAATGGATTTACCCTATGATCCTGCAGTTCCTTTCCTGGGGATATATCCTAAGGAACCCAACATATCCATCCAAAAAGATCTGTGTACACATATGTTCTTGGCAGCACAATTTGTAATAGCCCAAACCTGGAAGCAACCCAGGTGTCCAACAACAGATGAGTGACTGAGCAAGCTGTGGTATATATACACAATGGAGTACTTACTACTCAGCTGTAAAAAATGGTAACTTCACCGTTTTCAGCCGACCTTGGATGGACCTTGAAAAAATCATGTTGAGTGAAATAAGTCAGAAACAAAAGGATGAATATGGGATGATCTCACTCTCAGGCCGAAGTTGAAAAACAACATCAGAAAAGAAAACACAAATAGAACCTGAAATGGAATTGGCATATCGCACCAAAGTAAAAGACTCTGGGGTGGGTGGGTGGGGAGAATACAGGTCCAAGAAGGATTCAGAGGACCTAGTGGGGGTTGTTTGTTTATATGGGAAACTGGGGAATCTTATGCATGTACAAAATATTGTATTTACTGTTGAATGTAAAACATTAATTCCCCAATTAAAAAAAAATGTGTATAAGACCTTGCCCTGAGTGCAGTTCCCACTCCTGAAAGCTAGAACAGAGAGCTGTTCTCCAGGACTAGATCATAGGAAGTCATTAGACTGTGGGGAGAACATAAGCAACAAGATGCCCTCGTTTTGTGTGCTAAAACTCTTTAGGAAATGTGTCTTGGAAAATGAAACAAAACCTCAGAAATGGAATGTGATGTATAAATCAATAAAATTAATGACAATATTGCTAATAAAGATTTTGATTTATCTCAATCTGTTGAAGGAACTGGAGGAATAAAGTCTAACTAAAGCATGTTCATGTTCTCTGGACTTTGCTATTTCATCTCACTGAGTGTTTATATTCTATTTGTCTGATTGTATAGCCTTTTGTCCAGAGATTCTTCATTACAAGATATCTAGTCAAAAATGTTTTGGATGGTGATGGTGATTAAAAATAAATATAATAGAGTGATATTTTCCAATTTCTGATCTGATTTTGTGAGTCATTTTGGTGGAAGCCTTTCTTTATTGTTCTCTCCAGGTGGGACCAAAGCCTTTAGTTGATTTCCCAGGAAACAGCTTGTCAACAAAAATAGTCATACTTATTTTTAAAGATGAAGTTAGTAAGACTTCATCTTTAAAAACAAGTTCATATTTAGCATAACATAAATTGTAAGGTTGCCTTATTCCCACACTATCTCTAAAGTGTAGCCACATACTTTATTCCCAGCTAAAACCATTGCTTAAGAAAAAGAATGAAACTGATGAAATCATCATTCAAATTATCTGGATTTCAGTTTAAATTTTATTTTTTTGTAAATTAGTTTTTCATATTATAATTTGTAAGATTCCTTTATTTTCAAAGTTAAAAAGGATTACCAATCTTTTTTCTTTTGATACAAATTTTTAATACTATCTTTTTTATTTTTTTAATTATCTTTACTTATTGAATAGAGGCAGCCAGAAATTGAGAGAGTAGTTAGAGATAGAGATGAGGAGAGACAGAAAAACACCTACAGCACTGCATCACCACTTGCAAAGCTTCTGCTCTGCAGATGGGGACTGAAGACTTGAACCCGGGTCCTTGCACACTGTAACATGTGTACTCAACCAGGTGTGCCACCACCTGACCCCGAGACAAAAATGATTTAATGAAAACCAAATGGTTTAGTCTTCATGGCATTTAGCTTGATACTAGAGAAAGTACCTACAAGGTAATATTTATTAATTTTTTATATATAGTGTTCCAGAGCTGTATTTGATCTACATGAAAGTGTTACTTTTTAAGCACATATTTAGAATTGCATGTTCTTGTTTATGTTGCTGAAGATTTCACATAAAAGTTATTTGATGAATTCGATTATAATGATGTTCATAATATTATTAATTCTCATTTGCTGAGTACTCAACTAATTGGCAAGGATATTAGGCCAGGAATTTTATATTCTATTTTAGTTCCTCAATTAATATATATTTTAAAATTCAGTATTTTGGATTTTCTAAGTATTAGCTGTAGTTGTTGGGTGAGTCAAAGCAACAATGCCTCTTTCAGATTGATAATGGACTTAGACAATTTTGTCACATTAAGGCATAGCAAATAAAAATTATACTTCAAATAAAGCATAATGTTTGTTGCAAGTGCTAAGTATGGAACAGAGATTTCTAAACAAAATTAGTGGCCCAGCAGGTTGAGCATAGGATTTGTGTACTTGAGACCCTGTATTTGCTATTCTGCTTAACTTTGCCAGAGTGGCACTCAGTTCTATCTATCTATCTATCTATCTATCTATCTATCTATCTATCTATCATCTATTTATTTACCTATCTCCTCCTCTCTCTTTTGCAAGATAAATAAGTAAATAATGAAATAGGTTAGATTTGGCTAGAGGATACAGGAGAAAGTTTCATTCATTCATTTCTAACAACTTGCATTTTAAAGTGAGATTACTTGCATAGGAATATTGACTGTGGCCATGATTGGATGACCTTGAGTAAGTTACCAAAGCCTTTTTGTGAATCTTTTTCTCATGTGTCAGTGAAGATGAAGTTAGTACCCTTTTAATTAGATTATCATGAACAATACACCTTTAAAGAATTAAGTTGTCCAGGTATAAGAAGACAATTTTAGGATCCAAAGCTCAGTTTGAATGGCAACAGCATAGAAATTTAAGTCAGTAAGTGATCTTGGTCAGTAGATTGAGAGAGACTTTGTAGGAAAGCTTTGTTCAGTTTGGGGAAGACACAATACAATTCCACATTTTAATCTTAGTTGATTTCACAAAGAGATGCCACTGCAAACTTCACTGTGATCATGTTGCTGATACTGTCTTTGGACTTCCATATTTGGCATATAATAGAATACTCCATTTGTTACATTCTATTATGCCCTGCCAGGGAATAGCATTGTATATTGATTAAAGAAACATATATTGTAGCAAAACAAAAACAAAAAAACAATGTCCCAATCCAAAAGTGGGGAGAGAATATGAACAGAATATCCACTACAGGGCAGAGGGTAGATAGCATAAAGGTTATGCAAAGAGGCTTTCATACCTGAGGCTCTAAAGTCCCGGGTTCAATTCCCTGTACCACCATAAGCCAGAGCTGAGCAGTGCTCTGATAAAATTTAAAAAAAGAATATCCACTACAGAAGAGATACAAAAGGCAGACAAACATATTAAAACTTGCTCCAAGTCACTAATTGTTAGAGAAATGCAAATAAAGACAACAGTGAGATACCACCTCATTCCTGTGAGAATGTTATACATCAGAAACAACAGCAACAGCAAATGCTGAAGAGGTAGTTAGGCCAAAGGAACTTTCCTGCACTACTGATAAGAATATAAACTAGTCCCACCCCTGTAGAGATCTGTCTGGAGAACTCTCACAAGTCTAGAAATGGACATTTCCTATTACCCTATAATTCTTCTCCTAGGGATATATCCAAAGGAGTCAAGCCACCCATCTCAAATATATATACAGATATGTTCATAGATGCACAATTTGTAATAGCTAAAACCTGGAAACAACCCAAGTACAGAACAACAGATGAATGGCTGAGAAAGTTGTGGTATATATACCCCATGGAATACTACTCAGCTATTAAGAATAATGAACCTACCTTCTCCAACCCATCTCAGATAGCTAGAAGGAATTATGTTAAGTGAGATAAATAAGAGAAAGATGGGTATAGCATGATCCCACTCATAAAACAGAAGTTTAAAAAAGAACAGAAGGGGAAATGCAAAATAGAATTTGTTTGAGTTTGGTGTATTGCATCAAAGGGAAAAAAAAACAAACTCTGGGGAGTAAGGATGAGGGCAGATTTTCAGCTCCACTATAGGTGTGTGGGGATAGGGACACAAACCTTTGGTGGCGGGAATGATGTTAATATACACTCCTATTAATTATAAATCACTATTTAATCAACATGAGACGGGAAAATAGATTGAATGACTCAGACTTTTTGATCCATAGACCCCAGTTCTGAGTATGAGTAAGCACTGAAGGTTTCAAATTTGCAACCTGGTTGAATTTTAAATGGTTAATACAGTTCTAATAGTTACTTTTTTTCTTTGAAATATCAAATCATCTATAGCCTTTGACCAGGGAGACCAGAAGCAACTGGTCTTGTCAGTATATAAGATAGTTATTTGTAAAATAAAATAATAGTTATTTGTAAATAACATTAAATATTATAAATCATGGTCAAGTCTTAGATAGTACAGTAAATCCTAACCATAGGATTTCCAAAGTCAACCAAATCCTCAAGTCACTTGGTTACAATAATAACTATCTGTTGCCTTCTTAAACTCTAAGACATCAGGAACCTTCCTCATTCTCTGTAATACCCATATTTCTCCCAGTCCTGGAACCCCTGGGGCATGGCTACTTTTCCTTCATGTTTCTCTCAATCTATACCATTGTCAAACTGCACCTGCTGATCTCAGCCAAATCAATGCAACCAGTACCACCTCGACATGTTTCACTTCAGATGGTGTCCAGAGATGCCACACGTGGGATAGTAACCCTTTTGCTCCTTTACTCTAGTGAGACCTTTCCTAGCTCATAGGACTACTAAAGTCCATTTTGGGTGGTGTACTTCCTAACAAAGCTACAGAACCTAGATATAGACCAGGCCCCATGAGATAGAGCTCATGTACACATGTAAGTTAGGGGATAATATACATCTTAAAATAAAAGTACACAATAGTTTGCAGTGACTCAATAAGTGCAGCAAGCAAGAAAAAAGACCTAAAAATGACACCATAAACTACTCAATCATATAATTTCTACTTACCCTCCTCACCTATTTCCTGTTTCACTTCCCTCAATCACTCTAAGACTAATGTTGTCAGATAAAAAAGGATTACAAAAGCTGGATAAGAGGATAAGAGCAAGAGACTAGCATACTGTAACTATGACTCTCTTGGTAACTATCAGACCACCCCACCATCCAGCACCCTAGTCAGGGAATGCTGGGATTCCCAAGTAGATGTGATAGGCTAGACTTCTAACATAGTCCTCTCTTTACCATCTCTGGTCATCTCCATCAGGAACAGCATTGTGGACCCTCCTCAATGTGGAACAACAATGGCAGGTACTGCCCCACTCTTTGAAGGGAGACTGAGTCAACACACTCTGCCACTCGAGGAAGACAAATCCTGAAACAAGTACAGCCTAGAATGTTCCTAGCTCTGACCATGGACTGTGAGCTCAGGCCTACAGGGATTCAGAGGTTACACAGGCTCCTGTGCTGACTATGAGCCCCAGATCAGATCTATGGGGTTTAGAGTTAATGCTATTTATACACATTCCCCCTGTTTGGGAGCTACTCTCTACCCCGACCTAGCTTTCTAGCCCTATTCCTAACTTTGACACCATCTCCCCAGACACTACTTTTAGCCCACCTGCATCATCTTAGCTGTCTGGCTCCAGCAAAATTAGTAATATCATGAGGCCCTTTGAATATACCTAAAATTGACTTCCTAGCTTTTTTCCAAAATGGAGACCCCCCCCTCCAAATCTCATCTGCTATATTCTTACCTTTAGATTCCTGGTTGTTACAAATTTTATTCTGCTTTATATTGTAATGCTTTTCAGCCACCAAGTTACAAATGCTATGATGATGCCAGTCTCACTTCCTGGGCAGATGACTTCACCATTGTGTCCTGGAACCCCACCTCTCCAGAACGCTGCCCCAATAGAGAAAGATAAAAATAGACTAGGGGCATGTATCGACCTGCTAATGCCCATGTTCAGCAGAGAAGCAATTACAGATGCCAGACCTTCCACCTTCTGCACCCTATAATGATCCTGGGTCCATAATCCCAGAGGGATAAAAAATAGGAAAGATTCCAATGGAGGGGATGGGATACAGAACTCTGATGGTGGAAATTATGTGGAATTGTAACCCTCTTATCCTATGACCTTGTTGATTATTATTAAATCAATAACAATAAACAAACAAACAAACACACACACATAGATTGCTGAATTCTAAACTTGGCTCTTAGTAGTATGACCAGAATCAGATTGTTCAACAGCTTGTGTTTTACAGTATTCCTTATTTAAAGTGGAGATGGGAATAATGAATGTACCTCCTAACAATGAAACTTTTATTGTTAGGATGCAGTTATTACAAAAGCTAGTTTCTCATTCCACACCTCAAAGCAACTAACAATAATTACTTGAAGGTTAACACACAGGAACACAGTGCATTCACAGAGGTTTTTACAACCCAAAATAGCTTAATCCTAAAACTTAGATGGGAATATAATAAAAAATGTCATTTTTCCCTAATGTTCCAGATTGGTCTGAAAGTCTTCAATATTATTATTATTTTTAAAAATTTACCATGAACAAGCTAAAAGCAACAAATGGAATGGTACTGTTTACCATGTTATCTCTGTCTGTTGAAAACAGGAAATAAAACATTATCTCCTCAGGAATCACTCAGGAAAGCAGTAAGTTAATATTACAGATGTAAAGTGTTCTTTGCAACAATCTCCCTGGTTCATCACCTGCTATTTGAGTCCCCATGAACACCAACTAACTGAAAATTGTTTATAACACATTTAGGTATTTATAAATCACTTTGTATAACTGTATGTGAGATTAGCTGTGAGTCTCAATAACTCGGTGTTTTCCCCCTATCCTTAGTTTCTATAAACATCTGCATTTACATTTAACACTGTGGAAATTAATTAAAAAATAAAACAATTTTCAATAGACTAGTCTTCAGGGCTTCAACATAGATAGGTGCATCCAAAAATATATTTTAAATATGTTCTGTCTAAAAATGCCAAACAAATAAAGCAAAGGAGCAGACACAATTTCCCATACTATCTTTCAAATAGCTTGGTTTTAAGCATGATAATATGATGTCACTGTGAAAATTCACCCTGTGGATCTAAATGTGAGACTTAACCAACTTGTCTCAGTGCTATATATTCAGGAGCATATAAACCATGGGGCATTAAAAAAAACCTAATAAAAATGGAATCAATCAGTGGAACTTGGCATATAATTAAATTTCAAGTGATTTATTATGGTATGTTCACCAAATAGATCTAGTGTGATATGTGAGTCTGGGAAGTAGAGATCTCTGAAGTAACGATGCCAAGGAAACAAACTGAAGAGATGAGGTTATAGTCACTTTTATTTTTGTTCAGAATCAGAGGTTTACATCCTTGAAAATGTATATTTAATCATAGTGCCCTGGCAGAATTTAACCAATAATCAATTTATTTATAAGGTCATTAAACTTGAGAACTTTTTTTTCTGAATTGAATACAGATTAAAGTCTTACTATGAAACATATGTAATTGGTTCCTCACAAGCTAGGTTAGAATGAAAGTGGTATTTTATTTTTTATTAATGATTTAATAATAATTTACAAAATTATAAGATAATAACTGTATAAATTCACACAATTTGCACCACCAGAGTTCTGTGTCTCTTTTTTCCTCTGGTGGAAACAGCAATAGATATCTCAAGGTCACAGATATAGTTTGACTATATAGCTAAATCTATCTGTCTGTCTGTCTATCTATCTATTTAATTTTTCTCATTTTTATTCATTCTTTCCAAGTCACACCTATACCTATTATTATTTAATAGATGATCTGTCTCCCTGTGAGTGGTGTATTAAGATCTCCTACCATTATTGTGTTGCTATCAATGATCAATATCTCCTTTGAGTACAGTATTTATTTTATATATTTGGGTGCACCTGTATTTGGAATATATATGTATATATATAATCTTTTATTTTTTATTTTTATTTATTTATTGGATAGAGACAGCCAAAAAATGAAAGGGAAGGGGATGATAGGAAGGGAGGGGGGCAGAGAGAGACTCCTGAAGCCCTGCTTTCACCACTCACAAAGCTTTTCCCTTGCAGGTGGGCACCGAGGGCTCAAACATGAGTCCTTGAGCACTGTAACATGTATGCTCAACTAAGTGTACCACCACCCAGCCCCGAGAATATATTTTTATTATGGTTAAGTCTTCATGTTGGATTGATCCTTTTACCATTTCTAGTGTCTCTGTCTCTGAGTACTTTCTTTGCCTGAAATTCTATTTTATCTGACATACAGAATAGCTTTTGTTTCCCTTCTTTCTGCACTATTGGTTTGGAACATCTTGTTCCAACATCTCAGATTAAGCTTTGTCTTTTCCTTGGATTGTGTGTTTCCTGAAGAAATAAAATAGATGGATCTTGTTCTTTTTGAAACCCATTTTGCTATCTGAGTTTATTCACAGGTGAATTTAGCCCATTCATAATCATGGTTTTTGTTGACATAAGTGATTTTTTAAATATTAATTATGATTTTTATTTTGAGGTTGTTTTAGATTATTGATTATTTTCCCATGTGCTTCCATCATTTTGTATGGATGAGTTTCTATAATTTCTGTACAGATTTCACTTGTACTTTCTTTAGATATTTTTAATATTGTATATTGTGGTTACTATAAGTATAATAACTAATATATTATATCTGAAAATTCCTTATTAAGTTGGTACTGCTTAACTGACATTTGCTTGTACTGTTCTGTTCATTAATTCCCTCCCCTTTACTATTTTATTGTCCTTTTCTATTTCTGTTATGTTCTTAGTGCTGTTCTACCTTTGATCACCTTGCTTAGAACATGTAATCCTTTGCTTCTTTTCTTGCTTCTTTCCTTTTTTAATTCTTGGTGGGGTTGATGGCGACAAATTCCTTTAAATTCTGCATGTTTGAGAAAACCTTTATTTCTCCCTAATATTTGAAGGATACTTTACATGGTAAAGTATTCATGGATGGCAGTTCTTACCTTTTATTACTTTGAATCTATCATTTCACTCTCTCTTTGCTGCTAGGATGTGTGAAGCAAAGCTTGATAACTCTACCCTTTTAAAAAAAATATTTATT
This sequence comes from Erinaceus europaeus, assembly GCF_950295315.1. Taxonomy (NCBI): domain Eukaryota; kingdom Metazoa; phylum Chordata; class Mammalia; order Eulipotyphla; family Erinaceidae; genus Erinaceus; species Erinaceus europaeus. Next base: position 44,248,747 of record NC_080171.1, on the reverse strand, counting down.
TTCCCTTTTGTTACCCTGTTTTTTTAATTGTTATAGTTTTTATTGTTGTTAACATCGTCGTTGTTGGATAGGACAGAGAGAAATGGAGAGAGGAGGGGAATACAGAGAGGGGGAGAGAAAGGTAGACACCTGCAGACCTGCTTCACCACCTGTGAAGTGACTCCCCTGCAGGTGGGGAGCAGGGGGCTGGAACTAGGATCCTTAGGCTGGTTGGTCCTTGCCCTTCACTCCATGTGTGCTTAACCCACTGTGCTACCGCCTGACTCACTGATAACTCTACCTTTGTATGTCACTTCTTTTCTTTCCCTAGCAGCCTGCAATATTTTTTTTTCTTGTCATTGACTTTTTTGGCAGTTTTACAATTATGTGCCTTGGAGTTATTTATTTATTTATTTATTGCAGTTAGGAATGGTGTGTATGCTCTGCTTCCTAGGAGCTTATGTTCTGTGGATTGCCCAGATGAGGAAAATTCTCATTTATAATTTCCTTGGATATGGTATGTGTTACCTTCACCCAGTCCTCTTCCTCAGGAATTCCTTTCACTCTCACACTAGACTTCTTTTTTTGTAATCTCTTTTCTTTTTTTTAATATTTTAATTTGTTTATTATTGGATAGACATAGAACAAAATATCTATCTATACTTCTCTGTCAATAAAATAAAACATATTTTAAAAGAAAGGAAACAATATTCTGAAGGCAGTGAAATTGGCTATCTATGAGTCCTTATAGCTAAAAAAAAATAAAAATAAATCATTAGCCAAGTTACCCAAATCAATAAAACTAAGAATTAAAAATAAGTAGCATTGGATGGAAAAATTTCCATCCTCCAAAGGTTGGCTGCACAACATACTCTATGCTACACCTGAGGAATATGGGCCCTGATATTGGGGCAGCTTGGAATGTTCCTACTCATGACCACAGAATGTGAGCTCAGATCTATAGGGATGCAGAGGTCACATAGGCTCTAAGATGAATATGGGTCCCAGATCACACAAAATCTGGGTATTTGATTTTAATGTATTAAACCTTAATAGAAATATACTTCCTTGCTAAATACGCATTTGATAGCATCTCTGGAGCTTCACCACTTTCGTACAACTTTCTCAGGTAGAGAGAGGAATTATTACTTCTTCCAGTGAAGTGGGGCCCAGGTCTGAACTCGGATTGCACAGAGTTAAGTAACAACACTATCTAAATGTGTTATTTAGCAAGTCCCTAGTCAGGTAACATTTTATTTACATAAAATAGTTTTATTCACTTATAGGTTAATTTTAAGTCATATTTACTCATTTCATAAGCACTCTGAGAAACCATTGAACAGAAAAATGCTGGGAGTGGGGACGTAAAGTTATGAGGGAATAAAGCATCCCAAAAGACTTTCTTTAAAAAAAAAGATAAAATGGAAGTGTAAAAATGAACATCAATTTAAGTAATTGGAATGTCATTGTAAAATAAACATAATTATGATCAGTAATTGTCAGTAAGAAAGTTATGAAAGAAAGTAACAATAGGACTGATTTTGGTTCTGTATCAACCAAGATAATTAGCATGTTTAACAGAAAAAGAAAACATTAAATTTTATCAAAATAGTTGAATATAATTCTACAGGAACTAGTGAAGTTTAAATATATACCTTGATCAGTAGAAAATAATTGAAAAGAGTTAACACTTATAAAAGAGATATCAAACAGACACCCAGAAATCTAAAATATAAAAACATTTTGTATATTGACCTGTGAAGAACAGGAGATACAGATATAACAGCCTTAAAAGTATACCAATTTCTAAAGACTGATAAAGAATATAAAAGAATGGGAGTCAGACTGTAGCACAGCGGGTTAAGCGCAGGTGGCGCTAAGCTCAAGGACCGGCGTCAGGATCCCGGTTCAAGCCCCCGGCTCCCCACCTTCAGGCAGGTCCCTTCACAGGCGGTGAATCAGGTCTGCAGGTGTCTGTCTTTCTCTCCCCCTCTCTGTCTTCCCCTCCTCTCTCCATTTCTCTCTGTCCTATCCAACAACAACGACATCAATAATAACTACAACAATAAAACAACAAGGGCAACAAAAGGGAATAAATAAAATAAAAAGAATATAAAAGAATATGACCTCAATTTTCTAACATAACATATATATATATATATATATATATATATATATATATATATATATAGACAAGACCTACCTTTATCACAATTAAATATAGAACATGCAATGAACTATGTATCTTTAAATTATACTTTGAAAGTGAAAGTGGTAAGCATTTTTTTAATTGTTACCAGGGTTACTACTGAGGCTCAGTGCCTACAAAATAAATCTACTATTTACCATTGACAGCCAATGACCTTTCCTTTATTCTATTTTTTTAATTTTCAAATTTTTATATTTATTTTTATTCCATACTTCTGTTTTATTTAATTTGATTTATAAAAAGGAAACATTGACAAAACATAGGATAAGAGGGGTACAACTTCACACAATTCCCACCACCAGAACTCTGTATCCCATCCTCTCCCTTGATAGCTTTCCTATTCTTTAACCCTCTGGGAATATGGACCCAAGATCACTGTGGGATACAGAAGGTGGAATGTCTGGCTTCTATAATTGCTCCCTGCTGAACATGGGCATTGACAGGTCGATCCATACTCTTAGCCTCTTTCTCTTTCCCTAGTGGGGCGAGGTTCTGGAGAATTAGAGCTCCAGGACATATTGGTGGGGTTGTCTGTCCAGGGAAGTCTGGTTGTCATCATCTTAGCATCTGGAACCTGGTGGCTGAAAATAGAGTCAGCCCCCATAGGACCTTGGCCTCAACTTGGATCAATAACGGTAGAGAATGTCCCATCCTCTGAAGAGAGTAAGGACAACATACTCTATACTACACCTGAGGAAGATGGGCCCTGATATTGGAGCAGCCTGGAACATTCCTACTCATGACCACAGAATGTGAACTCGGATCTATGGGGATGCAGAAGTCACATAGGCTCCTAAGGTGAATATGGGCCCCAGATCACATCAAATCGATGAGGTTTACAGTCAACAATATTTATACACCTTTCCCATATTTGGGAACTACTCTTTTCCCTGATCCAGCTTTCTGGTCCTTTTTCCAGCTATGATATCATCTCCCCAGACAATAACTTGGATCCACCTACATATCAGATTTCAGGATCAGGGAAAAAAAAAAAAAGTATAGTCACAGGCCCTTTGGAATATAACTAAAATATGTATTTTTTTTTTATTTTGACAGAGACAGAAAGTGAGAGGCAGTGGGGAGATAGACACATTGAGAGTTATGTAGATACCTGCAGCACTGTTTATGAAGTGTTCTTCCCCCCTGTAAGTGGATACCAGGGACTTGAACTCATGCCCTTGTGCATGGTAATGTATGCACTTTACCATGAATATCACTACCCAGTCTGTGAGTGTGTGTGTGTGTGTGTGTGTGTGTGTGTGTGTGTGCATGCACATACCATGTATGTAGGAAAGAGACTAAAGCATCGCTCAGTAGAGTGGGTGCTGGACTTGAGCCTGGGTTAGGTACATGACAAAGGAGCAGACTACCCAGGTGAGCTATTTCACTGGCCATAAGCATATTATTATTATTATTATTATTATTATTATTATTATTATTAATTATTATTATTATCTTGCTTAAATGTCTCTCACTGAGGACAGTAATAGAGGTCACATTTCCGTTTTCATTATCGTGGATCACTCTGAAGAACATTTTAAATTGCTACCTTTCTTTTTCTTGCTTCTAGTTGTATGGCATAAGTTTTTGAGCTAATTTTGCTCTTTTGTTTTTAGAGTTTATTGTTGTTAAAATTTCGGAGGCTCTTGCCGGCCGGGTTGGCTTCGCAGTGGTGAACTGAGACGCGGAGACAACGGCTGGGCAGGGAAGCTGTATTTCTTTATTCAGGAACAACGATTCATAAACTAAGACAAACTAATCACCAAACAGAACTTGGCTGTCTCTTTGCGGCGGCGCAAGCACTCTCTCTTTCTCTGGAACTCAGGAACTCTCCAACTCTGGAACTCTCGAACTCTCGTACTGGGGAACCCTCTGAAACTCTCTTTCTAACTCTGGAACTCTTGAACTCTCGTACTTGGGAACCCTCTGAAAACTCTGGCACTCTCGAACTCAGGAACCCTCTCCCGGGGTTCCTTGGGGCGGGGCCAAGCGGGCCCGCGAAATTAACTGGACTGATCCAATTCTCTTGGCGGGGGAGGGCTAGAACAAATCAATGTAAAGCATACGACAGTTCCCCCTTTTCTTTTTAACTAAATGACTATAGTATCAAGGGTGTGGGGTGAACAGAAACATATATAACAAAAACCAGCATGTTGCCAAGGGAAGGCCTGAGGGGGCCATATCTGCCTCTGTGGGCTAAACTTTATCAGCTTAAAAAAAAACATTTCTTGCCTCTGGGGGGGCTACTTGCCTCGACGGGCATTTGCATGGGGGCGGGGAATGGCCTAGAGTTCCAAAGGCAGCTGGCTGCAATTTACTTACTATGAAACAAAACTTGTTATTAGCATATCTACTGCACGATCCAACGTTTCTAATAGAGAAGGAATTTGAGACTTTTACATATCAACGTCTTTTAACCTTTTGTTACACCCATTCAAGATGGAGACACACCCTAGATGTGGGCCGGAGAGGAAACCTCAGGCATGAGAATAATTAGCATAGCCATTGTGTGATCTACCATTTCTAATAGAGAAGGTAATGGAGAGTTTTACATATCAACAAGTCTATTTAACCTTTTGTTTAGACTAACTTAGTTAAAATATATTGATTGTTAACTAATTTTTACCTTAGACTTTAAATGTAAGTTAATTTTATCTTTATGAGAATTACATTGAAAACCTTTTTCATTTAACTTTGACTAGTAAGAATTTAGCCTTAAAGCTACTGTTTACCAAACTTTAAACATACACATAAACATGGTCATTAATACACAAGGAGAGAAACCTTTGTTACGAAGACATGTCATTTTAAACACAAATTTAAATCTATACTGTCTTATTTGTTTGGGGAGGTTTTCACCATCCGGAGGTGGCTTCCCGCGCAGCTTCACTTTTAGGAATTGCAGGTTGTGATCTCTGCACAAATCTCTGCGTACTCCAGCTTGTCTGTCTTCAGACCGGACTGGCAGCTGGAGATCTCGTGTGCCCAGTTTCTGCAGGGAGCCCGGGGGTCCGGGAGGCCCAGGATGGCTCCAGAATTCATAGAAAGAGGGCAGGCAGGCCAGTTTTGTAGAAGGCGTGGGCCTAGGTGCCCAGGGGTGGCGGCCATGATAGGCTGCCGCTGCCCTGCCCCATGGCCCTGACATGTCTGCTGCCCTGTTCGCAGTGGCCGAGCAGCGTGGAGGGATCACGCGTCCAGTTCCCTGTGCCACGCGGTGGAGAGCCGGCTCCTGTGGGCTGGCCTCAGGCTCTTGCGTGTTGGCCTCGGGCTCTTGCGTGTTGGCCTCGGGCTCCAGGGGCTCTTGTGTGCTGGCGTTGGCCTCCTGCGGGCTGCAGGGCTGCGGGGCTGCGTGGGGTTGTCTGGGCGCAGCCGGCTGGCTGGCTGTTTAACCAGGTGGAAACAGCAGCTCTGCGCCTCGCCTCCCTCCCGCTGGCTCTTCCTGCTGGCTGTTCTGAGTTCGCCTGAGCGAGTGGGAACCACAGAGTGGTCCAAAGATAAATATTCCAGAAACAGCAAAACAGTCTCGTGAAGAAAGAGCAGAGGCCTTTGGAGATCTCTTCACAAGCAGAAGAGAAGGCCATAGTGCATAGGTAGCCAAATTGTCTTTACTTATCTGAGAGATGCGCAGGTCAGGTCCACGTGGGCGCCATTTGTTGTTAAAATTTCGGAGGCTCTGGCCAGGCGGGTCTAGCTTCATGGGCGGGTAACAGAGACACGGAGACAACGGCTGGGCAGGGAAGCTGTGTTTCTTTATTCAGGAACAACGATTCACAAACTAAGACAAACTAATCACCAAACAGAACTCTGCTGTCTCTTTGCGGCGGCACAAGCACTCTCTCTTACTTTCAAACTCAGGAACTCTCTCTTACTCTGGAACTCTGGAACTCTCGTACTGGGGAACCCTCTGAAACTCTCGCACTCTGAAACTCAGGAACTCTCCAACTCTGGCACTCTTGAACTCAGGAACCCTCTCTCGGGGTTCCTTGGGGTGGGGCCAAACAGGCCCGCGAAATTAACTGGACTGATCTAATTCTCTTGACGGGGGAGGGCTAGAACAAACCAATGTAAAGCATACGACAGTTTATTACCTTTTTAAACAATTATTTCATTGTATAGAGACTGAGAAAAATCAAGAGAGAAAGGAAAGATAGAGAGGGAGAGATAGAGGGAAAAAGATACCTGCACCATTTTACCACTGCTTGTGAAGCTTTCTCCCTGCAGATGGAGACCAGAAGTTTAAATCTGATGTAACACATGCTCTCAACTGTGTGTGCCACCTCCCTGGCCCTAATTTTCTTTACTTACATTTCATTTTCTATGCCAGTTCTCCACCAGCAATAGGGAAGCTTTCCAGAGTGGTGGAACAATGCTGTAGGTTTGCTGTATATGGACTCCACTTTCTTAAGGAATTACCCATCTATTCCCATTTTTTATAGTGTTTGATCATGAACAGATGTTGTCAAAGGTTTTCTCTGCATGTATTGAGATAATCATGTGGTTTTTAGTTTTTCTTTTATTGATGTGGTGAATCACATTGATTGATTTACATTTATTTAATCACCCTTGCATTCCTGGGATAAATCACACTTGGTCATGATGAACAACGTTTTTGATATACTGCTGTTTCTGGTTAGCTAAAATTTTGTTTAGTATTTTGGCATCTGTGTTCATCAGAGATATTGGTTTGTAGTTTTCCTTTTTGTTTGTGTGTCTCTATCTGTTTTTGGTATCAGGGTGATGTTGGCTTCATAGAAGGTAGGAGGGAGTGTTCCTGTGTTTTTAATCTTTTGGAAGAGCTTTAAAAGTATAGGTAATAACTCTTTCCTGAAAATTTTGTAGAATGCATCTGTAAAGCTATCTGGTCCTGGACTTTTATTGTTGGGAAGGCTCTTAGTAATTAGTTTAATTTCTTTGTTTGTTACTTTTCCGTGTAGATTGTTTTGTAGTTCTTCCTGGTTCAATTTTGACGGCGTATATGTTTCTAGGAATTCTTCCATTTCTTCCAGCTTCTCTAGCTTGGTGGCATATAGTTGTTTATAGAAGCTACATCATGATATTTTGGATTTCTGTGGTGTCTGTTGCAATATCTTCCCTATCATTTACAATTCTATTTATTTGAGATCCCCCCTTTTTAGTGAGTCAAAAAAATAAATATTATGTAAATAGGTTGAAAGGCAATCCATTGGAGGAAATTTTTGCAAACTGTATATCTGTTAAAGAAAATGATATACATATTTAAATTAATAACAAAAACTTACAGATTGTTATAGAATAATGAAGTATAACTGTCAATACTAACAAGAAAGATGTATTTCCATGATGTTAGGCGAAGCAGAATAGTTATAGAATAGTACACAAAGTATGTACTATTATCTAAAAATCAAACACTTCCAATTATCTAAAAATCAAAAAGTAGACAAATTAATATTTGACAATAACTAAAATATTAGAAAGCACAGGAAAATATAGTAGTGTATTTATACTGCATTTTACAGTGTGTTATGGCATCACATAAAGGTCTCTCCCTCTTTTGTAATGCATAGTCAGTACACCATGAAACACTGTGATGAATATGTAATACTAATGCTACATTTCATTTAAAAATAACCCATGCATATGCATCTGTGTTGCCTCAGGTGTTTTGTATTTTTTATTTAAACCTGTGATTTAGCATAATACAAAAATCATCAAGTGAGTCCAAACTGCTTATGTGAATACACATGCAGTTGACCCTTGAGCAACACATATTTGAACTGTACCAATCCACTTACTGGAAGTGATTTTTCAGTAAATATATTAAAGAAAGGTTTGGATATTCATACCAATTTGAAAAAACAAACTTGTAGTAAAGTAGATAGTTTTAAAATGTCAAATAACTAAGAAACAGCCATGAGTGCATAACATACACACAGTATATGTATACAGTTACACATATGACTAGTTAGAAGAATGAAAGTACTATTTTCTACATTAAAATGTGTACCAGTCTTTGATTAAAAGTAAAGGTTTCAAAAAAGTTTTAAAAACTGTATATACAAACACCTATCAACTACACAGAAGTTTTGAAATCAAAAGAATATGTAAATAAATTTAAAGATGCAGTATTAACATGAGCCGCATACAATTTACTGTGTATTATTGTAGCACTGTAGTTATTTCATAGTCACCTCCTGTTGTTGCTGTGGTGTAAGGTAAATTGTACTTTGTAAAAGTGTTCTCTTGGGGAAATGTAAAAGTTATACTCCATTTTTCAACTGCAGGGATTGGCTCCTGTAGCCCCCATGTTGTTCAGGGGGTAACCACCTGCACAAACATCTACAGAACAAGCTGTGAGCATCTATATATTATTCGTGTATTAGTTCTTTTTAAAATATTTTATTTACTTTCTTATAATTTTTTATTATTATCTTTATTTATTGGATAGAGATAGTCAGAAATCAAGAGGGAGGAGGGTGATAGAGAAAGAGATAGAGACAGAGAGACACCTGCAGCCCTGATTCACCACTCGTAAAGCTTTCCCTCTGCAGATGGGGACCAGGGGCTCGAACCCGGGTCCTTGAACATTGTAATACAAGCACTCAACCATTATTTACTTATTAATGAGAGGGGGGGGAGAGAGAGAGAAAGAACCAGATATCACTCCGGCACATGTGCTACTGTTTATTTTACACTTTACCCACTGTTCCACCTCCTGGGCCACTCTTTTCTTATTTTTTTAAAGAGTTTTTTTTAATATATATATTTATTGGCTAGAGACAGTCAGAAATCAAGAGGGAAGGGGGTCATAGGAAAGGAGAGAGAGAGAGAGACCTGCAGCCCTGCTTCAACACTTGTAAAGATTTCTCCCTGCAGGTAGGGACTAGAGGTTCGAACCAGGGTCCTTGCACACTGTAACATATGCTCTCAACCAGATGTGCCACCATCCAGCTCCTTCATGTATCAATTATTTTTTTAATTTTATCTATTTATTTTCCCTTTTGTTGACCTTGTTTTATTGTTATAGTTATTGTTATTGTTATTGATGTCATCATTGTTGGATAGGACAGAGAGAAATAGAGAGAAAAGGGGAAGACAGAGAGGGGGAGAGAAAGATAGACACCTGCAGACCTGCTTCACCTCCTGTGAAGCAGCTCCCCTGCAGGTGGGGAGCCGGGGGCTCGAACTGGAATATTTAAGCTTTTCCTTGTGCTTTGCGCTACGTGTGCTTAACTTACTGTGCTACCGCCCGACCCTCCATGTATCAATTCTTGATCTAAGTGACGATTATTTAGTTACTACCTTTGTAATAGCTTATTGAGCTATATACATGTGTACTTCTTCAAGGTTATTGTGTGTTTCATAATGCAACAAAGAATATATCAGCTATTCTCTGTGGACCTCATTTTCAGAACTATGATCTAGGGACAGTTGATCTAGTCTACACAAGAGCCAGACTACATGAGGTAACTTAGAGAGTGCTTATAGCACAATAAAATATAGACTTTGCTATTCATAGATAATTGCTAGTCTTCTCAAATGATTTTAGGCCCTAGAGAAGAAATTTTAACAGATTCTTTTCAAGCAATTTGTTACCAATTAATGGTGCAGTATACTTTTCTAGAACCTAATTAATATTTTCTGACAATAAGATGCAGACACATTTACATGCACACAAACCCACATGTATGTAGCCTCAACCTCTTTTCACATTTATTGTGTTCTCCTTTCTCTTCAAAGAAAGGTATGCATTTTAATACTCATACTTTATGCAATTTCAGACTTGATTCCCAAGACAAAAAGAAAGGTGATCATCAGATGTTTAAAATGTACTCTACTTTATTTTTTAATAATATTAGTTAGAAGTTCAATATTTCTGCTCAAACAAAGAGGCAGGCTGGCATATTTACAAAAGACTTCCCAATGTTTGCTATTGCCTTTACTCATGACAACATTTATAGAACCTTTGCATCCCCTGGCAGGTGCTGGGTCTTCTCTTGGGCATTTGTCCTGTTCAGATATCACCTTTCATTTAAACTTTAAACACCTTTAAAAATAGACACTGCATTTTAATATAATTTGGGAACTAAAAGCCTTTTATTTTGTCATAATAACTGCAATGAATTGATTATTCAAAACTGAATCAAAGGCAAGTCTATTGCTATCTAGTAGCCAGCAAATGTGGAGAAAAATAGGAAATGTTTTCATTTAAAAAAAAAGAAATGAAGCTTTGTATAATTCCCCATTATGAAAAATAAATATATTTAATAAATATTAGAGATTTGTTAAGCATTGCTTCTTTTAAGATTGGAATGAATTATATGGATTATTTTCTATAGCAGCTTGGATAATTGGAAGCAACATCAGTAGCTGGGTTATATGCCCCCCTTTTTTTTTTTTTTAGAAGTTTCACTGTATAAGATTAAGTAAATACTGTAATTTCAGTGAAAAACATATTTTCAACTAATAAAATGATCTCCCTAAGTTTTTATACAAGGCTATACTGCTTGTAACTGTTGGAATATAGAATCATAATGTCAAATTGTATGTTTTGAACAAAAAACATCTTGTTTTCTTTCTCTCTGGTTTTATTTTATTAGGCTTGAACTCCTGGATCATTTGGCGACACCAAAAATCTGGTAAGACTTTCTATTTTATTTTGTTCTGTAGCAATTGTTAATGTTGTTGGGCATGAGGAACAGACTTGATGGGGCCTATCTTCCTATTTCTTTCATAAAAATCTCAGGTTAGGAAAAAAAATCTCAAGTTAGGCTTTGGGTGGTGGTATATCTGAGTACACATATCACCATGCATGAAGGTCTGGGGTCAAGTCCCTTATCCCCATCAATAAGGAAAAAGCTTCATGAGCAGTGGAGCAATGGAACAGTGCCACAGGTCGGTCTCTCTCTCTCTCTCTCTCTCTCTCTCTCTCTCTCTCTTCTCTACCTCTCATATTCTATCAAAAAAAAAAAAAGGCCACTGAGAAAGGTGGAAGTCATGCAGGCACTGAGTCCTAGAGATAACTCTGCTGGTAAAAAGTAAGTAAATAAATACCCCCAAATACACAGATTTTTGTTTCTCATCCTATCTCACTTAGTTGCATTAATGAGATTCAGACCTTCCTCTGATAAGTATTTCATCTTCCTAAATTCTGCTTTCCTTTTAAGTTAGTAATTTAACTGATAAATTGATAGGTTAAACTGACAATTTAAATTATCACTGTGCTCTTGCTATTCTGATCATCATACTTTTCTTCTGAGTTGTTTCCAACATCTTAAATTATTTAATTTATAATCCATATATCACAAGTGGGCAGATGATTTATGCTAAAAGAATACTAATTCCCTATCTATCACTTCTTCCTGTATATTTGTTTTATTACTAAATATTACAATACAAATATTTAATAATAAATAAATATTTAATACAAATATTACTGTATTATAAAAGATACAGTGGAGTTCTGTTTTCTTAGCAAGAGATGAAGAGTCAGAGAGTATGTAAAAGCAACCACAGCATTGGAGATTTCTTTAAGATGGTAGGGACCAGACTTGAGCTTGTGTTGTGCACATGACAAAATATCACACTATCCAAGTGAGCTAATTTTCTGGCTCTATACTTACTGTTTCTTCTCTTATTGTATTTTTCCCTTAACTTCACATCCTTCCCACCCAGCTTGTTTCTGTGCTGTTTTGATGTAGGCCATTCCACATGGGGTGAGATGGTATCTCACTGTTATCTTTATTTGCATTTCTATTATAATCAGTGATTTTTGAGCATTTTTTTTTCATGCTTCTGTAGACCATCTAAATAGTTTTCCCACAGGATCATTGCCAATGCTCAGTGCCTTCACTACAACTTCACCACTCCCGGTGACCATTTATTTTATTTTATTTTATTTTTAACCCTTTTATTTATTTATTTTTCTTTATTTTTTTCTTTTTTTTTTTATTTAAGAAAGGATTAATTAACAAAACCATAGGGTAGGAGGGGTACAACTCCACACAATTCCCACCACCCAATCTCCATATCCCACCCCCTCCCCCAATAGCCTTCCCATTCTCCATCCCTCTGGGAGCATGGGCCCAGGGTCATTGAGGGTTGCAGAAGGTAGAAGGTCTGGCTTCTGTAATTGCTTCACCGCTGAACATGGGCGTTGACTGGTCGGTCAATGCTCCCAGTCTGCCTCTCTCTTTCCCTAGTAGGGTGTGTCTCTGGGGAAGCTGAGCTCCAGGACACATTGGTGGGGTCTTCAATCCAGGGAAGCCTGGCTGGCATCCTGATGGCATCTGGAACCTGGTGATTGAAAAGAGAGTTAACATACAAAGCCAAACAAATTGTTGAGCAGTCATGGACCCAAAGCTTGGAATAGTGGAGAGGAAGTGTTAGGGAGGTACTCACTGCAAACTCTAGTGTACTTCTGCTTTCAGGTATATATTTTGCAGTAGTTTATGGATACGTGTGAACATAAGCTCTCTCTCACAGAAACTGGTGTATATCTAGGTTTGGGGACTTTGTTAGAAAGTGAACCACCTGAGATGAAACTAGAGTGTACTATAAAAGGAAAGGTCTCACCCGAGTAATGAAGCTGAAGGGTTGTCATTCCACATGTGAAGTCTCTGGACAAAGTCTTAGGTGAAGCATATTGAGGTGGCAATCATTGCATTGGTTAGGTTATTGTCAGCGGATGCAATATTATTTGATATGGATTGGGAGAGGCATACGGGAAAGTGGGCCCTATGCAAGGGTTCCAGGACTGGGGGAAGTAGGGGCTCTATAGTGGAGATGTGAGGTTCCTGCTGTCTTAGGGTTCAAAAAGACAATGGATAGTTAATGTTATCATCACATTATTTGGTAATTGGGTTAACTTTGAAAAGTCCTTTTGTTAGGGTTTGCTGTACAGTACCCAGTATCTTGTATATAGCTGTGCTATTGGATGCTTCTAATCTGCTTGGTATAGGCTTTTGAGAGAGTCCACATATCAAATACACAGCCTATATATTAAAAAGATTCAGTTTGTGTTTTGAAAAACTTTGAGACATACAATTGATTTCCCCCCTCTCATATTAATTAACTAGTGATTTATATGTCTACATTTTGCTAGGAGTGTACATAAACACCATTCCCACCACCAAAGGACTGTGACCCATCCCTCCCACCCACTCCCACCCCCCCCTGGCCCAGGAAGCTGCATGTCTACCCCTCACCACAGGGTTTTTACTTTGGTGCCCTACTTACAATTTGATCAGGTCCTGCTTTTAGTTTCCCTTTCAGATCTTCTTAGTCAACTTCTGTTGATGAGTGGGATCATCCCATACTCATCTTTATCTTTCTGACTTAGCTCACTTAACATAATTCCTTCTAGCTCTGTCCAAGATGGGTCAGAGAAGGTGGGTTCATTGTTCTTGATAGCTGCATAGTATTCCATTGTGTATATATACCACAGCTTTCTCAGCCACTCATCTGTTGTTGGGCACCTGGGTTGCTTCCAGGTTTTAGCTATTATGAATTGTGCTGCTATGAACATAGGAGTACACACCTCTTTTTGGTTGGATGTTATGGAGTCCTTGGGGTATAACCCCAGGAGAGGAATTACTGGATCATATGGAAGGTCTATGTCTAGCCTTCTGAGAGTTTTCCAGACTGCTCTCCACAGAGAATAAATAAATAAATATTTTTTAAAAAATATTTATTTATTTATTCCCTTTTGTTTCCCTTGCTGTTTTATTGTTGTAGTCATTATTGATGTTGTTGTTGTTGGGTAGAACAGAGAGAAATGGAGAGAGGAGGGGAAGACAGAGGGGGGAGATAAAAATAGACACCTGCAGACCTGCTTCACCGCTTGTGAAGCGACCCCCCTGCAGGTAGGGAGCTGGGGGCTCAAACTGGAATACTTTTTTTAATATATAAATATATTCATTTATTTATTTTCCCTTTTGTTGACCTTGCTGATTTTATTGTTGTTGTAGTTATCGATGTCATTCATTGTTGGATAGGACAGAGAGAAATGGAGAGAGGAGGGGAAGACAGAGAGGGGGAGAGAAAGATAGACACCTGCAGACCTGCTTCACCACTTGTGAAGTGACTCCCTTGCAGGTGGGGAGCTGGGGGCCTTTTCTTTATTTTTATGATAGAGGTACAGGCAGAGTGCTGGGAAATTGTGCAGATGCAGTCACAGCCGCCATGTTGTCCCCTCAGGGCATTGTCAATTCCCAGTGATAGTTGAAGTGCTTTGTTTACTCCTCCCCCTTCCCATTATCCTATCCCCAAGTGCCTTGTTTCCTAGCCAATCACTTCCCAACTTTCTCCCATAAAAGCCCTTCTCTTTCCACCCCTTTCTTGCTCTCTTGCCTGTTTTTCACTTTGGTGATTAGATGCAGGGAAGGGTGCTGCGCAAGGTGGCCTTTTTTGCTAGCTCCACATGGCTGGAACTGCTGCACTCTACCCAGGCGAATAAAGAATTGTGTTCCCTCTCCGCTCCGGATCTCCTCTCTCTCTCCTCCATGTCGCAGCCCGACAGGGGAGAGAGAGAGAGAGAGAGAGAAAGAGAGAGAGAAAGAGAAAGAAAGAGGAAGACACCTGAAGCACTATGGTATTACTCACAAACCCCCCCCCTCCCCAAACACACCCAGCAAGTGTTGGTAACCAGGGTCTTGAAGCTAGGTCTTTTAGGTCTTAGTTCGTGGTAATGTGTGTGCATTCTGAGGTGAATTTCAAGCCATAACATTAAAATATAAATATCTTGTGGATAAGATTTATTTTTGCATGGTAGCATGAAAACTTTGCAAAGCAAATAAATTAAATTGTACTCAATTCAATTGTCATAAAACTCACAAGTTAAAAATAACATTCTTTCTGGTCATAAATGGCAGCAATAAAAAATCACCTCAATATGAAGAGAATACTTTGAACTTGAAAATATTTACAGAGACTTTTATTGCAGCATTTTTTCACTTACATAAGATAATGTGTTTAGTGCTTATAATTCACTGACTCTTTTACCTGTGTGTGCAATTGCAGCAATTCGTTCTAATTTTAATTTCTGCACCAATTTAGGAGGTCAAAATAACTGTACAATGATGTTCAGTTGAAGGGAATTCATACTTTAAGCATTCACTGTAATCGGGTGTTATGCTGGGTGCTTTTTGTTTAGTCTAACTTCAAGCTTCGGTACACATTTTGTGATTTGCATAAGTGTTATTATTTATTTATTTATTTAGGTTATATTCTCCTACCATAATGTTTACACTAGGTATACAGTCTTACACTTTTAGAAGGTGACAAATTTACAGTTTAAAACATGTTTTTACAGTTCTTATGTGTCAATATCCTTTCACTACTGACCACTGGTAACCTCTCATTGCATTCAGAGACTAAGGATTTGTTTTTATTTGATTTTGTCAGTTTCCTTGCTATTTTTATTAATGTTACATTTATGAATGAGATCATATAATATATGTATTTCTCAAGCTTCAAATCACATTTTAAGAGACATATTTTAGTCACAATATCATAGTTGAATGTGGTCACAAAATTGAAGTGGTCACAAGTTAAATATTTCTTTAATTTTAAAAAGTCATGATATTGAGATTTCAGTTGATTCCTCGGACTCCAAAAATTCCCAGGGAAACGCTTTCCTCAGTAAAACATGTCTTGGCAAATATTAATTCCAGTCCTGCATATATGAAGCTGTGTCCCTAAGACAGTTTGGGAGACATGGGTGCCGAGGAAGTGGTTTAGTGCCTCTCATGCATGTATGAAGCTCTAGGTTAAATACTAGTTCCACACGAGAAAGCAAAAAGGTAAACTATATGAATAGTAGAACAGTGCTTCTCCTTTTCTATCTTTCAAAAAATAATGTGTGAAAGGAGGTGACTCAGCAGTAATGAAAATTCATGAGACCTTGGGTTCTCTCTGGCATCTTATCCTAAAAAATGAAATGTACATCTAAATAATTAAAATGAAATATTATCTTGTTTGTATCTATATTTACATTAGAAAATAAAAGGCAGTTTAGGGGGCCAGGCAGTGGCACACCCAGTTAAGTGCACATAGTATGTAAGCACAAGGACCCTGGTTGGAGCTCCTGGTACCTCAACTGCAGAGATGGGGCATTGCTTGACAAGTGGTGAAGCAGGTGTGCAGGTGTCTCTCTTCCTTTCTATCTTCCTCTCCCCTCTCAATTTCTCTCTGTCCTATCTAAAAAAAATTTTAAAAAATGACTACAGGAGCAGTGGATTCATAGTGCAGGGTGGAAGGAAGAAAGGAAGGAAGGAAAGAAGGAAAAAGTCAGTTTATGTTCAATGCAATGTGGAAATTGTCAAAATTGGTATTCAAATTATATGTGCTCATACCTTTAAATCATATTCATCTATACTTTTGTGTTTTATATCATATATGTTTTTATAGTATAGGTGTACCTGTATCTATCTATATATTTTATGTGAAAATACATTTTACACCTGTACATTCAAATATCTAGATAAAGATGGAGATAAAACTGTCATTAATAAATTTTGAAGTCTATGCAAATATGCACATAGTCCCTTTGCAGTGGACATGTTAATTAATTTATACTTTCTCTTTTCATTCATGGTTTATTAATGTATATTTTATTTCCCTTGGGAAACCTATATTTTCAAATCCCTTTATTAGGGAAATAATTCTTAATAGGAGAGTTGTTGTATTATGAGTATAATTTCTTCTCTTAGTAAAAGGTGCCTGCGTACCACTCCCACAACCACTTAAGTCCTCCTCAACTGTCATGCTCTAGATTCCTTTTTGTTTAAGTTCCACCTATAATTGAGATCATCTGGCATTTATTTTTCTCCTCTGACTTATTTTACTTAACATGTGTTCCTCAAGTTCTATCCATCATATAGCAAGAGAAAAGATTTCATTATTTCTTACAGCTAAACAGTATTTCATCCTGTAGGTATACCACAATTTTGTTAACTACTCATTTGTTGTTGGATATTTGAGTTATTTCCTATTCTGAACTATTACAAATAGTGTTCTATGAACATTGGTATATATGGATGTTTCCTTCTTTTCTTCCTTCATTCCTTTCTTTCTTTTTTCTTTTCACCAGGTTTATTGCTAGAGTTTGGTGCTTATATAATGACTCCACTACTTTTGGTGCTATTTTCCCCCCTTTTTTTCCTGATAGAAGTAGCAAGAATTTAAAAGGGAGGAGAGTGAGGGAAAGAGACACTTGAAGCAATGTATCACTAATTGTGAAACTCCCCCTTGTATAGGTGGGGACTGGAAGCTTGAACCCACCTCCTTCCACCTAATAATGTGTGCACTCCATTGAGTGCAACACTACTGCCATATTTTGTTTTCTTTGAATAAATCAGCAGAAAATTAATTTCTGGATCATATATGGTAGGCCCATTTCTAATGTTCTGTGGAATCTCTAGACTATTTACCAAAGAGTTGAACCAATTTATAGTCCCACCAACAGTGTAGAAGAACGCACACATACAATATTCCCAGCATTTGTTTCTGTCCATTACAATGTCTAGCATCCTCAGAGGTGTGAATGACATCAATTATTGTTTTTATTTGCATTTTTAGATAGCCAGTAACTGGGAAATATTGCATCCCTATTGGCTATTTGGATGTCTTTGCTGAAGATTCTGTCTATGTTTTTTCTCCATATTTTAATCAGGTTATTTATGTTGCTGTTGCTGAGTTCACCACTTATTTTGTTTACTGGCTCTTGGTCTGATGTATGCCATAAAATTTATTTTCCCATTCTGGAGGATGTCTGTTTTGGTGATGGTTCCTCTTGCTATGCATAAGCTTTTGAGTTTGAGGTATTCCCACTGATTTATTTTTGCTTTGTTTTCCCTTGCTGTTGGACTTGACTCTTTAAATATGTCTTTGAAAGAAACATCATAGGCTATTCTGCCAATTTTTTTTCTACACATTTGTTTGTTTCTGATATGACACTCCAATCTTTGATCAATTTGGAGTTCATTTTTATAGAAGGTGATATTTGGAGGTCCTGTTTTATTCTTTTGAACATTTCAACCCAATTTTCCCAGAAGAACTTAATGAAAAGATTCTACTTTTAAAATATTTTTATATTTATTTATGTATTTTCTCTTTTGTTGTCCTTATTGTTTTATCATTGTTGTGGATATTATTGTTGTTGTTATTGATGTCATTGTTGTTGGATAGGACAGAGAGAAATCAAGAGAGGATGGGAAGACAGAGAAGGGGAGAAAAGATAGACACCTGCAGACCTGCTTCACCCCTTGTGCAGCGACCCTCCTGTAGGTGGAGAGCCAGGGGCTTGAACCAGGACCCTTACTGGCCCTTGCACTTCATGCCATATGCCTTTAACCCTCTGAGCTACCACCAGACCCCCAATTCTACTTATTTTAACACAGTGTCTTCAAGTTCCATCCAAGAAGAGCCAAAGGAGTGGACATCTATCAAAGGGAGATAAGAAACTGTATCCATATGCCAACATCCCCAATAAAATGATAAAATCAAAAGATTCTGATTCCAAACCGCTTTGTCACAAATAAGTTGTATTTAGATGTAAAGAGTTATTTATGGGATTTCACCCTATTTATCTAATTTGCCACCAGGATTATATTTGGAACTTACTGTGTGCATAACTTTACTATCGCTAATGGTGGTCAGCCTGCCAGCTTGCTTTCTACCCTCCCTCCTTTTCTTCCTCCATTCTTCCTTTTTCCCTTCCTTCTTCCCTTCCTATTTCTTTCCTTTCTTTATAGAGATAGAAAGAAGTAGGAGAAGAGGGAGAGACACCACAGCATGAAGCTTTCTTTAATGCAGTAAGGCCCATGCTCACATGGCAAAGCAGCACAATATCCAAATGAGTTATTTTTGAGGGCCCTATGCTTTTTCATTTTTGAACATATAGGAAGCTATTTTTCTATCCATTTCATAGGAATTAACTTATGTCAATATATAATTGAAGCATAGTGTATCAGTTTTGTGCATAAGAGGTAAAAAGGCTCTCTGGTTTCTATTTGTGTTATAGAGGTGGTGTAAATTTTGAGAAAACAGAGAAGTAAGTTTGAGTTCTCAGATTTATCAGTTCCATGATAATTTTTTATGGGCAAAAAATAATAATCTAGTCTTAAACCACTCAATTGATTTTTATTTGTTTTTGGTAGTGTGAAGCCTGCTCAAAATAATCAGTTTGCTCTTGGGAAAATGAACAATGTAGTGTTTGTTTAATTCTGAAATCAGTAGATATGCTTCCAAAGATGGAGCTCTTCTGACACCAAATAATCTAGGGTACACTTATTTACTTGACTTAGTAGTCAACATAGGATCTGAAATTAAATTACTTGGGATAGGCTTCACTAAAATATTTAATAAAATTTAGCTTTCATTCAATCATAAGTGTCTTTAGATATGATCATTAACACAGAAAAAAATTAATACAAATATCTAAATTCACATGTTATGATTTAACCAAAGAATACCATTTTTAAATCCTATTATGGGAAGAGAATAGTTTATAGTACAGTTACTTGCACCTGAGTGCAATTTCTCATCTCTCTATGATAGAGAAACACCATTTATGTAGTGATATATTTACTTTGTTCTTAAATATAATTAGTTAAGGATAATATGTTAAAAACCATATATATTTTTTTATCTATTTCCTAAGTTAGAGTCACAGTATCATAGATGATTTTTTGTATGTGTTATGTATATGTGTGTGTTCAAAGTATCAGTTTTTATCACTTAATTTTGAATGATGTATTTTAAAATTTACTAACTAGCATAAGAAAAAGAGGAAAAGACATCTCTTTCATATTTGATGTAGGATATGGAACTAGGAACCTCACAACCACAAGTTAAGTGCTCTACCTACTGTGCCACCTCCCAGGCAGCTGAAATTATATTAAACAAAGTTCTCTCCTATGGCTGGCTTTTTTTTTTCTTTTTTCTACTTTTATGTTGGAAATTTCCCAATACTGTCTTATTTTTACTTTTTGAGAGATGCACTAATTTAAATGCCACCAACATGCCAAATAGCATCATTTCTACAACAGATAATTAATTAAACATAACCTCCTTACACATAGGACTGGAGATCAAAATAATTCTATACAATTACCTGGAACTGAAAGATTTAAATATACCAGTACAGAAGGGGGGCATAACAAATTATGCCTTATGAAGTATTCCATGCCAATCTTTAATAGTGTGGGCTGTTAAAATATACCTCTGTAATACTTATTCAGCTTTTAAGAATTAGAGTCAATACATCTGATTTCAATCAGAATTCAGTGTTACACCATTCAACTGTGTCCTCTCATTTAATTTCACCTTCAAAATGGAGTTTAAAAATTGCAAGGTAGTTGCTTTCATTTTTGGGGAAACTACTAATTTTAAAGCATATTTCTTTAGCATCAAGCAATTTTTTTTCTGAATTATCAGAGCATTCTCTAACATGGCAAAGGACTCACATATTTATTAATAGTGGTTCTTACTTGGACTCTACTAGTGTCAGTAATCAGAATAAATGGAGAAGTGTCCTTTTAGTGTAAAAGCAAATTATCTTCTTTTTTATAGCTACTCTCTTCTGACATAAAATATTAATAAGTGCTTTTATGAAAATAATTTAAAGATTATAGTAAATCTACTGATATTACCTATCATAGTACTAATCTATTGAAAAAAATGTTTTGTGGTTAATTAAACACACCATTTCTTGCTTAGTATTTTGCCTGCTGTCCTAAATCTAGCAGTACTTCTCCAGGTGCTCACCAAAATAAAAACTACTATAGTAATATATTTTTATAATCTTAAAATGTTGGGGTCTCTGGCGGGGTGATCTCCAGGGGAAAGGTAATGGACTGGTTCTTTCTCACTCGCGCAAGAGACGACAGGAAGTAAAAGACCTGCAGCGTGCTCAGAACTCGTTTATTAGCAGGACATGAGTTAAATAGAAAACCAAAGGGAATTATTATTGAAATATGTCAGAAATTACAGGTTTCTTAAAGATCAGCTTGCCCTTATGGTAGGGGGCTGGTATGACAGGAATTGATGAGATACAAGACAGTTATTCTCCATGATGCAAGCAACTTAATTATCCAAAGGTGTTTGAGAGAAGCATAGGGGTTAAAACAGTAGGTTGAGACAAAAAGAAGATGGATATCAAAAGGCCATATAGTTTGGAATTTCTCTTGTCTGGGGTCTGAGGTGTATGATGGAGTGTGTGATAAGGTGTGTTCTCTGAGATCAGAAGGTAAGGTGACTTTGAGTAAGTGAATCTTAAAGTAGGCAGCCATGTGGCCTGCAGTTAATGGGGAGAAGTATTGGGGTTTCTGTGGGCCTGAGAGTCAAGAAGGAAAGAACTAAGTTTGATCTTCTCCCCTTGCTCTCCTCGGTTGAGAGAGACTAACCAAGAGGGTATCTTCTCAGACCTCCATCCAAGAATGGGGAGTTCTCCCTAAGCTCTATCAAGCTTACACATAGTCCCAACATTAAAACACCTGTTTAATATTTTATGTTTTTTCCTCTCTATTGGGCACTCAGAACACAAGACCAACAACTTGTCCTACAACTATCATGTATGCTGGATGTCAAATAAAATATGACTTGTAGCTAATATCCCTGTCAATATCTCTTCTGCTTTGTCAAAGAAATAAGAAGACAATCATTTCCATTTTGTCTCAACGTCAAAAATACTTCTAAATACAAACTATAGTGTAAAAATATGACACATATGTTAGAAAGTTGTTTTGAATATATTGAGATACATTAAATATATGTACAAGTATAACTTGTATTTTACTGCTGATGCTGAATTGCTTTGACTTTTTGTGTATAAGTGAGAAATAGATGGTAGAAGATGACTTTCACAATTTCAGTTATAGGAAACAAAGCAAAATGTAGCCCCATGACTGCCCTGACAATAATATCACATGATGTGTTTAATTTTGAGAAAAAGAAATTGAGCCTGTGTTTTCATAAGTGACTTTATATAGTACCTTCACTTACCACCATTCTCCCAAATGAATCAATACTTTTTGCTTATTAATTAATTCTGCTTTATGGTGATAGTAAATGTGGCTATATTATCTGGCTGTTTCTAATTAGACCAATTAGGACTAACTATATATATATAAATTACATATTAAACTAAGTGAATATATGTACATATATATATTCACTTAGTTTAATATATATTCATTTAAATAGTTTACAGTCAGTTAATAAAATTCTGTTAATAATATATTTAAAAAAACAGCATTATTAAAACTCTTCCAAAATGTATTCCATTACTAGGCAGTGGTACACCTAGTTGAACACACATATTACTTAGAATTACATATTATTTATAATTACTTATAATTACATATTAACACACATATTATGTGAACACACATAAGCACCCTTTCAAGCCTAGGTCTTTGTTTCCACGTGCAGGCAGGGAAGGTTTATGAAAAGTGAAGTAGTGCTGCAGGTGTCTCTTTCTCACTCCTCTACCTCCTCCATAACTTGCACTTTTTCTATTATATAAAACAAAAAGAAAGGGGAAAATGGCCACCAGGAGTGGTGGATTTGCCATGCAGGAAATGAACCCAGTGACAACCTGATGGAAAAAATATTAGTTCATGTATAATAAGCATTCATTTTATCACATCAATATGATCTTTGCCACAGCCATCAAATTTACTTTGAATTTTCATTCTTTTTTTTTCACAGTCTGTGTTTTAAGAAGTTCTAGACATATGATCAATTTTTCCCCTCTCATGTTAATTAAATAGTAGTTTATATGTTTACACTTTAATAGGATTGTACATAAACACCACTCCCACCACCAAAAGACTGTGTCCTATCCCCACCACACCCCAGTACCCCCACCCCCACCCCTGCCATGCCAGGAAGTCCAATGGAATTTTCATTCTTAGTGTTATCTTACTAAGAAAGAATTATATATATATATATATATATAATTAATTATATATAATAATATATAATATATATTATATATAATATATATCTTAAAAAGTAAGCATATAGATCTATTATTTTTAAATAATAGTATAGCATCTTGTTGAAGGTAGTGAGATAAGCTACTTTTACAGGAGTAAACATAGAGGACTTTATATCCTCCTAGTGCTTATCTGTCTCAGAGTTAAGACCTCACTTCAGTTTTATCATCTTTCTTTGTATATCATAATCTGGGGATATTTGCTATTTTCTAGATATGGAAGTACATGTAAATAATGCCACAGTATGTTCATGTAATTCTAGCATTGCCATGTCAACCTTTGATAGTAAGAATGCTATTTTTGAATAGAATGGTAAAAAAAAAAGATTTCCAAACCATAGAAAAATGGAAAAATATAGTTATATATGTAAAGTCAACCCATATCTATGACCTTGGGAAAACTACTGTAACATCCTGTGGAAGGGATGAGGACACAGAACTCTGGTGGTGGGAACATTATGGAATTATACCCCTATTATACTATAATTTTGTAAATCAGTATTGAATCACTGATAAAACAAGTAAAAAAAAAAAAAGAAAGAAAATATGTCTTATTAAAGCCTCACTAGTTTTAAATATAAATTTTTCCACCAGACTAATTTAAAACAATGCCTTTCCAATGGCCATGTTCAGTGGGGAAGCAATTACAGAAGCCAGGCCTTCCACCTTCTGCATCCCATAATGACCCTGGGTCTATACTCTTAGATGGATAAAGAATAGGAAAGCTGTCAGGGAAGGCGATGGGATATGGAGTTCTGGTGGTGGGAATTGTGTGGAGTTGTACCCCTCTTATCCTATGGTTTTTGTCAATGTTTCCTTTTGATAAATAAAATTTAAAAAAATCAATGCCTTTTTTGTTCTCCTACTGCTATTCTAAAATTGTATTTAATTAGAAATCATCCTAATTAAGTACATATATAAATAAGAAGAATATTTCTGAGAAATTAATTCTGGGATATTTCTAGATAAAATATGACATGATAGCACTCTGCTAAACAGATATGACAGCAGCTCATAAAAGTGTAGAGCATGGTCGGAAATCATAAGGTGGGTAAAGAGATCATCAGTTGAGATTCTGAGTTAATCCCCAGCAACACATACTCCAGAGTATTGCTTTGGTTTCCTCCTTTTGCTATTTTTCTCATAAACAAATAGATAAATAAGAATGTATATGTAGGGCAACAAAAAAGAATAAATAAATAAAATAAATATTTTTAAAAGAATGTATATGTATATATAGTTTTTAAAATATCATGTAGGATTTCTTTTTATCTACATTTTTTTGTTTATTTAATCCAGAGCACTGCTCATCTCTGGCTTATGCTGTCTTAGGCTTTTAACTTTTCTCAGGTATGAAAACCTTTTGCATAACCACTATGCTATCTCCCCACAGACATCTATTTTCTTGTTTTTTTATTATTATTTAAGAAAGTATTAATTAACAAAACCATAGGGTAGGAGGGGTACAATTCCACACAATTCCCACCACCCATTCTGTTTGTTTTTACCAGAACACTATTCAGTTATGGTTTATGGTGGTACGGGGGACTGAACCTGGGATGTTGGAGCCTCAGGTATGAGAGTCTGTTTGCATAACCATTATGCAATCCTCCACCCAGACATCTAATTTTTAAAAAAACTACTTTTATTTATTTATTATTTTTTAGAGACAGAAAGAAATTGAGAGGAGAGGGGGAGATAGAGAGGTAGAACGACAGAGAGACACCTGCAGCCTTGCTTCACCACTCATGAAACTTTCCCCCTACAGATAGAGACCAGGGGCTTGAACCTGGGTCCTTGTGCATTATAATGTGATCAATTAATCAGGAGTGCCAACACCTGACTCCCAAACATCTAAAATTTTAATAAATCATGAGAGTCATGTTCTGTGCTTAGATAACTATGTGCCAGGAGAGCCTGAGGGTGCTTTTTCCTGAGCAAGTGCTCTCTGGGTTGGTGAGAACTCAACTGGAGCCAACCTAGACTGCTGCCTGGGAGAGGGATCAGGAACTAATGCCGAGCTAGCATCGCAGGAGATAGACTCTGGAACTCTCGGAGCTGGAAGGCAATCCCAAATGTGTTAAAACAGAAGAGCAGCTGTATATATATTCGCCAAGTAGGGTGGAAATAGGATGTGACATAGAGAGGGTGGAGCAAAAAGAGACTGGTGGAAATCAGGGTAACTATGAGAGGGGGCAGAGCAAAAAGAACCAGTGGGGATTAAACCAATGCCCTGGAGGCAGGGTAGTGCTTAGTTAACAGTGGTTTATGTAAATAGACTGCAGCTTTAAGTGGGATTAAACCAATGCCCTGCAGGCATGGCGGTGCTTAGTTAAGCAGGATTAGAGACAGAGTCAACATAGTCAACGGCCAAGCCTTTCCTGCTATGAGACAAGTTCTCAAGGACTTCCCGCACAGTCATCACCGCCCACCTATCATCCACATTGGTCTCCAACTCCCACTGATTCTGTGCTCGGAGAAACTAAGATGGAACTTTCGGAAAGCAAACTGGCGTCTGTTCAGTGATCTTACCAACAAATCTATTCCTGCAATTCCAATTAACTCTATCCCCTCTGAAGATTCCTACAGGCGCTTCCACCAAGCCATCTTCGAAGAAGCTTCCCAAGCTATTCCTCATGGGAGACGTGCTAACTATACGCCTTGTCTTGATGCTGAATGTGAGCAACTACTAAAGCAGTATGATGAGTCGGGCGACCCAGATGTGGCCAACCATCTCATTGCCTCCCTGGATGCAGCACGCCAAGCCCGCTGGCAACAACTCAAGGAAAGTCTGAACTTCACCCATTCAAGTAGGAAGGCCTGGAAGCTTCTTCATAGTCTGGGTGCCGGTAGCCAACCCTCTCCCGTCTCCCATCCTCCCGTATCTCCAAACTCAGTGGCCAGTCACCAAACTCAAGCTGGACGTGCTAAGATCGACCCAGTCTGGAAAAGAGAAATTTCCCATGAGTGGTCATCCTATTTCTATTTATCTTGTCCATCTCCAAAATTCTCTCCATTTACACTGTCTGAACTGGAAGACGCTTTGAAGAGGGTTATACTGGGAACGGCTGCTGGCTATGATAACATCACCCCAGAACTCATTCTTAACTTGGGCCCCTCAGCAAAGAAGTGGCTCACTACATTCCTGTCCCACATCTTGGAATCCGAATCTATGCCCCAAATTTGGCGTCATGCGAAGATAATAGCAGTTTTGAAACCAAAGAAAGACCCAACACTGGCCGCCAGCTATAGACCAATTTCTCTCCTCTCGGTTTGTTACAAACTCCTTGAAAGGCTGCTTCTGTCATGAATTTCTCCTCTTACAGAGAAATTCCTATCACCCGCCCAAGCTGGTTTCCACCCAGGAAGATCTACCTGCGAACAAGCCCTGGCCCTCTCAACTTACATTGAAAATGGATTCCAGAAAAATTTAGATGGGTGCTGTCTTTGTTGATCTCACAGCAGCCTATGACACAGTCTGGCATCGTGGTCTCCTAGTCAAGATCTCAAGATGCCTGCCTCCATGGGTGGCCAACACTATATCGTTTCTTCTCCAAAACAGAAGATTCCGGGTGCATCTGGGTGACAAGTCTAGCAGATGGAGACTTGTCTCAATTGGCCTCCCCCAGGGCTCTGTTCTGGCTCCTACACTATTTAATATTTACATCAATGACCTCCCAGAAACTTCTTCACGGAAGTTCATCTACGCCGATGACATCTGCTGTGCAATTCAGGCATCCAAGTTCGACATCCTCGAGGAAACACTCACGAAAGACATGTCTCTGATATCTGATTACTGTAAAAAATGGCGACTAATCCCTAGCACTGTAAGTATCATCTGTTTTCCACCTACACCATGCCTCGGCCTCGCGTGAGCTTAATGTGCAACTTGACGATACAAGAATCCAGCATGAAGCCCAGCCAGTCTATTTTGGCATTACTCTCAATCGCACTCTGTCATTTCACGAACATCTCATAAAAACTGCAGCAAAGGTGGGCGCGAGGAATAACATCATTGCAAGACTGGCCAGCTCCTCATGGGGCGCGAGTGGGGGCTTCCACACTACGGTCATCATCTCTGGCATTATGCTATTCCACTGCAGAATACTGTGCCCCAGTATGGTTCCATAGCCCCCATGTCCACTTGGTTGATACCAAATTATATTCCTCCATGAGGATAATTTCTGGAACCATCCTTTCCACCCCGGTTCCATGGCTGCCAGTTCTTAGCAACATCGCCCCGCCAGATATTCATTGGGATGCAGCATCATCTAAGTTCATTTCCCACTTCTACGCTCGACCGGACCTGCCAATATTCGCGGATATCTTCGCCCACCCTGTCCAATGCTTGACGTCTCGTCATCCAATCTGGTCTCCTATGCCTACACTGAACTTCTCTGTTCCAGACTCTTGGAAACAGAGTTGGCAATCAGCTGAGGTAAAGAACAAACACCTCATCACAGACCCCTGCAAGCGTCAACCCGGCTTTGACCTAGCACGTTATGATTGGGCCCTCCTCAATCGCTATAGAACAGGCCATGGCTGGTGCGCCGCTATGTTCCACCGCTGGGGAGCCAGAGACGACCTGAACTGCCCCTGCGGCTACAGACAGACTATGACCCACACAGTCAACGACTGCCACCTCTCCAGATTCAATGGAGGTCTCGAAACTTTATATCAGGCTCAACCTGACGCTGTTGACTGGCTACGGAAGAAGGGCAAATGCTAGAAGAAGAGACAGAGGCTTTAAGGCAGGGGGTGGGGGGCGCGGGCTGGCATACTACCCAACAACTATGTAGTTGCTACGTTACTCAATGCTGAAGTGATTTGGGTTCTGTGTCACATCTTGGATGATTCTCCTGAAGTCATTACCTTTTCTGAAAGTTGTTTCCTGAAGTCAAGAAGATGATTTAGCATGACTTTCAAGTGTGAATTCCTCAGTAATATGCATATTAAAATAAAAAGGACATTGTAAATTCCATAGTGCTTCTCTTATCTCTCCTTTTATTTCATACACACAAATTCCAAAAAGTAGAATACTGGAGAGATAACACACAAACACACACACACACACACAAACACAAACTAGTAATAATATATGTCTTATAGGAAAATCTGGAAACTTACAAATATTACAGATATGATAACATTTGAGTGTTATTTTAAAGGAATATTTCTCTTAGTATGTGTGTGCATTCTACAGACCACAAAGTCTTTATTTTAAATCTTGATGAACCTTCCCAACCCTAATTTGAAATTTGGGAAAGGCTCTTAGATGTCTTGGAACTTAGAAGACTTCATACAACTGTTAGCATGATTTGCCTAATCATTTCTTTCACTTCAATTTCAGACAAGTCTAGGTGTTTTCAGGTTGATAGACAACTCTCTTTCATTTATATTTTTAAATTAAATTAGTTAAAAACAGCACATATTCTACAGTGTGCTACTTTGCTAGGTATTCAACCCAGGAAGCCTTTGTGCTGTGGTGCTCTTTCTCTGTGTCTCGATGAAATCATGTTAAATGAGATAAGTCAGAAACAGAAGAATGAATATGGGATGATCTCACTCATAGCCAGAAGTTAAAAAAACAAAATAAGAATGGAAAACACTAAGTAGAACCTGGAGTGGAGTAGGTATATTGCACCAAAGTAAAAGACTCTGGTGTAGGAGGTCGAATTCTTATCCTGAAACATGATGGCAGGGGGTTGTATTGTTATGTGGAAATATTATGCATGCACGAACTATTGTATTTTACTGTTGACTGTAAACCATTAATTCCCCAATAAAGAAATTAAAAAAAGAAAACAAAACAAAACCACAGATATTCCGTTCTGGAAACACTGTTACAACTTATCAATGTTGTGTTAACAATTTTTTCATAAAAATAATACCTTATGAAGTTAATTTTATATAATCTAAATACTCTATAAGTACTTTTATTTTTTCCTTTTTAATTTTTTTTTCAATATTACTGATCAGCCTCTTGTCCCAACTATTTCAACTTTTATTTAGAGAGAAGAGAGAATGAGGAGATGAAAAGAATAGACACCATGGCATTTAAATTTTTTTGTTATCTTAAATTTGTTATTGGGTAAATAGAGACAGAGAGAAATTGAGAGGGGAGGGGGAATAGAGACAGAGAGAGACCTGTAGCACTACTTCACCACCTGTGAAGCTTTCCCCCTGCAGGTGGGGACCACGGACTTGAACCCAGGTCCTGTTATCTTTATTTATTTACTGGATAGAGAGAGCCAGAAATTGAGAGGGGAGTGGGAGGATTGAGAGGGAGAGAGAAAGAGAGACACCTGCAGCACTACATCACCACTTGCAAAGCTTTCCCCCTGCAGATGGGGACTGTAGACTCAAAACTAGGTCCTTGTTCATTGCATCATGTGCGCTCAACCAGGTTCACCACCACCTGCTCCACCATAAATATTTTATAGGATTAAATCTCTAAATTTTAATTATTGGAAAATAAATGTATATTATGTTAGTTTGAGAAATACATTGTATGTGAATTGCTTAGTCATTTTACTCATATTTTATTTTACTGAGTTCTGACTTGTAAAACTAATGTAACTTAAAAAGTATATTTTTTAAAAATCCAGTTATTTCTTGTCATATTGTTCACTGTTTTTATACTTCTTGCAATTTTTATGTAGTTATATTTACTGTTCCCTCTTAGTTTCTGTTTTTCATAAAATATTTAGAAATACATTCCCCATTTTTGTATCTAAACTAATTTATTATATCTTTGTTTGGTATTTTTAGACTGTTTATTTTATTTTTACTCTGGATCAATATGACTTTTTTCTATAAGACAAAACAAAGACGTGTAGTTTCATATTTTTGACAAAGCCCATTTAATATTCATAATTTCATTTTCTTTATTTTTTGCTATGCAAAAACCTGTCAACTCAGTTGCCGTTCTCTAAAATAGTTATGCAACAATATGGTCTGTAGAGGCATGGAATAATTAGCATTTATGAGGTAGGAGTAAAATAGGCAACTTTGTCTTTGTTTTTATGTGTGGCAAATTATAGTGAGGCAATTCTATGTTTATTTCTGTATACTAATTTATACTCAATAGTTTGTCCTAATAAAGCACCTGTCTGTATGTATATATGTATGTATTTACTTTTGGTGTTGCCAGGCCTCATTTATGTTAAGTTTAATTGCTGACTGCTGTTTCAGATAGAGAGACCACAGAAGCAGAGAAGGGAGAGACATTAGCATCACCAGAACTTTCTCTGGTACCATAGTACTTCCAACTTAAACTTAAACCTAAAACTTAAACCTAAACCATGCCATACCAGTTGAGCTGTGTCTCCAGCCTCTGAACTGCGTGTTTTAAATGATATAGCTGGCTTGTTTTACCATTACACATCCGCAAAAGCTCAACTATGAGATATTTTAATTTAATGAGCAGTGAAATACATGAGAGATTGCTGACTACTTTAGCAAATAAGTTTTTGCCATTGTATTATTTATTTCTCACTGATTATAGTCTTAATTATTTTATTTTATTAATGTATAGTTATAAAATGGAAATATAGACTTCATTTTTCAATTATTTCTGTCATTCTAGCAGTTATGTTACTAGTGAAAACAATGCAAAATTTCAAAAGATGTTTTGTGGAAGTTTTTTTTTCTAAATTTTTTATTACCTTTATTTATTTATTGGATAGAGACAGCCAGAAATCTAGAGGGGGGGAGGTAAAGCGGAAGAAAGGCAGAGAGACACCTGCAGCACTGCTTCACTACTCACAAAGCTTTCCCCTTGCAGGTGGGGACTGGGGACTCAAACCTGGGTCCTTGTGCATTGTAACATGTGCACTCAACCAGGTATGCCACCACCTGGCCCCAGATTTTTTTTTTTTTTCACGTTAAGTTAGTTGCCTACTATCAGTGCATTGTTGCATCATGCTGGTATGGTACTGGGTTACAGATTCTGAGATCAGTTTATAATATTTTCATTATTCTGGAATGAACTAAAGTAGATACTAACTGGCATAATCTATTGTCATGTCTAAAAGGCACGTGTCTATTCAAGAATGACATTGCATCAAATAATAGTTGTGTTATTTAGCAGGAATTTACTGTCAACCATTCCAGTAGTTTGGAGTGCATTTCTTGACAAGCTGTAGAAGGAACCTTTACTCATGGGGTTGAATTTCTCCTTCCCTGCAGGTTTAATTTGTTTTTGACTGAAAGTGAGCATCATGCTTTTGGCAGTGTGCAAATTAAAATTATTAATGAACTGAAGTAAAAATAAACTAAAATGTTTTTTATTAAATCACAACCAAAGTTTATGTTCATATCTCAGACTTGTCAGGCTGTCATGTGTCCCAAGGCTCAAGAAATGGGATAGAAAAGTCTAATGTTTATTTCTTTGGCTTATGTTTGTCGCTGATTTCTTCTAGGAATGAGGAATTTTATTATTTTGTTTTTCTATCCATATGGCTTTTATCTTCATGTTTACTAATAAATGAAATAAAAAGTGAGAAAAACTATTTAATTGGCTTACTTTTATTTTATTATTATTATTTTGTATTTGGCTTCAAATGTCAGAGAAACTCAAAATTAAGTTCTGCAGGTTAAAACAAATTAAATGCATGTTTGAATCTTGTGTTTTGCTTGGCTGGTACAAGATCTCAAAACACTAATGTAGGATAGAATCCTAAAGGAGAAATTATGTACATTCATGTATCAAAATGACAGTACTTATAACAAGGGAACTATGACTGGTTTATTTTCCCATTGAACAACTTTTCACATAGGTGACTACAACAGCTTAACTTGAAGATTATTTCATTACTCTGAAGCAGACATGTCTAATTATTTAGACTATATGAATTCATTTGACTTTAAGTTTGCAATAAAAGAGCTGTTTGATGTCTGGCTTCCACCTGACATTGTATCACAAAAGTTCTGATAATCAGTATGCATCTGTGGACAGTGCCAGTACTACAGAGAAGAAAAAAATTCCTTTTTGTGAAGGACCACTGGGATTAAGTAAATCAGATTCTGATAGAAGCCCTTTATATACATGTATGCTTCATCTCAAAATAACACCTAAAACAATTTTTTTCTAAATTATTATTTGGCAGATTATTTTTGCATTTGTTGTTTCACTGTATATGTGTATGTATATATGCTGAAATTTATAAAGTAGATAGAAGTAAAACACTTGCATTTTCACTGTGACTATGATTAAGCTCATTTTTAATCACCAGAGCTTCACTGCTTTTGGCTGATTTTCTTCAGATGGAAAGAGATAGAGCTTGACAAGGAGGAGGAGGAGAGGTGGGGGGAGGAGGAGGAAGAAAAATAAATAAATGAAAAGAGAAACAAAGGGACAAAGAGAAGGGGGAAAGGCATCACAGCACTGAAGTTTTTCTTAGTGTATTGGGGCATACTGGTTGACCCTTGGTTGTGTGGATGACAACACAAGCATCTTCACAAGTTAACTGTCTGGTCAACCCACATTATCACTATATTTATATCAACTAATAATGACAATAACATAGACAGTTTTTTGAAAGTTCTTAAATTAAAATATTGTACCCTTTACCTAAAAGAGGAATTTCTGTATAAAGTTCAGTTAAATTTTTGTTGGGTGAAAATTTTCATTTCTTTGGAGTTTTTAATAAACAAATAATAACAGAAAAATAATAATAAAAACCCTTACCAGAACAGACAGATATTTTATATCATTTTTAAATTATGGTATAAAATATTAAACAGTTCTTTAAATTCATTGTGAGTTATTTCCAAATTTGCAATCAGTAATGAAAGACTTGGAAATAAAACCATTCTTATTTCTGTCTTTATTTACTGGTGACAGAAATTTTATTGTAGGTCTAAAAAAAAATCTTTAGTTATTTTTCTAACAACATTTACCATTATATTTACCTTTTTGATATGTGAAGGAATCAGCTTAAATTTTATATTTTAGGGTTCTTGTTTTACTTCTATTGCTGATTATTTAAGTGAACTGAATTATTTTTATATGGTCATTAGTTTCCATAAAGGAAAAATAAGAGTAATATATTATCCTACATGATTTGCATCAAAAATCAACACAGTACATTAAATTATTATAAGTACTGAAGTGTATTTGCTGTAAAGATTAACTCATCTCATTGATATATGTTTTACTTACTAAAGTGGTATTCATGGTAGAGAAGCAAGAAAATAATTTTTAACATTTTTGCAAACTGCATAACAAAACCTGTGATAGTAGTCATTGAATGTGATCATACAGTTTATTTTCGGTGAGCTACAATGTCTATAGACTTCATAAATATTTGCATAAATCAATGTAAAACACACAAAAGAATATCCTATTAATTATGAGAAATAATCTAATCTCCAGAGTGAGCATAACCATATGTGCATAAACATGGAAATATCAGTGTTTGAAGATGAAATGTTTTTTAATCTTCAAAGTAGGGTTATATGGCTAACTATACAAATGATGACTTCGCTCATAAGAGCAGTAAAATAGAACAAACAGTTCTATTTTATTTTCTATTGACCCTTTAAAGTTTGATTAAATGTTTCCTTCTGATAAGCAGAATTGATCTGCTACATTACCCAAATACTGTCTTTCCCTTTTAGAACAGTCAAATGTGAAATGTACTACTTAATAAGGCAGATGCAAGGTTCTGTAGTATGTATTAAGATAGATTGCTTATGTAAAATGGAAATGAATACCATAAATCAAAAATCTCATTATATGTTTCTTGCTTTATAGTAATTTGTCAGTTTTAGATATTTTTTTCATTGTTCAGATATCTAGTATACTATTTGAGTGTTGGTATCCTTGTAAATTTGGTTACATTTGTGTCTTTGCCACAGCAAAAGAGTGCACCTATAGCATCTTGCTATTGCAAATGTAAAATTGTTGAGAAAATTAGAGAAATTCACATTGATCACCACTTATCAGTCCTTTAGTAAAATAAACTTTAATATATTGTAAATTATGAAAATGAATGTTTCAAAATAACCAATGTAACTTATGGGATAAATGTAAATTCAGAGCCAGGTGATGGTACACTTAGTTGACCTTGCACATTATAGTGTTTAAGGACCTGTGTTCAAGCAACTGCTCCTCACCTGAAGGAGCTTCATAATTGATGAAGCAGGGCTGCAGGTCTCTCCTCTCTGTCTCCCCCCTCTTTATATCTCTCTATCTCCCCTTTCCTCTTTCTTTCTGTATTTATAAAAAATAAATTTTAAAGTACTTAAAATATAAATGCAACAGGAATCCTAAAAATTGTAAGAGAATATAAAGTAATCATAACTAAACATTTTCTAAATGTCATTATTTATTTTTTAAATTTCACACTCTGTATGAGCCTAAAGTTCTTACCTTACTATAACTTATTCAAAATAAGGATGTTTTTTGAAATCTTAAACTCAACATTTATTCACTCATAAAATTAAAATTTACAGATGTGAAAAGATGTAATTACTATTCTCAAAAAGTTCATGCTATGATTTATGTTATTTTATACAATGCAGGGAATATCAGGAAAGACTTAATATTGGTAAAAATGGAGTGAAAATTCTATTTTTTTAAAATTGTAATATTTAAAATTATGTTCCTGGAGGGCCAGGCAGCGATGTACTGAGTTGAATGTACCCTGTACTATATGCAAGGACTGGGGTTTGAGCCCTACTCCCTACTTGCAGGGGTGTGGGGAGCTTCACAGGCTTCAGATCTTCAGGTATCTACTCTTCTGTTCCTTTTCTTCCCCTCTCAAATTACTGTCGTCCTGCCAAATAAAATAGAAAAAAAGAAATGGGATTGGGGAAAATATCACTGCCTGGAGCAGTGGATTTGTAGTGATAACTCTGGTGTAAGTAGATAAATAAGGTTCCCAGTTAATTTATGATGTTTCAATGAAATAGGGATGAAAGAAAAGTAATGTGTCATTTCAGTACTGTTTGAATCTTTGTAAAATGAAACAGTGTACAAATTTTCATTAGCATGTTTTCTCAAATGGCATTGCATTATTCTGTATAGTTATACGTACACTTCATTGAAAATCAATGTTTATGTGTGTGTATAGTTTCACTGCTAAAAACCCAAATTGTATCCTCTAATAGATATGTATTGCCTTTAGCTCCATATTTTCAGTCTTGTCAGAATTTCTTAGGAATAGGACAAGTTATTAAAAAATAAATTGTATTTAAAAATATTCTTCACTTTATATGTTAGCATGTAGTACAAAAGTGGCAAAATAGTTTAATTAACTTTTAATATTATAAATAAATTTCTCTAAACATGTTGTAACAAAATATTTTTATTGGTCTCAAAAACTTGATAACTTAATCAACATTTACCATCATCAATACTTTATGGTCTCTAAGACCATGATTAGTGAAGACCTGAAGTGCTGAAGAGTGCTGCATTGAGGGAAGGAGGTGGGAGATAGCTTATCTGGTAGTCATACACTTTATCATACAAAAGGACCTGGGTTCTAGCTCATGGATATCCCTGGGAAGCAACTGCAGACAAGTTTCACAAAGGTGGAGGAATGCTCTACTCTCCCTTCCTGAATCTCCCTCACTGATTCTCACCCTCTTTTATTTCAAGTCCTTCAGGAGTTGTGGGTCTATGTAGGTATGGAGCTCTATCAATAACACTCATGTCAAAAAATAAATTGAAAAATACAGAGGGTCAACAAAGTAGTTTACTTTGTTGGTGCACTGATTTGTCCTGTGTGCAACCAACATTTGAGTCCAGGCTCCACTTTTCTGAAGGAAATTTCTGTACTGTGTTTTCTTTGTCCTCTCTCTCTCTTCCTCTCTGTCTCGGTTTCTACCTAAATTAAAAAAAAAATGAGACATGTTTCTTAAAGTTAGTAAGGATTCTTGGCAATTTTATAAAGACACTTTATGTGCTATATTAAAACAATGTGAGAGTGCTTTAATACAAAAAGAAATTATTTTATTTCAGCATAATCATATTTCAAAATATTGAATCTCAGCCTATGCATGTTCTTGACTTAAGTTTATCTCTAATTAAGCTAATCACAATGGAAAATGTTTCATTCTATTGTTCAAAATTCTTCTCAAATCCTAATTCACTTATAGTAAGTAATTCAACAGCACAAAACCAGAGAATGAGAATGAAGAAACCACTATGAAATATTACCTGTCATATGCAATTCTGTGAATATTTACTGAATAGTACTTGACCTAAGTGCAGCCAAGTATGTAAGATGAATTTCCTGCTCCCTATGAAATGCTCTGTGTAGCATTAAAAATTGCTCACATTGATTTTATTTTAAAGAGAGAATGTAGGGTATGTAAAGCATGTAGTTAGAGGAATTACAATTCTTAATTTATTGTTATTTAGTTAACTACCCCAAAAGTTAGTGACTTAAAACAACAACAATTTTACTATTGCTTACAAACTTTGACAATTCTTAATTTATTGTTATTTAGTTAACTACCCCAAAAGTTAGTGACTTAAAACAACAACAATTTTACTATTGCTTACAAACTTTGAGGTCATGAATTTGGACAGGACTATGTTGGGAGAGGTTTTTCTCTGGAGGGGCTTCAACAGATGTTATGTGATGATATTCATCTGGAAGATGATTGAACTAAAGTATAGAAATGATTTTACTTATGTCTGAAGCACTGATGTGTGTGACAAATAGGTTGAATTTAGCAAAGATTGTCAAGCAGAGCACTATCATGTGCACTTTCTGTTATGGCAGTCTCAGGTAATCAGGCTTCTTTCAGGGTGGCTCATTGTTCCAAATTTAAGGAGCTAGTCTTGGAAGTTCAAGAATATAATTTTATTTTAATGATATATCAAATTAAGTTATCAATTCCAGTCCAGACTCAATACACAAGGTATAATGTATTGATTTTGGTGAACCAGGTCTTCACAGAAGTGAAATTTCACCACTCCAGTTCACTGGTTTTATTCAGATAGAAACAGAAACAAGAGATCACAGCACCAAAATTTCCTTCATTGCCATGGCAACTTCCATGCGGTATAAGAACTCAAACCTATGCAGGGTATGCAGGTATCCACCTGGTAAGCTCGCTCTCTCTGACCTCAAATTATCTTACATCTGGAGAATTCTAAAATTATTGTGATTTCTTTCTCTTTTTTTTCTGACCTTCCTTCCATCTTTCCTTCCTTTTTTTTGCCACCAGGATTATTGATGGGGTTCAGTGCCTGCACAACAAATCCACCTCTCCTCATGGTCATTTTCTCATCTTTTCTTTTTCTTTTTTTACTTAATACGGCAGAGGAATTGAGAGAGGGTAGAGAAGGTTACAGAATGAGAGACATCTGCAGATATGCTTTACTACTCCTGAAACAGCCCTTCCACAGGTGAGGAGCAGGGACTTGAACCTAGATTCTTGTACATGGTAATGTGTGTGTTCAGCCAGTTGCTCCACTCCCCTAGTTGTGACTCCCCCCCCCCCACCATTCATAGAACACTACAAATCATATTCTTGCCCAATGTTCTCTTTCAAGTCATAACTATAGATTCAGAGTACAATGAATCATGATTTAAAATAGCACATCAAGTGGATTTACATTGAATTTTCATCTATGATAAAACAAAGGTAGAGACAATATTGTTTTTCTACTGAATTATAGTAAACCAGAATGCTACTCGATGAACTGAATAATAAATACTAACCCACTGAAATATATGTGGATGTACCACACTTGAATTTTCAGACAACTCAGGTCAAGTGGTATTTTAATATAATGTTTGGATAATTAACACCTATATTTTAAAAGACTAGCTTCAGTCATCTGCAGAGACAATTTAAAAATATATATTTAATGAAGTACATACTTTCTAGTCACATAAAATATTTGCTACTCTCTACAGTGGTGATGCTGCTTAAATTGTGATATATATCCTAGTCCAAATCTACTTTAACCTGTGAAAGCTATTTTGTAGTGTACGTATTTCATTGAGAGAAAGTACAGAGACCACTCTGTCATTTTACATAGTACCTAGGATCTTACACAGGGACTTATGCATGCAAGGCATGTACTCTTCCAATGAGTTACCTCTTGACCCCAAAACATTCTTTAGCAGACTTAATTTTTGTGGAGTTTGGGACTTTTGCATGGGGAGTTCCCTGGGTCAGTTTGTCATTGAGGTAGAGACAGCTAGAAAGAAATTCAGAGAGAGTTAGAGATACCACAAGAATAGAACTTCTTCCATCCCCATATCATTTCCCATGTGCTGTCAGGGTCACAGGCCCTACTGGGTGAGCTATCTCTTTGACTCTTCATTTTTTTTTTTATAATTATTTGTTTTGGCATATGTTTTCTAAATTTTTTTCATATTTCTGCTTTATCTATAACCAAACCCTTATCTCCTCTCAGAATAGTTCATGCATCATTTTAAAACTGTTTATAACTTGTTCTCTGCTGTAAGTCATCTCAACCTAGTCTAGTTGGAAAATACTACTTATTTTTCAAATTCACAAAGTATTTAGAAGTCTCTCTTTCTTTTTAAGTTCTTCTTGGGAATCATCCCCTAGTGCTTTGTATAGGCCTCTGTTTTGATGCCAGTACTCAATATTGTATTTGATAATATCTGTAGCTTTCTATTAGGTAGTGAGATATTTGATGATGGAAATATTATTATTTTCTTCTTTACATTCAATTATTTTAGGTCACTCAGATCTACTGGGAATGTTTTGGTTTTGATAATCTGGAGGTGAGACGTTTTTGCATGTAAAACTTTACCTCTCTAGATGACATTTTCATTCAGTGGAAATAGGCAGAGAAGCTAGATGAAAAACCATAGCAATGGAGCTTCCTTTGGTGTTGTAACACTCTCATGTAGTACAGGCCTCAGCAGCATTTTACCATAATGATGGTAGTGATATATATATGGAGAGAGAGAGAGAGACAGAATAAGGCATATCTAATACAATAAGCTGTGTTTTATATTGTACATACAAGAATAAATTCATTATATTAAAAACTTTCTTTTTACCAGCGCGGTTATTACTGGTTCTTAGTTCCAACAAAACTCACCCTTTCCTAGTGGCCATTTTCCCCCTTTCCCTCCTTCTCTCTTTTCCTTCCTTCCTTCCTTCCTTCCTTCCTTCCTTCCTTCCTTCTTTCCTTCCTTCCTTCCTTCTTTCCTTCCTTTTCTCTTTTGCCATTCTGTCTTTGATAAAGGGTGAAAGATAGAGAAAGTGAGAGAGGAAAAGAAGAGAGAGAGAATAAAAGGAAGACACCTGTTGTACCACTCCACTGTTTATGAACAGACCTTCCTGCAAGTAAGGACCTGGGTTTGAACCAGGTCCTCGCATATGGTAATGTGTGCACTCTACAGGGTGTGGCACAACCTTGCCCCTATAATAAAAAATTATGTTTAGTAGATTAAGCATTATTTGACATGAAATTTTCATAATCGTGGGAAGTGAGAGACACCAATTTAAGAATTGGTGATAGGTGTGGTGTGGAATTATACCCTGTAGTTCTATAATCTTGTAATCAACTATAATCACAAATAAAAAGTGAGGTTTTATGATCTTTTAATTATTTTATTATTATATCTTCAATGTCAATAATTACTTTTAAATTAGGTTGTTCTAAAATTAATGGTATAATTTTTTTATATTTTTCTATGCAAAAGTGTATCATGGGGGCCAGGCAGTAGTGCAGCGGGTTAAGTGCACATGGCACAAAGCACAGGGACCAGCATAAGGATCCTTGTTTGAGCCTCTGGTGCCCCACCTGTAGGGGGGGTCACTTCACAAGAGGTGAATCAGGTCTACAGGTTTCTATCTTTTTCTCCTCCTCTCTGTCTTCCCCTCCTATCTCCATTTCTCTCTGTCCTACCCAACAATGATGACAACAACAATAATAATAACAACAGCAATGGACAACAAAAGGGAAAAAAAAGTGTATCATGACTTTATGACAACCCAAAATAGTGTTTTTTCTGTAAATATCTAATTTTCTCAAATATAATCGTTTGAGTGCAAGGATTACATATATGTATCACTCTAGAATCATGTAAAATTTCTTTACATATAAACTCCAAGAAGTGTAGATGATCAAATTACCATACATTTCTAGACAGCAATATTATATAAGTATTTCCTTAATGTTGCTATTGTTTGTTGAGTACTCAATACTTATTTATTGTTTGCTTCTCTTGTTAAAGCTATTCTAAGTTCTCTAGTAGTAGAAAACCAAATCTCAATGTTAGTTGAGAATAATGTGAATCTTTTTCATTCATTTTTCTAATAGTTTATTTATTTATTTATAAAATGGAAACACTGACAAGACCATAGGATAAGAGGGGTACAATTCCCACCACCAGAGCTCCATATCCCACATTCCCTTTTCCCTGATAGCTTTCCTACTCTTTAACCCTCTGGGAGTATGGACCCAGGGTCATTATGGGGTGCAGAAGTGAGTTTTTTAAAAAGGATTACTCAAGCCCAGTATTATAGCAAACTGACAGTAGGTGCATATTTAATTATTCTTGATAAAATCAACCATAATGGGGCCTGGCCATGACACACTAGTTGAGCATACATATATAATGCTCAAAACACCTGGGTCCAAGCTCCTGTACCCCACCTGCATGGAGAACCCCTCCTGAGCAGCGAAATAGAGCTGCAGGTATTTATCTTTTTCTCTTCCCTCTCAATTTATCTTTATTTCTACCCTATAAATAAAGATAAGATAAAATCAATCACAAGAAATATAAAGTCCATCAATGACCAATTTAAAATTTATATTTAAATTACATTCAAATGTGATGATATATCATTAGAGAATTTACATTTTGAATATTATTTTCACTTCAATTTAAAAATTTATCTAAAAAATAACATCAGCTCACCAATACCTCCTTGAATATATCATTTTGAATGGTATATGTTTGTCATAGCCAAGTTCCTTCTGTAGTTATCATATAAGTTTGGAAAACAACACCTCCAGATTAAGTGAGCAGCTGGTATAGTAACTCTGATTTGATCATGTTGCTTTTCTAGACAGACTAATTGTTATGACTTATGATTATCACCTGTATTTCATGGCTTTTTGCGTCTAGTTCTAATTAGTGGATAATTTTCTACTGCTAAAACTTTAATTGTCCCTCTGACTTCAATGAGTTCAAGAAGTAGTACTGTTAGGAAATAGGAGCCCTGCTGTTATGACCTTTCCGTGGCACTTAGTTGGGCAAATTGAAATACAGATCTTCCAAGTGAGCATTTTCCCAAATGGGGCATTTTAAATGATAATTTTTAATGATAATGACTATCATCTATAAACACTACTATCCACAAAAGTTTCTCTTCCATTTTTCATTTAATTTAAATGACAGTTTAACCACCTTATACATCTTCTCTCTGTTCTGAGATTATGACAAGAGACCCCAATTAAGTTTTCTCATATTAATATATCTAAGGAAAAAAAAACAATGAGTAACATTGGGTTAAGTATTAATCAACAAACTTAACACTACTTTAAAAGGTTAAATAAACAGTAACTAGTAATTCAGAAGCTAAAGTAAAAGGGAGATATTTAAAAATTAGTAAATAGTTAACATTTCTGATGTGCTTAAAACACACAACTATGTATGAATGACATATGTAAATCAAAAGTTTATTATTAATTATTTATTCCCTTTTCTTGCCCTTGTTTTTTGTTGTTGTTTTAGTTATTGTTGTTATTGATGTCATCATTGTTGGATAGGACAGAGAGAAATGGAGAGAGGAGGGGAAGATAGAGATGGGAGAGCGCTTAACCTGCTGTGCTACCGCCCAGCTCCCTGTAAATCAAAATACTAACCATAGTTTTATTCCATAAAAGATTGGAGAGAGCTGATTGGTGGTGTGCCTGGTTGAGCACACATATTTTACAGTGTACAAGGACTAGGTTCAAGTTCCCAGCCCCCACCTACAGGGGAAGGCTTCACAGCAGTGAGGCAGTACTGCACACCTCTCTCCCTGTCCCTGTCCCTGTCCCCCTCCTTCTCCCTTTCATCTCCCTCTCCCTATGTCTCCTTCAATTTATCTGTCTCTATCAAAAATAATTTTTTTTTTGAAAAAGGGATCATATTGGTAAGATTGCAAATATAAGAACACTGCTAAATTAGAAGTGATGATTCATTATGGCATGGTATTGGCTCATCCAGCAGAGCACACATGTAAAACACATACACAAGAACCCAAGTTCAGACTCCTGGCCATCACATGAGAGCACCTGTAGGGAAGGAAGCTGCATGAGTTATACAGCAATGATGCAGTGTTTTTCCTCTTCTGTTTTTCTCTCTCATTGCTTTTGTCTCACATCCTTTATCTAGAAAAGGAAAATATGAACACTGAGAGTAGTGGAATTGTGCAAGTACTGAGTCTAGCAATAAACCTAGTGGGAAAAATAACACAGAAAAATGAATGATTCAGGGGGACTGGTGGTGGCACACCTGGCTGAGCTCACATGTTACAGTGCACAAGGACCAGGGATTAAGCCCCCGAGCCCCTACCTGCAGGGGGAAAACTGCAAGCAGTGAAGCAGGGCTTCAGGTGTGTGTGTCTCTCTCTCCCTCTATCACTGCTTTGCCTCTCAATTTCTGCTGTTTCTATCCAGTACATAAATAAAGACAATAAAAAAGAGAAATGAATGATTCATATTGTAGAACTCACCAATAATAGGGTTTCTTCTCTTTTAGACTAATAATTTACCAGATTTCTCTATTTACTTTGTCACTCTTTAGTTTTCTCATGAGGAAATGCAAATTTAATTGATATTAACTCCACAAGTTCCAAATACTCATCAAAATAATGAATGATTAATGAACATTTAAAGGCAATACTATGATTCATTTCTACTTTACATTTTTTTGCAGATGAGAATATATATTACGTACTTTTAACTAATGATCATTTTAAAAACAGGTACATAATTTATACTTAATGTAATTTTTTTCTTTTTTCATTACATATTTTTGTTTCATAATTATTACAATTTAGTAGTAACATTCCATAGAAGTATGTCTTGTAATTCACATTCTGTTTTTATTTCTTTTTTTCTGACTGTTTGCTCCTAAATTTATAGGCAGAAAATATGTAGAAAGAACTATTTTGCATTTTTCCATGACAATGTCTAATGATAATACAGAGTTCTAGTCTTTCAATGCATTACTACTTTTTAAACTTATCTTATAAGAAGGAAAATGCATTTTAGTGTTCTGTTTTTTTTTTCATTTTTGGTTGTTAAGTTTTCTTAGATTGTCATCTGCTCTCACTAGTTTGCTTCACTGGTAACTGGCATCTGTCCTTTAATTGCTCCATACCATTACTTTCAGAAACCATGTTGTTTGCTTTACATAGTCCTGTGCTTATGGTAGATTGGTCTTCTGTGTTTCTTTTGCAAATCAGTCTACTCTCTAATATCTGGTAATTTCTCCCATTCTTTTTTTTTCTTCAATTCTTTCAGTTGGAAAGGACTAAGATTTCATATTCCACAATGAAATTGACTATTTGCTGCATATAGCAGTCATGTAATTTAAGTGTTTTTCTAAGTCAGTGTTTTCCACCACATGACATAACAATAAACTGTTATTAAAATGAAATCTAGCATTTCAGCATAAAGCACCTGCAGTCATAGCACTATGTATTTTCAAGTCTCCTCTCTTAAGTAATATGTTTTATCCTAGTTGTATATGTATGTGTGTGTATTGTATGTGCAAGCATATGTAGTCACTGTTAATGAGACTCTCATTGATGGTTGTGGTTGTGTATATTTAATTGTCATTTAAACATCTCTTTAGTGGCCATCACTACAACCACCTCAGTAGATATCCAGTTCTGGAATTTTCCTGAGACTAAAGAAAAGCTTAGGGAACTGATAAATAGTGTTCATGTTAAAGAGTTACTAGTATGTGTACTTGTGGAATCATTTCTGGAAATATTTTGGGTACTGGAAAAGAACTCAAGGGACTTCCATGCATTGCTATCACTTCTAAGATTGTTCTGTAGTACTCCATTAGTGCCTGGGTGATGGTCTCTCTCCATATGCACTTCTGTGGGTTCAATCTCAGCTGCAAATCTCCTTCCAGTGTCTTTCCTTGTCACCACTCTTTGTTAATTTCACATAAATTACCTACTTCAACTGAAATAAAACAAGCAAAATACCCAGCATCAAGTATTAAAAATAACTTATCTTCTTGTTCTTTAGAAACTGACTTTACAAATCCATTAAGCACAGTCTGAGTTCTTGGTTGATAAAAATGGTGTGCATTTTTAGTATATAGAGAATATATATTCATAGTTTTACACTTAGAATATATATAAAATTATGAGTCAGACAGTGATGTACCTGGTTAAGCACACATATTACAGTGTGCAAGGACCTGGGTTCCAGCCTCTGGTCCCTATGTGCTGGGGTAAAGCTTCACAAGTGGTGAAATAGGGCTACAGATGTCTCTCTGTCTCCTTCCTTCTCTATCTCCCCATTCCTTCTCAATTTTCTCTGACTCAATACAATAATAAATATAAATAAATAAATAAATAATAAGAAGAAGAATAAGAATAAGAATATATCATGGGGTTCCAGGTAGTGGCACACATGGTTAAACATACAAATTACCTTCCACAAAGACCTGGGTTTATGTCCTATAGCTCCAGTTTCAGGGGGGGAAGCAGCAGTGTATCAGGCACTACAGGTATCTCTGCTTCGCTACTTATTTCACCATCTCCTCTCAAGTTCTCTCTGTCCTGACAAAAAAGAAAAAGGCCACCTAGAACAGTGGATTTA
The DNA here is from genome assembly GCF_950295315.1 of Erinaceus europaeus. NCBI lineage: Eukaryota > Metazoa > Chordata > Mammalia > Eulipotyphla > Erinaceidae > Erinaceus > Erinaceus europaeus. The sequence goes on along the minus strand of NC_080171.1, from coordinate 44,203,789 downwards.
TCATGCAGGGACCCCAGTGATAACCCTGGTGACATTTTTTTAAAAAAATAACATGTCAGAAATATGTCATGGAAAGCTATTGAAAAAAAAGTATATTATTTGGTGTGGGAAAGAGAAGCCAGTACATCTATATGATTAGAAAACTCCAGGTTACAAAAGAGTTTTCCTTAGCTATAAACAGGTTCTGTCTTCATTCTCTCATTTTATAGTTCTACCCCAAGTCAATGCTGACTTCAAAGAGTGTGACTTACTAGAAACCTGGCTTATAAAACAAAATAGTCATTACAATCAGTACCAGGTTTGTGTTAAACCATCACTTTGATATTATCCAGGGTCTGATGAATTAGGGCCTCTGCAAATTATGTATTTGGCAGTTTAATGAGATTGTCAAGCTCATCAATTGTCAGTGAAAGAGAATGGGTAATGACAAGGAAGAAAGTTCAAGGTGATGTCTTTGCTAAGCTCTGGAATGCTAATAACTAGAAACAGACATAAGTAAAGTGTCCCCTATACAAGTGCAAGTGATTTCATTGCTTTATTACTTGTCAACAGCTTCTATATTCCCAGTATTGTCCTTCTGCTGCTTTTTATGTACCAATTATTTTCTGTTTGTAAGTCAACAGTCAGCTAGGAAACCAACCCTCTGGTGATCATCTTTTAATTAAAGCAACTGCTAAACTCAACATTCAGTTTTCTATTATTAAAATGATTTGCTTGCTGTATGGGGATAATATGTAACAGATTAATTTTCCTCAAAGAGATAAAAAGATGCAAGAAGAAGGGAATTAATCTCTCCCTACCTCATATGGTGTTTGTTTCTTTTCAGATGGTCTGATTAAAGGAGATATAAAAGTGAAAAAAGGTCACTCAGGAGGCCAAGCAATGGCGCCAGGCTGGGTTTAGACAATATTACTTTCAGTAGAGTTGTATATGGAGATAATATCTTAATACACCATTTGTTCTTATATTACACAAGTGTTGCATGGAGATAGTAGTTTTAAAAGCCATTAGGAAACTAGGAGGTAGATCAGGGAAGCAAAATCTGAAGAGAGCAGTATCCCTACAGATATTTTAGTGCCTTAGACATAAATTCAGTACAATATAAAAACAGTTTTGACCAGTAGGAAAAGTAATCATAGAATATTGTGGTGGAAGGTCTGGCTTCTGTAATTGCTTCCCCGCTGAACATGGACATTGACTGGTCAGTCCATACTCCCAGTCTGCCTCTCTCCCTCCCTAGTAGGGTGGGTCTCTGGGGAAGCGGAGCTCCAGGACACATTGGTGGGCTCTTCAGTCCAGCGAAGCCTCTGCAACCCACAACCCTGGGTCCATGCTCCCAGAGGGATAGAGAATGGGAAAGCTATCAGGGGAGGGGATGGGATATGGAGATTGGGTGGTGGGAATTGTGTGGAGTTGCACCCCTTCTACCCTATGGTTTTGTTAATTTATCCTTTCTTAAATAAAAAATCAATTAAAAAAAAGAATATTATGTTGCCAATTGATACTTAGAAAATAATTACATTTTATTTATTATTTATATTTGTAAATTTATTAAAGATTTAAGTGAATGAAAAACACATTTTAAATCCATATTTCAACTTTAGAAATATGTATTTCTCCAAAGTCTATTTTGATAGATTTATTGTGAATTGGAAATATACACTAAAGCAGTGCTTCCCAAAAGTTCTTTAGAAAAAATTCCACCAGTTCACTAGAGATGAGCTAAGTAAAGAAAACATTGCAAGATATTCATGAATTTTCTTTGGTCAATTTAAAGAGGTGATCTTTTTATTCTTATAATTATTTCCCATTCTAGTAATTGTCACTAGCATGACCTGAGCAAACATCATCATCATTATAATCACTATTACTATTATTGTATTGACACCAGGGTTATCACTGACACAAAATGCCTCTTCTTTTTTTTTTTTTAATTTTATTTTTGACAGAGAAATTGAGAGGGAAAGGGGACACAGAGGAGAGAGAAACCCCTACCCAAAGCACTGCTTCAACACTCATAAAGCTTACCTTTTACAGTTTGGCTTAGAAACTTGAACCTTGTGCATGGTAGTGTATGCATGCTCTCAAGTGTGCCATCACCTCCCTCCTCCAAACAAATTTTTATATTTCAAAATATTTACATTCAAATTTATTTTCAAAATATTATTTTGTAAACATTGTTCTAGTCCTGTTTCACATATTACAATCTTTTCCTTTTCTTTTTTTTTTATATTTGTGAAAGTATGCATCAGGAATTCACTTTCATATGTCACCACTATGTCTCTCACTTTGTTGACTTAGTGGACAAGGAAAAACTAAGATGGAAGGCAGATACAGAAGGTTCAAAGCAGTTAAAATGAAGAGATTTAAAAGAAATACTTGAGTGAACATTTTTTATTGCAACTTTGATAAAAACAAAGAAATCCAGGTTTATAATTAACTAAAGGATTTTATTTGAGGACCTTCTTTTGTAATATGTTGTTTTATTTATAGTTTCTAAAAACCTATTAGTAGTGGTATGTGAGGACTTACTATTCAAGGGTGGTTATGTCACTCTGTGACTGACATTTCAATGTAAAGATAACAATACAGGAATATGAAATACACTATGAAATTCACCACGGAGAGGGTGAATTTCCAATCACACTTAAATGCAAGGCTAAATAAGTCATTTGTCATAATTTTGCTACATTTATGCAATGCAGTATTGAAACAATATCTTAAATCATCTACTTTAACAGATAACTGGAAACCTCAAATTAGTATATTTTCTTCAGCATACATTAATAAATAGGAATTATTCAGTTACATATGTGTGTACTTGAAATAATAATTTTTAGTTACTAGACTTTGTGCAAGTACTGTTTTTTACTACATACAAAAATGTCTAAAAAATGAATCAGTATTCCTATTTAATAATAACAATACTAAGACTCAAAGTTAAGAAATCTCCCCACTGTAACAGAGCCATTATATGATGGAATGCTGCAAACTCAAAGCTTTCTAGCTTCATGCTCCTCTGGTATTCTGTAGGACTTAGTATCCTATTTTATTTCATATCATTTAAGCTCTGCTTTGCTGCTTAAGCTGACACTACTCTTTAAAACATCCAAATCTCTCGGTTTTCTGCTCTAGGAAATGATTTAAGGATCAAGACTATGGGATCTTAGTTTGGCAGCTACTACCATAGTCATTATTTCCCACCTCTGCCAACCCCAGCACTATAGCTGGCCATGGTAGCTGCTGGAGTGTTGTTGTGGAGGACTGAAGGATTCCAAAGTGCTGACAAGGGAAACAGAAGTTAACCTTTTCATAAGTAATATTCTATCGTTTTCTTTTACATGTGTGGTCAAGGAGCACCGATGATATCAGTGTTCAAAAAAGGAAGATGGATAAAGACATAGTGCTTCTTTCATGCATCCATATGTGGAGGTAGATGATCGAAGTGATCTAGTGGGAAGTTTGCTAATTCAAACAATAAGTTCCTTAATTAAGCTGGAACTTGCTTTTCTCTTCTTTTTACACTGCTAAATGCCCGGATAATTACAAAATTGTATCTCTTTATCCTTAATGTTTTTCTTTGTGTTTTCTTTTATTTTCCTTTCTTTTACCAGAGTACTGCTCAGCTCTGGTTTGTGGTAGTATAGGGGATTGAACCTGGGACTTTGGATCATCAGGCATGAGATGATCTTTGCATAATCATTATGCTATGTACCCTCTCCCTCTTCATCTTCTTGATTGTAGATGAAGAGACTGAAGTCAAAATACCTTACCATTAAAGTAAATTGTTTAGTAACTGGTAATAATCAGTCTACTCTTCCAAATTACTTTAATAATTCACATTATTTTGTCTATACATGTTTAAATTCAAGTTTTTTATGAACAAAATGTAGATAGATATAACAATTGTTCCTTGTTTTGGTAAACAAAAATCCTAAAATAATCACATTTTAAAATTACAAAAAATCATTTAGCTTGATATTTTGCATTAAATGGTGTATATGATTATTTTATCACTGCATTTTAATGATTTAATAAATATTGGTAGCATTCTGGAGAAGTTTCAAATGGCGACCATCTACTGTTCTGAGACAATACTCCAGGAGATAGAGACAAAGGTGGCAGCAATTACAAAAGCTACAGGAATCCACAACTATAGAAACAATTCCTGGAAACATAGAAAGCACACAGGCAGAGGAGAAATAACACAAAAGCACAAAAGAGGAGAAAAAGATACCTAATGGTCTGGATCCCTCCCAAACTGAACTCAGTACCTTTGTTACAAGGTCATAGGACAAGCAGTCCTGAGAACCCTAACCAAAACTAAAACAGCCAAGGTAACATCAGAAATCGTAAGTGCGGGAGTCGGGCTGTAGCACAGCGGGTTAAGTGCAGGTGGCACAAAGCACAAGGACCGGCATAAGGATCCTGGTTCGAGCCCCAGCTCCCCACCTGCAGGGGAGTCGCTTCACAGGCGGTGAAGTAGGTCTGCAAGTGTCTATCTTTCTCTCCTCCTCTCTGTCTTCCCCTCCTCTCTCCATTTCTCTCTGTCCTATCCAACAATGACAACAACAATAATAACTACAACAATAAAAAACAACAAGGGCAACAAAGGGAATAAATAAATAAAATAAAAAAACAACAACAACAAGGGCAACAAAAGGGAAAATAAATAAATATTAAAAAAAAAAAAAGAAATCGTAAGTGCATCTAACAAGCCTTAAGGCTTCTGGACCAGCTCCCCTCCATGCCTGGAAACCCAGTGCCTCTGGCAGACATACCCTGGTGTCCACACATAGCAGAGCCCTCTGCCTGGATTACACAGGCTCCAGCACAGCCATTTCTCCACACAAGCCTTCTAGTGGTGGGAATATCTGCCTCTTCATAACAACCTCTGCCCAGCCAAAAACCTGGCCTCCAAAGGGACCCCCCATATCTGTCAGAGTTTAACTAATTGATGATGTACCCCATCCCAACAACAGTTTAGGTCAACTCAGAATGGAACCCCTTACTGCCCCTTATTCTGTCTGAAGCCTGTTGGCTTCCAAAGAAGTCAACAGAGCCAAACCCAGAACAGATTTGTGCCTTAACCCAAGGGAGGGACTCCAAATTTCTGCATGGCCCTCCCAAAGGCACAGTGGTTGCTGTAGAATCCAGCCCAGCTGCTACCTGGGCCAGCTGACACTGCCCAGCATTCTCTATCACTGTGCTGTACTCCTTGTTTGAAAATTGATAACCTCCAAGGACACCAGCAGAGCCACACCCAGGGAAGACTTGCACTATAACCTTAAGGAGGGGGTACGAAATTTCCTCGTGGCCCCCACCAGAGGCCCAGCTCAACTACATTTTGTGCCAGCCTACACTGTGACTTCAGCCTAGGACTTATATTACCCTGTGTCATGCCTGAGGCCTGCTAGTCCTGGCATAGCCTAGCTGGGACCCAAAACACACTCTGAACACAGGAAGGAACCCCAGAGTTGTCATACTTGGACATAACCATCAGCCCTGGTGGACATTCACAGAGCCACATTCAGAATACATTCACATTGCAATCCATGTGAGGGACCCCATCTACATTTCACTTCCCACCAGAGGTACTTCAGACCTTGTGGACCCCAACCAGACCCCATAGAGGTCAAGCCCCTGACACCAAACATAGGAGGGACCCTTGCTCCCTCTCCTTCCCCACCCCACACCTGCTAGTCCTGGTGGACATCAGCCAAGCCTTGACAAGGCCAGCCTGTATTGGTACCCACAGGCAACAGACAAAATGAGGAGACAAAAAAAAATTCATCACACCTCCGCAACAATAAGTATCAAGGACCAAATGAATTCTACAAAACCTTTAAGAAGAACTACTACCAGTACTTACCAGCATTCCTCAAGCTCTTCCATAATGTCAAAGACACAAGGATTCTCCCTAATGCCTTTTACGAAGCCAACACCACACTAATACCTAACACAGATAGAGATGCATCAAAATAATAAAACTACAGACCAATATCCCTGATGAACATATAGCATATAGCAATACATCAAGAAGATCATGCCCCGTGATCAAGTAGGTTTTATTTCAGGGATGCAAGACTGGTTCAATATATGTGAGTCAATAATTGTGATCCACCATGTCAACAAATGTAAAACCAAAAATCACCTGATTATCTCCATAGATACAAAGAGGCCTTTGACAAGGCCCAACATCTATTCATGATCAAAACATTTTTTTAAAAATGGGGATAGATGGGAAACTCCTCAAACTACCTGAATCTATACACAGCAAACCAATAGCCAACATCATACTCAGTGGTGAAAAATTGAAAGGATTTCTCAATAATCAAGTACAAGGCAGGACTGTCCATTATCATGACTACTATTCAGCATTGTCTTAGAATTCCTAGCCATAGCAATTAGGCAAGAGAAAGGAATAAAGGGATAAAGATTTGAAGAGAAGATGATATGATTGTATATATAAAAGACCTCAAGGAGTACAATAGAAAACTCTTAGATATAATTTAAAAGTATAGTAAAGTGGCAGGCTACAAAGTCAGTACACAAAAATTTATGTCATTCCTCTATGCAGACACCAAATCAGAAGAAGAAAAGATTCAGAAATCAACCCCCTTCTCCACAGCAGCAAAAACAATAAAGTTATCCAGGAAGTGAAGGAATTATATGCTGAAAAATATGAATCACTCTTCAAGTAAATAGAAAGAGATACAAAGAAATGGAAAGACATTATATGTTCACGGATTGGAAGAATTAATACTGTAAAAATAACCATCCTTCTCAGAGCCATCTACAGATTTAATGCCATCCCCATCAAGGTGCCAATGAAGTTCTTTAAGGAAATAGAAGAAAAGTTACAATAATTTATCTGGAACCAAAAAGTCCCCAAGATTGTCAGTGCAATATTAAGAAAAAGGAACAAGACTGGAGGCATTACACTACGTGACCTCAGAGCTACAGTAATCAAAACTGACCGATACTGGACCAAAACAAACACACAGACTGGTGTAATAAAATTGAAGATCAAGAATAGGCCCCCACATCTACAGCCCACTAATTTTTGACAAGGGGTTTCAAACCATTAAATGGTTAGAGTCTTTTTAACAAATGCTTCTGGGAAAATTAGATTGAAACATGCAAGCAGGTGAAGTTGAACTATCACTTATCACCGTGCACAAAATTTTATTTCAAGTGGATCAGGACATGGAAATTAGACCAGAAACTATTAAATACACAGAAGAAGAAAACATTGTTTGGACACTTCATGACCTATGATTCAAAAAAGCCTTGAAGGAATAAAATCAAACAGCAAAGAAGACAAAAGTGAGAATAAACCAATAGGACAATAAAACTTAAGATCTTATGTGCAGCAAAGGGTAACACCCCAACAAACAGAAAGTTCCCTGTAGTATAGGAGGAGATCTTAACACAAAACACACATCCGACAAAGGACTAATAACTAAAATATTTAAAAAGCTCAGTAAACTAAGCTCATAAACTAACCAAAAAAAAAAAAAAAAGGAAAGAAAAGGAAAGAAAAGAAAAGAAAAGAAAAGAAAAGAAAAGAAAAGAAAAGAAAAGAAAAGAAAAGCAGCCCCATTAAAATGGGGCCAGCACATGGGCAGATTTGACTGAGGAAGAGATTCAGAGAGCCAAGATATATGAGAGGTGCTCTCAAAGTCACTGATTATTAGAGAAATGCAAATAAAAACAGCAATGACACTTGATACACCTGTGAGAATGTCATTCATCAGAAAGGACAAAAATGACAAATGTTGGAAAGTATGTGGAGAAAAAGGAACAACTTTGTACTGCTGGTTGGAGTGCAAAATGGCCCAACCATTGCGGAAGCAATCTGGAAATTTATTAGGATACTAGAAATTGATCTACTCTAAGACCCAGAAATTCTTCTCCTGTGGAGTTACCTAAAGGAAACAGAATCACCTTTGTTCAAAGCAGCACAATTTATAATCAGAACCTGGAAGCAACCCAGATGTCCAACATCAGATGAGTGGCTAAAAACAAACAAACAAATAACCTGTGGTATATATATTTCCACAATGGAATACCACTCAGCTGTTAAAATTTATGAAGTTGTCTCCTTTGTATCTTCTTGGATGAAACTTGCAGAGATGATGTTGAATAAGGTAAGCCAAAGAGAGAAGAACAAATATCAAATGATCTCACTTATTAGCAAGACTTCAGCAAGACTTCATAAAACGGTGAAGGAGAGCACAAAGTGACGATGGACTTGACTTGGTATATTGCGTCAAAGCAAAGGATTCAGGGGACAGAGGGTGAGGAAGGAGAGGGAAAAAACTTTGGGGACATGGTATATAATTAAAGTTTATGCATTTGTCAGTAAATCTACTGAAAAGAATTAACCCCCTCAATTATAAATAAACCCTATAAAGCAAAAAAAAAAATATCATTATTGATAGAGCTATTATGAATTAGTTTTAATGGATTATAAGTCATAGATAGCCAGTAGAAATTCTCAGAGATTGTCAGATCTCAGATGAACAGTATTTAATGTGGTATTTGAGTTGAATTATTTAATAGGGAATGTACTTTGCATTTGTGAAACACCTGTTTTAATACCTGCACCAGATAGGCTGGATATGTGCTCTGTTCTCTTATTGTTTCATTCTTAAAGACAAATAAGCAAAATTAATAAACAGTAAGAAAAAATGGTGCATTTCTTACAAAGATTACTAAGGAATAATGACATAACATGTGTAAGCAAATCAAAATGAAAGCATTACAAGGAATAGCTAGTATGTCCCTTTTGGTAATACACTGTCTAATAATTGTTAAACTGATTGCATTTTTGACAACCTTTAACATTATTTCTCAGTAACAGAGGATAATCAAATGATTGCTATAAAGCACTTTATGTTACATACTTTTAACTCTGGACATACTAAAAATCTAAAAATATTTGAAAATAGAATTAAGTTCTATAGCTTTAAGTTTGAAGGGAAAATGTTGCCAGATAAGTGATTTTATTTTCTAAGTTTTGATGTAATATATTTAAATGTAAAATACTTTACAATACTAGCTTTGAAATATTCCAGTCCTACAAGTGATAAAATACTTACCCATTTAAAAACTAGAGAAGATCAAGACTTTTTATCATTTTAATAGGAAAAATAGTTGTGGTGAAAAATTACCTTGACAGGACTGTTTGAAATAAAATATCTTCCTAAGATTGAGATGCTATTATGAGACATAAAACTGTCAAATGCAAATGAACCTCAGTAGCATTCATTGCTTCAGTGACATATTTATCTTAGGAAAACTTGAGATGGGAAATTTATTTTAAAAAATAAGGTCCTTAAACTTAGGTTATTTTATACTCAAAATAAGAGGTGTATTCAGATAATTTAAGAGGGTTTGGAGATCATATTAATTTGCTATTTGAGTAAGCATATTATTTTAGATCTATATAATACTTCTATTTTATCCTGCAAATTATTGATACTATGGATTCCTAGAAAGATTGGGAGAAATAATATTTACATGTCTATATTGTTTTTAGTAAAAATACACTAGAGTTATTGAAGTACAAATGAATTGACAGATCAACTCCTTACATTTTTTATTATTCCCTCACATTTTAACATTACTTTTGATTAGAATAATTTTAGAGAATATAGAATACACAATTAACTTAGCCATATTATTTGCTAAGTGTTTAGTTTGTAAAAATTTCCATATTTGGAATTTGTTGTGGCCATCTATTGATGTTACTTAAATTATCCCTCTAAAATGATTGCTTAAAAAAAGATGAAAGATCAATTTTATTGTGCTTTTTCAGCAGTATTAAATTATAGATGGTGTATTCCTATCAAGCTATATGTTTTTTTTAAGTTTTGAACCATTTTTTTCATCTATAGGCAGTTTTACTCATATATTTAAATTCTTTGCTTACCTTTTATTTCATATGTGGTAACTGTTCTGTTTGTCATGGGGTACCTTTTAAAATTGTTTTATTATATTTATTTATTGGTTAGACAGAAATTGAGAGGGTGGAGGGAGATAGAGAAGGAGAGAGAAAGAGAGGAACCTGCAGCCCTGCTTCACCTCTTATGAAGCTTTCCCCCTGCGGGTAGGCACCAGGGGCTTGAACCTGGGTCCTTGCACATTGTAACATGTGCACTCAGCATGTGTGCCACCACCTGGCCCCTCATGAGGTATCTTTTGAATAAATCTGTTTGTGTCTGCATGGACCGGGAGATTAAAGACGGAACAGGAAGGAAGAAACGATATGTTTCTTCATTTATAAACACATCAATAGGAATCAATTTATTCCGTTTGATTTCTTTCTCTCTTTAACATTTAACTCCTCTCTCTCTCCCTTGATATTTGTTCCCTAATAAAAATTGAAGACTACCTATTTCTATTATACATTCTCTAATTACTTTCTTAAGATTAGTATATGTCAGGAATATGTACTTTGTTTTTTCCTTGTGATATTTTCACTGATGGTGACTTTCTCTTCCTGGCATTGCTTTAGAGCAATTTTACAGGTTTTTTTTTCTTTTGCTTAATTATTTTATTGGGGAAATTATTTACAAGACAGTTGACACAGCTGTACATTTTCACATATCACCATGATAGCTGTAAACATGCCATACCACATAAATTGTCCTTTTCCTCTACCATAATAGATTGTCTCCACTCCCTTCTTTAGCCTCCCCTAGATCCTTCCTTAGAGCCCTTGGATCTGCTACAACAGACCAAATTTTGGGGGCTTGTGGCAGTGGCACATTTGGTTAAGTGCACATATTACCATGCACAAGGATCTAGGTTTCAGCCTCCACTCCCATCTCAAGAGGATGCTTCATGAGTAGTAAAGTAGGTCGGCAGATGTCCATCTTTCTTTCTCCCTCTCTATCCCCCCTCACTTTCACTTTCTCTCTGTCCTATCAAGTATAATAGAAAGGACAAAAGAGAGAAGGAAAGAAAGGAAGGAAGAAGGAAAGAAGGAAGGAAGGAAGGAAGGAAGGAAGGAAGGGAGGGAGGGAGGGAGGGAGGGAGGGAGGGAGGAAGGAAGGAAGGAAGGAAGGAAGGAAGGAAGGAAGGAAGGAAGGAAGGAAGGAAGGAAGGAGAAGAATAGCCACCAGAAGCAGGGGATTGGTGGTGCCAGCAACAAGCCCCATAGATAACCCTGGTGGAAAAAATAAAGAAAGAAATAAATTAGTTGATGAAAAAAAACATTTTGAGGTCATATATAAAGGGTTTGTAATTTGCATATGGAAAATTCAGTATTTTAGAGGGGGTAGATAGTATTTGGTTATGCAAAGAGACTGTCATGCCTAAGACTCCAAAGTTTTTGTTGGGACTCAGGCCAGTAGCTCCATCTTGGTTGCCATCTTGGCTCTACCCCGGATTCCTGCAAATTCTATGCAAGATGAGGCAAAGAAGATAATTTCTTTCCTTTTTATTATTTTTTTTACATAGTCAAGTTTATTGCTGGAGCTCAGTCAATTGCTTCCTTCCTCCCTTCTACCCACACTTACTCCTTGCTTCCTTCTTCCTCCCTCCCTTCCCTCTTTTTGTCCTTCCTCCCTCCCTTTCCTCCTTTTTGTCCTGATAGAAACAGAAAGAAAAAGTGAGGGGGTGGGGAGAGAGACTGAGAGAAAGACAAATACCTTTAATAATGCTTCAATGCTCATGAAACTTCCTCCCTGCAGAGGGGATGGGACTTGAATTTGGGTCCTGGCACATGATAACATGTGCACTGTATAGGGAGCACCACTGCCTAGCACCAATATGTTTTCATTCAATATCTTATTACATGTTTCCCATCTTTCTCTTCTGTTTTGATTCAGCACAATGATGCATATACTCAATTTCCATTGTTTTACTTTTGGGATAATTTCTTAAAATATATCAATTGGTTTACTAAGTATTTCTTTATGTTTGCTTGACCTCTTGGTATATTCAGTCATTCTTTAAGATTTTTATCTCGAGTTAATTTTTATCACTACCAGGTGTTATATGTTTCTCAGAATTCTGGATTTCTTTGTTTCTTGCTAATTTCCACAGTCTTATTTTTTATTCTTCAGGTATATCACACATGGGGCTGGATGGTGGTGCACCTGGTTGAATGTACACATTACAATGCAAAAGGACTTGGGTTCAAGCTCTAGGTGCCCACTCACAAGTAGTGAAGCAGTGCTATAGGTGTTTCTCCCTCTCTATCATCCCCTCCCTCTTGATTTCTCTGTCTTCATCAAAGAAATATTTTAATTAAAAATAAATTTATCATATATAATTACTCAATATCATACCATTCCAATATCTTCCATTTCTAAAACTAATGTATATGGAATAGAGAAATATCTCAATGGAAAAATTGTTTCCATTGCTTTGCACACAACCTAGGTTATTGGAAAGACATGACATTGGAGGGAGCTTTATGTTATGGTTGTCTCTCTCTTTCTCTCTTTCTCTCTTTCTCTCTTTCTTTCTTTCTTTCTTTCTTTCTTTCTTTCTTTCTTTCTTTTCCCCTCTCTCTCTTCCTACTTCTCAACTGTCTACCTATTTATGAAGTGGGTCATCTCCATCAGGAACAACATAGTGGACCCCTTTGAGGGCCCCCATAGGACCCTGTCTTCAATGTGGATCAACAATGGTAGAGAATGTTCCATCCTCAGAAGGGGGGCTGGATAACATACTCTATCTACCTCCTGAAGAAGATGGGTCCTGAAATTGGTGAAACTCAAAATGTTCCTACTGATGATCACAGAAAGCAAGTTCGGACCAAAGGGATGTAGAGGTTACATAGGCTCCTATGCTGAATATGGGCCCCAGATCAAATTGATGGGGTTTACAGTCAACGCTGTTTATACACTTTTCCCATATTTGGGAGCTACTTTCTTCTCTGATCCAGCTTTCTAGCCCAGTTTTTTCTTTCTTATTTTTTTCTTTTTCTAAGTAACCCTCATTTTGGTGTTTATTTCTATCACTGTTCACAGATCTAATTTCTCATCACATATTTGGACATTTGGTATCTTTAGGATAATCCAGTGATAGTACAGAAATGAATATTATTTGCAGTTTCTAATTGTTCTCAGTGGAAGGAGCCTCTATAATTATTGGTATAACATTCTCCTCAAAGTAGAAGTTACATTTGGTATTGAATCTAATCATTTCAAAAGTCCTTATGGACTGTTTTTGAATATTTTTCCTGAACTAAGCACTTTAATAGATTATGTAGGAGTAGACATTTTCCTTTGTACATCATTTATCAGTGCATGATATGTTGCTATGTATGGACTGAAAATGAAGTCTCCTATGGTATAAACTTGGAAGTCCTGTATTTTGGCACACAAAAAAATATTATAAAAATATATCTTTAATACAGATAATGAATTTTCTGATTATTATATTTGGTCTTGTTACAATTGTTATTAAATTAAAAGTTTAACATGAAATCACACATACATAACTATGTTTTATTCTCATATAAAAATAAGTTATATTTCTTATTTAATCTGTCACCTTCTTAGTAATAGCATACCCTCCCCCACAGTGATCAGTTTTATGCTATTCATTTTTCACAGCAGTTACACAGGCTGTATAGGATCACCTTCTTCAATGTACTCCTGACAAGTCCTTATAGCGTAATGTACTATGATAATTTTTATTCTTCTCATCATATCTCATAAAGTCTCTCTAAGCATTATCTCTTTCTTTAGGTATCTCATGCACACATGTTTGTGGTAATCATTAGTGTTTTCTCTCAGCTACTCTAGTCTTATTAATTTTAATTATTGTTACCAGATGAAATTCAAAAAATAAAGTAAAAGAAATATAATGACCAAGTGAATATTTATAATTTATAATGATTCATGAATTAATAATACTCGAGTATATAGCATCAATGGATTGTAAGAATATTTTAATGGACACTATGATCAGCATTTTAAAGGCAACATTATGCTATATTTAGTATATAAATATGATTCTTGAATTTTCAGTAAAAGTTTTAACATTTTAAACATTGATATGATAAAGTTAAAAATTTATTGAACTTGGACAAATTTCCATGGATTTAAGGTTTTTTTTAAATCCTTAAACATGGGGGCAGGTGGTGGCACACCTGTTTAAATACACACACTACAGTGCATAAGGACCCAGGCTCAAGCCCCTGGTCCCACCTGCAGTGGGGAAAGCTTCAGTAGTGGTGAAGCAGAATTGCAGGTGTCTCTCTGTCACTTTTCATCTCTGTCTCCCCTCTCCTCTCAATTTCTCTTTGTCTCTATCCAATAAATAAAAAATAAACAAAATGTTTTTTTAAAAAAACCTCTTGAATTTACAATATATATCACTACAGGTTTAAATATTTAGCAGAATACAGTATTGCCACATAGTTTAATAATTATATTTAAATAAGCTAATAAATTGAATCCTACTACTTTAAAAATACATTATAACTTAATTTATATTTCATACTGGTTTAAATAGCATCTAAAAATGGGTCTCATCCACTCCTTCTAAAATACTTATATATTGTTTTTTAAACCTTTTTGTTTAAATTACATATATATATATATATATATATATATATATATATATATATATCTTCTTTTCATAATATAAATTATTCAGCAGTGGATTGTAATTGGTCCATAAAAATTTAACAAAAGACATAGGTAGTGGGTACTATAACTTGTACAAGTAGTACTACCATTATTTGCCTTGTCTGTCTAGTAACAGTGACAGTTAAAAAGTATCATTTATTGCCTTTACTAGAAAACAGAGAAATTTATAGGGGCCATCATTAATTTACTATTTTGTTATTAATTGTGTTATAAAAATAGTTACGAGTTAATTTAAAAGAAACATATGAATCTAAAAGTCATCAAGACATAAATGTAGGATTGGTGCTCAAAGAGATACTTTCTCCTAGAGTGGATGCTTACAAAAAATAATAATTAGGGAGTTGGGCAGTAGCACAGCGGGTTAAGCGCACATGGCGCAAAGCACAAGGACCGGGGTAAGCATCCTGGTTGGAGCCCCCGGCTCCATACCTGCAAGGAAAGCACTTCTCAGGTGGTGAAGCAGGTCTGCAGGTGTCTATCTTTCTCTCCCCCTCTCTGTCTTCCCCTCCTCTCTCCATTTCCTTCTGCCCTATCCAAAAATGACGACATCAATAACAACAATAATAACCACAACAATAAAATAACAAGGGCAACAAAAGGGAATAAATAAAAATAATAATAATTATAACAGAATATTAAGTGAGAGATGCAAGGGGGGAAATGATAGTTCATGAAAAAAAACTACTACTGACATTATTTTCCTTAATTTATAAAGTCATATCATGCTAAGAAGAAAATTAGTAAGCTGAACTAATTAAGAGCTAAAAGTAATAATAAAAGTAAATAGATAATACCCTTAGTGTGTTAACGATGCTAGAGGCAAGTTTACAGTTTAAAAGATTAGTATAACAGAATTTCTTTTTATGCTCAATGAACAAATCTATTAAGAGCAAAGAAGGTAAGAGTTGGTTTATAATTTCATTGGAAAAAAAGGCCAATCAAAAACTTAATTGGATCCATTTAGAAGAAATAATATAAACCATATATGAAAATGGCAGTAGTAATTTAGAAGGCATTTAAGGATTAATAGAATATATTCTAATATTTTATATCTTAGGGGAACCAATCAGACCTAATTTAGACTTTGAAGACAGAAATTAACAAAATTTGACTAATAAACAAAATCCTGTGATTTTCTTTTCTTTTTAATTTTATTTCTAGAGAGGAAATGTGAAGTCTTTCTGAAGACCATTCAGGGATAAACTGTTGAGCCCAGATGGTTTTTCCATAGAATTATATAAGGGGAAAATGATACTGGAATTCATTCCCCCTTTTATATAAGTTGTTATTGTTTTAGGAGTTTCTTCTGCTTTCCATAAGTGAGACCTATGGAATGATTACTCAAAAGAAATAATGGAGATATATATATATATATTTATTTTAACAAGGCAAACTGTTATTTTAATTTGAGGTTTTTATGACCTAGCTCTGACAAAGTAGAAAAATTAATAGTAGTACACCCAGGTTCATGTTGCATATGAATTATTCATCAGCGAAAGACCAATGTATGAGTTGCTTGAATTATTGATAAATATGTTACTAGTATTACTTTTAAAATACAGTAAACTATCAAATTCCCCTCCTCTCTCCATTTCTGTCTGTCCTATCCAACAACAGTGACATTAATAACAACAATAATAACTACAACAATGGCAGCAAAATGGAAAATAAAAATAAATAAATAAAGTGTGTTGGTCTCTTGCCCTTATCCAGCTTTTGTAGTCCTTACTTTGTCTGACAAGATTAGCCTTGGAGTGATTGAAGGAAGAGAAATGTGAAGTAGGTAAGGAGGGCATCTAGGTCTAAGTAGAATCTATTTGATTGAGTACTTTATGGTGTCTTTTTTAGATCTTTCTACTTGCTTGCTACACTTATTGAGTCACTGCAAACTATTGTGCACTTTTGATTTAAGTATATATTTCCCCCTAATTTATGTGCTCATGTGCTCCATCTCATGGGCTCTGGTCTATATCTAGGTTCTGTGGCTTTGTTAAGAAGTGTGCCACCCAAAATGGAAGTAAGGAGTCCTTGAGCTAAGATAGGAGCTCCGTGCCTGTTTGATGAATCTGCTCCTGCTGGCCATTTTTTCCCCTTTTTTAAAAAATTATTTTTGCTAGGACAGAAAGAATTGAAAGAGGGAGGGGATATAGAAAGGGAGAGAGAAAAATATGTACTTACAGATCTGCTTCATTGCTAGTGAAGCTTCCCTCCTACAGTTGGGGTCCTGGGACTTGAACTCTAGTCCCTGGCCATGGTAACATGTATTCAATGGGTGTGCCACCTACCTGGCCCTGTCCATCAATGCTTCCTGATTTTTATTTATTTATCTTCTTTATTTTTAATTTTACTTTCCAATTTTTAAATAAACTATTCTGAGACTTCTATCTATTATTGAACTTTTATTATTCACCCTTTTGTGACAGAACACTGTTTTTTATTGGTGTCTCTTTTTGATTATTCTTCCACCCTTTTCTCAACCATCCACAATTTATACATATATACAGTATTCTTTTTTCCCATCTGTTAGCTTGAGAAAGATAAACAGAATGGCAGAAAGAGTGAAAGAGACCACAGCACCAAAACTTCCTCCAGTGCAGTGCAATCTTAAACCTAGCTGTGTGCATGGTAAAGCAGCACACTATGTACATGAGCTATTCTACTAGCCCTATAAATCCCCTCTTTTGAGGAAATGAAAAAAACATCCCACTGAATATGGGATTATCTCACTCATGTGTTGGTATGCATGAGACCCCATTTCATTGGTTTAATACCCCCTGCTTAACACTGTATTCTATTTACATAACCACTGTATTCCATTTACATAACCACTGTATTCTATTTACATAACCACTGTATTCTATTTACATAACCACTACAGGGCATTGGTTCAATCCCCACTGGTTCATGATATGTTTTTGCTCCGCCCCCTCTCCTTGTCTCACATTGATTTTCACCAGTCACTTTTCTCTCCACCCTCTCTGCGTTGCATCCTGTTCCCACCCTACTGGGCTAGTATATTTATAAGGACAAGATTGTTGTTTGTAGTTGTTAGTTTAGCTTAACTCATCTTAGATTGTGCTGCGTCCTGCATGAATAAAGAGATACTGCCTACAGCTCAACCATGAGTCCCTGGTCATCTGTTACCCGCCCGTGAAGCCAGCCCGGCGAAAACAACATAGCCCGGCAAAAACAACATATGGCGCTACAACGTGGGACCGGACCTGCGCAACTCCCAGATAAGTGAAGACTTTGCCTACCTATGCACTATGGTCTTATCTTCTACTTATGAAGAGGTTTGCCAAAGCCTCTACTGTTTCATTATGACAGTTTCTCTGTCTCTGGCCTGGCGAAAACAACACTCATGGGCACAACTTCAAACACAAGTGCAGAAAGAGCAAACACAAAGTAAAACTTGGACTGGTTTGCTGTGTTGCACCATTGCAAAAGTCTGGTGAAGGATGACAGAGAGTGGATTGGGTGGAGAGAGGACTTCAAGGTCTTGGTACATGATGGTAGAAAAACAAAGTTGGAGGTGAAAGTATTTTGCAAACACCTGTCCTGTCAACATAAGAAATTGTATCTATGTGCCAACAACTGTACTGTAATCCATTGACCTATGGATATGTACATATATATGAATAAAATATAGGTGTGAAAACTTATGTAAAATTTTGAGTATTAATATTGATAGTAAATATAAAAATCAATTGAAATTAATTCAATTTTATAATACAAGTTTATTTTTATTTCTTTATTGGGAGATTAATGGTTTACAGTCAACAGTAAAATATAGTTTATACATGCATAACATTTCCCAGTTTTCCACATAACAATTAAACCCACACTAGGTCCTCCTCTGCCATCATGTTACAGAACATGAACTGCCCCCCACACTACCACCACCACCCAGAGTCCTTTAACTTGATGAAATATACAACTCCAGTACAAGTTCTGCTTAGCGTTTTCCCTTTTGGTCTTGTTTTAGGGAAAAAGGGGAAAGCTCTTTTGTGTGTGCTTACACAGCTCTAGTGTGCTCTAGCTTCAGAAAGCTTAAGGCTACTAGTTCAGAAAAGCTTTCTAGGGTAGAAGATTTCTCATTAATATACAACAAAGGTAAAAAAAAAAAGTACTCGTTCAGTGATTTTTAATCAGTTTATGACATGGACTGTAAGGCTCCTTCAAAAGGAGATTCTGCTTGACTAATAATATATTAGCAGTAATCCAGTGATCTGTCCATGCATTGAGGATACAATTTATTTTTTTTACTGATCAGTTCTTTTCCTAGTAAAATGAATAGTCAACCTTTGATGGAACTGTCTAACAAAAGAGTTTTGTGGAAGAAATTGACAGACCTTATAGAGTTCACTTTAGTTTGAATGCTAAATTAGAATCCCTTGTATTAGGATTAAAATGGAAAAAAAGAACTGAACTAATTGCATGTCCGAGCAGATATGTCAAATCTAGTTTTTTATAAGCATTGAATTCTGGCATAGTTCATAACTATAGTTAACACATGAGAAGGAAAATGACTCTTAAAGGCTGAAGAAATATTACAAGTACATTTCCATGCTCTGTTCTTTAGGAAATTATCCTTACATTTGCTAGAAATAATTGTGATTCAGTAGCAGTTATTAAGCCCAGGTGTGGCTGTGATGACTTCTGAATATGATAATGATCAGGACTAGCCTACTTCTCATGTTAAGTAAAACCTGAACTGGTTTGGTTTATTGCACCAAAGCAAAGGATCCTGGGAAAGGAGTATAGGGAGAGGGGTTGAAGGATGTGGGTGTGGCTTTCATACCCTGGTACAAGATGATGGAAGAGGATCTAAGTCGGAGGTCAGAACATTTTGCTGATATCTATCTTGGCAAAAGAAAAATTATTCTCATGTGGCCAACAATTGTGCTGTAAACCATTACCCACTAAAAATGAATTAAAATGGAAAAATAAAATTTAAATATTCACTGTATATGGAAATCTTTGTAAATGATTTTTAGCTTTTCTTCACAATACAGGCATAGCTTTAATTTTCTTATATATGTGTGTGAGTATTATATGTATGTAGGTAAAAGGAATTATTATGCATGTACAAACTATTGTGTTTACTGGTGACTCTAAAACATTAATCCCCCAATAAAAATGTTTAAAAAAGAAAAACAAATAAAATTATTGAGCATAATCTGAGGTTATACAAATGAAATTTTTCATTGACATGTATAGTTATATAATTTCTTTAAAGGATACACTAAGTTTCTAGTCTCTATTTCTGGTGAGAGAAAAAGAAAAGAGGAAAAAAGGCCACTATGGGCAGTGGATTTGCTGTATAGACACAGTGCCCTAATAACAAACCTAGTGGCAAAGAAATCAACTATTGATAATACCCCATTTCAACATTTAATTTCTTTTTTTTATATATTTTTATTTTATTTATTTATTCCCTTTTATTGCCCTTGTTGTTTTATTGTTGTAGTTATTGTTGTTGTCGTCGTTGTTGGATAGGACAGAGAGAAACAGAGAGAGGAGGGGAAGACAGAGAGGGGGAGAGAAAGATAGACACCTGCAGACCTGCTTCACCGCCTGTGAAGCGACTCCCCTGCAGGTGGGGAGCCGGGGTTCGAACCGGGATCCTTATGCCAGTCCTTGTGCTTTGCGCCACCTGCGCTTAACCCGCTGCGCTACAGCCCGACTCCCTCAACATTTAATTTCTATCTTGCATTTTTGATAACCACAAGATAGCCAGCAAGTTAAAATATCTACACATATTTTTTAAAAACATTTTTAAACTTTCTGTTTTTAATATTTTATTTATTTTTATAAGACAGAGCAGTGTATATGCCAGAGTGCCAACTCAGCTCTGCCATATGCAGTGTCAGGATGCAACCTAGAGCCCTTTCAGTTTCTGTTATTTTCGTTATTAAAGTCAATTTAGCTACTTAAAAATTATTAAATTACATGATTATTATACTAAGATCACTTACATAAATAAATAAATCTACAAATAAAAGGTATATAACTTAATTATTGTTTCCATTTAAAGTAGCTATAATTTATTGACCTTTTTAAAAAAAAAAAATTCAAAAGGGGCTGGGTGGCAAGGCACCCAGTAGAGCATATGCATTACCTTACTCAAGTATATGGGTTTGAACTCCTGCTCCCCACCTGCATTGGGAAAGCTTCACTGGGAAAGCAGGTCTGTGAGTGTTTATTTATTTATTTATTTATTTATCTATCTATCTATCTATCTATCTCTCACTCACTTCTCAATTTCTATCTTACATATCTAATAATAAAAAGAAAACAATAGAAGTTATCCCCAGAAGCTGTGGTTTATAATGCAGACACCAATCCAGAGTAATAACTCTGGTGGCAATAAAATAAATTTAAAACAAAAATTAGGAGAAATAAACACAAGTAAAATTGTGTGCCCTCAAGTTTTCAACAACTTAATGAAGGACAAAACGTATATGCAGGAAATGATGAAACATGGCAGAATAAGATGAATATTATGATGTCATCCATGTATTTTGGGGATTGTTTTTCTTTTTAAATAGGGACATAGTGGGAGAGAATGCAAAGGCCCATACACAGCATTAGAACTTTCTTCCATGTTGGGGGACCAAGCTCAAACCTATGTCATGCTTCTGTCCAAGTAGTGTATTGTCCAATTAACAAACTGCTGGCCCTTAGCTATTCTTCAAGCCTCCTGTGTTGATTTTTTTAAAAATTTTGCACTAATATCATTTGTAGTAGATTAATTTCTGTAATTCTTCAAAGGAAGAAACCTTGAGGAGATGTTTGTGCCATAGTCACTTTCAGATACATTACTTTGTATGGAGCAGAATTTGTCTACATTAAAAAAAAATCTCCTGAAGTGGTGATTGGAAATGTTTTCCAGCCTTTTAAAGCTGATACTTTTCAGATATTTTGACAGTGAAATAAAACATAATTGTTTCATATGGTGTGTAATCATAAGGAAAATAGTAGCAAATTCAGCTCTCCTGTCCTTGTATCCAGTAGTTTTCTCCATATGCTATTGCTTATTTATGGAGCAATGCTGAGTATGTTTTCTCTTAAAGAGAAGTCTCTGATATTGTAACAGTAATGCATTGCAAATAAAATGATCATGATTACTTTCCTTAGGGAAATGCAACTGCAATTTTCCAGTCAAACTACCTAAGATATATATATTTGAACACTTTTCATTTTCTTACTACACGTAGAGCTGAATGCCACTTTCATAATAATTATGTAATAGATTTGTTATGATTCTGTATATGAGATTCTGTTAAAGTATATGTAAATATGGCCTATAAAACTTTACCTTCCCCATTATTAAGATATTTTATCACTATGTAGTATTTAAAGTGCTGCAGTTCATAATTCTGGGATATAAAAATACTATCTTGTAATTTACCATGTAGAAAGGTGATATTTGGATACTTATGTTAAGATGAACATTGATATAACTTAAACTTTATCAAGAGTTGTATAAAAATATAATTTATTTTTATAAATGTAAATAATGTATATTCTAGTTTGCATGCTATTATATATGTGCATTGCTAACTCTGTTAAAATCTGTAATATCATGGACTTTTAGATAAGTTCACCAATACCTTAAGACAATAATTGCTTCAAAATAACTTAGGTGTTTAATACCAAAGCTGAAACACTCAAATGTAATGATCACTAGAGGGTGTACATCTCCCTAAACATTCTTCTCTGCCCACTTCAGTCTTTGCTTTCATCTTTCTTTAAATAAAATCAAAGTGTAAATTATACTATATTACTCTGCTTCTCCAATCCTTGTGGTTTGCTAAGCACTATCTACAAGAACATAGATGGATTGTGATAATCAAAATAGGCATAACTTGCATGTTTTCATGAGCATGAAATTCTAGGAAGAAAAATAGAAACAAATAATTCCATAAGCAAAGACCAATAGGGAAGGAGGAAGAGGAAGAGGAAGGGGGGGAGAAGGGATTATGGTCCTGGCAAAAACTAGTAAAGTCATGGGCCCTTTGGAATATACCTAAAATAGACTTACTAGCTTTTCCCAAAATGGAGATACCAAATCTTCATCTGCAATATTCTTGCTGTTGGGTTCATGATTAGTCAACAATTTGTTCTGCTTTATATGTTAACTGATTTTAAGCCACCAGGTTCAAGATGCTACCATGATGCCAACCTGATTTCCCTGGGTGGACAACCCCAGCAATGTGTCCTGGAGCCCTGCCTCCCCAGGCCCCTGGCACACTAGGGAAAGAGAGAGACAGACTGGGCGTATGGATCAACCTGTCAATGCCTATGTTCAACAGGAAGCAATTACAGAAGCCAGACCTTCCACCTTCTGCACCCCTTAATGATCCTGGATCCATACTCCCAGAGGGATAAAGATAGGAAAGTTATCGGGAGGGAATGGGATATGGAGTTCTGGTGATGGGAATTGTATGGAATTGTACCCCTCTTATCCTATGGCCTTGTGCATATTTCCATTTTATAAATAAAAATTATACAATTTAATAAAGAGGATAGATAGGAACATCAGAGAAACAGTGAGAGGAAGAGATCAGAATACTAGACTAGTACCTCTTATGCCTGGTATTGAATTGGGAGGCTCCAGCAAATATGCCCAGAAGTCTATCAGTTGAGCTATATTTCTGGTGTCCTGTAGGCTATTTTTATGTAGTGTTGATTATTATTCTATGAAACATAAATTATTTTTATTTAATTGTTTTTAGCTATCTTTTATAATATTTGCAACATCTTAATTAAAATCATGAGGCATATAGAAGTGAGAAAAGGGTCAAGTTCATTTTTATTCTTTAGAAACTATCTGGATATCCTCCCATTAAAAATATTTTAACATGCATTTTGCATTTAATTTAGACAATTTCCCTTATACAGTGAAATTGTTTAGTATATTGATTTTTGACTTCTTTTCAAAACAGGGAGCTGTGTTTCTTTTGGAAAAGTTATGGGGAAATTATTAAGTAACAAACTAATCATGAAATAATTATCTAATAAAACCAGATTTCCATATGAACCTGCCAGGAAGTCTTCAAAATTCATGATTCTTAAATTTTCCCAGTTAAGCATTACACTTACTATGACAAAGTAATGCATTCCAGCATTGGTAAAAGTAGAACTTTTCAGGTGGCACACCTGGTTGAGTGCACACATTACAGTGTACAAGGACCCAGATTCAAGCCCCTAGTCACACCTGCAGGAGGAAAGCTTCAAAAATGGTGAAGCAGGACTGTAGGTGTCTCTCTGCCCATCTCCCTCTCTATCTTCCCCTTCCCTCTCAATTTCTCTCTGTCTCTATCCAATAATAAATAAAATATTTCTTTAAAAAAGTATAACTTTCCTTTTTTATTTTTTAAATCACCTTTATTGACTTATTGAATAGAGACAGCCAGAAATTGGGTTGGAAGGGGGTGACAGTGAGACACTTGTAGCCTTGCTTCACCACCTGCAAAGCTTTCCCTCAGCAGTTGTGCACTGGGGACTTGAACCTGGGTCCTTGTGCATTGTAACATGTACACTCAACCAGGTGTGCCACCACACAGCCCCAAAAGTAGAACTTTACAAATCACATTCCAGGTTTCTTGTAATTAACTAAAGATAAATAAAGTTATTTAAGTGATTCAAAGATTTTTAATTTTCTACTCATAATCTAAATATTTGCTGGAGTAGGAGCAAGTTAAACTATATATATTACTCTGATTATAATACTGAATACTGAAACTGAAGAAATTATATATTTTTCAAAATGTAAGTAAAACATTATCTCTCTCAGAGTAGAATTCTTATCAAAATAATCATATTAGTGCAACTATTAGTTTGTAAAAAAATAATAATAATATGTAATAGAGTTTTATAATCATCATTATCCTACATCCCTCATCCTGAACACAGCGCAGATCTAGTGTTTGTATTATACTATCACTATAAAAATATAGCAGTTCCTGTAAGTTAGAAAAATTGTTGTGAACTTGCAAAAAGTATTGCTGAAAACTTTGGATGGAAATAGTTTGGGAGAATTCAAAGGAACCTAAGCAAAAAGTCAGATGAGTTCCACTTGTCTGAATTAAGTACTGAAGGTCTCTCCAGTTCTATCCTCCCTTTAGGTCGGAGAGAAATGTCCCACTATATCATATTGCATTGCCCAATTAGGTACTTTATCGAGGGTTTGTAGATTTGTATTCTAAAGCATACTGCATCAAACACTACCAAGAGCTGGATAATGGCACATTGTTTTGTTGCAGTTTGGTAAGCTCTATGATCCTAGGTCAATATATACTTTGTATGTTTTCCATTTTGTTTGTTTGAAGAAAAAGTTCTACCACTAAGAGAAATACCAGGGATTAAAATGTTAGCAAAAAATGTTAGCTTAGTAAATGATTCCATAAAGTAAAACTTTTGAATTATAGATTTTGTCTCATTTTATTATGATAAAATTTATTTATTTTATTTTTACTTCTTTTGACATGAAATATCTGAAAGATCAAATGCTTATTTTATTTTGTTAAATTACTGTCTGAGCACCTATTGCATTAGTACTGGAACCTAGGTGTTTGGGATTCATCATTAACTATTAACGTAGTTGTGCTTTGTCACATCAGCTTTACATGGGAATAAATTCTTGGTGTATTTTTGTTTGTTCACATTTTAAGTAGTCTACATTCCATTTGAAGGATGTCTAGGATACAATAAAACAGAGATCTCAGTCTACTTACACATAAACATACACATGCATGTCATATAAGTGGTGTGCTGTAGACAGACTTCACATATCAACTTTTTCCACTTAGTAATTTGCATTTAAGATTTACCCATGTTTTTTCATGAGATGCTAGCTAATTTATATTTATTCTGAGCAATAAAGCATCCTGTGGTTGTCCAGCTATATACATTATAATTAAGGAAGGACTCGGTAGTAACTTTCAGATGTTGAAATTATAACTAAAACACCACAATCATTATGTACAAATTTTTACATGGACATGTTTTTGACTTCTTTGGCAAAATACTAAGGAGTGTAGAAATTGGTAAGAATATGACAGTTTTTTTTAAATATTTATTTTATTTATTTATTCCCTTTTGTTGCCCTTGTTGTTTTATTATTGTAGTTATTATTGTTGTTGTCGTTGTTGGATAGGACAGAGAGAAATGGAGAGAGGAGGGGAAGACAGAGAGGAAGAGAGAAAGATAGACACCTGCAGACCTGCTTCACCGCTTGTGAAGCGACTCCCCTGCAGGTGGGGAGCCGGGGTTCGAACCAGGATCCTTATGCCGGTCCTTGTGCTTTGCCAAAGCCACCTGCGCTTAACCCACTGCGCTACAGCCCGACTCCCAGAATATGACAGTTTTGTGAGAAAACCCTCAGCTGTCATTTTGAGGGGCTATAATATTTTGCATTACCACCAACAAAGTATGATAATTCTTTTTTAATTTCTTTATAAAATAGAAAATATTGACAAAACCATAGGCTAAGAGGGGTAAAATTCCACACATTTCCCACCACCAGAGTTCCATATCTCATCCCCTCCACTGAAAGCTTTCCTATTGTTTATCTCTCTGGGAGTATGAACCCAGGATCATCATGGGGTGCAAAAGGTGAAAAATTGTTTCACATCACTTCGTATTTTCACCATCTTCGTAAGTTTATAGAAGTTAACTCAGCGGGCTGGGCGGTGGTGCACCAGGTTAAGCATACAGAGTACACAGTGCAAAGACCCGAATAAGGTTCTGGGTTTGAGCCCCCAGCTCCCCACCTGCAGAGGTTGTTTCACAAGTGGTGAAGCAGGTCTGAAGGTGTTTCTCTCCTTCTCTATTTGCCTCTTCCCTCTCAGTTTCTCTCTCTCTCCTATCCAATAAAATGAAAAGTGGGCACCAGGAGCAGTGGATTTTAGTACAGACACTGAGTCCCACCCAGTGTTATAACCATGGAGACAACAAAAAAAAAAAAGAAAGAAAGAAAGAAAGAAAAAAGAAAATAGTAACTCATAGTTTTAATTTGATATTCCCTATGGTATATGATGTTGGCATCTTTTCAAATGCCTGTTTTCACTTTGTATATAGTACAACTCCACACAATTCCCACTACCAGAACTCTATATCCCCTCCCCTCCCCTGATAGCTTTCCTATTCTTAAACCCTCTGGGAGTATGGACCCAGGGTCACTGTGGGATGCAGAAAGTGGAAAGGTCTGGCTTCTGTAAATGCTTTCCTGCTGAACATAGGCGTTTACAGGTTGATCCATACTTCCAGACTGCCTCTCTCTCTCTGATAGGACAAAGAAAAATTGAGAGGGAGAGGAGCAGGTGAAACAGAGAGGAGAGAAAGATACCTGCAGCATGACTTTACCACTCATGAATGTTAATTTCCCTCTAACCCCCTCAGGCAGCCACCTGGGCTTGAACCTGGATCTTTGCACATGATGATGTGTGCACTCAACTGGGTGCACCACTGCCTGGTCCCATTTCACACACTTTCTTAATTTAGTATCTTAAGATATTGTAGCCAGAAATTTTGTGAATTAGTATTATCCCTGTCTCAGAGGTAAAGGTATAAGAAAGAACAGAAAGGGAAAACACAAAGTAGAACTTGGACTAAGTTTGGTGTATTGTTCCAAAGTAAAGGACTTGGGGAGTTGGGGAGATTTTAATGTCCTAGTGCGTGATGGTGGAGGAAGACCTAGGCTGGGGATAAGTGTTCTGCAGAAAACTAAGAAATTTTACACATGACCAACATCATTTTTTACTATAAAAATTAGCCCCCAATAAGAATAACTTAAAAAATTTCCAATACCTAGAATATACATATGAGCTTTAGTTTTAAAACTTACTAAACTCTATATGGAAAAGGAATATTCTTAAATATAGCATTCATAGGTTTATCCTTCAAAGTAAATTGTGTCAAATCATGTAGGGATTTCTTTTTTCATTTGGGAGGTTAATGATTTACAGTACAGTTGTCAACACATAGGTACAATTTCCTCTCTCCATGATAGGTGTCTGCTAAACACTCTCACCTCCAACTTAGGTCCTTTTCTATCACCATGTATCAGGACATTTAGGGATTTCTAAAGTCTTTTCTATGATCATATGTTTCCTTACAACAATGTTACTTTTAAAAGAGCTTAAATAATTTCCTATATGCTGAGATATAAACTGAGTATATATGTGTTTGTTATGTAGTCAGGTGTCTGAAGATATCAAAATATTGTTTTTGACTTTGTGCGTCTTTTCTTAAGTCTTATATCGTATTTGAATCTACTGAGGAATGAAAAATTAAACAACTAGAATTACATATGGAGAATGTTGCTATGAATGACATTCATTATCACTATAAGAGAATTTTACACAATTTTGAATTTCAGGTTCCATTTTGCATAGCCCCATGCTTTTCACAGTATCTATAATATATGAGTAACTAGCAGTTAAATATAGTGTTATAAATTGTTGTGTCAATTATCTGAGTATGTCTATAATGTAGTTTCCAAATATGTACTTATACATTTGTGTATAAATATAACTTACTTTTTGCTCAAAGATGATTACTTATCTCCAGTGATAACTTTTATGAAAAGTACCAAAATTTCTGTTGGTCTTCTAGAATTTCTTTATGCCACATTTCAGTATAACTATAAATTCTTACTCTTACTGAAGATGTTAGGATTGGAGGACAATAGTGTTATTTAAAATCTCTCTGTGATATTACTTACTTAGTTACATCATATTGCAAGACTTTATAATGTGGACTAGACATGGATAAAAATGTATTACTTTGTAAGAATGAGTTATCAGAATACAACCCATTATTTTCTGCTGGATTCTTTGATCTAAGACAGTAGCCTTGTAAGATTTCACTTTTGTAACTCTCACCTTCCTTTCATCATGTTCTAAGTGAGGTCTATAATACTGTAGGCACATCAAAGCAAAAATAAAAAGTTAACATACAATAAAAATTACCAAAACACCATTTAAATAAGTCTTCTTTTGAAAATAATGATATATTTCAAGACTTGTATAAAGGAGTAGGAAGAGAAGTCTAATTTGTCTTTATCACTTCAGATACCATGTGTCCTTAGATAATAGTCCATCAAAAGCAAATCCCTTTAAGGAAAGAGATCCTTAAGTGCACCAAAAAATAAGATGTTGATAATGTCCAAAACACTAATTTAAAACATTCATCTTCATTTCTATAAGCAAACAATTTCAAAGCTTTTATTTAGATTGCTTCTTCCTGCCACTAATTCCTATCATGGCATCTGAGTGATAATTTCCCTTGCATTGTTCAGTGGAGTTACTAATTATATCAAGTAAGTGGTCTGTCAGGAAAGCCTGTTTATGATAGAAGCTTGAGATTGTGGGCTCTGTGTACTTATCTTTCTTTATAATAAAGTTACCTAATTTTCATTTGCACTCTGAAATATGCATTTTTATTATTTTTTATTTATTTTTTATTTAAGAAAGGATAAATTAACAAAACCATAGGATAGGAGGGGTACAACTCCACACAATTCCCACCACCCAATCTCCATATCCCATCCCCTCCCCTATTCTCTAATTACCATCTCAGGTGATTCACTTTCTAACAAAGTCCCAAAACCTAGATATACACCAGGTTCTGTGAGAGAGAGCATATGTTCACACGTATCCATAAACTAGTGTAAAATATATACCTGAAAGCAGAAATACACTAGAGTTTGCAGTGAGTACCTCCCCAACATTTCCTCTCCACTATTTCAAGCTTTGGGTCCATGATTGCTCAACAATTTGTTTGGCTTTGTATGTTAACTCTCTTTTCAGCCACCAGGTTCCAGATGCCATCAAGATGCCAGCCAGGCTTCCCTAGACTGAAGACCCCACCAATGTGTCCTGGAGCTCAGCTTCCCCAGAGACCCACCTTACTAGGGAAAGAGAGAAGCAACTGGGAGTATGGACCGACCAGTCAACGTCCATATTCAGCGGGGAAGCAATTACAGAAGCCAGACCTTCTACCTTCTGCAACCCACAATGACCCTGGGTCCATACTCCCAGAGGGATAGAGAATGGGAAAGCTATCAGGGGAGGAAATATGCATTTTTTATATACTAAAAAATCTACATATTTACCACCTACAAATCAACATTTTGTTTCTTGGCAAAAAATGATTATATGGACTTTTTTTAAAAAAACAAAGACAGTGTTTTGATAATGCCTAGACTGAGAATTCTTTCAAAACATAGAAAATTTAGCTAGCAATGAAACTAAGAATATATATATATTCAAAAGTATAAAATAATTAATAATTATCTGGTCAAATCAAATGTTTAAACCTTTCAGCACGATAGTTTTAGAAAATGAGTCCTTTAAAAGGTAGTTAGGGATAGATAATTATAAGGATGAAGCCAATTATGGATGAAGATTTTTGTTTTGAAAGAGAGAAAAAAAAGGAGAGATATCCAGTTAATTGGCATTCTCATATGGTGCTAGGACTTAAACTCTGGTCACATAAATGAATAGCTTCATACCCCACTAGGTAAAGTATATACTGACCTCCTCATGAATGCACTTATACTGCTTATAAGAATTATGAAAGAATTACCTATGCTCTGCTCTCCAACATGCAAAGAAAAAAAGGATAAATCTGGACTCTGCAACTTGGCAGACAATCCTTACTATATCTAATAATGACTGCACTCTGATACGAACTTTTAATTTCTGGAATAATGTGAAATAAAGTTTGGTAACTTACAGCAATATAAACTGAATATGACAGAAAAAAATGGCATATTTTGAATTTATCCTCAAAGAACTCAATGACTGAGTAATTTAAGATAAACTAATAAGGGATTTATTGAAATTATACTTATCAGTTTCTCTAGATCCACCTGTCTACTTGTGTTCTAGAACTATGCAGTTTTTATTAGTGTAGCTCTATAATGCAGTTGGAAATCAGGAAACACAGTACCTTCATTCTTGATCTTTTTCCTCTGGATTTCTTTGGTGAGTCTGGGTTTGTTATTGTTCCAAGTAAACTTTTTTTTATTAGTGATTTAACAATTATTTATAAAATTATGGGATAATATGGGTATAATTACACACTGTTCCCACCACCTAAGTTCTGTGTTCCTGTTCCCTCCATCAGTAACTGTAGAAGGTCCCCCAAAGTCACAGATGTGGGTTGACTATCATTTCTCTATCTGTTTATATTTTGGACCTGCCTTATGAAAGTAAATTTTTCATTTTCATTGAACTCTCGAAACATTTTGACTTCTTTCTTTATTTCCTCTTTGACCCAGTAGTTGTTACGTAGTGTACTGTTGATCTTCCATATTTTTGGACTATTACTAATTTTTGTTGATTGTTAAGTGTTAATTTAATTCCACTATGGTCTGAGAAGATGTTTGGAATGATTTCAATGCTCTTGAATTTGCTGATGCTGTATTTGTGGCCTAACATATGGTCTATCCTTGAGAATGACCCATGTGGACTTGAGTAAAATGTGTATTCTAGTTTCTTGTTATGAATGACTCTGAAAATGTCCAATAGTTCTAGTTTATCTATCTCCTCATTTGCTTCCTTATGTCTTTATTGATTTTCTGCCCAGATGATCTGTCAAGTGGAGAAAGTGGGGCATTGAAGTCCCCTACTATGACTGTGTTGATGTTAGTATATTGCTATAACTCTTTCAGTAGATGTTTGATGTATTTAGATGGCTTCTCATTGGGTGCATAGATATTATAATTGTTAAGTCCTCTTGATTGACTGATATTCTGAGCATTAAGTAATTGTCCATCCCTATCTTTTTAAATTTTATTTATTTTAAAGTCTATCATGTCAGATATTAGAATAGCTGTTCTTGCCCTTTATTGTGGGCCATTGGCTTGTATGATAGTTTTCCATCCTTTCACTTTAAGTCTTTGTTTGTCTTGTTGAGTTAAGTGGGTTTCTTGTAGACAGCATATTGTTGGATTGTGCTTTCTGGTCCATCTTCCTACTCGGTGCCTTTTAATAGGTGAATTAAGACCACTGACACTTATTGATATCAAAGATAAAAGATATTTTAACGTCATTCTTGTAGAGTTTTCTGATCGATAGCATAATTATGGTGGTCTGACTACTTATAGGAGACCTTTCAGAACTTCTTTCAGGGCAGGGTTAGTCATAGTTGATTCTTTCAACTTTTGATTGTCTGAGAAGCTTTTTATGTCTCCATCTAGTCTGAATGACAGTCTAGCAGTGTACAGTAGTCTTGGGTGAAAGCCTTTCTTGTTGAGCACTTGATAGATATCTTGCCATTGTCTTCTGCCCTGTAGTGTTTGTGTGGAGAAATCTGCTGCTAATCTTATGGATTATCCTCTGTGGGTGACACTCTTTTTCTCTTGCAGCTTTCAGGATCCTTTCTTTATCCTTATTCCTTTTCATTCTAAATATGACGTGTCTTGGTGTCTTTAAGTTTGGGTTAATTCTCTGTGCTGCTATTATAAATGGTGTTTTCAGGACTTCATCATCTAATTGATATTTTCATAAAGTAATGACACTGATTTTTGCATAGTACTTTTGTAGTCTGAAATCTTAAAATATAATGTCTGATAATTTTCATCTGTTTTATGCTACATTATTTTGGATTTTCTAACTATACTACCCAACCATAATAGTGAAATTTTACCCTTCTCTTCCAATTAAAATCCCTTTAACTTCCTCTCTTTCCCTAATTGATATGACTGAGACTTTCAAGTACATACTGAATAGTAACATTAATAATAGAGAGCCTTGAAGGTAAAAATTTGGAGTAAGTTGTGATATATGTATGTGCATAATGGAATAATAGTTTTTAAAAATGATGATGTCATCTCCTTTGCTTCATCTTGGATGAAACTTGAAGATATCCTATTAAGTGAGATAAGTTAATTAGGAAAGATGAATACTAGATGATCTTGCTAGTAGGTGGAACTTAAGAAATTATGAGAAAAATGGAAAATATAAGGTGCAAGTTGGACTGAGTATGGTATATTGAACCAAAGCAAAGAACTCTGTGGAAGAAGGAGAGGGGAGTAATGTTGGAGAGCCCATTGGGGTCCTGGTGCATTATGACAAAAAAAGACTGGGTTGAAAATTTTTTGCAGGCATCTATCATAGGGAGTCAAAACTTGTACACTTGTGTCAATAACTGTTCTGTAATTTATTATCACCCCCACATAAAATGATAAATAAAAAATATTTCAGTTTCTCAGCATTGGTTATGATTATGGACATAGTTGTGTTGCATAGAGATATTATTAGAATAGGGAACTTTTCATCAACCACTATTATTTTTAGTTAATAATGAAAGGATGTTGAATCTTGTTTAAAACTTTCTCAGGACCTATTTAAATGATCTTGTGTCTTATTTTCTTTTCTTTTATTTTGATGCTAGTGTTGTTGCTGGGCTTGGCCCTACAATGATTCCATTTTTCTATTATTCCTAGTAGTCAAAATTCCCCCTTTTTTCTTTATGATACAGTGAGAAATAAGAGTAAGGGAGTCAAAAGGCAATTGTGACACACTATCCTCTTCAGGTAGTGACCTGGAGCTTGAGCCATGGTAATGTGTGAGTTCTACAAGTTGCAGCACTACCTGGCCTTGACTGTGAGATTTTTAATTTCCCTGTTGTTGGTAGTGAATTATGACTGATAATTTACATATATTTGTTAAAAAGTATTAATGTTACTTAATCCATGTGACAGGTTTGTTTTGTATTTCAAATACTAACATGCAGAACTTTTTTGTATTATCTTGATTTATTTATTGGATAGAGAGAGCCATAAATTTAGAGGAGAGGGGTCATAGGAAGGGAGAGACAGAGAGGCACTTGCAGCACAGCTTCTCCATTGGCAAAACTTTCCTCCTGCAAGTGGGGATTAGGGGGTCAAACCCGTGTCTTTGTACATTATAACGTGTGCTCAACCAGGTGCTCTACCTCCCATCCCCCAGAAAATCTTCATAACAATATACTGGTATACACATAGTTTTACTAATATAGTATTAGGTGTGGGATTTTGTTCTTTAGAAATATGTGTCTATTCTCATTCATGCAATACTGAGTCATAAAATAGACTTGCTTTGATTATCTATCCATCCTTTTTTAATGACATATAGTCTTTTTCTATAGGTATAACAATATGCTATCATCTTTGGCAATCTTGGTTACATATATACTAAGCGCATTTATTTCACTTAAACAGAAAAATAAAGTTGTATCAGTTATAGAATAAAATGCAAAAAATTAACTTTCTACCTCAAAACCCTTACTTAAATCTACATTGTTGTGCTTTAGTTGTAATGATGATAAAGTAATTAGAGAAACACATTAATAATTGCTTGTTGTGTAATTAATGTATTACATTATGCCAAGGCAGTATCATTAGTAAGCACAAAATTGTTTGCAGTAATTATGAAAATTTTAACGACATTGATTGTCGTTGTGAAACATATGTTAGTTTTCTAAGATTGTGATACTACTTAATTTTACTGAAACTGTGATTGAATGTATATTCACTTACTTTTTTCTTGAGAAATGAATAGAGACTGTTAACCTAAAAATAAAGATCCAAAACCATGAATAAATTTGGATCAACGAGGTCAAATTTGGGGGATACTCATTTAAGTAAAAACTAGAATAGTGTCCCTTAGAAAAATATTAGTTAGTGGTTTCAGAGAAAAAAAAATTGGTTGAGTTAGTAATCAGATCAAGGTCTTTATCGTACCAGTTCTTTCCAACAAAGTATTCACCTTCAGTTGGTTTCTTGGAATGTATGCAGTTTGACCCAGCTCATGTAAACAGTTTCTCTGGTGCCTATCTGAACTCTATTCTAAAATGACTTCATTTATGTCAAAATAGTACAAGACCAATAGATCATGTTTATATTTACTTTATTGGCATTTCTGTAAAATCTCTTTCTCACTTTGTTAATATAATTAGTTGTACAATTTTTCTTTCCATACAGTTATGATTAATAAGTGCCATTGAATTTAAGTATATATATTTTACCAGAGCACTGTTCAGCTCTGGCTTATGGTGGTGCAGGGGATTGAATTTGGGACTTTGGAGCCTCAGGCATGAGAGTCTCTTTGCACAACCATTATGCTAACTACCCCTGCCCTGAATTTAAATATTTTATAACCACTACAGCCATTTAGTTTCTTCTCTGTTTTTGTTATTTTATAGTTAGAGTATGGACACACAAATACACACTCACATGAACTCAAAATGAAATATGTAGTGTGAAATGTTATATGTGTCATTTATGAAATCTTTGATATATTATAAAAATGTATTGCTGGAAATTCCAGGAATATTTTTCTTTTTGAGATTTTTTTTTTTTTTTTTTTTTACCAGAGCACTGCTCAGCTCTGGTTTATGGTGGTGCAGGGGATTGAACCTGGGACTTTGGAGCCTCAGGCATGAGAGTCTCTTTGCATAACCATTATGCTATCTACCCCTGCCCCCAGGAATATTTTTCTAATAAAGTGAAAATTATTGCTGATTATATAGTACATATAATTACAATTTCATTTTTTTTTTTGGGGGGAACGCAATGCCTTTATTGATCAGAGACAACGCATATATATATATATATATATATATATATATATATATATATATATTTTTTTTTTTTTTTTAACTGGAAGTGGCAAGTGGGAAAAGGAAATGGCTAGGAGAGGGGGTAGAGAAAAGTGCACCAAGGTAGAAAGCTTCCATAGCAGCTGTTGCGAAGGTTCTAACCAGTTGGATCAACCAATACCCTGCAGGCAGGGCAGGTCTCAGGCAAAACGATTATTTAAATAGACCACAGTATCAGTATCAGTGATGGAGCAGAGCAGGAGAGCTGTCTGACATCTCCCCCTTTCTTTTTATCTAATGGCCATAGTATCAGGAATGCAGGCTGCTTTGTGAGGCAGGGAGTCTAATAGGACGAGGCACACTTTTGGGGTTACTACTGTCCTTCTTTGCTCAACCTCTTGGTAGAGAAAGAGACTAACCGGATTGACACACGCCTCAGGTTCAAGCTCTGCGGAGTTCAACCACATCTTCACAGTTTCCTGACATCTCCCTCTTTCCAATGTCCATATTTAAGTGGGTCAGTGTCTGTAAAAGACTCCATCTCTGAAAGAGAGATAATAGTGTAGGGGTGAACAGAAACCTGTTGGGCAGAAACCTAAATGATATCATGCAGGCATTTTTAAAAGAACTGGAATAAGACAGAGAGCAATAAGTAGGAAAGCAGCAAGAGCCAATGTGATGTCAAGGGGAGGCCTGGTGAGCAAAAAGGAGCATGTCTTGCCTCAAAGGGTGTTTCCTGCCTCTGGGGGTGTTTCCTGCCTCAAAGGGCATTTCCTGGCTCAAAGGGCATTTCCTGACTCTGGGGGCAGGGTCTGCAGACGAGGAGGGCATTTCCTGCCTCTGGGAACAGGGCCTGCAGGTGGGGGAGCATGGCTTTCCAATTGAGAAGGAGCTATTCTGCGTTGTATAGTTCCAAGACAGTGGCTTCCCATAGAAGAAAAAATTGAGTCAGGAGGATAGAACTAACCACGTGTCTCCATTCTTGGGGACTGCCAAGGTTCTGGAGAAGGTTCTGCAAGTTAGAGTCACCCTTCTCAGCGGGACACATGGGATAGGGAGTTGAATAAGTCCAAGGGGAAATCGTGCATCTCCCAAGCTCTATGATCACAGTCATGAGGGACCAAGTTATGGCCCAGAGCAAAATGTGCCAGAGATAGAAAACCTGTCTCATGAAAAAGAGTAGAGGGTTTAGGAAACCTCTTCATAAGGAGGAAGGTCACCCATGGCAGAGGGGTCTCAGAAAAACAAGAAGAAGGAGAAAAGGAACTGCAGTGCCTTCATAAAACACGAGGCTGCAGAGAGCCAAGGCTGTATACTTATCTGGGGCGCCTTTGTATGTTTGCCACTTGTGTGTGAAGCCGGGGGTAGGTCCCTGTTCAGGCGCCAGAGGCCGGGCAAGCGTTGTGGGTGTTTCTTCCTGAGCACATACTATGCCGGGCTAGCATCGTGGGAAAGAGACCAGGAACTCCTGGCAGAGCAGGAACGCAATCCCTATAATTTTATTTTTTAGAGAACTTGTGTAACATGTCAAACTTACACAGTCACTAAGCTTGTGCTTGGAACTTTGGAAATTTGAAATCTTTTGAAAAAAGACCCTCAGCTTGATTGGTTAGAAATGCAGACGTGGTATTTACTTTTGTGCTTCTACATTGCTGCAACTATTTTCACAGTCGCTGCGAAATCTTTGCTTACTTGGTAGTTATATTAGCAAATGCTTCTCTGAGGATCTTATTTTTCTACTTGCCATCTACATTTTATTTGAGGATTTGGACTATTAGCTTGAACTTTTGTGGGGAAAAAAAGATGGAGGGAAAGGTCGTAGAAATAGAAAATATAATATAATATGCATGCTCTTATTTTATGAATTTGATTTATATGGAAATAAACATGGAACTGACCTCATTAGTAACACTATGTAACTTACCTGCAAATCCTTTGTTAATTAAATCTCAATAATTCTCGCTGAAACATGGTCTTTTGTTACATGTCCTTAGTGGAATATCTGTTTTACTGTTTAACAAGTATATCATCCTATGTACCTTGAGGTCATACATATCTCTGTTAGTCAATAATGACTATTAAAAATATAATTGTAATGATTTCCCTACATCAGACTCTATCTGAGTTCTATAGAAAGCACTTCGGGTCAGATAAAGTCACAATTAATATTTCTTCCTTCATTAGCCAAGAAAATCTGGTTTATAAATTAAAACATTATAATTATACTTTTACAATAGACAATTTTGGTAGGGGGAATAACACCTTATTAAGTTAATCAAGACTTAGAATGAAATCTCCCATTTCCACTAGACATGTATATTAGTTGGTGAGTGTCTGTATACCCCAAAGTTTGATCTGGGTGTTCCTTGAAGGGTGTTTTGCCATGAAGAATCTAGGATTTAGTATTTTTTTAAATTTTGTTTTATTATTATTATTATTAGTAGTAGTAGTATTTGCCACCAGGGTTACTGTTACTGCTGGGGCTTGGTGACTATACTACAAATCCACTGCTCCTATAGGCCATTTTTCCCATTTTGTTGCCCTTGTTGTTGTTATTTTTATTGTTGACATTGCTGTTGTTGCTGCTGGATAGGACAGAGAGAAATCAAGAGAGGAGGGGAAGAGAGAGGGGAGAAAAAGATAGACACCTGCAGACCTGCTTCACTTTCTGTGAAGCAATCCCACTGCAGGTGGGGAGCTGAAGGCTCAGACAGGGATCCTTGCACTGGTCCTTGCTCTTCCTGCCACCCGGGTCCCCGCTTTAGCATTTTGTCCAACAATTAAGGAACTTCTTATTTCACATCAGTATGTATTTTTAAAAATAAATATATAACCCAGACATTTCAGAGGCAATAGGGCAATAAAGGTAAAAATGAAAGAAAGAGGAGAAGACACTCCAATATACTTAAAGATCATCACCAATGTAACACACACACACACACACACACACACACACACACACACACACACACACACACACACCAGCAAAGTTATTTTCTGTTGAGAAAAGGAAAATAAATACTGAATACAGAAAATAAAGACAGAGCCCAGAACTAAAGTGAGTATGAGAGTAAACTTTCAAGTTTAGGACTTTGTTTTTAATTTGAGCTTTCAGTTTTAAGTTTCTTTCAGGTAATAGAAATTATGGTTTAAAATCTATGGTGTTCCCTATTTGTAGTTCCTGGGATAAATTATCTTTTTAAAAAAATATATTTATTTTTTGGACTGGGGAAAATATAGGCTTTATAGAGGAAGCGGGAGTTTCCTGCTATCTTAGGGTTTAAGTAGGCAATAAATAGTTATTGCTGTAATCAAATTATCTCGCAATTGGGTTAACTTTGAAAATCACATTGTTAGGATTTGCTGTATCATACACAACAGCACCATAATTTATGTCATTTGACATTATTTTATATAGCTTTGTTGTATAGTAATATCACTGGTTGCTTCTGTTCTCCCTGGTCTAGGCTGTTAAGAAAGTCAACATTTCCAAGACGCTGCCTATGTGTATTAAAAACGTTTGAGGGGAGTAGGGTTGTAGCACAGCGGGTTAAGCACAGGTGGTGCAAAGTGCAAGGACCAGCTTAAGGATCCCGGTTCTAGACCCTGGCTCCCCACCTGCAGGGGAGTAGCCTCACAGTCAGTGAAGCAGGTCTGCAGGTGTCTTTCTCTCCCCTTCTCTGTCTTCCCTTCCTCTCTCCATTTCTTTCTGTCCTATCCAACAACAACGACATCAATAACAACAACAATAAAACAACAAGGGCAGCAAAAGGGAATAAATAAATAAAATTAAAAAATAAATAGAAAAAAAATTAAAAAATAAAAACGTTTGAGACGGGGGTCGGGCGGTGGTGCAGTGGGTTAAGCGCATGTGGCGAAAAGCGCAGGGACCGGCGTAAGGATCCCGGTTCGAGCCCCCGGCTCCCCACCTGCAGGGGAGTCGCTTCACAGGCGGTGAAGCAGGTCTGCAGGTGTCTATCTTTCTCTCCCCTTCTCTGTCTTCCCCTCCTCTCTCCATTTCTCTCTGTCCTATCCAACAACGAATTGCGTCAACAAGGGCAATAATAATAACCACAACGAAGCTACAACAAGGGCAACAAAAGGGGGGAAAAATGGCCTCCAGGAGCGGTGGATTCATGGTGCAGGCACTGAGCCCAGCAATAACCCTGGAGGGGGAAAAAAATAAATAAAATAAATAAAAAATAAAAACGTTTGAGACATTCAATCAGTTTTCCCTTCTCATATTGAGTAGTGATTTATATGACTACAAGTTAATAGGAGAGTACATAAACACCATTCCCACCACCAAAAGACTGTGTCCCATCCAATCCTCCCCCTTGCCCCCCACCCCAGTGATATTGAACATCCACCCTCACTCTCATAAAGTATACTTTTTAACGCATCTGAAAATAAATGGCTCCTCTCATCATGAGGATAAACCAGAGATGAATTCATTGCTCAGTTCCAGTGAGGAAATATCATTTTAAGCCAACATTCACTTTATAATATGCATGGAAATGATTTGAGCTGATCTCTTACATTATATATGTAAGATCATCAAAATCAGATATAGATATGTGTAGAACTACATATTTAATCTGAGCTGTAGAGTAAGATGTAGAACCGTGCACAATCTGTCTCCATAAACAGATATATAATACTGACATCTAAAAAGACCATAAATAAATCACCAATGAAGTAAAAAGAAAAGATAGTAGCCTGTGGAAATAGGCAAATTTCCTTCAGTGGACTAGGAGTCGCCATGTTGAATGATTTTTTGACTTTTTGTTTCCCAAAAAAAGAAATTAGAAGCTGGAACAGTATCACAAACATTCTTAGTAGATCATTGGCTTTTCAGTGAGAAGAAATCAAGAACAAGGTAAAAGATAAACAAACGGCAGAAATTTGGAAAAAACAAAAGTAGATACACACTCAATGGCATAGACCAATACAAAAGTACACACTCCATAGTAAGGCTAACTCAAGTATGAGCAGCATCCCTGCAGACTCATTTTTTTTTATTTTATTTTATTTTATTTTATTTTATTTTATTTTATCTATTCATTTATGTATATATTTAAGATAGAGACAGAGAGAAATATAGAGGGGGAGGAGAGATAGAGAGGGAAAAAGAGATACCTGCAGCTTGGCTTCACCATTCATGGAAATCCCCCCGCCCTTGCAGGTGGGGACCAGAGGCTTGAACCTGGGTCCTTGTGTATTATAACATGTGCACTCAACCGGGTTTGGCACTGC
This sequence comes from Erinaceus europaeus, assembly GCF_950295315.1. NCBI lineage: Eukaryota > Metazoa > Chordata > Mammalia > Eulipotyphla > Erinaceidae > Erinaceus > Erinaceus europaeus. The sequence continues at coordinate 44,163,314 of NC_080171.1, read as the reverse complement.
CTGACCCTTGCTACTCAGTTTTAGAGATTAAAGCAGTGAGGAAATAGAAGAAGATAATATAAACTTAATATCCACTAGGCATTAACAAAGGAGAAGGGATGTAAGATTATTGTCTACATGCCAATTTTAATTGTACATGCTCCTTATATCATAAGACAGTGGAGAATACTTTGCTCAAAATGTTTTGAGCATTCCAGATTGACTCAAAAGTTGGGGACTAGGTTTCACTATTTTATGAATCTGGTCATTTGAAAAGAACATTGTTAGCAGATTAAAAAATGAAGCTGCTTCAGTTTTCCAGAGCACTACCCCATTAGGGGAAGATAAAAATAGACTGGGGGTATGGATCAGCCTACCACTGTCCAGCGGATAAGCAATTACAAAAGCCAGAACTCCCACCTTCTGCACCCCAAAAGGAATTTTGGACCATAGTCCCAGAGGGATAAATGATAGGAGAAATAGACCTGAGAGCTCTTCACCTCCATCCCACCAGGATCCGAAGCATTTGTCACCAGGAACCTTGTTTTTATACTGTCACTGAAAGGGAACAGAATCTGGAAAACACCAGTGGAATCTAGGCACTTTTTTTTTTCTTATCTGAGAGAGAAAAAGGGAAAAAGGAAAGATACATAGAAATAGTAGTAAGTATAGGGGTGACTTTAAAAGAAAGTGAAAAGGGATAGGGCGAGCACACTGGGTTAAGTGCATGTAAGTATAAAGCTTAAGATTTGGGGTTGCAAACCCTGGTTCCCCACCTGCGGGGGGGGGGTCACTTAACAAGTGAAGCAGGTTTGGGAGTGCTTATCATTCTCTTTCCCTCTCTCTCTATATATATATCTATCTATGTATCTTCCCCTCCTCTCCCAATGTATCTCTATTATATCCAATAAAAACAGTAAAATAAATGGCCACCAGGAGCCGTGGATTCGTACTGGAGGCAAAAAAAAAAAAAAAGGAAGGAAGGAAGGGAGGGAGGGAGGGAGGGAGGAAGGAAGGAAGGAAGGAAGGAAAGAAAGAAAAAAGAAAGGAATTTCCTTCGGGATCCTTCGCGGACCCTCTCCTCAGTCAGACCTGGTCGGCTAACACACTCTGTTGTGCACCAGAGGTGGGGGCTGAAGTCCAGAAGGTCCTGACAAAGAGCAGTAGGGGTAAGCGCACTGAGATCTCTCTCTCTGGAGACCTCAGCAAGAGAAAGAATCAGAGATCACTCAGGATACCATTGCGGGGGATAGTACACTTATTGTGCAGCAGAGCAGAGTTTTTAAAGGGTGGTAGGGAGGAGCAGCTGAGAGGAGAGGTCTGTTAAGGGATACCTTATATGGTCAAGACAGCAAGGGGTAAAGAAATGGTGAGGGTCTTTCCAGTAACCCTTGGGAAAGTGGTTGAGCTAGTTTGGGGAATTAGGAAGTGAAACCTTCAGCTAGCACTGAGGGGATGTGGGTTCCTGCAGGAGGGAGGCTGACAGGGGGACTGGGACCTGTTAGGCAGGTTCCTTCTTGCTCAACCCATAGAGCCGAAAAGCCCCTGGAGAGACTGACAGAAGGCCTGTGCCTCCTGGGCATCCAGGGGTCCTCCCCCCCCCCCACCCCGCCATGGTCGTCCGCACCACACTCGACCTCTGCTTATGCAAGACATGCCTTCAGTTCCAACTCCTTTTTTTTTTTCTGCCTCCAGTATGAAATGAGAAAAAAAAATAGTATAGAATCAGCCTATATCAGTGACCCTGGAAGAACTGCAGTTTCCAATGGAGGGGGTGGAAACATAGAACTCTAGTGATGGGAACTATATGGAACTACAGCCCAATTATCTTATAATTTTGGAAATCAATATTAAATAATTAATAAATTAATTTTTAAAAAAACAATGAACCTACCTTCTGACACAGCAATTTCTCTCCTGGGGATATATACTAAGGAACCAAACACATCCATCCAAAAATGTATGCCTCTACTTATGTTTATAGCGGCACAATTTGTAACAGTCAAAACCTGAAGCCACATAGGTGCAGTATATATACACAAGAGAATACTACTCAGCTAATAAGAGTGTTGAAATCACCTTCTTAATCTCATCTTGGATGAAGATTGAAGAAATCATGGTAAGTGAGATAAACCAGAAAGAGAAGGATGATTATGTTATGATCTCAGTTATGGGCAAATGCTGAGAAACAAGAACAGAAGGGGAAACACCAAGTTGAATTTGGACTGGGTTTGGTGTATTGCATCAAAGTAAAGGACTCAGTAGGGGTGGGGTTTGGGGGGTTCTTTCAGGTGTTGTTGCATGATGATGAGGAGAACCTAGGCTGGGGCTGAGAGTGTTTTGCAGAAAACAAGAGATTTTACACATGTAGCAACAACTGTATTTACTGTAAACCACTACTCTCCCAAATAAAAATATTTTTTAAAGAAGTGAATAAAAATGGCAGGAAAATATTTAAAGCAAGGTTCCTCAGATTCTGAGCAAGGTAATTAATAATCATGATCCTCCTAATTCCCTTCTGGAATATATATTTCATTTTAACTGGAAGACAGGAATGGAGAATGAAAAGACCTGAGATATACATATGACTAATTTTAATGTAGATTTTCTCGTGGTTCCATTTTGGTCATTATGTTTACCTGTCTCTTTCTAAATTTTCAGTTGCTCTGGCTATTTTTCTGATTTTTATAATATAAAAGTAATGTAGTAATCGCTTATTCCTTTGCCTTGTTTAACTGGCATGCCTCACCGACAGAACATATACCAGAATGTGCCAATGTAGAATCCTATGTATAAATATTTTTCAGTGTAAATTTCTTTCAAAAATCAAAGATAAAATGAAGGAGTTAACAGAAAAACCAAAAATTAAGTTTATCACAAATAATCAATAAGCCTTCAATGAATAAAATTCTACATATGAAGTTTAGGTAGAATGAATATTATCCCAGATAGGAATCCTAAGACAGAAATATTTGTGTGAGTAAAAATAATTGTAGACATGGTGATGGTAAAACCAACTAACCAATAGACTCAGACAAACACAGAGTTTTTCTGTTCTCAAATCCTCCCTTCTCCATTCTCCCACTACTACTCATTAGGCAAAGCTTCCCCCTTCTCCTAAACAGTGTAAATAAAATATGTAAAGAGGGCTACATAAGACTACAGTAAGGCATATTTTCTGCTAGAGCAAAGAAATCTGTATAAGCATTTCTTGGGTAAAAATAATTGAGAATGAAATATTTGTTTATTGAATAAAGCCTAATACATTTATTTAGAGAAAAAAATTGAGTGACTAGCATTTTGAAAAATTTGCCCTTGCAATACATAAATGCTTCTGTTAAAATTAAGAACTTTGGCAAAAAAAGCAAACTATAGAGCTTACATAATGGTAATGGTTATAGAATATTGAAATGCATATGAGTTTCACTGATATAATTCTTTAGTAGACAATGGTTGAAATTAAGCAAAATTGCTTTCAAAATAAAACATCCTATTATAGAAAACTAGGATTTATTGCATTTGGAAACTCATGAGTTTTGGAAAAGCTGTGTTATATTTTACTAAAAGGGATTATTATCTACAAATAGTCATTCATGTAGCTTCTGATTTGGCTGTGATCCAGTGATATGATAGACAAAGGAAAAATAGCTTTTCAGTCTCTTTAATTTAGAAAATCAGATTTTTTTAGTTTTATTCTCCTTTCTATTTTCTATGATATGTTTAAAGATGGGGTAAGATTAATTTATCAGAGAAAAAGCAAAGAAATGATCTGTTATCACATCCATCAACTACAGTTTCCTAGAGCACTATATCTTTGCTTCATGAAGAAAAATGCTTTTCACTCCAACATGCTCCTTCTATATCATCTCCAGTGTGATGGTGGATTAAAATGCTGTTTTCCTAACAGTATAGGAATTACAAACGGAAATTGAGTTTAATGTTTGAAACCCCTTTTTTATAACTCTACAAAGGCTATGGAGATTTGTTTATGAGAAGTTCTGATTAAGTATTACCCTGTGGTTTTGTTAATTTTTATTTTTAAAGATGAGTTCTATTATTTAAATAAGAGAGCAGTAGAGATGGGGGGAAAGTGAGAGACTACTCCAATAAATTGCAGCACTATGGGACAAAATGAGAGTCTCAGGCATTCTGTGTTCTACTAGCTAAGCAATTTTCTTTGCCTAAGTTTGTAATTTACATGTTATACGTTGTCACAAAGATGCCATTACCATCATACCATCATTGTATGGCTTACTTATGTAAAAAGAAAGTCTCCAGACTCTTTCACAAGAGGCTCTGGAAAGGCAATCTAGACTATGTATCTTGTAAAGTGCATTATCAAAATTCCCTGAGGAAATATTTTAAATTGTAAATTTCTTAGCAATATCCTTATATCAAATACTCTTTTTTTTTAATTGGAGATTATCTGAAAAGTTGCACTTTTCCAATTCCACCCCTCCTGGGGGTTTATTTATTTTATTCAGATAGAAGGTAAGAGGCAGAAAATCAGAGGAGAGATGCCACAGCATTGCATTACCTCTCATGAAGCTTCCTCTTTTGTATGGTGTTCTCATTTGGTAGCTAGGTATTTGTACCAGCCTCTTTATGCATTATAAATTGTGTACTCTACAAGGTGAACTATTGAGCTGTCAGAAAAGTCATGATATATATATATATTTTTTGCATAGAATGGCATGAAAAAAAATGATGGCTTTCTAACAACACACTATTTCCTAACCCCTTCAGGTAAAAACAAACAAGAAATCAACTATCTCTTATATGAGAAAACCCACAGTTTAGTGAGTTTCTGTAAATTTAATGCATTCAGACGTTCAGAACTAATATTCTTTTTTATTTTATTTATTTATGAAATTAAAAATATAAAATCAATATTCTAAAGGCAATTTGTTCTAGAGGTAAATAATGGACTTTAAATTTTCAAATATTCAGATATTGTCCTGTTTGCAAACTCTAGCATATCCTTATGCCCTTGTGTGTTCCATTTCGGTGTAATACGGAGCTCGTGCCTCAAAAATGCTTGTTCCCACCTAATTATTGGGAGGTTTCACTTGTGAATCAAGCCAATCATTTGATTATATAGGTGGAAAACGCACAAGTAGTTTCTTTTTAAATTGATAGCATAAGTCCTCTGTCTACATTTCCCATAATACTCCATCATTCAGAGGCATTACAATTATAGTACTTAAAGGAGTTTTTATAATCTTATAATTTTATTGGGAGGAGGGTTAATGATTTACAATACTGTTCTGAACACTTGGGTACAATTTCTCATCTCCCTGTGATAGGATCTACAAAATATACCCACCCTCCAATTTAGGTCCTTTTCTTTCTTCTAATTTTTAATGGTAAGATGAATGGTTTACAGTAAAGATTAAATACAGTAGTTGGTACATGTGCATCATTTCTCTGTTTTCTGAATAACACTCTTAACTCCCCACCTAGGTTGTCCACCATCGTGCTCCAAGACCTGAGCCCTCCTCTACCCAGAGTCCTTTACCTTGGTGCAATATACCAAGTCCAGTCCAAGTTTCACTTTATGTTTCCCTTTCTGTCCTTTTTTTTTAGGTTTCTTTCTTTTTTAATTTAATCTATTTATAAAATAAAAAATAGAAAATATCGACAAAACCATAGGATAAGAGAGGTAAAATTCCACTCATTTCCCACCACCAGAGTTCCATATCCCATCCCCTCCATTGGAAGCTTTACTATTCTTTATCCCTGTGGGAGTATGGACCAAAATTCTACCTCTAAGTTAGTTTATATACTATTCACACTTCATTTGATTTACATCACTTAGCTTCCTTCCTTCAAGTTTCATCCAAGAGGAGACAAAGGAGATAACTTCACCATTCTTAACAGCTGAATAATATTCTGTTGTGGTTATATACCATAACTTTCTTAGCCTCTCATCTGTTGTTGGGTATATCCTGTGAAGAGGAATTGCCAAGTAAATAGGGTAGGTACATTTGTAGCATTTTGAGAAATCATCAGACTGTATTCCATAGGGGTTGGACCCATTTGCATTTCTTCCAGCAGTGTAACAGTTTTTCTTTTCCCCATATTCTCCTCAACCTTTGTTATTCTTCTATCATCCTTTTTAATGTGTAACTTTCTCACAGATATAAAGTGGAACCTCAATGTTGTCTTTATTTGCATTTTTTTCTGATTATCAGTGACTTTGAGTATCTTTTTCCTATGTCTGTTGGTCTTTTGTGTCTATCCTTTGGTGAAGATATCCTCTACCCATCTATTGGATGGGATTGCTTGGTGTTCTTGTTGTTTTTGTTTGTTTTGTCTTTTTGTCTGTTTTTTTCTTTTTCTTTTTTTTTTTTTTTCTGAGTTTGGTGAGCTCTTTGTTTATTTTGCTTCTTTTTCCTTTGACTTGTGGCAGGTAAAGGTCTTCTCCCATTCTTTAAGGAATCACTCTGTTTTGCTGGTGGTTTCTTTTGTTGTGCAGAAGCTTTTCAGGTTGATTCAGTCCTGTTGGGCTCTTTTTGTTTTCCTTACAATCGGATTTGAGTCGCCAAAGATATTTTTAAAAAATTACATTGAAAAGAGTTCTGACAATGTCTTCATATAAATATTTGATGGGTTCTAATCAAACATCCTATTTTTTAAAATTATTATTATTTTATTTATAAAAAGGAAGCATTGACAAAGCCATAGTATAAGAGGGGTACAACTACACACAGTTCCCACCATCAGAACTCTGTAATAGTGCAGATGAAGAGTTGTAGCGGGGGGGGGGGGGGTCCTCCATTTTGTAGATTGCTAATAGACATATTTTAGTTAAATTTCAAAGGGCCTGTGGCTATACTAGTTTTTTTTCCCCTGAATCTGAAATCTGATATGCAGGTGGATCCAAGTTATTGTCTGGGTAGATGATGTCATGGAAAAAGGACCAGAAAGCTGGATCAGGGAAGAGTGTAGCTCCCTAATATGGGAAAGGGGTAAAAATATTGTTGACTGTAAACCCCATCGATTTGAAACACCCAAATTTTTAATCCATTGGGAGTTGTTGTTTTTTTTTTAATTGTGGTGAAATGTAGTGATCCACTTTTGTCTTCTGCATGTTTCAACATTTTAATGATTGAAGGTCATTGTCATAATAATATGATGCCCAGCTACCTCACATGTAAAATGGAAATAAATAATACCTATCTTACAATTTTATGTCTAGGATTCAATAAGCAAACACTGACTATGTTTTCTGTCTTGAGTTGTTTTACACATTGTGCTTATTGCTTATATTGGTGGTGATAATGATTGTGTGTGTGTGTGTAGAACTCATACTTATCTGACTGCCTAGAAATGTGCTTTTTACTTTTATATAGTAAAATCTACCATTTCTAATGTGAGGTTGAGTAATTCATTTTCCCATCTTTTTCTACTGTTGACCTGCTTAGAAAAAGTTTATGGTAACTTAATGCCCCCCCCTTTTTTCTGAAATGCTAGGAAAAGATTTGAGCCTATCCTGTCACTTACACAACTAATTAAACCATTACATGCTGCAATTACAATTAAAGATTTTCAGCTGATGAAAGGCATGTTCACTGCATTCTCATTACCTGATATTTCCTTGCCAACACTCAAGAGTATCATGATTTTGATGAAATGAAAACAACTCAAGGAGCTATATTTGCTCAGTAACATCAAAAGAACAGCTCAGGGAGCCTATTGCAATTCCCTTTTGCCCCATTGCATTTCTCCACCAAGCTATTTAAAGATATAGCTTTTGTTATTACCCCAAAGAACTTGGTGACTGCCAAAATCATTAGTAATTTCTGCTGATCCAGCATTGTCTATGTGAAGCATCCCAAACTGTTTGGCATGTAGAGCTATTTTGGCAGCTAGCCAGTTGGACTTGGTCTTGTGTTGACTCAGACCAAATCAGTCAATTCAAATCACTTAGTGTGAGGGATGCCTGGCATATAATGTGCTTGCCTTACGTATCTATTATTTACAATAGCCTCTTGAGTAATAGCAGAATCAGATTGATGGCTGAATTTAAAGGAGATTCCTTCAAGAGTCTCTTCTTTCTCCTTTTCAATTATGATGCCTTGAATCACCCTTTAAAGTGTACTACTGTCCAGTCCTCTGAATAAGCTATTTTACTTTATTTATTTTGATATTTTTATTATCAATAATTTGTTGCAAGATTGTAAGATTACAATGTATATAGTTCCACACTACACCCTGTACTCTGACAAAATTTTGTGTCACCACTCTCCTACCTCACAAAGATAATCACCAAAGGTCTTATAAGTCTTGCTTGCTTCTGCATTGTTTGGATATTTTGGCAAGTTTATGTAAATAAGATCTCTAGATTCTACATATTAGTAAAAAAATCTGGTAGTTGTCTTTCATCTCTTTATTTACTTCACTAAGAATAAACACCTCCATTTCCATTCATTTTACCCCAGAGGACACAATTTGATTATAGAGTAGTATTCTTAGGCATAGTGACGACTTCCTGTTCCAACCAAATAAAATGTACAAGAGGCTTCAGTCATGGTAGTAAATAGAAATGGAGGCAGGGAGATAGCATAATTGATATGTAAAAAGACATTTATTTCTGAGGATTCAAATCAGAGGTTCAATCCCTGGAACCACCATAATCCAAATATGAGCAGTGTTTTGGCTAAAAGAAGAAGAAGAAGGGAAAGCAGAAGGAGAAGGAGAAGAAGAATAGCAAAAGATCTGGATTTGTGGGGAAAGCAGTATGCAGGCATGTGTCACAGAAACTTTAGACAACTAGTATATTATAAGTCATTGCTTACCTAATAAAGCCAAATTATTTTTAATTTTTTATTTATAAAAAAATAAACATTGAAAAAAGCCATAGGATAAAAGGGGTACAACTACACACAATTCCCACCACCAGACCTCCATATCCCATCCCCTCACCTGATAGCTGTCCTGTTCATTAACCCTCTGGGAATATGGACCCAAGATCATTGTGGGATGCAGAAGGTTGAAGGTCTGGCATCTGTAATTGCTTGCTCACTGAGCATGGGCATTGACAGGTCAGCCCATACTCCCAGCCTGTCTCTCTCTTTCCTTAGTGGAGAAGGGCTCTGGGGAAGTGGAGCTCCAGGTCACATTGGTGGGGTTGTCTGCCCAGGGAAGTCTGGTCAGCATCCTGCTAGCATCTGGAACCTGGTGGCTGGAAAGAGAGTTAACATACAGAGACAAACAAATTGTTGAATAATCATGGGCCTAAAGGCTGGAATAGTGCAGATGAAGTGTGTGTGGGGGGGGCTCCATTTTGTATTTTAGTTATATTTCAAAGGGCCTGTAGCTATACTAGTGGTTTTTTCTTTTCTTTTTTTTCTTTCTTTTTTTTAAAGTTTTTTTTTTAATATTTATTTTATTTATTTATTTCCTTTTATTGCCCTTGTTGTTTTATTGTTGTAGTTATTATTGTTGTTGTCATTGTTGGATAGGACAGAAAGAAATGGAGAGAGGAGGGGAAGACAGAGAGGAGGAGAGAAAGATAGACACCTGCAGACCTGCTTCACCGCCTGTGAAGCGACTCCCCTGCAGGTGGGGAGCCGGGGTTCGAACCGGGATCCTTATGCCAGTCCTTGTGCTTTGCGCCACCTGCGCTTAACCCGCTGCGCTACAGCCCGACTCCCTCTTTTTCTTTCTTTTTTTCTTTTTTTTTTTTTGCCTGCACCTGAAATCTGATATGCAGGTGGATCCTAATTATTATCTGTAGAGATGATGTCATGACTTGGAAAAGGACCAGAAAGTTGAATCAGAGGAGACAGTAGCTCCTTAATATGGGAAAGGGTTATAAATATTGTTGACTGTAAACCCCATTGATTTGATGTGATCTAGGGCCCATATTCAGCTTCGGAGCCTGTGTGACCTCTGCATCCCTCTAGATCTGAGCTCACATTCTACGGTCATGAGTAGGAACATTCCATGCTACCCCAATATCGACCCATCTTCCTCAGGTGTAGCATAGAGTATGTTGTCCATCCTCCCTTCAGGATGGAAAATTATCTACCATTGTTGATCCAAATTGAGGGCAAGGTCCTATGGGGGCCCATAAAGGGGTCTATTTTGTTGTTTCTGATAGAAATGACCGGTAACAGTGGAGAGAGGGATTTATTCAAGTATTAGGCCCATTAAGTCTGTTTGGGAATCTCAGGACTTCCTGATTAGGACTCCAGATGGTGGAATGGCCTCATAGTGACTAAAGAGTCATCGTTAAAGTATACCAGTCTCTTTCCCTTGTTCAGCTTTCGCAGTCCTTGCTTTGATAAGGTTAGCTTTGGAGTGAGTGAGAGAACTGTAATAGGAAGTAGGTGAGGTGGCTATCTAAGTCTAAGTGGACACTATTTTGTTATGAACTTGATACTGACTCACTACAGACTATCGTGTATTTTTGCTTTCAGGTATATATATTGCCTTAATTTATGGAAACGTGAATATATGCTCTATCTTAGGGACCTGGTCTATATCTAGGTTTTTGGAACTTTCTCTATTCCCATTTTTTGTAGTGTTTTGAGCATGAATGGGTGTTGGATTTAGTCAAAGGCTTTCTCTGCATCTATTGAGATAATCATGTGGTTTTTGGCTTTGCTTTTATTGATGTGGTGGGTTTTGGGACTTTGTTAGGAAGTGAACCTCCTAGAATGGAATTAGAAAATACCATGAAAGGAAAGGTCTCACCCGAATGATGAGGGTGAAGGTTTAGCAATCCATGCCTGATGTTTCTGTACATAGTCTGAGGTGAAGCATGCTGGTACTAGTTTGAGATGTTACTTGTTTCATTGATCAGGTTACAATCGGCAGATGCAATATCGTTTGGTATGAATTGAGAGAAGCATGTAGGGAAGTGAGCCCCACCCCAGAGGTTCCAAGATTGGGGGAAACATAGGCTCTATAAAGGAAGCAGGAGATTCCTGTTGTCTTAGGGCTTAAGAAGACCAAAGATAGTTATTGGAATAATCACATTGTTTAGCAATTGGGTTAATTTTGAAAAATCCCTTTTTTTAGGGAGAACAAAAGCAACCGGTGGCATAGCTATATGCAAATAATGTCAAAGGATATAAAATATGGTGATGGTGTGTATGATACAGCCAAATATTTTTAAAATATTTATTCCCTTTTGTTGCCCTTGTTGTTTTATTATTGTAGTTATTATTATTGTTGATGTTGTCATTGTTGGATAGGACAGAGAGAAATGGAGAGAGGAGGGGCAATAGAGAGAAGGAAAGAAAGATAGACACCTGCAGACCTGCTTCACCTCTTGTGAAGTGACTCCCTGCCAGTGGGGAGCTGGTGGCTCGAACAGGCATCCTTAGGCCGGTCCTTGTGCTTTGCGCCACCTGCGCTTAACCCACTGTGCTACCGCCCGACTCCCAATAAAGCCAAATATTGTGAAACAAACAGAAAAGCAGAAGGTACAATTTAGATTAAAAATATATATTGCTATTAGACCCCATGCTCTCTCAGTTCTTTTCACTGCTTATAGACAGACTTTCTTAACTAAATTTATAAAGTAATTTTATATGCCCTAGTATCTCACAGTGATTAAGCTTCAAAATTTGAACAGTAGTAGAAAAGTTTATATCCCATGTCAATTATTATATTCAGATTATATTCATGCCGCTATGTTCACCATTCTGAAGAAAGGAATGGGTTGCTCTGACTTATTTTAATGATCACCACATGTCTATCTTTGGATGAAGCTTGATTTATACATGATCATGCCACATGAACAAAAATTTTGGTGTGACTCTTTAAGAAGTGAGAAAATGGGCTGGTAAGGTTGCATAATGGTTATGCAAAAATCCTTTCCTGCTTGAGGCACCTTCTTCTTCTTCTTCTTCTTCTAGCGTTTGCCCTTCTTCCGTAGCCAGTCAACAAAAAAGTGGCACAAGCCAAACAGGATTAGTACTGGATGATCTCACTCACAAATGGAACCTAAGACAAAGATAGTAAGGGAACACACAAATGAAACTTGGCAGGGTGTGGGATAATGTGCAAAGGACTCTGACAAAAGAGGGAAAGGATTAGGATGAAGGGCCTAGGGTTCCTGGTGTATGTTAGTGGAAAAGGACCAAGGTTGAAGGAGATGATGGTTTGTATATACCTACCATGGGGAGATAAGAAGTTGAACTTGTGTCAGCTGCTCTGTAGATCACTAATACCCTTCCTCAATAAAGTGGGGAAAAATAAAGAAGAAACATGCAGATATACCAAGAGAAAAGAAAACAAACTGCATAAGTACATTTGTCTTTATAGTAAGACAAAATGCACCTTTTTGGTAAAGTCTGTGCCTTGCCATCAAGTTTGAGCCCCAGCACTTTATGCAAAGTCCTGTGGTGCCAAAAGAAACTGGTGCTATGTTTTCTTTACTCTATTTCTGAATGGAAAAAAAAATGGTCTAGAATGGTGACATCACACATATATGAGTCCTTATCTACAAATACGAAATTAAACCTCTTTTACAGACTACTAGGGTTAATCTTGATACTGATTCCTCATATTCTGTAGAACCAACCCATTCAATTTTCTCTAAAGCCATTTAATTATTGGAAAAAAATGATGATATTCTGTCTTTAAACTCTAGTAAATCTGCTGTGAATAATGCCTGAAATTATACAAGAATTAGTTAATAGAATACTGAAAAGGTGAAATACCAAATATACTTAACCCCAGAATTTGGTATAATTTATTTTCTTTAAGAGCTTCACACAAATATATAGTATTGTTTATAACTTATTATTCTCTATAAGTTGACAACAAGGATTTATAATTAATATTTAATTATAATTATCTGGTCATAGAATGAAATATCATTGCCGTTATTTTAGAGGGGCAGAGATAAATAGAATCAGTTCAAAAGGAATTTATCAAGGTCAAACTATGCCTTTGGAAATAATTGATCCCATGGATAATACAAGCAGGCAAACATTAGATGGGAAAAGTCAGTTTCCCCAAATTTTTAATATTCATCTACTTATTTAATAATTCTAAAGATACTTAATGAGCACACACTTAGTATAAATCATTGAGTTAAAAATTAATGTTAAAGCAATAAGTAGCACTGTCAAGAAAATAGCTCAGTGATAGATTGTATAACTTATACCCATGAGGCTCCTTATTTTATCCATAGTACCACATGGTACCAGAGTAGTGTTCTGGTCGGTCTCTCTCTCTCTCTTTGTCTCTCTCTCTGTCTCTCTCTTCCTCTTATATAAATCTACTTACCTTATATGAATTTAGCAATGCAAATAAAATTTTTAAAAAGGTAAGTAATGAGTAAAACAGTTGTGGAGCTAACAATCTAAGATTGAGGCATATTATAGAGTTAAGCTGCTTTAATCTGTAGACTTCAAGCTGAAGTTGTTTAGTAATTAGAAAATATTAGTACAGATCTAGAAAAATATTAGGCATTAAATGATTAGAAGCTTCAATAACATCACTATATAATCATAGTTTATCTCCTTGTCACCTATAATACTGTCTTCATCCTACTGTACTTTCCAGTCTTATATACAGAAGTAAAATGTCCAAAAAATAATTTGTCTCTACAATAGAAATGATGATAAGAATCCCCTCAGATCTATTATTATATTTTGCTTATATGTATCATTGGAAAAGAGGAAAAAACTACTATGAGTGACCCATTAGATATGATTTTATATTGATGAGGAAAGTCAACCAAAATGTCATCTATAGACATTGAGTAATTTTCAAAAATAAAAAATAGCTAATATGAAGCATTTCTATATACACACTATGTTAAAATTTCTACTAAGGAAATATGGATCCTATGATTTTTCCTAAGCAAACTTAAATATACACAGAGAAAATAAGTAGTTTTTGAATGAAAAAGGAGATGGCAGAATTTTTTGACGTTGAGAGAATGTGTGAAAAATATTCTGTGACTAGACAATGAAGAATAGTGGGATGATTGACAGTCATAGAAATATCACTCTTTCTACTCTAATGGGATCAGAATGAAGGAGGGGAGAAAAATGAGACTTTTTCCAGGTCAAATGTGATAATACCTTGACTTGGGTAGTGGTGTGAAAACACAGAGAAGTGGTCTGAGATATCTATTTAAAGGGAAGGCATGATGGAACGTGAATTGGATTAGATATGATTTAAGAAGTGTTTCAGGGGGTTCAGAAATTGATGCTATCAACAATGATTTTTGACTATCAGACTTGAAGTAACTTGAGTTAAGAATGCTAGACTGTACAGTAAGAAGTATTAGAGTATCCAAAAAAAAAAAGACAATCATAGACTAACAAATTACAGAAGCATTAGTGTTCCTTAAGTATGTCAATGACTCCAAAGCATGACAAATATCCTAAGCAATATCTCATGGTTCCAAAAATTTAATAATTTTGGAAGAATAATACATATTGGTCCAAGTGAAATCATTCTGTAGCCACATAGGAATTGTTTCTATAAAGTGAAAGACATTAGAATTAAGTTGAGAATGCTCAATATTAGAGATATGGACTAGCTTAAGATACCATTAGTTGAAGATAACTTTCATAGTATTCACAACGTATTGTAGTTGGATAGGATTATTCATTAGCAACTTGCTAGAAGGAAGAAAAGTAACCACACAGTGAATCTAATTTTCATGGCTCTAAGTTGCATGAATCTCTCATTATCTGTCAGAAAACGAGAGATATAGACTATGTTTGATATATCCTAAAAAAATTTAACAATGTGTCTTCTTGTTCAGATATGAAATAACATTTGCTCAATATATTGTTAAACATCAAATACTATTTAATCCATCCATTCACCTGTGTTTCATATTTCCTGATTTAGTTTTAAATCTCCTCTTTTCATCCTGGACTTACACTATCTTAGCTCTCTAACTGGCTATCTTACAATATAACTTACAATGTAGTTGACACTTTAATAGAACAGGTATTTAACGTAAAAGTAACTTGTAATACCCACTCTGTGGAAATTGGTACTTAGAGTTCCTATTAGCACAGTAGGAAGTTATAGACTTCACTCTCTATCCATACAAATGAGAGTGTCAGGGCAGTATGCACAGAAATGCAGCCTTAAAAATCATTATTTTTGAGCTTTGAGAATTGGCTGTATTAGGGATTCTATAGCTTGACTAGATGGAAACCACTGCTGTGAAATATATCATATTAATATTTATTCACATTTTGGTGGTTGATTTATAGAATATGAATTTTATATGTAAAAGGTATGACCAGAATGGCCAATCATGTATTATTTAGTAATTATCAAATTTATTATTAAAATAGTCATAGTAGAAACACACTCATTTGAAGTAACAAATCATTGATTATAATTAATATTTTTGCTATCATTCATTCCACCTATTGCTTAAACTCTGGTTTTAAAAAGATAATTCTGGATTTCAAATCAATGGTACATTACTCTATTAGCCATTTCCTGTGACATAAAAGGTACGTAAAGACATTAAGACAAGGACAACTATATGAAATTTTCATAGTCAAAAAGTATGTCTTATTTTTGTGCTGGAATCATATTAAATCCTAGACATATTTTGTCCCCACTTTCCTTTATTTATTTTTAATTAGTGATTTAATAATGATTGACAAGATTGTGGGATAAGAGAGGTACGATTCCATATAATTCCTTCCAGAGTTCCATGTGTCTCATCCTCTCCACTGGAAGCTTCCTGTTATTTATCCTTCTGTAAGTATGGACCAAAGATCTTTATGGGAAGCAGAAGGTGGGAGGTCTGGCTTCTGTAATTGTTTCTCCACTGAACATGGGCATTAGCAGGTAGATCGTCTGCCCAGGGAAGTCAGGTTGGCGTAATGGTAGTAACTGCAACTTGGTGACTGAAAAGCATTACCATAAAAACAAAACAAATTGTTTAATAATCAGGAACCTAAAGGTAAGAATATAGCAGATGAGACTTGGGGTCTTCATGTTGGAAGAATCTAGGAAGTCTATTTCAGGTATATTCCAAGGGGCCTGTAACTTTACTAATTTTTGCCTGAGCCCAACAGTTAACATGTGTCATTCGGTGCCGCAGAGAAGGGAGAGAGGAGGTCCGGAGTGAAGAGGGAACACAAATCGTTATTTGCGTTGGCACCTCAGAGTTGGGTGCGAGAGAAGCAGTTTGGGCCACGTGGAGGTAGCGAAAATGGCCGCCTCACGCAGTAACCTTTCCTGCCTCATGCAGTAACCTTTCCTGCGTCTAAACACCGAAGTGAAGAAGCCAGCAAGAGAGAGAGGTGTGGAAGAAGAAGGCCTTTTATAGGAGTAGCTTTCACGAGAATGGGAAGGGGGAGGAGTAACCATAGCACTCCAGGATAGGATAATAAATCTCGTGAGAATGGTAGGGGGGGAGTGTCGTTAACGTTCAGGAGCTCCAGCAGGCCGGGCTAGCTTCGTGGCAGTGAACAGAGACTCGGGGACTCATGGTTGAGCTGTACGCAGTATCTCTTTATTCATGCAGGACGCAGTGCAATCTAAGCCAAGCTAGACTAGAACTAACACAACAACTTCAACTTTTCACTACCAAAACGAACAATGTTGTTCTTATATATTTTCCAAGTAGGGTGTAAACAGGATGTGATGTAGAGAGGGTGGAGAGAAAAGTGACTGGTGAAAATCAGGGTATGACAAGGAGAAGGGGCGGAGCAGGCAAGAATTCTACCACTGAACCACCAATGCCCTGGAGGGAGGGTGGTGCTTGTTAACAGAGGTTATGTAAATAGAATGCAGTGTTATGTAAATAGAATGCAGGGGGGATTAAACCAAATGAAACAGAAGGGGTTTTTAAAAGCAGAATTAGAAGCATACCAACAATTCCACCTTTCTTTTTAACTAATGGCCATAGTATCAGGATTGTGGGGTGAACAGAAATCTATATCATACAGGCATTTTCAAAAGAACTGGCATAAGACATGGAAAACAAAATAGGCGAGCAGCAATAACCAGTGTGATGCCAAGGGGAACGTTTCTTGCCTCAGGGCAAGGTCTAGCAGATGAAAGGGCATTTCTTGCCTCTGGGAGCACTGCATGCCTCTGGGGGCATCTCTTGCCTCAAAGGGCATTTCCTGGCTCTGTGGGCATAACCTAATAAGGAGGGGGAGTTTTCTACCTCTGGGAACAGAGCCTGCAGGCGAGGGGACATGGTCTATAAAGTCTCAAGGCAATTGGCTGAAGTTAATCTTTGAGAAACACAGCAGCGTGTACCAGTAAGTCCGATGGAGGTATCACTCCAAAGTAGCTGACCACAGAAGAAAATGCCAAGGGATGAAATGCTGCATGTCTATCTCAATGGGGAATGTCAGCCACCAGAATTATGCTTTCTGTAGAGAGTGATCTTTGGAGTCTGAATCTGTTTCTTCAGGTCGTGCCAGGTCTCATCATTGGTTTCCGGGGGTGTGTTGTAGTCATTCCATCTTGTGGGCGATGTCAGAGAACAGGATCCAAATGGATTTCCAGGAATTCCATTTGAGTAGATGCTTTTTCTTTTGTTTTTTTTAAAATATTTTATTTTATTTTATTTATTTATTCCCTTTTGTTGCCCTTGTTGTTTTATTGTTGTAGTTATTGTTGTTGTTGTTGTTGGATAGGACAGAGAGAAATGGAGAGAGGAGGGGAAGACAGAGAGGAGGAGAGAAAGATAGACACCTGCAGACCTGCTTCACCACCTGTGAAGCGACTCCCCTGCAGGTGGGGAGCTGGGGTTCGAACTGGGATCCTTATGCCGGTCATTGTGCTTTGTGCCACCTGCGCTTAACCCGCTGCGCTACAGCCCGACTCCCAAGTAGATGCTTTTTCATGTGAAGACTTGACAGCTGAAATTCACTTACTTGTCAAACAAAACTTGTAGCAGATTAGAAGTTTACTATAATTGATAACTCCATTATAATTGGAAGTCCTTTCTAGTATGATTTTAAGGTTGTTTAAACAGTTTAAACTCAATAAAATGTGGAAAGGTAAACAGAAGAATCACGGTAGAAGCCTCAGGTATGAGAATAATTAACATAATCATTGCACTATCTGCCCCGCCCATAACTCATACCATTTCAGGATTAAACATTTCAGATTTATGCCAAGACATAAAAAAGAAATCAAAGGAGGGAAAAAACAATTTTTTGGATTGTTTCTGGATGTCTCAGAAATCATGGCTGCGTCCAGCATTTTTTTTTAAGTCAATGTCAAACAAAAATTCAGTCATTCAAATCACTCTCTTATGAAACAGATCTCACCATGTAGCATCAAGAGTCCCCGGAGGGTGTCCTAGTACAAAAAGCTCCTCGAAATTCCATTTGGGGTGCTTCTGACTGTTCCTGCTGGATTGTTTCAGGCACCCATTTTTAAAAGTGTCTTCCCATTGAAGATAGAATCCAATCAGGAGAGTAGAACTAACCATGTGTCTCCATTCTTGGGGACTGCCAGGGTACTGGAGAACACTCCTCAAATTAGAGTAGTCCTTCTCAGCAGGAAACATGTGAGAAGAAGTCCAGAAAGTCCCAGAGGAAATCTCCGTACATATCCCAAGGTCTACGATCATGGAACCAAATTGTGGCCCAGAGCAAAATGTAGTCCTTTTCCTCAGGAAACATGGGAGAGGGAATTCAGAAAGTCCAAGGAGAAATCTCCGTGCATCTCCCAAGCTTTGCGGCGGTGAACAGAGACTCGGGGACTCATGGTTGAGCTGTACGCAGTATCTCTTTATTCATGCAGGACACAGCACAATCTAAGCCGAGCTAGACTAAAACTAATACAACAACTTCAACTTTTCACTACCAAAACGAACAATGTTGTTCTTATATATTTTCCAAGTAGGGTGTAAACAGGATGTGATGTAGAGAGGGTGGAGAGAAAAGTGACTGGTGAAAATCAGGGTATGATGAGGAGAGGGGGCGGAGCAGGCAAGAATTCTACCACTGAACCACCAATGCCCTGGAGGGAGGGTGGTGCTTGTTAACAGAGGTTATGTAAATAGAATACAGTGTTATGTAAATAGAATGCAGGGGGGATTAAACCAAATGAAACAGAAGGGGTTTTTTAAAGCAGAATTAGAAGCATACCAACAGGGGAGGAGTAACCAAAGCACTCCAGATATTGCAGGGAAATAGACAATGCCCTGAGAGTACAACATGGTGGAACAGGCACTCAGAGAATGTCCCAACTCTCACGGGAACTAGCAGTAGCCTGAGGGGACAACATGGCAGATGTGACTGCATCTGCACAATTTCCCAGCATCTCCCCCTTTCCTTTTATCTAATGGCCAGGACAACAGTCATTCAGACCTTGTATTCCATGGTCATTCTAGGCTGCAATCATTTCAAGACCGGCCTTACTTGAGTGGGGACAGTGGGGTAGTGTCTACCATTGTTGTTCCACATTGAGGGCAACCTGCCCACCTGAATTCCCTGGGCAGAAGATCCACCTGCTAATGCCACCTGCTAATGTCCTGTAGAGATCCGCAAGAGGGTTTTTGATGATGTTCCTGATGGAGATGACCAGTGACAGTGGAGAGAAGGATGTTAGAGGTTTAAACCCATCATATCTATGTGGGAATCTAAGGATTCCCTGATTAGGGCCCATCCCTGGATGATGGGGTGGCCTGGAAGTGACCAAAGGGACATTATTGAAGTGTGCCATTATCACTTGTCCAGCTTTTGTAACTCTTACTTTATCTGACAAGGTAAGACTTAGAATCAAATAGGAAGTAGGTGAGGAGGGTATCTAGGTCTAAGTAGAAAAGTACCTAATGGTGTCTTTTTTAGATTTCTCTACTTCTTTGTTGCACTTACTGAGGCATTGCAAACTATTGTGCAATTTTACTTTTAAGGTATATATTTCTCCCTAACTTATAGATACATGTGCACATGTGCCCTATCTCATGGGCCTGGTCTATATCTAGTTTCTGTGAGTTTGTTGGTAAGTGTACCACCTGAAATAGAACTAATGAGTCCTGTGAACTAGGAAACATCTTACCAGAGTATTGGAGCTAAAGAGTTGCCATCCCAGCCCTGGACACAGACTGAAGTGTCTGTGGTGGGTACAATTGCAAAATTAGGTTTGTAACACTCTATCTCATAAAATTTCATACTAAGAAAGCATGATTTCTTTTGTTGCAGTTAGGTAAAAGAGAAATGGAAGACTTCCAATTTCTATTTAGCAATATGTTTATGCATGGTTTTATGGCTGGTGGATATTCTGACTGGCTAATGTTGTATATATATATGTGTGTGTGTGTGTGTATATATATATGGTGTACTTATGATGAAGAAAAGGAAAAGAAATATTCTAAAATAGAGGAAATTAACTTTCTACATCTCAAGCAGATGGTTTCACCTAAAATGTGTCTGTGATTCACATAAAGATTTTCTTCTGTTCTAAGCTTAATGAGCCTTACCCTTTAGCCATATATAAAATAACCTACAAGCTTAAGAAACCATTTTAATTAGCACCACTATTATTTTTAGAAGATAGATAGCAAGATCATGTAGAGTACATTGTGCTCAGGGAGGGGGCAGAAATCTTTCTCATTAAGGGAGGGTCAGATATTGCTGAACTTTGATAACTATAACTGTGTAATATCTACCTTAATGGATTTGAATTTTACTTTTGCATGTTATCTGGGTCTAATATAGGAAATTAATATCTGCATTATTTGAAATAATACATATTGGAGAACAGTTTGGACTGTGTACAGCATCAGAATATGTTTCCCAGAATACTTTACTTTGGTATCTTGATTCTTTTGAGCTGAAGGTACTTTAAAACTCCAAATATTCAAAGGTTCTCTGACCTCACTCTTTATAATTAAAAAAAATAAAATTCAATGAGAAATATAACCTCCTATACAGAAAAGACTGGGAATCATGACTGGAGAGATAGCACACAAAGTTTTTATTTTTGAGACCCAAGAGGACTTAAGTTCATTACCCACCGCCACCACATGGCAGAGCTGAGTAATGACCTGGACACTCTCTCCTGTCTCATGAAAATATAAAAAATCTTTGAAACTTAAGAAATTAAAAAGAATAAAAAATATTGAGTGTCAACAAAAACTACTAAAATAATCCTGTCTTCTGTTTGTTTTAGCCTTAGATTTCATAGTCGCTCTCCCATATTTAATGTCTAGTCCAAGTACTTGTTTAAACTGTAACTTTTATTAATGTATTTATTATTATATAGGGGCAGAAGGAAATTGAAAGATGAAAGGAGAGAGAGAGAGAGAGAGAGAGAGAGAGAGAAGGACACCTACAGACCTGCTTCACCACTTGTAAAGCTTTCCCCCTGCAGGTGGGGACCTGAACCTGAACCTGAACCAGTGGGGCTTGAACCTGGGTCACTGCACACTAATGTGACCACTTACCCAGGTGTGGCACTGCCTGGCTTCCCAAGTACTTTTGCTTTCCTCATACCACACAGTGTTTATCATTCTTTGTTTAATAAGGTGTATAACCTTTTAGATATAACAGGTTTACTGAGTATTTTATTTTATTTTATATGTACTCTCATGTATAAATTAAAATATTAAATGTGTACAATATTTACCATGAATGTCCTTTATGCCAGTTTAATTCTTGGGCCCTGCCAGAGAACCTAAGAAAATGAATGATATTTTTCCTCCACTAAAACAGCATTTAGGTTATTTATTTATTTATTTATTGGGGAATTAATGTTTTACTGTCAACAATAAATACAATAGTTTGTACATGTATAACATTTCTCAGTTTTCCACATAACAATACAACCCCCACTAGGTCCTCTGCCATTATGTTCCAGGACCTGAACTCTCTTCCCCACCCAATACAGGGTCTTCTTTTCCTTTGGTGCAATACACCAACTCCAGTCCAGGTTCTGCTTAGTGTTTTCTCTTCTGATCATGTTTTTCAACTTTTGCCTGTGAGTGAAGTGAGATCATCCCATATTCCTCCATTTCTTTCTGACTTATCTCACTTAACATGATTCCTTCAAGCTCCATCCAAGATAAGGCCAAGAAGGTGAATTCACCATTTTTAATAGCTGAGTGTATATACATTATGTATATATACCATAACTTACTCAGCCACTCATCTGTTGTTGGGCACCTCAGTTGCTTCCAGGTATTGGCTATTATAAATTGTGCTGCTATGAGCAGAGGTGTACGCAAATCTCTTATATTAATTCTTTGGGAACACCTTACTATTTAAAATACTGAGTTCAAACATGTCATCAAATGGAATATACAATAGCTTTAGGTGCAAATAATAGCCGTTCTTTCTTTTTTTAATATTAACTTATAAAATGGAAATATTACAAGATTATAGGATAAGAGGGGTATATTTCACACAGTGCCCACCCCCAGAGCTCCATATCCAATCCCCTACCTTGATAGCTTCTCTATTCTTCATTCCTCTGGGAATATGGACCCAGAAACATTATGGGATGCAGAAGGTGGAAGGTCTGGCTTCTGTAATTGCTTCTCCACTGAACATGGGCATTGGCAGGTCAATCTATATTCCCAGCCTGTCTCTCTCTTTCCCTAGTGGGATAGGAGTCTGGGGAGGTGGGGCTCCAAGACACATGGTGGGGTCATCTGCCCAGGGAAGTTAGGCTGGCATCATGGTATCATCTGGAACCTGGTGGCTGAAAAAGTTAAGATATAAAGCAGAACAAATTGTTGACAAATCATGAACCTAATGGCAAGAATATTGCAGGTGAAGATTTGGGGTTTCTGTTTTGCAAAAAGCTCATAGGTCTATTTTAGTTATTTCTAATCTCATCCTTTCCCTCAGACTTTCTTAGTTTGCATTACCACTGAAGCTTATTGGCTATTCTATCTCTTCCATGAAATTTTTCCTTTCCGTTAAACAAGAAGTTTCTCCTTATTTTCATGAAAATCATACTTGAAGTCACTTACGGAAAATCTTCTACAACCATTATTATCTCCCCTAGTGGCAAATCTATCTGTCTGTCATCTATTGATTATCTATCATTGCTAGACATTTACTACTCTATGCTGATTTTTTAAATGTATTTTATTAATGATTTAACATTAATTTACAAAACTGTAAGATAACAGGAATATAATTTCATACAGTTCCCGCCACCAGAGTTCTGAGTTCCATCCCCTTCATTGAAACTGCAGTTGTTCTCCCAAGGTCATTGAAATAGGCTGGTTCTATATCTGTCTATCTGTCTGTCTGTCTGTGTGCGTGCGTGCGTGCGTGCGTGCGTGTGTGTGTGTGTACTTGTTTTCCATGTTCTCAATAATTCTGCCTTAATTTCCTTTCTAAGGCACTCTTACCCCTATTACTACTTCAAGGTGTCTTTCCTTTATTCCTCTTCTCTCTCAGATAAGAAACAGTTTAGCTGACATTTTTACATAGAAAGGTAGAAGCAGAGAAAGAGAGGGAGAATACCGTAGTACCAAAGTATGTATCTATCTTATCTGTCATCCATCATTAGTTGTACATAAATGGGTACCATATATTTAGATGCAACATATTAATAGTGTGCATGCATCTCATTTATTATATAAGGTATCAGACATCCTCTCAACTCCTTGGTGATCAGGTTATATCTTTCTCAAGGTAGTTGAAGAGGCACAATAATAATTGATATAGTGTAGCAAAAATAATGGTGCAAATTTATATTTTTAATTCCATTTGTCATAATATTTTGTTTCTAACATACTTTATATTAGAATCATGAAGTCTCCATATTCAGAGGGATTCACTACACTGTTAAAACCAACTACTCCATAGTAAGTTTTATTTTTTATGTTACTTTGATCAACTTCTTGCAGGGAATTAGTGTCAGCTCAGACCTATTATTGGAATTTAATGGCTTACTTCTTCCAGTTATTTGTATTTTTCAATAATTCAAACTTTGCTTTAACTGCCCAGGAAATGACTTAGGCTGTTTTTGTTTGTTTGATTGTTTGTTTGTTTTTGTGGTATAGATGAGGCTTTGACTGTTGTTATATTAAATGGCGTTCCCTGATAATTTTAGATGTTTGTTTTTATGCATTGCTATGTCTAGTGTCAACACAGACAGGAGAAGAGGCACTGAGAATACACAGAGAGCAACTTCTTTGCCTCTGTACCAGACATTGCTGTGCCTGCTCTTGGTTGGAAGAAGAGCTGAATCTACTTAGTTTTTGTTTAGTTCCATGAAAGAAGTCTAGAACTTGCTGGATCTTTCAGAGTAGGTTTAGAAAAATAAGATTTAAAAAAATGTATTATCTGAATAAGAAATGTTGCAAGGAGTACTCAGAGAGAGGGTAAACAGTTGCATCCTGGTTTTAACTAAAAGGAGTTAAACAGTATTTGAATATGATGTTTTACTTTTCATTTTCTAATTTAAAATATTTATTTATCTATTGAATAGAGATAGAGAAAAAAGTAAGTGGAAAGGGAGATATAAAGAAAGAAAGAGAAAGATGCCTAAAACACTGATTCACCATATGTGAAACTTCTCTGCAGGTGAAGAACTATGTTAATATATATATATAATGTTTTCTTTTTAATTTTTTATATTTATTTATTTACTTACTTTTATTGCCCTTGTTGTTTCATTGTTGTAGTTACTATTGTTGTTTTTATTGATGTCATCATTGTTGGCTAGGACAGAGAGAAATGGAGAGAGGAGGGGAAGACAGGGGGGAAGAGAAAGACATCTGCAGACCTGCTTCACCACTTGTGAAGCGACCCCCCCCCCCCCCGCAGGTGGGGAGCTGGGGGCTTGACCTGGGATCCTTATGCTGGTCCTTGTGCTTTGAAGTACTTGTGCTTAACCCACTACACCACCGCCTGACTCCCCTGTGTTAGTTTTCTACACACTTTAGGTTCATGCCACTTGGAGCTGTTATCATTCATTGCATAACACATAGCTGTTGTCATTGTTACGTCTGTATCTTGTTATGTATTAATGTCCATTGAATTTTTTGTGTGATTTTATACTTGTGAGAACAGTTAGAGGTTATAAACTAATTAGACCTTTTTCTCTTTTTGTGATTGAGATGACTTTATAAATTCACACAGCAGGGTCAGGTGGTGGCACACCTGGTTGAGTGCACCTCTTCCCTTGGACAAGGACCTGTATTCAAGCAACAGGTCTCCAACCTGTATTCAAGCAACAGGTCCTCCAAGTACAGGAGGAAACCTTCACAAATAGTGAAGCAGATCTGCAGGTTTCTCTTTGTCTCTCTCCCTTCCTGTTTCCCTCTTCCCTCTAAAATTCTCTTTGTCCTATCAAATAAAATAAAGTTTAAAAAATAAGTTATAAGGTCACACAGCTATAGAGTGAAATGGGAGTTAAAATATTGACCATGTGACTACAAATAATTTAGTATATCCTAACTAGTAATAATATTCTTCTTCACTTTCTGACCTACTTTGCTGAACATCATCACTTCAGATTCCATTAATGGTATTATAAAAAGTGATACAAATTTTATTTATCATAACAGAGTAGTAGTCCAGAGTATATGTAGCACAGTTTCATTTTCCAGATACTCAACAATGGGCATTTAGGTTGTTCCCATGTCTGGGCTAATGTGAATAATATTTGTATAAATATAAAGGTACATATATCTTTTTCACTTTTATTTGTAATTAATGGGTTGCAAGATGATAAGGTTACAGTATATAGTTTTACACCACATCCACCATCAAAGTTCTATGTCCCACCCTCTCATCTCCCAAGGATAACCACTATAGTTCTCATAAAGTCTTAGAAAGCTTGTTTGTGTGTGTGTTGTGTGTTTGTGTGTGTGTTTCTGTGTAGATGTTGTTTGTTTTTGAATTTTTTTGTAAGTTCATGTATATTGGTTATCTATATTCCACATAAGAGTGAAACCATCTTGTAGTTTTCTTTCATCGCTTTACTTATTTCACTAAGCATAATCCTCTCCAGTTCCATATATTTTATCCCAAAGCACATAATATAATCTTTATTGATTAAATAGTAGTATACAGTGGAGTATATATCCCATAACTTTTTTATCCAGTCATATGTCAGTGGGCATTTGGGCTACTTCCACTCTTTGGCTATTGTGAATAATATACCTATGAGCATAGGGGTGGCATACATCATTTTGAAATAGTAGTTTCAAAGGATGAATATGGGATGATCTCACTCTCAGGTAGACGTTGAAAAACAAGATCAGAAGAGAAAACACAAGTAGAACCTGAACTGGAATTGGCGTATTGCAACAAAGTAAAAGACTCTGGAGTGGGGGGGAGGGGATACAGGTCCAAAAAGGACGACAGAGGACCTAGTGGGGGTTGTATTGTTATATGGAAAACTGGGAAATGTTATGCATGTACAAACTATTGTATTTATTGTCGAATGTAAAACATTGATTCCTCAATAAAGAAATTAAAAATAAATAAATAGTGGTTTCACACTTTTTGGATCCTTAGGTGTGTTACTGAATATTCATGAGTGGAAAACCACAGCCAATTCATTTCTTTTTTTCTTTCTTTCTTTTTATTTTTCTTATTTTAGTAGTTTATTTATTTGGGTAGAGACAGAGAGGAATCAAGAGGGGGGAGTGGAGATATAGAGAGGGAGAGAGAGGGGCCAGGTGGTGGTGCACCTGGTTTAGTGTACACATTACAGTGCACAAGGACCTGGGTTTAAGCCCCCAGCCCCCACCTGTAAGGAGAAAGCTTCTCTCCCTCTCTCTCTCTCTCTCTCTCTCTCTCTCTCCTTCTTCTTCTTCTCTTTCTCTCTCTTCCCCCTCTCTGGTCTCCCACTTCCCTCTCGATTTCTGGCTGTCTCTATCCAATAAATAAAAGGGTTTTTTTTTGTTTTTTTTAAAGAGAGGAAGAGATACAAAGAGATACCTGCAGCCCTGCTTCACCATTCATGAGGCTTTCCCCCTGCAAGTAGGGGCCAAGAGCTTGAACCTGGGTCCTTGTGCATGTGCACTCTAGTAGGTGTGCCCACTACCTGGCCCTACCAATTAGATTCTTGGCAGTCAACAGACCATTTAAAGATTGGCACAGAAGTTAGAAGCAAAGAATTTTATTGCCTTGTTAGAAAGCAAGAGTATGTCCAAGAATGAGAGGGTTATTCCTCAGAAAGAAAACGATGCCTGAAACACAGAGTTTAATATGACATTAAAGCAAACTTTAGGGATTAGTCTATACTCTGTGCTTGGGTGAAGATTAAGCAGTTGATTGACAAGGTGATTGTTATATAACTATTAGTACTCTGTGCATGTGCTTACTCATAATGCATACAGAAAAACCCAACAGGGGAAGAGCAAAAAACTTACAATATTAACTTATTATAATGGGCCAGGGATCACCTTTGACTGGACTTTCTCTCTGCACCTATCATATAGATGGGCAATTACATGTAGGCATTGGACATATTACAAAATCAGGGGGTAGACAAGATTATTTTCCATGGATGATGCACGTGACTAATTGCTTTACATTTTTGCATCTTGATCTTTCATTCTTTCAAGGTGGGTTTATCACCTTCCAGTTGGCCTACATTTAGTTGACAGTTTTCATCTATCTGCAGGATGGGTAAACCCAGAACACGCATCTACTTCCACCAGTTTAATAATTAACTCAAGTCACAATATAATCATGACTCTGTAGAGAGAAAAAAATGAATCCTTGGTAATAATGTTTAAACTTGTCTCCTTTTGGAAACTTACTAGATAGTTAATTTTACTACTTGAAGAGTTCATTTTATTACTTAAAATATATTCTTATTTTTCCCCAACATTCATCTTACTTTACTTAGGGAATGCTGTCTTATCGGATCTTTGTTGTCACAAGGTACATTTCCATATTTTACCAGAGTAGATATAAGTATCAGTACATTTCACCCTCAGTATTCTCATTTATATACTAGAAATTTGTAGTCTTTCCCTTACAAAGCTTGACTGTTTAAAATTTATTATCATAAATAAAATCATAAAGATTATAAAGTATTCGTTTTTATCAGTTAATTGTAGCACACGTAATGCCAAATAGAAACTTTAGGAAATACCACTTTTTTAATCTAAATGCAAGTTTTATTTATTACTATTAGTTATTACTATTATTTAGTTAGAACTGTAGTCTGGAGCAGACTGAATTGAGAATCATTTGAGTTGTGTATCTAAGCTGGGAATACTTATATATAATTTTTAAAAATGGACTGACTAGTTCACACTCAGATCTGTTTTATGCAGATAAGGTTTTCAGTGAGTGCAGTTCTGATTGGTTGAAAGTTGCTTTGGTCAAAGGGTGAATGCTCTGTGGAGAAGTTGATTTTACTTCCAACTTCCTTCTGGATGTAGATGTTTCTGAACATTGCCTGTGACCAGACCCTCAAAATTCTCCAGCTTCTGTTTTAGTTATCCAGACTCAAATGTCTTATTTTTTTTGTCAAGAGAAGTTTCTCCCAACCACTCTCTATTGGCCTAATGCTAGTGTAAATGATTAGTCAGAGAAATTCTGCACTGAAGAGGTGAGCTTGTCCCAGAAAGTCAATCCTCAGTTGTTGGGTGTGAAATTCAAATATGGTCTGGTATATGGCTTCCATTCTAAGCTGCCATAATCATGGGTTAGAAAGAGATCTTAAATATACAGATACATAATGTCTACATTTTGAACAAAATTACAAACAGTAAAAGTTATTACCAGGACAAGTTGTAACCCTGGTTTTAAAATTGTCTCTATTCTGAGTACAATATGCTACAAACATCAGAAAACTTAAAATTGAATCGGCCAGGCAAGAATTTCTTTTTTTACATTCTTTCCTTTTTTCTCCCTTCCTCTTTCCATCTCTTGTCTGTTTTTTAAAAAAATATTAATAGTTAAAGAATAAGTACAAAGAAAAATTTCACATTTGTGATAAAATTTTCCAGTAATTCTATAGTATAAATTTCAGGTATGTGAATGGATTTCCTTTATTATGAATTTATTAAATCCCATGACTTGTTAGGCACTATGCTAAGGAACAGTGGTGTATGAAATCATATGGTCTTAACTTTTAGTCTGCCTTACAAGCTTTGGTATAAAAATAGTCATTATTATCAGTGCACTACTTGAAAACTGTATTCATGCATACAGGTGTTTTCTGAGTTATATAGAAGGGATTTTCTTTTACAAAAATTTCAGGCATCCCCAAAGTCTATGAGGAAAGGGCACTATAAATGTGGATGTCTTCTCATTTTTATTTTTCTAGAACTAGGACAAATAAACTATGAGTGGTCCAGCTTTCAGCTTATTTGGTAAATATAGTCTTATTTAAAAACTGCAACACTCATTTTCCTGTCGCTTTGGTTTTTGTGCTATTATGGCAGAACTGAATAGTTGTGACAAGACCTTAGTTCCTACAAAGCTGAAAACATATATTTTTCAAGGCCTTCATAGGAGTCTGTTAATTCACTGTCTAGAGAAAAGTCTCTGCATCAAAGTCTATCAGTATTAGCTCTCAAAATTTGCAAAAGGTATGTTATAGTTAATTCTGTTTTCTCTACAATTACATGTTCTTCTTTGCTCTGCTGTCCCTTCTAATAGATCCTACTCTGATGCTGTCTATAAACAAACTTAACCAAAGAGATCTTGTGAGTTCATTTCTGTCTCTACATTCCTACTGAAATTCCAGAATGACTACTCAAGATTCTGAATTGTTATGTTTGTGTTTAAGTTTGTTTTATTTATATGTTTTTATTTGTGTATTAACCACAGCGCTGCTGAAGTCGAGTTTATGATTGACATTTGGTGCCTCAGGCATGAAAGTAATTTTGCATAACTACTACCTTGTCTTGCCAGTTCTGTTGTTGTTCAAAGGATTAATCTTTCATTAGGACATTACATTATTAATTGAGAGAACTTGGTGTCATGAAAGCTAACCATACCAGAGCTACCGATGATTAAAAGTTGATAGAAGAGCACATAGAGTGGTGAACCTGGCAGAATTTTAAAAAAACAAAACAAAAACATGGGGGCTGGTCATTTAGTTAAAAAGCAGAGGAGGAATTGTTGTATGCTTCACAGTGGTTTGGTCTTGCTCCCCCCCCCAGCCAAGAGAATTGGTTTGGCCCTTGCTAGTTTGGTGCCTCCTCTTTCTCCCTGCCCCCTATGCTACAGAGTTCTGGAGTTCTTGGCGCAGCCGCGTGAGGAGAAGGATGCAGGAGAGATCTGTGTGGTGATTAGTTTGGGTTAGTTTATGAATCGGTGTTCGTGAATAAAGAAATACAGCTTCCCTGCCCAGCCATGTGTCCACAAGTCTCTGTCTGCCGCCGCAAAGCTAGCCCGGCCTGCTGGCGCACCCAAACTTTAACAACAAATGGCGACCACGTGGACCTGACCTGCGCATCTCTCAGATAAGTGAAGACAATTTGGCTACCTATGTACTATGGCCTTCTCTTCTGCTTGTGAAGAGATCTCCAAAGGCCTCTGCCCTTTCTTCACGAGACTGTTTCGCTGTTTCTGGAACATTTATCTCTGGACTCTGTGATTTCTGCCCAACGCCAGCCCGCAGGAGCCCAACGCCAGCCCGCATGAGCTGGCTTTCCGCCGTGTGGCGTGGGGCATTGGGCGCCGGCTCCCTCCACACTGCTCAGCCAACATGGCAGGGCCATGGGACAGGGCCGCGGCAGCCTATCCTGGCCGCCACCCCGTGCGTGGCACCTCAGCCCGTGCCTTCTGCACGGCTGGCCCACCCACCCTCCTGTTATGAAGTCTGGGCAGATCTCAGACCCCCTGGAGACCGCGGGCTCCCTGCCGAAACTGGGCCCCCTGGCCGAGATCCTCAGCTCGGGTCTGAAGGCAGACGAGCTACAATATGCAGAGATTCATGCAGAGATCACAACCTACAATTCCTAGAAGTGGAGCTGTGCGGGAGGCCCCACCTCCGGATGGTGACCCCCCCAACAACAACTAAGACAGATCTAAATTCGTGTTTAAAATGACATGTCTTTGTAACAAAAGTTTCTCTCCTTGTGTATTAAAGACCATGTTTATGTGTGTGTTTAAAGTTTGGTAACATTAACTTTAAGGTTAAAAATATAACTTTAAGGCTATATTCTTACTAGACAGAGTTAAATGAAAAAGGTTTTCAACATAATTCTCATAAAGATAAAATTAACTTACATTTAAAGTCTGAGGTAAAAATTAGTTAAAATATCAATATATTTTAACTAAGTTGGTCAAAAAAAAAAAAGACCTGCACACACCTAGGGTGTGTCTCCATCTTGAATGGGTGTAACAAAAGGTTAAAAAGACATTGTTGATATGTAAAAGTCTCAAATTCCTTCTCAATTAGAAATGTTAGGTTGCTATGGTTATGCTAATAATTCTCATGCCTGAGGCTTTTTTCTTTCTGTGGTTCATGTTTGCCTTTCCACATTTTATTGTTTGAACTTTAAATAGCCTTGGAATCATGCTGGAAGGGACTTCCAATTATGATAGAGTTATCAATTGTGGTAAACTTCTAACCTGCTACAAGTTTTGTTTCATAAGTAAGTGAATTGCAGTTGTCAAGTTCTCTACAGAAAAGCAGAATTCCGATGGCTGACATTCCCCATCGAGACAGACGTACAAAAATTCACCCCTTGGCAATTCTTCGGTGGACATCTGCTTTGGACTTCTATCAGACTCACTGGTACACCTTGGACACTTTACACAAAACTAGCGGCTTCCCTTTATGCTGCTGGGTTTCTCAAACACTGACTGCAGCCATGCCTTGGGACTCTAGGCCTCACCCTCCCCCTACACTAGAAAATGCCCATTGAGGCAGGTGCGCCCCCCAGAGGTAGGAAATGTTTTTTTTTTAAGCTGATAAAATTTTGCCCACAGAGGAAAAAAATGGCCCCTCAGGCCTTCCCTTGGCAGCACACTGGTTCTTGTTACTCGCTTACATGTTTCTCTATGTTTGTGCCAGTTTCTTTTTTGAAAATGCCTGTGCAATATAGGTTTCTGTTCACCCCACACCCCTGATACTGTGGTCATTTAGTTAAAAACATAAAGGGGAATTGTTGCTATGTTTCATATTGGTTTGTTCCCCTTTCCCCCAACTCTGAGAGAATTGGTTTGGCCCTTGCTAGTTTCGCACCCTTCTTTCTCCCCACCCCCTATGCTAAGGACGTCCAGGGTTCCAGCAGCAGCAGCGGAGGAAGAATGATAGGAAAGCACATGGTGTGGTGATTTGCCCATTTGTGAATAAAGATTAAACTGCAGCTTCTCAGCCCAGCCGTGTGTCCTCGAGTCTCTGTCTCTGTCTACTGCAGCGACACTAGCCCGGCCTGCTGGAGCCCCCGAAACTAAACAACAGGTTATGATTGATTTATGGTGGTGAAGCAGGTCTGCAGGTGTCTATCTTTCTCTCACCCTCTCTGTCTTCCTCTCCTGTCTCTATTTCTCTCTGTCCTGTCCAGCAACAATGACATCAATAACAACAATAGTAATAACCACAACAACTATAAAACAACAAAGGCAACAAAAGGGGAAAATATAGTTTCTAGGAGCAGTGAATTCATGGTGTAGGCACCAAGCCCCAGCAATAATCCTAAAGGCAAAAAAAAAAAAAAAATCTAAAATCTTTGGGGGGAAAAAGTAATTAAAAAATAAGGAAGGAAGAAGAGAAAGAGGTGGAGGAGGAAGAGAAGGAGGAGGGAGTAGGGAAGAGGAGGAGGAGGAAGAGGAGAGGAATCTGGCAAGAAGTCTGCTAGCTGCCAAGCTCTGATGTAACTGCTCACTTTTGACCACTATAATGGCATGTTTTAGGCTACCAATAGTCCTTAGGGTTCATATTTCAGCAGATTCTTAGAAATTGGTCAGTAATCTTTTCTTGTCTTCTCACTTTTCCAGTTCTCACTTTTCTATAATTTTCATAAAGTGTGTCTACAACCCTATAGTGACACTTTTACTATCATCTTCAACTATACATCCTTTAAATTATAAATTTAAATTAATTATAAATTAATTATATATTAATTAATATATTAATATTAATAATACATTAATATATTAATAATATTAATAATAATTATAAATAAATATAATAAATATAATTATATAAATATAATAAATATATAAATATATAAATATATAAATATATAAATATAATAAATATATATATAAAATATAATAAATATATAAATATAATAAATATATAAATATATAAATATAATAAATATAATAATATAAATATAATAAATATATAAATAAATATAATAATTATAATAATTATAATAATGATATTAATATATTAATAATATATTAATATATTATATATTAATTAATTATATATTAATTTTATTAATTATTAATTTAATTAATTATAAATTTAAATTATAAATTTAAAGGATGTATAGTTGAAGATGATAGTAAAAGCAATTGGAACACTGTTACATTTTACCAGCTTGATAACTTCAGTTTGCCCTTGAAGGCCTAAAGGTCATCACTGTGCAGTGAAGAGAAAGGTCTTTTAATAATAGTGACTACGTTGGGGCCTTATTAATCAGTAGGCAATAGGAGGGGATTATCTTTTTATTTTCATTTTTCAATTTCTTTATAATTATATAGGTCAAATTTGCAGAAAAGTAAGTAACTCAATGGTGGATTATTGACTAGTAAGTTATAGTAGGGCACATCCTATCTCCTCCTGTCTCTAAAATTCCTTATTTTCTCCCATTAAACTGCTCTGTTTATCTTAGAATAGATATAGTATATTGTACCAAAGCAAAAGACTTTCAGGGAAGAGGGTAAGGTATGGGTTGGAGGGGCATTGGCTCCTGGTGCTTGGTGGAAGGAAAAGGCTCTAGGTGGGGGGAGAAAGTATTTTGCAGACACCACAGGGAAATGAGAAATTTTACCCAACTTTACTGTAAACTATTAACTCTCTAATAAAGGGCAGGAGGGAAACTAAACCTAAGTCAGCATGACCAGAGTTCTGAAGACTGACACTATATATTTTTTTTCAGTCTGACTCTATTCACTATACTGACTCTGTCTAACCAAAGTCTTGTGGTAGAATGTAATGTTGACTTTTCAGACACTGTATTAGTTCATAGTAAAATGAACTCTGACAGTAGAAGAAAACAGCGGTGGTAGTTAAAAAAAATAGTATGTTCTAGAATATAGCACAATAAAAATAGTATATTAACAGGATAATGATCGCAAGGTATGGTTTAATTAAGAATTGCTATTTAAATATTTTGAATAAATATTTTATTTTCTATAAAATCATAACTAAATGAGGATTAGAATTGCCACTGTATATATGATCTCATATCAATGCTTAATACCTACCTGTCCAGTGAGTAATGTTTTTCATGATGATGCATTTTTAGAAGTGCCAGCTTTGAAGTTCCAGACCAACTAAATAAAATCACTATTTACCTTATTTTTAAATTTTCACTTACATATTACTCTTTGTTGTTTCTCACAAATTTTAGTTCAGTCAATCTTTAAGAGCACAAGATAAAAGATTATAGAATGGTCACATATGCATTGTTTATTGCATATTTTTTTTAAATCCACATAGTTGTTGTCACAGGAAGATTGCAAACTTATTGTGCAATGCTTTTCAAACTCTAGTATGCATGAAATTCAAATTTAGTAAACATTGGATAGGGCCCAGAAATTTAACCTTTGAACAAGCATCCAGATGGCAGCAGGTGGATCACTGAACCACACTGGAGTAGCCTTTATTAGTTTTTTTGTTATTGATATCCTACAGTTTGATACAGTTCTGAGTATTTAGTAAGAAATAAACTGAGGGACGATTAAAATTGGTAATAAAAACAGGATGACATTGTGACTGGGGCAGTAGTTAGCCGGTAGAGCACAGGACTTACATACATTCCTAAGGCTCCCAGTTAGATACCCATATGTAAAGAAGTGGTATTCTCTCTTCTCTCTCATTTAGTCTCTCTGTAAGAGAGAGAGAGAGAAGAGAGATAGAGAGAGAGAGAGAGACTAGGATTTCACTGAGGCTTCACACCTGTATGATTTCTTTGCTCCCAGTAGAATCTCAATCTCTCTCTCTCTCTCTCTCTCTCTCTCTCTCTCTCTCTCTTTCTCCCTCTCTCTCTCCCTCCCTCCCTCCAAATAGAAGATAAAAGACATGGAAGGCTAGAGTTAGAGTTTATTTTTTAAAAGGTAGAGGCAGAGTAAATGAGACCACAGCACCGAAGAAGTTACCTTCAGTGTGATAGAGGCTGGGCTCCAACTTGGAATCTCACATATGGCAAAGCAGCATTTTATCTGAGTGAGCTATTTTTCAGGCCGTAAGAATGATATTTCAGGGCCAGACAGGGACACACCCAGTTTAGTGGATACATTACCATGCACAAGGATCTGAGTTTGGATTCGAGCCCCCTCTCCCACCTGCAAGAGGGATGCTTCACAAGCAGTGAAACAGGTCTGTAGGAATGTATATATCCTTCTTCCTCTCCTTCCCTTCTCAATTTCTTTCTGTCTTATCAATAAAGTGGAATGTAAAATATGAATAAAAAGAGGAAAAAGAAGAAAAATTGGCTGCCTGGTGTTATAGATTAGTAGTGTCAATACCAAGCTCCAGTGATAAACCTGATGACAATAAAACAAAACAAACAAAAAGAATGACATTTCACCTTCTGTGCAAAAGTTGGCAAGTTACAAATGTATCATATATGCCAGTAATAATATTGATAAATATCTTTTCATTTTATAAAGATTGCTAGGACTCCCCATCTCCATTCAGTATGTTGACTGGATGGCTCTAACTTACCTCCCTTACCCCATGTGGTTGCAAATTAAATATCCTTTTTTTTCATAAGAGATATTGACTGCTTATTTCTATGAAAGGAAATAAACAGGGCACAGAACTGCATGGCAATGTCATTCTCTCTAGGCTTTTAGAATATTTCCCCTTTGAATTGTAGTAGTTAATAAATAATTAGTGGAGCTGTTGGAAGAAATAAATGATTCTCTTTTATGTGCGCATCCCTTTACCATGTGCATAAAATGCATAAGGTGGGAGAACTAGCCTTAAAAATTGCCTAGATACATAATTCTTTTTTGAGCACTATAAATATATCTTGCCAGTAGTCAGAATAGACAATATTACTGTTTAGAATTTCCAGAAAATATTGAAACTATATGACAGTGAACTTTGCAAATGCCTATTGAACATGTAATTTATGAAAAATAAAAGTATACAGTGTTGAATTACAAGGAGTTTAACCTGACATACTTAATGTATTTTACCTTTTGAGATGTACCAGTACTTTATTTGTACAGTATATAAATAATATACAGTAATGTGAGGTAAAAGAAGGAAACTTTAATCTTCTTTATATTAATCAAAGGCTTATCTAGACAACATAGTATTTTTCCACTCAACATGTGTACTTTTGAAATTACTATTTGATTTAATATAGTATACATATCCTGCTATGAGACAATGTGAAAAGCAAAAAAGTAAACATTTACACTACTGATTAGTACTGGAATTTTATGTTTAATGAGTGCTAAACAGAAGAGCTGAATATAGCAAATCTAATGAACCTAATTTGAAAATCATCAAACATTTCTTTTACCTGTATTATAAATACCACATTAAATTGTTCTTTGTCCCCTAATATTTTCCTTAATATTGCATTTTTCGTTCAGTTTTTTGTTAGAACATGTTAGACTCTGTTGACTATACAGTAAAAAATATAAGAAATCTAAGAGAAGAAATTGATAAAAGTCTACCCAAATCTTCCTCAGTATCACAAACACTTCCAGAGTATCATGGTGATACACATGAAATTTCTAGCAAGGTAGCTTCCACTCTGTAAAAAAAAAAAAAAAAAAAATCCCTAGAAGAACGATGGTCTTCAAATGTTAAATAAAAATATTTACACATACACACACACACACTCACACACACACACATACTCCCTCTAAAAGCAGATTGGATATAATAGTCTATAAGGAGTTTTAAAATGTCTTAAGAAAGGATGATGCTTGCTTGGGATTTATGATTATTACTCATAGGCTTTATTGCTTATCCTGCTTTCACACTGCGAATCCATATCACATCTACCACAGAGCATCCAGAGGCAGTCTTATGGCCTCAAGTTGTTTTGATAATAATTTATCCCAAGTCTAACTCTATTGTTCTGCATGTATTATATAGAACTTCTATGGAACATCAAACATATTTATTGATAGGAGAAAATTGTGTCTTTATGAGTCTTTCTGTAATGAAATAGGATGAGGGCTATAGAAAGTCACTGACAGTTTCAGTTCAACAGGCACTCTGGGAAGAGAAGAAAGGGAATGCTTTTATGAATACTGAAATAAAACCCTAAAAAAAGATAAGATGCTTTCATAATATCCATCATTCAATAATACATAGGCATATTGTCTTTTGTGAGTGAAGAGGGCACTGAAGAAACTTCTTGCCAAAAGTGCTCACAGTTAAATGGTATTAGGCACTGACACCTTCATGTCCTGACTGCCTGGATAGTGGATATTTTCTGTGGTTCTTAGAAGGTGCTGACTACTACTTTGATGAGAGGTTCTTTATTCCCCATCCATTCCAATTGCCATCCTACCTAGGGGAATTGGTCTGTATGTGTAACACTGTTTACAACCCTCCATATCTGGAACACTGACTTGCAATAAAGACTATTACGTTGCTGGCCATTTACCATATCATTTTGCTGTCTTGTAATGCTTTTCTCTCCCTTTTTTATCTTTTAATTTGCATTTAAAAGAGCTAGCAACCTTACTTGGCAAAGCTAACTGCTGATATAGCTAAAGATACAGCTATATAACTAGTTGAGTCTTAAAAAAAAATTAGAGACAATTAAGAATTAACATTTTTCATGAAGCTAGAACTTATTTTCGTCAAAACTGTTTGAGAAAATTATCTCATGTGGTAGGTCATATAAACTAGTATTGAAAGGTCAATCTGAAAACTACAGGGAATGGAAAGGAGTTGAATGAAGATGAATACTATAATAAGATAATGAGAAACAATGACACTTGT
Source organism: Erinaceus europaeus (assembly GCF_950295315.1). NCBI lineage: Eukaryota > Metazoa > Chordata > Mammalia > Eulipotyphla > Erinaceidae > Erinaceus > Erinaceus europaeus. The sequence goes on along the minus strand of NC_080171.1, from coordinate 44,125,364 downwards.
TACATTCTACAATAAAAGAAGATTCAAAATTTTGTTTCACTTAAAATAGGAAAAAATTAGTTTGTATGGATTGAACTCTTACATGAAGTATATAATTTAAGTCAAACTTTCCAGTTGTTAACTACCCTGAAAGCATAGATTAACTGGCATATTAAAGGATACTTTGACAGTTAATGCTTTCAAGAGATTTATAGTCCAATTAACTAGATTTTCACATTATTTTATGTTCTGAAATATGTGTACCCTTCTCTTTATCTGTGATTTTGACATAAGGATGGTGCTAGTCTAAATACTGTATTTTCAGAAGTTTCTCCTACTGAAATTCCACAGATATCATAATATGTTGAAAATTAGCATAAAAGAATAATATATGATTTTTAGACTATTAGTGGTTTCTTTTATAAGGACTTTAAAGTGAAAAGTACAGGTAAACATAAAATACTAATAATGCTAACACTACATGCTAAAGACAATCCCCACCTCATTTTCATGTCTGAGTATATGAATGGTCCATATATATAACTGGGTACCTTTATTCAAGTATGGCCAATGTCACCAATGTCAAAATCATTGAATAGGAAAACTGATATAAAAATCTTCAAATAAGAATTTTTAAATTCAAATACCAATACCTTATATTGGGTTTGAAACACCTTCCCAATATCTTTTTTTCTTTTATTTTATCAGGAGGGAGCTGCTATAGTATAGTCTTTAACATATAGCCACAACCACTCATCTCCCCTAGATTGGTGTCTAGGACACACAACAATATCCCAGTGTCTCTTCATCTTGTCCCTTACCGTCCTTCTCCAGAGTCTTTTATTTTGGTGCAATATATCACATCCAGTCCAAGTTTCACTTTGTATTTCCACTTACTGTTCTTTGTTTTTAATTCCATGTGTAAGTGTGATCATTAATTATTGGTTTTGCTCTTTCTGGCTTCTCTCCCTAATGCTATGGAGTTCTGATCATGCTATTTCAAAGGAGATTAGCTCGTCTTTTTAATAGCTGCATAGTACTCCAGTGTGTGTGTGTGTGTGTGTGTGTGTGTGTGTGTGTGTGTGTGTGTGTGTGTGTATCATCATTTCCTTAGCCATTCATCTATGGTTAGGCATTTGAGTTGTTTTCAAGTTTAGGCTATCACAAACTGTGCTACTATGAATATTGGTATGCATATATGTTATCAGATTGGTGTTTATTTTTTTCCCTGGGTAAATCCCTAGGAGAGGAATTTTTGGGTCACAAGACAAGTCCACTTATAGAGTTTTAATGAATCTCCAGACTGTTTTCTATAGGAGTTGGGCAAATTTATTTTTCCCACCAACAATGTAGAAGAGTCCTTTCCCCCTTACAGCCTCTCTAACAATTGGTGTTTCTGTCCTTTCTAATATGTGACATCTCACAGGTGTAAAGTGGTATATCATAGAAATGGGAAGACATCCATGCTCAGGAATTGAAAGAATTAACATCATCAAAATGACTATTCTACCCAGAGCCTTATACAGATATAACACAATCCCCATCAAAATCCCACCAAAATTTTTTCAGGAGAGCAGAACAAAAGATAGGAAAGTTTATTTGGTGACAGAAAATACCCAGGATAGCCAAACAATTCTAAGGGCAAAGAGGAAGAATGGAGGCATTATGCATCCTAACCTCAAAACACACTACAGAGATATTTTATAATCAAAACAGCCTGGTACTGGAACCAAAATATTCTCATAGACCAGTGGGAAAGACTTGAGAGTTTAGAAATCAGCATTCACCCCACCCCCACATACAGACACACATCTACAGTCAACTAATTTTTGACAAAGGAACCCAAAACATCAAATGGGAAAAAGAGAACCTATTCAACAAATGGTGTTGGGAAAACTAGGTTGAAACATGCCGAAGAATGAAACTGGACTACTAAATCTCATTATATACAAAACTTGGTGTCAGCTTTTTCCTCATAGTCATATATCTTAAAAGAGTTTTGTGAATTCCCCTTATTAAACTCTGAAATCTCCTTCCCATCATGTTTTTAAACTCTACTTTTCTCTATAATGTTTAATTTCTGATTTTCATGTCTCCAACTTCAGGGTATTTCACTCTCTTTCATTGTTCTCCCTCTGGAATAAAAAAAAAATGGTATCTATATTTTCACAGTTCCTTTTAGAGATTCCTTTTCTTCTGTTTTTTTCCTTAATTGACATATTTTCAGTGTCTCCTCAAAACTCTTCACTGATTTCTTATATTTTTCTTAGCTGATTCTATTTATATTTATAGCTGTACAGCTTCAAGTGTAACATGAAAAAAGTGTAACTTCCAAATCTACACAGTCACCTACAGTTCTCTTCTGAGTATGAGTATCAAAATTGGTTTGTTAATATCTATGTAATTATTTTCACTTGATATTAAATGGGCATCCCACATTAAGCACATAATGCAAAGAGTACTCACCTCATATTTGTTTCTTCCTTCTTTGTCTTCTCTTTAGCAGCATAGTTGCCAAAGTTTACTATCTACTTCCATCCTACCTTCTCCTTGCGGAGAGCAGTTAATTAAGTCAATCTTAACAACAAATACCTTCCACTAGTCATCTCTTCTGCAGTCATTACCTCTACTTTAGCTATATTCTCAATTGGATTACATGACGAAGCGAATTCCTCCTGTAGCTAATAATAAAGTACTCTGTCACTGCTGGAGTTTTCTGACTGCATAGCTATGTAGTTAAAAAAAAATCTGGGTTAGAGATAATCATCAGTTACTTGAATAATCCCCTGATTTGTCTGAAATTCATTTTGGAATTAATGTGATGATGAAGTGTGAGCATAGAATTATTTGGTTACAGGTGTTCTCTTCATCCAAATCTCTTACCATTAGCCATATGCTATCCTGCCTCACCCCTTAAATTCTGTCCTCTGATTTTACAAAATTAATTAACTGTAGGTCCAATGGATCATTTTTTCTTATGTACATGTCATTGTACAAAATTCTCAATTACCCCAAAATTTCTGCCTTCCATTAAACTAAATGTTTAGTCTACCTTCAAGATTTATTCATATACTTTTATCAACCTTCCTGTGCCCTTTTCTTAGTCTATGCCTAGGACTCTTATTTCTGCAATAGCCTCTTTACACATCAGTCATAATACTTAGATGTAATATTTTAATTATTTGAATAATCCTTTACACTGTATTTATAACCTCCTCTGTCAGCACAGCATAGTTCAGAGCTGTAATAATAATGGTATGCTATAAATCTACTTTAATTAATTTTTTTATTAATGTAGAGCTGGGAGATGAATGCAAGACTTACTTCCTATACAGTATTGCTGAACTTCCTTGCCAGGTCAATTTTATTCTATATTTTTTTTTAGGAAAAGGGAGGTGGGAGGAAGAAAATGGGGGAGAGAATATATACCAAAACACAGCATCACTGTCCATGAAACATCACTCAATTTTTTAACCTTGATGAAGCTGTCTACTTTTTTTTTTTTTTCTCCAGGGTTATCACTGGGGCTTGGTGCCTGCACTATGAACCCACTGCTACTGACAGCCATTTTTTTTCCCCATTGTTGTTACTGCTGTTGTTGTTGGATGGGACAGAGAAAAATTGAGAGAAAAGGTAAAAACAGAGAGAGGGAGAGAAAGACAGACACCTGCAGACCTACTTTCCCACTTGTGAAACAAACCGTTGCAGATGGGGATCAGGGAGCTTGAACCGAGATCATTATGCTTCGCATCATGTGCACTTAAGGCAGTGTGCTACCACCCAGTTCCTGAAGGTGTATACTTTATTATTCCTATGTGTTTAGGACCCCACACATGAAAGGCATACATTGGACTCACCAAGTCAATTCCCAGACTGTGATTAGATTTTACATAAAGAGGTTATTAGAAATTAAATTATTCTTTTCATTTATCAGTTCATTCATTCTGTTTTCTTTTGCTGAATATATAAACAGGAATTTCGCTATGTGTCATAGTTAAATATTCTCCTCTAAATACTGCAGAAGATAAAAATGATAAAACTCTCAAATAAAATATTGCATGCTTTAAGAATAAATTTATTTTCATATAAACAAGTAAAAAAATGAACAGTGGCTCAAACAAAACAAATTTACTCTTTTTAAGATAAAAGATATTCAGTAAGGGCCTTTGAGATGTTATAGTATTTATGCAAAAGGAGTTCCGGGCCTGAAGTTCTGAAGCCCTAATATCAATCCCCAACAGCACTATAAACCAGAACTGAACAATGCTCAAGCAATTAATTAATTAATTAATTAATTCCAGTAAAAGCAGTTCAAAGCTGATATTGTTGGTTGTGTGATCATTATGTCTTTCTCTCTTAAACTATCATGATCCTTTACAATTTGCCTCCTGCTTCAGCATGGCTTCTTTAATTCCAGAAATCTCATCTCCTGTAAGTCAGTAGGAATGAAAGGACAAATAAATTGAGCCTCCCATTTAAAGACACTTTCATTTATATCTCATTGACAGACACTTATATATGATCAAAATAGTTTGGGGGTTGGGAGAGGGGTAAGTGTAATCGATTAATTAAAAGGTATTGTGTCCAGATAAAAATGAAATTATTACCAACAGTTACAAAGACGGAAGGTTACTAACCATTAGTTTATTTTCAAAGATTTGCTTGCAACCAAGGGCTCTTACAGATTATACTGTGAATGGGAAGGAACCATGGAGATAGAGTAACTAATGAGCAGGAAATATCGTATTGAAGAGTCAATGGTGGGTGGTGGTGACACAACTGGTAAAGCGCACAAGTTGCCATATGTAAGGACCTTGAATTGATCCCTCACTCCCTGCCTGCAGGAAGGAAGCTTCATAAGAAGTGGAGTAGGCTACAGGTGTCTCTCCCCCCCCCCTTTTTTTTTTACTGTTCTCTTACCCCTCTTTTGCCCTGTGTATTTCTACCATAACTTGCTGGGGGTTGGCCCCGCTGAAGTAACTAACTAAGGGTCCCTGAAAGAAAGGGGAGTGGCAAATGAATGAAGTGAGTGACAGCTTCTTTAGGTGCAGGAGAGAAGCGGCGCTGGCCTCTGTCTGCAGAGCTTTATTTAAATACTTTTCACCTGGATACAGATGACATCATGTATAATTGTTTTCATTAACATCAAGGATACAGTTGACATCATGTAAGACTATTTTATTAACATTAAAAATAACTCTAGATATTATTATCATTATAGGCTTGTTCTGCTTGAAAATTTCTTTGGTCTTGAGACAGCCTGTCCTTCCCTAGGTTTTGACCATCTGTGTGGCCTTGGTATGGCTAAAATACCTTCAAACATTACTTTCTTTGTTTTGGCTTTCTGTGTTGGGTTAGCATATATTTTCTGGAGCTCAGTCTAACAGCTTTTCTTCTTAACTCATTCTTGGATGAGTCTAAATAACACTTTTCTAATATCTAGTAAACTGTTTACCTAAAGAAATCTGTTGTAAAATAAGTACACACCATGGGGCTCTCTCTGACTAACTTTTGTATATATGACTGTTTACTAACTTTTACCTACATGAAAGTTTACTAATTTCTGCCCACTAACCCTTTTTTTGCCCCTCCCTGATTAATCCTTACATTAGCTATTTAACTACACAACCTCTACATATAGCATAGGTACCTGTAAGTGGAAGCAGGGTGTCTGTGGGTGAGGGTAAGCAATAAGGCCTCTTTATATTTAGGTGGAAACCACAGTCTGCCACTTATTCTATAAGCCACCCAGAGTTCTGAATTTTGGTCTGAGTCCAGCTAATAGAGAAGCTGTAGTGGTGACAAATAGCTTATTTTTTTTTCTGAAAGCCTCTGAGTGCAGCAGTTTCTTCTCCTAGGCTATTTTTAGTCTTGTTATACTCCTTGCCATAATTGTTGTCACTATGTACTTTCCCTGGGAATCTTTTTTTATTGTCCCAAGGTAGTATTTGTGCATTTTCAATATAGCCAGTAAGTTCTCAAATTACTAATGTGATTGAAAACAAATACCTTAAGTTCAGTTCTAGAACTTCCCACTTTGCAGTTGGTCCTGGCCTGCCGTGTACTTTGTCAGCCAGCAGATCTGACTTTACCTCAGCCATTAAACAAAAAGGATGAATAGCTTCAGCTTGGTCTAGGACTTTCCACTTTGCAGTCAGTCCTAGCCTGCTGGGGACTATGCCATACAACAGACTTTACATTGCCTCAGCCAATAACTATATAATTAAAAATAAATTATCAAAAGGAGAGCATCAATGGTGGTATATATAATTTACTCATTGCCTTAAGACCTCTAAAAAAAGGTTGACCCTGCATAAGCCTTTGTATGAATAAAGTACAACTCCTTCTTTTGTAAAATAGGTATAACCATACTTTGTAAGATTTTTATGAGGATTAAATGACATAATAATGTTTGTGAAAAGTCTAGTATATACATAATTCACATAGAGTAATTAATAGTTTATTAAAATCTAGCATATACATAGTTCACATAGAGTAACTAATAGTGGTCCTGATGGGCAAAAGTGATCACCCAAAATCACTTTCATTTTGGATTGTAGAAAACTAGTATAATAGTCTAGTTCTACTCAAGAGTCAGAAACCATAAGATTGGTTAAAGAAGGGATAGATCAACATAATTATTAACTATGATAAACATAACTGTAAGGGAATTCTGGGTGGTTCTCTAAGACTAAGGGACAATAATCAAAGGTATATTAACATGGAAGAAATTCTACTCCTGTTGTTTTATCTCTTGATCACTAGTTTGGCCAGACTAGCAATAGTCTGGATCTGCTGTACACACAGTAGGCAGATGAGGAGCAAATAAATCAGCAAATGGTGACTGGGTATGCTTTGGAAATACAGGTTCTGGTGAGGGTAAAATGGCCCCAGAGCCCAATCTTTGAAGATTATCCCTATCTACCTATCTGTCTATATTTTTATCATCTCTCTCTCTCTCTATCTATCTATCTATGTATCTGTCTATCCATCTAATCTGTCATCTATTTTGTATATGTTCCACTGGCATTCAGGTGGTGGCATGCAAGACTACACAAGACTTTCCAAAGAAGCCCTGTTGTCTATATACAATTATCACCATGTTGAAACTGCAAAGCCAAAAGAGCACATACTGAGCTGGTAGCTGCTGAGTTGTTCCTTCTGATTTCCTCATATCCAGACTGTTGATCCTCCTGAAGTTTATTTTTAAGTTATTGGAAGCTTCTATTTCCCGTGATACTTTGCAAACACTCTTTTCTGAGAAAACTTAACTTTATTAATTTTAAAGGAAATCCTTAAATTGTTTTCTTTATTATATTAAAGGGTGCATTTGGAACTGAAAGGCAGTAAATTGATAACTGATGCCAAATATATTCCTAACAAATACAGAGAGAATCTAGAAATCACAATGCTGTAAAAATGTGTTCAAATATTGTGTTCTCCTCTATAGCTCTTTCTGTTTTAATTTTTAATAAGAAATATTGGTATATGAAGGTGTAAGGTAACTATAGTATAAAATTTAAATATGAATAGCCACTAGCATTATTACATTGAAAGATATGCATATATTGAAAAATAGTTTAGTGAATTATAAAAATACACATCAAAGAAATGTCTATTAAGTAAAAAATGGCCCATGGTCTATTAAATCAAAAATCCATTTCCTAAAAGCTGCCTAGATATAATTTACCTAGCCAATGCTTCCTTAAAACTTGTACAATAAACTAAACTATAATGACTTCTAAACATATCATATAAATAATGAGCCATTTAATATGTTTTGCAAAGAAATGTATTTCAACAGTCTTTTATATTGCTTTTGTATAAGTTTAAAAGAGGGCTCATTTTTCTCCTATTACCTAGAAATGTTTTTCAAAGAAAATATTAAAGAAAAATTACTATGCTGAGGATGAAACCAGGGGAAAATGAAGCATCTTTGAAAATGTAAAATTAGTTTAACTGCACAAAAATGCTTCATTGTGAACAAAATGACATGTTAGCATCAGCCATACACATCTAAAACTGACCACTTTGTCTTGCAAACATAATCTATTTCCTCCGTTTTCATTATCCCTGGTAAGTATACTAGCAATCAATCGTTTATTACATACTAAGTACTTACTAATGTCATTACAGTCTTTTTTTTTTTAACCACAACAACAAAAGAAGGTACTATTATCGCTTCAAAATTAAGAAAGTGGAGAGAATTAAGTGACTTGTTCAGGAACATTATCTCAGAAGGAGAGGGAGTGGAATTTGAATAGTGGTTGGTCTAGTCCCAAATCTCCTACTGATTAAGGCTCATTTTTAACTTGAACTCCAAGTGGAGATTTATACTTCATAATCAGTCAATATCACAACTTCTTGAAATTTAATGTGCTCATAACTTGCCTGAGGATTTTTATAAAATACAGACTACAATTTAGAAGGTCTGTGGTGAGACTCAAAGTTATAATAGGCTTTCATTTAGTCATTTGGTGCTTATTACTCACTTGTGAACAATAGCAAAATTTAAAAGAATAATATGGTTGCGGTGACAGAGATAGTAGAAAGGTTTAAATTACTAAGATTTTTATCTCTGCAGATAATGTTATAGAAAAATTATAAATTGGTGAAATAAAGCTCTTATAATTCATGGGCTGAGGAAGAAGAAACAGAAGCATCTGGATGATCCTGACATAAACAACAATTTTCTGTCTGTCCTTTCAATTTTGCTCTGAACCAAATAGTGTTCTAAAACAATAAAGTCTTTAGCAAATCAAAGAGATGATAAATGGATGTTGAGAGCTTGTTTGGAGGTGCTAGCAGGGGAGCACAACTACTTGCATACCCTTAACCAAAGACCAGACAGTCTCTATTCAAGGAAGGCCATCCTCTTCAACCTAGCGCAGATTCAGGAGGGACATACATGGAGCAGTGAGGGAGGAAAGGGACACCCTTCTTGCTGGGCTAGCTTCACTGGAGAGAGAGATGAGGAACTTGTGGCAGCATGGTAATACAATTCTTTATTGATGCGGACGCTCCAGAGTTGGGTGTGAACACAGTGGGTTTAGGCCACGTGGAGCTAGCAAAATGGCCACCTCCTGCTATGCACAACAGCCATTCTCCAGGTCTTCTTCAGGTCAGGACACAGAAGAGAAAGAGAGCTAAACCAAAACAGCATTGGGTTCTATGGGATAAAAACTGGAATTGGTAAGTTGGAAAAGGAAATGGTTATGAAAGGGGGTGGAGACAGGCAAAAGGCATGCTGGGAAGGTGAAAGAATTCTTATCAACTGTTGTGATTGTTTTAACTGAATTAGCAATTGAGCAAGGAGCTGAGAGTGGGGGGGGTGCTGGCTTTAAGACCTGACATCTCCCCTTTCTTTTCATCTAATGGCCATAAAATCAGGAATGTGGGGCACTTTGTGAGGCAGGGCATTTGATAGGACTAGGCACACCTTTGGGGTTACTACTGACCTTCTTTGCTCAATCTCTCAGTAGAGAGACAGACTAACAGGATTGACACACTCCTCAGGTTCAAGCCCTGCCAAGCTCAACTACATCCTCACAATTTCCCGACATCTCCCTCTTTCCAATGGCCATATTTAAATAGGTCAATATCTGTAAAAGACTCCATCTCTGACAGAGGAATAGTAGTGTAGGGGTGAACAGAAACCTGTTGGGAAGAAACCTAAATAATATTGTGCAGGAGTTTTTAAAAGAACTGGAATAAGACAGGGAGCTATAAGTAAGAGTATCAAGGGAGAGCATGAGACTGAAGAGAGGCCTGGTAGGTGGAGAGGGACTGCCTGATGGGCAGAAAAAAGGCACTGCCTGATAGGCGGAGGAGTGGGGGCCTGATAGGCTGAGGGGCAAGAGGGGTGATCTGGCATTGCAGAATTCCAAGACAGCCAGCTGCAAAGTCCACAGACTGCTACAGTCAGTCCTCAAGAAGTCTAACTGTCTAAAGGGAGTGTCCGAAGTTGTACCAGCAAGTCCAATAGAAGTATCAGTCCAATGCCAATGACCAGGGGAAGAAATGCCACACATCTATCTTGATGGGAGATGAAAGCCACTGGAACTTTACTTCTCTGTAGAGTGTGAGCTGGAACTGCCAAAAGGTGACAGGTGAAGCAGAAGCAAGGAGGACAGACAGCAATGGGCAAGAGAAAGGCAGTAAGAAAGTTTTGACCTTGGAGTCTGTGAATCAGATTCTTCAGATCATGTAAGGTAACATCTTGGGTTTCAGTGGGAGCACTGTAGTCATGCCATCTAGTGGGCGATATCAAAGTGTGCAGGGGTGCAGATGGTTTTCCAGGGTTTCCTGTGAAGGAAACACAAACAAATCTGCTTCCCATGCTTAGCAGGGCATCTGGTTCAAATTTTTATAGATATTAAAAGAGGTTTAATGTAGTTAGTGCATTATCCAACTGAATATTGGGGTGAGTGTATCCCGCTTTTTTTTCTTTACTTCATTGGGCCTAGGTGTTTGGCAGGCCTTCTCAACAACCATTTGTCTTTGGGGGTTGTAAGGGATGTCTGTGGCATGGGTGATGTTATAAAGGAAAAAAAGTCTTTAAGTTGTTGACTGACAAAGGCAGGCCTATAGTGTCAAAACAAGATACACCAGTTAAGTATAGAAAAATATGTGAATGTTGTTGTTAATTTACATAAGTTGTATATGGGGGAACTTATATAGTTTAATATCTTACCATATGAGCAGATGCTTTTTCATGTGAAGGCTTTGACATAGTTGTAATTAATTACTTGTGAAGAAAAAAAAAAACTTTTAATAAGTTAGAAGTTTACAATAATTGATAACTTGATGATTATAATTGGTTTAAGTATCCTTATAATTTTGTTTAAAGGCCATCTTATATGACCTCGTGTAGCAGTCTCTGTACAGCAGGATCTTCAGACCAAATTTAGATAAAATATATTGATTTTTAGCTATTTTTTTACTTTGGACTTTAAACAAACTCAGGTTACTTAGAGAAATAACAAATGTTAGTGACAGTGTTTTTGTTTTTGTTTTTTTTCTCTCTTTTTTAGAACATTTACAATGTCAGATTGATGTCAGATTTGTTGTGGATTAATTTTCACAAGATTAGTTTACAGGGCATTTTTGGGGGGCCCTCCAAAATTGTCCTATAGAGAATTGGTATTTTAATTTTGGAGATGATGAATTGTCATGTTAAATATTTAGACTTTTACCTTAAATACTCATCTTTATAAGAATTGTGTTGAAAACTCTTCATTTAACTCTGCCTGGTAAGAATGTAGCTTCAAATTTACACTTTAACTGTTAGTGTTTACTAAACTTGAAACACACACAAAAACATGTAATCTATAACACACAGGAGGAGAAAAACTTTTGGTACAAAGACATATCATTTTAAACACAAATTTAGATCTGTACTGTCTTAGTTGAACCATTTCTACTCACACAGTTTAAGACTAAATGTTTCACATTTGTACCAAGACTTTAAAAAAATCAAAAGAGGAAAAAACAAGTTTTTAGGACTGTTTCTGGATGTCGCTAGAAACTATGGCTGTATCCAGCATTTTTATATAAAGTCAATTAAGTTTCAGAGTACTCTGAGCAAAATGGGTCTTACAAAATTTTTGGTCATTTAACTCACTCAAAAAAATTATTTTAGTCATTCAACTCACTCACAAAACACAACTGGCCAGTCATAGCATATGATATTCGGAGAAGGGGGGGGAAAGGGGGCTCTGTGAACCAGATTTTTCAGATCCCACATGTTGTATTATGGGTCCTCAGGGATAACAGCGCCATCATGCGGTATTACCGGATATGATGGGCAGGAAGCCAGACAAGTTTTGAGTAATCCTATGGAAACATGCATGCAAAACCCCTCCCCATGGTTAATGGGGGTCAGGCCAGATTTTATCGAGTGGGTCTTTCCATTTGACCTTAATAGCTAGGAAAGTGGATGCTGTTTGCCAGTGAAGAATAATAGGAGGTTGGATTGAGTTTTTGTAAATATTAAAGAGATGTTATATAGTTAAGGCTTTTTCCAGCTGGATATTGGGGGGTATATTCCCCCTTTTTCTTTATTTAATTGAGCCTTAAGGGTTTGATGGGCCCTCTTGACAATGCCTTGTCCCTGTGGATTATAGTGAATGCCTGCAGTATGATACTGTTCCAGAGGAAACAAAAGTCTTTAAATTGCTGGTAAAAGCATTCCAGTTGTCCATTTTAAGTTGAAGGGGTATGCCCATTACAACAAAATAGGAGAGCATATGGCTTATAAGCTTTTTTGAGCTTTCTCCCATCTGTAGCCCACATAAATTTATAAAAGGTATCAATTGACACAAACACATATTTTTGTTTGCCAAAGTTGGGAAAGTGTGTGACATCAATTTGCCAAAGATCATTGGCTTTTAAGTCTCAGGGGTTAACCCCAAGAGTTTGAACAGCAGATGTCTTGATTAGACCTGCACAGGAGGAGCATGTAGCAAGAATATGTTTCAACTGTGCCAGAGGAATATCAGAAAATTGAGCTCAAAAGCCTTTAAGATTAACATGGGTTAAGGAATGAAAGTCAGTAGGATTAGAGACAGAGGCTAGGAGAATTCCTGTGGAGGTGAGACAGTCAGCTGCAGCATTCCCTTCAGACAGAGGACCAGGAAGAGGGCTGTGGGAGTAACGGTGTTGAACATACAGTGGTTGAGTTTGAGAACAGAGCATAGAGGCAATTTGAATTAAGAGAGGAGAAAGTGGGTTGTCATCAATTCTCACATAAGAACGAACAAGCCATGGAAGTAAGTTAACAGTATACATATGTCATAAAAAAAAAGTTGAAGGATTCTGGTACAGCTTTTAAGGGTAGGAGAACAGCATAGAGTTCTTTGTACTGAGGGGAGTTATCAGGAAGCTCAGTAAAGGGAGACATTGAACATTGTTTATCTGGATAATATATAAGGGCAGCATCTCCCTTCTTGCCACGATCAGTAACAGTTGTTGGAGCAGAGGGTATGGGATCTCAAGAGAAAAGTTTAGGTACTAGTAGAGGCAAAAGAGGTAAAGAGGCTTTCAGTTTTTTAGAAGGAAAGTGATTATCTAATTGTCCTGGAAAACCTATTAAACTTGTGGCAAAACGATAATGGTGGCATATGAGCCACTCTGTATCTGTGAAAGAGAAAGGAAGAATAATTGAATCTGGTTCCCTTCCTAAGACCTGAACTGATATGTTTCTTCCTTGGCAAATCATAGATGCTAAAGCATCAATCTCAGTAAGAATCTTGGAGCTCCCCCTACTGGCATATGAAGCCATTGGATAATACCATGACTCTGGTATATAGCCCCCACCATGTAGGGGAGGAGTTAAAGATCAAAAGATTTATGGGAGAGAACGGGGAGAACCTAACGAGGTGCATGTAATGTAGAGCCTGGTTAAACCTTTCCAGTGCCAAGGAGGCTTTAGGGGTTTGGGGGTTAACATACACTTTGAGGAGGGCTGTTTGTTTCCTTTTAACAGATTAAACAGTGGTTGGAGGCAACTAGTAGGGAGATAAAGATACTGCCTAAGCCAATTTAAATTTCCAAGGAAACTTTGAAAAGAAGCAAGACTGAGATTAGAAGGAAAAGTAACCCAAGGTTTTAAGGGACGAATCTGTTTTAGAGAAATCTCTGAACCTAAGAAAGATATTGGAGGAATTAGCTGTACCTTCTTAGGAGATACATTAAGGTCATTTTTCTTTAAGGCGGGGATAAGAAAATCATGTAGGTCAGAGAGATCTGTATCTAATTTTCCCCATATTAAGACGTCATCCATATAATGAAAAACCTTAAGGCCCTTATGAATATATGGGAAAAGGACAGATTTAACAGCAAAACAATGATTATGTAAATAGACCATAGTGTCAACAATGGAGCAAGCAATAGGGGGTGTGTGCGGTGTGCTGGTTTTAAGGCCCGACACCTCCTAGCCAGCCAGATCAGTGGAATCAACCCTTGTGATCAATGGGGTGACAGATTTCGCAGCCATATTGCCCTCACATCCAAGAGATGATAAATGAAAAGATACTTACTGCTATACTAAGGAAGATTAATCATGAAGACAATTACTAGAGCTCAAGTAAAAGAAAATGTAAAGTAGGAGAATACTTTTAGAACAGTTCAATTCCCAGACACTTATACCTCTTCTGGATTTATTTATTTTTTTATTTTTTATTTATGAGAAAGATAAAAGATATCACTCTGGTACATGTGTTACCGGGGATTGAATTCAGGACCTCATGGTTGAAAGTCTAGTGCTTTATCCACTGTGCCTCCTCCTGGACCACTGGGAATCTTTTTTTTTTCCTTTTTTAATTTGGAAGGGCAGAGAGAAATTGAGGAATCAGGAGGTGATAGAGAGGGAGAAAGAGAGATAAGGAAGGAAGGAAAGAAGGAAGGAAGGAAAGAAGGGAAGAAGGAGGGAAGGGAGAGAGAGAGAAAGAAAGAGAGATATACCTGAAACATTGCTTCACTTCTCATAAAGTTTCCCCCTGTAGATGCGAACTGGGAGCTTGAGCCTAGGTCATCACTCATGATACCTTGTGTGTTTAACCAGTTGTGCCACTGCCTGACACTCTATACATTATGATATTAAAACCGATAACCTAATTTATATCATATTTGAGTTATTAGCAACCTAATTACATTCATCATTTATGTAGATGTATTTGTAAATGTAACATTTGCATTGTTATGTATATTGAAGGATTCCTATTTCTGAATTTCAAATTATATTACATGTTATGAAATCCAAACCATCTAATTTCCATCCTTGCTAGTTAGTAGTACATAGGTCAGCAGAATCAGTTCCATTTTAAAGCCTGTTAAAAAAAAAAATCTTGGGAGTCAGGCAGGGCAGTAGTGCAGCAGGTTAAGCACACATGGTGCAGGGCACAAGGACCGATGTAAGGATCCCGGTTCGAGCCCCCGGCTCCCCACCTGCAGGGGAGTAACTCCACAAGCAGTGAAGCAAGTCTGCAGGTGTCTTTCTCTCCATCTCTTGTCTTTCCTCCTCTCTCCATTTCTCTCTGTCCTATCCAACAATGACAACATCAATAGCAACAACAATAATAACTACAACAATAAAACAAGGGCAACAAAAGGGAATAAATAAAAATAAAAATTAATAATTAAAATCTCAATCGCTAACCTACTTACTGATTCAGAATCCTCAATTTATCAATTGTAATTGGTTTCATATGCATCGTAAATACTGAGGTGACCTGGAGAGATAGCTCAGCAGAGGATAGTGTAAGTTTATTGCCAGATACTTCCACACTAGTTTGAAACCGGGTACCATAGGGGAATGCCACAGTACTTGAGAAAACTTCATTGCTGTGATATTTCTTCTTCTTTCTCTGCCTCTCTATCTGAATGAAAAAAAAAATCTGCCTGGAACAGTGAAATTGGACAAAATTGCAAAGTCTTGGCTCTGCAGGAAAGGAAGAAGAAGAAGAAGAAAAAAAGACTTGCAAAGTCCTGGTCTATAAAAGTTCTGATTTTAAGCTATAATTGTTCATTGAAAACCCCAATAATAACACATCTTAATATTTCTAATTATGCTTAAACCATATATTCTTTATAAAAAATGAAGTGCTGATTATGTAATCACATAGCAGTGGTATTGTTGATAGAAAATTGTTTCTTTGTATTAAGGTGAATCAAAATAGACCAAGATAAGTCTGCCCTTGAAGAATCTTGAAGAGTAAACTGTTTTATTGTTTGTTTTTTACTTTCAAGTGAGACTCTCTCTCTCTCTCTCCTCTCTCTCTCTCTCCCTCTCTCCCTCTCTCTCTTTCTCTTTCCCTTTCTCTCTCTCTCTTAGATTTTATGCTGAAAAATATAATTACTATCTTAGGATAATTGGCTGATGCCGACCATGTGTTATTATATCCCATCAGCATCTTTAGCCTAGAAATAAAAAAGGGTAAAAACAGAAACACTGAAGATAGACTAAGAGAAACCACTTCCTTAATTTTGTTGTTTATTTGCCCTTTGAGTTTTCATATTCACAGCTCCACTCTGATCTGAGCAAAACAACAGGTGCAAACTACAGATGGATCATATCACAGTAACAGATAGACAACATCCACTGCTGGTTACATGAGTCTCAATTTGAAAGATAGCCAGCAGCAACTAGATTTATGTCCTGGGGTGGCAGGGCAGAGAGTTTTTTTGAACAGTAAGGATACTTGCAGACTGTGATTTCTGCCTGCACACTTAATCAAGACCATGTTTCCAACTTCATTTCAGGAGCTTAAATACTGACTCCCCTGTAGCTAGATATAATTAAAACCCTTTTTACCTGAAAAAAGGGAAAAATATATAACTATTGAATTATAAATGCTTGTGTGATAATAAACACATATTCACCTTAATTACATTTTGTCACATACCATTGTATATATAATTTCTGAAGATAACATAGGTAAATTGTACTTTCACCAACCAAATTTAATATATATGTATATATATATACATATATATTAATAGTTGTCAGTGTTGCAATAAATTAGATAATGTATTTTAAACCTTTTTGAAGGTATTTAGGGTTTGTGAAGTCTTAAATATTTGTATATGATGATGTTCCTGATGGAAATGACAAGTCATGGTGGAGAGAAGAATCTGTTAGAGGTCTAGACTCATTATATCAATAATGTGGGAATTCAAGGATTCCTTGACTAGAGCACCAGATGATGGGGTGCCTGACAGTGACCAAAAGGACCATCATTAATGTGTGCCGGACTTTTGCCCTTTTCCAGCTTTTGTTGTCCTTACTTTATTTGACAAGGTTAGATTTAGAGTGACTGAGGGAAATAAAGTAGAAAGTAGGTGAGGAGGGTATCTAAGTAGAAACTATTTGACTTAGTACTTTATGGTGTTTTTTTAGGTCTTTCCACTTGCTTGCTGCACTTACTGAGCCTAAATCTACTCATTGCAGACTATTGCTCACTTTTACTTTAAGGTATACATTTCTCATAACTTATGACTACCTGTGGACATGTGCCCTATCCCATGGGTCCTGGTCTATATCTAGGTTCTATAACTTTCTTAGGAAGTGTGCCACTGAAGTGGAACTAAGGAGTCCAATGAGCTAGGAAAGGCCTCACCAGAGTATTAAAGCTGGAGGGTTGTTACCCCAGGACTTGTTTGTTTGTACTCAGTCCAAAGTAAAACATGGTGAGGTGACACTGGTTGCATTGATTTGGTTGAGGTCAACAGATACAATCAGTATCAAATTGTAGGGATCAAGAAAAGCATGAAGAAAAAAAACCTTTAAAGCCCCAGAGATTCTAGGACTTTCCTGGGCAGATGACTTCACCAATATGTCCTGGAACCTCACCTTCCCAGAACCCTACCCCACCAGGGAAAGATAGAAACAGTCTCTTTTCAGTCACCAGGTTCCAGATGCCATCAGGATGCTGGCCAGGCTTCCCTTGATTGCACACCCCACCAATGTGTCCTGGAGCTAAGCTTCCCCAGAGACACACCCTACTAGGGAAAGAGAGAGGCAGACTGGGAGTATGGACTGACCAATCAACGCCCATATTCAGCGGGGAAGCAATTACAGAAGCCAGACCTTCTACCTTCTGCAACCCACAAAGACCCTGGGTCCATGTTCCCAGAGGGATGGAGAATGGGAAAGCTATCAGGGGAGGGGGTGGGATATGGAGACTGGGTGGTGGGAATTGTGTGGAGTTGTACCCCTCCTATGGTTTTGTTAATTAATCCTTTCTCAAATTAAAAAAAAAAATACATAGACAAAAGAAAAAAAAAAAGAAAAAGAAACTGTCTAGGGGTATGGATCGACCTGCCAATGTCCATGCCTAGCAGAGAAGCAATTACAGAAGTCAGACCTCTCACCTTCTGTACCCCATAAAGAATTTTGGTCCATACTCCCAGAGGGATAAAGAATAGGGAATCTTTCAAAGGAGGAGGTGGGGTACAGAATTCTGGTGGTGGGAATTATATGTAATTGTACCCCTCTTATACTACAGCCTTGTTAATCATTATTAAATCACTAATAAAAAATAAAAATATCTGTATATGGAACTACCAAGGTATCTATTGTTGGGCCAGTTCAAAGTATATTTGTATGTATGTGTAGAATGGATGCTTTTAATATAAAATTGAATGATTTGTGAATATATTGTGATGTGTAAGATAGACAGGGAATTAGCATTCCATTTTTAAAGGATTATGTCAACATTAATATTTCAATTCTTTAATATTTATACCTCACACAATATGCATACATTATCAATGAATATGTGTACCAATGGAGGTATAATCACTAACAAAATCATATATATCTATGTGTGCTTGGATATTCTGAATTATGATAAATTAATATGTTATGAACAATAATATCACTACATGTACATTCAACCTAGTATGCCATTACCCAGCTCCTTACTTGTTAAATTTTTGAACATCTTTCTTTTGCTTTTCTGTGTCAGTAGTTCCAAGCATAGATGTATAGAGACTTAAATACATGAACAGATAAGAGGAAAAGAATCAGTAAAAAGAGTTCAAGAAGTATTTGGAAAATATGTATAATAAATACAAAGGGAAACCATTTTCAATTCTAGCTAATTTTGCCTCTCAAGAGTATAAGTTATTTCATTTAGCTTTACTAAATTAGAAATCTACTTTATATGTAGAAAAACTGCCTTATTCATGGCTTAGCAGTGGCACACCTGATTGAGCACACATGTTGCAATGTGCAGGGATCTGGGTTCAAGCCCCTGCTTTCCACCTACAAGGGAATGCTTCACAAGTGGTGAAGCAGTGCTGCAACTGTTTGTCTCCCTGTCTACCTCTCCGTCTCCTGCTCCCTCTCCTCCTCAGCTTCTCTCTCTATCTCTACACAATAAATAGTAAATAAAATATATTTTAAAAAGAATAACTGCATTTTTCAAAAACAAAATTGACCTAACACAAGATACTAGTCTAATGAATTTGGTTTCCCACAGGGAAAGTTCTAACTCAGGAAAATTGCATTGTCACACTGTATTGCTATCCTCTTCTTGATAAAATCTCTTTGGCTTTGTATCTCTCTTTCTCTTTTTAAATTGTTGTATGGAGAAAAGAAAGATTCAGAATTTCCATCGTTAATTGGCAGGTTTGTTTATGCTCCATCCAGTGATTTAATTTTATTATTTTGCATGTATTCTTGCTCTTAAAGTGTCAGGGTGTTTCATACTTTCATTGATGGTAAATCAACATAGGTTCATAAAAATCATAAATATTCACTATGAAAATATAACTAAATTAAGTGTGCACAAATAAATGCAAAATTTCTTTGTTTCTTAATGCATATTCATATCTCTAAAATAAATTTTAAAGAAAACATATTACCTTAAAATTTTTATTTTGAATACTGGAGCTATGCAAAATGTTCTAGCAATTTGAAAGTAGACAGGTAAAGAACTACACCAAAGGGGACTAAGTTTTTTTTTTTCCAAGTCAATAATAAACAATCAAATCCTAGTTACTAAATACAAAGCAGTAAGTAAAAAAATAGTCATTCTTATAACTTATAGTGTAATATTTCAAGACACTGAGTAAGCTCTACTAAATCTAACAGATCTAGAACTCGATAAAGTTCTACACACACACACACACACACACCAAAACAACAACAACCAAACATAAAGTCACTAAGTTCTGTCAGTTTATGTGCCACAGCTGCACAGCTGTCAGCAAGAGACAGTGGACTTCTGAGTAGGTTTAAAGTAAATGCATAGAAATTGAAAAAAAAAAAATTCAGGTCATGAACTATGTGAAGCTGTGTTCACCTCAGCAGCCTCATGAATGAAATTTCATGTTTCCATATGGCTGTATTCTTTTTGTAAAAGATTCATGTAGATTAAAATGATGTGCACTGTTAATCTTGTGATAGGAATACTTGTGCAAAGACCACTGGTTACTTTATGTAAGAAAGGAGATAGTTTAAAGAGAATGCTTGATTTGGGGAGCCACCAAATGACAGTATGTCCCATACTGGATAGACTTGATTGGAAAGACTTCATTAAAATTTGCAAATGAAAAATCATATAATTAGGTTAAATGGCATGCCCTGGATGCTTTAAAATACTACATTTCAGGAGTCCGGCAATAGCACAGTGGGTTAATCACATGCAGCACAAAGCCCAAGGACTGGCAGAAGGATCCGAGTTCGAGCCCTGAGCTCCCCACCTGCAGGGGAGTCGCTTCACAAGCAGCTATCTTTCTAACCCCTTTCTGTCTTCTCCTCTTCTCTTCATTTCTCTCTATCCCATTCAACAACAACAATAAAACAACAAGGGCAACAAAAAAGGAATAAATAAATATTTTTAAAATGAGATAAAGAAAAAATAGTACATTTCATATTGCTTGTCAAAATGTTTATAAAATTGTTGCTTACTTCAGTATAGTAGTACCAACACATCTATAGCTGAAATCCTCAGTGAGCACTATGATAGGAAATAAATTGTATACCTCACAGAAAGTAATATTTATGTCAATCTTTGAGGTATCTGCTATTATTACATCTATTTTTCAAGCATGAAAATACAACATATGTGGTGCAGGAATATTTGAAATTGACCAGTCTGACTATGTAGGCAACAAGGAAACATGATCTCTCCCAGTCTCATCATAGCTACATGAATGGCATGGCAGTCAAAGGAGTGTGATTCTCACACATGTTTAATCCAGAGTGGTTACTCTTTATAATGCAAACTTTCTACTCTGCCAGGCTGATTTTTATTAATAAATGATGACTTCAGCATACATGATCACCTAATCCCCTAGAACTTCCTCACTTCCAATAGTAGGAATGTACATTTACTCTCTTTTTATCATAAATGGTAAGCTGGAACAATTCCATTTTAGAAAAATGTTCTTGACATTATGTTTTGATGTATATTCCCCAGAGTACCATTGACTGGAGGATCTCTCAAATGCTTCTGTTCTCATTTTCCAGTAGCTACTTCCATGTTTCTTTTTCGTTAAAAAATGTATTTATGTGTTTTTATGAGCGATCTAGAGAAAGAAAGGGAGAACAGAATTACTGCTAGCTATGGCACATGGTGGTAATTAGATCAAACCTGGAAATTTATGTATAGATAGTCTTTGCTTTAATATCTCACACCTACATTTTCTTGATTACTCTGGCAATGCTTTTGCATAAAGTCTTTGGGATAGCTCAAGAAAATAAAAATATTTATCAGTGAAATTTCTGTCAGTTCATTTCATCTATCCAAATATAAGAGCCCTGGGTTAAAAGGTACTTTCTTCAAGTATTTCAAGATCACATCTTTTCTACTTGTTTTTTTTTTTGTTTGTTTGTTTGGTTGGTTGTTTTGAATGGACTGAGAATGGGAATAAGAAAAAAACAGATACACCATTTTAATTTATTTTTTTAGTGTTCACATCACTCTATTCAGGGGAAATAAATTATAAAACAGTTGTGTGTGTCACATGAGTACAGTTTCTTATCTCCCTGTGTGAGTCTTGTATATTTTTAAAGGAAGACTGACACTGTCGTCAGATTTCAATCAGTTAAATTCCACAATTCCAGAGCAGGGTGGCTAGAGATAACTTTGAAATAAAAGTTTGGCCCACGGCCCAGTGCCACAAAAAACTAACACTATCACACCAGCTTTTACATAACGGGAAATAAATCCTCATTTATGGCCATTCAAAACTATTGCTATGTTTCATATTGGTTTGTTCCCCTTCCCCCCAACTCTGAGAGAATTGGTTTGGCCCTTGATAGTTTCACACCTCTCTTTCTCCCCACCCCATATGCTAGGTAGTTCGAGAGTCCCAGGAGCAGCAGCGGAGGGAGAATGATTGGGAAGCACATGGTGTGGCGCTTGTAAATTTTGCCCGCTCGTAAATAAAGATTAAACTGCAGCTTCTCAGCCCAGCCTTGTGTCCTCGAGTCTCTGTCTCTGTCTATTGCCGTGACACTGGCCCGGCCTGCTGGAGCCCCCGAACTTTAACAACACAAAAGTATTACAACAGCAGAACTTATTACTTAAACTTCATCAGTTTCATTTTCTGGTGCCATTTATATAGGTAGAAGCAGGGGAGGGACGTGGACTGGAAAGCCAGAATTTGGGCTTTGGGACAAGCAGGGAGGTGTCCAAAGACTTCAAATTCCCTTGAGTCCTGATGGAGGATGGTTACTTCTCATATTTACTTATAGAAAAAATATTATCATCATTCTTATTATTCTTCATCATTTCCAAAGGCCAAATAAATGGAAATGGGGTAGTGATACCAGTCTCTGATAGCTGCTGTTTTAAGTTTCCAAATTCTGTTTTTACCATACTAATTATTAAATGTGCAAATGGCATTTAACTTTAAAGTTATGTCACACTATTCTTTTGGAGCCTCAGTTTCAGTATCTTCATTTGAAGATTACAGGAGTTAATAGTTTATTTTTAAGTGTTATGAGAGTAGATTTAGGTAAATTCTTTTTTTTCACTTCTTTTTAAAAATTTTTTTTTATTTATAAAAAGGGAACATTGACTAAACCATAGGGTAAGTGGGGTACAACTTCCCACCACTAGAACTCTGTATCCCCCCCCCCCCATAGCATTCCTATTCTTTAACCCTCTGGGAGTATGGACCCAAGGTCATTGTGGGATGCAGAAGGTTGAAATTCTGGCTTCTGTAATTGCTTCCCTGCTGAACATAGGCCTTGACAGGTCTATCCATACTCCCAGCCTGTCTCTCTTCCCTAGTGGGGAAGGGCTCTGGGGAAGCAGAGCTCCAGAACATATTGGTGGGGTTGTCTGTCCAGGGAAGTCTGGTTGGCATTACACTAGCATCTGGAACCTGGTGGTTGAAAAGAGAGTTAACATACAAATCCAAACAAATTGTTGACTGATCATGGACCTAAAGGCTGGAATAGTGCAGATGAAGAATTGCAGGGGTGGGGGTGTCCTCCATTTTGTAGATAGCTAGTGTACATGTTTTAGTTATATTCCAAAGGGCCTGTGGCTATACTAGTTTTTGTGTTTTCTTTTTTTCCCCTGAGCCTGAAATCTGATATGTCCATGGATCCAAGTTATTTTATTGTCTGGGGAGATGATGTCATGGTTGGAAAAAGGACCAGAAAGCTGGATCAGAGAAGAGAGTAGCTCCCTAATATGGAAAAGGGGTATAACTATTGTTGACTGTAAACCCCATCGATTTTATGTGATCTGGAGCCCATAATCAGCTTAGGAGCCTATGTGACCTCTGCATCTCTCTAGATCTGAGCTCACATTCTGTGATCATGAGTAGGAACATTCCATGCTGCCCCAATAAAGGTAAATTATTATAGGTTACTTTCCATAAATTGCATGAGAACAAAAATTAAGTAAGTGGTGGCCCAGTGGTGGCACACATATTGCAATGTGCAAGGACACAGGTTCAACTCCCTGATCTCCACCTGCGAGGTGGAAGTCTCAGGAATGTTGAAGCAGTGCTTCAGCTGTCTCTCTTTCTTGATCCCCCATCCCTTATATCTCTATTTCTCTATTTATTCAAAATAAAAATAAGTAAATAAATAAACTAAGCATTTTTTTCCCTAAAAGTATTGTCAGATCTGGTCCTTATTTTCTCCTACAGTGAAAATCCAAACAATTGCAATATAAAGCGTTATTGGGGCATGTTTTCAAACAGAGGTATAGCTTATGTGACTGATCTAATTGTGCTGACTCCCAGAGAGAAGCCCATGTCAGAGTAGTAAAGGGCAGAGGACAATGGACAGGTTGACGATATATGGGGTTGAAAAATTAGTATTTGGAAGGGAAGATGAGGTCATCCAATCAGAGGGAGCTAGTCAGACTAAGTTCACCAACAAGGACATTTTCAGGCAGTGAATCAATTAGACACACCAATTAAGGACAGTCTAGGTGGGTGGGTAATTACTGGTTGACACAAGTGCTCTGTTTGCATTTTCACAAGGCCACATATGGCTTGCTTATAGTAATGAAGTTTCATCACAATTTCTGATGGTGCCTACTTACCTTAACATGGGCTCTCTATATAAATGTTGTCTTTTTGTTTTTCTTTCAACATTTTATTTATTCATTAGCATTGGATATAGTAGAGAAAAATGGAGAGAGGAGGGGAGATAGAGAGGGAAAGAGAGACACCTGAACCACTGCTTTACCACTTCAGAAGCTCCCCTCCCTTTCTCCCTCCCTGTACTCCTCACAGATGGGGCTGGAGGCTTCAATCTATAAGCACCTTTTCTAAGGGTTAGTTTGTGATTAGCAGTATTATCTTAGTCAACTTCTGGAACCATCCGTTCCACCCCGGTTCCATGGCTGCCAGTTCTTAGCAACATCGCCCCGCCAGATATTCCTCAGGATGCAGCATCATCTAAGTTCATTTCCCACGTCTATGCTCAACTGGACCTGCCAATATACGCGGATATCTTCGCCCACCCTGTCCAACGCTTGATGTCTCGTCACCCAATCTGGTCCCCTACGCCTACACTGAACTTCTCTGTTCCAGACTCTTGGAAACAGAGTTGGCAGTCAGCTGAGGTAAAGAAAAAACACCTCATCGCAGACCCCTGTAAGCGTCAACCCGGCTTTGACCTAGCACGTTATGATTGGGCCCTCCTCAATCGCTATCGAACAGGCCATGGCCAGTGCGCCGCTATGTTCCATCGCTGGGGAGCCAGAGACGACCCGAACTGCCCCTGCAGCTCCAGACAGACTATGACCCACATAGTCAATGACTGCCACCTCTCCAGATTCAAAGGAGGTCTTGAAACTTTACATCAGGCTCAACCTGATGCTGTTGACTGGCTACGGAAGAAGGGCAAACGCTAGAAGAAGAATCTTAGTCAATAGGGTTTTGGACATGACTAAAATGGTGAAGAGCATCCTGATTTCCACTCTGTTTCACAAATACTTTATAAAACAGACTAAAGTTTAAAATAAAACAAACAAACAAACAAACAAAAAAGCACATTTGCCATATATTCCTGTATGACTGAATATTTAATGTGTTAAATCTGAGTATTTAATGTGTTAAATTTTGCCTCCAACCGTACCCATTACAGACTGAGACATTGAGGCCGACACAGGAAATAGAGGAAGTTGAGGTATTCATTCACACAAACACAAAAGGTATATGGAAACTTAACTCACACAAAAGACATACACAGGGAAGGGGCTCATCTGAGGGGCCCACAAACTAGAATGGAATGCCACAGAAGCAAGGGTGCTTAAGAACCTCCTTGCTCTAAAAACTAGGATCATTTATACCCCCTGGGATGGGGATGTTTACTCTTGAGAGAGGCAGAGGGGGCAAAAGAGTGTATGCTACACATTTACCTAAGCTATACATGCTATACTCTATCTATGGCACCAATCTAAGTTCAAGCAAACAGGTATTACAGAAGCCAATAGGGCTGGTTAATTCTAAACTTTTAAACTTAAATATGAACACATATTTTTCAACATATTCTTCCTAGCCCAGCTAGGAGTTATCTAAAAGGCTCAGAGAGGGGAGGTGGGACAGCCTGCTCAATGGCTGTTTTTTGTTTGTTTGTTTGTTTTTGTTGTTTTTTTGTGTGTGTGTCTTCTAAATTCTTAAAGAACCAAGAACTTAAAAGAAAACAGTTAAAAATGTTTCACTCTTTTACAAATGTATGCTTTATGTCACTGAAATTTTAATGTTATTTTTTGAATTTTCACCTTTAATAGCTTTACTGTATTTAAAAACCCTGTTACATTCAACCTATATAAAGTTAGCTAGGGAGATAGCATAATGGTTATACAAAAATATTTTCATGTTCAGTGGAGAACCAATTTCAGAAGTCAGACCTTCTACCTTCTGCACCTCATAATGATCCTGGGTCCATGCTCCCAGAGGGATAAAGAATATTTCTGTGTCTTTCACCTTCTGTAAAAGAAAAAAAAAAGAGGGGGTGGGGGGTGGGGAATGGCTTCTAGGAATAGTGGAGCTGTGCAAGCCCCAAGTCCCAGTGATAACCCTGGTGGCAAAAAATTAGACTTCTCAGCAAGGGGATAGCTCAACCTGAAAAGCATAGTTGCTCACAGTGAAGAACCCCAGAACCACTTGGGAACATCACAGATGGATGGATGCATAGTGCTGGTGTATCTCAATGGAGAGAAGAGTGCTGCTATTTCTCCCCATGCCTATAGAGTGAGAAAGCTGGCAGGTAACACAATGGATTAAGCACTGGACTTTCAAGTATGAGGTCTTGAGTTTGATCTCCAGCAGCACATGTACCAGTGTGATAGCTGGTTCTTTCTCTCCTCCTATACCTTTCTCATTAATTAATAAAGTCTTAAAAAAAAAAAGAATAGGAAAGCTTTCAAGGGAGGGGATGGGATATGGAGGTCTAGTGGTTGGAACTATGTGGACTTGTGCCCCTCTTACCCTGTGGTCTTGTCAATATTTCCATTTTATAATGAATTGAAAAAATAGATCATGGTAGAGATTGCACAGTTGTAAAAAATAAAAATTTAAAAAAAAGTAATACTTTCATGCCTGGGCCTCTGAGGTCCTAGGTTCAGTTCCTGTCACTATCATAAACCAGAGTTGAGTAGTGCACTGGTAAGGGAAAAAAAAAAATCAGTCATATGCTTTGCATTGGGGAGTTTTCTCCTGTGGGTAAATTCCTCTAACTTATGGGACTCTGATCTAACAAAAACAAGTTATTTTTATAACAATACTAAGGAGTCAGATAACCACCAAAATGAGCTATCCAGTTAGATCCATCAACCTTAACCATTTTAAAAGTACACACTTCTCAAACTGGACATACAGGCCTATCCTTGAAGACTACTCAAACATAATTTGCTTGATGATTAGTTGTCTTGAGCTTGAAAATTTTTTCTTGACCTGACTTTACTATTTCAATAGGATTTCAGTTGTTTTTCTGATGTCACAGAACTTTTCTTTCTTTTTTTTTTAAATTTATTTTTTATTTAAGAAAGGATAAATTAACAAATCCATAGGGTAGGAGGGGTACAACTCCACACAATTCCCACCACCCAATCTCCGTATCCCATCCCCTCCCCTGATAGCTTTCCCATTCTCTGTCCCTCTGGGAGCATGGACCCAGGGTCATTGTGGGTTGCAGAAGGTGGACGGTCCGGCTTCTGTAATTGCTTCCCCGCTGAACATGGGCATTGACTGGTCGGTCCATACTCCTAGTCTGCCTCTCTCTTTCCCTAGTATGGTGGGGAAGCAGAGCTCCAGGACACATTGGTGGGGTCTTCAATCCAGGGAAGCCTGGCTAGCATCCTGATGACATCTGGAACCTGGTGACTGAAAAGAGAGTTAACATACAAAGCCAAACAAATTATTGAGCAATCATGGACCCAAAACTTGGAATAGTGGAGAAGGAGTGTTGGGTGGGGGGGTACTCACTGCAAACTCTAGTGTACTTCTGCTTTCAGGTATATATTTTGCACTAGTTTAGGGATACGTGTGAACATATGCTCTCTCTCACAGAACCTGGTCTATATCTAGGATTTGGGACTTTGTTAGAAAGCGATCCATCTGGGATGGTATTAGAGAATACTATGAAAGGAAAGGTCTCACCCGAGTAATGAAGCTGAAGGGTTGTCATTCCACACGTGAAGTCTCTGGACACAGTCTGAAGTGAAGCATGTTGAGGTGGCATTCGTTGCGTTGATTAGGTTGTGATCAGCAGATGTGATATTATTTGATATGGATTGGGAGAGGCATGCGGGAAAGTGGGCCCTATCCTAAGGTTCCAGAACTGGGGGAAATAATAGGCTCTATAGTGGAGATGTGAGGTTCCTGCTGTCTTAGGGTTCAAAAAGACAATGGATGGTTAATGTCATCATCACATTATTTGGTAATTGGGTTAACTTTGAAAAGTCCTTTTGTTAGGGTTTGCTGTATAATACTTAGTATCTTATATAGCTGTGCCATTGGTTGCTTCTGATCTACTTGGTCTAGGCTTTTGAGAGAGTCCACATATCAAATACACAGCCTATATATTAAAAAGACTCAATCTGTGTTTTAAAAACTTCGAGACATACAATTAATTTTCCCCCTCTCGTATTAATTAACTAGTGATTTATATGAGTACACTTTACTAGGAGTGTACATAAACACCATACACCATTCCCACCACCAAAAGACTATGTCCCATCCCACACACCCACGCCCAACCCCCACTGGCCCAGGAAGCCACATGTCCACCCTCCCCCTCACCACAGGGTTTTTACTTTGGTGCCCTACTTTCAATTTAGTCAGATCCTGCTTTTAGTTTTCTTTTCAGTGTGAAAGACATGGTGCTTGAAATTGTAAATATATGAAAGAAAGCACTTTCTATAAAGTCAAATCCGGGAGTATTGGGGCTTC
The DNA here is from genome assembly GCF_950295315.1 of Erinaceus europaeus. NCBI lineage: Eukaryota > Metazoa > Chordata > Mammalia > Eulipotyphla > Erinaceidae > Erinaceus > Erinaceus europaeus. The sequence goes on along the minus strand of NC_080171.1, from coordinate 44,097,008 downwards.
TCCCCCTAAAATTTTAGTTTCAAAGAACCTTTCACTAAACATAATATGTTTAGTAGCTAATTTTCTAGTATTTGAGGTGGGATAGAGAATGTCAAGGCAAAGAAAGAGTTAACTAATGAACCAGTAAAAAAGAAAGAAGCCCCAGATAGCCAGAGACATTGAGGAAGGTACCCTTCCCCCAGTGGTGTAATTTATGCTGACACTCCTAAATCCTGAGACTAAACTTTCCCAGTTACAGCTAGGTAGGAAAAGATAACAGTAGGGCAACCAGACCCTGAGCTAAAAGGCTCAAGTCCCATCCCCTTAACCTTGTAGCCTCTGCTTCTGTAATGAAGCTTTCTGCTCTCTGTCCGTATCCAGTACATGAGCTTGGGTACCTTCCCTTTACTCAGGGCACAGGATTCTTTAAGAGCAGTTCTTTCTGTGACCCCTTAACATTAATAAGGTATCCCCTGTTGACATCATTGATTGGTTCTGATTCTCTAATCCACAACAATTTTGTCTGAAATTTAAAAAGCACAACTTACCAGGTATTGGGCAATTTTGATACTAGTCTTATAGTATAATGATTTAATAGAAAATACAGGAGTAGGTGGTGACAGAGGGAGGGAATACCTTAAAACTTCTTCTAATTCATATACATAAATAAAAAATAGATAGCTTCAGATCTCTTTTCTAAAATGCAACATATTTTAAAGAAATTGCTAGAAGTGCTTGTTGTACTGTGACCAAGCTAAGTGTGCTAAGACAAACCAGATAATGATAATATGCTTTGATTTTACAATGAAATTTAGGAAATAGCTCCAGAGTCTGTTCTTAATGGTATCTCAATTAATAAGGAATATAAAAATTTCCAAGTCTATTATCTCGTCATTTATTAGTAAATTTGACTAAGTATAATGGCATCTATACTTTCTTATTAGAGTGTTTATGATTATCTATATAGAAAATAGTAAATTGGAGATTGATAAATCATTTAAATCAGGGTACATCTAAACAAATTCATTCCTATCCACATAGAAAGTCAGCTTCTGAAAGAGACTTGTGGCCAGAACAGTTTCCGAGGGGTCTGTGTGGTACTCTGAGACTTTAATACAATAAAACATTCCATTTTAGAGAACATGTTATTTAAGTAGACAGCTGGACCATTGTAGTGCAAAGCAGTCATTCAGCAGCTTAGTTTTACATTTTGACTTCTACTTATAATATAAAGAAGTCTCATTATAGTAAACCCCACTGTAATAGGAAATTTATCTGTTACTGTTCATTTTAGCACATAATCCAAGGAAGTTTAATTCCCAGAAGCATTAATCTCAGTAATAATAGTAACTGAAACTTGTGAGGACTTTGAAATTTACAGTCTTCACAAATAGTTCTTGATTTTGTATTACAGTACTGACTTTTTCACTGTTCTCCCTGCCTCCAGTTTCAACTTCCAGCCCATTCTTGACACTGATGATTTGAATTCACAATTTTCATTGTATAATTTTATAGTTATATGTTGACAGTGGTTCTTTATTTCCTACATAGCAAAATCTTTTTTTGAAAAAAATATGTTTTATTTTATTATTATTTTTTTTACCAGAACACTACTCTGCTTTGGTTTATCGTAGTGTGAGGTATTGAGCCTGGGACCTCAGAACCTCAGGCATTAGAGCCTATTTGTATTACCATTATGCTACCTTCCCCCCACCCCCTTTGCATAGCAGAATCAAAATCAAACCATATAGGCTAGAAATAATGGTTGTAAGGATTCAGGTTTCTCACAATGCCCACACATACAAAGAAATCAAAAGCTTTTTTAATTTTAATGTAGTGATAATATGAAGAGGAACATATATTGCAAAAAAAAGCCTAATGTAGGCTTTTGTCTTAGTTCCCCCCCGCCCCACCCCACACACCCATAGGAACAGTGTTTATGGCTTCCAATGACTTGAAATTTTAAAAAAAGAGAAAAAGAAAAAAATATATATGAATATAAAGAAATGTGTGTGTGTGTGTGTGTGTGTGTGTGTGTGTGTGTGTGTGTGTTTATATTTTACTGAGAGACAGTTACAGTGAGAAAGTCCAGAGCACTACTTAGATCTGGCTTCAACTAGGGGTTGAAGCTAGGACTTTGGGGCCTTAGGCAACAGTCTTTTTGCATAACCATTATGCTATCTCCACTATCAGAAATACCATTTTAAAATGGAGGAACTGGTGAAAAAGAAAACATCCTGTATTTCTCTGAGTTATTCAAAACTGGAAACATAGTCAAATTAAGTATAAAGCAGACTGACAAGAGAAAAAAGTAAAAACTACTTTGCTTTTTATTTATTAAAATCATCTTTACTGATAATATTTTATTAGTAATACCTCCCATACACACACAAGAAAAACAAAGCAAATCTGAGTAAATTGTCATGTCACCTTAGATATACTTTTTTTTTTGCCTGCAGGGTTACCCCTTCCTGCAGTAGTGCCTACACTACTAATCCACTGTTCTTGATGGTCATTTTTTTGGCCTTGTTGTTGTTGTTATTGTTGTTGGATAGGACAGAGAGAAATCTAGAGAGGAGGGGAAGATAGAGAAGGGGAAAGAAAGATAGACACTGGAAGCCGGGCAGTAACACATATGGCGCAAAGTGCAAGGAGCAGCTTAAGGATCCAGGTTTGAGTCCCAGACTCCCCAACTACAGGTGGGTCTCTTCACAGGTGTATCCCCCTTCTCCCCATTTCTCTCTGTCCTGTCCAACAACAACTACAGCAATAACAACAACAATAACCACAACAAAGATAAAATAACTGGGCAAGAAAAGGGAAAAAATCGCCTCTGGGAGTAGTGGATTTATAGTGCAGGCACCAAGCCCCAACGATAACCCCTGGAGACTAAACAAAAAACAAAACAAAAAAAAAAAAAGGGGAAAAAAGAGAAAGAAAAATAGACAACATTGTGAAGCAAGCCCCCTACAGGTGGGGAGCCAGGGGCTCTAACTGGGATTCTTACACCAGTCCTTGAGCTTAGATATGCTCTTAAGAGGTTGTTATTGTAGATGGCATTGCGAACAACAGCAAAGTGAAGTACACCATTCAATACAATTTTTTGTCTTCTCAACGAAAAAGAAGGAAAGTGCCAGCTAGAAATAAAGTTAAGGGGGCCAGTAGCTCAGCGGGTTAAGCATATGGCCCAAAACACAAGGACTGGCTTAAGGATCCTGGTTGGAGCCCCTGCTACCCATCTGGGGAGTTGCTTCACAGGCTGTGAAACAGGTCTGTAGGTGTCTGTCTTTCTCTCCTCTTCTCTGTCTTCCCTCCTATCTTGATTTCTCTCTGTTCTTTTCAACAATGATGACGGCAATAGCAGTAACAGAAATGATAAACAACAGGGCAACAAAAGGGAAAAAAATGGCCTCCAGGAGCAGTGGATTCGTAGTACAGGCACTGAGTCCCAGCAATAACCCTGGAGACGAAAGAAAGAAAGAAAGTTAAGAGAGGAGGGAGGGTGGGAGGGAGAAAAGCACAGGTGAACAAAGTCATATATATTTTTTAAATATTTTATTAGTTTGTTAATGAAATAGATAGAAAAGAGAGAAAGAGAACCAAAGCACTCTGGCATACACTACTGGCAATCAAACTCAGGTCCTCATGTTGGAAAGTCCAATGCTTTATCCACTGTGTCACTTGCTAGACCACAGTCATATGCTCTGTTTTCACCACAAATCAGAACATCACAAAAAGGTTTTATCTTAAAGGTAAAAGTTTTTCTGCCTTTAGGTTCTGTCTTATGACATATTTAAAAGTCAATAGACTTGCTCCTCCATACAAGTTTGTTGATTTATATGTAAGAAACAACAATAATTTTTCTAAGCTTTATTTCATTCTGGAAATTATTTATTATAATAAATTTTGTACATAATGTCACAAAGACTCAGTAGATGATGTGGTAAGGTTCCAATTTAGAAATTATGTGAAAATACTAGGTAATTTTTAGGAATGAAATACTTGCCTAGATGAAAATAGTAGATTGGGTAAGTTCTTTTAAATAGGTTTTAAAAATCAACCTGAGGAGGTGAGCATATATTTCACAGTGAAAAAAAGGTCTGGACCTTTAGATTTTACTTAAATAATATCAAGGACAACCTCCTGCTAAAACAATATTGTAGTTTACAAAAATGTGCAATTTTTTAAAAAAATGTATCTTTATTTAGTTATGGAATAGAAACAGAGAGAAACTGACAAAGGAGAGGGAGAGAGACAGAGAGACACCTGTAAGTGGGAACAAGGACTTGAACCCATGTCCTTGCGTCTTGTAGTATGTATGCTCAACTATATTTGCCATCATACAGCCAAGTAGAAACAATCTAAACTCTTCTTATAGACTTTAAAAAGAAAAAAAAAAGCCTTTTGTCTAGTTTATTTTGAAATCTCACTTTCCATTGAATTATGAGTATTTCTTAGTCACCAAGTATTCTTCTAGGCTATTTATATTTGGTAGTATACTGAAGAAAGCAGAACATATGATTATAGATTAGTAGTTTTTAAATAAATATTTCCCTTCCTTTTTAAAATATTTATTTATTTATTATTGGCTAGCGACAGAGAGAAATTTAGAGGAGGAGATAGAAATGGACAGAGACAGAGACACTTGCAGCCCTGCTTCACCCCATGTAAAGCTTTCTTCCTACAAGTGGGGACCAGACTTGAACCCAGTTCCTTGAATACTGTAATGTGTGAGCTTAATCAGGTGTACCACTGCCTGGCCCCAAGAAAAAAAATTTAATGGTGAGATTAATGGTTTACAGTAAATACATTGTAGGTAAAAAATTTCAGTTTTATACAGCACTTTCTCTGCCAGCATAGGGCTTCCTCTATAGTCATGCACCAGGACTTGAAAATCCCCTTTCCCATCTCCACTCCAGAGTCCTTTTCTTTGGTGCAATATACCAAACCCAGCCCAAGTGCAACTTTGTGTTTCTCCTTTCTGTTCTTATTTCTCAACATCTGTCCATGTGTGAGATCATCCCATAATCATCCTTCTCTTTCTGTCTTATCTTATTTAACATGATTCCTTCAATCTCTGTCCAAGATGAGATTAAAAAAAAAAAAAGGTGAATTCAACATGCTTTATAGTTAAGTAGTATTCCATTGTGTATCTATACCACAACTTTCTCGGTCACTCATCTATTGTTGGGCATCTAGGTAGCTTCCAAGTTTGGGCTATTACAGATTGTGCTGCTATGAATATAGCATTACAGAGATATCTCTTTTTAAATTTTTTATTATCTTTATTTATTGGCTAGAGATAGCCAGAAATCGAAAGGGAAGGGGGGGACAGAGAGGAAGAGAGACAGACACCTGCAGTGGTGCTTCACTACTGGTGAAGCTTCCCCCCTGGAGGTAGGGACCAGGGACTAGAACCTGGGTCCTTGCACATTGTAACATGTGTTCTTAACCAGATGATCCACCACCTGCCCCCCCAGAGAGCTGCTTAGATGGGTGTTTGCTTGCTTATATTCCAAGGAGAGAAATAGCTAAATTATAGCATAGGTCCTTTTCTAGCCTTCTAAAAGTTCTCCAGACTACTCTTCACAGGGATTGAACCAATTTACATTCCCACCAGTAGTGCAGAAGGGTTTCTTTAGTTTCCATAGTATTTATTGCTACTGTTCTTTCTGATGTGTGGAATTGTTATATGAGTAAATGTGTTTCATTGTTGGCTTCATTTGCAGTTCTCTGATAATCAGAGTACATTTTTATGTAGTTGTATCATTGGAACTCCTCTTTGGTAAATATTCTGCCGATATACTCTCCCCACTTTTAGATAGACTCATTTCTATTTTATTTTACTTTATTTTATTTTTATTGCTGGATTTTATGAGCTTTTTATATATTTTGGTTATTAGCATTTTGTCTGATGTATGGCATGTAAAGATCTCCCTTTCCTAAGGAGTCTCTCTGTTTGGGTGGTGGTTTCTCTTGCCATGCAGTTTTTTCAATTTGATATATCCCATTGGTTTATTTTTGTTTTTGTTTTCCTTTCAATTGCACTTGAGTCATTGAAGACGCCTCTATAACTCAGACAATATATAAAGAGTTCTGCTAATATTTTTCTCTAAGTATTTAATGGTTTCTGGTCTACAGTATAGGCCCTGGATCCATTTGGAGTTTACTTTTGTGTGTGGTAAAATGTAGTTCAGTGCTACAACAAGGGCAACAAAAGGGGGAAAAAATGGCCTCCAGGAGCGGTGGATTCATGGTGTAGGCACTGAGCCCAGCAATAACCCTGGAGGAGGAAAAAAAAATGTAGTTCAGTTTCATTCTTCTGCACATTTCAACCCAATTTTCCCAGCACTATTTATTGAAGAGACTCTGCTTCCTCCATTTTATCTTTTGAGCCACATTATCAAAAATTAGATGTTCATAGGTATGGAAGCTTATTTTTGAGCTCTCAGTTCTGTTCTACATGTCATCATGTTCATTTTTGTTGTAACATCAGGCAGTTTTGATTACAATAACCTTCTAATATATTTTGAGATCTGGGAACATAATGCCTCCTCTGATCTTTTTTATTCAAGATTGCTTTGGTAAGTCTAGGTATTTTCTGGTTCCAGATAACCATTTGTATATTTTTTTGTCCTATTCTCAAAATAATTTGGTGTGACCCTGATGGGGATTGCATTGCATTTGTATATAGCTCTGGGTAGATTATTCATTTTATTATGTTAATTCTTCCAGTCCATGAATATGGAATATCTTTCCACTTTTTTGTGTCTTCTCTTGAATAGTAATTTTCAGTATATAAGTCTTTGGCTTCTTTAGTCATGTTTACTCCCAGATATCTTATTGTTTTTGCTGCTATATATATATATATATTTGAATGGGACTGATTTCTGGGTCTCTTCTTATTTGACTTAGTGTTTGCATAATGCCATTGAATTTTTTTTTTCCTCCAGTGTTATTGCTGGGGCTTGGTGCCTGCACTACAAATCCTCTGCCCATGGAGGCTGGAGGACATTTTTTTCCATTAGATTGCCCTTGTTCTTACCATTATTGTAATTATTATTGCTGTTGCTATTGATGCTGTTGTTGTTGGATAGTACAAAGAGAAGTCAAGAGAGGAGGGGAGACAGAGGGGTGGGGAGAGAAAGACAAACACCTGCAGACCTACTTCACTGAAGTGACCCTCCTGCAGGTGGGGAACAGGGGGCTCAAACTGGGATCCTTACTCCAGTCCTTGCGCTTTGCGCCATGTGCACTTAGCCCACTGCGCTACAGCCTGGCTCCTGCCATTGACTTTTGTATATTAATTTTGTAGCCTGATTCATTAAATTTTGTGGTAATTTCTAAGAGCTTCCCTCTGAATTCTTTGTTTTTCTATGTATACTATCATATTATCTGCAAATAGTGACAGGACAGTTTAAGTTCTTCTCTTCCAATCTATACCCCTTTAATTCTTTTATCTTGCCTAATTGCTATGGGTATTCCAAATCTGTTTTACCCTCTGAGATTAGGTATAGCTTAACCATTAGTCCATGGGTCATATCATACAGTTAACATGGGAGCATAGGAGCATCATGTAGCATGAGGAAAGCTCTGGTGCATCTCTGTCTATCTATCTATCTATCTATCTATCTATCTATCTATCTACCTACCTACCTATCTACCTATCTACCTATCTATCTCTATCTCTCTGAAACAGTTAGACTGAAAGCTCTGGGGTCACACATGCATAAGACTTCAAAACCACAAAAGGTAAAGAAAGAACATTGTCAAATCTCTTTACTATTTAACATTTGTTTTTCTTTTTTTTAAAATTTTTTTATTTAAGAAAGGATTAACGAACAAAACTATAAGGTAGGAGGGGTACAACTCCACACAATTCCCACCACCCAATCTCCTTAACCCACCCCCTCCCATGATAGCTTTCCCATTCTCTAGCCCTCTGGAAGCATGGACCCAGGGTCATTGAGGGTTGCAGAAGGTAGAAGGTCTGGCTTCTGTAATTGCTTCCCCGCTGAACATGGGCGTTGACTGGTCGGTCCATGCTCCCAGTCTGCCTCTCTCTTTCCCTAGTAGGGTGTGTCTCTGGGGAAGCTGAGCTCCAGGACATATTGGTGGGGTCTTCAATCCAGGGAAGCCTGGCCAGCATCCTGGTGGCATCTGGAACCTGGTGATTGAAAAGAGAGTTAACATACGAAGCCAAACAATTTGTTGAGCAGTCATGGATCCCATGCTTGGAATAGTGGAGAGGAAGTGTTAGGGAGGTACTCACTGCAAACTCTAGTGCACTTCTGCTTTCAGGTATATATTTTGCAGTAGTTTATGGATACGTGTGCACATAAGCTCTCTCTCACAGAAACTGGTGTATATCTAGGTTATGGGACTTTGTTAGAAGGTGAACCACCTGAGATGAAATTAGAGTGTACTATAAAAGGAAAGGTCTCACCCGAGTAATGAAGCTGAAGGGTTGTCATTCCACACGTGAAGTCTCTGGACGCAGTCTGAGGTGAAGCATGTTGAGGTGGCAATCGTTGCGTTGGTTAGGTTGTGATCGGTGGATGCAATATTATTTGGTTTGGATTGGGAGATGCATACGGGAAAGTGGGCCCTATCCAAGGGTTCCAGGACTGGGAGAAGTAGGGGCCCTATAGTGGAGATGTGAGGTTCCTGCTGTCTTAGGGTTCAAAAAGACAATCGATAGTTAATGTTATCATCACATTATTTGGTAATTGGGTTAACTTTGAAAAGTCCTTTTGTTATGGTTTCCTCTACAGTATCCAGTATCTTGTATATAGCTGTGCTATTGGATGCTTCTAATCTACTTGGTCTAGGCTTTTGAGAGAGTCTGAGTATCAAATACACGGCCTATATATTAAAAAGATTCAGTTTGTGTTAATTAATATGAGAGGGGGAAAATCAGTTGTATGTCTCAAAGTTTCTCAAAACACAAATTAACATTTGTTTTTCATAGACATTTTCATGATTCATAATATTGCATAATTACTCATTTAAATTTTTTTATTTTTATTATTATCTTTATTGATTTATTGGATAGAGACAGTCAGAAATCAAGAGGGAAGGGGGACAGAGAGAGGAAAAGAGACAGAGAGCACTGCTTCACCACTCGCAAAGTTTTTCCCCTGCAGATAAGAATCGGGGGTTCAAACCCAGGTCCTTGTTCATTGTAACATGTGCACTCAAACAGCCACCACCCAGCCCCCAATTTTTAAATGCAGCTCCAAAAATCTCAACTCTCTTCATTCCCTTCAAAATAGTATAAGGAATATCTCCTAACTCAATACAGCCCCTGACTGTTTTCTCCACCAATTAATAGGTTAATGATAGTTTGATGTTTTGTATTAAAATTGAATTTTTACCTAGCTAAGGTTTTAAATGTTGGTCTTTTTAAAAATTTATTTAAGAAAGGAGACATTAACAAAACCATAGGATAGGAGGGGTACAACTCCACATAATTCCCACCACCCGATCTCCATATCCCATCCTCTCTCCCTGATAGCTTTCCCATTCTCTATCCCTCTGGGATTATGGACCCAGGGTCATTGTGGGTTGCAGAAGGTGGAAGATCTGGCTTCTGTAATTGCTTCCCTGCTGAACATGGGCCTTGACAGGTCAATCCATACTCCCAGTCTGCCTCTCTCTTTCCTTAGTAGGGTGGGGATCTGGGGAAGCGGAGCTGCAGGACACATTGATGGGGTCCTCAGTCCAGGGAAGTTTGGTCGGCATCATGCTGGCATCTGGGACCTGATGGCTGAAAAGAGAGTTAACATACAAAGCCAAACAAATTGTTGAACAATCATGGGCCTAAAGGCTGGAATAGTGCAGTGTGTTGGGGGCGGGGGGATACTCTCTGCAGACCCTCGTGTACTTCTGCTTTCAGGTATATATTTTTTTCTGGTTTATGGACACGTGTGAACATATGCTCTATCTCAGGGGACCTGGTCTATATCTAGGTTTGGGGACTATATTGGGGAGTGGACCACCTGGGATGGAATTAGAGAATACTGTGAAAGGAAAGGTCTCACCCGAGTGATGAAGCTGAAGGGTTGTCATTCCACTCCTGATGTCTCTGGACACAGTCTAAAATGAAGTATGCTGGGGTGTCACTCTTTGCGTTGATTAAGTTGCGATTGGCAGATGCAATATTATTTGTTATGAATTGAGAGAAGCATGCATGAAAGTGGGACCCACTTTTTTCCTCTTCCTCTAAGTCCTTGAGGTATGCAGTAAGGCCATTTATTTGAGCTTTTTCTTGTTGGTTAATATGTGATTGTATGGCTATGAGTTTCCCTCTAGAACTCAGATAAATCCCTCTCTCCATGCTGTTAGATCTTATCAAAAAGGTTTTTCTACATCTGTTAAAATATTTGTGTGGTTTTTGGTTTTCCTTTTGTTGATGTAGTGTACCACATGTATTGATTTACATGCATTCAGACAGCCTTACATTCCTGGGATAAATCTCACTTAATCATGATGTCCAATCTTTTTCATGTAATGCTCTCTCTGGCTGGCTAGAATTTTGTTCAATATTTTATCATCTATGTTCATGATAGATACTGGTCTGTAGTTTTCTTTTTGATTATGACAGTTTGCTTTTGGTATCAGGGTAATGTTGACATCATAGAAGGAGAAAGGGAGTATTTCTCTGACCTTCACAGTTTGGAAGAGCTCCTATAATTCTGAGATGAGTAAGTTAACTAATATGTTAACACTGTACTATAAAGCTTAACTACTCCAATATTAAAAAAAAATAATAAAATAAATTATTTTTTTTTACCTTTTTACTCAGGAAGTTAATGTTTTACAGTGGATTTACTGGCATATGCATACACTTACTTTCATTATGTATCAGGCAACTAAAGTTCTCTCTCTCTATTCCCTTCCTTCCCTCCCCAGAGTTCTTTGCTTTGGTGCAATATACCATGTCCAGCCTATGTTTCACTTTGTACTCTCCTTTCCCATCCAAACTTTATTAAGTCTCACTAATAAGTGAAATCATTTGTTATTTATCCTTATCTTCTTGGCTTATCTGACTCAACATGATGTCCTCAATTTTCATCCAAGATGATGAAAAAGAGACAACATCATAATTTTTAACAGCTGAGTAGTATTCCATCATATGTATATACCATACTTTTTTTAGCCACTGATATGATGTTAGGCATCTGGGTTGCTTCCAGGTTCTAGGTATTTCAAATTGAGCTGCTATGCAAATGGGTATACATAGATATCTTCTGATAGATGTTTCTTTTCACCTTTGTGTAATTCTCCAGGGGAGGAATTACTAAATTGAGGGTAAGTCCATTAATAATGTCCCAGTACGTCTTCAAATTTCTTTCCACAATGGTTGGACCATTTTGCATTCTGACCCAGCAGTGCAGAAATGGCCCTTTTTCTTTACATCCTCTCCAACATTGCTCATTTATGTCCTTTCTACAGAATGACATTCTCATAGGTGTATTGGTATCTCAGTGTTGTTTTTATTACATTTCTCTGATGATCAGTGACTTTGAGCACTTTCCCATATATCTGTTGACCCACTGGCTTTCTACCTCAGTGAAATTTCTGTCCATTGACTGGCCCCTTCTTCTATGGGGTTGATTGTTTTGTTTGGTGCTTAGTTTAGTGAACTCTATTTACTTTGGTTATTAGTCCTTAGTCTAATGTGTGTGTGTGTGTGTGTGTGTTGAGTAATGATCTCCTCCCACTTCATAGGGTGTATTTCTTTCTCTTTTTTTTTTATTTAAGAAATAATTAATTAACAAAACCATAGGGTAGGAGGGGTACAATTCCACACAATTCCCACCACCCAATCTCCTTAACCCACCCCCTCTCATGATAGCTTTCCCATTCTCTATCCCTCTGGGAGTATGGACCCAGGGTCATTGTGGGTTGCAGAAGGTAGAAGGTCAGGCTTCTATAATTGCTTCCCCGCTGAACATGGGCGTTGACTGGTCGGTCCATACTCCCAGTCTGCCTCTCTCTTTCCCTAGTAGTATGGGTCTCTGGGGAAGCGGAGCTCCAGGACACATTGGTGGGGTCTTTAGTCCAGGGAAGACTGGCCGGCACCTGATGACATCTGGAACCTGGTGACTGAAAAGAGAGTTAGCATGCGAAGCCAAACACATTGTTGAGCAATCATGGACCCAAAGCTTGGAATAGTGGAGAGGAAGTGTTAGGGGGTACTCACTGCAAACTCTAGTTTACTTCTGCTTACAGGTATATATTTTGCAGTAGTTTAGGGATATGCGTGAACATATGCTCTCTCTCACAGAAACTGGTATATATCTAGGTTTTGGGACTTTGTTAGAAAGTGAACCACCTGAGATGGAATTAGAGTATACTATGAAAGGAAAGGTATCACCCGAGTAATGAAGCTGAAGGGTTGTCATTCCACACGTGAAGTCTCTGGACACAGTCTGAAGTGCAGCATGTTGAGTTGGCAGTCGTTGTGTTGGTTAGGTTGTGATCAGCAGATGCAATATTATTTGATATGGATTGGGAGATGCATACGGGAAAGTGGGCCCTATCCAGGGGTTCCAGGACTGGGGGAAGTAGAGGCTCTATAGTGGAGATGTGAGGTTCCTGCTGTCTTAGGGTTCCAAAAGACAATGGATAGTTAATGTTATCATCACATTATTTGGTAATTGGGTTAACTTTGAAAAGTCTTTTTGTTATGGTTTGCTGTACAATACCCAGTATCTTGTATATAGCTGTGCTATTGGTTGCTTCTGATCTACTTGGTCTAGGTTTTTAAGAGAGTCTGCATATCAAATACACAGCCTATATATTAAAAAGATTCAGTCTGTGTTTTGAAAAACTTCGAGATATACAATTAATTTTCCCCCTGTCGTGTTAATTAACTAGTGATTTATATGACTACATTTTACTAGGAGTGTACATAAACACCATTCCCACCACCAAAAGACTGTGACCCATCCCTCCCACCCACTCCCACCCCCACTGGCCCAGGAAGCTGCATGTCTACCCCTCACCACAGGGGATTTTTTTGTTTGTTTGTTTTTGTTTTTTAACAGAGCAGCTTTATTGGAAGGGGATAGCAAATGTACAAAGTTAAAGGGGAGTGTGGCTAGATTTTAGGAGGCGGAACTGAGAGCTGTTGGTTTGGGGGAATTTAGCATATATGGGGGTCTGTCTGGGACAGATCTGTTTTTTTTTTTTTAATTTTTTATTTAAGAAAGGATTAATGAACAAAAACATAAGGTAGGAGGGGTACAACTCCACACAATTCCCACCACCCAATCTCCATAACCCACCCCCTCCCATGATAGCTTTCCCATTCTCTATCCCTCTGGGAGCATGGACCCAGGGTCATTGAGGGTTGCAGAAGGTAGAAGGTCTGGCTTCTGTAATTGCTTCCCCGCTGAACATGGGCATTGACTGGTTGGTCCATACTCCCAGTCTGCCTCTCTCTTTTCCCTAGTAAGGTGTGTCTCTGGGGAAACTGAGCTCCAGGACACATTGGTGGGGTCTGCAATCCAGGGAAGCCTGGCCAGGATCCTGGTGGCATCTGGAACCTGGTGATTGAAAAGAGAGTTAACATACGAAGCCAAACAATTTGTTGAGCTATCATGGATCCCAAGCTTGGAATAGTGGAGAGGAAGTGTTAGGGAGGTACTCACCGCAAACTCTAGTGTACTTCTGCTTTCAGGTATATATTTTGCAGTAGTTTATGGATACGTGTGCACATAAGCTCTCTCTCACAGAAACTGGTGTATATCTAGGTTTTGGGACTTTGTTAGAAAGTGAACTACCTGAGATGAAATTAGAGTGTACTATAAAAGGAAAGGTCTCACCCGAGTAATGAAGCTGAAGGGTTGTCATTCCACACGTGAAGTCTCTGGACACAGTCTGAGGTGAAGCATGTTGAGGTGGCAGTTGTTGCGTTCGTTAGGTTGTGATCGGTGGATGCAATATTATTTGGTTTGGATTGGGAGATGCATACGGGAAAGTGGGCTCTATCCAAGGGTTCCAGTACTGGGGGAAGTAGAGGCTCTATAGTGGAGATGTGAGGTTCCTGCTGTCTTAGGGTTCAAAAAGACAATCGATAGTTAATGTTATCATCACATTATTTGGTAATTGGGTTAACTTTGAAAAGTCCTTTTGTTATGGTTTGCTGTAATGTATCCAGTATCTTGTATATAGCTGTGCTATTGGATGCTTTTGAGAGAGTCCGCATATCAAATACACAGCCTATATATTAAAAAGATTCAGTTTGTGTTTTGAGAAACTTTGAGACATATAATTGATTTCCCCCCTCTCTTATTAATTAACTACTGATTTATATGTCTACATTTTCCTAGGAGTGTACATAAACACCATTCCCACCACCAAAGGACTGTGGGCCATCCCTCCGCCCACTCCCACCCCCCACTGGCCCAGGAAGCTGCATGTCTACCCTCACCACTGGGTTTTTACTTTGGTGCCCTACTTACAATTTGATCAGGTCCTGCTTTTAGTTTCCCTTTCAGATCTTCTTAGTCAACTTCTGTTGATGAATGGGATCATCCCATACTCATCTTTATCTTTCTGACTTAGCTCACTTAACATAATTCCTTCTAGCTCTGTCCAAGATGGGTCAGAGAGGGTGGGTTCATTGTTCTTGATAGCTGCATAGTATTCCATTGTGTATACATACCACAGATTTCTGAGCCACTCTTCTGTTGTTGGGAACCTGGGTTGCTTCCAGGTTTTAGCTATTATGAATTGTGCTGCTATGAACATAGGAGTACACACCTCTTTTTGGTTGGGTGTTATGGAGTCCTTGGGGTATAACCCCAGGAGAGGAATTACTGGATCATATGGAAGGTCCATGTCTAGCCTTCTGTGAGTTTTCCAGACTGCTCTCCACAGAGGCTGTACCAATTTACATTCCCACCAGCAATGTAAAAGGGTTCCTCTGTCCCCACAACCTCTCCAGCATTTGTTGCTCCTGTCCTTTTTGATGTATGCCATTCTTACAGCAGTGAGGTGGTATCTTAGTGTTGTCTTAATTTGCATTTTCTGACAGTCAGTGACCTAGAGCAGTTTTTCATATGTTTGTTAGCCTTTTGGATCTTCTCTGAGGTTAATGTTTTGTTCATATCCTCTGCCCATTTTTGGATGGGGTCATTTGCTTTTTTGGTGCTAAGTTTGCTGAGCTCTTTATATATTTTGGTGATTAGTTTCTTGTCTGATGTATGCCATGTGAAGATCTTCTCCCATTCTGTGAGGGGTCTCTGTTTGTTTAATAGTTTCTTTGGATGTGCAGAAGCTTTTCAATTTGATGTAGTCCCATTGGTTTGTTTCTGCTTTAGTCTTCCTTGCAATTGGGTTTGATTCATCAAAGATGTCTTTGAGGTGTAGGTGGGAAAGTGTTTTATCAATCTTTTCCTCTAAGTATTTGATTGTTTCTGGTCTGACATCTAGGTCTTTGATCCATTTGGAATTGATTTTTGTTTCTGGTGAGATAAAGTGGTTCAATTTCATTCTTCTGCATGTTACAACCCAGTTTTCCTAGCACCATTTATTGGAGAGAGCCACCTTTTTCCATTTAATGCTTTGGGCCCCCTTATCAAAGATTAGATGTCCATAGGTGTGGGGATAGGGTGTATTCCTGTTTGGTACTCCTTGCTGTGCAGAAGCTCTTCACTTTGATGTAGTTCCATGGGTTTATTATCACTTTTGTTTTTTTTTTGCTGTTGATTTTATTCCTTGAAGGCTTTTTTGAAACATAGATCATGAAGTATCCTTCCAATGGGTTTTTTCTATGTATTTAATAGTTTCTGGTCTAATGTCAATGTTCTTGAACCACTTGGAGGTTACTTGGAGGTGCAGGATGATAGTGATGGTTCAATTTCATCCACTTGCAAGTTTCAATCAAACTTTCCCAGCACCATATGTTGGAGACTTTTCTTTTGCCATTTAATGATTTAAATACCCTTTTCAAAAAGTAGTTGGTTATAGATGTGGAGGCTTAAATAAATGAATTTAATTTACTTAAAAATGTAACCTTCATTTACATCTAATTTCTATGTAACTGAATTGAAATATTTTAGATAACCAAAATTTTATAGTAGTCTTTTGGAAAAACAATATCAATCCAGGGGGTTAATTGGCAATGGACTAGGACTAATATTATTATAAAAGCATATATGTTACCGTGCACAAGGATTGAGCCCCAACAAGGTTCAAGCCCCCAGTCCCTTCTGCACAGTATGGAATACCACTACTCAAACAGAAATACACCCTATGTATCTACTATGTATCTACTATGTACACCCTATGTACTATGTATATACTATGTACACCCTATGTATCTACTATGTATCTACTATGTACCACTATGTATGTATGTATCTACTATGTACCACTACTCAAACAGAAATACACCCTATGTATCTTTACTCAACACCTGCAGATCTTTACTCAACACCTGCAGGAATAAAGCTAATGAGTGTTGAAACAGTGTTGCAGGAGTTTCTTTCTCTCACTCTCTATCTCCTGCTTCCATCTCATTCTCTATCTAAATAAATAAATATTTTTTAAAATAAATATATCACTTTAAAAAAATCTAAATAGATGTCTTTGAATTTGATCTTTGTATTAAATGGTAGACATGACAAAACATAGATAATAACAAATTATATAGTTTTGAAAAAACAAAACTTCATAGAAGTTTGCAGGCTTTTATTATTATTTTTTTTCTTTATGGGGGATTAATGGTTTACAGTTGACAGTAAAATACAGTAGTTGTACATGCATAACATTTCGCAGCTTTCCACATGACAATTAAGCCCCCACTAGGTGCTCTTCTGCCCATGTCCTAGGACCCCCCAACCCTCCACCCGAGTCTTTGACTTTAGTGCAATACAGCAACTCTAGTCCAAGTTCTGCTTAGTGTTTTCTTTTCTGGTTTTGTTTTTCAACATCTCTCTGTGAGTGAGATCATCCCATATTCATCCTTCTATTTCTGACTTATCTCACTTAACATGATATCTTCAAGCTCCATCCAAGATGAGCTGAAAATGGTGAAATTATCATTTTTAATAGGTTCATTTGTCCCCACAACCTCTCCTGCATTTGTTGCTGCTATCTCTTCTGATATATGGCATTCTCACAGGAGTGAAGTGGTATCTCATTGTTGTCTTTATTTGCATTTCTCTGACAGTCAATGACTTGGAGCATTGTTTCATGTTTGTTGGCCTTTTGGATCTCTTTTGTAGTGATTATTCTATTCATATCCTTTCCCCATTTTTGGATGGGGTTATTTGTTTTCTTGTTGCTGAGCTTTTACCAATATTGTAAATTTAATTATAGCATACTCAGTTCTATTTTATGTGCATTATTTTCCTATTTGACATGCATTTTTCTCTGTTTAACTGTCTAGTTTCCGTAAAATATGTATATACATTACCTTCATTTCCAGTTCATCTTTCTTTGCTTATCTTAAAATGACCATTTATCCTTATTTCTTGAGTTTTTCTTTGATCTGAAGTAGTTCTAAAGGTTGCTGTCTTTATACCTCTATCAATAAATATTTTATGAACAAACAAAATAATCATTAGACTAATATAATATAATTTAATGTAGACATTGCAAATTTACAATGGAGTGAATTGGTAGTTTCATAAGTCATCACTGCCTATCCAGTTCCTCAGCTTTTCCTAGGGTTTTAAGTCTGTTTTGACAGAATTGGCCTTGGTATGAAATAAGGCATTGAGAGAACTAAGCTAAAGCACAACTCCTAACCACAGATTTTTTTTTTTAATCCATGAGAGCCTATTCAGTGTTTATGTCTTTGTTGAAGTACTTAAGCACTTTTTTGTTGACAGTTTATAATATAAAGTTTTCACTGAAACAGTCTTGTTTTATTTTTCAAATTTGTTTCCTATAGTTAGAAAAAGATTTGTGTTTCTGAGAAGATAGTTTTGACACTCTTGAAAGAAATATGAGATTAAGGTAAAAAAAAATCACTAAGGGCCAGGTGGTGGTGCACTTGGCTGAACACACATTACAGTGAGCAAGGACCCAGGTTCAAGCCCCCAATCTCAACCTGAAAGGGGAAAGCTTTACGAGTAAAGCAGGTCTGTAGGTGTCTCTCTTTCCCTCCCTCTCTATCACCCCCTTCCCTCTCAATTTATGTCTGTCTCTATCAAATAAATAAAGATAATTTTTTAAAAAGTAAAAAAAGATCACTTCTAAATGGATAGAAGTCTATTTTTCTAAAAATGTGTTTCTGACAACCTGTAACAAATTTGTTCATATATTGCATAATATTTACATGTGTTATAAAATACTGTATATTCAAAAATTCTAGGTATTGGCATGTTTGATAAACGACACATAGCTGCAATTTATCGTTTGATAAACTAGGCACTTGTCGACCTATCACTGCTAAATTTAATCATATAATACTAGAGTTGTCAGACTATGACACTTATGCTTCATTTACTGCTTTTGTAGATTCACTTAAACAATTGCAGGTGTAGGCTTTATTCTTTATAATATTTTAAATATCCAAATAAACTAAAATGGAATTTTTAAATATTTCTTTCACATTTTATTCCCATTAAAAGAAGCATGATTTTTGTCACATCTAACAGAGTATGAGAACTTGTCATTGAAACAGTATATAATTTACTGGCTTTGTGCCCTTAATCACATTTGTAAATTTCTCTTGTCAATTTTCTTTTCATTAAAGTAAGGCCCATCATAATAGTTGGGAGGATTGGTGTGGGGATTACATGAAATACATTTAAAACACTTTATATACTTCCTTGCACCTAATAGTCCTTAAATGTTAATTATTATTATTACCTGCACCCAACTCACTCTTATCTTATTAGACTCATTAAAATGTGTAATTATATGACCTCTAATCCTGTAAAAACATATGTCTATTGAAAAATAATTATAGGAATACTACATAAAGATCAAAAGCATGGAAAAATTACATCGTATAATAGTTCAGAACACATTCTGTAATTTCAGACTTCTGAGTTATAAAAAATTTGTGTAATAAAGGTCCATTTTTTCCAGTTCAGTTTTGTTAGTCTATATAAAGTAGGAGTATAGTTGTGTTGGTTAAATGAGATAATGGATACAAAATGTTTATACCTGCAACTAACATGTATTCAGTAAATGGTACCTATTGATATTTTGTCAATATTAATGTAGCATATGCCTTAATTGAGGTTCTCAACTATATATTCAGTAAAGATTACTTATTGATATTATTCTAATATTATTTATAAGATAGAGAGTACCTCTGCTTAAGCTTAGATTAAAATTTTGACTCCACAGTGTATTAGTGATTAAAACTTAGAATTTATTCTGGAGATCATTAGTTTTCAATTTCTTATCTGTAATGCAGAAAATAACCTCTAGTACATGAAATATTTCTGAGTATCTATTGAAGATACTTGAGCTAAAATGTAGAATGTCTAACATGTTGCTATTTATTAATATTAGTAATATAGTATTACTATTTTCCAATAATTTTAGTGGAGAAATAGCCACCACACTCTTTTTCCTTAAAAGGAATTCACAGTTAATCATAAAAATATAATATAAAATTATTTGACAAATTTTAGGTTGTCAAATGATTTAAATGTTATTATTTCTCCTATACCTTGAAAAAATATTGAGTTTCCCAGAAAGTTGGGTGAAAAAGGGATAAAGCAATAATTATTTTTCAAAAATTAAAAAAATTAATTTTTTATTAATACTTAGTTACCAGATTGTAAAAATTGCAATGTATAGTTCCACACCACATCTCCATCAATGCAATAGTTATTTTTAGCATTGAAACAATCAGAATCTTTTTAAAATTATTATTATATTTTTTATCATTTTTGTTTTTAACCAAAGCACTGCATGATTCTGGCTTATGGTTAATGCTGACTATTAAACCCTGGAACCCTGGGCCTCAGGAATAAATTTGTTTTGCATGACCATTGTGCCCTCTCCAGCCTCAAAAATCAGCATCTTAAATTCAATGCTATGAGTTGTTTTTTGTTCGTTTGTTTTCCTCCAAATACTAGATTCCTTGACCTGTAAATCCATTCACTAGTGAAATTGTTAATGATAATTTAAGTACATATTTTCAAGATTTCTGTACAACTGTCTCAGTTATATAAACATTGCTCTGTTTAACATAATAGATTTAACATATTAGCATTCCAGAATTACCAATTCAGATGAAAATGTGCATTTCTGATATTAGGGGAGGATATATATCCTATGTGCTTTTACACTGAAATAATTGATTTAGTTAAAAGTATTAATTGAGGTAAAGTATCCAGTTGAACACACATTACTATGAGTGAGGATCAGAATTCAAGTTCCCAGGTCCAGACCTCCAGGGGGGAAGCTTCACAAATGAAAAAGCAATACTATAGGTGTCTTTCCTTCTTCCTCTCTAACACATATTAACTAGAATTGCTCTCTTAATAAGAATCAAACTATTATTCCTTTCCTAACACTAAACCGTTTTAAATTCAGTTTCTTAACAATAATAACCAATATTATATGTAAACCAGAGTTTTCATCTTAAGAATATGGTTGTTAACTAGAATTTCTTAACAGTGATTTTTTTTTTTTACACCTCCTCTTGCTTGCTTACAGAATGGGTAGTAGTGCTATCTGTGCACATCTAGCAAACAGCAGAACATGTTCCCAATTTTGAAACAAGAGAACTTAGTGCAGTGACTACTAACCAAAGTGAAGCACAATGAATTGAGAACCAGAGATTTAGCTCAGTCAAGTCGCTCCCACTAATCAGCTCAGTGATTCTGACCAAAAGTAGTCCATGTGTTCATTAAGATTTTATTCCGGAACGGGGATATTTTGTAAAAGAGGCATTTTAATTTGTAGAAGATGAACAGTAAGTGTGTTTACTTATAAATTTGCAATTCAGTGATAGTGATATTTTGTTTGCTTCTAACAGTTATCTAAAAGGCTGGAGGCCAGGCAATGGTGCACCTGGTCATAAGGGTACATAGTAGTACAAAAGGTATTAGAAACAATCAGTTTCACTTGTCAAGTAGTTTTTAGTGTGAAAATAATTTTCACATATGAAAATTGCTCATCTAAAAATCAAATGTTACTTCGTGTTGGATGAAGTGTTATATACTGTTTCCTTTAATTAAAGTAGAAAGCATTTGAAAAATTTAATACATACACATTTTCAAATCCTGTATGTCCTCCAAATCAACAGCACTCCTTAGGGCATTGACATTATATTGAGCTGTCTGAAAAACCATTATATATAATTTTAATTATCTTTATTAATTTGTCGGATAGAGACAGCCAGAAATTGAGAAGAAGGGGACATAGGGAGAGAGACACCTACAACACAGATTTATCATTTGTGAAACTTTCCTTCAGCAGGTGGGAACCAGGGCTTGAACAATCCTTGTGCATTCTAACATGTGCACTCAACCAGGTGAGCCTCCACCTGGCCCTTCTTTAAAAAAAAAGCACTTTTTGGGAGTCGGGCTGTAGCGCAGCAGGTTAAGCACAGGTGGCGCAAAGCACAAGGACCGGCATAAGGATACCGGTTCGAACCCCGGCTCCCCACCTGCAGGGGAGTCGCTTCACAAGCAGTGAAGCAGGTCTGCAGTTGTCTATCCTTCTCTCCTCCTCTCTGTCTTCCCCTCCTCTCTCCATTTCTCTCTGCCCTATCCAACAACGACAACAACAATAATAACTACAACAATAAAACAACAAGGGCAACAAAAGGGAATAAATAAATAAAATAAATATAAAAAAGCACTA
Source organism: Erinaceus europaeus (assembly GCF_950295315.1). Taxonomy (NCBI): domain Eukaryota; kingdom Metazoa; phylum Chordata; class Mammalia; order Eulipotyphla; family Erinaceidae; genus Erinaceus; species Erinaceus europaeus. Next base: position 44,075,231 of record NC_080171.1, on the reverse strand, counting down.
CATGAATACAAAAAAAGCACTTTTTTATTAAAAAATCTTTATTTATTTGTTGGACAGAGACAGCCAGAAATCAAGAAGGAAGGGAGATACAGAGAGGGAGAGAGACAGAGAGACACTTGCAGCACTGCTTCACCACTCGAAAAGCTTTCTCCCTGCAGGTGGCGACAGGAGGCTTGAACTCAGGTCCTTTGTCCTTTGCTTTGTAACATGTGCACTCAATCAGGTGTGCCACCACCAAGCACCTGTGATATATATATATTTTTTCTATGCAAAAAATTCTTCATGATTTTTCTGACATCCCTATAGATTCAATCTATTTTAATTTTTCTCTTCTATTAACATAAAATTAGACATGTGATTATGCACCATTATTTTTTTAAATCAGGGTTTTAAAATGTTTTATATTTATTTATTTTCGCTTTTGTTGCCCTTGTGGTTTTATTGTTGTTGTAGTTATTATTGTTGTTGTTATTGATGTCATTGTTGGATAGGACAGAGAGAAATGGAGAGAGGAGGGGAAGACAGAGAGGGGGAGAGAAAGATAGACACCTGCAGACCTGCTTCACCGCCTGTGAAGTGACTCCCCTGCAGCTGGGGAGCGAGGGACTCAAACAGGGATCCTTTCACTTTGTGCTTCGTGCCACCTGTGCTTAATCCACTGAGCTACCGCCTGACTCCCAAATTTTTAAGGAAGCTGTATATTCGTGGTGTAGGCACCAAGCCCTAGTGATATCAATAAGTAGGTAACTTCTTCATGTAATATTATTTAGTGATTAAAGCAGATAAAGTTTGGTAGCTAAAGGTGTAAATTTGTGTGTGAGACTGTGTGCAGTTTCAAGTGTGTAAGCTTATCATCATGTGACTGACACTAACATGAATGTAACTGAGATGGTTCTGTAATATATGCAGAATAAGATCTGCTTGTAAATATGTCCATCACCTGCAGTCTACAAGAAAGGGAGACAATAAAAATTCTTTGCTGTTTGTCATTCCTTCATTAAAGAATCCAAATTAAAGTAATTAATCTTAAATCCTTTTATGTGAGCTGAGTAACTAATGCTATTTCCGACAAATATTGTAGTCAAAATTATTTGTTAAATTACTACACTAATTAGTCATATAATACAATTTCTCATAATATTGACTCATTACTTACATTCTATAATATTTTAATTAAAGTATAGTACTAATAGAGACTTTTTTATGTGTGTGCATTTTAGGTCTCAGGGTGGAGAACTTTTGCTTTGAATTTCTAACCTGGAGCTATGGTAAGGTTATCATAATATTTCCATTTTTAGAGCTTTGTTTTCCTTTACTACTCCTGCTAGAAAATGTGCCGTAAATATAAAGCAAAGGTAGTTTGCATAATTCATCTGATATTTTATTGTGTTTTCATAACTATTATAGAAACAATGTGCTATCCTTTATAAAATGTTTCTTTTGGGGTAGATTATAGTAATATAGTCATTTGATATTGTCTTTGATAGATTTCTAAGTGGAGTTGAAGGCATTCACAAAAAAAGTAAAAATCTACACAACTGAAAAAAGTTCTTTGAACATGAATGACAATTTTATACGTTAAATATATTATAGTGAGTTCTCTTTGATGCCAATGAGCAGAGGCAATGATTTATTGAAAGTAAAACTTATTTTATCACCTGTCAAGATTTATCAAGTTTAGGTTATTCTATGAAAATTTCATATTAGAGTTTTAGAGAACTGAAAGTAAAGCATGTAACTATAGAAATAGAAGTGATGAGAAATAACTGGTAACTCCTAAGATGTTACATATTTGCATATTATGTATTTATTAATTTTGTGATTTAATATATTTAGTAGCATTTTAAAAACAAATATGTGAATAGCACTTATAATTGATTTATACAAATGTTAACAAACAAATTTGAACAGTGAAGCTGATGATGTTATAGTAAAATCAATTTTAAAGTTCATAGGTTCCTTAGTAGTACATATGATAATGATTTATTGAAGCAGGTCTTCAGGTGTCTTTGTCTCCCCCTCTCTGTCTTTCCCTACTCTCTTGATTTCTCTCTGTCCTATCCAACAACAACAACAGTAATAACAACAACAACAACGATAAACAACAAGGGCAACAAAAGGGGGAAAAATAGCCTCCAGTAGCAGTAGATTCGCACTGCAGGCACCATGTCCCAGCAATAACTCTGGAGGTAAAAAAAAAAAAAAAAAAAAAAAATTGAATGTGCAAATCAATGTACTAAATCCTTACCCATTACCCCCTGAAAAGAGAAACTATTGCTTTCAGAAAAACCAAGATTAAGAGAAAGTATGCAACTTGCTCCATGCTTCACAACCAGGCAATAATGTAGCAGGGTTGATAGATTGTATTAGTTAATATGAAGCAAATGCTACAGAAGGGATTAGGATGAGGGCAAATGTGAAGGCATCTTCCCTCATAGGTGTAATACAGAACTCTGTCTTATAGAAAGAATATATGATTTTCTAGGTGGGGCAGGCAGATACCCTTCTGGTCTTCATCTGATCAAGTATCATATGTGATAGTAGGACAACATGATTTATAAGGTTTTTTGGTATAATATTATGTTTACATAAAACTAAAAGCACCTTCTGAGTAAATGCCAAATCATCTGAAAAAAGCTACCAGTATTCTACTAGTTCTCCTGAACAAAACAAAACTTGATCTTATGTAGTGCATGGTTTAAACATTCTTTATCTTCTCCAAAGTTAGCTATTAGTATTCAGAAGGTATTTACCCTTTTAAGGATTAAAGAAGAAAACTACAGTAACAACAGATTGAAGAGACAGCCTGGCCAATCTGTGGCAACTGATAATTCCCTATTCTTTTTAACCCCAGATACTTCTGTTTAAGACTTACATTTCTGTTTTCTTCTTCAATTTTTTCTAGCTACTTTGGGAAACATTGTGTTTTAGACTTTACAGAATTTCTCACATTCATGTGGAATGTGCCATTGTGTTTTCAGTGGCTAGATACTGGTGCACAATGTGATAACAATGACATGCTTAAAGAGAAAGACAATGGATGTGGGAAGACAGCAATGGAAACAACTAAAATGATGTCTACAGTTTATATTTCCTCTGACTGGTTTTTTTTATTTATTATTGAGCAAACATAGTAAAGAAGAATGTGTTAGGGAGTTTTTTCTAAATGTTTTACAAAAGTATTTGTATTTAAAGATATTAGCATAATTTAATAGCTCATGAAAAATATATAATGTTCATTCTTATTTTAAGAATGGAGATTGAGAGAAGCAGATACACTTAAATGTGAGCATAATATATCAGAGTTTGGAAACCAGGTGGTGGCATACGAAGTTGAGTGTACACATTACCTTGCTCAAGAACCAGGTCTCAAGCTTCTAGTCCTCTACCTATGGGGGAAGCCTCATGAGTGGTGAAGCAGTGTTGCACGTATCTCTTCTTCTCTCATCTCTCTCAATTTTTCTGTCTTATCAAATGAAATAAATGTTTAAAAATAAAATAAATCAGAGTTTCCAGGACCTAAGAAACTGTTAAGACCAGCAAACATAAGGTGCTATTATTTATGTGTGGAACCTTTTATATATACTTTAAATATCTTGAAATATTAGAATAATTGCATTAAGACAGTTACAAGTGATATTCAATGAGTGGAAGAAAATGTGCTGTTAAGAATCATTTCAAAAAAATCAAAGGGATGGGAGTCGGGCAGTAGCGCAGCGGGTTAAGCGCACGTGGTGCAAAGCGCAAGGACTGGCATAAGGATCCCGGTTCGAGCCCCCAGCTCCCCACCTGCAGGGGAGTCGCTTCACAAGCAGTGAAGCAGGTCTGTAGGTGTCAGTCTTTCCCTCCCCCTTCTATCTTTGCCTCCTCTCTCCATTTCTCCTTGTCCTATCCAACAACAACGACATCATATCAATAATAACTACAACAATAAAACAACAAAGGCAGCAAAAAGGGAATAAATATTTAAAAAAATAAAAAGATCAAAGGGACTTTATTAAACTTGTGAAACTGATACCTTGATAGAACTAAAGATATACATTTGAAAGGTATGCTTTTAAATAGATATTTAAATCATTTCCATGTACAATTTTTATAACAGGAAGAACTCAAGAAAACTTTGAAACTGCATGAGAAGTAGAATATAGCAGAGAACTAAGGAGAACAACTATTTACTCAAAGCAGAGAACATTTTATGCTCAAATTCCAGGTCAAACATCCATTTCTTTCGGTAACATAGGCAAAGTTGTTTTGCTAACCTGCTGGATAGTCATTTCTTAAATGGAGAGGTGTAATCATTGTTAAATAACTACTTCGTGTGTTACAAATACTAATGACATTAATGAGGATATTAGTAAAAGATTGCTTTAGTGCAGAAAAGATCATTGAAATCTTAACAATGCATTAACCCTACTGAGGTTTTCTTTTTCTTGCTTAAATATAATAACAAACTAATGTATTAACTATATGAATGAATGTGACTGATTGAATTTGTAATTGCACAATGAAGAATATGTGAATGCTATATCTCTTAGGAGTATTAAAATTAAAAATAATCCTACTAATAAAAATTAAACATTAATCACTCCCTTAATTTTATTTATAAAATAAAAAAAGAATTCTTAGAAAAATATTGCATATAGGCCGGTGGTGGCAAACCTGGTTGAGTGTGCATGTTATAATGTGCAAGGATCCAAGTCTGAGCCCCAGTTCCCACCTGCAGGGGAAAGCTTTGTGAGTGGTGAAGCATTGCTACAGGTATCTCTCTTTCTCTATCCCTCTTTACCCCCTGCCTTCTCAATTTCTGGCTGTCTCTATCCAATAAATAAAGATAATAAACAAACAGTTAATAAATAAATAAATGAAGGTTCAAAACAAAGAAAAATATCACATACATGGTGCTATTTCAAGTAGACATTGTAATAGAAACACTAAAAATATTTGGCTTCCTTTAAAGGTCTCTACAGGTTTTTATTTTTGTGTTATCTGAGAGATATATTTTTAATTCTGTCATGAGACAGCTTAATTAGACTAGTAAAGAACCCTGAAAAATTAGCTATATCTATTTTAAAAATATATTTCTGTTTCTTTTTTTAATTTTTCAATTATTCTTATTTATTGAATAGAGATAGGCAGAAATCAAGGGAGAAGGGGAGTGATAGAGAGGGAGAGAGACAGAGAGACACCTGCAACACTGCTTTACCACTTGCAAAGCTTTCTCACTGCAGATGGGGACCAGGGGCTCGTACTTGTGTCCTTGCACATTGTAATATGTGCTATCAACCAGGTGCGCCACCACCTGGCCCCTAGCTATATCTAAAGTATCATTTAGCAAAAGGAGTTAGTGGAAAAGAATCCAACGGAGAAATTACATATGAAACAAAGTCATCTAAGAATAAAATGGGAAGAAAGGATAAGGTAAAAGCAGTAATTGCTTATGCAGTATTGGAATGCTGTAGGTTTAGCTATTTGATCCTGACAGACATTTCCAGTCAGATCACAGCTATAATGACCACCAGCACATTTTAGAGCCACATCACTAGCATAATAAAGAGTTCAGAGATTTACCAGTCTTCCTTCTAATTCATAAATGGTCTATATAATCTACTCATCATTATTTGTTAAAGTTGCATTGCAAAGAAAATAATAATTTAATTATTCATCTTTGAAGGTGGTATTACTCTCTGGATTATCAAAGATAAGAATGACTTAAACTTTCAGATAATAGGAAACTGGAAAGATAAAAGTAATAAAAGCTATTCCAGTCAATTTCAATAAATTTATCTGAGACAAAAATTATTTTACAATACAACTTAACAAAGTTCTTTCAATTACTCCATTCAGAATCTGTGAATTGCCTAGAGAGAATAGTTACATAACTGAAGACCTTAAGATTTCAATATAAATTAAGAAGTTATCTTTATGGAACTGGATATAATACACATCTGTGTATTCATCCACAAAATTGAACTTGTAGTTAGAAATTAGTTACTTTCATATTAAATGAATGTTTTACTATATAATAATGAACAATTTTACTTTCCTCTATAGGAACTATGAGAAATATTCAGGGAGACCTTTTACATATTCAAACAACTATAAGCATACCCCTCTAACTGTATTTTAGTTTTGTCACTTGAATGCTTATGTTTTATTGAACAATGGTCAATTTTTTTTCTTTTCTGCAGATTTTTTGCTCTTATAGTTTTACCATTTGACTGACATTATGTCTAAGAAAAACAAGTTTTAAATGAAAGCAAAAGACAAGAGACTAATACCTGCATCAGTATTTGTGTTAAGGATACATAAAACTCTGAAGGTGGATAAGTCACACAGAAATAACTCTACTAAAGGGTTTTCATAAATGCTTTAGTAGATAAAATAATTCCACCATCTTCTCTGTCCAGGCCGAGTTAAGTGAAATTAATTCTATCTTCCATGTTTATCTTTTCTTCTGTCAAATTTAGAAGACAGCCTGTCAGTTTTGATTAAGATTTTTCTGAGGGTGGGGAGAGAGAGAGAGAGAGAAATTCTGATGCAAAGAACTCAGGACTGTTAAAAAATGATCCTGTAAATATAATGCTTTAGAGAAGTTGTATGATAATTTATTGTGCATCACATTTCCCTTATCAAGCTTGTTAGAGCACAGATTTTTCAGGCAGCTTTCCTGCCAGGTTTTCTGAATCAGTGAATCTAGAGAAAAACCTGGGAGTGACATTCTAATCAAGCATTCCAAGGTGATTCTGCTAAGTTTAAATCACCCTTGGGAAAACCATTTTTGAGAGGATGAAGAACCTAGTACTTGTCAATATGAAAATCAGTGTTCTGGGGGAAAATGAGGAATATAAAACTTGAACAAGAAGAGGTTGTGATAATGGAAAGTAAAAAGGATCTCTAGTTAAACCATATAGGTTAATGGTGTTTTTCGTCTTCACACAATTTCTAAAATCTGTACTAACTATATTTCGAAGAACAGAAATCTGAATCTCAAATATGTTAATAACTTTTCCACTTGTTACCATTATAGTAGACCTAAACATTTTTTATTAGTGATTAAATATTGTTTTGCAAAATTACATGCCAATAATTCCACACTATTCCCACCACCAGAGTTCTGAATCCCCAGCCCCTCCATTGTGATCCATTGCAGTTCTCCCATGTTGTAGACATAGGTTTATCATTCTCTCTACAACTGTCTGTCTACATTTGTACATAATTCCCTCCCTTTAATTTCCAAGTCCAGTCCCCTCTTCCCCTCCAAGCCACACATAACCCTATTACTACATCCAAATGTCTCCTTTTCCTCCTCTCTTTTGGGTGCTGATGGAGCTAGACTTCAGAGCCCTCTCATCTTCTTCCTATCATTTCTCCCTCAGTGGAAGTTCGGATCAAGATTGTTTTTGGGGACAGAAGGTAGGAGCTCTGGCATCTGTAACTGCTTCTCCTCTGGACATGGGTGTTGTCAGGTCAATCCATACCGCAGCCTGTTTCTATTTTTCCCTAGCGGGCCAGAGCTCTGGAGAGATGAGGTTCCAGGACACACTGGTGAGGTCGTCTGCCCAGAGAAGTCAGGATGGAATCACTGTACCATCTGCAACCTGGTGTCTGGAAAGTGACAGGACATAAAAGTGAAACAAAATGGTTAATTAACAGGAAGCAAAAGTAGGAACAGAACAGAGGAGATTAGAGATTTTAGGGTGCAAGAAAGGGAGTTTTTTTAAGGCATGTTTTATTTTCTGAATTTTTGTTTACTTTTTAAAATTTTATTGATTTACTGGTTAGTGACAGAGAGAAATTGAGAGCGGAGGTGCAGACTGAACGGGAGAGAGACAGAGACACACACCTGCAGTCCTTCACCACTTGTGAAGCTTTCCCCCTGCAGGTGGGGACGGAGGCGGGGGGCCTTGAACCTGGGTCCTTGTGCACTGTAATGTGTGCGCACCACTGTCTGGCCCCTTTAGGCATGTTTCTAAAGGGCCCACGACTATGGTAGCTTTGGAGTTTTTAGGTCCAGTTCCTGCAGAGAGGAGGCCAAAGTCACATGCAAAAACAAGAGCCTTTATTGAGGCAAGCTTAAGCCTGGGCTACAAGCACTTCCCAATAGTGGTTTGTGAGCCACAGACAGATTATTTTTATCCACATCAGGAAAGGGGTGGGGGAACTCAGGAGGTCTGTCAGGGAGTTTGACCACAGACCTTGACCACTTTCTGGCAGTTTCTGTTAGCTAACCAATTTTTGGTTTTGGGGGCCATCATGACCTTGATAGAATGACCGCTGATAAGTAAGAACATTGAGATTAGTTTTTCAAGGGTGAAGTGCAGCTGCACTGCAGCTGTTGTTTGGACACCCAGAATTGAGTTTAAAAATGGCTGTTTTAGGCAATATGGAGTAACAGTGACCCTCACAGATATTGCTTGAATTTGATAGCTAGGATGAAGTTGGATAAAAATATTGTCTGATAAAATGTCCTCAGAGTAGAGAAAAGGGCTAGAAAGTTGGATTAGGGCAGTGAGTAGCTCCCATTCTTGAAAATATTCTGTAGATAGAATTAACTACTTACTGTGTGAATTCCACTATTCTAAGGTTGAGGATGTGAATGAAAGAGAAATTTAAAAAATTTAAAAATTGAGCAAGAAGTCAGAGAACAGCTAACAGGTTTTTGGTGTTATTCAATTAACTTCCTTAAAGTCAACTATCATTTTACGTACAATATTAAAAAAGAGAAAAGTTGCTCACCAGATTTGCTTACAATATTCAATATCACTAATGTCCCCAAATGTTTTCCTAAAGAAACATTTTTTTCGGGAGTCGGGCGGTAGCAAAGCGGGTTGAGCACACTTGGTGCGAAGTGTAAGGTCCAGCTTAAGGATCCCCGTTCAAGCCCTGGCTCCCCATTTTCATGGGAGTCGCTTCATAAGTGGTGAAACAGATCTGCAGGTGTCTATCTTTGTCTCACCCTCTCTGTCTTTCTCTCCTCTCTCCATTTCTCTCTGTCCTATCCAACAACGACATCGGCAATAGTGACAATAATAAATACAACAATAAAACAAGGGTAACAAAAGGGAATAAATAAATATTTTTAAAAAACTTCTTAAAAAAGAAATATTTTTCTGTAAAACTATGTATAAACATATTACCATTAAATACAAGTTTTTAGGATTTCCCCCACCTTGACCTTCAGAAAATCACTTTTATTTTGACTGAAACTTGCATTTGCTTTTATATGGTGACTGAATTTTAAACACTTCACCAATTAGTTAATGTTGACTCATGCTACATTAGTTAAAATCACTCATTTTTAAACTGTGAAACTTTATAGTCATTTCCTATTATCTGAAATTCTTATGACTCACTTCTCTTAGAATTCATTTCGATTTCTAAAGGCCATTTCCATAAAAAGTTATTATCTAGTAAAACTTACTGTTTTCTTCAAAGAATGATAAAAATATACATATGCATGCATACCTCTGTGTATAGACACACACACACACACACACACACACACACACTCCATGCCCCCCAACTCTTCCCTTCTCTCTTTTTTTTAGGACTCATTGCAAAAATATTAATTCTTTTTTGGATTGTTCACTTCTTGGAATTTCCTTTTTCTTCTGTCTCTTTCCTTGCATTCATATATACAAGTGGGTGCTCAATAGACTGATTAATTACTATTATTAGAATAAAATGAATTTAAGTGTGAAATCTTCCATATGCATTTACACTTTAAAAAATAAAACTGGGACCAGGTGGTGGTGCACCTGGTTGAACGCAAGTGTTGCAATGCACAAGGACTCAGGTTCGAGCCCCAGGTCTCCAAGCTCTGCAAGTGGTGAAGCAGTGCTGCAGGTATCTGTCTCTCTTCCTCTCTCTGCCCTCATTCTCTATTGATTTCTGTCTCTATCCAATAAACAAATAAATATAATAAGTTTTTTTAAGTGAAAATTTAGGGGCTGGGTGTTGGTACACCTGGTTGAGTGCACAAGTTACTGATCAAGCCTCAGGTCCCCACTTGCAGATGAGGAAGCTCAGGAGTGGTGGAGCAAGTGCTCCTGCTGTCTCTTTGTCTCTCTATTTCTCTTCCTCTTTATCTCACAGTTTTCTAAAAAAAAAAAAAAAAAAGCAGAAAAAAAGGCTGATGGAAGCCTTGGATTTCTGGTGCAGGCACCCAGATTGAGCAATAACCCTGGAGGCAATTTTTAAAAATAGAATAAAATTTTAAAAGCAAAATCATTAAATTCTCACTTGAATAAGATTTAAATAAGAAAACAAATTCTGATGTTATTGGCATAGGTTTAACTAACAGCACTTTTAACTAGTTAATGTTCATAGATGAAAAGTAACACACTGGGGTAGATAGCATAATGGATAATAGTTGTGCAAAGAGCCTCTCATGCCTGAGACTCCAAAGGCCCAGATTCAGTCCCCTGCACCACCATAAGTCAGAGCTGATCAGTGCTTTGGTACCTAACACTATATATTTATTCATTCATTTATTATTTCTTTTTTCTTTTAATTGCTACTAGGATTATCACTGAGGCTCCATGCCAGCACTATGAATCCACTGCTCCTGGTGGGCAACTTTCCTCTCTCTCTCTCTCTCTCACTCTCTCTCTCTCTCTCTCCCTCCCTCCCACCCTCTTTCTTCTTCCTATCTTTGATTTGATTGAAAAGAAAGAAATTGAGAGGGGAAACAGAGATAAGGAGAGACAAAGATAGACACCTGCAGACCTGCATCACTTTTCAGGAAGCTTCTCCCTTGCAGGTTGGCATCAAGGACCTGAATCCAGTTCTTGCACCTTGTAACATTAGCCCACTTAACTGAGTGTGCTGCTGCCCAGCCTCCTCAACGCTTTAATACAGTGTTACCACTTATTTGCTTACTAATTAACATCCTAAATTCTAAAATGATGTTTCTGAACTCTGCTCATTTTTACTCCAAATCCAAACTTTAACTTTCCTATCAACTGTGTTCATCTTTTAATTTTCTTTATTATTATTATGTTTATTTATTTACTACATAGAGATAGCCAGAAATTGAGGGGGGAGGGAATGATAGAGACAGAGAGATAGCTGAAAAACTGCTTCACTACTCAGAAAGATTTCCCCCTGCAAGTGGGGACTGGGGGCTTGAACCTGGGTCCTTGGGCATTGTAACATGTACACTCAACCAGGTGCACTACCACCTGGCCCCAGTATCTCATCTTCTTTTTAGCCTGCCATGCTCCAGTCTTTATATTATACTACTTCTGGAAGCTTGAGATTAACACTTTTCATAAAAAACTATTTTATATGACTTGATGATAACATAATACTGGGCAACCAAGTTGAACCACAGAAAGAAAATGGAGTTTAGGGAGCATATGGCTCAAAGCTCAAGGACCGACTTAAGGATCCCGGTTTGAGCCTCTGGCTCCCTATCTGCAGGGGGGTTGCTTCACTAGTGATGAAGAAGGTCTGCAAGTGTCTTTCTCTCCCCCTGTCTGTCTTCCCCTCCTCTCTAGATTTCTCTCTGTCCTATCCAACAACAATGACAGCAATAACAACATCAATAATAACAACAATAACGATGATAAGAAGGGCAACAAAAGGGAAAAAAATTATAAAAAAAAAGAAAATGGAGTTCAAATTCTGCTAGAATTTTTCAAGTAATATTTATGAAAAGCTGACTTAATGGCATTTATGTATATAATGGCTCACCTAAATTCTTTAGTTTTAATTCATAGGTACTATCATCTTTTCACACCTTTGAATAGGCTGTTCCTATCAATATGACTCACACATAATTCTGATTAAATAAATTGTTCATCTGTGAATCCCTTAGGTTTAACTTTTAATGCTTACTCTATATTATTTCCATACTATATCTAGCCTTCTACTTGCTCATAACGTGTCAGAAACAAGTAATTTAGTCGCTTATGCTTTTTCATTTGTTCAAATGCAAACTTACCAGCTTCTGTAAAAATGTGTATGCTATCTTTTTCTTTATTTGCTATACCACAGGTATCTGGAAGAATCAGGATTAGACTTTTGTCGATTTGGCTTATTGATAATGAGGTGGTTGGAAAATCCATAAATGTATTTGAGAAAAAAGAGCTTTAAAGCATATTTAAGCTTACTAGAGCTTTTCAACAGGACATATTTAATTCTGGTAGTAATAAAATGGATGGGATTTTATTGTAAAGCTGAGCAGAATCCAGCTTCTAATATGTCAGCTTTACATGACAGATTATTAATAAACTGCCACTGTTATCAGTTGATACCAATCTTTAGTGACTGCCTTTTACTGAACTTGAAACTCAAATGTTTTTTTTTTTAAGGGAATCTTTACTTTGTGAACCAGTTTTTTTTCTTTTAAATATATAGTTTAGCTCTGTAAAATTCTTGTAATTTAATTAAATATTTAAATTTTATTATAACATTTATTATACTAATATATTTAAATATTACCAGGATATCATATGACTTTGGATATATATGTAGATAGCTAACTTGTTAGGTAGGCTTTTGTATCATTTTATGTAGATGAAAATAAGACACTATGAATTAAGAATATTTACTTTAAACTTTGTACCTAACAAAATAAGTAGATAGAATCCATTTTCTCAAATCACTTTGTTCAGTGCATTTTTATTTTTCTTTCATTCACCTCTCCCTGTTGTGAATACCTTTTTTCTACTGTCCATACTATCCTTAACTTATCAAAATACACAGAATATCTAAGTTGGCTAGACATTGTGCTAATATCAGGACCTTAGTAAGCTGCAGGGAATTGATAGCACTCAAAGGTTTCCATATTCTGAAGAAATATTTCAACTACTGAACGGATTGTAAACTGTGGAATATTCTATGCTACATATCTCCTAGTTCTACTAGAACACTTCAAAATAACCTACAATTTATTTGTTAAGGAACATACACTATGATTATGTTAGGAAATGTTCAAAATGGCAAAGCAAATGAAAAACCTATAGAAGTGTGATTCACAACCTATATGTAAGTAGTATAAAATCTCACTGCCACAACTGACTTTTTCAATTTGAAAGAAAACTGGAAAAAAGGACTTTAGTAACATTTGTAAAACTGAGGAAGTCTGATTTAATTTTGTGACATCACAGTCATTTTCTCAAGATCTCCATTGTTCAAATATAAAACACACTATGAGTTTTTATTCCCTTCAAACTTTAATTACTTGTTCACTTTAATTGTATGTAATAAAGAATTTGTTTTATTCACTTTTCTGGCAAAGTAATAATTTGCAATATATTAATTATTACACCTATACAGTTTATTTTTTAAAAAATATGTGCATTAAAAAGTTTGAGACATTCACTAAATTTTCCCCTTTCCTATTAATTAAATAGTGATTTATATGACTAAAAATTAATAGGAGTGTACATAAACACCATTCCTACCACCACAAGACTGTGTCCCATCCCATTCCTCTCCTCTTCCCCTGTGAAGCAGAGCATCCACCTTCATCCTCAACCCAATGTTTTTACTTTGGAGCCCTACTCTAAATTCAGTCAAATCCTTAGAGTTTTCCTTTCTTAAATCTATACAGTTTCTTTTTTTTTTCCTATTAAATCTATATAGTTTCTTCTTTTTCCTAGTAAATCTCTTTAAAAAAAATTTTTTTTATTATCTCATTGATAACTTCCTCCAGTACAGTGTACTGAGTATCCAGCCACATTTCAATATCAGATTGCCTTCTTTTTTTTTATTTTTTATTTAAGAAAGGATTAATGAACAAAAACATAAGGTAGGAGGGGTACAACTCCACACAATTCCCACCACCCAATCTCCATAGCCCACACCCTCCCATGATAGCTTTCCCATTCTCTAGCCCTCTGGGAGCATGGACCCAGGGTCATTGAGGGTTGCAGAAGGTAGAAGGTCTGGCTTCTGTAATTGCTTCCCCGCTGAACATGGGCGTTGACTGGTTGGTCCATACTCCCAGTCTGCCTCTCTCTTTCCCTAGTAAGGTGTGTCTCTGGGGAAGCTGAGCTCCAGGACACATTGGTGGGGTCTGCAATCCAGGGAAGCCTGGCCAGCATCCTGGTGGCATCTGGAACCTGGTGATTGAAAAGAGAGTTAACATACGAAGCCAAACAATTTGTTGAGCTATCATGGATCCCAAGCTTGGAATAGTAGAGAGGAAGTGTTAGGGAGGTACTCACTGCAAACTCTAGTGTACTACTGCTTTCAGGTATATATTTTGCAGTAGTTTAAGGATACGTGTGCGCATAAGCTCTCTCTCACAGAAATTGCTAGGTTATGGGACTTTGTTAGAAAGTGAACTACCTGAGATGAAATTAGAGTGTACTATAAAAGGAAAGGTCTCACCCGAGTAATGAAGCTGAAGGGTTGTCATTCCACACGTGAAGTCTCTGGACACAGTCTGAGGTGAAGCATGTTGAGGTGCCTTCTTTTAGAATATTTGGACCTGCTGCAATAGATCATGGCCACAAGTAACAAAAAACTGATATGCTCGAACTTTTTTTTTTTAATAAAACGGAAGGGAGTATTATTATCGTATAATACAAGTTCAGCAGTTATGGAGTATATGGTTAATTTAGTGTCTCCGTAACATGATCATGATAAAAAACTTTGGTTTTCTCTTTTTATCTTCATATTTTGTTTATACTCAAAAGCTTGTTCTTGTCCAGCTTTCAGTATTAACAGATGCCTGAAACAGTTACATATAGATTTCACATCTATATGTAAGAGACCTAGCAAAAGAATAAAGAACTTTGTGTTCTTTGTCTTTTAGATTAAGGATTAAGGATGTTATTTAGAGGCATTATAGCTGACTACTTACAGAAAATCTCTCTGTGGGATCCTGGTGGTGGCACAGATGGTTGAGCACACATGTTATAATACTTAAGGATCCAGGTTCAAGTCCCTATCTGTAGAGTGAAAGCTTCATGACTGGTGAAGCAGTGCTACAGGTGTCTCTCTGTCTCTCTCCATCCTTTTACTTTTCTTTTTTAACGTTGTTGTAGTTATTATTATTGTTGTTATTGATATCATTGGATAGGATAGAGAGAAATGGAGAGAGGAAGGGAAGACAGAGACAGTGAGAGAAAAATAGACACCTGCAGATATGCTTCACTGCTTGTGAAGTGACCCCCCCCCCTGCAGGTGGGGATTGAATCCAGGTCCTTAACACATTATACATTTGATTAATGAGATTCACAATAATGCTTTTCCAATTTATTTTATTATCTTTATTTATTGGATAGAGACCATCAAAAAATCAAGAGGGAAGGATTGAGCCCCCAGCTCCCCACCTGCTTCACTGCATGTGAATCGATCCCCCCCCCCCCGCAGGTAGGGAGCTGGGAGCTTGAACCAGGATCTTTATGCCGATCCTTGCACTTTGTGCCATATGACTACTGCCCTACCCCCGTCTCTTTCCCTCTCTATCTCCCACTCCCCTCTTGATTTTTTTGGCTGTCTCTATCCAATAAATAAAGATAATAAATAATAAATTGTGCATCCATTAATCAAATGTATAATGTGTTCCTTTAACAGAACCAGTTACTGTTGGCTAAAATCAATGACGCATCTAAAAATGCACTTGGCTTCTTTTTTTTTTTTAACTTTGGTGATTTTTTAAAATTTGTTTATAAAATGGAAATATTGTCAAGACCATAAGATAACAGGGGTACAATTCCATACAATTCCCACCACCAGAACTCATTAGCCAGTCCCCTCCCTTGATAGCTTTCCTATTCTTTATCCCTCTAGGAGTATGGACACAGGATCATCATAGGGTGCAAACTGCTTCTCTGCTGAACATGGGTGTTGACAGGTCAATCCATACTCCCAGCCTCTCTCTCTCTTTCCCTAGTGGGGTAGGACTCTGGGGAGGTGGGGCTCAAGGACACATTGGTGGAGTCGCCTGCCCAGGGAAGTCAGGTTGGCATCATGGTAGCGTCTGGAACCTGGTGGCTGATAAAGAGTTAAGATAGAAAGCAGAGCAAATTGTTGACTAATCATGAACCTAAAGACAAGAATATTTCTGATGAAGATTTGAGGTCTTTATTTTGGAAAAAAGCTAGTACGTCTGTCTATTTTAGGTATATTCCACGAGGGCCCATGAACCCACTAGTTTTTGCCTGAACCTGACATCTATTATGCAGGTGATCTAAGTTATTGTCTGGGGGGATGGTGTCATAGCTGGAAAAAGAACTAGAAAGCTGGATCAGGGAAGAGAGTAGCTCCCAAATATGACAAAAATTATATAAATATTGTTAACTGTAAACCCCATCGATTTAATCTGGGGCCCATAGTCAGTACAGGAGCTATGTAACCTCGGCATCCCTGTAGATCTGAGAAAGCAAGCACTAAGTAGATCTGAGTTGGCATTTTATGGTCATGGCTAGGAACATTCCAGGCTGCACTAATTTCAGGGCCCATCATCCTCGGGTAATAGATAATATATGTTGTCCAACCTCCCTTCGGAGAATGGAACATTCCCTACTATTGTTGCTCTACAGTGAAGGCTTCTATAGCAGTTCAACACAGCACAAAGAAAGATGAACATGTTTCCAAAAAATCAAGTCTCCTAAGAGGGAGGAAGGGAAGAATTGCTCTTAGCCAGGCATCCAGTGGTATCTGTTGTATACATTATGTTTTGTTTGTGTACTACACTCTGGATAATTTTCCTCTGTTGACAAAATAAATAAAATTAATTTTTGAGAGAAAAGCCTCCATGTATATGAAAGTTAAGTTGAACAGGCTATTAAGTTGTTAAGTAGGCTGTAATTATTTAAATTGACATTCTCAATGCTCTTCAGTGACTCATGATTTTCAGTAGAATACTTTAAAAATATGAAGAATAAAAATTTGGCATTTCCCTATAATAAAATATATAGGTTTTGTTTAACAGAGATTGTATTTGTTTAATCTTAGGTCCGGTAATTTCTTTCCAGAAATAATCATATTGTTTATTCTGATACTCTAGATATGCCCATCATCTTCTCCCTCAGGTTTTGATTTATCTAACCAAAAAACATGCATTTATGAGAATAGAAAATAATCCATGAGATACTCCATTTTTCCAAAAACATTATGGTAATAGCTGTTCCTTGAGTGATTTTTTTTTTAATTTTTTATTAAGAAAGGATTAATGAACAAAAACATAAGGTAGGAGGGGTACAACTCCACACAATTCCCACCACCCAATCCCCATAACACACCCCCTCCCATGATAGCTTTCCCATTCTCTAGCCCTCTGGGAGCATGGACCCAGGGTCGTTGAAGGTTGCAGAAGGTAGAAGGTCTGGCTTCTGTAATTGCTTCCCCGCTGAACATGGGCATTGACTGGTCGGTACATACTCCCAGTCTGCCTCTCTCTTTCCCTAGTAAGGTGTGCCTCTGGGGAAGCTGAGCTCCAGGACACATTGGTGGGGTCTGCAATCCAGGGAAGCCTGGCCAGCATCCTGGTGGCATCTGGAACCTGGTGATTGAAAAGAGAGTTAACATAGGAAGCCAAACAATTTGTTGAGCTATCATGGATCCCAAGCTTGGAATAGTGGAGAGGAGAGGAAGTGTTAGGGGGATACTCACTGCAAACTCTAGTGTACTTCTGCTTTCAGGTATATATTTTGCAGTATTTTATGGATACGTGTACACATAAGCTCTCTCTCACAGAAACTGGTGTATATCTAGGTTATGGGACTTTGTTAGAAAGTGAACTACCTGAGATGAAATTAGAGTGTACTATAAAAGGAAAGGTCTCACCCAAGTAATGAAGCTGAAGGGTTGTCATTCCACACGTGAAGTATCTGGATACAGTCTGAGGTGAAGCATGTTGAGGTGGCAATCGTTGCGTTGGTTAGGTTGTGATCGGCGGATGCAATATTATTTGGTTTGGATTGGGAGATGCATACGGGAAATGGGCCCTATCCAAGGGTTCCAGGACAGGGGGAAGTAGGGGCTCTATAGTGGAGATGTGAGGTTCCTGCTGTCTTAGGGTTGAAAAAGACAATCGATAGTAAATGTTATCATCACATTATTTGGTAATTGGGTTAACTTTGAAAAGTCCCTTTGTTATGGTTTGCTGTACAGTATCCAGTATCTTGTATATAGCTGTGCTATTGGATGCTTCTAATCTACTTGGTCTAGGCTTTTGAGAGAGTCCGCATATCAAATACATAGCCTATATATTAAAAAGATTCAGTTTGTCTTTTGAGAAACTTTGAGACATACAATCGATTTTCCCCCTCTCATATTAATTAACTACTGATTTATATGTCTACATTTTGCTAGGAGTGTACATAAACACCATTCCCACCACCAAAGGACTGTGAGCCATCCCTCTGCCTACTCCCACCCCCCACTGGCCCAGGAAGCTGCATGTCTACCCTCACCACTGGGTTTTTACTTTGGTGCCCTACTTACAATTTGATCAGGTCCTGCTTTTAGTTTCCCTTTCAGATCTTCTTAGTCAGCTTCTGTTGATGATTGGGATCATCCCATACTCATCTTTATCTTTCTGACTTAGTTCACTTAACATAATTCCTTCTAGCTCTGTCCAAGATGGGTCAGAGAAGGTGGGTTCATTGTTCTTGATAGCTGCATAGTATTCCATTGTGTATATATACCACAGCTTTCTCAGCCACTCATCTGTTGTTGGGCACCTGGGTTGCTTCCAGGTTTTAGCTATTATGAATTGTGCTGCTATGAACATAGGAGTACACACCTCTTTTTGGTTGGGTGTTATGGAGTCCTTGGGGTATAACCCCAGGAGAGGAATTACTGGGTCATATGGAAGGTCCATGTCTAGCCTTCTGAGAGTTTTCCAGACTGCTCTCCACAGAGGCTGTACCAATTTACATTCCCACCAGCAATGTAAAAGGGTTCCTCTGTCCCCACATCCTTTCCAGCATTTGATGTTAGTGTCCTTTTTGATGTATGCCATTCTTACAGGAGTGAGGTGGTATCTTAGTGTTGTCTTAATTTGCATTTCTCTGACAATCAGTGACCTAGTGCAGTTTTTCATATGTTTGTTAGCCTTTTGGATCTCCCCTGAGGTTAATGTTTTGTTCATATTCTCTGCCCATTTTTCGATGGGGTCATTTGCTTTTTTGGTGCTAAGTTTGCTGAGCTCTTTATATATTTTGGTGATTAGTTTCTTGTCTGATGTCTAGCATGTGAAGATCTTCTCCCATTCTGTGAGGGGTCTCTCTGTTTGTTTAATAGTTTCTTTGGATGTGCAGAAGCTTTTCAATTTGATGTAGTCCCATTGGTTTGTTTCTGCTTTAGTCTTCCTTGCAATTGGGTTTGATTCATCAAAGATGTCCTTGAGGTGTATGTGGGAAAGTGTTTTACCAATGTTTTCCTCTAAGTATTTGATTGTTTCTGGTCTGACATCTAGGTCTTTGATCCATCTGGAGTTGATTTTTGTTTCTGATGAGATAAAGTGGTTCAATTTCATTCTTCTGCATGTTTCAACCCAATTTTCCCAGCACCATTTATTGAAGAGAGCCTCCTTTTTCCAATTAATCCTTTGGGTCCCCTTATCAATGATTAGATGCCCATAGGTGTTGGGATTTACTTCTGGGCTTTCAATTCTGTTCCACTGGTCTGTGTGCCTATTTTTGTTCCAGTACCATGCTGTTTTGATCATGATGGCTTAATAATATAGTTTAAGGTCTGGGAGTGTGATGCCTCCATTTCTGTTTCTTTTCCTTAAGATGGTTTTGGCAATTCTACGTGTTTTCAGGTTCCAGATAAATGATTGTAGTGTTTGTTCTATTCTCTTAAAGAAGTTTGGTGGAACTTTGATGGGTATTGCATTAAATTTGTATATGGCTCTGGGGAGAATATTCATTGTGATGATATTTATTCTTCCAATCCATAAGCATGGGATATCTTTCCATTTCTTGGTATCAGTTTCTATTTCCTGAGTAGCGACTCATAGTTTTCAGCATACAAGTCTTTCACTTCTTTGGTCAACTTTATTCCTAGGTATTTGATTGATTTTGCTGAAACAGTAAATGGGAGTGATTTCTGGATGTCTCCTTCTTCAGATTTAGTGTTTGCATAAAGAAATGCCACTGATTTTTGTACATTGATTTTGTACCCTGATACCTTGCTATATTGCCTAATAACTTCCAGTAATTTTCTACTGGCTTCTTTAGGTTATTCTATGTATACTATCATATCATCTGCAAATAGTGAGAGCTTGACTTCTTCCCTTCCAATCTGTATTCCTTTGATTTCTTTCTCTTGCCTGATTGCTATGGCAAGAACTTCCAATACTATGTTGAAGAGTAACGGTGATAGTGGACAGCCCGGTCTAGTCCCCGATCTGAGGGGGAATGCTTTCAGCTTCTGTCCATTGAGTTTGATGTTGGCTGTAGGTCTGCTATATATGGACTCCACTATCTTGAGGAATTTCCCATCTATTCCCATTTTTTGTAGAGTTTTGAGCATGAATGGGTGTTGGATTTTGTCAATGGCTTACTCTGCATCTATTGAGATAATCATGTGGTTTTTGGCTTTGCTTTTATTGATGTGGTGAATGACACTGATTGACTTACGGATGTTGAACCAGCCTTGCATTCCTGGGATGAATCCCACTTGGTCATGATGAACAATCTTTTTGATGTGTTGCTGTATCTGGTTAGCCAAGATCTTGTTTAATATTTTGGCATCTATGTTCATCAGAGATATTGGTCTGTAGTTTTCCTTTGTTGTTCTGTCCCTATCAGCTTTTGGTATCAGGGTGATGTTGGCTTCATAAAAGGTGGAAGGGAGTATTCCTGTTTCTTCAATCTTATGGAATAGCTTAAGAAGTATGGGTATTAACTGTTTCCTGAAAGTTTTGCAGAATTCGTTTGTGAAGCCATCTGGTCCAGGACTTTTGTTGTTGGGGAGATTCTTAATAACGGTTTCAATTTCTTTGTCTGTGATTGGTGCATTTAGATTTCGTAGTTCTTCTTGGTTCAGTTTTGGGAGTGCATAGGTTTCTAGGAATTGTTCCATTTCTTCCAGATTCTCTAGCTTGGTGGCATATAGTTCTTTATAGAAGTTTCACAGGATTCTCTGGATTTCTGTGGTGTCAGTTGTGATATCTCCTGCATCGTTTACAATTCTATTAATTTGAGTCTTCTCTCTTTTTTGTTTGGTGAGTCTGGCTAGGGGTTTGTCAATTTTGTTTAATCTTTCAAAGAACCAACATTTGGCTTCATTGATCTTTTGTATGGTTCTTTTATTGTCAATATTGTTTATTTCTGCTCTAACTTTAGTGATTTCTGTCCTTCTGGTTGCTTTAGGGTTCCTTTGTTCCTCTTCGTCTAAGTCCTTGAGGTGTGCAGTAAGGTCGTTCATTTGAGCTTCTTCTTGGTGTTTAATATGTGATTGTATGGCTATAAGTTTCCCTCTCAGTACTGCTTTAGCTGTGTCCCAAATATTTTGATAGGTTGTGTCTTCATTTTCATTTGTTTCCAGGAACATTTGAATTTCCTGTTTGAGTGAGTCCCTGACCCAGTGGTTCTTAAGGAGCATGTTGTTTAGTTTCCAAATTCTGTGTCTTTTAATAATTTTCCATTTGTTTTTAAATGTTAGTTTTACTCCACTGTGGTCTGAGAAAATACTTGGGATGATTTCAATGCTCTTGAATTTATTGATGCTGTCTTTGTGGCTTAACATGTGGTCTGTCCTTGAGTATGTGTTATGTGGATTTGAAACGAAGGTGTATTCCAGTTTTTTGGGGTGGAGGAGTCTGAAAATGTCCAAGAGGTCTAGTCTGTCAATCTCTTCATTCAATTCTCTTGTATCTTTATTGGTTCTCTGCTTTGTTGATCTGTCTAAGTGTGAGAGTGGGGTATTGAAGTCTCCCACTATTATTATATTACTATTGATGTATTTTTGAAATTCTTTCAGTAGATGCTTAATGTATTCAGATGGTCCCTTGTTGGGTGCATAGATGTTAATAATTGTTAAGTCTTCTTGGATGATTGATCCTCGAATCATTATGTAATGTCCTTGCCTATCTTTTATTACTTTATTTAATTTAAAATCTATCGTGTCTGAGATGAGAATGGCTGTTCCTGCCCTTTTTTGTGGACCGTTAGCCTGTATGATAGTTTTCCATCCTTTCACTTTAAGTCTGTGTTTATCTTGTTGTGACAGATGGGATTTTTGCAAGCAGCATATGGTTGGGTTATGTTTTCTGATCCATCCTCCCACCCTGTGCCTTTTGATGGGTGAGTTTAAGCCATTGAAATTTATTGATATTATGGATTTAATGTATTGTAGTGCCATTGTTCTAAGAAAAAAATTTGTTTAGTCTGATATATTGCAAGTATTATAGTGATATTATTGTTTATAAGAGGTCTTTTAGTACCTCTTTCAGGGCCGGCTTGGTGATGGTTGCCTCCTTTAACTGTTGTTTATCTAAGAAGGTTTTGATCCCTCCATCTAGTTTCAATGAAAGTCTAGCAGGATATATTATCCTTGGTTGAAACCCTTTTTCATTCAGGGCTCGATAGATATCTTGCCACTCCCTTCTGGCTTTTAGAGTTTGAGTGGAGAAGTCTGCAGATAATCTTATGGGTTTTCCCTTGTATGTGACTTTTTGTTTCTCTCTTGCAGCCTTTAGGATCCTTTCTTTATCCTTACTTCTTCTCATTGTGACTATGATGTGTCGTGGTGTCTTCAGGTCTGGGTTGATTCTGTTTGGTACTCTCTGGGCCTCTTGAACCTTGATATCCTTTCTGTTATTCAGGTCTGTGAAGTTTTCTTGTATTATTTCCTCTAGAATGTTTGCTTCCCCTTCCTCTCTTTCTTCCTCTGGCAGGCCAATTATACGAATGTTACTTCTTTTGAGATCATCCCATATGTCTCTGTTGTTATTTTCAGTGTTTCTCAATCTCTTTTTAAGCTCTTTCACCTCTTTCTTAGTTTTCTCTAACTCATCCTCTGTCTGACTAATTCTGTTTTCTGCTTCTGTTAGTCTGCTTTCCCTTGCCTCAGCTTCTTTCTTCATTACAGCTATTTCAGCTTTCAGTTCTCTGATTGCCTCAAGATAATCAGTATTTTCCTTGGAGGTCTCAACTGTTGTTTCCCTAATACTGCCATTCCTTTCCTCCAATGTTGTTTTCATTTCTGTGATTAATAAGTTTATTATTGCTTGCATACTTTTCTTATCTATGGTTACTTCTGGCTGATTTGTAGTTTCTTCTGGGCTCTTGTCTTCATTCATTGGAGTAGCAGTTTTATTTGTTTTTAATCTACCCATTTTTTTTATTTATGTGTTTCTCTTTTTTTTATGCTCTGTTGTTCCTCAGTTGTTGTGCCTTGAGTACAAGTAACACTGTACTAAATACCTTTATGACAATTGTACTCACCAACCTCCGGAATTACAGTAGCAATTGAAGTAAGTATTAAAGTAGTTTAATCATTACCAGTTAGCCAAACAATTTCTCCAGTCCATGAAAAAATAGTAACCAAATCCCAGTGAAGAAAGAGAAAAGAAAGAGAGAATAGCAAGAATAGACAGTTATGCAAATCTACTTTCCACTGTATATTCTAGGGGTAACAAGAGGGGAAAGGGAACTAGAGCAGAGATACACACATAGAGAGTCCACTCTGAGTCAGATTTCTTCCCCCAAGTAATTCACAAATTCAGAAAGGCAAAGAAGAAAGAAGTGTATGGCGAGATTAAAAAAGAGAGAGAGAGAGAGAGAGACAAGAGAGAGAAAAGGGAGAAGATAAGAAAAAGAGTTGTAATTAAAGAGCAGTGCAAGGAACTTCCCAAATGTGTATCAGTGAATTAAAAAAAAAACCACCCTGTTTGGTGGTATGGGGTATCCTGCTACGAGCTGGTCCCCAGGGTCTGCTTATGGGGGGGGGGGGACGGGAAGGATGTATGCTTGAAAATTAAAAGGAAGAAAGAAGAATTTTTTCCCCCTACTCTAATTCTTAACCCTAATTAAGTTATAGTCATCTCCTTGTCACTGCTCTGACACCTTATTGGCTGGCCTGCTAAAGGCAGAAAATCCTATTGTCTCTTGGGAATGTGTTTGGAGCTCAGAGGCTAGCAGCTTCTCTGTCCGCCATCTTCTGGGAAACCCCCCCCTCCAGACTTTTTTAAAGGATTTCTCGAAAATGAAAACTAGCTCCAAGTCCTTTGATCCAATGAGAGCTATACTCAAGAAGTCTTTGGATCCGCCCTCAGGGTCGCGGTGGACCCTGGAGACTCCCAAGAGAAAGCCCCCGAGCTAAAGTGCTCTCTCTGGGTCCTCTGCCGGCCGCCCAGCAGTGCTCTGCAACTGGCTGGTGGAGGAGCCGCCTTCCCGGGCGGAGGACAATGCCCGGCGCACTCGCCTTGCCCGGCGCCGCCTGGGAAGTCTGGAGCCCCGCTAGTCCGTGTCACCTTTACTCTAATTCTTAACCCAAATTAAATTATAATCACCTCTTTGGTGTCACCCGTTATTGACTGGCCTGCTAAAAGCAGAAAATCCTACCTTTGCCAGGCAATGTCAGAGCACTCGCTGTTGTTAGCAGCTTCTCAGTCCACCATCTTCCCCCTCCCTCCCTTGAGTGATTTTTTTATCTCATTGTATGTTAAACAAATAAATAAAATGTTTATGGCCACATCACTATTATTTCCCTTAGTTTATATTACTGTTTAAAATATTAACATGTGAAGATTATTTTTATTTCATTAAAATTAAGGTTCCATATATATGGATAATGATAGTTTTTAAAAATAAGCAGAGCTTCATTTGTGTTGTCCTTTTATCAATGTAACTATTAATAGATCCTGATTTATTTTGAAAAAATATTTAAAAATAAGTAAAAGTTCAAAGATGATATCATTGGGCGAGAAAGCAAGCTCTAAGTATAATATTTATGCAATGATTCATTCTGTGTCCATCATAGCATACTTATAAATCCATCTAACATCTCTGACCTATCAAAGAACTGAAAAAAAAAAGAAATTATAGATTTCTTTTTATAGATGGCATTATCAATGCAGGGGTTTTTAGGGGGTTATTTTCATTTTCCCATTTCTCTCCATTTCACCCTTGACAGCTCTAACACATAAGGTTTTCAAAATCTCAGGAAACAGAGCCAAATCTAATCTGTTTTCACCCAGGGGATTTGGTTGTTTGCATAATTACATAAAAGGATGATATTTTTATAATGATATATTTAAATTTGTAATTTATAAAATTTCTGGGAGTATGGATCAACCTGTCAATACCCATGTTCAGCAGGGAAGCAATTATAGAAGCCAGACCTTCAACCTTCTGCATCCCACAATGACCTTGGGTTCATACTTCCAGAGGGTTAAAGAAAGCTATCAGGGAGGGGATGGGATACAGAGTTCTGGTGGTGGGAATTATGCAAATCTGTACCCCTCTTATCCTATGGTTTTGTCAATGTTTCCTTTTTTATAAATAAAAAAAATTTTAAAAACTTATAAAATACTTATAATTCTGAGGACCATGTTATGGCAGAAAAATGTGAAAAGACCCAAGAGAACATTTTTATGTTCAAATAATTCCCTCACAAGCTCTTGTGAAGAGCCGGCTATCCACAAGGTGATCAGAGCCTTATTCTAGAACTACTTGGTCTGGGATACAGAGCGCAAGTATACCCAGGCAGCAAGCATGCACACCAGAGAGGGTGGTGGGAGTGGCTTGCACAAGTAGCTCACTTGTTGAAGCCTGGAGCCTGCTGAGAAGTAAAGGAGTGGCCTGCCTCACCTCCTCCTGGGAAGTCAGATGGTAGAAAACAGCCCCATTCCTCATCTTGTTGACCCCTTCAGTGGCCCAGAGGACAGCGGAGAGCCAGACTGTAACTCCGACTGGACAGCAATTGGTATTGTTGCAGGCCTGGACCTGTGTGAAGAGTGCAGGGCAGCGCCTCAGGGCCTCCTCCTGGTTTCCTTGTTGTCGCTCCAGATGCAAATTGATACAAGGTAGCTTAGTTCTTGGTCTTAACTGAGCTACTCTCAGGTGATTTCGCCATCCTTAAGGACACCAGAGAGCTGGGCTGGGTAAGAAATGGGACTGTGTCCAGAAAGCTGGTCTCTTCTGGAAATTGTCCTGGAAGCAGAGGATGTGAACTATGGAAAAGTACTTCTGTCTCAGATTGTAGTGCCACATTATCCTGTGGGTGAGCCTAGGTGCTGCGGCCAGGAGACTGAGACTGAGGACTGTACACCGAAGTGCTGCACTTTTTTTTCTCAGCAAAATTCACTTAACATTGAATTTAATGCATTTCGAAGTCGAAGTGTGACAAGGTATGACTTAAGCTATTTGTATATAAGGTGTTTATATAGAAAATATAACAGTGCAAATGAAATATTGGTGGCAAAAAATTACAGAGTCCTAAGAGTATAAAATCCTTAAAGTATTGTGCTAATGGCAGGGTAGTGTCTCACCTCATAGTGACCTAGGTTAAAGCTCATGCTCACCTCCTGCAGGAGCAAAGCTTCATGAGTGGTGGAACAGTGCTGCAATTGTCTCTTCTCTCTTTCACTCTGTCTCTGTCGTCCTCTGTGTGTTTATTTCACCTTCTATAAATAATAACAACAACAACAATAATAATAAGGCTTCATGGCCAGGCATTGAACACAAACTTAAGTGCACATATCACCACGCACAAGGACCTGGGCTCAAGCCCTTGCTCCACCTGCTGGAGACATGCTTCATCAGCAGTGAAGTAGGTCTAGAGGTATCTATCTTTCCCTCTCTCTATCTCCCTATCCCTCTCAATTTCTCTCTTCCCTGTAAAGTAAAAGTATAGCGAAAGAGGGGGAAAATGGCCACTGGGACTGGTGACTATTAGTGCAGCCCTAGCAATAACCCTGGTGGCCAAGAAGAAAAATTCTAGGAGTAGGACAAATAATACTACATGTTGAATAATCTACAAAGAAAGAGCATAGTACATGTATGAAAGAGTTGGTAGTGTTAAGTATACCTCAGTATTGTGAGAGAAATATCACAATATGATCTTGAGTCTTTAAACAAAACCTAATTTTAGAATTGAGCTCCCCCCAACTGTAAATAAATATTTCCTTCTTTATATAAATAATAAAAATTCCAACCCACATGTGAGTTGGTTATCCATTTAGGCTAGATATACATTTAGTCCATGTCTACCACTTACTATAGG
Organism: Erinaceus europaeus; assembly: GCF_950295315.1. NCBI lineage: Eukaryota > Metazoa > Chordata > Mammalia > Eulipotyphla > Erinaceidae > Erinaceus > Erinaceus europaeus. The sequence goes on along the minus strand of NC_080171.1, from coordinate 44,048,087 downwards.
CAAGGAACTTAAAGTCCATGTTTTCCTGATCAGCTTGATTTCATTGAATAATTACATGCACCTGGTTTTCCTTGGATTGAAATTGGTGGCTTTATTGTCCTGTAATCATACCTTCATACTGTGTATGAATCAAATTGCATTAAATCTAAGTTTCCTGCAAAAAGTGTTGTCATTTCCTCTGCAATACCTTTATCTCTATTTCTCAGTATCTGTGCAGTGATTCTTATTCATTTGAAGACATCGGAGCTGAATTCCAATGAGTCAAATCCCAAGTGTTCATTTCATGGGTAATTTCCTCTGGTGCCAAATATCAACCAGCATTTTCAAGTACCAGAGTGGGTGTGATTGTTCGTTTTCTCTTGGGTGGTGCCAAAATGCATTTCTTTCAAGATAGTTAGCCCTAGGATCCCCCTATAAAAATCTGATCAAGTACTTTTTTCTAAATTGCTACCAGTAAAAAAAAAAATATATATATATATATATACATATATATATATATATAACCAGGATAAAAAAGATAAAATTGAACCATTTGTTACAGTGTGCACTAGTAAATAATTACTCTGATCTCAATAATGTTGGAGCAGGGAAATATATTAGTTTCTATCCATTAGTCACACATTCATCCATAAAATGCTGAAATATCATTTGAATGGACATTCTTTGGTTGTGGACTATAAGAAACCATGTCCTAATTGGCACAATATAAATTACTTTAAGCATTTCCCGTATTTAATACACCCACAACAGCACAGTGATGAAGTTTGCAGTTAATGTTTTTGGATTTGTGCCTACTTAGTACATGAAATACTATAATATGAAAAATGACAGGTAACATTTTTATTTATTTATTTTCTGCCTTGTCTATAATAGAATGCTCACAAATGACATTAATCTTCAGATGCCAGTTTTATTCAGGGTCTACTGGATTCTCTTAAAATACCACAAAATTATCAGCAAGTAAAATTCCCATATACTATCTTTATGTTATTTTATTTTATTTTATTTTATTTTATTTTATTTATTTATTCCCTTTTGTTGCCCTTATTGTTTTTATTGTTGTTGTTGTTGGATAGGACAGAGAGAAATGGAGAGAGGAGGGGAAGACAGAGAGGAGGAGAGAAAGATAGACACCTGCAGACCTGCTTCACCGCCTGTGAAGCGACTCCCCTGCAGGTGGGGAGCCGGGGTTCGAACCAGGATCCTTATGCCGGTCCTTGTGCTTTGCGCCACCTGCGCTTAACCTGCTGCGCTACAGTCCAACTCCCTATCTTTATGTTTTAAGGGTGATCCTTGCACCTGACAACTTGCCTTCCTCCACTATGGAACAGTAATCATCGATGAAATAATTTACAAATCTTGATAGGCTATGAACATTATTTAATTTTGCAACTTAAATATAATTATTGAAATTTTAGTCACTAAACTTTTACCTTGCTTTTCTAAAAAAAAAAACAAAACAAAACTAGGTATTAGTAATTCATATGAATATTTTGTTTGGGAGATCTTTACTGTTCACAGTATCATCTGGCATATGAGGTCTCATTTGATAGCAAAGAAAGCTTGTATATATATTTTTTTAACATTTTTACCAACCTCATAGATTCAGTAAGATAGGAGTATGCACATTGTCCTTTAGAAGCCCTAACACATGTTAGAGGAGTTGTTATTTCTGAAATCCTAACCTGGGGAAGAATCTCAGATTTTCATTTCTTAAGATGTGAGGCAGTTATTTTATTTATTTTAATTTGACTAGGTTTATTTGTTAAAGAGGAATGATGACATTTGCTAGTATATGATGAAATATTTCTGGAATTTAAGTGATGATGACTGTTTCATGTAACATTGATGAATTATTCTCACTTTAAATTGTGAGTAATGATTATTATTTCTGATAAGAAATTAGAAAAAATAATAAGCCTAATTCACATATTAATTAAAAAGTATTAAATTATGTCAATCTACAAATCATTCTATCAAATTATAAAAAGAAATTCCATGAATAATCTTTTCAGATGCTAGAAGTGTTTATAGTCTTTGATATAAAATATAATAAGTTAAAATAATAATTTGTTTCAGTGTTGCAATGAAAATTTGGCTCTAGTGTCATAACTTCTTTTATTTTCTGAAATGGAAGAAGATAGTCATCTCAAATTGACTTTGAATCTGGACCAAATGCCCCAGATGTTCTAACACTGCCAGCAAAGCATGTCTGTGATCCATGTCAGAACTGCAGCTGTCAACATGAAAGCACACCTGTCACTGGTTTACTGTCAGCAAATGACTTTTCAGTTGTATTAGGGAATGAAGCAAACTATCAAATGAAGCATTCACCTTTGAAAAGGACCTTAGTCACAATGTGATTTTGTTTCATAAGAATGCAGTCTCTAGTGGGAGACTTTTAAGATACTAATCTGGAGCTCACATCAACATCTGAAAATTAGTAAATTTATTTCAGAGTAGTTATTATAGAGGACAAGTTATCTTGTTATACACTCTATGAATGAATATATACACATTAACTAGTCCTAAACCTAATACCAGTTGGCATAGTCAACCTGAATCAGAAATAAATTATAAAATAGAACTAAGTAAATTCATCTCATAGTCAATATTTCTGAGAAATTGATCGATAAATTGTCAGTGTTTAGAAGCAAACATTTTAAGCTATTGTAGTAAATTCATTAATTCTGATTTGTTAACTCTGTGACTTCAAATTACAGTAATACATTTTTGCGTACATTTTTGCGTATAGCATCTCTTTGACTGTATTTTGTTTTATAGATTCCATAGAATAATAGACCCATTGATAGTATGAATTTGGAAATCTGAATAATTGCCTATTAGCTAACCTGTCTGAAGCAGGTTCTTTTTATAGGTGTGATACTTGTCCTATCTTATAAGTAAATGTGATTTTAATTACTGTTTATTCTCCAACTTATAAAACATTATAAAGGGGAAATAACAGATCCTTATTTTCAGAAAGTCCACTGATGTTGGTGTGGGTATCAGTCAAGCATATGCATCATTGTGATTGCTACTTACGGGATTTTTTTTTCTACCTTGTACTATTTATTTTGCTTACTCTTTCCATAATGTTGTTCTTTTACTTTCCTTCTCTGCCTAAAATAACTTTTTTCTGCATGTCCTGAATTCATACTCCTGAGATGATAACATTATTCCATTTAATCACTGTTTTGTGTTTTGTTCACTATCTTGCAACATCCAAAATACAGGCCAAATGTAGATATATAAATTGAGTTCAAAATTTGTGTCTGACTTTGGTTCAGACTGGTGGTATTTAGATGGTGGTAGTATATGATAATTCTCCATATATATATATTTTTTAAAAATATATAATATTTTTAAAGGTGTATGTGGTGCCAGGGAACAAGCTCAGTACAAATACTTGCCAGGACAGATTGCTATTGTTGTGCCATCTCCTGGGCTACTATTTTTTTTATTTTGCTTTATTAAGAAACGAGTGATTTATAAGCCAGTTGTCACATGGGTCAATATATCATCTTTTCATGATAGGTATCTCCTGAGCCACTATGAATCTTTTTCTTTTTTGGGGGGAGGGGTACAGGATTGTGGGGAGGGTAGTCTTTCCTGGATTGTAGAACCTAGTACTACTTGTATTTTGCAATCATATATTTTTATTATTTTAAATTTTATTTTCACAACCCCTCAGTTATTGAGGAAAAAATACTGTGGTGGCTTGTAGAATTGCAAATGTAAATATATGAACAATAGAAAACTAGCTTCTCTCCTGTAAATTTCAGACAACTCCTTGGTTTCTAGTCAGATTTCCAGCATACTACTATCTCTGTGGAAAGACATTATGCAAGTCTTCTAATAACCAAATAGAGATTTATTTTTTCAACCCCAGGGTGAAGTACGAAAGGTTGCTACTAGACACACACACAAAAAGAGAGAGAAAGAGAGAGAGAGAGAGAAGCACAAACCTTACTGCTTATTATTTCTGCTCCTCCACTTGATACATAGTTTTCTCACTAAGATTAGTGAGAAAACATAACACCTGACCAAAAAGAGGTGTGTACTCCTATGTTCATAGCAGCACAATTCATAATAGCTAAAACCTGGAAGCAACCCAGGTGCCCAACAACAGATGAGTGGCTGAGAAAGCTGTGGTATATATACACAATGGAATACTATGCAGCTATCAAGAAAAATGAACCCACCCTCTCTGACCCATCTTGGACAGAGCTAGAAGGAATTATGTTAAGTGAGCTAAGTCAGAAAGATAAAGATGAGTATGGGATGATCCCACTCATCAACAGAAGTTGACTAAGAAGATCTGAAAGGGAAACTAAAAGCAGGACCTGAGCAAATTGTAAGCAGGGCACCAACGTAAAAACCCAGTGGTGAGGGGTAGACATGCAGCTTCCTGGGCCAGTGGGGGGTGGGAGTGGGTAGGAGGATGGGTCACAGTCTTTTGGTGGTGGGAATGGTGTTTATGTACACTCCTAGTAAAATGTAGTCATATAAATCACTAGTTAATTAATACGAGAGGGGGAAATTAATTGTATATCTTGAAGTTTTTCAAAACACAGACTGAATCTTTTTAATATATAGGCTGTGTATTTGATATGCAGACTCTCTCAAAAGCCTAGACCAAGTAGATCAGAAGCAATCAATAGCACAGCTATATACAAGATACTGGGTACTGTACAGCAAACCATAACAAAGGGACTTTTCAAAGTTAACCCAATTACCAAATAATGTGATGATAACATTAACTATCCATTGTCTTTTGGAACCCTAAGACAGCAGGAACCTCACATCTCCACTATAGAGCCTCTACTTCCCCCAGTCCTGGAACCCCTGGATAGGGCCCACTTTCCCGTATGTTCTCCCAATCCATATCCAATAATATTCCATCTGCCGATCACAACCTAACCAACGCAACGATTGCCACCTCAACATGCTTCACTTCAGACTGTGTCCAGAGACTTCACGTGTGGAATGACAACCCTTCAGCTTCATTACTCGGGTGAGACCTTTCCTTTCATAGTATACTCTAATTCCATCTCAGGTGGTTCACTTTCTAACAAAGTCCCAAAACCTAGATATATACCAGTTTCTGTGAGAGAGAGCATATGTTCACACGTATCCCTAAACTACTGCGAAATATATACCTGAAAGCAGAAGTACACTAGAGTTTGCAGTGAGTACCCCCCTAACACTTCCTCTCCACTATTCCAAGCTTTGGGTCCATGATTGCTCAACAATTTGTTTGGCTTCGCATGTTAACTCTCTTTTCAGTCACCAGGTTCCAGATGTCATCAGGATGCCGGCCAGGCTTCCCTGGACTGAAGACCCCACCAATGTGTCCTGGAGCTCCGCTTTCCCAGAGACCCACCCTACTAGGGAAAGAGAGAGGCAGACTGGGAGTATGGACCGACCAGTCAACCCTCGTGTTCAGTGGGGAAGCAATTACAGAAGCCAGACCTTCCACCTTCTACAACCCACAATGACCCTGGGTCCATGCTCCCAGAGGGATAGAGAATGGGAAAGCTATCAGGGGAGGGGGTGGGATATGGAGATTGGGTGGTGGGAATTGTGTGGAGTTGTACCCCTCCTACCCTATGGTTTTGTTAATTAATCCTTTCTTAAATTAAAAAATAAATAAATAAAAAATAAAAATAAAAAAGAACTTTGCAAAGGAAAAAATATTATACTACTTTATATTTCATTTTTATTTGTTTAAGGTTCTATTTTCAACATATTTCCCTATACTAGAAGTCCATTAAGTGTGTAATTTAGTACTCTACTCTCAGAACAATGTTTTGTTTGTTTGTTTGTTTTTAAGAATTGTTTCTATTTGTTCCTGAAAACAGTCAAAAAAGGTTCACCAGTAGCATTCCTGTTTGTGTTCTTTTCAAGAATATTCCCTCTTCTGAGGGAATATTCCATGTATTCTAGTGATAGATATTGGAAATAGTACTTGGAATAATAGGAGTAAATAAGATATATTTCAAAAAGAATAGTTCTGGTTTAAAGGCTATTTCCAAAGAAGAAGAAGAAAAGGAGATGCTACTGTCATGATTATTTATTTATTTTTATTTTTTATTTTTACTCTTTTTTGTTTGTGTCCACCAAGATTATTATCAGAGCTTGGTACCTGCATGAGGACTTCAACACAACCGGTGGCTATCATGTTTTCTTTTGTCTTTTATTAGTTTTTTTTAAATTTAATAAGACATAAAGAAATGGGAGGGGATAGGTGGAGGAGAGAGAAAGACCTCTGCAGCACTTTACTACTTCTCAGGAAGCTTCTCCCTATGCAGGTGGAGACAAATGCTTTAACTTGTGTCCTTGCACACTATAACATGTATGCTCTACCTGTGTGCCACCACCAGGTCCCTAGATGATTTTTAAAATTTTTCCATGTGAGAACATAAAAGTTCACAGATGTTGACAATGAATCACTATTTGTCAGCCATGTTCAGTAATTGTTGTATGAACATAGCCCTGGGTCTGTAAGTGTGGGCCTCTGGAGCTATTTAGTCTCCAGACTGGTTAAAGAATTTCTGCAAAGGTATTGGAGTTGAATTAGCAAATACACATTCACCACTGAAATGTGGAATTTATAGAATGAAACCCTTAAAGAGAGAAGGTTATAGGATGTAAACGTATCTATACAAAGACTAAACATGAGTGGAATATCCATTTGCTCTGTTATCTAAATTCATAGTCAGTTCTATGGAAATCTGTATTGGAATTCCAGTAGCTGGGTGCAGAATAAATCCACAAACTTTATATATAATTATAAATTTATTTATTTAAAATCCTTAAGCATGTAATTATGTTTATACCAGAACCAATTCACTTCTGTGTTATTCTGTATAGAACTCAGGATTTATATGTACAGAAGAGTAAATATAATTGTTACCTAATCCCACCACTGGAATACTGGTACTATCCTAGGTTTACAGACAATTGGAGACTTTTATTTAAATTCAGTTTTTCTAAATTTCTAACCTGAATTTTTCAGCTATATAAAATTTTACAATTAAGCATTTAATGCTTCTTATAATTTTATTAAGTTTATTAAATACCAGGTCAGTTATCATTAGAAATTATTATTTCCACATTGTCTAGTCTTCTTGAAATATCATCAGATTATTTATGTACATAATATTAACTTAGAAAACTCCATTCAGTGCTAATATACACCTCTGAGTGAGTGTCATTATAGCTTTTTACAAATCTAATGACAAGCATATTCTATAAAATCATGATATTTTCTGGGGATATTTCAGTTTACCTTTGTCCATTGTTGTTATGTAGTACTTACTGTGCTAAAGAAGGGAAATAGGTCTATGGAGCTTGTTTAAAAACTTTATGTAGCTTTGTTTAAAAACTGGCAAAAAAGAATATATCCAACCCAGAATGATACCACATTTCCCTTCCCAAATCATCTGCCTTAACAAGATGAAACTGCCATTATGCTTCTATCTCCATAGATTTGTTTTGTGTGAGAAATAATTTCATATAAATTGAATCATACAATAGGTGTTCTTTGGGACTGACATCATTTTCTCAGCATATTTTCAATTTAAATATTTTCTGCATTTACTATTAGCTTACTTCTTTGGAAAACTTACTTCTATGGAAAACTTTATCACATAAAGTTTTAAGAATGTCGTTCCTTGTGTACTTAGAAGGATATTTCTGTGATGATTATTGTATGTATTTTCTATTAAAACATGTATCAATATAATTGTATATTCCACATGTAGTAGTATGAAATAGTAGTGTTGCCTTTGCACTTTTGATTCTCCCCCACCCACATAGCATTTTGCAAATATTATCACAACCAGAATACTTACATTAATATTATCTACATTCAGTTTCACCCAGTTTTTCTTGTACTTTTATGTACATGTATGTTTCATGTGTTTTGTGCACAATACAATTTGGATATGTTAGTTTGAATATGTTTGAACTTAGAACTGCTGAAAATTTTGACTATGGTGATAATATTATCACCATAGTCAAAATTTTCAGCAGTTCTAAGTTCAAAGCATGATGCATTTTGCATCTGTATAATCATACCTACCTCACAACTCTCTCCACCTTATCTCTCTTTCTCTTTTAACTTATCTCACTTAACATGATTCCTTCAAGTTTCATCCAAAATGAGACATGGAAGATGACTTAATATACTATTTTTTCTTTTAACATGAGTAATATTCCTGTGTTCCTTAACCGGTAGAGGAAATATTTGTTACCATCTAATGGTTTAGCTAGAAAAAGCTTAGATGAGTGGCTCAACAGATACCCCGGCAAACGCTAGAAGAAGAACAGATACCCTCATAAAGGTATGTGCGATAGTTTACTGTGAGGTTGGTTACTCTTTCTAAAGAGCATAAATGACCAAGTCCTGCCACTCCAGAGCTGGTTGTCCATCAAGATTCATACCTTTTAATATGCTTTTACGCATACTGGGGGAAGCTTCTGTGTTGTAGTCCTTTGTAAGGAACCATGTACATTTAAGAAAATAAAATAATAAGCAATTGATTTAATCACTTATATACTACTAATAGCAATGGTATAGTTGAATAGAAGCCACTACTCATTTTTATTCTTATTTTTATTTATTTATTGTTTGTTTGTTTTTCTTCCATTAGAACTTACTCTGTTCTTTATCCTTCTGGGAATATTGACCCAGGATCATTATAGGTTTCAGAAGGTGGTAGGTCTGGCTTCTGTAATTGTTTCTCTGCTGGACATAGGCATTGACAAGTTGATCCATATTCCCAGCCTGTTTCTATATTTTCCTAGTGGGGTAGGGCTCTGGGGAGGTAGGGTTTCAGGACACATTGGTGAGGTCATCTGCTCAGAGAAGTCAAGTTGCTATCATGGTAGCATCTGCAACTTGGTGGCTGAAAAGCATTAATATAAAACAGAACAATTTTTTTTTAATTTAAGAAAGGATTAATTAACAAAACCATAGGGTAGGAGGGGTACAACTCCACACAATTCCCACCACCCAATCTCCATATCCCACCCCCTCCCCTGATAGCTTTCCCATTCTCTATCCCTCTGGGAGCATGGACCCAGGGTCATTGTGGGTTGTAGAAGGTGGAAGGTCTGGCTTCTGTAATTGCTTCCCCACTGAACACGAGGGTTGACTGGTCGGTCCATACTCCCAGTCTGCCTCTCTCTTTCCCTAGTAGGGTGGGTCTCTGGGAAAGCGGAGCTCCAGGACACATTGGTGGGGTCTTCAGTCCAGGGAAGCCTGGCCGGCATCCTGATGACATCTGGAACCTGGTGACTGAAAAGAGAGTTAACATGCGAAGCCAAACAAATTGTTGAGCAATCATGGACCCAAAGCTTGGAATAGTGGAGAGGAAGTGTTAGGGGGGTACTCACTGCAAACTCTAGTGTACTTCTGCTTTCAGGTATATATTTCGCAGTAGTTTAGGGATACGTGTGAACATATGCTCTCTCTCACAGAAACTGGTATATATCTAGGTTTTGGGACTTTGTTAGAAAGTGAACCACCTGAGATGGAATTAGAGTATACTATGAAAGGAAAGGTCTCACCCGAGTAATGAAGCTGAAGGGTTGTCATTCCACACATGAAGTCTCTGGACACAGTCTGAAGTGAAGCATGTTGAGGTGGCAATCGTTGCGTTGGTTAGGTTGTGATCGGCAGATGGAATATTATTGGATATGGATTGGGAGAACATATGGGAAAGTGGGCCCTATCCAGGGGTTCCAGGACTGGGGGAAGTAGAGGCTCTATAGTGGAGATGTGAGGTTCCTGCTGTCTTAGGGTTCCAAAAGACAATGGATAGTTAATGTTATCATCACATTATTTGGTAATTGGGTTAACTTTGAAAAGTCCCTTTGTTATGGTTTGCTGTACAGTACCCAGTATCTTGTATATAGCTGTGTTATTGGTTGCTTCTGATCTACTTGGTCTAGGCTTTTCCTCACTCCTGTAAGAATGGCATACATCAAAAAGGACAGCAGCAACAAATGCTGGAGAGGTTGTGGGGACAGAGGAACCCTTTTACATTGCTGGTGGGAATGTAAATTGGTACAGCCTCTGTGGAGAGCAGTCTGGAAAACTCTCAGAAGGCTAGACATGGACCATCCAGATGATCCAGTAATTCCTCTCCTGGGGTTATACCCCAAGGACTCCATAACACCCAACCAAAAAGAGGTGTGTACTCCTATGTTCATAGCAGCACAATTCATAATAGCTAAAACCTGGAAGCAACCCAGGTGCCCAACAACAGAACAATTTTTTAATAACCAGTAACCTAAAGGTAAAAGTAGCAGATGGAATTGGGATTGTCATGTTGGAATGAGCTAGGAAGTCTATTTTAAGTATATTCCAAGGGGGCCCATGACTTTACTAATTTTTGACTGAGCCCAACAGCTAACATGCTGGTGGGCTAGGAGTGTTGTCTGGGAAGATGGGTGTTAGAATTGAGCATAGGATTAGCAAGTAGGATAAGGGCAGAGAGAAGCACCCAAATATGGGAAAAGTATATAAATACCATTAACTATAATCCCCATCGTTCTGACCTAGGGCCTATGTCTATTCGTATTTAGCACAGAAGCCTGTGTAACCTCTGCATCCCTGACAGTCTGAGCTCACATTCCATGGTCATAACTAGGAACATTCTAGGATATACTTATTTCAGGACCATTCTTCCTCTAGTGGCAGTTGGTTGACTCAACCTCCCTTCAGAGAGAGGGGCAAATTTCTACTACTGTTGTTTTACATTGAGAGCAATATCCTTTAGAGGCCCACAAGAAGGTTTATGATGTTGTTACTGATGGATATGACCATTGATCGTGGAGAAAGGGATCTGTTAGAGGTCTAGGCCCATCATATCTATATGGTAATGCAAGGATAATTATTATTATAACCAAGTTATTTGGGAACTTGATTACTTTAAAAATTCCATGGTCAAGATTACTGTACTATGCAGGAACTTATCATGAATTGTGTCATTTAATCCTATTTATATCTAAGCACTTAAGGTTTCAAATGAGTAAACTGACTGAATTTTAATATTGTGCTTAAATTGCTAATGCATTTAATAAATAATTTTCTATTTGAAATATTAAATCATCTATCATTGTAGACCAAGAAGATCAGAAATAATCAGTCTTGCCAGTATTTAAGATATGGTTATATAGGTTTTTTTAAAAAAATTCTTGCCATTTATCAATAAGCTTAATTCAAACCAGAGCTATTTTAAAAATTATATCACAGATATAGAAACAGTAGTTTAGTTGCATTTCCTATCAGAGAAGAAATCAAGCCCAGTTTTATGAAATTTTGAGTATCTTACAAAATTGAAGTTAAAATCTAAGACAATTTCCCAATAAGTTTAGACTTATAGCAAATTATTAAGAACTCTAAAAATTGAAAAACTCCAGATTATTTGAAAACCACTGAAACACATGCTCTTCATATTATACTATACTAACTACTTGCAAGTTTAAAGGGAATTACTCTTTAGAAAAGTCTAGCATATATCATTGCAGTACTGTAGTAGGGACTGGATTACAAAAAAAAAAGAAAGAAACTTAGTAAAAATGTCTTCTATTTTTTGACTCCCTTTTGTTTACTTCTTTCCTTTAATATTCAAGATTGTTAACCTTTAGTTTGGGTTCATCTGTAACATAAGATGAACTCAGTGAATTGAAAAATTCTCTCTTTTTTTTCATCACCAGAGAAATATATCCTTTGATATACTCTTGTTTGTATAGAAAATGAAATCCATCGTCAGTTAAGTTGGGCTAGTGTGGTTTTATCAGATCTTCATTATGGAATAATTAATATAAAATTAAATTAATCATACTAAATGTTATGTTATTGATATGACATAATTATATTAAACCTAGTGAGCCTAGTAACTGTATATGCCCTTGAAATTATCTCCTGAAATAAGATAAAAACATGTATGTCCCTTTAGAAATCTGCTCTGTATAAACTTTTAGTCAGTTCTGAAAACCCATCATCCATAAGTGGCATTTTTTAAATATATATCTATTCCTGAAATGAAATGCTTCCCAATTCCACAGTGGACAGACAGGGTCCACTGTACCTGCATTTTGGCAAACCTAGGGACTAGAAATGTAACCAATCAAGTTGAATCTTTTAGCAGAATGTAGCCAACCAAATTGTATCTTTCATTTTGTATTCACTTGCACCTTGGTGGCCCCGATTCCGCATGGAATGTTACTAGTACACCTCATCCTTTCTTTTACATGTACCTTGATGACTCACAATGTGACCAGTCCATTTGCACATTACCCTTGAATTTAAGTACTCCTGATTGGTGCACATTGTAACCAATCAAAATGTACCTTTTCCAAAACCAGCCTGTAACCAATCCATGCATGCTGTGTCCAGCTTGAAGTGTATACAAGCAGCTATCCAAATCATGTGGACAGTCTAGCATGGCAGTAAAATAAAGTATCTCCCTGCCCTCCACTCAGTCTCCACCTCAGATTCGTCCTTTGGATCTGCTACACTCTAGAGCTGATACACCTTGGAGCTGTTAACACTCTTGAACTGTAACCTCAGATATTTCTGTAACATTCCCATAATTAGTTTTGCCTCCTTCTAATATTCATGTAATGGAATTTTTGTATATGGGTTCTTTTGCTCAAGTTAATTTTGTAGAGTTTCATTCTTTTTGCTGTGTTTATCAATAACCCTATTGCTTTTTTTTTTTTTTTTTTTGCTACTGGGGATAATTATATATTGAATCATAAATTTCAGTTTTCTGTAGATAAACACTTTAGTTTACTATGAATGTATTCGTACAGAATTGTGGTGGACATATGTTTTCAGATATTTGCAGTCAGCACCTGTTAGTGGGTTTGCTGGAAGCACAAGTAGTTTTTTGGTTTCACTTTATAAGAAATTATCGAGCATATCTCCAAAACAATTGCATGATTTTAAGTTCATATCATTGTAACCCGTAGCACTTGAAGAGTTCCAGCTACTCCAAGTTCCTGCTTAGATTCAGAATAATTTGCATTATATGTTTATATATTGATTACATATAATATAGTTTGATAAGCTATAATTTAATATATAATTTAATATTTCTATGGCTAGTAATTTTATGTCCATTAATCTTATAATCTTTTGTGTCCCATCTGATAAATATTTGTATAACCTAAGATTTGAGAAGATTCCCATTTACATCATTAGTTTTTGCACCTAAGTCTATATGATCTGCCTTAAATTAATGTTTCATTTAGTCTCTTCTGTTTTGTTGACCTCTGTTACCTATGTAATTCCTTGCTTTGCTCTTCTAATTCTGTCTGGAATCTTGGCCATTAATTTTGAATTATTTTAAAAATACAAATAGTTTTAATAAATACAATGTTCTTAAATAATCTATTTGCATCATCCAGTATTAACCAGTTTTTGAGTCATATAATACTTAGTGGAGTATTTAAAAAACCAAAAGTCATAGATGTCACTGCAGTATTCTTGCTAGTTTACCTTACCTCAGCAAGTCCTGACGTTGCTTTGGATAATTCTCTATATGTCTCAGGGGAATTCTCAAAACTCATCTATCCTACCTCTGTTCATACCACATCTATTCACTAGATAAACCCCCTGGGAGAAAAGTATGATTGGATTCAGACTTGTTCTGTAATGAAGCTTGTTATTTTAATGTATCATCTCTGCCAGAGGTGACAAAAGTTTATTAAAAGTTCAACTAATCTTCCAATAAATAGTGTCTTAGAAATCAGCATTCATTTTGTGTTTATAAGGGACAGTAGAAAAAATATTCTGAGCCTTGCACTTGTAATATGCTACTGACCTGCCTCTTCCTCCACTTTTATTTTATTTTATTTTTACCAAAGAGTAGACATAAAAGGAGAAATCAGTACTTCACCATTCCTGGTTGTGTGAATGAAGCACCTCATATCTGCCCATGCTATACCAGAATGTTTTGTTAAAACTGCTTATATTAGTTGGTGATAAAATAGTATTTAGTGAAGCTATATTAAACACACACACACACACTATATATATATCTATATATATATTCAAACTAGTAAAAACTAAGCTTTTTTTTTTTTTTTTTTTTTTTGGTTTCCAAGGTTGTCTCTGTGGCTCATTGCTCTTGGTGGCCATCCTTTTTTCATTGTTGATATTGTTGTTCATGTTGTTGTTGTTGTATAGGACAGAGAGAAATTGAGAGAGAGGAAGTTAGAAAGGGGAAAGAAAGATAGGTGCCTGAAGACCTGAATCACTGCTTGTGAAGCGACCCCTCTGATTGCAGGTGGGGATCTGGGAGCTCTAACCAGGATGGGTCCTTCATGGGTCCTTGAGCTTCACACTAAGGTGCTTAACTTGGTATGCTACCACTGGGCCCCTGGAATTGTTAATTAGTGAAATTTATTTGCCGTGATGAATGCTTTTAGAAGAATGACTTTCAAGGAAGAAGATTAAAAAGGCTTTATATTCCTCTAGATTGAGTGCTGTCTACAAAAAGGGAGGATTTTTTTTTTTAAAGATAATTTCATGAAACTAATTACTGTCTCATGTTGAGAACCACTACTAATGGGGCTAGTATAAGAATGTCATGACATTTGTAAAAAAGCTGAAAGCTACTGATTTAAAAGGAATAGACTCTTAAATGTGGATTGGTCTTCTATATTTTATATGTGCTTCAAGTTTAGTTAACTGGAAATGCTTTTCCTATTCACTGAAGCAAAGCAACAATTTACTAAGTAGCATCCTAACATCCTAAAAGAGTTTCCAAAAATGGACAGCACTCCCAGTTAATGGCAATGAGCACTTTGAGAACAGATTTTACAAATACACTTTTATCCAGTGCTTAAAAAAAAAATCAGTGCATTAGCAGCAAAGATAGATGCTTTAACCCTTTTAGTTAGGAACTATGTATTTCTAAATGTCAGAAATAGTTAACATGAATTACCAAAGAATAACTTTAGCTGGGAGTCAGGTGGTAGCGCAGTGGGTTAAGCACACGTGGCCAAAGTGCAAGGACTGGCTTAAGGAACCTGGTTCGAACCCTGGCTCCCCACCTGCAAGGGCTCCCCACCTGCAGGGGTGTCGCTTCACAGGCAGTGAAGCAGGTCTGCAGGTGTCTTTCTATCCTTCTCTCTGTCTTCCCTTCCTCTCTCCATTTCTCTCTGTCCTATCCAACAACGATATCAACAACAATAATAATAACTACAAAGGCAAAAACAAGAACCACAAAAGGAAATAAATAAATATCAAAAATAAATAAACTTTAAAAAAAAGAATAACTTTAGCTTTACAAAGAAACAATCTAACAGAATATTTAAATCTGGAGTTATTCCAAACATTAACTCATGTTTTTTTGCAAAAACATAAGGTGAAGATAAATTTTGTTTGTACAAAAGATAATTTGCAGCAGAAGTCTTCCATCTTGTCAAGCTTTTTTCTTCTCCATTACCGTCTCCTCCTTCTACTGTGTTTATGTTTAAGCGCGACTTCTCTTTGCCTTCAAACATCTTAAGATGAATCCCTATTCAGGACTTTTTTTCTTTTACATACTTGTGATTCTGCAAGGAGTATTCTGTCCCATATCTTCTCATAACTGACTTTACATACAGCTCACCCCTGGACGTTAGTTTAAATGTTGTTCACTGTACATCCCATCGATCTGACTTAGAGGCCATGTCTATTCATATTTAGCCAGGAACCTGTGTAACCTCTGCATCCCTGTCTGAGCTCTCATTTCATAGTCACAGCGAAAGTCATTCTAGTCTGCACTCATTTCAGGACCAGTCTTCCTTGAGTGACAGAGTATGTTGACCCAGAACATATAAATTATTTTAAAATATTAAAATCTGCCTAAAGATAAAATTCAGAATGAAAAATATTTTCAGAAGATTGTAAAAAATGGTAAAGAAAGTTGTTTTTAATACTACTAGTAGTTGGATGTGGAATACTAAATGCATTTCACAGTTTCCATGAGACATACAGTTTTAAAATACCAGCTGCTCAGTTAATGGGACTGTGTGGTGCTCATACTGTAGAGCACATACATTCCCATGTGCAAGGATGCAGATTTAAGTCCCCAGATTCCAATTACATAGGGATATTTCATGAATGGTGGAGCAGTAATGCAGGTGTCTCTTCTGTCTGTACCACTCTCTCTCTCTTTTTCTCCCTCCCTCTGTCAAAAAGGAAGAAAAAAGAGAAAGAGAGTGAGTTAGGGTGGTGGTGCAGCTGCTTGTGTGCACAAGTTACAGTGTGTAAGGACCTAGGTTTAAGCCTCCCATCCCACCTGTAGTAGGAAACTTTTGGGAGTGGTGAAGCAGTGTCTAGGTGTCTCTTTGTCTCGCTCCCTTTCTGTCACCTCCTTCCCTCTCGATTGATTTTTTGAAAGTTTTACTTGAATATTGCCTGTTTCCCTACAATCAAAATAGTGGGACCAAAAAGGCACCAATGCATTACTCAAAAAAATAAATGTAAGATATGCTATAAATTTGCATTGAACACTTGCAATTTGCTGAGATAGTCTGAATCAGTTCATGGATAACTGAAGGACCACTGGCAAGGTGTTTTTCAAGAATACCATTTAAGAAAAGTAAAATTTAGCAGTACAATTATATAATGGAAAACATAACATTATCTCATTGTGTTGTTAATCCACTTAACATTTTTAGCATGAAGAATCTAATTAAAAAGCCAGCAGTACATGGCTACTCATATTCCAACTCTATACTTTCTCAGTGTTTTACCATAGTGTAGTTAACTTATGAGGTTTTTTTTTGTATATAGATGAAAATGAAGGCATACCATATCATGCATGTTAGTAAAATTATAACATAGGCAATGGCTTCACTCCCCTGCTGAACATACCTGGTACTTAGCAGACACTCAGTAATTGATACATCTTGTCTCCTTTGTTGCCTTAAACACTGTAGGAAAAAGAGAAAAATATTCCTGGAAGAACACTGATAATGAGAAAAGAATCCTTTCAGTAGTGTGAATTGTAGCTAGAACTTTTACTGAACCATAGAAACTGCAATTAGTAGATGAAAAGGGTTGATAATGTACTTAGCTGTTAGTGGAGATCATCTCTACATTGTACTGTCCTTTCTGCACAGTTGCACAACTGCTTCAAAAAAAAAAAAAGAAGAAAGGCTATACCAAACTTTCCTTTTGCCTCAAGAAAGTTTTAATTGAAAACAAGAGTGCTGAACTGAATACAGCTTCAGCAGATTCCTAGTTAAATTAGAAGGGGCTTTTCGTTTAAGTCCTAGTGTTGATATGTCACTGTGCTCTGTCACTTTGAAAAGCGATAGTGCTTTGTTATCAGCACTGAGTCCTGGCAGGTTTCTGATGTGGACTTAGACTAAAATGGAATGCCAGAATGATGAAGGCACAGCTTACCTTCAAAACCCCAGGCTGTGGACATGGGCAAAGGTGCTGACATACTGCTCTGTCCAGCCCAGTGAGTTTGATAATCTCCAACTGATCTTTTCCGCATTTCAGATTGTAATTTGAAATTTTAAATGCTTTGACACATTTTCAACAGAAGCATGAATAGTACTGTTTCCATTAGATTCGAGCAAGCTATTACAAATTCTATTTAGAAAATCATTTTGATAAAGACTTCTATAACTGAGGATTTATAGAGGAGGATGACCTGTCAGTGAGAAGTCAATTATTGAACACATATAGTTTGCATGTAAACCTTTTCATCACATACTGTGGGAAGCATGACAAATAAGATTCTGCTCTCAAGTGGAAAGACACATAAAGAAATAAAGAATTATGAAATAATATGGCAAGTGAAATACTATGCATAGATCATTACTGAAGCACAAAAAAGCAATTATCTTGATATCTCAGGAAATAAGGAATAGGAGTAGTGCATGTCTAACCTGTATCCTTCTTCCTAATTACTAGATCAGCAGATCTATATATAACTGACTATTTATGTTGATGTGGCATTACCATTTTTGACTAGTAACAAGATTTCTCATAAGAACAGTTGATTAGGCACATTCAAATAGAAAATCTTGGGGGTGGGGTAGTAGCACACTGGGTTAAGCACACATGGTGAGAAGCTCAAGGACCCGCCTAAGGATCCCAGTTTGAGCCCCGGCTCCCCACCGGCAGGGGGATCGCTTCATGAGCATCTGCAGGTGTCTGTCTTTCTTTCCTCCTTTCTGTCTCCCCCTCCTCTTTCCATTTCTCTCTGTCCTATCCAACAACATCATCATTAAAAAATAATAATAGTTAATAATAACCACAACAACAATAAAACAAAAAGGGAAAAAAATAGTCTCCAGGAGCAGTGGATTAGTGGTGAATCCATTGAGCCCCATTAATAACCCTGGAGACAAAAAAAAATCTCAGGGGCAGTGGCAGTGGTTAAGGGCACATAGTACTAAGCATGAGGATCCATGCAAGGATCCAAGTTCAAGCCCCTGGCTTCTCACTATAGGTGAGATACTTCACAAGTTGCAAAGCAGGTCTGAAAGTGACTATCATTCTCCCTCTTTCCTCTCAATTTTTCTCTGTCTTATCCAATAAAATGGAAAAAATGGCTGTCAGGAGCAATAGATTCATAGTGCCTGCTCAGAGGCCCAGAAATAAACTTGGCAGAAAAGACGAACTGGAAAGAATGTTGAGGACTTAGAATTACTATTCTCTTTCACCTCTATTACTAGCCTTCCCCCAAGTAAACACAGAGCTTCGCTCTATACACTCAAATATTTCATATATTTCCATTTTTTAATACATAGAAAACACTTTCTTCAATATTCCAAACAATGTAAGCTCACTTTTTAGTCAGCAAGGTTCTCTAACAAATGCTGACACAGGTTTATTATGCACACAACTAAAGAATGTTTAAAATAGTATGTATAATGAAAGAAAACTATATTATGCCATATTTACTACCTAAAAACGAAATGTCAAGTGGGGCTAGGTGGTGGCACACCTGGTTGAGCACACATATTACAATGCACAAGAACACATGTTCAAGCCCATAGTCCCCACCTGCAGGGGGAAAGCTTTGCAAGTGGTGAAGCAGTCTTGCAGGTATCTCTCTCCCTCTCTGTCACCTTCTTCCCTCTCCATTTCTGGCTGTCTCTATCAAATTAATAAATATAATATAAAAAATTTAAAATATACTAGTAAATAAATCAGTAAGTCTCAAGCAATAATCAAGACAAAGGTGACATGCAAACTGATTTTCAGTGATGCACATTTAGAACCTATGCACTGCTGTAATGTAATGATACTTCAATCAAATTTTTAAGTTATATTTCTCAATATATTGTATAGGGTTTCCCAAATCCTCCTCCTCTGGGCTGGTGTTTTAGCTACACAGCAGTGCTGTTTGGAGTTTTGATCACTAGATATTTGCTTTCATTCAGAGTAATTTCATACCACAAACTAACATTCACATTGAAAATGATAATAAGTTCACAGCATTTCAATTGACTTTCAAGTGTCATACTGTCTTCTCAGACCATCTGATCAAGTTTAGCACCTTTGAATAGTTTAAAACTTGATTTTCTCTAATCCTCAGCCCCCAAGATATTTGATTTCTACCTAAAAGCAAATAAAGGCACTGAATCCTTTATCTTTAATAAAAGCTTCAAAAATAAAACAGCCACATATTCGAGTCCTGTATCTCTGAGTAGATCCTGAGTAAATCACTCATGGGCTGGGATAAAGTTCACAAAGCAGGATGTATTTCAGCCCAGAGAATTGTGTATGTATATATACACATACATACATAAGATCATCAATATTTAGGAAAAACCAAATTTTCCTTAATTATAGGTATTTTCATTTTACTTTTCATTTTCTTTGACCATTTCCATTATAATCTTTAGTCAATTAAGTCAATGAAGCCAAGATGTTAATCATCAGATTTATCACGGTATCTCAGGACATAGACCAATAGTAAGCACTCAGCAAATATATGCTAGTAAATAGATACCTGTCCTTAAAATCCATGAATAAAGTAGGTCAGAATTATACTACTGAGTCCTTACATGAGTGCAAAAACAATAAAGAGGGCATAGGTAGCTAAAAGTGACACTAGAGGAGGATAGCAGGCAGGTTCCAGAAAGGCTAAGAATATTTTCCTCTACTTTGTCTTTTAACTGACATTAAGGTGGGGGTGTATGTCACAGTTTTTCCTTTAAGTATCAAATAAAAGGCATCATTCCAGGATAAAATTCAGGTAATAAATAAGATGTAGTTTATTACATTGTTATTCAGGACCTGGATTTACAATAGAAGATGCATTTATAATTTTTCCTAAATAATATTTGAACTGATATACACCAAACATCTGTTAAATATGGATATATCCATTTGTATGTATTATAGACATAGTACATATATGTACTAAAATTCATTATGTAATTCATAACAGTCATTTTAAATGATTATTAGCCTTTTTCAATGAACACTATTACTTCATCTCTCACATTCTGTCTGATACTTATTTTTACACATATGATGGTGCAGAATTGAGTTGATTTTACCACTCTAAATAAAAGTCGAATGAGAAATAACTCTGATGCTAGTATTGAAGTAATTAAGAATTCTTAGTTTTAGTAAGTACACATAACTATTTTCCTCTGTCCTCATTTTTTCTATATTGTACAAGTAAGACTCTTAAAAATATAAACAGATCCCAGGATGCCCTATGATAATTCTAGTCATTTTTTTAAGAGAACACTCCCTACTATCTGTCAGAATAATCCTTCTTACTAGGCAGAACAACCAACAGAATGAGGAGGTAAGCAATTTATAAGAAATACTTTTTGTTTCTAATTTTAAAATTCTGCTTGCTTACTCAGTAATACCCAATGACTATTTCCTCAATGTTTGCTTATATGCATGTATCTGCATTCTCTTTCTGCTTGCACTATGGGTCTATTCACTATTTTGACAGTAGCTATGAGTATGAGATATTTTGCAATAGAATTCTTTATTATGGGTCAGATTTCATCTTAAAAATAGTAAACAGGGAGTTGGGTGCTAGCGCAGTGGTTTAAGCACATGTGGTTAGAAGCACAGTGACCAGCATAAGGATCCCAGGCTCCCCACCTGCAGAGGAGTCGCTACACAGGCAGTTGAAGCAAGTCTGCAGGTGTCTGTCTTTCTCTCCCCCTCTCTGTCTTCCCCTCCTCTATCCATTTCTATCTGTCCTTCCAACAGTGATATCAATAACAACAACAATTATAACTACAACAATAAAACAAGGGTAACAAAAGGGAATAAATAAATAAATATTTTTTAAAAAACAGTAAACAAGAGATAAATATAAGTAGATGAATCTTAGTTTGTATGAAGTATATTAATTAGACATACCCTGGATTAATTTGTAGTTTTCTCTTTGGCTATCTTATATCACCAAAAATGATGCATGACAAAATAAATAGTATGTGAGCTACTTAAAAGGTCAGGTGTGACATTCATGTTTAATGACCAAAAGCACTAGCATTAATATTGGGGATTCATAAAGCCAAACAAACAAAAAAATTGAATTACATGTGACGAATTATATGAAATTAAAAACTTTTTGAAGAATACCTTTTTCCCTGAAATGTAAAGGCTATTCTACAATTATCCTTTTTTTTTTTTTTAAGGAAAGTAGATCTGAGCAATGTCTTTTAAAATAGATAATATTTAAAAAATAAGCAGTAAAATAAGGCACACAGTATGAAATTGAAAATGGAAATGTGATGCATAGAAAAGTAATCAAATCATATTCCTTTGATCATTCTGACAAATAGAAATATCAGTATGGTTTGAATGGACCATTATAAGGGAGGGGCATATTATCTGAAACTAAAAAGAAAGTGATGACCTAAGAATCATCAGTAGGAACTATCAAGAATGTAGAATTGGACTAGGGAGACAGCACAATGGTAATGCAAAAGACTTTTCACTTCTAATGGTCTGTAGTTCCAGGTTCAGTGCCCAACACCACCGTAAGTCAAAATTGATCATCATCCTGGTGCCTTTTTCTCATTAAAAGATAATTAATAAGAAACCTGGAGGGGAGAGTCAGGCGGTGTTGTATATTAACTTAAAAAGAGGTATGGGGGTTGGGGCTGCTTGTGGCACATATAGAAGAATTCACAACGGGAGCTGGGAACTGGTTTAATCAATACACGGTTTATTAGGGTGAAACAGGTAAAAGACAAAATAAGCAATTATCATCAAGGGTTAAGCGTACGCTAGGTCTATATAGTCTGAATAGGGTTATCAAAGTTTAGTCCCATAAGATAAACAATTATAAGCTCTGGTAAAGGTTACTCATGGCTGTAGTGGGGTCTAAAAGTTTACCGGCTAGCAGAGTCACAAGTGTTCAGTTCCCAGGAGAAGTAGCCATGGCGCATCTGACCAGAAGCAGCAGCAGCAGCCAGCCAAAAAGGCCCAGGTGCTCAAAGTCCCTTGCTTTTATACAGTCCCTCTCTGAAGCACCTCCTCAGGGTGAGGTCACTTGTATGCAAATAGTCCCAAACTCCTGCTCTGGTCACCACAATTAATGGTCACCACAAAGTAATCCTCACTTCTGATTATAGACATGGACAAGATGTACAGTCTGTATGAGCACAGGAGAAATAAGCAAATCTTCAGTGATTCTAGGGTTACCCCTGCAAGCTCTGCCTTCACCCCCCAGAGTGTGGGCACAATAACTGGGTATCAGATAAGGCCCTGTTAGCCTGAAGACCTGTGGTCTAATATCTGTTTCTAACCCAGAGACAGTCTATCACTCAGGGAGGCTCAGAACAGAAGCTTACAGTGGCGTCCCCAAGTTCAAGTAGCTCCTGGGTGGCAATCGTGGCATATCCAGGGTGTTAGACTGCTGCAATCCATGTGTCAGCTAGTGTTCTTGTGAGGAGTTCACAGATGAGGGGCTTATCTGCTCAGCATGGGTCAAAGCAGGACCTGTGAATGAGAAACTAGAAAAAACATACCCTATGCCTCAAGCTAGTAGTTTTATTTCAATCACAAAGACTAGACAAATCAGGAGGCATCCGCTGGAGAAGAAATAGCTCTGTGGAGAAAAGTAACACTTAGCAGCTATCTGATTAAAAATTATGCCTTACAAAATTTAATATATATAAAGCTCCTTGTATTCTGTTCATATCTGAGAAATAGCCCCTTAAGGGTACATATGGCCTTCCACAATTTTTCATCCAGTGGGGTAGTAAGGCATGTGAAATGCATGTTTAGAAGAGGGTCATAGTCAGTCTAATAGGGAATGCCTCAGTAGCAAAGGCAGAGAAACCCTGGGTTGCTTTCTGTGCAACAGGTGGCATATAAAGCCTGTAACAGCGTCCACAGAAATAGGAGTACATTGCAGCTTAGCAAACTGAGGGATGTGTGAAACATCCATTTTTCAGAATCAACATTAGAAAGGTATGCTGAGGGTTAAGCGCAGGTGGCACAAAGCACAAGGACCGGCATAAGGATCCCGGTTCGAACCCCGGCTCCCCACCTGCAGGGGAGTTGCTTCACAGGCAGTGAAGCAGGTCTGCAGGTGTCTATCTTTCTCTCCTCCTCTCTGTCTTCCCCTCCTCTCTCCATTTCTCTCTGTCCTATCCAACAACGACAACAACAATAATAACTACAACAATAAAAAACAACAAGGGCAACAAAAGGGAATAAATAAATAAAATAAATATTAAAAAAAAAGAAAGGTATGCTGAGATAAACACCCATAAAGGGAGGAGTCACACCAGTCTAGGCATAAAGAAACAGTGGCTCATGCTATACCAGAGAAATATCCAGTTAAATATTTTAACTCTAGTTAAATATCATTTAACTAGAGTTTAGCACTTAGGTTCTACAATGTGCTTGAACTAGAGAGGTTAACTAGTGCACAGTAGCAAAACATCTGTAAAATCTATGGGGAGAGGACATCAAACACTGGTGGATTCAGTTTCTATTCTTTCAATTTTGGTTAAAATGCACAGGTTTGTAATAGCATACCACATTAACAATGGCTTTAGGATAACTTTGTGTCAATACATACATCATATTCAAATCACTTTCCTATAGAGACTAGAATGTTAAAGACATAAGTGACACAGTTAAGCAGTCTATTAAGATTCATTCCTGTGGTAAGTGCTATCCTATAGTCACCCAATAGTCCTCGTTGCCATGTGGGCTGGAGAGCCAGGGCCCTGCTTATTATCTGGCAGAGGATTATCTCCTGCACAAGTCCTGGATGGACAGTGGATTTCCCAGTGAAAGCCTCTTTTACACTGTGGGCATTTGATTAAGGGAGGTTTTAAATATCTGTCATCTCCAGATACCTTATAATCAAACCATCTGAGATCCATTTTGCAATTTTCTAATATTTATATGTTCACTGGGAGAAGTAATGGCACTATCACCCACTAACTGAGTGAAATATCTGATCTGGCCAAACTTTATATTTCATCTCAGTTCTTTCTCCTGTAGGGAGCATGGGAAAAGCATCAAATTTAAGGTCTCTCTCAATAGGAATTTTCCTGTTTTTATCACTGGTAGTGGGAAAATCTGTGTCTATAGCAGGTAAAGTCAAGGGAGAATGAGGAGGATGAGTTAGGAAGGGGTTGATTGAGTCACATGGCACAATAGGAAGAGGTGGTAGTTGTAAGGATGGGTTAAATGGTGTGGAGTCACAGAGGGTAGCCTGTTGAAGTGTGTGTGGAAGGGGAGTGGAGGTGGGGGCACCACAGGGGGTGGAAGTGGAGGCTCTAGAGGCTGCATGGAGGCAATGGGGGTGGGGGGTCTGGGCTAAGAAAAGGGTTTCCATGGATCAAAGATTGTGGTGGCAGGGTGGTACATGGAATAGCAAGACAGTATAGATAAGGTCCATATAAAGGCAGGTTAGCTGGTCTAGGCTCAGTAGAAAAATGTGAGAATGTTTGGGTTTCAGGCATGACAGAAACAGTTTGTGTCTGAGAAGAGGAGGAGGAAGGAGAAGTGAAATTGGAAGTTTGAGGATTTAGGGAATAGTTCTGCAAAGAAGCCTGTAATTGATTTAGAGCAGAAAGGCAGAGCTTATAAATCCGAAGTTGTTTTGCTGTGACTATACCAATATTTTTCAGTAAGTAATCTCTAATTTGTGTCCATATCTCAACTGATATAACTGTATTTTGGGGAAGAGGTCCAGAGACCACCTCTATAACATTCAACAACTTTCTTAATTCTAGGCTGGAACACTGAATTTTACATATCTTTAAAGTTTCTTTCAACTGTTTGAGGTGAAAACTGTCTTCTTTAGAATGCAATATACCCATTGTGGCAGTTAGAAAGGGTGAGAATAAAAGAAAGCTTAAAATTGTCAGTCACTTACCAAGAATTAGCATGTGTGTTGGGTCACTGATCAGCTTAAAGTAAAGTGGTAAAGGACATGGGGGTAAAAAGAAAAAAATTAACACGTAGTAAATAAAAGTCAAGGAAAAAACTGCCTTGAGCAGAAAAACTAACAACAACAACAAAAAGGAGTAAGTAACCATAGAAACACATTGAGCAGATTCAATTCAGAGCCACGTGGGGGCGGGGTTAAAATCTTAAAACACTTTTTGGGACCCCCTTCAGAAAAATCAAAGTGCAAAAAGTGGGTAGGGTGAAATTAAAGTCAAACAACTAAAATAGAGGTGGGATAAATAAAATTGCAACACGTAGCACAGCGGATTAAGCGCAGGTGGCACAAAGTGCAAAACGGCTTAAGAATTCCGGTTCAAGCCCCCAGCTCCCCACCTCCAAGGGAGTTGCTTCACAAGTGGTGAAGCAGGTCTGCAGGTGTCTGTCTCTCCCCCTCTCTGTCTTTCCTTCCTCTCTCCATTTCTCTTTCCTATCCAGCAAGGACGACATCAACAATAAAACAACAAGGGCAACAAAAGGAAATAAATAAATATTTAAAAAAAAACAAAACCTTGAAGGGGTCCGGCAATAGAGCAAGCAGCAAGTTAAAGGCACATGGCAAGAAACCTTGAGTTAACTTTTTTAATAGAGATAGTGTTGATTTATAGATATGACCTAATTATAATGTATGTCTGTTTTGTTATGCTTTTTTCTGAAAACACAGAGCTTCCTTTACCTTTAATATTTGTCTCCTAATTTGGGGGAATTTCTTAACTTGTAAATCTTTAAATGAAAATGTTGTTCCTTCTCTTTCTGGCAACCCTATGATGTGCATGTTGTTCATTCTGATGTTTCACCACAATCTATTGTAATATCCTCATTTGTTACATTTTTTTTTCTTATCACAATATTTTATTTCTTTTGGAGTCAAATTATAGGGTAGAGTAAACTACTCCTTTCTATTTCTGTATCCTTTCAATACTTTCTACACTTCCGCTTTGGAAACTTCATTTCTTACTTTAGAATTTAAGGGTTTTTTTTTTACTTTGACTTTGAGATAAAAATAACTAAATCATGACACCTCCTTGAAGACTCTTCATTCTATGAAGAGAAAGAAAAATATAAGTAATTGTATACAATCTATAGATAGACAAAATGCTTATAAATGCTATATGACTATATTTTAATTATATAAATTATTTATAATATATTATTGTAGCTGTAAATGCGAGATAATGTCTGTAAATTATTTGGGGATGCTAACCATCTCTTCAAATTCCTTTGTTATAATTTTCATCTAAGTCTCTACATTATTATTTGATAGATCCACTGGGAGATCCTAGGTTCAGTTGTCCCAGCATCATTAATAATTAGTCCTGAGAAGTGTTCTGTTAAAAAAGAAAACAAAAGTAATAAAAATTAACAATGAAAGAGAAGAACATAGTAGAACCCAAACAATTTGTCAGACTGATAATTTCAGTAGAGATTTGGCAGTGATATAAACAATACCAAGAAATTTTATAGTTGACAATACAGGTATAACTTCCTTTATTTCTTTTTTTCTCCAATAATTGAACCAAGTTGCTAATAAGTACTTTTTGAATGGAAGAGTGGAATGCAAGGAGGAAATTTTGACTGTAGATATATGCCTGTTTACACTGAAACTCTACCAAGTCTCTAAAATAACCTGCACCACATAATCTATTTTGATTTTCTTTCCTGTATTAAAAAAAAAAAAAAGCTGCATTGGTCCAAAATTGCAGTGAGCTAGAAAACTTTTTCTGTGGCTTTCATGAATTTTCAAGGAAGTCTTGCTTATTAGTCTAAGAAGAATCTTTCAGCCATAACTGCATCTGTGCTTCCATCTGGCTGGAGATGTAACCAAAAAATAAAACTCAGTGTTGAAAACCAGCATGTGGAAAGAAGCTTGCATTTCAAGTGGGCTGAGACATGCACTCAAGTGGGCTGAGATGTGCACAGTTTAACCCCAAGTTCAGTAAGGACACCTTGCTATTGTTTCCTTTTAGGCTCTAAAACAATCTAATTTTCACTTCCTTCTGACCTTGAGTTTGTTTTTGATGTGGCAATAAAATTGCCTAAAATTATAATTTGTACCCTCTTGCAAGCATCTTCAGATTCATACAGTACAGACTGTTTCTCTTCAGTCTAAAAGCACAACTATACTTGACCCACCCCTACTATGAATCATGTTCAACTGGTGCTTCTCACCTAACTGTCTTATACATTTTCTATACTCACTGAGATTTAAAATTAAGACAAGAACCATATACAAAACATTGCTTTGATTATGTCCATGTTCTTAGAGATTAATGCAATATCTAACCTATAGAAATTGAACATTAGTGCAATCATTGATTGATCAAGGTTGTTAAAATATATATTCCCATTAAGATATTTTTCACATACATTTGCATAGATATGCATACATAGTATACATCCATGATACATAGATGTCAGTAATGTATTTGTTATGTAAATTATTGTCTGCATGAATTTATGTAGACATTATCTCTAATTAACTTAAGGTCATAGTATCAGTGAAAAAATAAAAAATAGGATTACTTTATGAACTACAAATTTAATTTATGGGGATACACACACACACATACACACACACACCCTAGACACACACACACACACACACACACACCCTAGACACACACACACACACACACACACACACACACACACACACACACAGAGAAGCTAGAAGATAGCTACTAGTTAGAATACACACCTTACTATGTATGAAACTCTAGGCTCACAATCTGGTAACACAAAGAAGCACCATGAATGGTACCAGGAAAATCTCACAGTGGTAGAATGGTACTGTGGTCTCTCAGTCTCAGTCTTGGTCCCTCCTATATATATTGGGAAATTCAAAGACAAGAGAATGGAAATGTTGGCCTGTGATTAGAGGAGTCATACAAAACAGTCCACAAAAACAAAAATAAATAAAAACAAATATCTAAACTCTTGTATATGAAACCTCAGAAATGATTATGAAGACAACTTAGAAAAAAATTCATTACTGAATGCATACATGTGACATAATTATATGTGATGATTTTTATAAAACTATGATTCTGCCATGGAAAAATCATAAAGTATGGATGCATATTTGAAAACAGAATGTAAGAAGCCAAACATAAAATATACATCTGGGGGTTGGGCGGTAGAGCAGTGGGTTAAGCGCACGTGGCGCAAAGCACAAGGACCCGCAGTAGAATCCCAGTTCGAGTCCCGGCTCCCCACCTGCAGGGGCGTTGCTTCACAGGTGGTGAAGCAAGTCTGCAGGTGTCTAACTTTCTCTCCCCCTCTCTGTCTTCCCCTCTTCTCTCCATTTCTCTCTGTCCTATCCAACAATGAACGACATCAACAACAACAATAATAACCACATCAAGGCTACAACAACAAGGGCAACAAAAGGGAAAAAAAAATGGCCTCCAGAAGCAGTGGATTCATGGTGCAGGCACTGAGCCCCCGCAATAACCCTGGAGGCAAAAAAAAAAAAAAAGTCTATACATCTATGACTCCATTCTGATTCATCTTTGAGATATCATGCAAACAAAGCAAATTAGTATCTTCCAGGAATTTGAGAAAAAAGAATGGAGAAGTTAGGGACCTGGTGGTGGTACACCTGGTTGAGCACACATGTTATCATGTGTCAAGACCTGGATTTGAGCCCCTTGTCCCCATCAGCAGGGGTAAAGCTTTGCCAGTGGTGAAGCAGTGCATGTGTCTCTCTGTTTCCCTCTCTATCACCCCCTGCCATCTCAATTTTTAGCTGTATCCAATAAAGATAATTAAACTTTTTTTAAAAAAGAATAGAGAAGGGGTTTACTTTAGATATCGTAAGAGTGTTTTAAAGCTAGATTGGTTTACATCATTGTGAGTGCATAAAATACTACTTAAAGATATATTTTTAAATGGTAAAAATAGTTAGATTTACATTTTGTCACAGCAAAAAAAGGATTTCTATTTAATAAAAATATATTTAAATTAAATTTAGGACATCAGTTTTTAAAACATAATTATTTTTGTGATGATTGTACACCATTTGTGCATAATATCAGTACTTCTGACCTCTAACTCTGTTAACCAAAAAAACTCATTTACCATAGTTATGCTACCCCCATTTATTTTAATAATTAATCTGACAAATGTATTTCTCTTTGAAAAATAATTCTATTAATACTGAAAATCTAAATATATCCTTTGAGACTTATTTTTGAAGGAACATTGTTTAAGAAGTGATGTATTCTTTTCATTATGCTGTAGCTCATACATTCAGAGAGCCACATAATCATAGTTTTATAAACTCATGACATAGGGAGGAGATTAGTATATAAATTAGTATTGTAAATGATAAAGCCATAAACAGCAAAAGAGATATAAGGTTAATAGAAGACTACTACTATGAGGAAATTACATAGAGATTATTATGGGTCTAGATGAAGTTTATTGAAAACTATAGTGTCAATATGGGTCTAGACAAATTAATAGGGTGCTGGTAGTTCATTATAGAGGAATAAGTGCTGACCATTCCAGATGGAAACTGGTTAATGGCTTCTATGTCTTCAATAATGTATTCAATAATGTATTCAATAATGTATCAACATTTTGATAAATATTTTTCACTGTATAATTGCATTAAATTTTATACATCTTGCACACTTTGAATTGAATGTTATTTCTAAAAGGCAAATATGTTCAACCTAATAATTATGATAGGTAGCACCCACTTTTTTCTTTCTTTCTTTCTTTTCTTTCTTTCTTTCTTTCTTTCTTTCTTTCTTTCTTTCTTTCTTTCTTTCTTTCTTTTTTCCTTCCCTCCTTCCTTCTTTTCTTTCTTTCCTCTGGTGTTATTGCTGGGGCTAGGTGCCTGCACCACAAATCCAGTGCTCCTGGAGGCTATTTTTTCCCCTTTTGTTTCCCTTGTTGTTTTATCATTGTTGTGGTTATTATTATTGTTATTGATGTCGTTGTTGGATAGGTCAGAGAGAAATGGAGAGAGGAGGGGAAGACAGAGAGGAGGAGAGAAAGATACACATCGGCATATCTGCTCCACTACTCGTGAAGCGACCATTTTGGTTAAGTTAATGCCTTCGAGAGGAATTTTGAATCATTAGGACAACACATAATAACTTTTTGAAGTCCCAAGGACTCCATAACACCCAACCAAAAAGAGGTGTGTACTCCTATGTTCATAGCAGCACAATTCATAATAGCTAAAACCTGGAAGCTACCCAGGTGCCCAACAACAGGTGAGTGGCTGAGAAAGCTGTGGTATATATACACAATGGAATACTATGCAGCTATCAAGAACAATGAACCCGCCTTCTCTGACCCATCTTGGACAGAGCTAGAAGGAATTATGTTAAGTGAACTAAGTCAGAAAGATAAAGATGAGTATGGAATGATCCCACTCCTGCAGGGGAGTCTCTTCACAGATGGTGAAGCAGGTCTGCAGGTGTCTATCTTTCTCTCTGTACTATATATACATGTTATAAAAGATATGTAACTTGAATGTCTGAAAACATCACATACTCACTAATATAAAGACAAGTAATTCAGTTAAAATGAATTTTTATTTTACTAGATATATAACCAAAATGATACCTATACATATTGATTTCATATATGTACATATATAAACAGGGGGCCCAGTAGTGGCACACGTGGTTGAACACATTTGTTACAATACACAAGGACCCATGTTTAAATCCCTGGCTTCCCTCTATAGAGAGAAAGTTTCATAGTTGGCAGCTGTACTGTAATGTCTCCCCTTCTCTCCCTCTCTATTTACCCCTTCCTTCTCAATTTCTTTCTGTCTCTGTATGATAAATAATAAACAAAATAATAATAAGTAAAGTAAACAAAATATAATCAATATTCAGTTGGCCTTTAGAAAAAATACAAATAGTAACACAAGATAATGTTACATGTTCAGTGGAATAGCTAAAATTAACAAGACAAGTCATATAAAGTTTCTTGAACACAGAGTTCAGAATTGGAACACAGAGTTAGAGAGTATAAAAAATAGTCACTTTGTTTAATAGTTTCTTTGGATGTACAGAAGCTTTTCAATTTGATGTAGTCCCATTGGTTTGTTTCTGCTTTAGTCTTCCTTGCAATTGGGTTTGATTCATCAAAGATGTCTTTGAGGTGTAGGTAGGAAAGTGTTTTACCAATGTTTTCCTCTAAGTATTTGATTGTTTCTGGTCTGACATCTAGGTCTTTGATCCATTTGGAGTTGATTTTTGTTTCTGGTGAGATAAAGTGGTTCAATTTCATTCTTCTGCATGTTACAACCCAGTTTTCCCAGCACCATTTATTGAAGAGAGCCTCCTTTTTCCATTTAATCCTTTGGGTCCCCTTATCAAAGATTTAGATGTCCATAGGTGTTGGGATTTATTTCTGGGCTTTCAATTCTGTTCCACTGGTCTGCCTATTTTTGTTCCAGTACCATGCTGTTTTGATGATGATGGCTTTATAATATAGTTTAAGGTCTGGGAGTGTGATGCCTCCATTTCTGTTTCTTTTCCTCAAGATGGTTTTGGCAATTCTAGGTGTTTTCAGGTTCCAGATAAATGATTGTAGTGTTTGTTCTATTCTCTTAAAGAAGCTTGGGAAAAGTAGGGGTTGAAGCCAAACAGCCAATTCTGCTATCAGGAAGTGTGTCCCAGTCCAGTTGATCAAGAATGGCAAAAAAGAAAGAAAGAAAGAAAGAAAGAAAGAAAGAAAGAAAGAAAGAAAGAAAGAAAGAAAGGAAGGAAGGAAATCACAGCCTTTCTGTCCTGTGATGGTTACTTGAATTTTATTGAGGAAACCAATGAAGTTCTATTTGCTGGATTTGGTGATAAAGTCACACCATTGATGACATTCCTGGAGTCTGGTTTAAGGTTGTCAAAGTCACCAGTGTCTTTGTTGGCTTTATACAAAGGCAAGAAGGAAAGACCAAGATCCTAAGTTTGATGCTGAAAGAGCAGTGGTAATAAATTTTCATAATACCAGGGGAAAAAAAAAAGCCAGAGTACAGAAAATCCTGAGTAAAAATTAAATTGCAGCTAATTTACCTGCATAACTAAGAAAATACCAATCTGAGCTTCTATGTTGTTTTACGTCATTCTGCTTTAGTATATTTTAAAAAATGAGTTATTTTTACGCCTGTAAAAGCTACAGGAGTTTTGTTTTACTTATTGCTTTCTTAGGATTGTTTTCATTTATTTATTTTATTCATCTATTTATTTTTTACCGGAGCACTGCTCAGCTCTGATTTATGGTGGTGTGGGGGATTGAACCTGGGACTATAGAGCCTCAGGCATGAGAGTCTTTTTGCATAATCATTATGCTATCTACCCCCACCCAGGATTGTTTTCATAGGCTTTGGCAGTTGTCTCTATGAGTGTACAGAGAAGTACCCAGTGAAAAGTGAACCAGTTCCCTAAATTTCTATAAAGTTTCTTTCTGTAGCAAATTCCTCTTTTATTCTATTCTACAAAATTAAGTTTTATTAACTTGTCCAATATTTGATTTCTTTGTCCTGAGCTTAGATGGTAGTATTCTCTTTAGTTAGAGATTTTGAAACTGGAGGGTTTTTTTTTTTTTTTTTTTTTTTTATAATTGATTGGTAGACAGAAGAAGCTTGTCCTGATTTTTTTTCCCTAAAATAATATAACAAGTTACTGATTTACTTTTGAAGGGCTTTATTTTCCAGTGGAGTGACAGTTGATATCAAACGTTTGTCACTATTCACAAGATAATGTAATGATGCAATAGCAAGTGCCCATGATTCAAATGGTGTCTAGACAAGAGGGATTATACTACACTGATTTTATATTCTCATTATTTCTGTATTATAACAATCCTTGTTTTATTCCCAATGACTAGGTATAGACATTTCACAAAGGAGCATATAGAAAAGCATGTAAGAGCTAATATTATCGTATATCATAAATAATCTTTTTACTTGTGGCTACATTTTATGTAGATCAGATAGATGCTAGAGAATACATTATCGTTATTTCAGAGAAGCAAAGACCAAAGAATTATTTGTGATATAATTATCTTAATACTCAACAGAAAGATTATATACTTAATATGCTATCAATTCCAAATAAATTTAAATTTATTGATTTATTGAATATTTTATTTTAATTTTGGAAAACTACTCTTAAACAGATGTAAAACTAAGAATATTTTGTCCTGTACTTATGTTACAGTAAATTGTTCCCTTAGTTTAGATAATTCACCTGAAATTGAACGGATTTATGATAAAAATAAACTGTGTGAGGAAATATGCTTATTCTCTGAAAAGAGGTATCAGTTCGAGAAATACCTATATTTTCTTTTTCATTTTTATTATCTTTATTTATCGAATAGAGACAGCCAGAAAGCCAGAAATTAAAAGGGTAGGGGGCAACAGATAGGGAAGGGAGATAGCCCTGTCTACCTGTTGCCCTGTTTCACCACTTGCAAAGCTTCTCCCCTTTAGATGGGGACTGAGGTCTTGAATCTGGGTCCTTGTGTGGCATACCTTGTGATCAACAAGGTATGCCACCACCAGGCCCCTATATTTTCTATTTACCATTCTAGTTGCTTGAAAAGTCTGAAGGATCTCAATTTTTATTTTAATTTTTTATTTATTTAAAAAAGGATACATTAACAAAACCATAGGATAAGAGGGGCACAATTCCACACAGTTCCCACCACCAGATCTCCATATCCCATCCCCTCCCCTGATAGCTTTCCTATTCTTTATCCCTTTAGGAATATGGACCCAAGATCATTGTGGGATGCAGAAGGTTGAAAGTCTGGATTTTGTAATTGCTTCCCCGCTGAACATGGGTGTTGACTGATCGATCCATACTCCCAGCCTGCCTCTCTCTTTCCCTAGTAGGGTGGGGCTCTGGGGAAGGAAGCTCCACATTGGGGGGTCCTCTGTCCAAGGAAGTCTGGTCAGCAGCATGCTGGCATCTGGAACCTGGTGACTGAAAAGAGAGTTAACACACAAAGCCAAACAAATTGTTGACCAATCATGGACCTAAAGGCTGGAATAGTGCAGATGAAGTGTTGGGGGGGGGGGGGTGTCCTCCATTTTGTAGATAGCTAGTAGGCATATTTTAGTTATATTTCAAAGGGCCTGTAGCTATACTAGCTTTTGGTTTGTTTGTTCTTTTCCTCCTTTGAGCCTTCATGAAATCTGATATACAGGTGGATCCAAGTTATTGTCTGAGGAGGTGATATCATGGCTGGAAAAGGGACAGAAAGCTGAATCAGGGAAGAAAGTAGCTCCCTAATATGGGGAAGGGGTATAAATAATGTTGACTGTAAACCCCATCAATTTGATTTGGTCTGGGGCCCACATTCAGCTTAGGAGCCTATGTGACCTCTGCATCCCTGTAGATCTGAGCTTACATTCTGTGGTCCTGAGTAGGAACATTCCATTCTGCCCCAATTTCGACCCATCTACCTCAGGTGTAGCATAGAGTATGTTGTCCATCCTCCTTTCAGAGGATGGAACATTCTCTACCATTGTTGATCCAAGTTGAGGGCAATATCCTATGGGGGGCCCACAAAGGGGTCTTTATTGTTGTTCCTGATAGATATGACCTATAACAATGGTGAGAGGGATTTATTTGAGGTCTAGGCCCATTATGTCTGTTTGGGAATCTGACTAGGGCCCCAGCTTATGGGGTGGCCTGATAATGACTAAAGAGTCATCATTAAAGTATGCCATTCTCTTGCCCTTATTCAGCTTTTGCAGTACTTGCTTTGCTAAGGTTAACTTTGGAATGAGAGAACTGTAATAGAAAGTAGGTGAGGAGGGTATCTAAGTCTAATTAGATACTATTTCATTAGGAACTTTATACTGACTCACTGAGAGAAGTATGCAGGAAAGTGTGCCCCACCCTAAGGTTCCAGGACTGGGGAAAAATATAGGCTCTATAGTGGAAATGTGAGGTTCCTGCTGTCTTAGGGTTCAAGAAGACAATAGATAGTTATTATTATCATCACATTATTTTGTAATTGGGTTAACTTTGAAAAATACCTTTGTTAGGATTTGCTGTATCATACACAACATCACCATAATTTATGTCCTTTGACATTATTTGTATATAGCTGTGCTACCTGTTGCTTCTGTTCTACCTGGTCTAGGCTTTTGAGAGAGTCAACATATCAAAGACTTGTCCTATGTATTAAGAAGACAGTCTGTGCTTTAAAAAGTTTGAGACATATAAACAATTTCCCCTCTCATATTAATTAGTGACTTATATGACTACAAATTAATAGGAGTGTACATAATCACCATTCCTACCACCAAAAGCCTCTGTCCCATCCCACCCACCTACCCCACCACCCAACCCCCTCTGCCCTGAGAAGCCAAATATCCACCCTCACCCTCATCCCAGGGTTTTTACTTTGGTGCCCTCCTCCAGATTTCAATCTTTTAAATTCTAATATTCTCTTTATCTTTAGTGCATTTACAATCCAGCAATACTTTTTTTTTCCCTGAGTCATGGGTTTTGTACATGTCCAGTTTCACCATTCAAAGACTGTCTTTCTTTTTTCTTCAGATAGAGAAACAGAAGGAGATACACAACAGCACCAATGTTCCCTCCTACACCATGGTTCTTAAATGTAGTGCTTTGTGTTGAAACTGAGTCATGCAAATGGCAAAGCATACATCTACCCAATGAGCTGTTTTTCTGGTCCT
The DNA here is from genome assembly GCF_950295315.1 of Erinaceus europaeus. NCBI lineage: Eukaryota > Metazoa > Chordata > Mammalia > Eulipotyphla > Erinaceidae > Erinaceus > Erinaceus europaeus. The sequence goes on along the minus strand of NC_080171.1, from coordinate 44,011,968 downwards.
AAGCTTATTTTAGATTCAATTAGAGAAGGGGGGGAGGTATAGTAGCCAACAAAATGGCTCTCCCTGAGATTTATTCATTTCATATTACTTATGAACTAAGATGGAATTCAGATGCTTTGTTTTCTAAAGTAGTTACTCTGAAGACTCTGTTAGTGAATTAGAAGCCATCAGGGGTTGCCTGGCAACACAATCAGCAGTGTCCAGTCAAGAAGGTACTATGGCTTGTTGTGCCGGTGGGCTTCCCAACAGACCACCAAGAGACAAGATTGGGTATGCAAGCACAAAGGAGTTTTATTTCTAGCCCAGGCTAGGGTCGGCCCCGTCATGGACACAGATTCAGCTGCTCCAGGTGCCGATGACCCAGACCCCAACTACTGAGCTTCATTTATAGGAATTTCTAAGCACATTTGAGCAAGCAGTAATTATTGAGCAAACATCATACACTTATACCCAAATATTATTAGTATTTGTGGTAGGCTTTTTTCCCCCTATAATTACTTAAGGTGGGTACTAATATATTTTCCAGACTCCTTTGTGGTGTTTTCAATTGCAGCTCAAAGTAATCAATAAGCACAGCTTCCCTAATTTTAATTTTCAATATTTTATATTTTGTAATATCATAAAGTACTGTATCATAGCAGTTCAAAATGTTTTATGGTATTTTAGAAAATAAAAATAGTTGATTGATGGTTCAAATGGTTTATATGATTAATCATATATTATTTTTCAAGGCATTTCTACTTAGAGGTATATGAATTTGCAAACACAGGAAGACTGACTTTTGAAATCTGGTGAAAAGTAACTAGTGAGTTTTGTAGAAAGAGGAGGGCACTACAGCTTGTGACTGAATGCATATTTATTTAAAATAAATGTGAAAAATATCAAATGAACCAAGGGAGGAGAATTTTTTTTTATGTAATAACATTTTATTTTTCCAAATTCCATTCCACATATGTTTTCTACATGTCCTATTTCATTAAAATGGGCCTCGTTAGTATTAGACATACATCTGCCTTTGTAACCATTCCTAACATACAAACAAACCTTTGGACTGTTTTGAATATTAGGAGAGGTATCGGCAGCTAGGTGGTATCTCTAACAGCACAGAGCTTTCCGTACAATATTTTTTTTTATGGCATGATCTGCACGCCAAAGTCCTTATTCTGTAAAAGCTGGAGTTTCAACTTTTTTTTTAACATTTGATTGTCTTTCTTTTTTTTTAAATTTTTTATTTAAGAAAGGATTAACAAAACCATAGGGTAGGAGGAGTACAATTCCACACAATTCCCACCACCCAATCTCCATTTCCCACCCCCTCCCCTGATAGCTTTCCCATTCTCTATCCCTCTAGGAGCATGGACCCAGGGTCATTGTGGGTTGCAGAAGGTAGAAGGTCTGGCTTCTGTAATTGCTTCCCTGCTGAACATGGGCGTTGACTGGTCGGTCCATACTCCCAATCTGCCTCTCTCTTTCCCTAGTAGGGTGATCTCTGGGGGAGGGGAGGAGAATATTTAATGAAGTTATTTTCAGACATAATGTAAAATGAGGAAGTCATAATACAAATCACAACCTGACTCTATTAACAGACAGTGAAAATGAATTATATTTTTCTTTTTTTATTTATTTTTTATTTTTTATTTAAGAAAGGAGACATTAACAAAACCATAGAATAAGAGGGGTACAGTTCCACACAATTCCCATAACCCGATCTCCACATCCCACCCCCTCCCCTGATAGCCTTCCCATTCTCTATCTCTCTGGGAGTATGGATCTAGGGTCGTTGTGGGTTGCAGAGGGTGGAAGGTCTGGCTTCTCTAATTGCTTCCCCGCTGAACATGGGCTTGACTGGTTGATCCATACGCCCAGTCTGCCTCTCTCTTTCCCTAGTAGGGTGGGGCTCTGAGGAAGTGGCGCTCCAGTACACATTGATGGGGTCGTCTGTCCAGGGAAGTCTGGTCAGCATCCGGAACCTGTGTCTGAAAAGAGAGTTAACATACAAAGCCAAATGTTGAACAATCATGGACCTAAAGACTGTAATAGTGCAGATGAAGTGTTGGGAGTATTCCCAGGATGCTCTTGTGTACTTCTGCTTTCAGGTATATATTTTTCCCCTAGTTTATGGGGACGGGTGAACCTATGCTCTATCTCAGGGGACCTGGACTATATCTAGGTTTGGGGACTTTATTGGGGAGTGGAACACCTGGAATGGAATTAGAGAGTACTATGAAAGGAGAGGTCTCACCCGAGTGATGAAGCTGAAGGGTTGTCATTCCACACCTGATGTCTGTGGTCACAGTCTGAAGTGAAGCATGCTGGGGTGTCACTCGTTGTGTTGATTAGGTTGCAATCCGCGGATGCAATATTATTTTATTTGAATTGAGAACAGCATGCAGAAAAGTGGGCCCCACCCTAAGGTTCCAGGACTGGGGAAAATATAGGCTCTATAGTGGAAATATGAGGTTCCTATTGTCTTAGGGTTCAAGAAGACAATGGATAGTTATTGTTATCATCACATTATTTGGTGATAGGGTTAACTCTGGAAAGTCCCTTTGATAGGGTTTGGGGTATAGTACCCAGCATCTTGTATTTAGCTGTGCTATTGGTTGCTTCTGTTCTCCCTGGTCTAGGCTTTTGGGAGAGAGCATATCAAAGACAGCCTATGTATTAAAAAGACTCAGTCTGTGTTTTAAGAAGTTCTAGACATATCATCAGTTTTTCGCCTCCCATATTAATTAAATAGTGGTTTATATAATGTTTACACTTTAATAGGATTATACATAAACACCACTCCCACCACCAAAAGTCTGTGTCCCATCCCTACCACCCACCCCCACCCCCCCCACCCTCCATCATGCCAGGAAGCCCAATGGCCACCTTCCCCTTCACCACAGTGTTTTTATATTGGTGCCCTGCTCTTGATTTAATCAGATCCTGCTTTTAGTTTCCCTTTCTGTTCTTCTTTCTCAAATTCTGTTGATGAGTGGGGACATCCCATACTCATCTTTATCTTTCTGACTTAGCTGACTTAACATAATTCCATATAGCTCTGTCCAAGATGGGTCAGATAAGGTGGGCTCATTGTTCTTAATAGCTGCATAGTATTCCATTATGTATATGTACCACAGCTTTCTCAGCAACTCATCTGCTATTGGGCACCTGGGTTGCTTCCAGGTTTTAGCTATTATGAATTGTGCTGCTATGAACATAGGTGTACACACATCTTTTTGGTTGGGCATTATGGAATCCTTGGGGTATATCCCCAGGAGAGTAATTACTGGGTCATATGGAAGGTCTATGTCTAGCCTTGTAAGAATTCTCCAGACTGCTGTCCAGAGATGCTGGACCAATTTACATTCCCACCAGCAGTGTAGAAGGGGTCCTCTGTCCCCACAGCCTCTCCAACATTTGTTGCTGCTATCCTTTTTGATGTATGCCATTCTTACAGGAGTGAGGTGGTATCTCAATGTTGTCTTTATTTGCATCTCTCTGATAATCAGCGACCTGGAACAGTTTTTCATATGTTTGTTAGCCTTTTGGATATTCTCTGAAGTGAATGTCTTGTTCATATTTTCTGCCCATTTTTGGATGCGGTCATTTGCTTTTTTGGTGCTAAGTTTGCTGAGTTCTCTGTATATTTTGGTGATTAGTCTCTTGTCTGATGTTTGACATGTGAAGATCTTCTCCCATTCTGTGAGGGGTCTCTTTGTTTGTGTGATAGTTTCTTTGGCTGTGCAGAAGCTTTTCAATTTGACGTAGTCCCATTGGTTTGTTTCTGCTTTAGTCTTATTTGCAATTGGGTTTGTTTCATCAAAGACATCCTTGAGGGTTAGGTGAGAAAGTGTTTCACCAATGTTTTCCTCTAAGTATTTGATAGTTTCCGGTCTGACATCCAGGTCTTTGATCCATTTGGAGTTGATTTTTGTTTCTGGTGAGATAAGGTGGTTCAATTTCATTCCTCTGCATGTTATAACCCAGTTTTCCCAGCACCATTTATTGAAAAGAGCCTCCTTCTTCCATTTAATACTTTGGGCCCCCTTATCAAAGATTAGATGTCGATAGGTGTGGGGGTTTATTTCTGGGCTTTCAATTCTGTTCCACTGGTCTGTGTGCCTATTTTTGTTCCAGTACCAGGCTGTTTTGATGATGATGGCATTATAATATAGTTTGAGATCTGGGAGTGTGATGCCTCCGTTTCTGTTTCTTTTCCTCAAGATGGTTTTGGCAATTCTAGGTGTTTTTTGGTTCCAGATAAATGAATGTAGTTTTTGTTCTATTTTCTTAAAGATTAAATTTGTATATGGCTCTGAGGAGAATATTCATTTTGATGATATTTATTCTTCCGATCCATGAGCATGGGATTTCTTTCCATTTCTTGGTATCAGTTTCTATTTCCTGGAAGAGTGACTCTTAGTTTTCAGTATACAAGTCATTCACTTCTTTGGTCAGCTTTACTCCTAAGTATTTTATTGATTTTGTTGCAACAATGAATGGGAGTGAGTTCTGGATGTCTTCTTCTTCAGTTTTAGTGTTTGCATAGAGAAATGCCACTGATTTTTGTACATTGATTTTGTAGCCTGATACCTTGCTATATTGCGTAATAACTTCCAGTAATTTTCTACTGGATTCTTTAGTTTTTTCTATGTATACTATCATGTCATCTGCAAATAGTGAGAGTTTGACTTCTTCCCTTCCAATCTGTATTCCTTTGATTTCTTTCTCTTGCCTGATTGCTATGTCAAGAACTTCCAATACTATGTTGAAGAGTAATGGGGACAGTGGACAGCCCTGTCTAGTCCCTGATCTGAGGGGAAATGCTTTCAACTTCTGTTCATTGAGTATTATGTTGGCTGTAGGTTTGCTATATATAGACTCCACTATCTTGAGGAATTTCCCATATATTCCCACTTTTTGTATAGTTTTGTGCATGAATGGGTGTTGGATTTTGTCAAAGGCTTTCTCTGCATCTATTGAGATAATCATGTGGTTTTTGTCTTTGCTTTTATTGATGTGGTCAATAACATTGATTGACTTATGGATGTTGAACCATCCTTGCATTCCTGGGATGAATCCCACTTGGTCGTGATGAACAATCTTTTTGATGTGCTGCTGTATCCGGTTGGCCAAGATCTTGTTTAATATTTTGGCATCTATGTTTATCAGAGATATTCATCTGTAGTTTTTTGTTGTTTCTTATCTGCTTTGGGTATCAGAGTGATGTTGGCTTCATAGAAAGTGGAAGGGATTGTCCCTGTTTCTTCGATCTTATGGAAAAGCTTTAGGAGTATGAGTATTAACTGTTTCCTGAAGATTTTGTAGAATTAGTTTGTGAAGCCATCTGGCCCAGGACTTTTGTTGTTGGGGAGATTCTTAATAAAGTTTCAATTTCTTTGTCTGTGATTGGTGCATTTAGGTTTTGTAGTTCTTCTTGTTTCAGTTTTGGAAGGGCATATGTTTCTAGGAATTCTTCCATTTCTTCTAGCTTGGTGGCGTATAGTTCTTCATAGAATTCTCGCATGATTTTCTGGATTTCTGTGGTGTCAGTTGTGATATCTCCTCTATCGTTTATAATTCTATGAATTTGAGTCTTCTCCCTTTTTTGTTTAGTGAGTCTGGCTAGGGATTTGTCAATCTTGTTTAATTTTTCAAAGAACCAACATTTGGCTTCATTGATCTTCTCTATGGTTCTCTTATTTTCGATGTTGTATATTTCTGCTCTAATTTTAGTGATTTCTGTCCTTCTGGTTGCTTTAGGGTTCCTTTGTTCATCTTCCTCTAAGTCCTTAAGGTGTTCAGTAAGGTAGTTTATTTGGGTTTTTTCTTGTTGTTTAATATGTGATTGTGTGGCTATGAGTTTCCCTCTCAGTACTGCTTTAGCTGTGTCTCAAATATTTTTATAGGTTGTGTCTTCATTTTCATTTGTTTCCAGGAACATTTGTATTTCCTGCTTGAGTGTCTCTCTGACCCAGTGGTTCTTAAGCAGTATGTTGTTTAGTTTCTAGATTCTGTGACTTTTAATAATTTTCTGTTTGTTGTTATATTTTTCTTATTCTAGTATGTTTATGAGTAATAGTAATTTCAGGTGTTCAATTACTATGCAACATTTAAGCTTTATATTTTGACTTTATAATTTATGATATAGTTTGACAGAACTCTACTCCTCATCTTTTATTTTTATATTTTTAATCATTTATTTACTGAAAGAGTGCATTACACTAGTATATATACTGCTCTAATTAGAAACTCAGACATGCAAGCCCAATACTCTTGTTGGGCCTCCTATACCACCTTCTAAAGCTTTCTGCTTCTAATATTTGAACATTGAAATTGATTTTTTTTTCTCACACTCTTTCCTTGCAAGACTGTACCTATCATTTAGTTTATTTCTAAGAGGAGAAAGGGTACTCAAGTATAACAGAAGATAGACATTTAAATTTTTCAGCTTTACACTCTGGTGAGAAAATTGTCTAGCGATCTCAAAAGAGTTGAAGTTTACTCCATTGTATAAATGTGATCACTAACACGGGGAATCAGATATCATAATAATGAGGATAGATTACAGCCAAAATTTTAATCTTCGGGCATGATCATTCATGTCACCACACTAAGTGGAAACCCAAGAATGTTCAGTTAAAAAAAGTCACTTTATGGGTGGTGAAATACCTTGTTTTATTTCTTTCTTATTTCTATCTCTCACTCTCTATCCAAAAGGAGGTAGGGAGGACCACCAGGAACTTTGGAAATAAGCAGACACCACTTTTCAGTCATTAGCCTTTTCATTAAAGAAAAGGGGGCCTGGGGTTATAGAGGACATAAAAAAACAACTGTGTTAATAGGAGGGTGGACTAGATAAGATGCTCACACACAAAAGCTATGAAGTATATTTGAGATTGAAAATGTTAAGAAATGGTTTCTATGCCAGTCCCTCTACCACAAACAATAAAAACAATACATAGTGAAATTTCGAGGATCTCAGTGGATCTCTAAATGACTGAGAAGGCAAATCCGATTAACTTTGGTCAGAGTTTTTCAATATTGAACACAGTGCTAAAGCAGAAGTAAATAAATTTTAAAACTAATTTATGACCAATTATATTTGATGAAGATTTAGATGAAAATGCCCCACGATTTAGATGAAAATGCCCCACAATTTGGACTTTAATTAGATATTTACATATTTCATTGAACATGTAGTGCAGCAATTGTACCAGAAAGTTAAATGTTAATATAACAGAGCTGACTCCTGTACAGTTACTTCTGAGCAATCTCATTTCTTGTGGAAATGAAAAAGGACCTGAAATTATTTAACTCTTATGATTATGAGTGAAAAAGCAGAACCAAAATAAGAAAGTTCTAGGAAAATTTATTGGTGAAGCACTGAAGATTCCTTAATTTTTAATTTTTTATGTTGATTTAAATTGAAGTAGCTAACTGAATCTCCCTTCTTAAACAACTAAGATGACAATTTCATCTAAAAAATAGAATATAGGGAAATTAAAAATACTTAAAATTTTTGACTTGAACATTTATAACATGAAAACTTTTCAGGTGGTCAGAAGTTTTGAACATATGTAAACTGTTTCTGATTTTTGAAGAAGAATTTAAACCAGGAGTGTGTAATGGCAACTGGTGATATTTTGTCTTCATCTCTATTTTCCAGTTTAATGATTTAGACATTAGATCCAAGTGATTGTCCAAGTTAGTCTAACTACCCAGAACCTTTGTGCATCTAGTTCTCTTATGTGCCATCAAGAAGCCTCAACTATGGATCTCAGTGTTGTTGTTGTTTTTTTATCATAAACAAATATCAAGTTGTCAGAAAAGTCATGACATATTTTTCTATGTTTTTCTGTACAAAAATGCATCATGACTTTTCCAGAACTCAGTAGTTTAAGTTCAATTATGTTGAAGCATTAATATGGCTTATATGACACTCTCACTTGTCGACAAATTTTATCCCCAAAGAAAGCAAACCTTTCCTATTAAAAAAAATCACTATTTCTATTATGGTCCAAAGTCATACCAAGAACCAATTGGATGGTAGTCTTTTCACAGTGTTGAAAGCCCACATAATTCTGGATTGTGTGTTACAGAATTGAACTTGACAGAGAATAACAGGGATGCCTAGTAAGGTTTTATGTCTTTGTAAAATAGACAATGACACTTCTTTTAGTGCCTAAAATTGTTTCCTACTTGATTTCTGTCATATCAACCTTATCCACAATATGTTTTTGTCTGTCTTTTGTTTTTGTTTTTGTTTGTTCTACATCCATTAATCTTCCCTTTCAATTTGAGGATGAAACATTGTTTAACATTCAGATGACCTTTAATTCCTAAAAGGAGCAAAATGAATGTATTTTTGTCCTTTCTTTGACTACTACTAAAGTATTTTTACTGTTTAAATTAAGTGTAAATTATACTATTTTAGTGTTAGTATTATTTATTAGATAAATGTGTATATTTACTTAAATTCTTTAAAAATTTTTTTATATTTATTTATTTTCCTTTTGTTGCCCTTGTTGTTTTTTATTGTTGTTATAGTTATTATTGTTGTTATTGATGTCACTGTTGTTGGATAGGACAGAGAGAAATGGAGAGAAGAGGGTAAGACAGAGAAAGATAGAAACCTGCAGACCTGCTTCACAGCCTGTGAAGCCACTCCCCTGCAGGTGGGGAGCCGGGGCTCGAACTGGGATCCTTACCAGGTCCTTGAGCTTTGTGCCATGTGCACTTAACCTGCTGTGCTACCGCCAACTCCCTATTTACTTAAATTCTATCTTTATGTGATTCATAATGGCTCAAGGTAGGGCATATAGTGGCACTATACTTTTAAAAAATTAATTTATTTATTACCTTTTGTTGCCCTTGTTGTTTTATTGTTGTGGTTATTAATATTGTTGTTGTCATTGTTGGATAGGATGGAGAGAAATGGAGAAAGGAGGGGAAGACAGAGAGGGGGAGTGAAAGATAAACACCTGCAGCGCCTGTGAAGTGACTCCCCTGCAGGTGGAGAGACAGGGCTCAAACCGGAATCCTTCTCCAGTCCTTGTGCTTTGTGCCACCTGCGCTTAACTGCTGCGTTACAGCCTGGCTCCCATAGTGACACTATTCAAGGAAAATTCTAAACTTATAGAAGTAGCATTATAAATGACTTAGTTTTGCTGTAATTTGATTGGGAGATCCATATGTCATATTTATTCATCATTTATTACTGAATATTAGAAATTAAGTCATATATGTGAATGAACATTATCTTAAAACTGAGATGATAATATATGACTAGATTTCACAAGCAAAAAAGCAAACCAAAAAAAGAAAGGATTTTAAAGTAGAACTTTCTTTTTCTCAGTAAATTCTAAATCACTGGCTAGTATCTGCTTTTGTAAGTGGTTTTACTATCTTCAAGTAAATTATAGTACTAGAAAAGTAATTAAATTACTAACACATGAAAGAAACTGAAGGTTAAAGTCTTAATATGAGCTTTGAACATTTAATTTATCATACTATGTAAAATAATTTAGCACTTACATACTTTTATCTGTAAATGTCAGTGTTTTGTTTTATTTATTTATTTTTGTTTTATGAAAGTTTGGTTGGGTTTTCTGTAGAATTGTACATCTTCAGAAGACTATGGCCATGTACTGATATTGTTTAGTGGAAAATAAACAGACATATACTGTACTGTTATTTTAGTGGGTTAGAAGGTCAGCCCATTAGGGAGTTGGGCGGTGGCGCAGCAGGTTAAGCACGCACATATGGCACAAAGCGCAAGGACCGGCTGAAGGATCCCAGTTCAAGCCCCTGGCTCCCCTCCTGCAGGGGATTGCTTCACAGGTAAATAAATAAAGCAGGTCTGCAGGTGTCTATCTTTCTCTCCCACGCTCTCTGTCTTCCCCTTCTCTCTTTATTTCTCTCTGTCCTATCCAACAATAATAACTACAACAATAAAACAATAAGGACAACAAAAGGAATAAAAAAAAAAGGTCAGCCCATCTTCCAGGATTTATGAGATCACTACTTGAAAGTCAGCTGTAGATGAGACAGCTGATAACAATCTGTATTCCAAAAGGAAAACTTTATTTGTTAAAATGAAGAAAATTCATTTCCTGAATCATTATTATAGTTGAAGGAATGAAGGTAAAGCTTTTATTTTAGCAGTGATTACCAGTAATGATTACTGAATTTTATTATTTTACCCAGAAGACAAAACATCTAGATTGCACTTTGAAGATAATAGCATAGAAACCCAAGTTTTAAATTTTAAATTTATATTTGAGAACTAATGAACATTGTATCTGTGACTGCAGTTTTGATCAGATCTAACCTACAGGAAGGAGACTAGTAGAAGTTTATGCACGCCCTAGTATTTAAAATTTTGAGGACTATTCGCCCACAAATACAAATGCAGTGTTTTTATTGTTATTGAATATACATTTGCCAAAAAACTAATGAAATTAGAAGCTATAGCAATTAATTCTTTGATGAGAAGTAAAATTGTATTTTAATTGAAGTGCCTTTTAAGCTAAATAAAATATTTTTTTCTGCTTACTTTAACTGTCTGTTCACTTAAAAAAAAAGTTTCTTTCAGTGAGTATAACCTTTGTGCCTATTCAGGTATTCAGGGGACTAGAGAGAATCTTTTTTTTTCTTACTGAAAGACCTTTTGAATAAACTCTTTTGCTCCTACAACCATGCACCCTGAAAAATAATAAACTGCTCAAATATCTTTTATTTCTACACATATTCTGTCACAGGAGTTCTTGAATACTAATTGAAGCAATGGTTTTTGTGTTTTCAGTAGCTCAACATGTAATTTTGTTTTTTCTAGGCACATTTTGCCCTGTTTGAATAACAGGGATCATGAGTTCATCAAGTGCTTAATGGTTTCTTTTCTTATTTTTTTTTTTTTGTGTGTGTGCTTCAGTATTTATTTCCACTTTAAAAAAATTATTTATTTTAAAAAGGAGACATTAACAAAATCATACGATAAGAGGGGTGCAGCTCTACACAATTCCCACCACCAGATCTCCTTATCCCATCCCCTTCCCTTATAACTTTCCTGTTCTTTATCCCTCTAGGAGTATGGACCCAAGGTCATTGTGGGATGCAGAAGGTAGAAGGTCTGGATTTTGTCATTGCTTCCCCACTGAACATGGGTGTTGACAGGTCAATCCATACTCCCAGCCTGCCTCTCTCTTTCCCTAGTAGGGTGGGGTTCTAGGGAAGCAGAGCTCCAGGACACATTGGTGAGGTTGTCTGTCCAGGGAAGTCTGGTCTGCATCATGCTAGCATCTGGAACCTGGTGACTGAAAAGAGAGTTAACATACAAAGCCAAACAAATTGTTGAACAATCATGGACCTAAAGGCTGGAATAATGCAGATGAAGTGTTGGGGGTTACTCACGGCAGACTATTGTGTACTTTTGCTTTCAGGTATATATTTTTTTCTGGTTTATCGATACGTGTGAACATATGCTATATCTCACGGGATCGAGTCTATATCTAGGTTTTGGGTTGTTTCTTTTCTTATACTTCTAGGGAAATACAATGACAAGGCTTACTTTTCTGGTTCAGACACTAGATTAAAAATTGCTTTTAAAATTTGTCATGATCTGTTTTCCTGTATGGCTGTTTCATGGAGATTAAGTTCATGATCTACAGTCTAAGGAGAGAAGGAGAAACTGAAGGAAAGAGATTGGCTGTTTTTATGTTCTTCAGTATAAAAAATATCTGTCTACTGAACTGTGAGAAAAACTTAAGTTGTATAGAAAGGGACTAACTTTGATGTTATTCCAAATGAGTTGATATATTTGATCTATTAATAATATAATGAGTAGAATAATAGAATGAATCTTGATACTAAATGTAATTAAGTTATAAAGTATGAAATATTTAAATATATTAACGTGTGTTGAAAGATAGATTTGGGGAGAAATGATTAATATTTTATAACGTAAATTCTTATCTTATGAATTAAAGATAACAAAGTAGATTTGTTTCTGTTACTGTTTTTACCTTATCCATTTACTTAGCTATTGACAATATTTTATTTCAGAAAGTTTTTCCTTTCATTTTATCATCAAAGGATTAGATCAAGCTTGATTTTTATTTTGTTGTGTATTAAAAATTACATCAGCCTATGATACTCATTATATGGGTAACAAGTAATATTACCACCAGACTACCAAAATTGAGCCTAGATTCATTGACCTTGTATCTTTTTTTTTTTTTGCCTCCAGGGTTATTGCCAGGGCTTGGTGCCTGCACCACGAATCCACTGCTCCTGGAGGCCATTTTTTCCCTTTTGTTACCCTGTGTGGTTATTATTATCATTTTTATTGATATCGTTGTTGTTGGATAGGACAGAAAGAAATGGAGGAGAGGAAGACAGAGACGGGGGAGAGAAAGACAGACAAGACAGACGCCTACAGAACTGCTTCACCACCTGTGAAGCGACTCCCGTGCAGGTGAGGAGCCAGGGGCTTGAACCTGGTTCCTTCCGCTTATCCCTGCGCTTTGTGCCACGTGCGCTTAACCCACTGCGCTACCGCCCACCTGACCCCCTGACTTTACATATTATGGGCTTCCATACAACAGCTGTATTAGAACTGTGCTACCAGATTCTTTGCCAGAGAAAAAACTTTGCAATGCATGCCACCAATTTGTCAAGGCCCGTGAAATGATCATCCAGTTCACTCTATACTACAGACGATGAGAGTATTTAGAAAATATCCAGATCTATTACACATTCATAAATATTTTCACAATACAATGTGATATTTTGTAATGAATGAAAGCAAGTGCAGTCTTAGAAAAAGAAAACATAATGCTATCCTCTGAAGCTCACACATCTCTTTTGAATAGTACAGTCCATTGATTCTATTGTTCATAAACTTTGTTTGGATTGGTTATTTCTCTTCACTTAAATATTAATTCTGGCGGATCTGTTGCTACCTGTCGTCTTTCCCAGAGTTCCTACTGCTTTCAACCTCCATCTTTAATTAGAAAAATAAGATGAAAAAATTAAGATCAAATATTGATTGATCTTTTACTTTCTTGCTTTGGGGTACTTTTCCCAATTAAATTAAATGAGGAGAAATAGGGTTTTTAGTTTGTTTTTCAGTTTTAAAAATATTTTGCCACTATTGTATTACTTAAATTGAGAATTCAGGGCTGAATAGTTGTGTCTTAGGAAACAGTGTCAGCAGTGAGACTACTCATAAAGGTATACAAGGCCAGTACTGAGGTTGGCAACTTTTTTTTTCCAGAAAGGAAAGAATAGTAATTTTGCATTTTCTTAATGGATAGTAGTAAAAGACTTTAAACGTAAAGTTAACATTCAGCGTTTTTCATAATGTTTTAAAATGAAAATGTCGTAGTGAATGTCATTAATATTTTAAATATGAAATCTAGAGGCTGGGTGGTGATGTTCCTGGTTGAGTGCACATGTTATAATGCTCAAGGCCCCGGGTTTGAGACCCTGGTCTCGACCTGCCAGGGGGAAAGCTTTGCAAGTGGTGAAGCAGTACTGCAGGTGTCTCTTTCTCGCTCTCTATCTCCCCTACCTTCTTGATTTGGGCTGTCTTTATTGTTGGATAAAGACAAATAAATAAATAAACAAATAAAAAATTAAAAAGAACCTTTTAAAAATAAATAAATATGAAAACTACTGAATTTTCCTCCTAATTTAAATGTTTATCTTACTGTTCATAAGTCAGTGCTTTTTAAAGCACTATTAAATTTCATTCAGTAGATATTTAATGGTTTCCTTGTCTATATAAATAATTGTGGTCAATATTTAAAATACTAAGACGGGGTCGGGCGGTAGCGCAGTGGGTTAAGCGCAGGTGGCGCAAAGCACAGGGACCGGCATGACGATCCTGGTTCGACCCCCGGCTCACCGCCTACAGGGGAATCACTTCACAGGCGGTGAAGCAGATCTGCAGGTGTCTATTTCTCTCTCCCCCTTGCTGTCTTCCCCTCCATTTCTCTCTGTCCTATCCAACAACAATGTGACGTCAGTAACAACAACAATAACTACAACAACAATGATAAACAACAGGGGCAACAAAAGGGAAAATAAATATAAAAGATTTTTTTAAATAATAAAATAAAATACTAAGATATTTTCTGCTTTTATAAAGTTTATAGTTGTACCTTTCAGGATCTAGTCAGGAGAAAAGATATTATCTTTGGAACTTTTTATGGAATAACGAGTATAAGATAAAGATACTGTGAAAAAAATGCTGAGAAACAAAGGATCTGAATCCAATTTGATGAGCTAAACTAGATTATTGAACATATTTAATAGGAAAGTTCTCAGTAGCTAAGAGACTCAGAAAAATAATAATCCCTGCAAGAGATAAGATAATGGAGGCAGAGGTAACTTCATAGGTAATAGAAACCAGAGGAGATGCAGAAATATCCAGAGATGGGAGTCAGGCTGTAGCATTGCAGATTAAGCGCATATGGAGCATAGCGCGAGGACCCACGGAAGAACCCAGGTTCGAGCCCCCGGCTCCCCACGTGCAGGGGAGTTGCAGGTCTGTCTTTCTCTGTCTTTTAGAGGGAGGCCAGTAGTAGAGCACCAGGTTAAGCACACGTTTCAAGAAGCACAAGGATTGCGGATTGCATAAGGATCCTGGTTTGAGCCCCTGGCTCCCCACCTGAAGGGGAGTTGCTTCACATGCAGTGAAGTAGGTCTGCAGGTGTCTGTCTTTCTGTCTCCCTCCCACCCCCCACCCCCACCCCCTCTCCCCTCCTCTTTCTATTTCTCTCTGTCCTATCCAACAAGAACGATAGACATCAATAACAACAGCATTAATAACCACAACAACTATAAAACAAGGTCAACAAAAGGGAATAAATAAATATTTAAAAAATAAAAAAAGAACTATCCAGGGATATCTGATCACCAAAAGCAGAAAAGACAAGAAGAAGATTTTTGCCTTCAGTCTCTCCTTTCTTTTTTATTCCTAAGCAGTGCTTATCAGGAGCCAGTTGGTAAAGGAGCCTGGGAAATGTAGTTAGTACAATACAAAAGAAAAATATATAAGGAAGGAGTAGATTTAAGATCAAATAGGAAAATGATACGGGAAATAACTCAGTAGGACAGCCATATATGTAAAAGAGGGACTGTTAATTAACTGTACTATGGAAGAAAGGGTTATACTCAAGTTACTTGAGAGTGTCAACATAGGAAAGCCACCCAAAGATGCCTTGTCAATGAAGTGGTTTATGATGGACTTCATAGAATATGCTATACCTTGCTATATACTAAACAATAAGAGACAGTCAAAAGGAATGAAGCAAGAGTAGGTAAATTTGATATTGGATGAAAGTTGTCCCAGGTAGAAAAATGACTAGGTACAATAGTTTGAAAAAATACATCAGTGTGTACTTTCTGGATTTCAGACAAAATTGGGGGCTGGATATATAATGAAATTATATGCATGTGAGAATGACTACACTGTAATGCATTAATCTTCGCACGACGCCAAACTTTGGGCATAGACTCAGATTCCAAGATGTGGGACAGGAATGAAGCAAGTCACTTCTTTGCCGCGGGACCCAGGTTAAGAATGAGTTCTGGGGTGATGTTATCATAGCCAGCAGCTGTTCCCAGTTTAACCCTCTTCAAAGCGTCTTCCAGTTCAGACAGTGTAAAGGGAGAGAGTTTTGGAGATGACAAGATAACCGGAAGTGGGATGACCACTCGTGGGAAATTTCTCTTTTCCAGACTGGGTTGATCTTAGCACGTCCAACTTGAGTTAGATGACTGGCCACTGAGTTTGGAGATACGGGAGGATGGGAGACGGGAGGGGGTTGGCTACCAGCACCCAGTCTGTGAAGAAGCTTCCAGGCCTTCCTACTTGAGTGGGTGAAGTTCAGACTTTCTGTGAGTTGTTGCCAGCGGGCTTGGCGTGCTGCATCCAGGGAGGCAATGAGATGGTCAGCCACATCTGGGTCGCCCGACTCATCATACTGCTTTAGTAGTTGCTCGCATTCAGCATCAAGACAAGGCGTATAGTTAGCACGTCTCCCAAAGGAATGGCTTGGGAAGCTGCTTTGAAGATGGCTTGGTGGAAGCACCTGTAGGAATCTTCAGAGGGGATAGAGTTAATTGGAATTGCAGGAATAGATTTGTTGGTAAGATCACTGAACAGATGCCAGTTTGCTTTCCGAAAGTTCCATCTTAGTTTCTTCGAGCACAGAATCAGTGGGAGCTGGAGACCAATGTGGATGATAGCTGGGTGGTGATGACTGTGCGGGAAGATCTTGAGAACTTGTCTTGTAGTGGGAAAGGCTTGGCCGTTGACTGTGCTAATCCAGCACAGGTCGGGTGACGAGTCTTTATTCCATCTAGCACTGTGAAAAGAGCCTGGCTGTTTGGGATCGTATAATAGGGAGAGGTCATTCGCTGAAGCCCCGTTGGCTAAGATAGAGCCGTCAGCACGAGTGGAGGAATATCCCCAGTCTTGGTGATGACTATTAAAGTTTCCAACGTAAATGGCTGGGTGATTCGGGCTAGGCAGGACCTCATTATCCCATGAGGCACTGGGAGGCTTATATACGTTGACGAGCTGAATACACTGGCCGCCAGCTATAGACCAATTTCTCTCCTTTCCGTGTGTTACAAACTCCTTGAGAGGCTGCTTCTGTCACGTATTTCTCATCTTACAGAGAAATTCCTATCACTCGCCCAAGCTCCGCCCAGGAAGATCTACCTGCGAACAAGCCCTGGCCCTCTCAACTTACATTGAAAATGGATTCCAGAAGAATTTAAAGACGGGTGCTGTCTTTGTTGATCTCACAGCAGCCTATGACATGGTCTGGCACCGTGGTCTCCTAGTCAAGATCTCAAGATGCCTGCCTCCATGGGTGGCCAACACTATATCGTTTCTTCTCCAAAACAGAAGATTCCGGGTGCATCTGGGTGACAAGTCTAGCAGATGGAGACTTGTCTCAAGTGGCCTCCCCCAGGGCTCTGTTCTGGCTCCTACGCTATTTAATATTTACATCAATGACCTCCCAGAAACTTCTTCAAGGAAGTTCATCTATGCCGATGACATCTGCTGTGTAACTCAGGCATCCAAGTTCGACATCCTCGAGGAAACACTCACGAAAGACATGTCTCTGATATCTGATTACTGTAAAAAATGGCGACTAATCCCTAGCACTGCAAAAACAGTATCATCTGTTTTCCATCTACACCATGCCTCGGCCTCGCGTGAGCTTAATGTGCAGCTTGGCGATACGAGAATCCGGCATGAAGCCCAGCCAGTCTATCTTGGTGTTACTCTCGATCGCACTCTGTCATTTCACAAACATCTCATAAAAACTGCAGCAAAGGTGGGCGCGAGGAATAACATCATTGCAAGACTGGCCAGCTCTTCATGGGGCGCGAGCGCTTCCACACTACGATCATCATCTCTGGCATTATGCTATTCCACTGCAGAATACTGTGCCTCAGTATGGTTCCGTAGCCCCCATGTTCACTTGGTCGATTCCAAATTATATTCCTGCATGAGGATAATTTCTGGAACCATCCGTTCCACCCTGGTTCCATGGCTGCCAGTTCTTTGCAACATCGTCCCGCCAGATATTCGTCAGGATGCGGCATCATCTAAGTTCATTTCCCACGTCTATGCTCGACCGGACCTGCCAATATACGCGGATATCTTCGCCCACCCTGCCCAACGCTTGACGTCTCGTCACCCAATCTGGTCCCCTATGCCTACACTGAACTTCTCTGTTCCAGACTCTTGGAAACAGAGTTGGCAGTCAGCTGAGGTAAAGAACAAACACCTCATCACAGACCCCTGCAAGCGTCAACCCGGCTTTGACCTAGCACATTATGATTGGGCCCTCCTCAATCGCTATTGAACAGGCCATGGCCGGTGCACCGCTATGTTCCATCGCTGGGGAGCCAGAGACGACCCGAAGTTCCCCTGCGACTACAGACAGACTATGACCCACATAGTCAATGACTGCCACCTCTCCAGATTCAAAGGAGGTCTCGAAACTTTACATCAAGCTCAACCTGACGCTGTTGACTGGCTACGGAAGAAGGGCAAACGCTAGAAGAAGAAGAATGCATTAATCCCCCCAAAGATTTTTTAAAATTTTTTGTATTTATTTATTTCCCTTTTGTTGCTCTTGATTTTTTATTGCTGTTGTAGTTATTATTGTTGCTATTGATGTCATCATTGTTAAATAGGATAGAGAGAAATGGAGAGAGGAGGGGAAGACAGAGAGGGAGAGAAAGATAGACACCTGCAGACCTGCTTCACTGCATATGAAGTGACTTCCCTGCAAGTGGGGAGCCAGGGGTTCAAACCAGGATCCTTACACAATCTTTGTGCTTCTCTCCATGCGTGCTTAACCTGCTGTGCTACCGCCTGACTCCCTCCAAAAGATTTTTAAGCCTTTTTATAAATTATGTAATAACCTTTTGCTGCAAATTCTCCATTACAGATAAGAATTCTAGTTTTTATTCTATATATTGAAAGTACAAGGATTTCTTTGGACATTAGTATGGGGGGAATTAGAAACATTGCTTAACACTATTATTATAAACATAAAGTCAATTATATAACTTGTTATATAATTTTCAAAAATAGACATATATCAATAGATTAAATATTAGATAGTATTAGAAACCTACCTAGTCATGTCAATTTTGGATTTATAGAAGATTAGATTTCTTATAGTTTAGCTTACCTTCATTTACACTCATTCCATATGCAATTAAGTTTTGTTTTATTATGTATTCTTTTTTAACTTCTTTATTGGGGATTAATGGTTTAGAGTTGACAGGAAAATACAATAGTTTGTACATGCATAACATTTCCCAGTTTTCTGCGTAACAGTTCAACCCTAACTAGGTACTCCTCTACTGTCATGTTCCAGCACCTGAACCCAGCCCCCCACTCAGCCCCCTACACGCACCCAAGAGTTTTTTTACTTTGGTGCAATATACCAACTTTATTATATATTCTTTTATATTTTTATGTTCTTTTATTCTTTTTCGTATCTTTAATATGAAAAATAAGACTTGTGTCCTTAAATTGCTCTATCTCACATTTTATCCCTACCTACTTAGTTTGGCAATTATCCCATCAAAGTGCACTTTTATGTTCTAGAACTCACTATCAAAAAGAAAAGAATGCTTAATGCTGAAAATGCCATGTTTCCTGAAATCTTAAGGAAATTAAGATGGTCAATTATGATTATAACTAAATTTTAGAAATATTATGAATTTGAACACAAAAATGAAAGTTAGAATTACCCATTTTCCCTAGGGGAGTGGTTTTACCTTTTTCTGTGTGTTTATAGGAGTGTTCATTTTTTTTTCTTTTAAATGAGGGGGTTAGTGCTTAGAAGCACTATCATTGACATATGCATACAATTTCATTATAAATAGGCCCCCAGAGTTTACTTCCTATTCTCCCTTTCTCTGCCCCCTTCCCTAGTACTTTGCTTTGGTGCAATATACCATGTCCAGTCTATGTTTCACTTTGTGCTATGGGAACATTCATACATAAAACCTTGCCATGCATCATGATTGCAGAGTTTGGACATTGATTTAACAATGATTTTTTATCACTTTTAACCTGAATAGTATCTAATTATTGAAGTGTGTTATTACTTCACACTAGTTAAAGAGGCTGCCTGGATCTGGTTTCAATTTTTTTTTCAGAATTTTAATATTCTGAAGTCAAGTTGACCAACTTTATTACCACTGATTAGGCAATTATCAAGGAGGCTAAGTCACTTTTTCATGAAGCAAAATCTAAAATAAAAGTAGACTAATGTAAATGGAAAAATGAAAAATGATTTCAAAATAAGTAGAATTAAGGGCTAGATGGTAGCATACCTGTTAAGCTCACATATCACAGTGCATGAGGCCTCAGGTTCAAGTCCCTGATCCCCACCTTCAGAGAGAAAGCTTCATGAGTGGTGAGCAGGGATGCAGGTATCTCTCTCTTTCTCTCTTTGCCTACTCCCTCAATCCTCTCAATTGCTTTCTGTCTCTATCAAATAATAAATAAATAAAGATATTTAAAAATTATTAAAAAATAATAAGTAGGGCTAATCATTAGACCTATCATCAGATTGAACATTTTTTGATGTTTAGATGTTTTTTTCCTCACTTTTTTATTGGGATTAATGGCTTACAGTAAATACAGTTGTTGATACATATGTAAAATTTCTCAGTTTTCTGAAAAACACTCTCACCCCCAGGATAGGTCCTCCTCCATCATGATGCACCAGGACCAGAAATCCTCCCACACCCATACATACATACTTTGTTGCAATAAACCAAACCCAATCCAAGTTCTACTTTGTGTTTCTACTTTTCTTAACATAAGCAGAATTTAATCAAATGTTCATTTCAGATATATATTTATATCATATATGTAGTATACATATGATACATGTATAAGCATGCATTTATACATTTCTACATATATGTGAATGTCATTAACAACTAACTAGTTGTATATCAGCTGGTGGCATTTATGAATAGCACAGCTGACAAAAACCTAATTGACTTTTCTGTATTTCAGAGATAGTAACAGGTATGTCAAAACCAACAGAATTTATCAGAGTAATATTTTCACAATTTATACTAACTGAATCAGAATATTAGAAAATAGTAAATGGGGGGCCGGTGGTGTTGTACCTTGTTGAGCGCACATATTCCAATGCTCAGGAACCCAGGTTTGAGCCTCTAGTCCCCTCCTACAGGGGGAAAGCTTCACAAGTGGTGAAGCAGGGCTGCAGGTGTCTCTTTGTCTCTCTCCCTCTCTGTCACCTCCTTCCCTCTTGATTTCTGGCTGTCTCTATCCAATAGATAAATAAAAAGATAATAAAAAGCATTAAAAAAGAAAATAGTAAATGAGATGGAAAGTGCTGTATCTTATGTTAGGTTCATTTCATCTATTGTTTCATTTAAGACTGCTACTTTCTTACTGATTTTTTTTTACCCAGCTGATTTGTATTTTTCTGTGAGTGAAATCTTAAGATCTTCTAGTATTACTTGTTCTGTCAATGTTTTCCTTACTTTCAGTAAATATTTGTTTTATATATTTGGATACACCTGAGTTGGTGCAATATATTTATGACCACTGTGTCTTTTTGTTGGATTCTTTTACTATTATGTAGTGTCCCTCTTTGTCTCTGCTTACTTACTTTTTAAAAATTTCTTTATTGGGGAATTAATGTTTTACATTCGACAGTAAATACAATAGTTTGTACATGCATAACATTTATCAGTTTTCCATATAACAGTACAACCCTCACTAGGTCCTTTGTCATCCTTCTTGGACCTGTATTCTCCCCCCACCCCCTACTTTGGTGCAACATGCCAATTCCTGTTCAAATTCTACTTGTGTTGTCTCTTCTGATCTTGTTTTTCAACTTTTGCCTGAGAGTGAGATCATCCCATATTCATCCTTCTTTCTCTGACTTATTTCACTTAACATGAATTTTTCAAGGTCCATCCAAAATCGGATGAAAATGGTGAAGTCACCATTTTTTATAGCTGAGTAGTATTCCATTGTGTGTATATAGCACAACTAGCTCAGCCACTCCTCTGTTGCTGGACACCTGGGTTGCTTCCAGGTTTTGGCTATTACAAATTGTGCTGCTAAGAACATATGTGTACACAGATCTTTTTGGATGGGTGTGTTAGATTCCTTAGGCCATATCCCCAGGAGAGGGATTGCAGGATCATACGGTAAGTCCATTTCTAGCCTTCTGAGAGTTCTCCAGACTGTTCTACACAGAGGCTGGACCAATTTACATTCCCACCAGCAGTGCAGGAGGGTTCCTTTGAGCCCACACCCTCTCCAGCATTTTTTCATATGTTTCTTGGCCTTTTGGATCTCTTCTTTGGTGAGTATTCTGTCCATGTCCTCCCCTCATTTTTGGATGGGGCTGTTTATTTTCTTGTTATTGAGTTTGGCAAACTCTTTATATATTCTGGTTATTAGCCTCTTGACTGATGTGTGGTATATAAAGATCTTCTCCCATTCTGTGATGGGTCTTTTGGTTTGGATAATGGTTTCTTTTGCTGTGCAGAAGCTTTTTAATTTGATGTAGCCCCATAGGGTTATGCTTGCCTTATTCTTCTTTGTAGTTGGATTTGTTTCATTGAAGATGTCTTCAAAATTTATGCGGAAAAGAGTTCTGCCAATATTTTCCTCTATGTATCTGATCATTTCTGGTCTAACATCCAAGTCCTTGATCCACTTGGAAATGAGTAAATGATAATTTTTAAACAATGTTGTTAAACATTAAGCATGACAATCAATCAAACTCTAATTTTTTAAAAAAGCATGCTTTTGTAGGAAAAATTACTATTTAAAATAAGCCTATTCACTCAAAAATGACATCTTAATTTTTTACTAACATTTTTTTCTTCATTACTTATTTACAAAATTACAAATAATGGATACAATTATATATTGTTCCCACTACCAGACTTCCGTGTCCCCATTCCTTCCATTAGAAACTGCAGTAATTCTCCCAAGGTTTCAGATATGAGGTGACTATTATTTCTATATCTGTCTATTTATCTATATTTATTTTTCTATTTTTTCTATAATCCTGCCTTCATTTTCATTTTACGTTACAACCATACCTATTATTACGTCGAAATTTCCTACTTATTTTCTTCTCTCTCTGGGTCCTGATGGAATAGAGTTCAGAGCCGTGTGGTTATCTTCCCTTAACATCTTCCCTGAACTTCCCTCATCTGGGAGTGTGGACCAAAATTCTTTATGGAGTGCAGAAGGTAGGAGTTCCGACTTCTGTAATTGCTTCTCTGCTGATACTGATAGGTCCATCTGTATCTATCTACAACTTGTTACTCTCTTTACCTAGTTAGGAAGGACTCTGCAGAGGTGAGACTGCAGGGCACAGTGGTGAAGTCATCTGCCCATGGAGTTCAGGATAGCATCATAATAGCATCTGCAATTTCGTGTCTGAAAGGCAGTAAGTTATGAGGCAGGACACAATGTTTAATACATAGGGACCAGAAATAGGAACAGAGCAGCTGGGAATAGGGATTTTAGGATGATAAGAAGCTAGGTGTGTTCTTATGTGTCCATGGCTTCAGTGATTTTTGCCTGAGTTTTATAGTTAACATGGGGGTAAGCTAACAGTGTTGTCTGGAAAGATGGTGTCAAAGTAGGGGATAGAACTACAAAGTTGGAGGAAGGCAAAGAGTAGCTCTCAGATTTGAAGAAAATATATGTATACAATTAACAATTTACCACATTAATCTGACTCAGGGCCCTTGTGTATTCATATCTAGACTGAGTCCCTGTCAGTCTGACCATATAGTTCATGGTCACAGCTGGAAATGTTTTAGGTGGTACTCATTTCAGAACCAGTCTTCCTCAAGTGGCGGAGTAGACTGCCCCCATACTACACTGGACCTCACCATACTTTGTCATTTAATATGGTCAACTAATAACAATATCTTAAATATTGACAGGAGCAAAGGATTCTGGTCTACAGGGTTTAAGGTTTTAGGTACCTTAATATTAAAAAAGAACAATTTTTAAAATGTTTTAACAATTTAAGCTCAGTTTATAAATGAGAAACATTAAATAATGAGACTAAAGGAAGATATACTGAGAACTAAAATCTAGACAGTTAAAGAACTTGAAATATTCAATCTATTTTCCCTTGACAAATTGAATTAATAGTGGATTATAAAATTATAATAGGAATATAGTTTCACACTGCTCCCAACACTAAAGGTCTGTGTCCCCCACCATCCATACCTCTACAGTGGACCTGAAACACCACCCCACTCTCTCCCCCATGCCTCAGAGTCTTACACTTTAGTCTTTAACAGTTATTTTTGTTTTAATTCAATCCCTGAGGTGAAACAGTTTATTTCAGGTTCCTTTCTTTGCTGTAGCAAAGTTGGCTGGGAGTTAATTTTTCTAGCTCCCAGAACTTCGATATTTGTATATTTCATTTAATCCCTCACTAGTGATTAAGAGATCATAGGGATAAGGGAAAAAAATAAAACAGAGACTGAGAAAGATACGTGTTTGGTAACACAACAGGCACATGATTGGAACCTCTATTCTCTCCCCTATTGTTCAATAGCTATATCTAGATTCTACCTAGCATTGGGTGGGCAGGCAGTGGTCTAGGAAAGATGGGTTCTGATGAGGACCCAGAATGCTATCCTTGGTTTTTTCCTGCCACTGGTAACATGCTCAGCTGCTCCACTTTAGGTTTGGAGCCAGCCATCACCAAGCACGTCTCCTTGAGTTCTAGGGACTCCCTCTCACCCTTTTTCTACCCACTGGTCACACATATCTGTACTGACCTGTGGCTTAGTGGGTTTCTGAAGAAATTCTGGTTGTATTTTGTTTATTTCTCAGGTGATTTTTTTCCCTAGTTTCACAGGAAGGTAGACTGAACTTACTCTTAATCCATAGCTGTGCCTCAGAAAATTCCAGAAAATGGTGTCTTAATTTTATTTGTCTTAAGAGGAATGGATGTGTACACACAGATGAAAAAAAAACATGTTATCATTCATTCTTTTAGCAGTGAAGTTCTACATGAAGGAATAGAATTTTGCCAATGTATTTTGCCTGGTTTATTTTGGCATTGTTGGAGCTTCGTTGTTCTAAGCCAACTTTTTGAGATAGAAAAAGAGAGAGAGAGACCCTAGCATAGCCCTCATGATTCCTCTTGTGCCATTGACTACCAGGGGCTTTAATATGAGTCACACACATGATAAATTAGGCAACTTCCCATGTGAGCTATCTTGCAGACCCAACCAATATGTTTTTTTTAATATTTGTTTTTCCCTTTTGTTGCCCTCATTTTTTATTATTGGTGTTGTAGTTTATTATTGATGTCATCATTATTGGATAGGACAGAGAAGTTGAAGACAGAGAGAGGGAGAGAAAGACACCTGCAGACCTGCTTCACTGTCTGTGAAATGACCCCCCATTTAGGTGGAGAGCCGGGGGCTTGAACTGGGGTCTGTGCCATGTGCGCTTAACCCGCTGCACTATTGCCTCTCTCCAACCAATATGTTTTTTTAAAGGTATCTAGTAATAGAGACTATAAAGTACTAGTGGAAATGGAAAATTACATGTCTGAATTCATGATTTTTCATTTATTACAGTCTTCACAAAATTGAGTAGTTGATTCAATTCGTAGTACTACTTTTTCATCAATTAATACAAGCTTAATTTTGGGCCAACAGGATGTCTTATTCACGTGGATAATACTTCTGCTTCACTGTGCAGCAGAATAGGTTCCGTTCTTACCCTTACCACACTGGTGGAAGTATCCGTGCTTTGCTATCTTTCCCTCTCTCCTTCTCTCATTGTCTCTCTCTATCTGAAAAACTAAGTCAGCTTGGAGTGGTAAAACCAGTTTAATATCACATATATTGATTACATCAAAAACATATTTTCATCATGCTAAGAAGTAAGTGAAGGGCCAGTAAGACAGTTCACTGGACAAGGTAACTGCTCTGCAATGCCTACAACCCAGATTTCAGCCCAGTCCTCACTTCACTGGGGGAGGAAGTTTTGGTGCTGTAGTCGCTCTTTCTCCCTTTCTACCCAAAAAGTCATCCCAGAATAATGAGACACTAGTGATGATCAAAGAGGAGAGAGAGAGAGAGAGAGAGAGAGAAGAAATAGACTCTTGTCTTTACTAAAGTTATCACAGAAATAGGATTTGTCATTGAGGGTTTACTAAAACTGATTTGCGAAGTTACTTTATGAAAGTAGCTGCTTCCTGATGTTTTAAATGATGTCATAGACCTATTCTGTTGAATTAACTGTTAGGGAGATACAGAATGTAAGTTGTTTAAAGGGAAAATAACTGTGTATCTAAAAATATTTTAATTATGATTAAGTATGATTTTTTTTTAAATAAGAGATACTTTCAAACTAAGCACATGTTCTAATTGTAGTCATTCTGTATTTACCTCAAAGACAATTTCCTCTTAAAATTACCCACCAAATTTTAGTGTGGCCATATCCATTATTCTATTTCATAACATCTTATTGCTCAAATCAGTGGCATAATATTATTCAGTGACAACTGTAATGGGATATTTCAGTTTCTCCAAATAAACACAAATATAATTCTGCAATCTCAAAATTATATTTGTTGTTTAAAATCCTCTCCTCAGTGTATATTCTTGCAACCAAAGTCAGATAAGGAGAGTTTCATATTTCCTTCTTAAATACTGTTTACTGAATCAGTGAAATGAGAACACAAAGCTCTGGAGAAAGTTTCTTCAGCCAAGATATGATAATTTATCAAATCTAAACTAAACCCAGGTGGAGCCCAGGTTTATATGCTGGATTTAAATTACAGCACAGATTTACTTTTATCTTTCCAGACCTTTAGAAGTCACAGCTCTATCTGTGAAGCTTGTACTTTGAAATACGTCAATTATGTCAACATTCATCCTTAACTTAAACACTGCATAATATAAGAAGTATCTTAAGCAATAAAATATTTTATTCCTATAGAATGTAACTCAAATAGCTTATTTTATTCTTTAGATATTAATTTAGAGTACTTTTTTGCAGCACGAGGGAATGAACTCAGTCCCAAAATATATACAATACTGCTGGACAGATTCTCCATCACATTTTTTTTTCCTTACGCATTTTTGAAAGAGAGGAGAGAGGTAGAGTAACATGGAGAGTAAAAATCCTGCCACACCAGCTCATCACTGCACCATCACTTGTGATGCTGCCCTGGTGCTGTTCAGGTTATGTTGGGGCTTTGTAAATGGTAAAGTATACACTTTACCAAGTGAAATATTGCCTAACCTGCCTATTTTCACTTTTTAAAAATTAATTTAATTATGATAGACAAGTCTGTTGGATAAGAGGGGTACAATTCCACACAGTTCCTACCACCAGAGTTCCATATCCCATCCCCTCCACTGGAAGGTTCCCTATTCTTTATCCCTCTGATCCCTCTGGGAGTTGGACCTAGCATCATTATAGGGTACAGAAGGTGGAAGGTCTGGCTTCTGTAACTGCTTGTCCACTGGACATGGACGTTGGCAAGTGGATCCACATTCCCAGCCAGTTTCTATCTTTTCCTAGTGGGGCAGGGCTCTTGAGAGGTGGGGTTCCAGGACACATTGGTGAGGTTGTATGCCCAGGGAAGTCACATGACATCCTGGTAGCATCTGCAATTTGGTGGCTATTTTAACTTTTAATTTTAAATCCAAAAGCTTTAATACTAAAACAACTGAATGCAAATAAATTCCATTTTAAGGAGATAAAAGACTAACTTTTTCTCCCCAGTTAAACTATTTCTGGACATCTATACAGACTCCACTGAAAACATGTTCTTCTTTTATTATTCTTGATAATAGATCTTCATTGTGGTTTCATGCTTATTCAATTCCGTCATGCCAAATGGAGGGGTTTTTTTTCTTCTCCTAGATAGAATGTGACAGGCAGAAAGGGAGAAGAAAAAAGAAAGACAGAGAGGAGGAAGAGTCACATCACACCACTACTTCACCTCAGTGGTGATTCCAGGTGGTGGCAGAAGACTCAAACCTGCTTCCTCAGGCATGGGAAAGTGCCCTTGACCCAATGAGCCAACTCATACACCCTGCCCACAAAAGCAGTTTTGTGAAAAAATATATATATAAAGATACACTTACTATATTCAAACCAATAATGTTAGTATTAAATGAATCTGTAAAGTCATAATAAATAGCCTGCTCAAGTAGCTTACAGGTGAGAAAACTGAGACCCTGATGTATGCAAGTTTTAAATCAAAGTCACAGATGACCTATGGCAATTAAGGTAGCACTCAGTAGTATCTACCATGTTGCCACTATTTTTATTTGATTAGATTTTGTTTGTTTGATTGATTTTATTGCCACCAGAGTTATCTCTGGAGTTCCAAGCCAGCACTTTGAATTACCATTCCTGGAGGGCATTTTTCCCCTTTCTACTTTATTTTTACTTGACAGAACAGAGAGAAATTGAGAGGGAGAGAGGAATATGGACACCTGCAGATCTGCTTCAGTGCACATGAAGCGTCCCCCCTGCAGGTGAGAAGCAGGGGCTCCAACCCGAGTCTTTGAGCTTGGTGATAGGCCCGCTTAACCAAGTGTGCCCCCCTCCCACCCCCCGCCACTATATTTAAAACAGTTTATTTGTTTCATGAAAGATATAAAGTCATAACACTCTGTTGTTCTGACACACAGTATCTGAGGTTGAACTCATGGGCCTACATATGCAAGTTTGCTCTGTACCTACTGAGTCACCTCCCTAGCCGCTATACTACTACTTTTTTAGATGAACTTTATTCCTGCCATTATAGGCAACATATTTTGACAAATACTATATGATTTGTACTATGATAAATAGTTCATGTCTTTATCAACACTAAAATAAAAGAGAACTTATTAAGTTTACTTAGTAAATAATAAAACAGTCACACAGAACTTGAATAATTTGTTCACTGCCATAATTAGAGACACACAAACATTGAGATTTCTTTAACTTCTAGTAACAGTTTTCTGCAATGTTCATTGCAGTGTGTGTGTGTGTGTGTGTGTGTAGTTAGACATACAGCTGATAATTGCAGGTTAATAAATTAAATGATATTCCAACCCCTGCCCTTTTTAAAAAACTTTTATGTAATTGATAATGACATACTGAGTTGCTACATGGAAAATTGAACCCAGTAAAATCAATCATACATAACAGTATTCATTGTTTGAAAGTACCAACTTTTATTCATAAATTAATTCAAATTACTATTTAATTTGTCTAGGCAAATTTATGTTGATATTATGCAAGGAAGATAATGATGAGGTGCTGTATTATAGTGTGTTATGAAAACAAAAACACTGCTGGTGGGAATGTAAATGGGTTCAACCCCTATGGAGAACAGTCTGAAGAACCCTAACAAGGCTACAAACGGACCTCCTTTTTGACCCAGCAATTCCTCTCCTAGGGATATATCCTAAGGAGTCAAACACACTCATCCAAAAAGACATGTATATACGTTATGTTCATAGAAGCACAATTTGCAATAGCCAAAACCTGGAAGTAATCCAGACATCTAACAACAGAAGAGTGGCTGAGAAAATTGTGATACACACACACACACACACACACACACACACACACACACACACACACACAATAGAATACTACTCGGCTATTAAGGATAATGAATCTACCTTCTTGGACCAATCTTGGTTGGAGTTTGAAGAAATTATGTTAAGTGAGATAAGTCAGAAAGAGAAAGATGAGTATGGAATGATTCCACTCATAAATGTAAGAGTTGAGAAAAAAAGAGCAGAGTGAGAAACACAAAGCAGAACTTGAACTAGGTTTGGAGTGATGCATGAAAGTAAAAGACTCTGGGGTTGGTGGGAAGAGTAGATTTCAAGCTCCTTTGTAGGTGGAGTGGACATGGGGACATAGATCTACTGGGGTGGGGATGTTATTAATGTATACTCTTGTTAACCTATAGTCTTACAAATATTATTTGTTTTAAAAAGGAAATAATATATAATAAAAATAAAAAGAATGAATAACACCTCTGAAGGGAAAAAAAGAAGTAAAAAGGAGCCAGTGGTGGTACATCTGGTTGAGTGCACATGTTACAATGTGCAAGGACCCAGGTTCGAGCCTCCAGTCCCTAACTGTAAGGGGAAAGATTCACAAGTGGAGAGGAGTGCTGAACATGTCTCTCTGTCTCTCTCTTCCTCCCTATACCCCCTCAATTTCTCTTTGTCTCTATCCAATAAATAAAGATAACAATAAAAATTTAAAAGCCATAAAAAGCATTAATGCAATTTTGTTTTTTAAATGTACTCCTTCAGTATTACCACACTAGTAGACCAGAAAAGTAATTTATTAAACTAGATATTATTGACCAGAGAGCTAATCCAACTGCCACTGGTATTTCATTATTATATTTTATTCTAGAATATTTGCCCCATTGTGTTTCATTTAAGACCTAATATTAGGTTGGCATTTCATCTGTGTTTGGGGATTTCATTATCCTCTAAACTCAAGAAACTAATTGAGCACCAAAATGTGAGAAAGAAACAAAGGCTCTTCACTGATTCCCATTACTTGAAAAGGTGAACTAAAAGCAGTATCTCTTAGGGTAAAAAGTATGACATCAGAATGAAGGATCTACTTAGGGTACCTAATGCATAAAAGCAGAAGTAATTTTGTATCATTATCCATTAAACAGAAATTAGTCTCAAAGAATCAGTGTTACAGTATATATATTGCAAAAATGTTTATGTATTTTGAATATTGTTTCATAGTATTGTGGTGAAATACTTTGAAATATAATAAAAT
This sequence comes from Erinaceus europaeus, assembly GCF_950295315.1. Classification (NCBI taxonomy): domain Eukaryota; kingdom Metazoa; phylum Chordata; class Mammalia; order Eulipotyphla; family Erinaceidae; genus Erinaceus; species Erinaceus europaeus. The sequence continues at coordinate 43,981,601 of NC_080171.1, read as the reverse complement.
GCACATTGAACTTGGCACTGGGAGACCAGATCCTAGCCTGGCTCTTAATCTGATTGTGACCTTTCTGTATTTGCAGGATTAGTAATTGTAGTAGATATGCAAAAAAAAATCTGCTTCACAGAGTTATAGTGGTCAAATTATATAACAAAATGATATATAAATAAAACAGCTCTTGAGGTTCAAGGCTTTTAAACTGCTAAGATGTGTACAATGAATGATTAGATAAGGGCTTATCTTCTATTCTAAGATATAGCATGTATACATTGTAGTAACTAGATCTAAACATTATATTTCAAATAGTAAGCATTAGAGACATTTTTTAGTATCAGTTAGTTTCTATCATATTCACATTTGAAGCAAAACTCCCTTTTATTAAAAAATGTATCTTCTGTATACACAGGTGTAGCCGAAAATATAATTACATACATTGCAAGACATCTGAACTATGTTAATAGCAGTGAAGGGAAATGTGGTTGCTAGGACAGGTTGCTTCCAGTAGTATTTTAATTATCTCAGTTTATACAATTGCTATCCTTATTTGGCAGAACAAATGTTGACACAGAGAGATCATGAATAGAATAGTGTGTGTGTATTCATTCATTTAACATTTGCCATGGGCATACCAATTATAATAAGTACCAAGTATAATATAATAATATTGGCATAATATTGTACTTCTGCATTTTATTAGTTTCTATGACCTTTTTTTAAGAACAAGAAATAAATAAAACTAAATATCTTATTCACTTAGAAATTTAGATGCATGAGTCCTAGATAATATACAATTGTATTAACATAAAGCATAGTATATTAGTATAAATATAAAATACTATGGTAGTTCATAGCTTATATGGATAATTTAAATATGATTTGATGTATTAAAATATATTAGTATGCAGCCTAAAAAGTGACACAGCAGTAGAGTTCTGAAGTTGCAAACATGAGGTCCTGGACATTATTCCTTGATATCATATATGCCACAGTACTGATCTAATCTCTCTCTCTTGTGAAATAAATAAGATAAATCATTAAATTATTCATGACATTCTGATTTAACTTAAATCACAGCATCAGTATTTCACATAAGTCAAATATTTGAAAATATATGAATAATAATATTTATATGTAATAAGCAAGTCAAATATGTACAAATCATTAAATAAATGTTAGGAAACTGGTCACACTCACTTGGTCAGAGCCTAAGTTGAACATAGGCTGAACACATGGCAAAAGAGGCTGTTTTGTTAGCCCCAAACATGTATTCTATACCAAACATCTATATCCTTTATGTGTACTAATTTATTTGATGATCTAGATAACTTTGTGTAAAGTATAATTTTATAGAAAAAGCTAAAGTAAAGAGAATACACTTAAGGCTTTGCAGTATATGAACAGAGGAACTTAGTCTAAAGTTCAGGAGTTTAGCTCCAAACTCTGATTCTTTCTTTAAATAAAACTGTATTAATTTACCATTGGTTTGCCTTCCTATGTATAGATATGTTTGAAATGAATATATATTTTTCCATGTTTTTGTTGGGTGTGGTTTCTGCAATCCAAACACAATCACAGGGGTCTGCAATCCAAACACAATCACAGGGGTCTTTCCTGTGTACTTACTCCAATAAATGGGCTGTGAGTAGTGGGTGATTCCCTATGGTTTTCCATGGCTTCTTTTCCCACTCCTGTTCTGCGTTGATATCCCCACTTCAGGACCTTGCTATGTCTGCCTTTTTCAGACTGCACTGTGGTCTCTGACCACCTTGTTGTGCACTCTCCCCTCCACTGCTTCCCCGATATTCACCTGATCCTCAAACATTTTTTTAATTATTGTTTTTGTCTTGTTTTTCTGGGTCTGATATTTAGTTGCTGTTACTCTTTGGCCATCACCCAGAAGTCACTATCTGGCATATCCCCATTTTTTGTAGTGAAAGGATGCTGGATTTTCTTTCTCTCTTTCTTTCTTTCTTTCTTTCTTTCTTTCTTTCTTCCTTCCTTCCTTCCTTCCTTCCTTTCTTTCTTTCTTTTTCTTTCTTTCTTTTTTTTTTTTTTTTGCCTTCCAGTGTTATTACTGGGGCTTGGTGCTAGCACTACAAATCCACTGTTCCTGGCTGCCATTTTTCCACTATTTTATTGTATAGGACAAAGAGAAATTGAGAGAGGAGGGAAAGATAGAAAGAAAGAAAGAAAGAAAGAAAGGAGGAAAGAAAGAAAGTAGGAAAGAAAGAAAGAAAGAAAGTAGGAAAGAAAGAAAGAAAGGAGGAAAGAAAAGAAAGAAAGAAAGAAAGAAAGAAAGAAAGAAAGGAAGGAAGGAAGGAAGGAAGGAAGGAAGGAAGGAAGGAAGGAAGGAAGGAAGGAAGGAAAATACACACCTGCAGACCTGGTTCACTACTTGTGGTCCTTGTGCGGGTCCTTGCATTTAGAATTATGTGCATTCAACTGGGTGCACCACTGTCCAGAACCCCTCACCCCCCCCCCGCCAGATGTTGGATTTTGTTAAAAGCTTTCTCTGTGGGGAGTCGGGTTGTAGCGCAGCAGGTTAAGCACAGGTGGCGCAAAGCACAAGGACCGGCATAAGGATCCCAGTTCGAACCCCGGCTCCCCACCTGCAGGGAAGTGACTTCACAGGTGGTGAAGCAGGTCTGCAGGTGTCTATCTTTCTCTCCTCCTCTCTGTCTTCCCCTCCTCTCTCCATTTCTCTCTGTCCTATCCAACAACGACAACAACAATAATAACTACAACAGTAAAATAACAAGGGCAACAAAAGGGAATAAATAAATATAATAAATATTAAAAAAAAAAAGAAAAAAGCTTTCTCTGTATCTATTGAGTTAATCACATGGCTTTTTGGTTTTCTTTATTGATATGGTGGATCACAGTGATGTATTTACATATGTCGAAGCAACTTTGCATACCTGGGATTAATTCCTCTTGGTCATGATGTGCAGTCTTTTTAATATAGTGCTGTATCTGGTTGGCTAGAATTTTGTTCAATACTTTAGCATCTATGTTCATCAGAGATAATAGTCCTTAGTTTCCTGTGAATTTTAATAAACATGTTACCCTAAAATATAGCATCTATTTCTTCTTAATGTTATGTTTTAATATTATGTAGGTCATGCTGAGAGATTAAATTTAGGGTAATGGATTATGCCTCAGTTTTTAACCCATATAATCAGTTTTCAGAACAGGAAATAGTTTTTATACTGTAGTATAGATTATTTGAAAAGTGGAGAGAAGACAACTTTTTGACACATTTTAATATCCATTGATCTTTCAAAAACTGCAATCAGAAAATAAGATTATTATGAAGACACTTTAAGGAACAATTTGACATTTACAGTTAAAACCATTGCACATCCATATGTATAATTTATAATTTGATTATTTACTTAAAGCCCAGAAGTCCACTGCCTCATAGTTTTTGCTTCCAATTTCCATTGCTTTGATGTTTCACTTGATTCTTTTTCTGTATAACACCACATTGAATTGCATAGAACTCTTTTACAAATTAAATCTGTAGATATATTTGACCCTAATAGGGAGAAACATTGTAGCTTGATGTTAATGACTGTGGATTTTGAAGCTAGACAGACTGAATTCTGATTATAGTTTTACAGTGTATTAGATATACACTCTTTGATTTTTTTCTGTCTTGTGTCTCATTTGTCATGTTTCTCATAGTTGTGAGGTTAAAGGAAGCAATATATGAAATATTGATCGGATGTTAACTAAAGTTAACCATAGCAAAAAAATATTTCTTTCATTTTCATCTCCACTACTGGAAGTCTATCACCATTATTTGTGAATTAATTTGCCTGCTCTTAAATTTTCTTTAAGTGGAATCACATGTAAGTTCACTTGTGTGTTTGGTTATATGTTTTTTGTTTGTTTTTTTATTTTATTTTTTCCCTCCAGGGCTATTGCTGGGCTCGGTGCGTGCACCATGAATCCACCGCTCCTGGAGGCCATTGTTTCCCCCTTTTGTTGCCCTTGTTGTTGTAGCCTCGCTGTGGTTATTATTATTGCCATTGTTGATGTTGTTAGTTGTTGGATAGGACAGAGAGAAATGGAGAGAGGAGGGAAAGACAGAGAGGGAGAGAGAAAGATAGACACCTGCAGACCTGCTTCACCGCCGCCTGGCCTGTGAAGCGACTCCCCTGCAGGTGGGGAGCCAGAGGCTCGAACCGGGTTTCTTATGTCGGTCCCTGCGCTTTGTGCCACATGCGCCCAACCCATTGCGCCACCGCCCGACCCCCGGGTTATATGTCTTAATAATTTATCAAGTTACTATATTCATTACTATTTTTTCATTTTGTCACATAGTATTCTGTTATATGAATACATCATATTTTAAAGTTCACTTCCTTTTAAAAATTTGGATTGCATACCTTTGATTTTTCTTAACCTATTGCTTGTTTTCTAGGCTTAAATACTTTCATGTAGTCTAAAGTGTATCTTTATAAGTTCACAATTTCTATTTTTACTCATCTAATATATATATATATATATATATATATATATATATATATATGTAGAGAGACAGAGAGAGAGAGCAAAAATAAATAAAAGTAAGAGAGAGATCAGAGTGCATCTCACTTCTGGCAAAATGTGATTCTAGGATTTGACTTTCTACATTTAGGGCCTCAAACATACGACTTGAGCTATCTCCATCGAACCCTCCTCAATAACTTTCAATGTCTGGGACTTGATTTCTTCATTAATTGTTGTGGCTAAAAGCTTGGGTAAAGCTAGGCAGAATTATCTTTGTGTGCTTCACTTTAATGAAGAGCTCTTATTTATTTATTTTTTTACAAAGATTAGTTAGCCATAGAAGGTAAAACAAGACTATAACTTATTGCTTTTTTTTTTACAACACAAAGGCCTTCAATAACTTTTAGAAAATAAAGCATTTAATTATTTTATAACATAAAATGTATGTAATAAAATCCAAAAAATATATAGTACCTTTTTTAACTTCAGAGAAGTTAGTTTCTTTTTTTAATGAGAAGTTAGTTTCTATATGTGTCAAACAAAAAGCAAATATTCACAGCAAGAGTATTGCAAGACTAAAATTAATCTCATTAAACATTAATTAATTAATCTCATTAAACATTAATATATTTTTAAAAGGCTGTAATACCAATAATCCCAAGAAACAAGTCTGTGATTCCTAGATACAGAATATCCACTGCTTTATTATCTTTTATAAAATATTCCTGTTTTAGTATGTACAAGAGAAAGAATTTCAAATGAGATGAAGAGAGAAAGGGGAGTGAGATAAAGGAGAGGAGAGAAGAGGAGATGAGAGGAGAGAAGGGGAGGGGAGGGGAGGGGAGAGGAGTGGAGGGGAAGGAAGAGGAAGAGAGGGGAGGGGAGGGGAGGGGAGGGGGAGGGTAGAGGAGAGGAAAGATAGACCACCACTCTGGTTACATGCACATCTGGGGATCAAATAAATCTCAGGCATGAAAACCTGATGTTGTACCAGTTGCTTTTTCTGTTGGTAATATTTCCCTAATCACTTCACTATTCTTGATATCAACAGTGCAAAGACTTATTATTCAGGATTCCCTGAGCCCTCTAAAATGAAGGAAAAAACTAAAAATGTCTTTTTTTTCTCACCTACCAATCAATATCAAATTTCTTTCTTTTCATAATTTTAGGCTACAGTTATTTAGCAGTATTAATAATGCTGAAATCTTCCACATTTTTGCTTGCCTTACTCATACTGTTCCTTTCCACTTGATTATAAAGATGATTGGCATCTAATTTTCTAAGTCCATTGACTCTCCAATTGTATTCTCACAAAAGGTGAAGCCACTTGTCGATATAAAAGCATCCTAAATGATTCTAAATTATATTTTGCAAAGTCATAAGTGCAGCATGCTTGCTGTATGAAATTATTAGTGACAGCTTCTGGGGAAAGCAGTGTGCTGTGATAATTAAAAATGCACCTGTGATCATATTATCAATAAAAATTAAAAAGGTCTATCTCAGCTCACTCCCTCTGCTGTCATGTTCTGTATATGAATTATAAGACAAAGAATCATTTGCCTTGTAAAAGAAATCTTATTCTTAGGCATTGATATACTACAAACCATTTTATCAAACTCAGGGGATGTAGATTTTTTCCTTAGTAGAAAGATTCAGAATTTAAGACTGTGTCTTAAAAATGAGAGAAAAATTAATATATTAATACACATTTTGTAAAGTATTCTTTTTTAGATTTTTTTAAAAAATCCCAACTTTAATATAGCTTTATTGAGGAAATAATACTGATTTACAGAATTTCTGTTGTCATAGGGATATATTTGCACATTTCCTCAAGGTAGGTCTTATTAGTGCATTTAACCCTCAGTCAAATCATCTTCCTATCCCACCATACTGATTTAGGTTATTTACTGACTTTAGTAGAAACACATTTAAACACAGAGTCAGATTAGTATTTCAGAGGTACTGGACAAAAAACTTTACAAAGTAAAAAAAAAAATCCTTATGAACAATGTTTTTTTTTTTTTAATTTAAATCCTTCTATTCTTCTTCTTCTAGCGTTTGCCAGTCCTTCTATTAAATACACAGAAGAAAACTCTTTCTGGTCTTCATAATCATACATACATTTTTATAACTTTTATTTGTAGTGAACATAAATATAGTATTTAAGACATGTTTAGAACTGTTGGCATTTAATAATAACGACTAATGTTCTTGATAGAAGAAAATGAATGAATACTTAAACTTTGGTCTTACTTGTACTTCCCATGATGTGTATTTACTGTCACATTACATGCCATCTCTCTACTTGACCATTTGAACTATGAAGCAGAATAAGACTGAAAATTCTCCAAGGAATAATTGTATTTCTGGAATTGTTCCTTCCACCTCCATGCTGTGTGAGACTTCTCTGAGACTAAAAAGAAAGTTGAGGAAGGGATCAAGATGGGTAAGCAGGTAGGTGAGAATGATTTTCTTGGGAGGCTTGAATTGGTACCCAGTAATAATAGATATTAAATTTTAGTAAGATTTCCTGTTAATTATATACATATTTACATATTTTAGGACATAAAATGAGTAAAGTTTTAGATTACTATGTAAAATTAATTTCTATGGATATTATTTTCTAGGAATTATTTTGATCATATACAGCTAATTTTTGGTTATTAATTTTTATTTTTTTAAACTCAGTTGTAAATAGTTAAATCATTGATTGGGACATTTCCTTTATGAAGAAACTCAGGCATTGGAGTTTTGTTTTTTTAATTTATGAAGATTTGCTGTTGCTATGAGAATTCTCTGAGTTGCATAAAACATTTAAAAATTGGATTAAACAACAAATAGTTATGTTTTCACATTACAAGGCGAGTGGCTACTCTTATCTGAGGCAGGGTTACCTCAGAACTCACATTCTTCTCTATTGTTGTTACTTAAACAGAGTCACTTTTTTTTTTTTTTTAGGAAATGCTGATTTACAACATTGTCACCAGGGTATATTTCCACATTTTCTCAAAATAGTTATTAGTACATTTCACTCTCCTCTAAGCCTCCCTCCTCCTGTTTTACCATAGGGCCTAAGATTCCCATTCTCCCACTAGCACTCCTCCATTCTTCCTTCTGAGTTCAGAGATTTGCTGCCAAGACAACAGTGCACTAATGTTTCACATCATGTTGCCCTTTGCTTTGTTTCTTAGATACCCTCCGTGTGTGAGATCATCTGTCATCCTTTCTTCTCCTTCTTATTCATTTCATTCAACAAAGTTCCCTCTAATTCCATCTATGTGGTAGCATTTTTTTCTAATTCTTAAAGCAATATAGTATTTCATTGTGTAAACATGCCACAACTTTTAAAAACATTCTTCTGTTGTAGGTCACTTGGGATGTTTCAAAGTCTTGGCTATTACAAATAGCATTTCCAGGAACGAGAGTGTATAAAGGAGGCTGGGTGGCAGCATAGGGGCCAGGTGGTAGCACATCTGGTTGAGTGCACATAATACAATGCACAAGGACCCGATTTCAAGCCCCAGGGTTCCCCACCTGCGAGGAAAAGCTTCACAAGTGGTGAAGCAATGATGCAGGTGTCTCTCTATCTCTCTCCCTACTACCCCCTTCCCTCTCAATTTCTGGCAGTGTCTGTCCAATAAATAAATAGAGATAATTTTTAAAAGAGTGTATAAAGACCTCTTTGGATAAGTGTTTTGTGTTCTTAGGATAGATGGCTAGGAGAGGAGTTTCTGGATCACAAGGTAGGCTCATTTGAATATTTTTCGGGAATCTCCAAACTTTTTTTCCACAGAAGCTGAAGACATTTGCAATCCCAGTAAAAGTCATCTCCACATTTTCTCTAGCATGTGTTTCTGTCCTTTATAGGCCTTTTCATTGTGAAGAGGTAATATTTCATTGTTATCTTGATAGCCATTTTTTGATGAGGTTTTTTTTTTTTATGTATTCTATTGGTAATTTCTGCTTCTCTTTCTGGCTTCTTTCATTCAACATTATTCCCTCTATGTTGTAGAATAGGATAATATATATTTTTTAATCTCTTAAAGCTTTATAGCATACCATTGTGTATTTATGCCACAATTCTTGAATCATTCATCAGTTGTTCGATTTGAGTTGATTCCAAATGTTGGCTACTACAAATAGCACTGCCAGAGACATGGATATCTATTGTATTTTTTTGGATAAGTATTTTTTGTGTTCTTTGGGTAGATGTCTATGGGAGGAATTGCCAGGTCATATGGTAGGTCCATTTTTAATGTTTTCAGAACTCTCCGAGCTGTTGTCCCCAGGAGCTGATCCAATTTGCATTCTTACCAACAGTGTAGAAAGGTCTATTTCTCTCCACATCCTTGATTCTGTACTTTTATCATTATTTTATTACTTATTTTATTTACTGTTTATTATTTATTTTATTTAATATTATTTTATTATTCCAGAACTTGATTCTGTTCTTTTATTATTATTTTAAAAAATGAAAATATTGACAAAACCATAGGATAAGAAGGGTACAGTTTCACACAATTCCTATCTCCAGAACACCCTATCCCATTCTGTCCCCTGATATTCCCTCCTATTCTTTAACCCTCTGGGAGAATGGACCCAGGGTCATAATGGGGTGCAGAAGGTGGAAGGTTTGGCTTCTGTAATTACTACTCCATTGGACATGGGTGTTGGCAGGTTGATCCATACTCCCAGGCTGTCACTATCTTTCCCTAGTGGGGCAAAGCTATTGAGAGGTGGGGTTCCAGGACACACTGGTGAGGTCCTCTGCCCAGGGAAGTCAAGTTGGCGTCACAGGAAGTCATAGTAGCATCTGCAACTTGGTTGCTGAAAGAGCATTAAGATATAAAACAGAGGAGGGCAGGTGGTAGCGCAGCAGGTTAAGCGCACATGGCGCCAAGTACAAGGACCTGCCTAAGGAGCCCAGTTCCAGCTCCAGGCTCCCTCACTGAATGGGAGTCACATCACAGACTGTGAAGCTGGTCTGCAGGTATCCCCACTCTGACTTCCCCTCCTGTCTCTATTTCTCTCTGTCCTATCCAACAACAACAACAAGGACAACAACATGGGAAAATGGCCTCCAGGAGCAGTGGATTCGTAGTACAGGCACCTAGGCCCAGAGATAACTTTGGAGGCTATATATAACAGAATAAATTGTTTAGTAATCAGTAACCTACTGGCAAAGTATAGGAGATGAGCTTTGGTGTTAAGATTTTGGAAAAAAGCTAGTAGGTCTACTTTAGGTATATTCCAAGGGACTTTACTAAATTTTCCCTGAGCCCAATAGCTAACATGCAAGTGAACCAAAGGTATTGTCTGGGGGAATGGTGTCAGGATTGGAAATAGGACTAGAAAACTGGATCAGGGAAGAGAATAGTTCCCACGTATGGGAAAAGCATATGAGTATTGTTAACTATAGACCCCATAGATTTGATATGGGGCCAATATTCATTGCAGGAGCCTGTGTAACCTCTGTATCCTTGTAGGTCTGAACTCGTATTCCATAGTCATGTCTAGGAACATTCTAGGCTGCACTAATTTTAGGATCCACCTTCCTTGAGTGGTAGAGAATGTTGGCCCAAACTCCCTTGGAGAATGGGGCTGTACCTACCATTTTTGATCCACATTGAGGGCAAGGTCCTACAGGGGCCTGCAAAGGTGTACACTATGTTGTTCCTGATGGAGATGACCAGTGACAGTGGGGGAAAGTATCTGTTAGAGGTCTAGTTTCATCCTGTATGTGAGTGAATCCCAGGACTCCCTGACTATGGTTCAGCCCTGATGATGGGGTGGCCTATTAGTAACCAAAAGAGCCATCATTAAAGTATGCTGGTCTCTTTCCCTTATCCACCTTTTATAGTCTTTACTTTGTCTGACAAGGTTAGCCTTGGAGTACTTGAGGGAAGTTAAATAGAAAGTGGGTGAGGAGGGTATCTAGGTCTAAGTAGAAACTATTTGATGAGGTGTTTTATGTTGTCTTTTTTAGGTCTTTCTATTTGCTTGCTGCACTGAAAACTATTGTGCACTTTTGCTTTAAAGTATATATTTTCCCCTAACTGATGGATACATGTGCTCAGGTGCTGTATCCTATGGGCCCTGGCCTATGTCTAGGTTCTGTGGCTTTGTTAGGAAGTGCACCACATGGAATGGAATTAAGGAGTCCTATGAGCTAGGAAAGGTCTCGCCAGAGTAATGGAGCTGGAGGGTTGACATTCCATGCCTGGCATCTCTGGACACAATCCTAAGTGAAACATGCTGAGGTGGTGCTGGTTTCATTGATTAGACTGTGATCAGCAGATGCAGTCTCAATTGGTATGAACTGACAGAAGCATGCAGGAAAGGGAACCCCACCCCAGATGTTCCGGTACTAGGAGAAATATGGGTTTTATAGAGAATTAGGAAGCTTCCTGCTATCTTAATGTTTAAGAAGGCAATAGATAGTTATTATAACAATGATATTTAGAAATTTTATTGACTTTAAAAATAACATTGTTAGGATTTGCTTTATTATACAAGACTCCACCATGATTTAGGTCATTTAATGCTACTTATATATAGCTGTATCTTATAAAGTGATGAAACCAGCTGCATCTGAGTTCCCTGATCTAAGATTATAGGTGACTTAATATGTCAAACAAAAAGTCATTATTAGAAATGTATTAACAATTTAAGCCCACTATTAAATTACAATCATGAACCCACCTTGTCCGACCCACCTTGAATGGAGGTAGAAGGAATTATCTTAAGTGAGATAAGTCAGAAAGATCTCACTCATAAGCAGAAGTTGAGAAATAACAACAGAAAGGGAACTGCAAAACAGGATTTGACTGAGTTTGGAGTATTTCACCAGAGTAAAAAAAAAAAAAAATCTCTGGATGGTTGGGTGAGGGTAGATTTTCAGCTTCACTTTGAGGGGGGAGGGGTTGGGACACAGAATTTTGGTGGTGGGAATGGTGTTAATATATACTCATATTCTTATAAATCACTATTTAATCTACATGAGAGGGAAAATAGATTGAATGTCTCAAACTTTTTGATGCATCCCCAAGTTCTGAGTATTTATTCCATCAATCAAAGCATTTAAGGCTTCAAATTGGTAACCTGATTTTTGATATAGGTCATTCTCTCAGGACTTGGATGTTTTCTATTTGTTGTCTTGATTTATATATAATCTCTGATAATCAGTGAGTTTGGCCACCTGAAACTCTTCATTTACTAAATAGTAATCAGCTGCTTCCTCTGCTGGTGTTGTTTTCTATTGCTAAACTTAATGAGTTTTTTGTAGATTCTTGTCATTAACATTTGACTGATGTATCTAAGTATTTTCCCTTTCAGTAGGTGCCTTTCTGTTTTGGGGATGGTTCCTTGTGCTGTACAGAACTTTTCAGTTTGATGTATTCCTACTGGATTATTTTTGCTTTTGTTTTCCTTCTTATTGGCTTCTAGTATCCAAAGATGTAGTCATCCCTCATTTATCATGTGTAATCTGTTCCAGACTCTACCACCATAAGTGAATTTCTGCTAAGGAGGATTCTTTGTTTATAAATCAAGTATTTTCGTAGTTAAAGCATAGAAAAACCTGCTTATGACCTTTTAAATGTGTTTTTTAACATTACTAGAGCCCTTTAGATATGAAATTATACTCCTTTAGCTTTGCTTCCTTGTTGAAAGAGACAGTAGTCGTTGCACGGATATTCTTTAAATATTTACAGATGGAAAAAATGGTAGACTCATTCAAGTTGTAATAGCAGGCAACCTCCTTTTTTTTTTGTTGCCATTTTTGATCATATACAAGAGTTTCATCTTCTCTTGGATGTTAAGTGTCTTCCTCCAGTGCTTAGTTTCATCTTCAGAAGGCTTAGAAGAAGTAGCACTTTTAGGAGCCATTGTGGGGGCTTAGATAAAGGGTCTCAGAAATCACAAACACAAGAGCAAAGATGCTTCTGATGTGTAGCAAGATGGGTAGCCATGTACAAGCACATCTGAGAAGAATTTGCTCTGATTGGCTAGATTTCACCACACCCAATTTCAAGCACACACAAGGAGTGATTGAGCGGCTGTACTTGGCATAAAAGGATTTGTGGGGGTGCTTGAATACATAAGTCTACAGTTCATATGTACAGTAATTTTAATTTTAATTGTAATACAGGAGTGAATAGTTGACTCAGACAACAGAGCGTGTGCTGTATCATATTCACTGTTTCGATCAACTTTTTTTTTTTAACTTAAGAAAGGAGACATTAACAAAACCATAGAATGAGAGGGGTACAATTCCGCACAATTCCCATAACCTGATCTCCATATCCCATCCCCTCCCCTGATAGCCTTCCCATTCTCTATCTCTCTGGGAGTATGGATCCAGGGTCTTGTGGGTTGCAGAGGGTGGAAGGTCTGGCTTCTGTAATTGCTTCCCCGCTGAACATGGGCGTTGACTGGTCGATCCATACTCCCAGTCTGTCTCTCTCTTTCCCTAGTAGGGTGGGGCTCTGAGGAAAAAACTGCGATAGAGTGAAGTGGCAAGGGATGATTGTATTTCCAAAGTAGACACTATTTTGTATTCTGCTTATGCTGGTGATTTCTACTGTATATTGTATAGTTTTGGGCCCAACATTTAAGTCTTTGATCCTTTTTGACTTGACTTTGTTAATGGTGACATTTGTTTGTCCTGTTTCTTTGTTTTAAATGTAGCTACCCATTTTCCCCACTATAATTTATTGAAAGGAATTTCTGCTCTCTATTTAATGTTCTGTGTCCTTTTGCAACAGATTAACTATGCATAAATAGCTATTTTATTTTTTTTTGGATTGGCAATTCTCTTCTAGCACCACATGGTTTTGAGCTTCATAGCCCTGCAATTCAGTTGTAAGTCAGAGAGGGTGGTACCTCTATCCTTGCTCACTTTTCCAGTACTACTTTGGTGATTCTGGATCTCTTGTGGTTTCCAGTAAACTGCTGTAACAGCTATTCTATCGCTTTAAAGAATTTTATGAGATTTTGATAGGGAGTTCATTAAGTCTGTGTATTGTATAAGTAAGATGGTTATTTAATGAAGTCAATTTTTCTAATTCACAAGCTTTTCATATCACTGCATCTTTTAATTTTATATTTATAGTTTTCAGTGTACTAGTCTTTGTCTTTTTTGTTAAATTCATTCTTATATAGCTGATTCTTTTGTTGCTATTTTAAGTGGGGTTACTTTTAAAATTTATGCTATATTATTATCATTACAGAAATAAATTTTGAATACTCATTCCATTTTATTTGTTTATTTATGTCTTAACATCAAACATATCATTATCATATAGACATTATCAAGAAGTAAAGAAACTGAGGCAGAGAAAATAACTTGTCCAAGTTGATTCTGATAACAATTAGTAACTATATATGAAGAAAGCTTATAGATATGAAAAATCCTCTGATTATTCATATATATATATATATATATATATATATATATATATTGTCTTGTTCTCTCAAGTACTATTTGTCATACATTCTGTGCTACATGTTTGAGTATTTTGTCATATGCCTTTTATTTTTCTCTACTTAAGAATTCATGTTAGTCTTATCTACTTTTCTGTTAAAGACAAGGAGGTACTCTATGGTCACAGCAATCTAAGCAGTAAAAGATTCATGATATTCATTTCCATATGTTATGTGTAATATCTATACTAAAGAAAGTATGTCAATACAGTTGTATCAGTAGTGGGAGACAATGAAATGTAAAACTAGAAAGCATTGAAAATTTTGAAATCTAACTTTGAAGATAATTTTCTTATTATAATATATATCCCTTCTTGATGTGTCAGCTTAGTTTTATGACCTTGAATATCAATCAGATGTTATCTTTCTGTGTGTTCTGACAGAAGGACCTGACAGAAAACATATTTTAAATTTAAAAAGAAATTTTATTTTGAGCATACATTCAATCTTAACTGAGTATACTTTTCCTTTCATGAGAGTAATTTTGTTTCCCTCATGAGAAATGTCTGAAGCAGAAAAACTTAAAAGAAAAAAATACACTTATCTTAAAGTCAAACTATGATTTAAGAAAGGTGTGAATACCACCAATCACCATCTCCTTCACTGTCAACAGAATGATTCACATTTGGTTCATGCACCCTTGGACTGATGCATCTAATCCCTGAAGCATATGAATGCTCATACTCTCTCAATATGCTCAGGAATAAACTGTGTCACAATATCTTCATGGTATTTTTGAGAGCAAATTTCTGAGGTAGGACTATTGGACCTGGTATCTCTTATCATAAAACTTAATCATTATTTTTGCTCATGAAAAGAGAAATAGATACATTTATAGCAGTTCATATTGAAATTTGAGGAGTCTTTCTGATTTACTTTTGTCAAAAAAAGTATTAGTATATACTAAACTATTTGATATTTACCAATTTATTGAGTCCTGCACTGTCTTCATAAAAATTTACATTATATTTATTCGATATTTAAATCATTGCTTTCCAAATACAATTTATCTTTCTGAAAAATGACAAATTGGAGACTCCAGTTTTATTAGCAACTTGTTAGTTAAATCTTCAATATAAAAAATAATGGCTTTTTCCCAAAATTTGTTATCAACAAGATGACTTCTGTACTTTAGGAAAATTATATATAACAGTGTTTAGTATTCTTGAATCATTTGATTTCTATCTAGACAATGTAAATTGTCTAAAGTAAAGACCATGGCTTACTTCACTTCAAAATTTTCCATAGTAATTCTACCTATCTTTTGATAGTGAGATAGGTAGCTAAAAATGTTATAATGTAGAGTTGATTTCTCAATAACTAGTAACTGTAAATGATTCATAATAGTTACTAAAATGTGAGTATGCATAATGTTATTAGTTATCACATTTTCTCAAACGGGTGGTATTTCTTGCTTTACTTTCTAAAAATAAAAATGAAAATGCTAGAAATATTCCATGATGTTAAATGTGAACATTATGTATGTGAAAGATTTATTGGCTTACTCTCTTATATATAATGAAGGACTGTTTCCATCTGGATTATCACTGTCCATGACACTTTTTGTTAAATATCTTGTGTGCCCATCATAGTTAAAAGAATGTTTTTAACTGCCATAGTTATTCTTAATTAATTTGAATATTAAGAAGATATACACACTCACACATAACATGTAGTAGAAAAAAATGTAAACTGTGTAAAAGTGATCATTTAAGTAAAGTTATGGAATCATTCCTGGGAATAGAGAAACTGTGGAATCAGCTAAGGTCTTTAAAAATAAGAAGAAAAAATTTAAAGTTAAATTCATACTGACTAGCCTAAATGATTACCTCCATAAAAGAGAGGATGAACAAGTTGAGTTGTAAAGTCACCTTCCTGCTTGAAAGAAACTTCTAAGATTCTAAGGTGATAAGAGTCTTAGAACTTAGAAAGCAAAACTAATTGGTTAAGAATGAGTTGTCTTGCGGAAGTCTGTAAAACGATGTTTAATTGTGATAATTGGTCACAGCAAGCATTGTTCAACTCTGCCAATCTTTATTTTAATTAATACAGAGTATTTTTTTTCTCTTAGGGATGTGGAACTTTGTGTAAAGCTCCTCACTGAGTGATTTCCATAGTTTAATTTAGGATTGTGGGAACAAAAGTGGTTTCAGGTTGAAAGTAGAAATAGATCATCAGCCTTTTCATATCACATTGTATTATTTATCTAGAAAAAGGACACACTTTTGTAAATTAATTAATGAACTAAAATATAACATCTAAGTTAAAATATAGGCATAGATAATTATTCTATGTCTGAAAGTGTGTCAGTAGGTACATAAAATACTTGGCATATAAATACTTATTGTATATATTATGAAATGAATATTCTGATAATTTTATAATTTAATTTATAGGAAACATGGATTTAGAAGTAAAATCGTGGACAAAAATATCATTAAAATGTAAATATCCAGATATACTTATCATTGTAAAACAAAATGTGACAGTTTAAATGTTCAGCACTAAATGTGTGACAGCCATAGTCCCACCCAATGAATTTTGCATTAAATGAAACTTGTACATGTCTAAAGTGCACTTCAGTTAGTCTAGAAATTAAATGGAATGGGGATGGAGATATCATAATGAATATTCAGAAAGACTTTCGTGCCTGAGGCTCCTAAGTTCCAAATTCAGTCACCCTACACCACACACACACACACACACACACACACACACACACACACCAGAACTACATACACACTCTCTCCATATATATGCCAGAACTCATCAGTTCTCTGGCTAAAAAAAAAAAAAAAAAAAAAGTTTGATAAAGACAAAGCAAAAAATAAAGTTGTTTAGATGCATTGAATAGTTTTAAATAACCACATCAGAGCAATGTACTTTCTACAATGAAATTTGAAAGTAAGAATCTAATGAAATTAGAAGACTTTTCCAGAAAAACAAGGGTATAATAAATATAAATGAAGGTAATTATATAAAAATAGCAATATTGGCCTTTTTATTGTGATTCTTGTTTCTATTTAAACAATAGATTATTTAATATTCATTTAAGAGAGTTTTAGTTTTCTTTGAAATGAGAAGAGTATTGATTTAGGTAAAATGTCAGCAATTTGATTTATTATTTAAATTGAAGTTTTATGATTCTGCTTGTCATCAATAAAATATTGTAGATTGCTTCATGTGAGAATTTGCATTGTCACTATTAACTTTGTGATTGTTCAGCTAATAAAAGATCTGATCATTCCCTTTGGCCTTCATATATGAATACACACACACATGTTTGTTGATATATGTGTATATATCCATATTCAACTGATTTAACTATCTCTACAGCAATGGCATATTACTGTGCAACCATAAAAACAATGAAGGAATAAGAATTAGGGACACTGAATTACAAGTACTTACTATATTTATATTTTTATATTTATTTATTTACTTATTTATTACTAGATTAATAATCAGCTCTGGCTTATGATTATGCTGAGAATTTACTCGGGGAACTCAGAACCTCACAGATAAAAGTCTGTTAAATAAATATTATGTCTTCTCAATCCAAATTATTTAATTCTTAAAGTGTTAGATGCTTACCAACCATCATATAAGATGCCAAATCCTGGTGTCTGGTAGTGGTGGCATATTGAGTTGAACACACATGTTACCATGTGTGAGGACCCAGGTTCAAGTCCCGGTTCCCAGGGAGGAAGCTTCACAAGTGGTGAATCAATAGTGCTGGTGTGTTTGTCTCTTCTTCTCTACCTTTTTATTTCAGCCTTTCATCTCAGTCTCTTTATGTCTTAATCTAATAAATAAATGGGTAAATAGAATGTTTTAAAATATATAAAAAGACATATATACACATATTTATATTAAAAGACAAATACATATACATATACATATACATATACATATACATATACATATACATATACATATACATATACACATACATATACATATATTGTCCAGGGAAATAGATGACTGAGCACCCACTGAATTCTGACCTATAAAATATTTGAGAAGAATGAGACAGATATTATAGCTTAAGTCCCTATTCCACCAGTTATTTAAGATAGAAGAATAAACTTTTCATATTAAATCTTTACAATTTGATCTTATCTAATTATAATTTTCCCCTAAACTAGGAGTATGGTACTTTCACATTGTTTCAAATCCCGACACATTGATGATGAACAAGCCATTTGTTGAATATACTCCCAGTTCCTTTTTCCAGAATACCAACTTAATCTGTATGACACTTTATTAGGTCAGCAGAAAATGCAGCCATATTCCAGACTTCTTTTATTTGAATTGAACATTTGGGCTAAAGCAGTTTTATTTCAATCAAAATTGATCCAAGTCTTTGGAGACAAGAATAGTTGTGTTCATTTTAAAATATGTATGTGCCTTTCTACTAAGTGAATATATTAGAAATGCAATTTTAATTTTATTGGTCTACATAAACAAGTTATATTTTAGCAACAATGATTAAGAAAATACTTTTCTATATATTTTTTGCTTTACACAAAATCAAAGTTTCTGTTCAACTCAGTTTTTTTATATTCTTCAATGTGATAATGACTACTTAATGTATAAAATGTGACTTCTATTATCATCTTTTCTAGCTTAAGTAGAATTAAATAATTGTAATAAATGTTTCATTTACTTTATTTTAAAAGAAATAGCAGTAAGATGTATAGAATAATGAAAGTAAGAAATAGCAGTAAGATATAAAGATCAGAAAGAAGAGAAGATACAGTGCATGTGCCCATAAATTAATGTGTAGGTATATTTTATAAATATATGTACACACACACACACACATATATACATATATATAGAGAGAGAGAAAGAAAATTGTAGATGTAGTAGGCATTATTTTTTATTATTTCAAAGAGAATATCTCAAACTATTTTAATCAACATATTTGTAGCCATAAGAGGAAAATAGTATATTTGAATAGAGTGTTGCTTTGCCATATGCACAACCCAGGTTCAAGCCCTATCCCCACCACACTCAAGGAAACTTGGGTGCTACAGTCTTTTTCTTCCTTGCCGTCTCTAAAAAAAAAATTCAAAGAAGAAATGAAATGTGCAGATGTTTACAGATTTCTGAAAATCAATGTTTAAAAATCAAAGTGATTGCAGGAATATATAAGATAAACTCTTCAAATAATTTCTCAAGACCACAAATATTTGGTTACAGGAGACAAAAGGTACAGGTCTATATGACTTTCTAAATTAATACCTTCAAATAAGTATATACTTACTTTTAAATCAATTTGAGAAAATATTTAAATAAACATGAATTATTGTCATAAGTATATTTGTTTATTTATTTTGAGGAGGTAAATACAGAGAGAAAGAGATTGGGAGAGAGACCAGATTAGTGAGATGTGTGCTAAACATATACTATTAAAAACTAAAGCAGAATATTGGGGGAGGTAGTTTGTATTTATTTATTGACACAGAGCTATTCGTGGGGCTTCACCCCTCCAGGCCAACATTTTCAGAAAGACAGAGACAGAGATTTAGAGAAAGTCAGCATATCACTAAATCTTTACTCATTGCAACAGGGATCAGGCTCAACCTGGGTCATGACTTACAAAATAAGTTCACTATTCAGGTAAGCAGTCTTGCTGGCCACTCATCCTGTTTTTGAACTATTTTGGTTGTAAAAGGAAGCAGAAAGAGAGAGAGAGAGGGAAAGGGAGAGAGAATTCTCAGTAATTAGAAATTTGGAAATGTAAACTCTCCTGTTGAGTGTAAGAAAATCCACTGTATGTATATTTTATGGATTTTTTTCTTTCTCTCTTTCAAACTATTTTATTCATTTATTTACTTATTTTAATTATCTTTATTTATTAAATAGACATAGATATTGAGAGGATAGAGGGAGATAAGGAGAAAGAAAGAAAGACACCTGCATCATTGCTTTACCACTTGCAATAATTTCCTCCTGCAGGTGGGTACTGGGGACTCAAACCATGTCCTTGCACATTGTAACATTACACTCAGCCAGGTAGGTTCTCTCTCTCTCTCTCTCTCCCTTCCTCCTCCATCTCTCTCTTCTATATAGTTATTTATTATTATTATTATTATTATTATTATTTTACCAGTGCTCAGCACTCTGATTATGGTGGTGTGAGAGACTGAATCAGGGACCTTTGTTTCCTCAAGCATGAAAGTTTGTTGCTCTACCAATTTTTCTGTCCCTCTGCCCACCCATCTATATTCTTTGTATAAGATATATTTGCTTATGCACAGAAAGGGTTTATTATATATCAAGCAAAATTATCATATATTTATTGTAAGTTAAAGTATTTACTGTTTCATTGTGAAATTTAGAATTTCTTACAGTTGCATCTTCTATAATTTTTTAAGTTTTATTTTATTGGAAGATTGATTCTGTCCTCTACTGAATATTATTAAAATCATTTTGATGACAAATGGATTATTACTTGGTACAATTCTGAAGCATGTTAAATGTATGGTGTATCATAGGATTTAAGCCATAAAGAGCATAGGGCAAACTTCAGAAAGGAATATAGAAAAAGGAGCTAGTACTTAGCCTTTGGGAACAAAAAAAAATCTATTTGTAATCAGTGATGCTTGTAATATGGAGGGCGGGGATTTCACATTAAGATTTAGGCTGACTGGTGATACCAGAGGCTCTGGGATATGTCCATCAGGCTCTCCAGCTACAAGGTGATGATGCCAACTCCCTGCACCTGCTGATGCTCCTGCTGTCAGTGCAGAAGCACTACCACGACACCCTGAATATCATCGACATGGCCCTGAGCGAATACCCTGAGAAGTTTATACTACTGTTTTGCAAAGTGAAGTTGGAATCACTCTGCCGAGGCCCAGATGAGGCACTTCTCATCTGCAAACACATGTTACAGATATGGAAATCCTGCTACAACCTAACCAATCCCAGTGATTCCGGACGTGGGAGCAGCCTCTTAGAACCATCGCCGACCGACGACAGCTGTTCACCATCACTCTGCCAGACTTTAGCGACCCTGAAACAGGCTCAGTCCACGCCACATCGGTTGCCGCCTCAAGTGTGGAGCAGGCGCTGTCAGAAGTGGCCTCATCCCTGCAGAGCAATGCCCCTAAGCAGGGCCCGCTGCATCCCTGGATGACACTGGCATAGATCTGGCTGCACGCAGCCAAGGTCTACATTGGCATTGGGAAGCCTGCCGAGGCCACCGCCTGCACCCAGGAGGCTGCCAACCTTTCCCGATGTCCCACAAGGTGCTGTACACACGTGGCCAGGTGGCCAAGCTCCGCGGGAACGTGGACAAGGCCCAGCAGTGGTACGAAGAGGCCTTATCCATCAGCCCCACCCACGTAAAGAGCATGCAGAGACTGGCCCTGATCCTTCATCAGCTGGGCCGATACAGCCTGGCTGAGAAGATCCTCCGGGACGCGGTGCAAGTGAACTCCACAGCCCATGTGGTCTGGAATGGGCTGGGTGAGGTTCCGCAAGCTCAGGGCAACGACTCAGCAGCCACTGGAGGCCCGCACACCCGTGGTGCCCTTTACCATCATCCCCCATGTGCTCTGAGCAGGCCTCACCGCCACTCAGGCCTGGGGTTCTGCCTGGGGTACCCAGCGGGGTCAGACCTGCCACCCATGGCTATGAGTGAACGTGCCAGTGACCACAGGGAATTAACCAAACCCCCCTTCCCACCATCCCTTCAGCACCATTGCCCTCCCCATGCACATTTCTGTCTCGTTGTCGCCAGCCTAATGATAGTTTTGGAATCAGCCCACCTCATTCAACAGGGATTATGTGCCATATTTCGTTCGCTGACATCTGAGTCTTAAGTAAAATGATTATGGGATTAGTCAGCAAATGTACAAGACTATACTCCAAAGTTAAAAATTCAGTGGCAGAACAGATTATTTTTATCAGAGCTGTAAAGAAAACTGTTCATTCTCCACAACCCCTTGCCATTTCCACTCCTGCCCCACCCTTGGCCAAAAACCAAATGTGAATTTTCTGTTTCCCACCTCAGTCCTCGTCCAAGCCAGGACACTAGCTGACGATTTCTTGGTTTTGTTGTCGATAACTGTTACCATGTGATGAATTACTGCCCTTACTTAGAACAAAGCCTGAGTCCAAGAATATTTATATTTATTTATTTATATTTATATATTATATTTATATGCCTGTTACAAGAGAAGGAAATATGAGTTATTTAATTTTAACTTTTTTGTGTGAATCCAGAGTTTATCGAAGGAAAAATATGTACAAAGAAGTTGCAAATGGAATATTTACCTACAGTCCTTATACACGACAGACACTTAGCTAAATGGGAAGATGATGTTAATAATAAAATGATTTTTAAATGGAAAAAAAAGATTTAGGCTGACTGAAAAAATCTCTTACCTGGGTAGTGTGCTTACTTTGCTAAGTATACCAGATTCTAGTCAACATTAGTACTGGGGTGTCTTTCCCTCTTTCTGTCTCTCTGCCTCTGTATTTTTCTTTCTTTTAATTTTTTATATTTATTTATTTATTCCCTTTTGTTGCCCTTATTGTTTTATTGTTGTGGTTATTATTATTGTTGTCATCATTGTTGGATAGGACAGAGATAAATGGAGGAGGGGAAGACAGAGAGGGGGAGTGAAAGATAGACACCTGCAGACCTGCTTCATAGCCTGTGAAGCAACTTCCCTGCAGGTGGGGAGCCAGGACTCAAACCGGGATCCTTACTCTGGTCCTTGCGCTTTGTGCCACCTGTGCTTAACCACTGCGCTACAGTAGCCTGACTCCCGCCTCTGTATTTTTCTACCTGAAAAAGCTACTTTGGATTGGTGAAGCTCTGGTAACAATAAGATATATATATTTAAAAATTGTGATTCAAGCATATCAAGAAAATTATACTTAGTCTGCACTTTGTGTCTCTAAAATATGTAAATATATGATGTTAGGTGTATAGTTGCTTCAAATGACTGTAGTGGGCATGCTAAATTAACATTCATAAGGCAAAAATCTGGAAGTCAGGAACATAGTTCACTTCTTCCTGTATGTTTAAGACCTGTAATAGTTAAGAAAGGGAATACAAACCACTGGAGAAATAATCATAGTGGATATTATGGCTGCAAAAACTCCCATTTGCTGCAGATGGATTTTATATTTAGTTGGTTAATGTGATTCCCAGCATGGGAATCCACTCACAGATGGAATTTGATAGACTCTTCAAAGTCAAGGTGATTAGAATTCAAGAATTAGAAAAAAGTGAGAATATGGAAGCATTCACAAATTCAAGTAATAAAAACCTACTAATAAACATGTCTCTTATTGTGTTAGACATCAAGGAACTCATTAAAGAACTTATGAAGTACATAGACAAGGAACTTAAAATTATTTTTTATTTAATATTCTTAAGTATTAAAAACAAAGGTGTTTTTTTTGGGGGGGAGGGCAGGGGGTTGAGGCAGAAAGAGCCAAAGAGACCACAGCAACAAATCTTCCTTAAATGTGGCAGCAGCTAGGCAAAGAAGTTTGATATCCAGATGAGCTATTTTGCCAGCCCAAAGTATCTGTTGTTTTTGTTATATACTTTAAGAGTTCTAAAAGTATTACCTTCTGGAAATTAGTTAACTTTTATTTTTTTGTAAGATGAATTGTGTCCTGTAATACTAAAATCAATTTAGGTAACATTCTGGTTATCACCTGGTACAGTCCTGAAGCTTGTTAAACATAGAATAGTTCATTACTAAATCATGCAGCATTAGGGTAAGCTGTAGGAGGGGATAGATCCAGAAATTCCAGTACTTATAAAAATAACTGTTTTTACATATCAAAAACTTAAAATTGTAAGTCTAGTAAATGCAAAATATGCATACATATATATGTATTAGTCACACTTTTCAAAATTTTATCTACTGCTATATTTTATTTAGTAAATTTTTTATGTTCTCTTGGAAATTAGAGGAAGTAGAGACAAAAAGAATCTCTAAATTTATTAATTATACATTCTGTTTATTTTGGAAGTCTACTGGCTTATCTCACCCAACTCTATCACAAGGACAGCCAACCCTTCCCACTTGTTCTCATTCAGGAGAAAGAGAAAAATGTATCACAAAGTCTGTTATCAATATAGACTTCTTTATCTTTATGATTGTTGTATTCATTGCTATTTGTCAGTCTAATTTTAAAGTTGAAGGAGTCAGTTATTCCAATCTATCTGCTTCTTAAAATTTCCACAAGAATATATATTTTAAAAAAGGAGACTTTAACAAATCCATAGGATAAGAGGGGTACAACTCCACACCATTCCCACCACCAGATCTCCATATCCCATCCCTTCCCCTGATAGCTTTCCTATTCTTTATCCCTCTGGGAGTATGGACCCAAGGTCATTGTGGGATGCAGAAGGTGGAAGGTCTGGCTTCTGTAATTGCTTCCCCACTGAATGTGGGCATTGACTGGTTGATCCATACTCCCAGCCTGCCTCTCTCTTTCCCTAGTAGGGTGGGGCTCTGGGAAGCAGAGCTCCAGGACACATTGGTGAGGTCCTCTGTCCAGGCAAGTCTGATTGGCATCATGCTGGCATCTGGAACCTGGTGGCTGAAAAGAGAGTTTACATACAAAGCCAAACAAATTGTTGAACCATTATGGACCTAAAGACTGGAATAGTGCAGATGAAGTGTTGGTGGGTACTCACTGCAGACTATTGTGTACTTTTGTTTTCAGGTATATATTTTTCCCTAGTTTATGGACACATGTGAACATATGCTCTATCTCACGGGACCTAGTCTATATCTAGGTTTTGGGGATTTGTTAGGAAGTGATTCGCCTGAAATGGAATTAGAGAATACTATGAAAGGAAAGGTCTCACCCAAGTAATGAAGCTGAAGGGTTGTCATTCCACACCTGAAGTCTCTGGACACAGTCTGAAGTGAAGCATGCTGAGGTGGTACTCGTTGCATTGATTAGGTTGAGATCCACGAATGCAATATTATTTGTTATGAATTAAGAGAAGCATGCAGGGTAGTGTGCCTTACCTTATAGGTTCCAGGACTGGGGAAAATACAGGCTCTATAGTGGAAATGTGAGGCTTCTGCTGTCTTAGGGTTCAAGAAGACAATGGATAGTTATTGTAGTTATTGTTATAGTCACATTATTTGGTAATTGTGTTAACTTTGAAAAATACCTTTGTTAGGATTTGCTGTATAATACCCAACTTCACCATAATTTATGTCCTTTGACATTATTTGTATATAGCTGTGCCACCAGTTGCTTCCATTCCCCCACAGGAATATCTTTTAATCCTTTAGTACGATAACTTCACAATTGATACAGCCAAAGCACAAAGTTGAATTCATATTGGTATCTGTGGGTCAGTCTGAAGAAACAACAAATATTTCCATATCCATTTAATTCCTTAGGGACTAGATGCCATAAACAGTGTTTCTTATTATTTTTTAATATTTTTATTTATTTTGCAGAGAGAGAGAAATTGAGAAGGAAGGGGTGATAGAGAGAGATGTACTGCTTCATTGCTCTGCTTTTGAAGCTTTCCACCTCAAGTGGGGGTTGGGGGCTTGAAGCGATGTCCTTGAGCACTGTGCTCAATAAGGTGTAGCCCTCAGTCTTGTTTATAAAGTCAGTTCCTGAACTCCTATGGTCCACAAAACATATTTGTTTGTTTGTTTGTTTATTCATTTATTTATTCTTATTTGCTAAGAACATTTTCCCTGGAAATTTACACTTACATGTTCCTCGCAGAATCATTTTCTTTTTTAGATTAAAGGTGAGAAACAAATTAAGGAGAGACACCATAGCAGTGCTCCACCACTCATATACATGCCCTTTGCATGTTTCTACTTTGTAGTGACTAGGGACTCAAACCTGAGTCATCACACATAGTAAAGCATATGCTATATATCTGGTGAGATAACTACTGGTCCCCTGAAAATTATATTAAATGCCTTAAACTACTCAAAGAGCAAAAAAGAAAATAGTGCAACCAACTTTTTCCTATTGCTGAATAACAGCTGATAAGAGCTGGTAATGTTGGAATAAAGAATGGAGACCGTGTCTATAAATGTACATAATTTGCAGATCCCAGGAAAGCCACATAGTTTCTATCTATGTGATTTTCTGAGTTGTTTGCTGGATTCCTGGTGTGTAGGTTCTTTTGCTAATTATTAGGATTTTGTAGTTAGACATTTATTTTTGAGAAACAAGAAAAATATTAACTTAAAGAGACCAAAGTGAATAGAAAAAGAAAGTGTTTGAGCATATGAGGGAAAGGAGCTGTAGAACAGACAACTAGAAAAAAATGTACCTTGAAGAGTCATGTGTATAGTTTCATTGCTGGGTTGTATTTGTTTTATAGTTTCTTTGGTTAACAAATTTTTAAAAATTAACTTAATTTATCTGTTTATCTTAAATATAAAGTAGATGTGTGTTGTAATTTCTTTAAATACATAATTTTATATTTATGACTTCTGGTGAACCATTTATTGCCTTTCTGCAAAAATCATTTAGTTACAAATAC
Source organism: Erinaceus europaeus (assembly GCF_950295315.1). Lineage (NCBI taxonomy): Eukaryota > Metazoa > Chordata > Mammalia > Eulipotyphla > Erinaceidae > Erinaceus > Erinaceus europaeus. The sequence goes on along the minus strand of NC_080171.1, from coordinate 43,955,101 downwards.
ATGAATATAAATACCCAAGACTATGACAAATGAGAACTATTAGTTTACATTTCAAATGGATGTCAGTTCCTTTCTTGGATGCATAACTCACTGGCAAAAATTACTAGGTTTCCATAGCTCTAGTTCTAAGCCCTTAGAAACTCCAATAATACCTGAAGGAAGAATTACAATACAGAAGATATTTTGGAGTCCTTCATAATTCTGACATTGAGAATCTAGTCACTCATTCTTTTTAACTCAACAAGTATTTATTGAATCTACTATTGGCAGGTCACTATTCTATATACTGGATGCATAATAGATATGATAGAAACATGATGTAATTCATAAGATAGGCAGCATTAAGTAAACAGTTAAATATGTTAATTATAATAATGATTTAAAATAAGATAGTTTGATTTTAAAAATTATTCTTGGAGGAAAGAAATAGGAGATCAAAGTTCTCTATGAAATGTAAATGCCAAAGAAGGTAAAGAAATATTATTCAAAACCCTTATCTTCAGGATGAGAATTCAGCTATGAGAAAAATTAGGAGAGAACCCTACATAAAATTACCCAGATTCTTTGCTATAACTCTTAAATTACCATTCGTTAAGAAGAATCCCAGTAAATCATGTAGGCTGGCAAGGTAAGATTCTACAGCACATCACAGAGAAGTGAAGAGGTAATAGTTTGCCTCTGGAGATCATATGGAGGAGGCTGGAGTACAGACACAGAGCCACAAAGCATAGCTAACCTGGGGCAGTTGCCTTTATTCTTAGGAAGAGCATTATGTCCTAAAGCTGTATTGGTTAGTTAAAACCAAAGGGATCTAGGTTTTGATAAGCTTAAATGAAGCTGATAGTATTTGTGAGCAAATCAGAACAAGAATCTGATCACTAGAAAGTGCTTTATCATCGTGCCATATAGCTATATATATCTGACTTTGTGTGATAGCAGATGCTCATTTTACTTACCAGGTCTACACTAATATCTTGGAGTTTTTTCATGATATATATGACTATTATGGGTCAGTACTATTGTGTTCAACAGAGATGGGAGGCTATGGAAGTGATGTTGAGTGGAATGGAGATGACAACTTTAAGTTAGTGATGCTACCCTTTTATGGGGTGGTAGAATAATATGGGGGATAGTGCATGTCATGAGTGAATCTAGTGGAAAGTGAAAGTTCCTAGATTTGAGCTCTAAACAGGTTAAGCTAGAGGTATAGCAAGGCTGCTGTGGCTTATGATACATATTTTGGCGTATCATAAATGTGAAATAATATCAAGTACTATCAAGCGGAGTAAAATAGCATGCTTTCAAGGCTGAGCAAGTGTTCTGATATAGAAGCAAGCAAGTTTTGATTCATGAAGCAAGCAGGTTTTTCTCTCAGATAAAAATAAATCTTACTCTGTAGCATTCTCAGTATCAGTCAACTGAAGTCATTTTTTTTAAGACAGCCTTCAGATTGTCAGTCACTTCACTTCTGGAGCAGTAACTATGATGTGGACTAGAAGAAACTTTGGTATACATTGAGCATGGGACAATATTGTCTCCCTCAAATTTATCTTCAGTGATAACCTAGCATCTGAACCATAATTATCTTTAACAGAAAGGTCTTACCCTGGAGATATATTTTCTGAGGATTAGTGTACTTAGAGGTGACAAAAAACTATGTAGACAGGGGGAATATTTCTCAATTGGAGATCAATGAATAGTAGGAATGACTGACTGGTGTTAAATATATAAGCTAGAGGCTTGACTCAGGATGGAATCAGGCCTTTCATTATGAGATCTCCTGCTTGAGTAGATTTCTGTAGGCTCCGTATATCATCACAGGATCATATTTTGAATGAGCATGTTAATTTCAATGAGCAAGTGTTGTGAGTATTCCATCTATGGTTCATAGAACTTCTGAGCACAGTGGTAGTTTGATTCTAGGAGCATGCGTATTGTAGTTCTAGAGTTCAGAATTTCCTTGTTAAACACAGATTATTTTCTTTATGGGGGGGCTAATGTTTTATAGTTGATAGTAAATACAATAGTTTGTATATACATAACATTTCTCAGTTTTCCACATAACAATACAACCCTCACTAGGTCCTCTGTCATCCTTTTCTGAGACCTGTACTCTCCCCCCACATGTACATCCTAGAGTCTTTTCCTTTGGTTCAGTATACCAACTCCATTCCAGGTTCTGCTTAGTGTTTTCTCTTATGATCTTGTTTTTCAATTTCTGCCTGTGAGTGAGATCATCCCATATTCATCCTTCTGTTTCTGACTTATTTCGCTTAACACTGTTTCTTTAAGCTCCATCCAAAATCAGCTGGAAATGGTGAAATCACTATTTGTAATAGCTGAGTGGTATTCCACTGTGTATATATACCACAACTTGCTCAGCCACTTGTCTGTTGTTGTGCACCTGGGTTGCTTCCAGGTTTTTGCTATGACCAACTGTGTTGCTGTGAACATAGTTATACACAAATCTTTTTGGATGGGTGTGTTGGGTTCCTTAGGATATATCCCCAGTAGAGGAATTGCAGGATAATAGGGTAGGTCCATTTCTAACCTTCTGAGAGTTCTCTAGAGTGCTCTCCACAGCAGTTGGATCAATTTACATCCCCATCATCAGAAAGTACAGAATTTAAAAAATAAAACAAAAAGAGACTACAGTAGGGGGGCATTGAGATAGTTCACCTGGAAAATAGGCCTAATTGCCATGTAACCCAAGTTTGAACCATGTACCTACAGCACTGGAGAAACTTTAGTGCCTGTATCTCTGGTTCTGTCTCTGTCTCTCTCTCTCTTTCTTGAGTATTTCCTACATGAAAAAAGTTGGCTTGGAGTAATTCCTCAACACAAAAAAACAACAGCAACATAAACTATATTAAAATATTTAGTGCACAAACATGCTAGCTAGATCAGTCTGTGCTGATTACATTGAGAATTGGGGGGGCGCTGCAGGGGGTGCATTATTCTTTTTGGAATAAAATTTAAGACATACTATAAGGAACTAGATGTTCCTTGGCTTCCACTGATACCATTTAAAGTAAAGGAGTATGACTTGTGAATCAGATTCTAGCCTAGTAGCAAGCTAATTAAATGGTGTGTGTGTGTGTGTGTGTGTGTGTGTGCGTGTGCGTGTGCGTGTGCGTGTGCGTGTGTGTGTGTGCACGCGCGAACATGCCTCAAGTGCATGCCTACCTGCCACCAAGATTATTGCTGGGACTTGGTGCCTATTACACTATTCCTGGTGACCTTTTTTCTTGTCCTCTTTTTATTTCATTTTTGATAGAGGGTAAGAAATACAAAGAGGTCTGTCTTCATAAGAACAGGCAACAGTTAGTAAACAGTTAAGTGGTAAGTACAGTAATAATTTAAGGTAGTTTGGCTTAAAAACTATTCATGGAGGAAGATATAGGAGGCCAAGATACAGGAAAAAAAATAGAAGGCCAAGAGTCCCATTTCTCCTGAAGCTCTCCCCCTGCAAGTAGGGATGGGGTTTGAGCATGAACTAATGAGCATGTAAAGTGGATGCTCTACTAGGTATATCACCACTTGGCTCAGATAATTGTTTTTCATAAGAACATGCCAGAATCTGGGGCTCAGCAAACCTATGATGCCACTGTGCACCTGGATGAATTCTTATAGTATAAATTATATTGATGGGCCAATAGTCAAAAAAGAAAAGAGCATTTGCTCTTGAATAGTTTGGATACTGCTAGAAGAAAAAAAAAGTGATTGCTTCAGAAAAATAGTTCCTTTACCTATAAAGTAGGGTTTTCATCCTGTAGTGGTGATATCAAGAACATTTAGAGAATGTTTTGGAAATACATGACCATAACGTTCAGATATGTGTCATACTGGCTTTAGTACAGCTACTATATCTATAATATTTACAGTAGTGCTGCTGTGAGTGGAGAGGGGAGGCTGAGATGGCTCTGCCCTATCAGTACTTCTTTAAGGTCCACCTGTTTGTACTCATTTGTACTTGGTCTCCGAACACTTAGGTTTTAATCTTTCCTTACCTCACTCAAGTCTGCTTTTCAAGCTCCTCATAAATAAGTGGATGCTTTAACCCAGAGCATATGTCACTTTGTTTCAGTTGTACCCATTTCCTGATCATGATCTTATACATTTTAATTTTTTTATTATAGTAGATATGAAGTTGAATAAAAGAGTCTATTTCCAGGTGCCACAAAAAGTTAAACTGTCATACCAGATTTTACATAATAGGTAATTTACATTATTATGCAATATGAGGTCATAGTTTGTCACTAAAATAAAGTCACCCTCAAAGGAATGTTAACCTTTTACACAGGTAGAATTGAGGAAGGGTGGGAAATCAGACACTGAATTTGGGGCAATCAAGGATGAGTCAAGGACTCCAAATTTTCCTTTTCTCTCTCTAGAACTGTTATCCTTCTAGAACGAACTCCTTAATGGTTTCAATACTTTTTTACTGTAGCAAACTGCAGAACCATTAGGAAAGGGGTGGAGATTTTAGCCTCTAGCCTGATGTTTCCAGATTGTTTTTGCCACTGGGGTTAAATTCAATTCAATTTATTTATCTCTGGTCATCCTCCCATTTCCTATTTTCATATCAGACTATTCAAATCCATTTGTGTTGAGGTTATACTTCAGATATACCTGGGAAAAAATAAGCTCCCTGTTTTATACGTATTTGGTTATCCACATGGTTACTTAAGCTTCATAATAATACATGTTTTTTTTTTACCATGATAGTTAAGAAACTAATATATTAAGAAAAATTTGTCAGAACTGTTTACTAATTTACATATTAACAGTATATAAACCTTACTAACTTCACCAAATACTTCTTATTTTTAATAATTTATTAGGGGCTTAATGGCTTACAGTACAGTTGTTGACAGTTGAATGCGATTTTTCATTTCCCCTTGAGTGGTATCTGATAAACACTATCACCCATTCTTGGGTCCATTTCCACCATCTTGCACAAAGATGTGTTCTCCATCCACTCCCTTCCCCTACTCCCTAGAGTCCTTTACTTTTGTGTAATAAGCCACACCCAGTCCAAGTTTCTGTTTCACCTCCCTGTCCTAGTTTTTGAAATTCCACCTATAAGTGAGGTCATCTAGTATTTAGATATTTGTTTGCTTTTGGGCTTATCTCACTTAATATGTTTCCTTAGGTTTTATACAAGATGAGGCAAAGGATATCACCTCAATATATATTTACAGCATAGTAAAATCTTCTATAAACACACACACAAACACACACACACACATTTTCTACAGCTGGTTGTACCGTGTGTTAAAAATATGTGTATAGCTTCTTCTTGGTTGGTCTGATATTCAAATGCCTAAATTTGAAAACTGAGCTGTATTTTAAAGAATTACATTTTTCAATATCAAATTTTCAGTTTGATTAATTTTAATGGTGTGTCAAACAAAAGTTACAGTCTTACCCAACATAGCACTTAGATAAAGCTCTTCTAAACATTAGAATTGAATTTATAAAGACAGTCTAACATATAGGATTGTGTTGAGTTTATAGATTTCTCTGGAGGTAAAAGTTTTTATGAAACACAATTTTAATATGAACTTTTAATAAATTAAGTATTAATATTCAAATACCAATTGCTTTATTTTCCTTTTTTGTTCTGCTGTTCTTGCTGTATGTAGTATACCATTCATTTGGGAGCCCAGTATTTTCCTTGTTGAGTGAGTTGGTTTTAGTTTTCAAGAGACTTCATTGATGTTATAAGGATGGCTACATTATGTGACTGAGAGTATCATTTAAATATATTTTTGCAAACATATTTTGTTTATGTAATAGTAGCTCTGTGATAAGATATCTTGCCTTATGCATTGTGCACTACTGCTTTTATTCCTTTTGCCCTTCTCTCAAAATATTCGATGTTGGCAAAGAATTTAACATCAGGAACAAAACTCAAAGATTCATTCAAAATTTACGAGTTCTATGATTTTGAAAGTTACTTAGCATTTTCTTCTCAGTTTCATAATTTAAAATAAAAGAACCAGATAGACACATGTGACAGCTGTCTATTAAATCATTTGACAATAAACTGATAAAAGATAAATATGTGGGGGTATGGCTGTATCGCAGTAAGTTAAGGACACATGGCACCAAGCGCAAGTGTTGCGTGAAGCCAGCCCGTCGAAAACAACATAATGGTGCCTACAACGTGGGACCGGACCTGCGCAACTCCCAGATAAGTGAAGACTTTGCCTACATATGCACTATGGTCTTCTCTTCTACTTACGAAGAGGTTTGCCAAAACCTCTACTGTTTCATCATGAGACAGTTACTCTGTCTCTGGAACATTTTGCTCTGGGCCACACTTTGTTTCCCTGATAGGGAACTTTGGTTTCTTGTGACCCTAATCATAGAACTTGGGAGATGCACGGAGATTTCCGGGGCTCTTGCCGGGCCAGCTAGCTTCACGGTGGTGAACAGAGACACAGAGACAACGGCTGGGCAGGGAAGCTGTATTTCTTTATTCAGGAACAACGATTCACAAACTAAGACAAACTAATCACCAAACAGAACTCTGCTGTCTCTTTGCGGCGGCGCAAGCACTCTCTCTTTTACTCTGGAACTCAGGAACCCAGGAACTCTGTCTCTCTGGCACTCTCTCTTACTCTGTAACTCTCAAACTCTCGCACCCTCGCACTCTCGAACTCCGGAACTCAGGAACTCTGTCACTGGGGAACTCAGGAACTCTGGCTAACTCTGCCACTCTCGAACTCAGGAACCCTCTCCCTTACTCTGGAACTCTGGAACTCTCTTACTGGGGAACCCTCTGAAACTCTCGGACTCCGGAACCCTCTCCCAGGGTCCCTTGGGGCGGGGCCAAGCAGGCCCGCGAAATTAACAGGACTCATCCAATTCTCTTGGAGGGGGAGGGCTAGAACAAGCCAATGTAAAGCATACGACAGCCAAAACCTCTACTGTTTCATCATGAGACAGTTACTCTGTCTCTGGAACATTTTGCTCTGGGCCACACTTTGTTTCCCTGATAGGGAACTTTGGTTTCTTGTGACCCTAATCATAGAACTTGGGAGATGCACGGAGATTTCTCCTTGGACTTTCTGGATTCCCTCTCCCATGTTTCCTGAGGAAAAGGACTACATTTTGCTCCGGGCCACAATTTGGTTCTTTATGACCGTGATCATAGACCTTGGGATATGCATGGGGATTTCCACTGGGACTTTCTGGACTTCTTCTCTCATGTTTCCCATGGAGAAGGACTACTCTAATTTGAGGAGCGTTCTCCAGTACCCTGGCAGTCTCCAAGAATGGAGACACGTGGTTAGTTCTACTCTCCTGACTGGATTCTTTCTTCGATGGGAAGACACTTTTAAAAATGGGTGCTTGAAGCAATCCAGCAGGAACAGTCAGAAGCACCCTAAATGGAATTTTGAAGAGCTTTTTGGACTAGGACGCCCTCTGGGGACTCATGATACTACATGCTGTCAAGTCTTCACATGAAAAAGCATCTACTCAAATGGAATTCCCGGAAATCCATTTGGATCCTGTTCTCTGACATCACCCACAAGATGGAATGACTACAACACACCCCCCCCAGAAACCAATGATGTGACCTGGCACGACCTGAAGAAACAGATTCACAGACTCCAAAGATCACTCTCTACAGAAATACAGAATTCTGATGGCCGACATTCCCCATCGAGACAGACATGCAGCGTTTCATCCTCTGGCATTTTCTTCTGTGGTCAGCTACTTTGGACTGACACCTCCATCGGACTTACTGGTACACGCTGCTGTGTTTCTCAAAGACTAACTTCAGCCAGTTGCCTTGAGACTTTATAGACCATGTTCCCTCACCTGCAGGCTCTGTCCTCAGAGGCAGAAAACTCCCCCTCCTTATTAGTTTATGCCCACAGAGGTAGGAAACGCCCTTTGAGGCATGAGATGCCCCCAGAGGCATGAAGCATTCCCAGAAGCAAGAAATGCCCTTTCGCCTGCTAGGCCTTGCCCTTTGAGGCAAGAAACGTTTCCCTTGGCCATCACACTGGTTATTGCTGTTCGCCTATTTTGTTTTCCATGTCTTATGCCAGTTCTTTTGAAAACGCCTGTACGATATAGGTTTCTGTTCACCCCACAATCCTGATACTATGGCCATTAGTTAAAAAGAAAGGGGGAATTGTTGGTATGCTTTTAAAAACCCCTTCTGTTTCATTTGGTTTAATCCCCCCTGCATTCTATTCACATAACACTGTATTCTATTTATATAACCTCTGTTAACAAGCACCACCCTCCCTCCAGGGCATTGGTGGTTCAGTGATAGAATTCTTGCCTCTTCCGCCCCCTCTCCTTGTCATACCCTGATTTTCACCAGTCATTTTTCTCTCCACTCTCTCTGTGTCGCATCCTGTTCCCACCCTACTGGGCTAGTATATTTATAAGAACAAGATTGTTTGTAGTAGTTAGTTTAGCTTAGCTTGGTATAGATTGCGCTGCGTCCTGCATGAATAAAGAGATACTGCATACAGCTCAGCCATGAGTTCCTGGTCGTCTGTTACCCGCCTGTGAAGCCAACCCGGCAAAAACAACACGCAAGGACTGGCTTAAGGATTTGTTTCCAGCCCCCGGCTTCCCACCTGCAGTGGGAGGGATCATTTCACAAGTGGTGAAGCAGGTCTGCAGTTGTCTTTCTTTACCCCCTCTGTCTTCCCCTCCTCTTTCCATTTCTCTCAGTCCCATCCAACAACGATGACATCAGTAATAACAACAACAATAATAATAATAGCCACGACAATGATAAAACAACAAAAGCAACAAAAAGGGGAAAAAAATAGTCTCCAGGAGTAATGGAGTGGAGTCATGGTGCAGGCCCCATGCAATAACTGAGCCCCAACAATAACCCTGGAAGCCAAAAATATATATAAATATATGAATGTAAATTTTAATTAGAAAATATTAATTTCATCTACTGACCTATAAAGAAGCAGTCAATCATTTAAAATGCAAGGAGGATTTATTCATAAAAAACATCAGTAGAGGGAGTCAGGCGATAGTGCAGTGGGTTAAGCACAGGTGGTGCAAAGCGCAAGACCTGCATAAGGATCCAGCTTCCAGCCCCCAGCTCCCCACCTGCAGGGGAGTCGCTTCACAGGCTGTGAAGCAGGTTATGCAGGTGTCTGTCTTTTCCCTTCTCTGTCTTCCCCTCATCCTTCCATTTCCCTGTCCTATCCAACAACAATGACATCAATAACAACAACAATAACTACAACAATAAAAACAAGGGCAACAAAAAGAGAATAAATATTAATTAAAAAAACATCAGTAGAGGAAACCAGTAAACAGTGGGAAGACAATAAGAGCCATATGAACTCTCTCTGTTTCTGTCTCACCACTAATCTATATTTCTAGAAATTTGTCCCCGGTGCCTCCAGAAAGGAAAAAAGTAGAACAGTAGATGGATGTAAGGCATGTCAGATTCTACAGTTGTAGACATGTATATTTTTTCAATTAAGTAGCATTCTAAAATTAATATACATACTGCTATCTAGGAATTTTAAATGAATAAATGAAATAATACAAATACTTAATGAAAATATAGCACAATGAAAGCATTCACTGTGATCTGCTATTGTAATTGAGTTTGGGGGAGGTAGATTCTTAATGTGACCTGAATAGAACTTCAAGTACATAAATTTAAATTTCCACCTATATCCTTTCTCTTATTTAATTTGGATTTTTTAATGAAAACATATGAGACCCGAGAAGTTAGAAATAAAAACAGGAATGTAAGCATGAGATTCTGTCATAATTTCTCAGTTTACAGGAGAAATTTAATTCTAAAGTAGTTTCTGTTTTTTTATGATCTGTATTTTTATTCCTAATTGTTAACCTTGAAGTATTCAAATGCTAAAATATGTTTTCAAACATGCACAATAAGGTACATTATTTTTATTGATTTTTACTGTGGAAACATTTTACAAGGTGTTTTACTGTCTCAGAGATAAAATTTCATATCTCCACAGAGTACTTGTGCAAGGCCACCTCACCTACCACCAAAGTGCCCTTTCCCTTCAGTATGGGGCACAGGATTCCTCCCCCCTTAACAACTCTTTCATTTCTATCCAATTAGTGACCCTGGAACTACAGACATATCCTCCAAAGGTTTATATTTGTCTTCCTCCTCCTTCTGACTTGTTTTACTATGCAGATCCCCTCCAGATCTGCCCATGTCATAGCAAAATATATTTACTTACACACACACACACACACACACACACACACACACACACACACACACACACACACACACACATCTGGAACTGGTCTAATTGGTATTGAACACATTTCCACAAGAAAAGAAAAACAAACAAACAAACAAAAAAGGTAGCAGCACTGGATGCTTGGCTTAGCTCCTGGCTGAAACATGACAGTGAAATGTAATAGAAACTGCATACCCAGATAGCTTCAGGGAAGGAAACCCCTCTCTTCTGAGCCTCTCAGATATGATGCATTAGGTGTTCTGTTTGTCCCTGTTGGTCCAGGCCTGCAACTTCTAGCTCTTGTTTTGTGTCTCTCCTGTAACTGCTCCTGTGTCAAGGTGAGACTTGGCCCAGGGGACCAAGCTGAGCATCTGAGTTTCTCCCCAAAGGCCTAGTTTGATTAAGGATATGGCTGTTCATCCCCATCCTGCAAACTGGTTAGCTGTAGCTACCTTCTTTGTTGTAGTGTTCCAGGAGCAGTTTGACAGGCTACTTGCCCACTCTGCTCACGGAACTCATGGGTCCCATCAAGCGGCCCAGGATATTGCAGTTGACATTGGTCCCCAGCAGTAACTTTACACCATATATCTGGCTTTGACCAAGAAGGCTTTAGTTTGCAATAGTAGCACAACTTCTAGTAACATCCTGCACTTAACCAGCTGGCTAAGTATCAGAGGTGCAGCACGAAGAGCAGGTTGTGAGTAGGCTATGAGTAGGCATTACTACAGACCCTGGGAAAAGGGCACATCCTCAAGTTCTGGAGGAGAAAGGGGAAGGGACTGGGATTTGCATTTATTTTTATCCATTAGGAAATAAACTCAACTAGATAATAATTGTAATTATCTTCATAAGTCTTTGGCAAATAAATAATACAATAAAATAAATTGTAGTAAGAGGTCAGAAGATAACTCAACTGGTAAGCTGACTATCTTACCATGTATGAAGCCCAGGGTGGAACTAGGAAAAGCTGCATGAATAGTGAAAAAAGTACTGTAATATCTCTGTCTTTCTACTCCTCTCTTTCCCTCTCTTTCTTACTATTCAAAAAATATTGACCTAAAACTAGTATTGTGCAGATGCAAGGCCTGGCCTCTGCAAAATAGAAAAACTGTTGCAAAACATACATTATTTCATTTGCCCACCTACATATATCAAAATGACCCAATGCAGTAAGAGAAAAATATATTCAAAATGTCAACTCTATATTAATCAACTCTACACTTCTGCTAGTCCCTGCTATTATTATGCACTTTTGAAAGTGAAACATTTGAGAACAAAACATAATTGTTTCATACCCACTTTTTTCCGAGATTTTCTCTTGAAAACTTTTACTACAAAGTGGAAAAAAAGAGATTTAAAAATACAGTATTAGTTCATTATGTTGCAACAATATGTAGAAGTGTTCCTAAGCCTATAGGCTGGTGGAAGAGGAGCCCCACTGACCTCCTTTTCAGACCAGGCTGATGGTATGAAGCCCAGACATGCAGCTAGGTCTTCTAGATAAAGCCTCACATTAGTTCAAGAGCAGCTGTAGGAGAGAGACAAAACCAGGACCCCCAGCACAAGGCAGGACTGACGGACAGACAGACCAGCCAACACATTATATATAATTTTCCAGTTTCATATATAAGCAGTGATTATCAAGATTCTCCTTAGAGAGAAAAACTATTCTGCCTTTGCCCACCAGTAATTAGCATATATATAGTGTATATTATTCTGATTGTTCTGTTCCTCCCCCACCCATCCATATCAAGTAGTAGTAGAATTGAAATGCAATATCTGTTAAATGTTTATGGAATATTGAATTTTATGACATATTTCTAATGCAAATTACCATGCAGACATACACAGGATAAATTCTATATAATCTATAGAATAGAATTATGTAAATATATTGTATTTGTTTTGGTGACAAAATAGTTTTATTGACCAATTACAGTGTATTACAATGCTAAAAAGCTTATCTAAAGCATTCTTACTGAACTAATGGTAGCACTTGAAATTCATATTAGCCATGGGGAATTCACTGTAATTTTACCAGAGTTTAATTATTAAGTTTTATTCAAGACATAGTAACTCAGTTTTTAAATATTACTAAAGTGCCCTGGGAATCATCAGAGCCATCTCTATTTTATAACAATATGCTGTAGGGATACGCTGGAGCAAGCTCCCATTAAAGTGTAAGAACGAGTTGCCAGCATTTCTACTTGTCTCTTTTATTGATTTCATGTTGTTGGTTTGAATATAGCTACATTGAAAGTATGTTCTCATGAAAAAGGCAAATGCTACATATCAAGATCTTTCTGTGAAGTATATCCCTCCTTGATTTAAAACTGTATGATAATCCAAAGATGGTTGGGTCAGATTATGATCTGAAAAATCGCTATTTTCATCTTTCAAAAGTATATTGTGTATTTTATTTCTACAGATATAGATAATAAATACATAAAAGGTGACTGTAGGACGAGAGAGAGAGCTCACCAGGTAGAGTGTATCCCTTGCCATGTGCACAACCCACATACAAACTGTGACCTCACACGGGCGGAACTGTGTTATTAGGGGAAATTCTCTTTCTGCCTCACTGAGTCACAAAATCAGCCTAGTGAGATCACACATTGTGAAACTTCAGCTCTACAAAACCAAATAAACAAAAACAGAAATGAATAAGCAGTGAATGTAACTGAACATTTATGTAAAAGAGAATCATCTGAATTAGGACAGAGATGTAGAATATTACACACATTTTGACAGTCAATTTCAAGTAAAATAGTACATTGAGAAATGGAACAATGATGGTTGAAGATGTGTGTGCGTGTGTGTGTGTGTGTGTGTGTGTGTGTGTGTGTGCAACTTTGTTTCCATTCTGCTTCTGCTTCTACCCTATGTACTCTGATATTGGAAGACTTCTTAGAAACCTAATAACTCTACATTTATGTTGGTATATTCTAATTTCCCAGACATATGGCCCACTCCAGGTAACATTAAGATATTATCTAAATTTTTTCTTTAAGTATTTTCCCTGGTACTTTCTTTCCTAGTGACTTTTTTCCCTCTTGTTCCTCTCTCTCCATGTCTCTCTCTCCATGTCTCTCTCTCTCTCTCCCTCCCTCTCTCCCTTTCTCTCTCCCTCTCCTCTTCTGTCTCTCTCTCTCTCTCTCTCTCTCTCTCTCTCTCTTTCTCTCTCTTCTTTTCCTCCCCCACCTCTTCCTTTTGGTAGAGGGTAACAAAAGAAAGAGTGAGGGGGAGAGAGAGAGGGGAAGGGAGAGAAAACTTAAGCACTGGAACAGTGCTTATAAACCTCCCCCCTGCAGGTGAGGAGCTTGAACCATGGTCCTGACATATGGTAATATGTCCATTCTACTAGATGCAACACCACTAGAATTTACTACTAGTAGTAAATTACTAGGGATTGTCTGAATCATCATATACTCTGTTGATAATCTTCTAAATAGTCTTCCATTATTAACAAAATGAATTTCTGGAGAGTTGTGTATAGTAACACAACTAAAAATATGAGAATAATGGTAAGATATTTTATCCATGTGGTTGTTGTTCTGTTCTGTTTTTATTGTATTTGCTTTTAATCTGGTGAAGAATGAGTTCACTGTTCCGGAATTCTGGAGAAGAGACAGTTATTGCCAGTGGCAGTACAGAAGTAAAGATAATTTCAGACAACAGCAGGCTTTCTTGCACATTCTTTTCCATTTCATTAATAACACAGTCCATAAAGAGACATGCTTTGTGAAGCTGAGAGTAGGGATAGGCTTCCTCACAAAAAACAGACATCTGTGCAGATGATTAACATTTTTTAGATTCACCATCCTCCTTTTTCATTAGCTTCTTATTGAGATGCCGATGGAAAGAGGTGCAATTATTAGCAACATTATCTACTAGCCGCCTTGTTTTTTAGTCATAATCTATGTCACTATGTGTTTGTTCTTTTTTATCCCCTCACTGAAAAGACTTTGGTTTCTGGGTATCTGTGAATTGTATTTATAATTTTAGAGCTTGACTGAATCTTAGGGTACTCCATTAGAGAAGAGAGGCATGTAAGGGCTGATTTGTTTACTTCCACTCTTTGTGGATGACTTTCAGACCAGTGCCTGACATTTATTGAGTGCTTATTAAATGCTTTTTGACTAGGTGAATAGATGTGGATCAGCATAGACATTTTCCAGAATTTTATTACTACTTGCTACCTTCAATACTATTAGCCAGATATTAAGCACAGCAGTTCCAACCTGGTTTCGTGCTTCACCCTTCTCTATCATAGTAGCAAGACTAATCCTTTGAAAATCAGTTCATATTCTCCTCTGCTCAAAGCCTGTCTATTGTAGCCCATCTAGTGAAAAATAAAAGCTAATACAGCCTGCAGGATATTGGTAGACTGGCCCCTGAGCAGCTCCCTGGCCCGAATTCTTTAACTAAGCTCTTTCTTTAATCTACACTAGAAATGTTAACCTTCTAACTATTTCTTTTTTAGAGATTTTATTTATTTATGAGAAAGATAGGCGAGAGAGAAAGAATCAGACATCACTCTGGTACATGTGCTGCCAGGGATCAAACTCAGGACCTTATGCTTGAGATTCTAATGCTTTATCCACTGTTCCACCTTGCAGACCACCTAACCATTTCTTAAACAAGGTCAGACACAGTCTTAACCTCAGTGCATTTGGTCCATCTTCCCTTTTTCCTAAATAGCTTCCCCCTCCCCTTCTTCCTGACTCACATTCTTATCTTCAGGTCCTTGCTTTATGGTTACCATTTCTGCAAAACCTTCCATGACAAGTGCATTTAAAAGTAAATTTCCAATAAATAAATAAATAAATAAATAAATAAAGTAAATTTCCTGTCCTACCTCAAAATTCATAGCAATAGTCCACAAATTATAAATATTGTTTAATTACTTTTCTGTTTCTTTTCACTTGCAATCTCTTGAGGATAGACATTTTTGTTCATTTTCTTTCCCCTATGTCATCATGGAAATACCATTAAACTTGCTTAAAAATAGACTTTTACTAAAGAAATTTAAGGAGTGAATTAATGAAAAATTTTAGGCCTAGGTGGGTCAAGTGATTTGCTAAAGGTCTAATTAATTGCTAATGTTAAAAGCTCTTGAAAAATTTCTGAAGGGGACTAAGCAAATTGGACAAAATACAGAGTTTAGCATCTTACAAAAGTAATTTCCTTTTTAAAAAATTTTATTATATTTATTTATTTATTGGATAGATACAGCCAGAAATCAAGGGAGAAGAGGAAGAGAGGGAGGGAGGGAGGGAGGGAGGGAGGGAGAAAGGGAAAAAGAGAGAGAGAGAGAGGGAGGGAGGGAGAGAGAGAGAGAGAGAGAGAGAGAGAGACCCCACTGTAGCACTGCATCATTCGCAAAGCTTTCCTCCTGCAAGTGGGGACCAGGGACTTAAATCCAAGTCCTTAGGCATTATAACGTGAGCTCAACCATCAACCAGGTTCGCCACCACCCAACCCCCCAAAGGAATTTCCTTATGGATGATTTAATTAAATTTGTCACACAAATGAAATTCAGTGGAGAAATAGAATATCCTACTCTCCTCTATTTTAGCAGGGAAGAGACAGTATCCTTAGGAGACAATTACTAGGGAGGGTAGATACTTAAAAGGTCTTTAGTAATTTGAGTCAAATGCTATTTGATCGTAACTTTAAGACAATGAAAAGATGAAATATTTATCATATTTTAGCTTTTATTGATAGGGCTTTCTACCTTGTTTTATGTAAGAAGATGTCCTTGACATTGTAAATACTAATCTAAAAATGTATTTTAATGTAAATATATTAACATAGCAAAATATCATTTTCGCCTGTTTTTATTATTTTTGCAAGCAGATCTTTTATTTATATTATTGTATTGTACTTTTATTAGTGAGTTAATAGTTATTTACAAGATTATATTATTAAATATATTATTACTTTTATTTTTGTTTTTGTACTTATAAGACTCAAGTGAGTCTTTTCCAGATATTTCAAACTTTTAATCAGGTAAATGAAAAGGCAGGTGCCAGAGAAGCGTGCAGGCCATTTGGACAAAGATGGATGACTCCATGCAGAAACAGATGCCTATTTTGATTCAGTTTTCAGGTCAGGACTTCAGTTCCTTTCTAAGCTGCTGTTAAACTTGTCACAACTCTTGTGTGTCTTTCTTTTTCCCTCTTTCCTCACAGGTAAAGGAAACGGGGCTTGACTTCCTTAGGTATTCTCCAGATTCTCTTCACACTCAGTAATGAGGCACAAACAAAGGTTCCTTGTCAAAAAAAATTCCAGATCCCAGTAAAATCGAGGTTCAGAGTTCTCTGATCCCCTTCCTCTCTGGGGGGGATGGACCAAAATTCTTTTTAGGGTGCAGAAGGAAGGATGTCTAACTTCCATAATTATGGCAAATAATTAACATTCCTTGCTGTCTTCTTTTCTAAAAGAATGTGTTAAAATATCAAAGAGCTAAATAAAACAGGAAGGTATTTAAAGAGTAGTTCTATTATATATATTTGCTTTTATTGTATATATTTTCCAGCTTTGTGAGATATAATTAGCATTATGATATTATGTTAATTTATGGTGTACAATGTGATGATCAACTAAAGTTAAACACTATAAATGTTTACAACCATAACATTAGTTAGCACATCTCTTAAGTTATATAATTACAAATTCTTTCTTGTGGTGAGGGCATTAAAATTTACTTTCTTGGCAATTTTTAGATCTACAATGTAGTTTTGATAAATATAGTCACCATGCTAAATATTGAATTCTCAGAAATTTTCGTTTTTTCCATTTTATAAACTTTGCTATTGTTATGTTAGAGATATAATGACTTGCAAATTAGTCCTTTTTGAACATCCTCCTATTCCTGTCAGTTTCAGACCTCTACTAATTACCACTATATCTGTCTTTACGAATTTGACCTCTTTAGATTCCTCATGTAAGAGACAGTAAACAGTATTAATGTTTTTCCTTTCTGGCATATTTCACTAAGCATAATGTCTCCTAGTTTCACCTGTTCTGTTACAAATGATAATGTTTCCTACTTTCTCATATTGAAAAATATTGTGTTGTGTGCATATGAATGGTTCTCACTATTGATTCATCTGTTGGTGAGCACTTAGGTTGCTTGTTGCAAATAAGGCTAAAATGAATACAAAATTACAGACATCTTTTTAAGATTATTCTTATTCTTATATTTTATTACTTTGTACACAACTATATGATGAAATGGAATTACTGAGTAATATGATCATTCTATTTTAGAGCAACAACTCAAGTAATTTATATTATTTTCTTTAGTGGCTACATCAATTCACATTCACACCAATAATGTTCAGCTATTCTCTGTTCAACTTTTTTTTTTTGCCAGTTTTTGTTAGTCTTTATCTTTTAAGAAAATAGTCATTTTACCAGTTTTGAGGCAGTAGCATCTTTTCATTTACTGACTGGCCATTTGTATAACTTCTTTGAAAAAATGTGTCTGTTCAGTTTCTGTGCATCTTCAATTGTTTGGTCTCTAGTTAGTGAATCATATAATTACATTATATATTTTCAATATTAACTCTCATTTTAATATATCTGCAAATATATATCCCATTATATAGGTTACATTTTTATTTTGCTTATTGTTTCTTCTGCTGATATTTTTAGTTAACTGTAGTTCTCCATTAAAAAAAAATACTGCATTGGTTAACAAAACTTTTATAGTCCTACATGTTCACCAAACATTTTGTTGCTTACTATTTTTGTATTTTACTTTTAAAAAAAATCATTGCCTGGATGAATATGAAAATATTTATTCCCTATGTTCTTTTCCATGAGTTTATTTCAGTTTTTACATTTGAGTTTTTAATTATTTAAAATATTTTGTAAGCAATTTAAAAAAGAGTATGATTGAATTTTCTACACATGGTTATCTAGTTTCCAGAAAAATTTCTGTTGGGTATATTATCATTCACTATAGCACAGGACATGTTTTAAATCAAATTAATTCATTCTGTTTGTTGAACACATGATAACTTTGAAATTGGACCTTAGGTATAATATCTACTAAGGTGCCAGACATATCAGTAAAGCCATATTGGATCCTTTAAGTCTTAGAATTAAAGATAGAAAAACAGGAAGTATTTTGATTTGAAAGACTTACGCTTAACGTAGAGGAAAACTTCAGGAAATTTTTATGGTGATGTGTGTGTGTGTGTGTGTGTGTGTTTTCTGTTTTTTCTGTGGACCTTTTTCTATGATGTCTTTGATTTATTTAACTCATAAAATTAAAATCCTAATAGACAAACACAAAATTATAGGTTGGCCTTCTATCAGACTAGTTGTTCAGAGGGCAAAAATTAGGCACATATAAAACCAAAGAATATGTTAAGTGCTACATAGCATAAGTCATCAAGAAAATCTAGTAAGAATTGAGTTGTGTCATCTTTAATATCAGCGTTTGACCAAATAGACTTGCTTAATCTAAAAGCCATATGCCTTCTAGATTCAGACTATCATGATGGAAATGTTACATGGGGTATTGTACTTGGGCAAATAAAATAGCATGAATGAATAGATAATCATGGACAAGATCCGCAAGAGTCAACTCTTTTACTTTATGTTGTCTTAGGCTTACTCCACGTATGTTATTCAATGACTAAACACTAGCTACTATTTTATATAGGATTGAATGTGGCCATAATTATTTAATGTAACAGTGAAAGGCTGAATATATTTCTTTTCCTTTGAATACAGATAACTTGTGATGTCTTTGATTGGTGGAATATGGGAGAAGTGATGCCATCTCAGGGCGAGGCCTAGCTTTTAAAGGGACTGGAATTTTCTACTTTGATTTCCTGAATCCATGGACTGCCCTAACCCCTAAGAAGTCTTATTAGGGGAGTCGGCGGTAGCACAGCGGGTTAAGTGCAAGTGGCACAAAGAGCAAGGACTGTCATAAGGATCCCGGTTTAAGCCTCCGGCTCCCCACCTACAGGAGAGTCACTTCACAGGCGGTGAAGCAGGTCTGCAGGTGTGTGTCTTTCTCTCCCCCTCTCTTTCTTCCCCTCCTCTCTCCATTTCTCTCTATCTCCCCCTCCTTTCTCCATTTCTCTCTGTCCTAACAACGACATCAACAACAAATAATAACTACAACAATAAAAAACAACAAGGGCAACAAAAAGGGAAAAATAAATATAAGTTAAAAAAAAGAAGTCTTATTGGAAGGTAGAAAAAAATAAAAAGGCCATAAAAAAAACATAGGTTAGAGAAAGGCATGTCACCATCCTGCTGGATTACTCTAAAGTACTAGACATATCAATAAAGCTATGTTGGGTTTTCCATACCAGTCTGGTTTCTGATATAAAATAGTAGCAAGTGTTTAGTCATTGAACAGTATACATGGAGTAAGTAAAAGAGTTGACTTCTTGGGATCTTGTCCATGATTATCTATTCATTTATGCCATTTTGTTTTCCCAAGTATAGTACCCCATGTAACATTATTTCCATAAAGTAACAAAGTTTTGTTTTTTTTTTTAAAGAAGGATTGTAAGGTATATAACACAGTACTGTTATGGCATTTTGTTTCATATTCAATTCATTTTTCTATTAAGATATAGTAGAATAATTCTTCTAGTGATGCATTTGGAAGGGAGGTTTATTTTAAAAGTCACATTAAGAAAGAGTACTAGCAGCCTAGGAGGTGGAACAGGAAATAAAGCATTAGATTCACAAGCAAGAAATACTAAATTTAGTCCAAGTCATTGCATATGCTAGAATAATTCCCTGGTTCTTTCTTCTTCTCTCTCATTAATAACAAATATTGGGAGTCGGGCTGTAGCGCAGCGGGTTAAGCGCAGGTGGCACAGAGCACAAGGACCGGCATAGGGATCCAGGTTCGAACCCCGGCTCCCCACCTGCAGGGGAGTCGCTTCACAGGCAGTGAAGCAGGTCTGCAGGTGTCTATCTTTCTCTCCTCCTCTCTGTCTTCCCCTCCTCTCTCCATTTCTCTCTGTCCTATCCAACAACGACAACAACAATAATAACTACAACAATAAAACAAGGGCAACAAAAGGGAATAAATAAATAAAATAAATATTAAAAAAACAATATTTTTTGTAAAAGAAGAGTGATTGCCACTAAGCAAAATTAAAAATCAAGATCTGTATATATAGCATATGTAGACATAGATATGTATGTGGACATACAAATATAAACAAACATGTTGCAGATTCCAATACATATATGTAAGCATATTTACATGTATATCGTCCAATGATGATCATTTTTTATTTGTGTTTATGTTTATTTTTATTGTAAGTATATGAGAGAGAGGGAGAGAAAGAGAGAGAGAGAGAGGAGTCAGGCATCAGACTACCATTCAAACTTTTTAAAATTTTTATTTATAAAAAGGAAACACTGACAAAAATCATAGAATAAGAGGGGTACAACTACACATAATTCCCACCACTAGAACTCCATATCCCATCCCCTCCCCTGATAGCTTTCCTATTCAACTTTTTATCTGGGGCTTATGATTAAGCCCAGGATCTCACAAAGCATGAACTCTACTATTAAGCCACCTACCTGCCTGTGAAAATAATAATAAAAAATATCTTAAGGAAATAATAATGATAAAAGCTTTCTTTCCACTCTTGTATTCATGTATAAGATAAAATTTTAAGTAGAAATATAAAGACTTCCCAAATATGGGATTCCTAAAATGGCTAGAGATCTACCTTTTCTCTGCCCTAACTTTGGTGAGTGGCAGTGTTCTCTGTTTTTGCAGCTTCTGATTTACAGTTTCAAATGGGCTTTGAAAAATATAATAGAACATCTTTAAGCAAATTCCCCAAACTCACATTCACAGATAAATAATAATCCATCAGTTATTTTATTATCTAACAGTACCTCAGAGAACTTGACAGTCTTAATCACTTCAGCCATTTAAACCTTCATTTTAGTTTTATTTCAGTCAAGCCATTTAGTAGAGTTTATCTAAATTACTATATCTTTTTTCTTATCACACATTCAAAGCTGTAACATAGAAACTAATTTCAGGTGCAAAATAGAATATCACTGAGGCCCAGACATCACTAGTACAGGCGCATTAGAATGAAAAGTTACCTGTCACTAAGGGATATTTGTCTTTGTAATGAGCTGAGGCAAAAGGAATGGTTATAATACAATTAGAAGACACCACTAGCATTGTAGAATCCTAATTGTGAAATAATTCAGCTTCCTGTGTTAAAATGCTAGAAATGAGCATGTTTCTAATAAAATATATTTTGAAACATATTGCTTAATTTTTATGAGATAGTTGTTACTATTGCCAAAACATCACATTAGGTGATTGTTTTTTATTGCTTTAAACATTTTTATCATATAACAGTGCTGTTTAGCCAGATTTCTTTTTTTTTTAGTGATGCCCTACTAGCCTTTAATGAGATAGAATTTATTTTTTACTTTAGATATTCTGCAGTGCTACTAGTGCCAAACGTATCCATTCTGACAAAGTAGACTTTTTTTTTTTACAAGTCTTACCTTAACTCTAGGTTACTTTGTAGTGACCACAGTCAGTCAGATTTTTGTTTAAAATATTCCACATATGTCACCATAGGAGGAATAGTTTAGTTACTCCTAAACTACTGTTTTATTAAGAGATAGCAATACACATACCAGTCACTATTGTGTATAATTTTTCTATCTAAAAATACCTTTTATCTTTCAAAAATATTTGTTGCTTTGTAGAGATTTATTCCTACCCATCCCTTACCTGGCTTCTTGTTACTCCTTTTGCTGGATTTTTTTTTTTTTGCTCTACTCTATAAAAACCTTTCCACCAAAAGTTTAGCCTGTCCATTTTATAAACTGTGTATAGTAATATGTTTGCTAACTTGATCTGCTTCAAGGAAAGACTTGTTGGAAGTTCTGATTTCTGGGAGTCGGGAGGTAGCGCAACAGGATAAGTGCACGTGGCACAAAGCACAAGAACCAGTGTAAGGATCCCGGTTCGAACCCCCTGGCTCCCTACCTGCAGGGGAGTCCCTTCACAGGCAGTGAAGCAGGTCTGCAGGTGTCTATCTTTCTTTCCCCCTCTCTGTCTTCCCCTCCTCTCTCCATTTTTCTCTTCCATTTCTCTCTGTACTATCCAACAACAATGACATCAGTGACAACAATAATAATAACTACAACAACAATGAAAAAAGGCAACAATAAAAATGGAAAATAAAAAAATTTTAAAAAGGGGAGTCGGGCAGTAGCGCAGCGGGTTAAGCGCAGGTGGCGCTAAGCACAAGGACCAGCGGAAGGATCCCGGTTCGAGCCCCTGGCTCCCCACCTGCAGGGGAGTCACTTCACAGGTGGTGAAGCAGGTCTGCAGGTGTGTGTCTTTCTCTCCCCCTCTCTTTCTTCCCCTCCTCTCTCCATTTCTCTCTGTCCTATCCAACAACAATGACATAAATAATAACTACAACAACAAAACAACAAGGGCAACAAAATAAATAAATAAATAATTAAATTTAAAAATTTTTTTTAAAAAAAGAAGTTCTGAGTTCTATCAGCAAGCAAGCCTCACCTACAGTATCTGCAGTGTCATCTTAACTTCAGAGACTCACCTCATACAAGGTCAGACACTTCCTAAGGTGAAGTAGCCCCTGTGTGATGACTAAAGTGAAGGTATTCACCCGTTCATTCTGATATAATGAGGATGAATTTTATGGGATGTCTTAACTCTAGACATCCTGCTGAGTTAACTAAGGAAAATACACTTACAAAACAGCTGATTTCATTCACTACCTAATCCTACTTCCTTTTTTTCCATCCCTTAGATAATAATAATAGAGTGGTCTCTAATAATGTTCAGTATGCAAGAACAAATACAAGACCTAACTTTATGAGAGGCCCTGCCTAAATTAAAAATGAGAAGTTCCCATAATAAGTCACTGAATAGTTATATAAATTTGGACCACCATATCAGGCCATTTTTTTCCTTCCACCTCCTCCATATTTTTATTTCTTCCAGGGTATAGCTGTGCCTTGGTGTCTGCACAACAAATCCACCAATTCATATTTCCACTTTGTTTTATTTTGATAGGACTGAGAGAAATTGAGAAGGGAGGTTGAGGGGGGGGGGAAGAAAAAAGAAAAAGAGTCCTTCTTAATTGCTGGTATGAAGCCTTGAACAGAGGTTTTGCACATGATAACATGTGTGCTCATCTAAGTACACCACTGCCTGGCCCATGAATCAGGTCATATTTGAGACAGAGTCTTGTCTCCATACCTATAGGTGGAAAGTCTTTTTCTTCTTCCTGAAAGGGCTGCTTGTCATCCTTGTTCAGGAACAGACTTTGATTCATCCTTTCAAAATGTTGTGGTGAAACTGACAGAGGATCTGATGCCACAGAATGTCAACCTGCCACATTAGCTTTGGTATGAAGGAAATTTTGTTCTACTGCCTTTGGAACCTGCAAAAATAACCTGGATTATATTTACTCAAAGCAGTCTCTTGTCTTTCACCAAATGTCAGCCTTCAGGTTAAAATAGAGATGGGTGGAAAAGCCAGCATTTGTAACTGGGGACAATCAGGGAGGAATCAAAGGTCCAAAAATCTCCTTGCCTCTTGGATCATGGCTTCTCAAACCTCCTTTTAGAGTAAAGTCTATAATGGATCCTAAATATTCTCTAGTGTTTCAAGAGGGAAGGGAGTTGTACTTGAGTCCCCGAGGTTGTCCTTCTGTTTCTAAGTTTGTCTTTAACATATTACTTTCTGGAGTTAAATTCAACCAAATCAAAAGACATCAAGTAGCTTACACCTAGTTCTTTGGGGGGCCTGTTTTACTATTAGGGACTCTACTGCTATTTGTCAGCTAGCTTGACTCCTAAGCCTTCATCTTTAATGATTCATACTCATCTCTTGGCCCTCTAGTACCATTGAATTGTATTATTGCATTGTTGTAGCATGAATTTCCTTCAAAGAATCATATTGTAATTATATGCATTTGGCTTGATTCATAAAGTAGAATATTCCGCATAAATGTAGAAATTAGCATTCTTGGAATAGAAACCTCATATTACAATTCCTAGACTGCATGAAAACTCTTGATTTATGAGTGTTTGCATATGTGAGCTTGAATTTGTAGTGACTTTGCTGCCATGAACCTAATGGTCAACAGAATGGAATCTGGCATCTAACTACAGTAATATCTCAGTACTCATCATTAATTGATTCCAGAAGGCATACTAAGTACCAATGTTGAAAATGACAAGTATTGTACCACTGACAGGGCAGCTGGCACTACAGTGATGGGAGAAGCTTCAGGGGGCACCCTGGCTGCCTATTTCCCCACTTCTTCCACAGCCTACTTATGTTGTGCCTGAGGATATGGAGCAGAGGTCACCTGCCTGCCTGCCTGTTTCCCCACTTTTTATCCAGTCCAACCAAGGTGTGTCAAAGGATCTGGAGTGAGTGCTGCTTACAGAAGTGGTTCCAGGCAACCACAATACGGATATGGTGTTTATTATTATTATTATTACTATTATAATAACAACTTGGGCTTTATTAAATAATCTGTTAAATTACACAGACCTCCCAGAAGAAAACCACTGCTGCTCCCTCTAGTCAGTCCTTGAGTGGACCCTTTGAGTTCCTGAGGAAGAAGCACTACTTGGCCTCTTAGAAGAGAATGGAGTTGGGAGTCGGGCTGTAGTGCAGCGGGTTAAGCGCAGGTGGTGCAAAGCACAAGGACCAGTGTAAGGATCCCGGTTTGAACCCCGGCTCCCCACCTGCAGGGGAGTCGCTTCACAGGCAGTGAAGCAGGTCTGCAGGTGTCTATCTTTCTCTCCTCCTCTCTGTCTTCCCCTCCTCTCTCCATTTCTCTCTGTCCTATCCAACAACGACAACAACAATAATAACTACAACAATAAAACAACAAGGGCAACAAAAGGGAATAAATAAATAAAATAAATATTTTAAAAAAGAGTTAAATATCAGAAAAAAAAAACTTTAAAAAAAAAAAGAAGAGAATAAAGTTGACCCTGAGGCCAGCTGGGTCAATGGGCTGCAGGGATAACCATGGCCTTTTGCCCTGTCAGAGGGATGCACAGTCACTGCAGCTGGCTACCCATCTCTGCTCTTGCCGTTTGGATTTGAAACAGAAATATGCCTCTAGGGTGATAAGACGCAGTCACTCAAAAAGTATTCTGTAATGTCATGGATATTGTCATGTGGAATATGAGGGAATAGCCAAGGAATAGCTAAGCAGTCACAGTATATAAGGTTGGCAGTAGAGCCTCTACTGGAGTGTTGGTGGGCCATGGTCAGGGTGGCTGAGGGGGTAGTGCTGGTACAGTGAGGGCCTGGCAGTGCTGCCTTTCAGAGGAGTTCACCAGTTAGATAGAGGCTTCCTTGTCACCATCCAGTAAATGTATATATATAATATATATATATATTATATACATAGATATACTTTAAAATTTTTTCCCCTTTTGTTGCCCTTGTTGTTAATCGTTGTTGTTATTATTGCTGTCATTGTTGTTGGATAGGATAGAGATAAATCGAGAGAGGAGGGGAAGACAGAGAGGGGGAGAGAAAGACAGACACCTGCAGACCTACTTCACTGCCTGTGAAGCAAACCGCCTGCAGGTGGGGAGGCGGGGACTTGAACTGGGATCCTGATACTGGTCCATGTGCTTTCCACCATGCGAGCTTAACCCACTGCGCCACCACCCAGCTCCCTATATACTTTTTCTTTTTTTAAAAAAATCACTTCTGCCCAAGAGTAACAAGGAGGGCTTACAATAGTCCTCCTGGCTGGACTCTTGCTCCCTAATACTCAATTTGCTTCCATACCCTAAAAGGATTCACACATTTCTGAAACCTAAGATACTGCCTTTATTTCTGAAGGTTGTCACCCTTTCCACTTGGGGTGCCCTGTCTCACTCTGGAAGAAGCTATGGTACTGATCTGTGGACACTTCCTAGTCTGCTTTTGGGTCTAGGGTGTCCAGTGACAGCTCAGACACCTGAGGTTCCCTCTGATAGAAGAGGCCTATGAGGGACAATGAAACACACAGGGACTCATTAGTGACCACCTGACTAGTTGTTCTGATTATATTTGAATGGAAGCAATCAAGACTCTCAAGTTTCTTTCTCCTTTGTGCTTGTCAACCAGTTATGTAGTCACAGTGTTCAATTTCTTGATTAAACTGTATAGTAAGAGGAATGTCCTAAAAAATTATTATACTTGTATGGTGGCATTTTTTTTTGCCTCCAGTGTTTTTTTAGTTTGGAAAACAAATTGAAATTTTTATTTCTTTTTGAGAGCAGCAGCTCATGGTACCTGACATTGAACCTGGGACATCACACTTGCAAAACACTTCACCCACTGAGTCAACTCTCCCACTGCAGTTTAGAAAATATAATGTCTTTATATATCTTTTTATTTTTAAAGTATTCCATTATTTCATGTTCTGGAATCAGACTTATTTCTATGACAATTTATACTTCTTTTAAGGTTTTCTTTTTTATTAATGGTTTAATAGTGCTTTACAAGATTACAGGATACAGTTCTACAATACATTCATCAGAGTTCTGTGCTCCTACCCTCCTAATAACCACCACAGTTCCCACAAAGCCTTAGAGACAGTAGAGCTACTTCTTCCATTCGTTTGTCTGCATTTTGTTTTGAATGTCCATGTGTTCCAAGTTTCTAAATTCCACATGTGAACAAAACCACTATGTGTGTGTGTGTGTGTGTGTGTGTGTGTGTGTGTGTGTGTGTGTGTGTAATTGCCACCAGGGTTATCACTGGGGCTGGATGCCTGCACTATGAATCCATGGCTCCTCCCCCCTGCCCCATTTTATTTGATAGAACAGAAAGAATTTGAGAGAGTAGGGGGAGATAGAAAGAGAAAGAGAAAGACACCTGCAGACCTACTTCACTGCTCATGAAGCATGCCCCTTGTAGGTGGGGAGTGGGAGGTTCAATCCCAGTCCCTGTGTATGGTAATATGTGTGCTTAGCTAGGTGTGTTTCACCACCTAGCCCCCAGTAATTATCTTTTACCTCCTTACTTACTTTATTAAGCATAAACACTTCCAGTTCCCTCTATCTTGTTCCAAAGTACATAATATCATCTTCTGTTTGAAGCAAAGAAGAGAATAAAATATGCCTTTATGAAATTTTCATAGAATGACTTGAAGAAATATTTTTATTGTTTTATTTAGGCTGCTAATTTAGTCCCACATTTAACACCAAAGACTAATAAGTATGAAATTTAAATGCATTCCTATTTTATGTTTGATATCTGGCTAATTTTATATAAACTTACATGCAATATATAAATTATATATTTTACTCATAATGTTGAACACTTTATTTGTAAATTGAAATGAAATTTTGCTCCTAAATACTTTTTGTAATAACAGTATTAAACAATACCTGCCAATATAATTTCTTGTTGAGCATTCCTTAGTACTAGGAGACAAGACAAAAGGGCAGATGTACTTTCTTAACCAATGTCATTTTATATATTATACATCATACATGGGTTCACACAGGAGTGAAAAAAGCTGTGTGCGTGTGTGTATATGTGTACAGAGCAAACTGGAGAAAATGGAGTCTGTAATACTCACTTAGCAACTTAAGAATTTTTTATTAAATTTCATAATATATGTATGTAATTCTCAAATTTTAGATTAGAAAAATCACAAATATAAGTCTTACTTTTAAAATAAAAATTATAATATTAATTAGTGACCCTAATGCATAATGAAAGATCATTTTGATAAAAATCATATGAAACCTGAGGCCTAGAGGTTTAACTGTTTTGACTGACCAAGTATTTCATAATTGATGCCTACAGATTGTTGGGCTGGTGAAATAGCTCACTTGGATAGTGTGCATGACCTATGTTTGAGCCTGATTTCCCCTGTATTGGAGGGAGCTTCAATGCTGAAGTCTCTTTCTGACTCTACCTAAAAAGCCCAAAAAGACTTACATATTTATATTGCTAACAATTTAATTTAGATTTGTTGTAAACTGTATGTACATATATTAATTTTTCTTATAAAGGTGATACTCTACAGAGATTATCATGACTTAGCATATTTTTGCAAGTATATTTCTTTTTCTATAAGTTTTATTTATAAAAAGGAAGCACTGACAAAAACCATAGGCTAAGAGGGGTATAACTCCACACAATTCCCACCACCAGAAGTCCGTATCCCATCCCCTCCCCTGATAGCTATTCTATTCTTTATCCCTCTGGGAGCATGGACCAAGGGACATTATGGGGTGCAGAAGGTAGAAGGTCAGGCTTCTGTCATTGCTGCACTGATGAACATGAGTGTTGGCAGTTTGATCCATACTCCCAGCCTGTCTCTTTCTTTCCCTAATGAGGCAGAGCTCTAGGGAAGTGGGACTCCAGGACACATTGGTGGGATCATCTGTCCAAGGAAGTCTGGTTGTCATCACAGTAGCATCTGGAACCTGGTGGCTGAAAGAATAATTAACATAAAAGGCCAAAGTGTTGACTAATCATGAACCTAAAGGCTGCAATAGTGCAGATGAAGATTTGGGGGTCTCCATTTTGTAGTTAGTAGTCCTGTTTTAGTTATATTACAAAGGGCCCATGAGTATATTATTGTTTTTTTGTTTGTCTGTTTGTTTTTCTGAGCCTGACATGTGATATGCAGGTGGACCAAAGTTATTGTCTGAGGAGATGATGTCATTGCTGGTAAAAGAACCAGAAAGCTGAATCAGGGAAGAAAGTAGCTCCCAAATATGGGAAATGTGTATTACATGTCTCAAACTTATTAAGCACAGACCATAGTCTTTGAAATGTTGACTCTCTTAAAAGCTTAGACCAGGGAGAACAGAAGCAACCAGTGGCTTGACTCTATAAGACACAGCTATATACAAATAATGTCAAAGGACATAAATTATGATGATGTTGTGTATGATACAGCAAATCCTAACAAAGGGATTTTCAAACTTAACCCAATTGCCAAATAATTTGATTATAGCAATAACTATAATTAATATAACTATAGCAATAACTATAATAACTATCTGTTACCTTCTTAAACCTTAAGACTGCAGGAACCTCCTGCTTCCTCTATAGAGCCAATATTACCCCCAGTCCTGGAACCTCTAGGGTGGGGCTCACTTTCATGCTTGCTTCTCTCAATTCATACCAAATGATATTGCATCTGCTGATCCCAGCCTAATCAATGAGTACCACCTCAGCATGCTTCACTTCAGACTGTGTCCCGAGAGTCAGGAGTGGAATGTCAACCGTTCAGCCTCATTACTCCGATGAGACCTTTCCTTTCATAGGATTCTCTAATTCCATTTCAGGTGGCTCACTTCCTAACTGTTGGTATGCTTCTAATTCTGCTTTTAAAAACCCCTTCTGTTTCATTTGGTTTAATCCCCCCTGCATTCTATTTACATAACACTGTATTCTATTTATATAACCTCTGTTAACAGGCACCACCCTCCCTCCAGGGCATTGGTGGTTCAGCAGTAGAATTCTTGCCTTCCCCGCCCACTCTCCTTGTCATACCCTGATTTTCACCAGTCACTTTTCTCTCCACCCTCTCTGCATTGCATCCTGTTCCCACCCTACTGGGCTAGTATATTTATAACAACATATGGTGCCTACAACGTGGGACCAGACCTGCGCAACTCCCAGATAAGTGAAGACTTTGCCTACATATGCACTATGGTCTTCTCTTCTACTTATGAAGAGGTTTGCCAAAGCCTCTACTGTTTCATCATGAGACAGTTACTCTGTCTCTGGAACATTTTGCTCTGGGCCACACTTTGTTTCCCTGACAGGGAACTTTGGTTTCTTGTGACCCTAATCATAGAGCTTGGGAGATGCACGGAGATTTCTCCTTGGACTTTCTGGATTCCCTCTCCCATGTTTCCTGAGGAAAAGGACTACATTTTGCTCCAGGCCACAATTTGGTTCTTTATGACCTTGATCGTAGACCTTGGGATATGCATGGGGATTTCCACTGGGACTTTCTGGACTTCTTCTCGAATGTTTCCCATGGAGAAGGACTACTTTAATTTGAGGAGCATTCTTGAGTACCCTGGCAGTCCCCAAGAATGGAGACACGTGGTTAGTTCTACTCTCCTGATTGGATTCTTTCTGCAATGGGAAGACGCTTTTAAAAATAGATGCCTGAAGCAATACAGCAGGAAGAGTCAGAAGCACCCTAAATGGAATTTTGAAGAGATTTTTGGACTAGCACGCCCTCCAGGGACTCATGATGCTACATGGTGAGATCTGTTTCATAAGAGAGTGATTTGAATGACTGAATTTTTGTTTGACATTGACTTAAAAAAAAAAATGCTGGATGCAGCCATGATTTCTAGAAACATCCAGAAACAATCCAAAAAAATGTTTTTTCCTCTTTTGATATTTTTTGCATCTTGGTTTTAATGTAAAACATTTAATCCTGAAAACTGTATGACTTATGGGCGGGACAGATAGTGCAATGATTATGTTAATTATTCTCAAGCTTGAGGCTTCTAACCTTGGTTCTTCTGCTTACCTTTCCACATTTTATTGAGTTTAAACTGTTTCAACAACTTTGAAATCATACTAGAAAGGACATCCAATTATATGGAGTTATCAATTATAGTAAACTTCTAATCTGCTACAAGTATTGTTTGACAAGTAAGTGAATTTCAGCTGTCAAGTCTTCACATGAAAAAGCATCTACTCAAATAGAAATTCCTAGAAATGCATTTGGACCCCTGTTCTCTGACATCACCCACATGATGGAATGACTACAACACACCCCCGAAACCAATGATGTGACCTGGCACGACCTGAAAAAACAAATTCACAGACTCCAAAGCTCACTCGACAGAAAAGCGGAATTCTGGTGACCGACATTCCCCATCAAGACAGACGTGCAGCATTTCATCCCCTGTCATTTTCTTCCGTGGTCAGCTACTTTGGACTGACACCTCCATCGGACTTACTGGTACACACTGCTGTGTTTCTCAAAGACTAACTTCAGCCAATTGCCTTGAAACTTTATAGACCATGTGCCCTCACCTGCAGGCTCTTTCCCCAGAATCAGAAAACTCTCCCTCCTTATTAGGTTATGCCCACAGAAGCAGGAAACGCCCTTTGAGGCATGAGATGCCCCCAGAGGCATGAAGCGCTCTCAGAGGCAAGAAATGCCGTTTCGCCTGCTAGACATTGCCCTTTGAGGCAAGAAACGTTTCCCTTGGCATCACACTAGTTATTGCTGTTCGCCTATTTTGTTTTCCGTGTCTTATGCCAGTTCTTTTGAAAACGCCTGTACGATATAGGTTTCTGTTCACCCCACAATCCTGATACTATGGCCATTAGTTAAAAAGAAAGGGGGAATTGTTGGTATGCTTCTAATTCTGCTTTTAAAAACCCCTTCTCTTTCATTTGGTTTAATACCCCCTGCATTCTATTCACATAACACTGTATTCTATTTACATAACCTCTGTTAACAAGCACCACCCTCCCTCCAGGGCATTGGTGGTTCAGTGATAGAATTTTTCCTGCTCCACCCCCTCTCCTTGTCATACCCTGATTTTCACCAGTCACTTTTCTCTCCACCCTCTCTGTGTCACATCCTGTTCCCACCCTACTGGGCTAGTATATTTATGAGGACAAGATTGTTTGTAGTTTAGTTTAGCTTACCTTGGTATAGATTGCGCTGCGTCCTGCATGAATAGATACTGCGTACAACCCAGCCATGAGTCCCGGGTCATCTGTTACCCACCCGTGAAGCCAGCCCGGCAAAAACAACACCTAACAAAGTCCCAAAACCTAGATATACACCAGACCCCATGAGATAGGGCATATGTTCACATGTATCCATAAATTAGGGCAAAATAAATACCTAAAAGCAAAAATGCACAATAGTCTGCAGTGATTCAGTATATGCAGCAAGCAAGTAGAAAGACCTAAAAAGACACCATAAAGTTCCTAGTGAAATAGTGTCTACTTAGACTTAGATACCCTCCTCATCTACTTCCTATTACACTTCTCTCACTCACTCCAAAGCTAACCTCATTAAAGCTGACTGCAAAAGCTGACTAAGGGCAAGAGAGTGGCATACTTTAACAATGACTCCTTAGTAACTATCAGGCCACCCCACCAGCTAGGGCCCTAGTCGGGGAGTCCTGAGATTCCCAAACAGACAAGATGGACCTATACCTCAAATAAATCCCTCTCTCCATTGTTGCTGTTCATCTCCTTCAGGAACAACACAATAGACACTTTTGTGGACCCCCATAGTACCTTACCCTCAAGGTGAATCAACCATGGTAAGAGAATGTTTCATCCTCTGGAGGGAGGCTGGATAACATACTCTGTCTTCCAGCTGAGGAAGATGGATTCTGAAACTGGGGCAGCTTGAAATGTTCTTACTCATGACTACAGAATGTGAGCTCAGATCTACAGGGATGCAGAGGTCACATAGGCTCCTAAAATGATTTAGCATATTATACACTTAGAAAGAAAACATAGGTAAATGTATTCCTGAAAATGTCTTATAACTGAAAGAAATTTTCCCAAAGTGGTACAGAATATGTCTTCTTCACTGTGTCTTCATGGTTTTACTATTATAACAATGGTTATTTCTACACCATAGGCTCAGACAGAAAAAGAAATATTTGTTAAATTATTAGTAATTCTTTTCTCTAGTCACTTGTAGTGTGTTAATTTTGAACCTTCCTAACACTCATAAGTTGATGCTTCAATGCCTTAGCATACAGCTTTTTCAGAGAAAGGGTATTCATAGAGGTAATCAAGTTACTGTAAGCCTTCTAACATGGCCCTAACTCCAGTATAACTTAGGAGAATGTATATTAATTAAAAAAAAATTCAGGATTATGTAGTGGGACAACTGTTCCCACATACTACCAAGCACAAGGGTGAGCCCCCACTCCTTACCTGTAGGGGCAAACACTTCACAAGTAGTGAAGCAGGTCTGCAAGTGTCTTTCTCCCTCTATCTCCCCTTCCCCTCTCAGTTTATCTCTGTCCTATCTAATAAAAGTTTAAAAAAAGAAAATAAAAGAAAGAAATGGCCTCTGGGAGCAGTGGATTCATAGTGCTGACATTGAGCCCTAGTGATAACCTTGGTGGCAGGGGAAAAATGAATATATATATTTTTTTTCATGAGAGAGAAAGACGTACATAGACCAAAACACTACCATATCTGGCATTTAGTGATGCTGGAAATTGAATCTGTGACCTTTGCTACTGCTACATTTTCTGATCCAATATGAGAATATTTACTCACAGAGGAATGCATACAGAGTATAGAATGAAATTGAATATTAAGAAGACAACAAAGACAGACCTAGAATACATCAGCCTTTCATAACTTTCCATGGATGGAACTCTACTGATAGTTTTTAATATCTAATTTACAGAAACTATGACACAATGTATTTCATTTGTTTAGACCTCTTAGTTTGTGGTATTTTATTATCAAAGAAACAACAAACTAATACAGCATAGTTAGAAAAGAAGTAACAGTTGAAATTTTTATGTAACTAGTCAAATATTTGTTGACTGATTGACATTTGGCAACTTTGAGAACCAACATATTTCTTCTACTTAATTATAAGGCTTGGATATAGAGAAAGAAGTCTGTATATTATCACATAGCATTGTCACTTAATCTGAGTTACAAGAAATACCATGATATGCTTTTTCTGAAAGTATAAGTCATAGGTTGGTGAAAATCTTACATTTAAAAAATCAGCAGATCCTAAAATTTTTGATACCCTAATACACAAGATAAAAGAAAATTCAACAGGACTACTCAGATATAAGAAAATCTTTATGATTCTATAGAAAATAAAAACAATAATTTGGAAGTGTTAAATGTTTGTCTTGGAAAAACCCAACAGTCTCAGACCCTTTGACATAGGAATAAAAATTCTGAGGTACCACTAGTCCCCAGAGGTTGTCATTGTAATTACAACTACCCAATCAATAATTACAAGTGACATGACCCATCAAAAATTTATAAATTGTATTCAACTTGCTTTGTGAAAGACATCAGTAACTATGAACTAATACACTTTGAAATGATTTCTAAGAAGAGCAGTACAAATTAAATCTACAATTTCAAAGAATAATCTTTAGTGATGTGGCAAAATATGTTTTGTGGAAGAGTTCAGTCCCCCGACATTTCAGGATTGATCATCTACTTTGAATTTTGCACTTTGATCCTTCTACTAAAGAAAGACATAGTGTCCACATGAATAAAGAACACCAGTGAGTCAGACTGCCTTAAAAAGGGTTAGAGTTTATTATATTGTTTTAAGAAAGTGAGACAATGTTAGAAATGAAAGAAACAAAAAAATCATCATTGTATTATACACAGTATAAAATATGGCCAGAACAATAATCATAGAGGTTACAGCTCTCCTGTAATCTTCTCT